>NC_045789.1:77903076-79385314 GCF_009873245.2 Balaenoptera musculus | reverse complement strand
TATATATTAAATTTTATTATGTAGTTTTCCACTTAGGAGCAAGGAAATGTAGACAGATACATATCAACCCCTCGATTGAATAAAAGGCTTAGCAGTGAAGAAGGAAAAAAGGCAAAGAAGCTACCAATCTCCATTTCTGATCAGGATTTTTTATGATGGGAATCTCATCAGCTGCTTTCTCTGGCTACAGGTATATGTACAAGAAAACAAATGTGTTTAAATCAAAGCAAGAAATGTATCTTTTTGACAAACTTCTCGCATGTTTAGGAAACAAAAATATCTCAGTTCCTAGGAGATGGTGCAGGTTCTCTATACTTCCTAGAGCACAGATTCCTACCTCCACAGCCTCCATACTACCTGACTCTTTATCACTGTCTCTTTCAATTTCTCCCTCTCCAGTGACTCACTCCCAGAAGCAAAAGTGTTTTTCTTTTTTAAAAACAAAAATGCTTTCCTTCATTCCCTCTTAAAAAACATATAATCTTCACTCACAATCCCCACCTCCAGCTACTGACTCCTTCTGCACTCCTTCTGATGCTTGTCATTAGTCACTGTTTTTAATTTTTCTATACCCATTTTGTCTTGAACCCTAGAGTATAAAACCATTGTCCCCAATATGCCACTGAAACTACAAAAACCAAGGTCAACAATGGCTCTATGTTGCTAATTCCAACTGTCAATTTTTAGTTATCCTACTTGACCTATCAGTAGAATTTTAATTAATAAAAATTAATTAAGGGTAAAAATTAATAAAGGGTGACCTCATTTAAAATGGAGTCGGGAAGCCCTGAACGGGGAGCTCTCACACACTATCACTCATTGCTTTCTGAAAACCCCAAGCAGGAAGAGATGTACCTTGCATGACCAGCAGGAAGAAGGTCACTACTACTCCAGCAGGAAGAAGGAAGATTTTCTCCTTGCCCAGCAACAGCCTCAGCCAATGAGAAACTACCACCACTCAGACAATGAGAAACCATCACCACTGTGATCGCTCACTTTACTCCAATGGACTTTCCTTCAAAGTAGCCCCTCCCAACTTTCTTCTTTTTTCTATGTAGTGTTCCTCTCCTTTGTTTGCCAGACTTGCATTCGGTTTACCATAGCTTGCATGTCCCAAATTGCAATTCCTTTGCTATTCCTGAATAAACCCATTTTGCTGGTAAAGTAACTGGCTGTTTTATTTTAAGGGTCAATCCTTGAGATACATTCTTGGCTTCTTGGACATCATTCTCTTTTTTTTTTTCCCCTTTGTCATGCTCTTCCCTTCTCAGGCTCCTCTGTTGGTGTTTCCCAATTGTCTCAACAACTAAATGCTGACTTGAGCTTGGGCCCACTCAGCAAACACGTTTATTCCTTTTCTACACTTACTCTCTAGGTAATGTCATCTAGCCCCTTGACATTAGATATCATCTATGTGCTAATGACTACAACATTTATATCTAGAGCCAGAACATTATCCCTGAACTTCAAGCACATAAATCCAACTGCCAACATCAATCCTTAGATGTTCAAATTCCTGATTTCCTGACCTACCCCCAAACTTGCTCTTCCCACAGTCTATCCCAAAGTCGATAAATGGGAATTTCATTCTTTGATAATCCCATTTCTTAGCAAACCATGTTAGTTCTATATTCTAAATATAGCTACTAACTCTGTTTTGAATGTTCATCCAGATACATTCATGGTTTGGCCCTTTATCTTCACAAAGTCTGTGCTTAAATGTCATGCTTAAGTGAAACTTTCCTTGACACATACAATCATTATGTCTGAAAAAATTAAAATTTTACTTGTTTATTTGTTTGTTATTGACCTCTCCCAACTAGAATGTAAGCTCCATGAGGGGAAAAAAAATTTCTGTTTTTCTCCTTCTCTATCTTAGTGCCAGAATAACATCTGGCATATGGTAGCTTGTCAATACATATTTTGTGAATAAATATATAATTATTTCCCTCTAATACCATTTGGTACTAAGTCAGATACTGCCTTAGAAGCTTTTTTATGTTTTTATTTTTAGAGATTTGTTGTGGGAAGTTTCTTGTAGATTGCTGATTATGTAGCTCTATAGCTCAGAGTTCAGGCAATGAAGAAAATAGATGATCAATTCATATTTGGAGAATGTAAGAGAAAAATGAAATTGAGGAGGAAAGGAAGGATAGGAAGAACTTATTCTGAATTAGAAAACATGCCACTGCTTGTTGCTGCTGCAGTATTAGAGTTATTTTTTTGCCACAGAGTAACCTAGCTAATCCTGACTGATACATCACCTTAAAGTTTTGCTAGCCTTTTTACATAAATGGTCAATGTGATCACGATTAGTACCCTACAGGTAGTGTGACTATATTATTTAACCATGACACTTTTGAGTTCTAAAACAGAGTGCTGAAATAATTAAAATTACATACTTTTTGAAATATTTATTTTTTGACTGAAAATGTGTTGTATTATATTTGTAAACTTATATATACTCCTGCTTAAAAATTGTTTTTAAAAACTAGTTATTTCCAAACATTAAAGTATGTCAGTAAATATAAAAACAAACAACTATATATTTATATCTTATTATACATTAAAATAAAAACAGAACAGACAATTATTCTTGGTAGATAATTACACACTTTAATAAGCTTCTTAGCTTTATTTTTCTAATACTGTGTTTTTCAGAAGAATGTATTTTTAAATATGGTCTTAATATCCTTTTTGGTTTTCACAAAATTGCCTGGAACCTACTTCACAGTTGAAACTTAAGACTAAAAATTTTGAAATTGCTATCATTTTAAGTTGAGTTTTGTGTCAGTTCAGTCCTCCTGAAATAAGATGCCAGGATGAATTCACATGTGCAAGAGACTGATGGAGGATAAAGAAGAAAAAGACCAGGAGTAGGCAGGGAGAGTCTCTAGACCATGATGCAGGTCTAATACCTGTGAAAGGAGAGATCAAAGGAAGAAAAATAGTGTAGAAAGAGCACAGCTCTGGTAAAATCTAGGCCAGGCTTCTGAGGAGTCTCCAACAAAGACTGCATTGAGTGGAAAGGACCCAGCTTTAGTACCCCACCCCGAGGCTCAATTATTGGCTGGTGTCTTAGTCTGTTCCCACTGTTATAATACTACAAACTGGGTGGCTTAAACAATGAACATTTGTTTCTCACAGTTCTGGAAGCTGGGAAGTCCAAGATCAATGTGCCAGCCAATTTGATTTCTACTGAGAATACTTCCTGGCTTGCAGACAGCCGCCATCTTGCTGTTTCCCCACATGACAAAGGAAGAGAAAAACCAAGCTCTCTGGTATGTCTTCTCAAAAGCACCCTAATCCTATGGGACCAGGGCCCCATCCTAATGACCTCATTTAACCTTAATACCTCCTTATAGGCCCTATCTCAAAACGCAGTCACATTTGGGTGGGGGGTGAGGGGTTAGGGCTTCAAAATAGGAATTTAAGGAACATAATTCAATATATTGCATATGGATTGATCTCAGAGAGAATATGCCTCAGCATGAATGCCACACCAGATCCCTAGGTGTGGCAGCTGGAGGCTGTGAGACAGCCGTACTCCTTGCAGCAATTTCTCTTAAAGGAAGATATGAACAGCCACGACTCTTCCTGCTGAAGCACCTGTCCACAGAGAGCCAATATACTCAATGGAAAAGATTCTAAATGCAACTTTTATATTAAAATGTGTAAACATTTTACCCCCAAAATATTCACAGTTGATTTTATTTGCCTCCATTAAGAATACCTTTCTTTGACAAATATATTTTATAAGACACACTCATCAAATAAATTATGTTTTATCAAACTTGGATGCACAAAATCATAGGTTTTTTCAGTTTTATTCCACAATGGCAAGAATATGGCCTGAGATGCAGGAATGGACTTTGGACTGACTGAATCATTGATCTGCTAAGAGACACTTTAAGGAAATTAAATTTTACTTCACTTAATCTTGTAAGGAAAGTGAAGGGCTTTTTGCAACAGTTTTTTTTCCCCTAAAGAGTGAGCACATATGAGCCCATTGTCATGGAACAGTCAGGAGTTAGAGAAATGTCAGGAAGATTAAAAAGAAAAAAAAAACACTGAAAGAATGAAGGTCCAAAGGGACTTTCCACATTCTCTCCTCTGAATAAGAGGGATTATCCACAACTGCTTACATCTGTAGGAAACTCTGGGAAGTTGATCCTTTCTGGGAGTGTTCTGTGTTACCACCTATATTACTAACCATATACATAAATTTCTGTAACCTTCTGTAAAAATCTTTCTCACTATGTCTGCATGACTCCATAATGCCATTACCATCCCACTGTAACAGTAGCAAATAAAAAAAAGAAACTGATTTTTCTTCCTTCCATCTTCCAAAACATATTTAATTTTCTCTTTAGCAAATAAATACAATAAAACATAATAAAGTTAAAATTAAAAGGTTAAAATAAGGAAATTTTAAAAAGACTTTCAAAACAAAATATTATAAATATATAATTGAGAAATGGTACACAACATACAGTATTCTTAGAAGCAGGTATAAATTTGACTGAGTTATTAAGAGTAGTTCAAAAACGTATCAAGGTAAAAGTTACACTGGACAAAGTTAAACAAGCAAGGAAGACTTTATTCAAGTTATTGCAATAGGAGAGAGAGACTGAACTCAGCTCTGCTGAAACAAAGGGTGGGAGAATTTTTAAGGGCTAGATCTAATAGAAAGAACTGGAGAACATTAGGGGACAAGTTGATCAATGGGATGAGTGGAGCATATTGAATTATTCCTAAGTTTACAAATGTTTTTCTCTGTGAGTAGGACATCTGTGTTTGCTAATTGGCATAGAAATTAGGCTCCAACCTTCTACAGAGACCAGAAGATAGAGATGTTATCTCCTTATATGTTTTCATTTTAAAGAGATGATTCCCAGGTCCTTGAAAAAAGACATTTCCCAGGCTATAAAACTGGCAGGAAGCTAGGGAAAGAGTTACATACATTTCAAAGGGGCAGAGAAAGAATTTACAATTGCAAGTTTTCTAAAGTAAATGCTCCAAGAAAAGGGAAGACAGGGCCCTAGAGTCAGGAAGAAGTCTGTCTGAAGTTTTGACAGGCTGAGAGGAACCTTCAGACCCTCTTAGGGTGTCAGAGGGTAGGATGTTTCATTATGTTGTTCACTATGAGTTTAGTACTTACTGGAAAAAAATCCGTGTATAAATGGACCTGCACATACTGTTAAAAAACAGGATTACCCCCCACAGAAGAACATGTATTTCTAAAAATGATTAATATAATTAAGGATAAATTCCTGCAATGGTTTTTTATACATTAAAAAATGGTAAGGAAATAGAGTATTCTTCACAACATATTTATAGTAATGATCACCATAGTGGCATAGGGATTTTTCTTCAGTGTAGGCGGGAGAAATAAGGCCAAAATACAAGTTATTAATTAAACTTGACAAGGAGGGGGCATAGATAACAATACAGGGTTTAGATTTTTAGATGCTCTGCTCTAATCAGAAGACAGATTTAAAAAAAGAATAGATGGCATGTCACAGAGACAACTTCTATGTTTCCTAAGGAATTTAGAAGCAGCAATGTTTGTAGTTGTGTTTAATGACTCCTTATTAATGACTCTCTATTAATGACTCCTTAGTTCCCTGCTAAGACCTGAGGAGGGAGAAGCAAGACTAACACTTCCTTATGATACTGAGAAGCACCAAAATACAGGAGTCCACAAAGAAATCTGTCTCATCACTGCATGGAGGTTGCATGTATATGTAATGTCTGCTCTGCACCAAAGGTATCATACAAGCATTGTATTACGTATTTCTCATAAAAATAATTTTGAAATGTATTTAATTTCTATAAATATTTTAAATACATTTCAATTTCTTTAGAAGTATAAAAATACTTTTAGTACTTTCTTTTAGATACCTCAAAGGCCTGGCAAGGTTAAGTCACTTGACTTAATTTGTATATGGTTAACCCTTAAACAATACAGGGGTTATTAGTGCCAACTCTCATTCTACCCAGTACAGTCCACACATACTCTATATCCATGGCTCTGCATCTGCAGATTCAACCAACTGTGGATGGTGTAATACAGTAATATGTACTTACTGGAAAAAAAAAATCCATGTATAACGGACCTCCACAGTTCAAACTCCTGTTGCTCAAGGGCTGACTGTACTATTATGCCATCAGTGAGTGGCAAACTTGGATTTGAACCCAGATCTGTCAGAATCTAAATCTGCTTGATTCTTTTCACTGTACTGGGTCAACTATCCAATGATTGATATAGGAGTCCTAAAATCATATAATTTTAGAGAAAGGCATACAATACAGTTGCCTTCTGTATCTGCAGATGCAAAACCTGTGGATTCAGAGGGCTGACTACACATTTTATATAAGGGACATAAGCATCCATGGATTTTGGTATCTGTAGGGTTCCTGGAACCAATCCACCATGGATTTCAACAGATGACTATATAAATATGCAATGCTGGCCTTGTATAAGATAGAGGCAGGTATTAAAAATATTTAACTTTTCTTCTCATTCAACAATAAGAAAAACAATAGCACAAGTGCTCTGCTACATAGAAATTGACATTGGGCCTCAGTGTTAGGATGCAATATGGAATGGTGAGGACTGTGGTGAACTAGAGGGAAGGTGACCTCAACACAGCCAATAATCACAATGTTTGAAAAAAGATCCACTGGTATGAAATTTTCTGGTATTTTTTCAAGGGAAGTCAATTATTCACAAATGAAGTGAAATCCCCCAGTTATAATTGAGAATAAAATACAAATACTGTGTAAGCCAACACTGTATGAGTCAAACAAAATGCATCTGTGAACCATCTGGGGTCCTCCAGCTGCCAGTTTACAACCTCTGATTGTATTGCACTCAGATTTGTTAAGGGCAAACAGTACAGGAAACTGAGAGAGTCAGGAATGGGATAAATCAGTAAAATGTTTCAAAATGAGTGTATTCCTCTTCTTCCTCTTACAGTTATTCGACAGACAGGATGCAAAACATGAAGGTTAATATCTTTAAAAGGAGAATATAAACTTTGTTCAATAGACTAATAAATCAGGAATATTTATGTCCCACTTAGATACATGTTTTAAATGTGTACTCCATTCTAGGAAGTAAAGCTAAATAAAGAAATTATGTTGTAGTAGGATTATTCTATGTTATTAAACATTTTAGAAGTTTTATTTAAAATATAGCAAAATTGTAAAATGTTCTATATAACTTGATAATTCCAAGTGGACTTTAAAAGACATGGGTGTCTTTCTCAGGCTGATTGTACTAGATAGATTTATGTATATAGATGCAAAGTAACTAAATATGAACACCCTCACACACTGTAAGGTCTTCTTCCAATGAATTCTAAGCATTTATTTGCTATCATATTCATATAGTACTAAAAATATGCTACTTTTGACATTATATTACATTTCATTGTGGGCATGACTTAATGCCACTACCAGCTTGAGTCTCCATGACAGTAATGAGAATTCAATCCAAATCTGCCTGATTCCAATACTTATTCAACTATATCATGTTGCCTCATTCTTTTGCATCTCTTATAAATCCATGTCTAGCATAGTAGATAATAAGTATCAAATGACTAAATAAATGCATACATACATAATAAAATAAAAGTTTGTCTCAGCATGCAGCAAATGGGAGGTTTGTATCAATAGGAGAGGAATCACAGTAGACTGGAATGCATATAGACTTGTAGCCAGATTTCTAAACTTTTAAGGTTATGAATACCAGTCTGGTTATCTATGAGCTAAATAAACACAGAAAATTTACTTATCAGGAGTAACCTCTTAAGATTTTGGTAAGAACCATGGAAAACGTCACATTTTAGGTTGCTATTTTTCTTTGCCCCTTCTTCTGTGTTGATCTTTTTTATTCCTGATAACATTATTTTTTTTTCTGATAACGTTATTTATTATTAAGCAACACCTGTAGTATTATTTATGAGCTCACAGCATGAATTACTGCTGAGCCTAGTAAAGTGCTCATCTCTGTTGGATGTTAACTAGAAACATGTGGCATCACCAGGGTTAAAATGGAATGTGCAAAATGTAAGCACCAAACCCTTCCAGGCCCTTATAATGTTCTTCCTTTGATCAAATTTCTAATGCAGGCATGAAGGCATCAGATTCAGAATTCCCTGTAGCACCTATAGAATTCATATCTATACATGATTACTAAGTCCAGAGGATAGAACAGACTAAGAGACATTTATTTCTCTATAAGGAAATCCATTATAGAAAAGAGTAGAGAATAAAAATGAGATTTCTAAACCTTTACAAGTTTATATAGTACCAGGTCTCTGATCTCTGAAGCCCTGGGACCCCTGGGATGAGTCAACAATCATCCTGCAAGCATTATGATTACAGATCAATGGACCCATTTTCCGTGGAACTGAAACATAACCTGGTTCATTGTGGTGCACGATACACGTGTTGGATGGAAAAAAAGAAGGAAGGGAGGAGGGAGTCAGGGAAGGGGAAAGGGAGTAATTGAAGGAGGGAGGAGGATGAAAATGGGAACAAAGAGGGAAGGAAGGAAATGTACATATATGAATTGGTTGGATCAATCAGCATATTTATAAAGCATGCTTTTTGTAAATAGTAATTTGTACATGTAAATTTGTAAATAAAGAAACTTTGATTAATATACAAGATATATGCTCTCCTATAAAGAGTTTAAGAATAAGATACAAATGTAGATAAGATCATGACATAACAAAAAGAAAATCATGAAAGAATTATCACCACCCCATGGTCTACACTCTGTCTTTTAAGCACAATCAAACTCTGTAGTAGGCTCTGTGTTGTTACCAGTCTTTGAGTTTATAGGTTACCAATAATATTCACTGGAATTCTGGGCTACAAAGAATAGGTAAAATGTGTGTCCCAGAGTTCCAATTCTTTGAGAAAACATTTACTTTATGATTGGAAAAGCTCTTAGGTTTAGTGAGAAATGAAGCAACCCCATATCTTGGCTCTGAATTATTTGAAAAAAAGAATTGTGCTTACAGTCTCAAAATGGCAGAGCTCTGCTACAGAGTGAAAATAAGGCAAGGAGTGCATTTCTTTTTCCTGTGAAGACAGCAAATATGTAAGCTTCACTGGTTTCTAGTTTTCCTTTTATGAAAATAATCGTTCAATGCTGCTTCAAGTTTATATTATTTAAAAGGTACACTGTATGTGCAAACAGAGAATCTGTGAGGCTTTTCAAAACATGTATGTAAAGCAGAGCTGTTAAGTTTGACAGAGCTTCAGATGCCGAGAGATTGTGTTGAATGCAAAATCAAGTTCTCAAACTGAAAAGTTGAAAGGTAGTTGGATGGGCTTGAATCTTGATAAGGTTCAGCACTGCTTTGTCTCAAGGTGGCAATCAACTCATCTCAGATTCCTCTCAAGGTGTTTTAAGCGATGTCTTGGGACTTTCCCATAAAAAGTTTTTTGGTCCAAAACTTAAATCTGAATGGTAGACTGTTGTGTATTTTTAAATCACAAGTACTATGTTATTATGTAATACATCGATGAAACAATTCAATATCCAAATTCTAAGAGATGATAAACATGTTAAAATGTTTACTTCTATTTAATACACTGATACTTGTATTCTGATAATACCCATCGGTATGCTTGTTGGTGAAAGCCGAATAGAGAATGTAAAACTACAGCAAACATACACCAGTCACAATTTGAATGGAGTTCAGAGAACAGAGATCTTTATTTTTCTTTCCTCTAACTGCAGAGCCTACCACTGGGCTAGGAAAAAAATATTAAACCTTAATTTATATTTGGTTTATAGAGAAAGAAATGAATGAACAAAAGTAAAGAACTGTAATTAATTAAAAGTATATCATGAACATATGAAAAGTCCAGGGAAACTGATTTTTAATTAACATTCAAAGGTAGGTAGTATTCAAAACTGTGTTAAATCTGACTCCAGAGACATGCGGCAAAGGACTGTCCAGCGGCCACATCCCCAAATTCAATCTCTGTCATTCCCAGTCTGATTTCTAAAGATAGAACTACTTGACCAAGGAGCGTAGATTAAATGGTCAATGTTACTTTATATATAAGACTTAAGTTTGCTGTTAGCTAAAATTAGGGTAATAAAATTCTCACATGAAAAGTAGGACTGGCCATGTAGCTCTGTTTAGAGGTGGCTACACTATGCGCCATACTCTGAACTTTCCTTTTCTCCCACCAGATTTATACCATCTTGCCAGGCTCATGAGGACGTGATTTCCTAGCTCACCCAGTATAGGCCCATGTCTCCATCTCTGAAGCCTGGGACTCCTTGAGACAACTGTCATTACCTGAGAATTACAGCTCAATGAATCTATGTCCCCTTTAAAATGAAACATGATCTGGTTCATTGTGGTGCCCAATAAAATATGTTGGAAGGAAAGAGAGAAGGAAGGGAAGGAAGGAGAGATGGAAGGAAAGAAGTAAGAAGGGAGAGAAGGATGGGAATGTACTTAATGAATTGGCAGAGTCAATTATTACAAAACAGAATTTTTGTAACTATTGTGTTATAACATGTCTGGTAAGGAATTTAATTTGCTATGTAAGGGAGTGTGCTATCCTATAAAGAGTTTAAGATTAAAATTATGATATCTATATTCCCAGGTCTTCTGTTCCTACCTATGAGACCTTAGACAATTTAATGTCTCTGAATGCTGGTATTCTCATAAATTTGATAAATGTAAGCATATCCACTTCAAACACTGTGGAAGGAATCAAGGGAACTCATCTATGTGAGATCAGCTGGCAAACCATAGAAACTCATCTTTCCATTTCTCCATAATACTGAGCATCTAAAACTTCTTGTTTTATTTGACATCCATAAAATTCGCATTTATAACTTTATATGTAAGCCAATTTGAATCTCAAGTCTCTGAAGCCCAATTATAGAGGGATGAGAGATGAGTATATTGGCTTGAAATGTAATCAAACCTTTTAAACTACATTATAAATGATAAAACAGCAGCAAAAATACACCCACTCTGACCACAGGCATCCAATTGTCCTTAAAGATAACAAGATTTACCTGGGAAGTCTACCTGGTCCAATAAAGAAATTTTTGTCTGACTAAATGTAAGGAATTACATCCATTAGTAAGTAATCTGTGAAAAGAAAAACAATTTAGTTTGCAATTTCTGATTGTTGGAGCTATGCTAATCTTTCAGGCCTCCAACTCCATCTGCTTTAGAATGCAGTCCTGTTTGCCGCCTGTTTATTTCCCAGTGAATGAAGGGGAAGGATGTTCTTTCCAATGTATGGTTTTCTCAGGCAGTGCTAAAGAACAAATATACTAATTCCTACTGCAGTCTTACACAGCTTCTCGTCAGCTTCCCATGCCAATTTGGGACAGTTATCATTTCTTACATAGTTGTGTGTGAGTGGTTTTAAGGAATATCCTCTTTATGTTCATCACATAGGAATGCTTTTTTAAAAATAAAAGCACAAGGGAATTCCCTGGTGGTCCAGTGGTTAAGACTTGGCACTATCATTGCCAGGGCCCAGGTTCGATCCTGGGTCAGGGAAGATCCCGCAAGCCGTAAAATAAATAGATAAATAAATAAATAAAAACATGAAAAATTATATATAGGAAGGAGAAGAATTTTTTAGCTAAATCTCACTTGGAGTAACTCTACTGTCTATTAGCTCTTGTGAAAGTTTAAAGAAAACAAGCAGAGATAGGGTCATAGGTGAAACTCAGACTTAAGAGCTGGAAAACAGAGTTGACAACATAGGACATCAATCAGTCCCAGGACAACCTAACATTTAACAAGTTAGTGATACTGATGTGCACATGAGATTTTCAGTTTCATAACTTAAACAAACCAACAAAAAATTTAGAAAGTCAAGATGACACAACACTATGATCCCTAGCTATGACCTTCTCTCACTGTGTCAAATCTTAGATTTTAATTCTGGCTCCACCATTCTGGCTTGTTCAAGCTGGGAGACCTTAGTCAAGTGACTTCAAGCTTATCTGAAAAATGATAAGGCTAGTATTAATTTATAAGGCTGTTGTAAATATTAAATTAAATAAAACATGTAAAGTATTTAAATAAATGTTTAAATCTTAAAATGGACGGGTAAATTACAGTCAAAATGTTTCTTGGTAAATATGGTTAAAGTTATGTGAGATAACCATTTCCAAGATGGCAGAGTATCTACTATTCAGACTAGAGAGTTTATGTGGAGAGTTGATATTCCTGGTCCAGGGTATCATCAACCATAACTAGTGTTTGACAGGCTTTTCTAAGTCCTTTTTCTGTTCCAAGGCAGAACAACTAACCCATACTGGTTTCTTCAGACAGGGTGTTATGGATCAAATTGTGTCTTCCCAAAATTTATATGTTGAAGTCTTAACCCTCAGCACCTCAGCATGTAACCTTATTTAGAAATAAGGTCATTGCAGATATAATTAGTAAAGTTGAGGTAATATTGGGAGTAGAGTGGAACCCTGATTCAATATGACTGATTTCTTATAAAAGGGGGAAATGGACACAGACAAGCACACAGGGAGAACACTGTGTGAAGATGAAGGCAGAGATTGTGGTGATGCTTCAGAAGCCAAGGAACACCAAAGACTGCCAGCAAATCACCAGAAACTAGGAGAGAGGAATGGAAAAGATTCTTTTTCGCAGACCTCAGAAGAAACAAACCCTGCCAACACCTTGATTTTGGACTTTAGCTTCCAGAACTGCGAGACAACAAATTTATGTTGTTTAACCAACTCTTTTGTGTTACTTTGTTATGGCAGTCCTAGCAAACTAATACACAGGTTAAGACTTCCACCTTAATTATTCAATACAAACAACTTGTGTTGGCCTAGAATTACTCTACTCTTTAAATAAATGACATATCTCTGCTCTGATTCATTTTTAAAAGCCTTTAGACAGTGTATGTATCCGTCAGATTTTCAGTAGAAAACAGTCAACAGCCTCAGCTGAGAATTTTTAATGAAGGGACTATCTATAGAGGTATAGGTAAGGCTAAAGGAATCCACAAGATGTTGAGACACTGGGGAGGAATCAACAGCAAGAATCTAATACTGTCCCCCTTGACCTGAAGGAAAAAGGGGAAAAAATGTAAATCATTAAGCCTAGTTGAGAGCTGCAGCCATGAAATAAAGGCTACCAGAGGGAAGCCACCCCCTTAGGAGCACAGCACAGTCAGAACCACATTGAAACAGAGATACAGTAGGAAAAAAATACTCTGATCTATAGGAGCCTCTCATTAGGTAATACCAACCAGAAACCAGAAGGCAAAGAAGTCTAGGTGATACAGTCCCTATAGGGTTCAGTCTTCCAGGCACAAAGCAAGACAGAGAAGGGCAGAGAATGGACCTGCAGGCAAAGGAAGACTAATGGGAACCAGAGTCCTTTATGATGCTGTTGGCTATGAATAACAAATTTCCTGACTAAAAGTGGCTTAAGCAAAATGTAATTATTTGTTTCATTAAAAAAAAATATCTGATGATATAAATTTTGGAGTTGGTTCACCAGTTCAATGATGTCAGGACACTAAACTTCTTCAAGAGTCTCCTAATTTTCTTGCATGGTGAAAAAAGATTTCTGCATTTCCAAACATCACATAATTACACAAGTAAGCTCAAAGCCAAGAGAGCTTTCTCTTTTTGTTCTATTTTGCTAATATGGTCATTTTTCCTGGAAGACTTCCCCTTATATCTTATTGGCTAGATCTAGGTCGCATGGCCACCACCAATCCAATCAGTGGCAAAGGGAAATGGAATCATCATGATTGTTTTAAATTAATTATTCATCTCATGGGTCAGGTGCCTCTTTCCTTTATGAAGAGGCTGCCTAGATGATAACAGCAAAAGTGAGGCAAGAAAAAGTCTCAACAAGAAAAGGCAACCACCATGTTCCCTTACTTCCAAGTAAGTCCTCAGGATCAGAGTCTCACTGTACCCTTCCAGTACTTGACAACACCTCCCAATTCTCCTTCTCTTCCTACAGTTCTGATGCTGTTTAGGCTCAACTCTAACTTTTATCATAATTGAAAAGTCAACAAAATCCATTCTAGTCCTGTCTTTGTCACCCATGACCTTAGGAATCACGTAGTTTCTCACTGCCTCTCTCTGTCTGGGTTTGCTCATTGCTAATTGAGACATGGTGTTACTGAATGCAAGTCCATGTGCCTGACACTCAGTGAGGCCAAACAATACCAAAACTTCGGAGTTAAGTGCAGAGAAAGGCTTATTGCAGGGCCATGCAAGTTGACAGGTGACTCGTGCCTTAAAAATCCCAAACTCCCTGAAATCTTTCAGCAAAGCCCCTTTATAGGAAAGGTGAGGGAGGGGTTTGGTTAGTTTTTACAAACTTCTAGGTGCCAGATCCTTTGTTCTTGAGGTCAGGTCATGGTCAGGTCAGGATGTTCCTGTAAACCTCCACTAAAACAAAATGTTATTCACTGTCCTGACAAGAAAGAACAAGGCCCCAAGACTCAACTTTTGCCCTCCGAGGTCCAGGCCCTGGCTAAGAGGAGGGGGTCCCTGGGTAGGCCGGTTACCCTGCCCCGGAGCATTTGTCCAGCACCCAGTCTGGGTCCTCCCACTAGTGCCCTGGCCTGGATGAGGAGGCAGATCTCAGGGTCCCCAGACCCTGCCCAGCTGTCATCACTGAATGAGCAAGGCGCCCAGGACCCAGCCAGCCCTTAGGCTTTTCATTTAAACTGGAGAGAATCATTTGTATAGGATCAGTAGGAATACATGTTGTAGCCTACACCAGTTAGGTTAATTCCCAGCTCACGACAACTGTTCTTCTTTGAGAATAGTCCCAACCACAGAGGTGGACCAGGAGTAATGATGTGCAATGTCCTTGCCACTTAACCCTGACCTCTGGCCATCTCCTAGGGGTAGACAACTGATCTAAGCTGTACCAGTTTTTGAAAGTTGAATGGAGAGACTGAAGCTGGCTGAAGCTGTTACCTTAATGGCAGTGTCCATATACTCTAGTTGCCGAGGCCTCCGTGGACTCTGACCATGGAGACTGCCACCGCCGTTAGGTCGCGGAGATGGGGACGTGGGGGAGAGGTTTGCCACTGCTTCAAGGCCTGGGCCCGGCCAGTGGGAGGCCCTGGCGAGGGCTCTGGAGCTTTGCAGGACACAGCCCTCAGCCTGTCCCTGGGCCCCCAAGCTCACCTGACGGCCCCAAGCCTGGAGGGCCTGGAGGTCCCCGGGGAGAAGGCCGCAATCCACCTGTCATCGCACTCTCTGCCGCCAGGACCACTGCCCACCTGACTGTTGGCGGAGCCAGGCATCTAACCTCAGCGTTAACGCTGCACGCCCACCCCACACCTGTTATGACGGTTTGACTTCAAAATATCATTGTCACTTTTGTCATTGTCATTGTGAAACGCGGACAAAGTTGGAAAATATCAAGTTGAAACTGCTTTTTAAATAAGAACAGAGATTTAGTTAAAAAACTAATATTTCAAAAAAGTCAGTGTCGGTGATAATGTGAAAATAGTGCCAATATAAGAATCAGAAAGCCTGATTCTAAGCTCACTTCCTATTGACTTACAGTGTGAACTTCATTCAGGAAGTCTTGTAAGCTCTCTGGGCCTGTTTTCTTCATCTAGTAGATGAAGGTATTAGGCTAGAATGCTAACATTACAACTAACTCACAGAATATCTGTGAGCAGTCTGTGATGTTGATGACATTCTAGAATTTAAGATCTATAAATAACAGTAACTAACATCTGTTTAAACGTTTCAGCTTACTAAATGCTTTTATAAATGAAGGGAGAGGCAGAATTGTTGACTGTGTTTGCCAGTACCTTCGAAGTTTGAACTTAACACATCTGCTTTGATATTTCCCTGTATTCTATTGAATATTAATATACTAATATTGTATGCCCCAGTTTCATAAAGTACAAGCTAGCCTAAATGGGTTAGGTTTATTTTCATTTAATGAGCCAATCCCCTGATGCCAGCTGGTTGCCAGCTTGTACAGGTGGAGGTCGTGGTGTATACTCGAAGAGCAAGAGAGACTCCTGTCTTCAAAAACCCTTACACAGTTACTGTCATTCCCTCACATTTCCTTCAAGCCTGGCAAATTCACAGTGGTCAAATGTAAGCCTCTGATTTAATGACAATGTCACCTTATTATTTTCATATTGTAGGAAAGCTAGCCTTAGAACAGTCTAAATAATTGACTTATATTGGTATATTTTGAATTTTAAAAAGCCTAAGCCAAGTTCAAAATGTTCTCAATTACATGTTCCTAAGGTTTTCTGAGTATATACACCTCCGTTTCTGCAGAGCATGTAATACTTTTAAGCTATTAATTTACCAGACTCCCAAAATAATGCAAGAAAGATATTTCCTTCTTAAAGCAGTCCTTAAGATGATCAAATGTCTTGATCTCCCTGGTAAAATGACAACTGATCTCTTACTTTCACATGAAACATATTAAGTTTAAAGAAGCAAGGTTGTGTCATTGCAGTATTTCTCATCAGAAATCTACTTCAAAAATAAGGATAAAGACAGCTTTAAACATCATTTGGTATTTACTGTAGACACCTGAGGCTCTGTAATTTTCCACAAAAAGCCCAGAAATATATATGCTGCATTATTGGAATATGCAACAGACAGAGTTTTATGAGTCCAGGGATTCATGTGTCTGTGAGACTTTGGAAATATGCATTAAACAGTATAAACAATATAGCTTATGTAATCTTCAACTGATAAACAATTTAAAATACTAAAATGTATACAATATTTTATCACTAAATTCAGACACATTTTAAAGTCTCTATGCATTCAACCTTTGCCATAAATACATCTGATTAATATATGCATCAGTAGAATTTGTGCTTCAGAAATGTTTCTCAAACCTAACTTTCACAAAACATCCTCCCACCATTACGGTTATTTAGAACAAGGATTATACATTTACCACTATTTGGATTCAATTTACTCACAGAAATCATTCTTTCTAGCCATTTCCCAGTGAACTAAGGGTGGGCCTGTTTTGTGAGAATGTTCTGAATGCTTTGGAGCGGGGCTCAGACATGCCTATGTCAAGTCAAGCATCATGGCCTGAGGCTGGAGGCCAGATCATAGAATTTTCTGTAGTTGGACTGGTTACTAGTGTTATTGTTGGAAGGTGTAAACAAATTATCTTGGAACTGAGTCTTGAGTCTTATTTTGGAGCCCTTTTCACATTATTGCTAATAGACAGTTATTCTCTCTCCACCTGGAATTGTGTATGTCTTGACACCCCTCCCTGCTCCTCCCTCTGAAAAGTGAGTGAGTATATCACCTCAGGAAAACAATAGCTTCTTGTCTAACTACAGTAGAATCAGAATCCTCTTATTGTGTTTTATCATCAAAGGACTTGAAGAACTAAAAGGAAATCTAAATTGAAACATGGAAAAAGAGATTGTAATGAATGTGGTAGGCCCATTCTTTTCTTGACCCACAAAACATGACACCACACATTCAGAACTTGTGGGGAGAGCAAGATTAAATAACTTACCATACTACTTCTCTAATTAGAATGTTCCAAAAAGGAACATGGAAAGGAAGATGTTCTGTAACACACAGTCTGTTACCAGATGTTACCAGAGCCTGCCTCAGTCCAGGGAAGAAGGGACCATCACTTTTCCACTTATCCCAAATATCACCAGTGATCTGAGTACTTCAAGGAGGATTTAATCAGTTCTTCACTCAAGAATGTGATGGTTAGTACACAGAGCAAAGTAGAGCATCTGGGGTTTATAAGGAGAGGGACAGGTACTACTAAAGGGGAGAATCAGAGTGTGTGTCTGGTCCACCAGCTACACTCTGCACAAACTCCGTCACTTATTAATAATAGAGAGAAAGGTAACAGACGGTCCCTACATTCTCAGAAGATGTTTTACAAGTTTTGTTTGTTTGTTTGTTTTTTAGTCACCATTCTTTCTCCCCTTATTCTTCAAGTCCTTTCTCTTGAAACATCTCTGCTTTTGGTCTCCCGGAGGAAAATGCAAATGTCAGTGTTTGTTCTTTCAAATGTCTCACAAATTTTACAGACCCATTGCTTGTTCTTGGTGCTTTTCCTCTAGCCAGCACCTTTTGGAACTGCCTAAAAGTGTAGAGTCTGTTCTTGTGATGATTGGCTCATCCTGAATCAACTGAAATAAGCTGCTCCTCAAGCTTGCTGGGGAGAATGGGAAGGAGAACACAGGGCAGGGGAGATGACAAGGGGGTTAACTGTTGGCTTTAGTTTGTTCTTGCATAATTTGTTCTCCACATATATTCTCGATATTAGAGTCATCTCTCCACCAAAAGGATTTGTTTCTTCCAAAGATCTGTATGTGACCACTGTAAATAATTTTCATACTCCATTTATCCAAACAGTTAATTCCTTGCATACTAGTATACCCTCCTAATGATCCAATGAGAACATTTGCACACTCCCTGATCAACATTACATCCTGTCCTTCTTCACCTCTCTCACTAATTCCTGTTGATTTTATTTAACATATATCTCTCAGCTCTATTTTTATCTGTTCTAAAACTGTATCTTCTCCAGGACTATAGAAGTTCCTCATAACTTGTTAGCCAAGCCATGAGGTTAAGTGCACCTGACTTCCAAGTCTGCCCAAGACTTTTGACCCATACTGCAAGAAGTTAGGGTCCAATTACAAAGTTAGAGGGAAGAGTCCACAGAAAATCGCCCTACCTGACACTAACCGCAAATTTGGAGGGTGTATTAGTCAGGGTTTTCCAGAGAAGCGGAACCAATGGTACGTATATGTACAGAGAGAGAGAGAGAGAGAGAGATTTTAAGGAACTGACTCATGCAATTGCAGAGCTTTGTCCAGTCCAAAATTTGTAGGTAGGCTAGCAGGTTGGAGGGCTAGAGAAAAGTTGCAGGTGGAGGTCCAAAGGCATTCTTTTGGCAGAATTCCTTCTTGCTCAGGGGAGGTCAGTCTTTGTTCTATTAAGATCTTCAACTGATTGGATAAAGTCCACCCACATAATAGAGGTTAATCTTTTTTACTCAAAATCCACTGATTTAAATGTTCATTTCATCTAAAAAACACCTTCACCAAAACATATAGAATAATGTTTAACTAAATATCTGGGCATCCTAGCCCAACCACATTGAAACATGAAATTAACTATCAGAGAGGGTTTCCCAAAACCATCCTCAGGTTTGACAATTTGCTAGAAAAATTCACAGAGCTAATGAAAACCTATCATACTCACGGTTATGTTTATTACAGGGAAAGGAAACAGAAATTCAGCCAAAAGAAGAGACAGGGAAGAATCTCAGAGTCTCCTCAAAATGTGTTACCCTCTCAGTTTTCATGTGTGACAATCTGCACAGAGTACTGACAACCCAGGAAGCTCACCCAAACTTCAGTGTCCAAAGTTTGTATTGGGAATTCATTATGTAGACATGACAGACTGATCAATTGCCCATGTGTTTGAACTCAATCTCACTCCTCTCTGGAGGTCAAGCCAATATTATGCGGGCCAAGGAGCCCATCACAGGTCATGCCACTAGCGTGAACTATCAGATATCATCCCTGGGGCCTGCTGTAAGTAACAAAGACACTCCTATCACTCAGGAAATTCCAAGGATTTAGAAGTTACCTGACAGGAGCCAGGAACAAAAGCCAGACCTTTCTTTGGGTGGGGCTAAATTCCTCACTATTAATAATAATTAATTAATAATTCCTCATTATTCATTTTCATCCACACTTGACTCCTTCTTGTCAGTCTGCTCTTTATATATCCCACAGACACAATGATGTGCCCTTCACAATTTCCTATTGGTCCCACAGCAAAATATTAACAAAACAGGAACAAAAAGTCGTGTTCCTAACTATTTCCCCAGCCTCATTTTGAGTCATACTCCACTCCAGTTTCTCCACTGCAGTCATGCAATCCTTCTTTAATCCCTTTATCATAAAAACTTTGCAAGGGCTGATTCTTCAGCATAAACTGCTTCTTCCCTCTCCTCTTTGCTGTTAACTAGTACTGACACCTCTCATTTCTTAGCCATTACTAAAGCTGTAGTTTTGATTATATAATTAAAATTTTCTTTCCCACAAGATCTTCCTTCACCTGCATCCAGCAGGAATCTTGTTGATGTTTGCTCTTCGGTATATCCCAGCATTAAACACAGTTTATTATATAATAAATGTGAATTAATAAATGTTTACTTTAACTAACCAAGGTCATTATGCTCAAACTGATTCACCCCAATCCTAGGAGTGTGACTTGGTGAATAAACTCATTCTCCCCATCACATGATCAGCACATATTTGTGGAGCAGTTAAGTGCAAAGCTTTGTATAACTGGAATCCATGGTATACAAAACAGTGCCAATGGGGGAAGATATTTAGAACCATCATGTTATGTAGCTGGAAGTAACAAAGAAGTGGGCTCCATTACCAATGTGATTGATATCAATCTTTCCCTATTTCAGGGGAATTGTAACTATAAACAGCCTGACAAGTTCATTCAGATACCTAGAAATGAACTAATATTATTACCTTTAACTCTGGTTTGAGTTTGTTTTCTGTTCAGGATCACAGAATTAGTGAGGCACAAATTGACAACAAACTACCAACAGGAATCCTCATGAGATGTGGGTAATGAGTTGTGTTGATCACAACATTCTCTCATTATTTGTTCACATACACCCTAGTGTGTCATCTCAGAACACACATTCAGAGATGGAGAAGCCAGAGCTTGCTTGTGCATTTGCTTCTTTCTTTCCAACACAGATGTTTGGTGGCACTCAGGAGACAGGGCATTGCGCTAATACTGTGCCACGTTTATGTTTGTGTTTATCTTCAAATATATCTAACTGGTTTGAAGCCATGAATTTTTTTAGCCATAATTACAATTACAGCTCTGGGTGACATTGTGGATGGCTTACTATGTTTCTAAAAAGGTA
Organism: Balaenoptera musculus; assembly: GCF_009873245.2. Lineage (NCBI taxonomy): Eukaryota > Metazoa > Chordata > Mammalia > Artiodactyla > Balaenopteridae > Balaenoptera > Balaenoptera musculus. The sequence goes on along the minus strand of NC_045789.1, from coordinate 79,364,357 downwards.
GGAAAGTTTGCTTCTGGGAATTAGTGAGTGAATGTAATGATTCTAGAGGCAACAATATGTATCATAAAGAACCCAAATCAATATTTTTATGGTAGAAGTTGATGTGTTTGCTGCTGCTTTCTTTTCTAAGTTAAAAAAATCAGAATTGGGATAAACAGCTAACATTTGCACAAGAGCTGGAAATTCTAAATACATAGGTTATTTCTAAAGAAAATAGAAAATATAGAATTTGAGAAACTATGCAGTGAATTCTTCACTTATAGAAAATAGCTTCGCTTGTCCAGACATTCAAACACCCTGAAATACAACTTCTACTTGAGCGCCCTACTTATCTTTTTTTATTAATTATATGTTTCAGGTGTACAGCATTATAATCTGACATCTGTGTACACTACAAAATGATCACCCCTATAAGTCTAGTTACCATTCATCACCGTAGAGTAGACTCCTTCCACACATTTCACCTACCCCCAACCCACTTTCCCTCTGGTAACTACTAATTTGTTCTCTGTACCTATGAGTTTTTTTTTTTTTTATTAGATTCCACATATGAGTGAAATAATATGATATTTGTCTTTGTCTGACTTATTTCACTTAACATAATACCTTCGAGGTTTATCCATGTTGTCACAAATAGCAGGATTTCATTCTGTTTAATGGCTGAGTAGTATTCCATTGTATATATATACCATATTTTCTTTACCCATTCATCCATCAGTGGACCCTTAGGTTGTTTCCATATCTTGGCTATTGTAAATAATGTTGCAATGAACATAGCAGTGCATATATATTTTCAAGTTAGTGCTTTCATATTCTTCATATAAATACCCAGAAATGGAATAGCTGGGTCATATTTTAGTTCTATTCTTTATTTTTTGAGGATCCTCCATACTGTTTTCTGTAGTGGCTGTGAAAAAGTTGAGGAAATTGTTGGACTTTACCCTTTTGTTTCTGTCCTGCAGGAAAAGAGGGGAATTGTAATAGGGGCAGGGCAGGTGCGAGGCCATTAGTGCAAGACCCTAGATATCCCACTCTACTAGCAGTCAGCCGGGCAATGGTCCTGGCAGCAGAGAGTGCAGTGAGAGGCGGATCACAGCCTTCTCCCCTGGGCCCTCTGGGCACTCCGGGCCCTCCAGCCTGGGGCCAGTAGGTGAGCTGGGGGGCCCGAGGACAGGTTGAGGGCTGTGTCCTGCAGAGCTCCAGAGCCCTCTCCCTGGCCTCCCACTGGCCAGGCCCAGGCCTTGAAGCAGCAGCGAACCTCTCCCCCATCCCCTCCTCCACAACCTAATGGCCGTGGTGGCATCTTCATGGGTCACGGTCTGCCGGACCCGCCCCCATTTTGCACAGCCTGAGGAGCCTGAGGGCCAGCTGGGTCCTGGGCGCCCGGCTCCCTGAGTGATGATGGCTGGGCAGGGTCACCCCTGCTGCCAGCTGAGATCTGCTTCCTCAGCCAGGCCTGGGCACTAGTGGGAGGACCCAGACTGGGTGCTGGACAAATGCTCCCAGGCAGGGTAACCAGCCCATGCAGGGACCCCCTCCTCTTAGCCAGGGCCTGGACCTCAGAGGGTAAAAGTTGAGCCTCGGGACCTTGCCCTTTCTTGTCAGAACAGAGAATAACATTTGTTTTTGTGGAGGTTTACAGCAACATCATGACTGACCATGACCTGACCTCAAGAATAAAGGATCTGACACCTAGAAGTTTGCAAAAACTAACCATGCCCCTCCCTCACCTTTCCTATAAAAGGGCTTTGCTGAAAGCTTTTGGGAAGTTCAGGGTTTTTAAGGCATGAGCCACCTGTCTCCATCCATGGCCCTGTAATAAAACTTTTTCTGCTCCAAACTTCGACGTTTTGGTATTGTTTGGCCTCACTGTGTGTCAGGCACATGGATTGCATTCGGTAACAATCTCATTATGGTTTTGTTTTGCATTTCCCTAACAATTAGTGATGTTGAACGTTTTTTTCATGTCCCTGTTGGCTATCAGCTTGTCTTTTTTGGGAAAATGTCTATTCAGATCCTCTGCCCATTTTTAAATCAAACTCCCTACTTTGAGTTTCTGAGTGCCTTATATATATATTTTTTAATTTATTGATTTATTTTTGGCTGTGCTGGGTCTTCATTGCTGCACACGGGCTTTCTCTAGTTGCAGCGAGTGGGGGCTACTCTTCGTTGCAGTGCACGGGCTTCTCATTGCAGTGGCTTCTCTTGTTGTGGAGCACGGGCTCTAGGCACATGGACTTCAGTAGTTGTGGCTCGAAGGCTCTAGAGCACAGGCTCAGTAGTTGTGGCGCATGGGCTTAATTGCTCCACGGCATGTGGGATCTTCCCAGACCAGGGATCGAACCAGTGTCCCTTGCACTGGCAGGCAGATTCTTAACCACTGCACCATGAGGGAAGTCCCTGAGCGCCTTATATTTGAAACCTCTCTCAAGGAGGAAAGAACACAGAAATAAAATGGATATTGACAAAAATAGTAAAATTTAGGTATGCAAAAATATTGGGGGTAAACTGGGCTTAAGTAGGTATATTTTCAGAATGGCTGAAATTTTTGCCTTTAATACTAAATGGCACTAATCTGTATCACATGCCTATTATGTGCCAGGCACTGACCAGGTGCTTAAGAATTTCCTCTTATCCCCTTATTTTGTGGAAGAAAGAACTAAGCATCAAAAATGTTAAGTTGTCCAAATATCCAAAGTTATGAATAATGAAAATGCAAAATAACAAAAAGATTCATTCCAGTCTTTTTAAAAAGAAATCTGCCTTAATTATAACCTAGGAAACTGCCCTGCCCCTGTGTAATAGAAATGTATAAACTCAGTGTCCAGCACTGCACCTGCTATACTGTATGCACATAATATTTATTGCATCATTGAAGAACTAAAAGGAAGAAAAAGAAAGAATAAGAGAAAAATATGGAAGAAAGGTTTACGCTTTTGTTGATAACATAGAATCATCATTATCCCCATTATGCTTTTCCCTCCAATTGTCTGTATCTAACTGATATTGTCTTGGAAAATTTTAACCAAACTTCATAGAACTATATCCACGTGAAAAACAAGAGTATTTATACGTAAAGGCATGTCATTCAGCATGAACTTTTGTGACATTACTTAGACAACTCACTGCTGCCTTTTTTTCTTTTAACTTCCTGACTTTGAATTATATTAGAGGAACTGAATTCCGATGGCTGAGTTTTTTTCTGTGGTTTTCTAGGGGTTTTTTTTCTCCAACTTATATATTAATATCAAAGGTCATTGGCTATCCTATTTTTCCCTTCTAAAAAGTGAAGTCATCCAAAGGAGAAAAAGTGTAATATTTGTAGTTGAATGTGAACATAATTTCATTGTTTATTATTTACATTTTTTCTTATGGAGAGAACTGTGGTTCAGTTGTAGAAATGGATCTCTACATTTCTCTGTCTCTGTTTCTCTCTCTCTCTCCATTTTTTTTTTGTTTTCATAAAGTCAGGTCAAGTTTGTAATCTAAAGTTAGAGACACAACAATTTCTGAACAGAAAAAAAAAAAAAAGGCTTCCTCTGGAACTTTATGTCTTTATGTGTCATGGTACACTTGCTCACACCTTTCTCTCTCCCAGTAAATTTTTCTTGCACTCACCCTGTTCAGAAGGGCTTTGCCAGCTGATTCATGTGTCAGCGTGCACTAAGTTGTAGATTAATGATATCATTTATAATTTAAATTATTTCATGGATGCCTTAACCTTTGCTCAAAAAAGTGGTTAATGTGACATACCCAAGAAGATTGGAGTCTAAGATGAAAAGTCAGAGAGTAGAACAAGGGATTAGAAAGGAGGTAAGTTAGATGAACCCAACACTATTAGAAGTGTTATCACTATCTTCCCACCTAAGAAAAGTTGTCCCAGAGAATGATATCTGTCAAAACTTCTGAGGCTGGGCACTTGGTTTTCTGATAACCCTAGTTTTTGTGCTTTCCCACTAAAATTTTTAAATCCTCTTTTTTTCATTTCTGGAGCCTGTTATGAATCATTTTACAGATCAAAGTAGAAAGAGAAAACTATCAGCAGTTTGTCAAATATATTAGAAAGTATAGAAATTCTCAAGATATGCATCAGTCTAAAGAGTCTAGGAAATTAATTCTCAAAAGTAACCACTTAAAAGTGAACATTTACCTTCCTAAATCACCAAGAACCAACGTTATTGAATCAGTTGAAGCAGTGCTTCATTTCTTTCCTGTTGATCAGAATTTCATTAAGCTGTTCTTTAATGCTCCATGACTTTGTTTGCTCCGGATTTACATTACTCAACCATATCCCTTAAGCTTAATTAAGTTTGTTTTTTCATGCTTTGAACACTTTTCTCTGTTCTGCAGCAGAAGTAGGTAAAAATCAAGGGACACTCCATCATCTGTGAAGCTGTCAGTCCGTCATAACTTGAATATTGATTTTGGGGAAGGTTGTGACATTCCCTAGGTGAGCTTGTCAAGTTTGTTGACAGAGAGCTCTCTACTTAATTGAATATGATGCCTGTATGGGAAGTGATGAAGTATGTCAGTAATGTATAAGTTTTCTCTCCCACTGGGTGTGCAGTAGAGGGTAAAGATATTCCATCGTGTACTGACCAAACTCCATGTGCCTTGTCTTATTACTTCAGTATTTTTTCTCTTAAAGACCTCAGAGCAATACAATTATTCATCCAAGGGATGATTATGCATTAAAAAAAACTTGAAGCGTGAAATATCAGATGGGGATAGTCATAAATGTTTTGCCACGTGAGTAATAATTTTAATTTGGTCTCTAAACTTGCAGTGCAGTTTTACCCATCTGTAATATGGGGGTAATGATCATCCTTCCTGTCATTAACTACTTCTCAACAGTGTTGTAAAGATTAATTTATGTTCTTAAGTGGCTTTTCAAGTAAAAAGTGCAGTGTAAATGTTAGTTTCTAAAGCATAGCCTTTCCTGGCCAGAACTAGCTTTTTCTCTAACATCTAAAATGCTGCATGAGAAGAAATAAAATTGTGCTTGGACAAAATAGCAAAGACATACTATTTAGTTAGTTTTGAAAGAGAGCTTACACCTTGAATTTACACAATGTCACATGCCAATTATATCTCAATTAGGAAAAAAAGGAAAATACAGTTCTCAATACTTTACCAAAAATAAAAAGGTTAGCTACAACAAGTTAACAAATACATTATCTAAATCATTACTTTGTCATTTATAGGTTTCTGATAGAAAAAGAAAATTTACTGGTTTTCAACCTAGCAAATTACATTGTATTGCACTGATAAGTTATACAAATTAGCCTAAAACCGTTTCTTCCAATAATGTATGCAAAAATATTCCAAGGAAACATTTTGTAAAGTCTGAATTTCTCAAGGTTTCATTTGGCTCAAATATACATTTAAATGGTTGGTCACTAAGGCCTCTGGCTATTTCATATCTGGCAGAATTATAAGGTACAGATTCTCATAAATACGAATAAAAAAAGGAGAAGTAATTTCTCTGTGTGCTGGAGGCTCTGATCAAACATTAACATTGTTATACAGCTAAGCAACAGCTGAGGTGCTAAGAACCTACAACATGCAACAGCCTAATCCTCTGCTCCTTCCATGAGTGAAGGAATGTCAGTTACATTTTCTCTCCCTTTGTCAGTTTTGCTTCTGTGAAAATGTCTTCTCAGCCCACTCACTCCTTTTCAGTCTTTTTTCTAGATCCTGCTCCAGCTGAATAAAGTTTAAACCCTTTATCTTGGCATTTAAAGCACATTGTCCACAATACTCTAGAGCTGACTCACCACCTCCACTTACGTGACCCACAGGCATCTGAAACTCAACACCAAAAATAGTGAACATAAGCGCATTCTCCCACCTCCTATATCTGTTCCTACTCTACCCTAGTGAATGACAACACTCTCCAATTTGTTGTCATACCCATATCTTACTGAGAACATATCAAGATGTCCTTGAGACTTCCTAATCATTAATTTATTGAATAGATTTTTATTGAGTGTACACTATATATGCCAAGCAGTATGTGAGGCATTGAGCAGAACACAAACAGGTCCTGATCTCAGGTAGCTTACTGTCTAATAGGAGAGATACATGAAATAAGGATGATGGCTAGTCCCAAGGGCATCAGTGGGATTCTGTGACAGAATTTAAGACTGTGTCACCTGGGAACTGATGACCTGGGGAAGTGATGACAGAGCTTAAATCTAAAGACTGAGAAAAGAGTATGAAGGGTAAGAGTGTTCAGTGGGGAGGGCATTTCAAAACAGAGAAAAGATCAAGTGCCCTCTTCCCCACTTCTAATCAGACCCCAAATCATGAAACTCCAGGCTAATTCTCTCTCCTAAATATCAGATTTCACCATTCTCAATTTCCACTAACACTTCTCACTTGCTTCTATTATTTTATCAACACCCTAATGTACAGATGTTATGGACTGTATGACTGTGCCCCCCAAAATTCATATGTTGAAGGCCTACCTACCCGCAGTGCAATAGTATTAGGAGTTGGAGCCTTTGGGAGTTAATTAGGATTAGATGAGATCATGAGGGTGAAGCCCTCATGAATGGAATCACTATCTGTATAAGAGTTACAGGAGAGTTTGCTTCCTATCTCTACTCTGATCCATGGGAGGATACAACAAGAAGAAGTCAACAATCTGCAACCTGGAAGAGGGCTGTCACCAAAATTCAACCAAGCCGGCACCCTGATCTCAGACTTCCAGACTCCAGAACTGTGAGAAATAATATTCTGAGCCACCTGGTCTATGGTACTTTGTTTTAGCAGCCCAGACTCACTAAGACAGCAGGCTACCAACATTTAGGTATTATCAAAATCTCTCTTACCTTTTACAAAACACCTCTAGAATCTCTTCTCAAAATCCAGTCAACTCCTTGTAGACTTAACTTTCTCTTTTCACATTTCCTCTGCAAATTTTCTTGTCTTCTGCCTTAAATTCTCCTTTCTTTTATAGTGGAAGTCTTGATAGCCTCTCGAGCTTCCAAAATCTCCAGGTGTTCTTGCTTTGTTTTGTTTGTTGGTTGGTTTGGTTTGGTTTGGTTTTATTGTCAGGGATGTACAAAATTCCTTGTGGGGATAATGGAGAAGGAAAAGGAAGGATAAATGTCAAATATCTTTTACTTATTTTCTTTCCCCTTTAAAGTGGGGAGGATATAATTATATTTTTCATAGTTTTATTTCTTACTGTGGCTCAAATTTAGGCTCCTATCTTTTCCTACATATCATGAGTTGGAAAAATATTCTAATTTAGAATAAGCTTACCAGTTTTATTTTATGACAAATGGTGAAAAGATGTTTTATTACAACAAAATATTTTAACCTTCACTTGAATATATTATTGGTATGGCAGACCTGAGGAGAGAATCCAGACCACACAAATGAATTACTCTGAGAAAGTGGACAGGGTTTTGCATTGTAACCATGTAATTCTATTCTACCCCAACCTACATTCCCCATTTACTATGTTAATATTCTGATTCCTTTTTTTTTTGAAAAGTCATTTTGTATTTTTGATAGGTCAGTGAAGAATCATGACACGTTAGAAGCAACCTTTATTTCTCCCTAGTGCTTGCAAGTATTCCAAATTCACAGGAATCAGCAGCATCCTGAAATTTAGCTAGAAATATGAATAACTAAATAATCAGAATGTATACATTTTATAGCCCATATCGTCTGCATACTGTCATTTAATTTTCCAGTAAATCCAGTGGGATGTTTTAGTATTTATATTTAACAAGATAAAATTAAAATTCAGGGAGAATGATAAATTTATTCTATAACACATTATCAGGGGAAGAATTAGGATGGGAATTGATATCTGCTCTGATGTTGAGTTGCCTTAGGTTTACTCAACATTGGCTTTGCAACTCATACAGATTAGCAACGAAGCAATTTTCTTCACTCTTCCAAGTATCCTACTTACTGATCGTCACCTCCTATCTTTCTGAGTCAACACCTCTAGTAGTCCAATTCCAGCAGTTCCTCCACGAGCATCAGGATCTCTAATCCATTTAACTCTGTTCAATAAACCTTCTTAGTCCCACTTCCCTCCTGTTTTACCAAAAGCCTTCCTTTCGGTTTCAAGGTTCTTAGGATTCACTGGCAAAATAACCACTGTACACTCATTTAAACAAGAGTTTAGAGAGAGTTTATTGAATTAACAAAGATTACAGTACACTAATTAAGAAACAAATAGTATAACTAACTAAGAAAGAATAGTAAAGACAGGGGTTTATACATCACCGAATTGGGGAAGCACCTACATCCAGATCCAAGCAGCGCTGGGAAGTCCCTTGAACAGCAATCTGGAGTCCCAATTGCATCCACCCCACAGGTGAGACTTCAGTTTGCCACTCGAAGGAGCCCAGCTTTTAGCACCAGGCCGCAGGCTAATAACAATCAACCAACGTGCAAGTTTGCAGCTCTGGTTGTTGTCATAAATGCCTTGATCTTAACTCGTAAGTCTTGGAATGTTCTTGATCCCTGGGGGGCTGGCCAGACCCTCATGGTGCCAGAAGTCCCATGACTTACTCTCTATATTATCTAGTGGTTTACAGTGTGTGCCAGCACCACCCCTGCTGGCCTGGGTGTAGCTCAGCAGTTTGGCATGCAGCCAGCTTTAGCGTCATTGGCCGGTCAGAGAGAGGCCTAGTGCCGCCTCTGAAGCCTGAACAAGACTACTTTACTAGCTTCCCCAACACTCCATACCTAGTTAAGTTCCATATTCATCATTATAACCAGTATGTCAGAGACTAGAAGTCTCTAGAAGTCCATCAAAACTTACTCTACCCTTCTGTAGTGATAAATGTGTAGCTGAATGATTTCCCCAGGCATATTTGAAGTAACTGTGGTCGTATGATTAGTTCTGTCCGATAGAATGTGAGTGAATGTGATGTGTGCTACTACCAGAATGATTTTTAAAAATTGGTCTTCCTGTTCTAGATTTTCTAGAAAAATCTTTGAGTTAAGGCCTTAGGGAATAGCAAAGTCACACAAAGGAATGATGGGTCCCTGAATCACCGAATGGGAGAAAGATGCCAACCAACCTGATATGTGGGTGAGAAATAAATTTATTTTGTGTTGAACCACTACATTAAAAATCTATTTTTACAGCAATTTAGACTATCCTAACTAATACACACCTGAATTCCTTGCCCATCTCTCCCTGAGACATACTGATTTGGCTGGTTCAGGCCACCTCTCCACTTACTCATTACTGGAACTGAGAAATTGAGCAGACCTCAAGGGAAAAAAAAATTAATGAAAGAAAAAACACACGATGTTACCTGGTATCTCTTTACATTTGTGAAATCAAATACCAAATGAGTTCTCAGCTTCAGTGCTAGCCCAAAATGCTACTACATTTTTCTCATCAGTACATTCTCCTACTTATTAAGATGACTATCTCATACTCTCTCTCTTCTCAACTTCCAAGACCTCTTCCCTTTTTCTAACTTTCACCTGATGATCTTTTAAGTTATTTCACTGAGAAAGTGAAGCCATCAGCAAAGAGCGGCCACATACTCCCACTACCAAATCCATCAGCTTACTTGCATCTGTGCCCAGATTTTCTCCCTGCCTTCCTTTCCTATTGAAACTTTTATTCTCCTACCTAAGCAAACTCCCCAACTCAGCCAGACTCTTCTCTGACTCAAGGTCACTCATGGATTATGGATCATACTATTCCCCTTCAACTTGACCTATTAGTGAGTATATATTAAATAAGTATATATATATATATATATAATATATAAAATATTACTTCTTTATATATAATTAATATATTTAAAATAAGTATATAAGTATTATCTTATATATACTTATTTACTATATATTATACATAATAATTTAATATATACTAATTATATATTGTATGATTGTTTTTAATGTAATAACATATACTTATTAAATATATTTATGAATTATTTCACATCTTAAAAATGAACCAAGGATAAACCTTCTTCTCTTTCACCTACTTCTTTAATCCTCTATTCTTTTTTATACTAAAACTCTTCCTATTCTATTCTTTCCATTCTTTCTTGAACCTACACTAATTAAGATTTTTATCTCCAACTTCTAGAATTGCTGTTTCCAGGGTCACTGATGACATCCCCAATGGCTAAATCCAACGGTCAATTTTTTACCCACTTCTCCCTTAATCTAGCATCAATATTTAATCATTCCAATATTTTTTTAATGCTTTTTTTGCCATCTGAGTCTAATCTTCCATCATGTTTTCTTTATCTCACTGGCTGCTGCTTCTTATTTTCCTTTCCTGTACCCTCATCACTATTCTTATTTTAAATATTAGTTTAGGAATTAGTCTTTAGACATCTTCTCTATCTACACTAGATTCTTAGGTGATCTGATTTAGTCCTATGACTAAATCACCAATTCGATACTTAGAAATACTCAAATTTATGTCTCCAAATAAGATCTGTCTCCAGAACTTCTGCTTCCTATTCAACATTTTCTCTTTAATATATAATATGAATATAAATTTTGTTATATTATAATGATATAAATCTCATTATAAATCTCAAGTTTAGTATATATGCACAATACAATTCAATCTTTGCTACAATCTACCCCACCTTCAGACTTCCCCTTCCCAGTATATGGCAACTTTTTGTATCATGTTGTCAAATTCTTCTCTTTTTGTCACATCCAATCTCCATGATACCAGAAAATTTTGTTAGCTTTACCTTAAGATAAATTAAAAACAGAATACTTCTCACCACTACCACTGCTACCACCCAAGACAGCATCATCATTCCCCCAGTGTGTTGCCTCCTTTATACCACAAATAATACTGTCAAAACATAAATCAGATCATGCTCTTTCCTTGCTTAAAACTCTCTAGGGCTTCCCAACTCATAGTAAAAGCTTAATTTCTTAAAAGCTCTGTGTGATCAAGCCCTCATTACCACTATGACTTCGTTGCCTACATCACTCCTCCTCAACAATTTAACTCTAGTCTTTGGTGTTATTGCCATTCCTCCAAAATACTTAGGCACATTGCCATGCCTGGGACTTTACACTCCCTGTGTTTTCCTCCTAGAATGCTTTTCCCAGGATATTTATGTGGCTCGCTCCCCAGTTTCCTACAAGTGTTGATAAAGCACCAGCTCTCAAAGATACTTCCCGTGACCATTCTATAAAAAGAATCCTCTTCACTTGCTTTCACTTTGTCCTTCTTTGCTTTTCTTTAAATACCACTATTGCCACATAACATTCATTTCTTTCATTTTTATTCTTCCCACACTACTTTATAAGACTCATGTCAGCAAGGATTCTGAAAACTCTCTTCATTCTTGTAATTTTCAACCCTTCGAACAATGTCTTACACAGAGGAGATTCGAAATAAATATCTATCTATCGACTGAATTAACAATCCTCCAAACACCTTATGACCACATTAGAAATAGTATTAATAAACATGAGTGGAGAGTACTGAATTTATCAATGGAGCTTTGTCAAAATTCATCCAAATTGTTATCTTTCTCCAATTACACTTGAATATTATATCAGATCCTTTGAGTGGAGGAAAATTCTGACAAAATTCTCTTGATTATTCTCATTTAAAAATCTCTCCCCCAGATTTTTGACACTCTTGGGCTTCCACTAGCTCCAAAGGGCATAATTGTCTTCATGGAGCTTCACAGCCACCCAAGAACTATTTTTGACGATTAGTAAGACAGGATGAGTTATGAGATCACAGTTAGTGTGACAGTTCACAGTAAATGCTTGACGCGTTATAACTCATCTGGGAGCATATAGCTAAATGATGGATAGACTCCAAATGCCTAAGAAACTACTTCACAGTGAACTACTGAAAACAGAAAGGTCATAACCAACCCTCAGCATCCCTGAAGCTCCAATGTAAACCAAGAAGTAAGGTTTGCGAAGGTGGATCTATGTAAGCATACTTACAACAGCTATTATAATTCTACATAAGATACTCAAGTGAACAATAAGTATAACTTCATTATTATCTTTGAATTTAACTTCAATATGAAGCCCCCTTTTACCACTTGGCAGAAATTAATCTCATTCTTTTTTTTTTTTTTGATGTTCTGTATCCTCTTCCTTGAAACTGATTCTGAAATCTGGAGTCTTTATATAATGGCAAGGTATGGGATGGAGATGGAATTCAAGTTATCAATTGAATTTATTACATTTATTCAATGTAATCTGCCACTGAGGGCATTCACTAAGAGTTAGATCTTCCTGTATGGCCACCTCTCAGTTTTCTATCAATTGCAGCTTTTTAGGTCTTGCAGTTCTTTAATAAATCTGGTAACCGGGTAACATTTTTCTGCTTTAGTAAAAATTTTAGAGGGTTGTGCACAGTTCGTTTCCACACCCACTTCCTTGCTGTTCTTAAACAAATGGAGTTTATTTGCCAAGTACAGAACACTTTACACTGTGGTTTACTCAGATGCACTGCGTTTCACAACATTCTTGCCACTCTTGTTTGCAGGAGACTTGTTTTGCTGTTTCTGTACTTTTCTGGGAATTCCTTGAAGCTGTCTAAAATCCTGTCTCCTTAAGTATATTACAAAATCATATATTCTTTGGGACCCTACTCTCTGCTCTTACATCCAAAAATCCTTTAGGATTTACAAAATTCTCCTTGTTTCACCTACAACTCTTTCCCAACTCCCAGACCAAAAACTTTTACAAATCTCAGGGACTGTAAGTCTTGCTTGAAAGTCATCGTTTTTACCAGGTTTCCCCCAATATATGTTGTATTTGCCTGGAATCCTTTCTATTTCTCCCCATTCTTTCCACTTTCACCCTTTTCTAAAAAGTTACATGCTTTTCTTCCTTGAAACAGTAAGTACTATCATAAAATGTTCAAAGAGACAGATTGGAGAAGGTGGCAAATGGTAAAAGAAAATACAAGGAACAAAAGCAAGGAATAGAAATAATGATTTTAAAACTTACAGTAGTCAAAACCATAGAGACAGAAAGTAGAATGGTGGTGGCCAGGGGCTGAGGGGAAAGGGAAATGAGAAGTTAATGTTTAATGGGTACAGCATTTTAGTTTTACAAGATGAAAAAAGTTGTGGAGATGGATGGTGGTGATGGTTGCACAACATTATGGATGTATTTAATACCACTGAACTGTACACTTAAAATGGTTAAGATGTGTGTGTTTGGGTATTTAAATTTGAATAAAAATGTTAGCAAGAGGTGGATCTGAAAAAGGCAAGGATGTCAAAAACACGTTAGCAGGAGCAAATGGAACTTAAAACTGTATAATGCAAAATATTTCACTGTGATCCCCAGGTTAACACTCACTGCCCCTTCTATGTAGTCTTGGAGCTTTGTCACTTTACTCCCAGGATCCCTCCCTTCCATAAAACCACGCCTCTGATTTTTAGTCACACTTAGTCTGCCAATGGCATGGAAACCTAAGGAGTTATCCTTCCTTAGAGGTTGGCACAACTTGGGACAGTGTCCAAAAGTAAAGGTAAGAAGTTGTAACCGTGGACATGCCAGAGGTTGGGAAGGTGAGGGAAGCTTGAGGATCTGAGGCTGCCCTCTTTCTCTTTCCCCATGGATGACATTATAGTCCTTAAGCCTGCTTGTTAAGTTAGGTATGGGGACACACTAAGACAGAAGTGCAATAAGAACAATGTTAAGATGGTAAATTTTATATGTATTTTATCATAATAAAAAAATGGGAAAAATGCATTATTTTGTCACATAGAGGAGTGTGCAACATTTGCCAGTGATACGTGGTTTCTTGATACCCCAGACTCTCCCTAAATATTAGTTCCTCATATAATCAGTGCCCTCCTTGCCACCCCACCCCATCCACACACCTAGTTAGGAATCTCCATGGTACTGAATTCTTTAAAAAAAATGCTGAATTCTTTAAAAAAAATGTCATAATAATGTGAAAATGGATATCAATAGCCTACTTTTCTTCAGGAAAGAAATAAACAATTTATATAGTAAGAGGATCATATAGGAAGGATAAAATATTATGCAAGAGCGGTAGACAGGTCTTACGTGGCTGCAGATTATAGTATGCAGGCCTAAACATGAGACTGAATCAGCTATGTGAACACAAAGTGAACGAGCTTATATTAGCCAGTATGAGTAACACCAGCTACTATGATCCAAAATTCTCAAATCTTAATGACGACACAATGAAAGTCATTTCTCATGTAATCAAAATAAAATGTGGATGTTTCTGATTGGGCAGTTTTCCTGGTGGCTTGTTTCCCAACAGTCACTCAACTTCAGGGATCTGGGATGCGCTCACCTTGGATGCCACGCACCATCCTCAATACACAGGCTCCAATGTCACTGCATAGCACAAGGATATTTATTGTCCTTAATCTGCAAGTGGCAACCTTTCTTGCACCCTAATGCCATTGGATCCAATTCCTTATGTGGCTCACCTAGATTAAGGGGCTGAAACATGTAGTCTTTTGTGTTGAAATTCTTTGGTGAAAGCGTAGATTTATCACTACCCCATGATTTTTATGACCAACTGTTTGTAGGCCAGAAAGGGGAGGGTAGAGACTTTAATAAAAATAAGCTTTCCTAATAGCAGCTGTAACACCAAACTAAAAGCTAGTTTGCCAATGAATGAAGCATTAAAATGTCTGATGGTCAGGCATTTGCCTTGCCTGCCTTTCCCACCCTTCTCTGATAATAACAACGTCTTGGAATATGAGAGTATAATGGACAGCAGTATGTCTATAACTATTAAATATCAAAAGAATAAAAATCAGATAAAAATGAAAAATTCTGAACAGTAGTCTAGGTTTAAATTCTAAGCCCTCAACAAATTTGACAGGAAGGCCATATATTCAGTTACTCATTAAACCTATTTTCATATGAAAGGATCTCCATGTTTTATGAACTCTCCCACCATACCACCACCACACAACCACACACACACACACACACGCACCCACACACACATACACACACGCAGAAAAAAAGACACTAGAAGAAAGAATTTGAGCTTTGTGGAAAATAGTAAAGGCAGAAGAAATTTTGAAAAGGAAACAGAGAAGAAATAGGAGTTCTGGCTAATCTCTAATATTAGTGAACATCAGGAAAATGTTTAAGCAAAAAAGAAGAGGTGTGGGATTTTTCAATTAACTCTTTGAAATGGAAAAAAAATAACAATGAATTAAAAAAAAAAGAGGTGGGTGATTGTTCTGATTTTCACACTATGATTTAAATTTAGCTTTTAAATTTTTCTGCTCTAACAGTTTTGACATTTAAAAAAATAAAGAACTTTTACAAAGTTAGATATTTCCTGTTGCATTTAAGGCACTCTGTGTTCAGAAAATGTCATAATGTCATTAAGTTGCCTTCACAGACATACGATTTTATCCTCTTACTGCAGGCTCTTAATGCAGTGAGTGCTTCAGGGAGTACAAATTAGAGCCTGGGGACCTGACAAAAAGTTTTCAAATCCTTACGGTTGGGCTTGAATTTTAATATTGTGTCATTAAGAAAATGACTCTCAATTAGTGTGGTATTTACTCTCTCTTATTTTGTTTTTACAAGGCCCATCTTTCAAAAATTCCCATCTGTAAAATATATTCTTTCAGTTATAAAAGTGTTTGAAAATTAATACCTGAAAAATAGCATGTTATCATATTGCTTTCATTATATGACATAACCAAATGTGTTGCTAGGCAACTAGCTATGGCTTTTGGAAAACTGCATACTTTATAATAGATTACTTTAGAGGCACTTTTTCAAAACAAATAGAATAGAGTTATCTAAAAGCATCTTCTGAAATTCTATGTAGAAAATGGTTTTTTTAAAAATCAACATCTCCAAAAGTGAGGAGGAGATGCTCTTGTCATATAGGTATCAAGTTTTCATTTTGCAGAGAGATAGATAAACAGAGAGGGACAAAGGGGTGGGGAGGGCTTAAATCTGTTTATAAGCATTTAAACTGCTAAGGGAAATGTTAATTATGAATTATACATTATATTCGATGTTTATTCAAATATTTCTTTGGTTAAAAAAACATTATAATCATTTGAACTAATAAAAAGAATAATTTTAAATAAATAAATATAAAATAAATTTCTAGAGCCCTGGTTCTATCTACTGACTTCTCAACTGCTCTCATATACAGAAATGCTTATCAGACTTTAAAGAAACTATTTTTGGTGACTAGCACCAGTCAGTAATGATTTTAGTATGGAAAGGATTACTGCATTGAGTAGAAGTTCAGAAAACTTAACATCTAAAATCTATTCCAAACTTAAGTTTTTATGACTCTATAAAGTGTTATATTTTATTCTTTAACAGAATATCTTAAATGATAAAGTGATATATGTTAGCAATAGAAATTCTGGAAATATAGAAGCACATAAAAGAAAAAAGATTTATCACTACTAATATTAAAACCTAAAAAAGAAAACCATTAATATTTTAGCATAAATCTTACTAGCTATTTTTCTTCTATATGTATTTTTTAATTTCAAATATTCATTTTTGTTTTTACTTTCTATTATAAAATTGATATTCTATATATCATATATATTGTATGCATATACTACATACATGTATACAACACAGCTCATATATACATGTTTACAGTTTACCTTTTCCAGTTAATGTTATATAGTGAGCATTTTTTCATACATAGCTGCTTTGAAATACATTATTGCATGAGTGAGTGACACCCACAATATGGCTGTAACAAAATTTATTTAGTTATTTTACTATAACTGAGATTTTTCACCAATTTTTCACTATTATAAATAATACTGCATTGAATACCCTCATTCATAAATCATGATTCATATCTCTGTTGATTTCCCTAGGGTAGGTGGCTGGAAGTGAATTTACTTAGTCAAAGGGTACACATTACTTTAAGACTGTAGATACATATTTCTTGTTATTTTCCAGTAAGCAAAAAAAAAGTCTACCTTCTTAAAAAAAAACCACAGCAATAGATAAGAATGGATAATACAACCTAATTGGCATTGGATATTAGTAGCTTAAACATTATGTTAGTTTGAAGGAGGAGTCATTGCCTGTTGTTGTTTTAGTGAAATTGAATATAATTTTTCTTATGTTCCATTTTTATTTCTTTTTTTGTAAATTTGGGTCCTTTGCTCATTTTTCAGTTAAAGTATTCATGCTCTTCTTTTTTAATTTTTTAATATTTTAGTCTACATTTATTGGGGTTACACCTTTCAGAGAGCTAGGATTAATTTAGACTCTTTTAAGTGTAATTAGATGGAGTTTCAGGATGTTGAAAAAGATAAGAGTCCAGTCTAAGAGTTTTATATCCCTTACTATGACTGTGTTACTGTCGATTTCCCCTTTTATGGCTGTTAGTATTTGCCTTATGTAATGAGGTGCTCCTATGTTGGGTGCATAAATATTTACAATTGTTATATCTTCTTCTTGGATTGATCCCTTGATCATTATGTAGTGTCCTTCTCTGTCTCTTGTAATAGTCTTTATTTTAAACTCTATTTTGTCTGATGTGAGAATTGCTACTCCAGCTTTCTTTTGATTTACCTTTGCATGGAATATCTTTTTCCATCCCCTCACTTTCAGTCTGTATGTGTCCCTAGGTCTGAAGTGGGTCTCTTGTAGACAGCATATATACAGGTCTTGTTTTTGTATCCATTCAGCCAGTCTATGTCTTTTGGTTGGAGCATTTAATCCATTTACATTTAAGGTAATTATCGATATGTATGTTCCTATTACCATTTTCTTAATTGTTTTGGGTTTATTATTGTAGGTCTTTTTCTTCTCTTGTTTCCCACTTAGAGAAGTTCCTTTAGCATTTGTTGTAAAGCTGGTTTGGTGCTGCTGAATTCTCTTAGCTTTTGCTTGTCTGTGAAACTTTTAATTTCTCCATCAAATCTGAATGTGACCCTTGCTGGGTAATCTTGGTTGTAGGTTTTTCTCCTTAATCACTTTAAATATGTCCTGCCACTCCCTTCTGGCTTACAGAGTTTCTGCTGAAAGTTCAGCTGTTAACCTTATGGGGATTCCCTTGTGTGTTATTTGTTGTTTTTCCCTTGCTGCTTTTAATATTTGTTCTTTGTATTTAATTTTTGGTAGTTTGATTAATATGTGTCTTGGCGTGTTTCTCCTTGGTTTTATCTTGTATGTGACTCTCTGTGCTTCTTGGACTTGATTAACTATTTCCTTTCCCATAATAGAGAAGTTTTCAACTATAATCTCTTCAAATATTTTCTCAGTCCCTTTCTTTTTCTCTTCTTCTTCTGGGACCCCTATAATTCTAATGTTGGTATGTTTAATGTTGTCCCAGAGGTCTCTGACACTGTCCTCAATTCTTTTCATTCTTTTTTCTTTATTCTTTATTACTGCTCTGCAGTAGTTATTTCCACTATTTTATCTTCCAGGTCACTTATTCGTTCTTCTGCCTCAGTTATTCTGCTATTGATCCATTCTAGAGAATTTTTAATTTCATGTATTATGTTGTTCATCACTGTTTGTTTGCTCTTTAGTTCTTCTAGGTCATTGTTAAATGTTTCTTGTATTTTCTCCATTCTATTTCCAAGATATTGGATCAACTTTACTATCCTTATTTTGAATTCTTTTTCAGGTAGACTGCCTATTTCCTCTTCATTTTTTAGGTCTGGTGAGTTTTTGCCTTGCTCCTTCATCTGCTGTGTGTTTCTCTGTCTTCTCATTTTGTTTAACTTACTGTGTTTGGGGTCTCCTTTTTGCAGGCTGCAGGTTCGTAGTTTTTGTTGTTTTTGGTGTCTGTCCCCAGTGGCTAAGCTTGGTTCAGTGGGTTGTGTAGGCTTCCTGGTGGAGGGGACTGGTGCCTGTGTTCTGGTGGATGAGGCTGGATCTTGTCTTTCTGGTGGGCACGTCCAAGTCTGGTGGTGTGTTTTGGGGTGTCTGTGGCCTTATTATGATTTTAGGCAGCCTCTCTGCTAATGGATGGGGCTATGCTCCTGTCTTGCTAGTTGTTTGGCATGGGGCATCCTGCACTGTAGCTTGCTGGTTGTTGAAAGGAGCTGGGTTTTGGCATTGAGTTGGAGATCTCTGGGAGATTTCTGCTATTTGATATTACATGGAGCTGGGAGGTCTCTTGTGGACCAGTGTCCTGAACTTGGCTCTCCCACCTCAGTGGCGCAGCCCTGATGCCTGACTGGAGCACCAAGAGCCTGTCCTCCACATGGCTCAGAATAAAAGGGAGAAAAAAAGAAAGAAAGAAGAAGATGAAATAAAATAAAATAAGGTAAAATAAAATAGTTAAAATGTAAAATAAAATAATTAAAATAAAAAATAATTATTAAGAAAAAAAAATTTTTTTAAGTAAAAAAAAAAACAAAAAAAAACTGACAGCACCCTAGGTCAAATGGTAAAAGCAAAGCTATACAGACAAAATCACACACAGAAGCATACACTTACACACTCACAAAAAGAGAAAAAGGGAAAAAATACATATATATCATTGCTCCCAAAGTCCACCTCCTCAATTTGGGATGATTCATTGCCTATTCAGGTATTCTACAGATGCAGGTACATCAAGTTAATTGAGGAGATTTAATCTGCTGCTCCTGAGGCTGCTGGGAGACATTTCCCTTTCTCTTCTTTGTTCGCACAGCTCCCGGGGTTCAGCTTTGGATTTGGACCCGCCTCTGCGTGTAGGTCGCCTGAGGGCGTCTGTTCTTCGCTCAGACAGGATGGGGTTAAAGGAGCAGATGATTCGGGGGCTCTGGCTCACTCCGGCCGGGGGGGAGGGAAGGGTACGGAGGAGGCGGGGCGAGCCTGCGGCGGCAGAGGCTGGCGTGACTTTGCACCAGCCTGAGGTGCGCCTGCGTGTTCTCCCGGGGAAGTGGTCCGTGGATCACGGGACCCTGGCAGTGGTGGGCTGCACAGGCTCCCAGGAGGGGAGGTGTGGAGAGTGACCTGGGCTTGCACACAGGCTTCTTGGTGGCTGCAGCAGCAGCCTTAGCGTCTCATGCCCGTCTCTCGGGTCCGCGCTGATAGCCGCGGCTCACACCCGTTTCTGGAGCTCCTTTAAGCAGCGCTCTTAATCCCCTGTCCTCGCGCACCAGGAAACAAAGAGGCAAGAAAAAGTCTCTTGCCTCTTCGGCAGCTGCAGACTTTTTCCCCGGACTCCCTCCCGGCTAGCCGTGGCGCACTAACCCCTTCAGGCTGTGTTCACGCCGCCAACCCCAGTCCTCTCCCTGCGGGCGATCCGACTGAAGCCCGAGCCTCAGCTCCCAGCCCCGCCCGCCCCGGCGGGTGAGTAGACAAGCCTCTCAGGCTGGTGAGTGCTGGTCGGCACCGAACCTCTGTGGGGGAATCTCTCCGTTTTGCCCTCCGCACCCCTGTGGCTGCACTCTCCTCCGTGGCTCCAAAGCTCCCCCCTCCGCCACCCGCCGTCTTTGCCCACGAAGGGGCTTCCTAGTGTGTGGAAACCTTTCCTCCTTCACGGCTCCCTCCCACTGGTGCAGGTCCCGTCCCTATTCTTTTGTCTCTGTTTTCCCTTTTTTCTTTGGCCCTACCCAGGTACGTGGGGAGTTTCTTGCCTTTTGGGAGGTCTGAGGTCTTCTACCAGCGTTCAGTAGGTGTTCTGTAGGAGTTTTTCCACACGTAGATGTATTTCTAATGTATTTGTGGGGAGGAAGGTGATCTCCGCGTCTTACTCTTCCGCCATCTTGAAGCTCCTCCCCTGGGGTGAGCTTTTTAATGGCTTTGATTCCCAGGTCTCACATTCTGTTTCCGAAGATTGGGGATGAGTCTTGGTGATACATATGCTTAATTACTTGTCCAGATGATTCAGATTGCATTTAGCCTTGGAAAAATGTGCTTCATTGTTTTGAAAAGTTAGTATCAAGTGATTACTTATAAATTACTGACTTCTACTGTTAACTGAAAATTGCCCACTTTTTACTGCTTCTTTCCTGTTGGTTTTATTGAAATCACTTAATTTTGTTACAAATTAATAATCATGTTTTTGCTTCAAAATTCTCACTGTTTTATCATATTAACAGGAGTTGTTTCTATGTTACTTTTTCCTGGTTTCATGGCTTGTCACACTTTCTTTTTTTATACCATGCACTTCCCTTCTAGAAAAATTTATTTTGATGCATGTTACCATTAGCTGGATATATCTTCAAGTAATTTTTTCAGGATGACTGCTTAGGTGGTATAATTTTCATGTCCTTGCATGTCAGAGAATCTCTTTCTCCTCTCCTTCCAAATAAACGATGGCTTCTCAGGGTATAGAATTCTTAGGCCTTAATATTATTTTCTTTCAAAGCTGCTGATGTTTAGTATTGATTTCTGCCCCTCAGTGATCAGGAGAAAAAAAATCTAATACCAACCTCATTATATCTTTTGAAAGCAACCCATCTTTTCTGTTGGATATGCAGGGTGTCTATTTTCGCTACATTTTCTTGGTACTCTCTGACCTCTTTTGATCTGATGTCTCAAGTCTTTCCTCAGATCAGGAAACTTTTAAAAATGTTTATTTGATGATCATCTGTCCACCACCTTTTTCTGTTCTCTTTTATTCTAATTTCAAATAGCAGTATAGTGGTTCTTCTAATCCTTACCCAATATATTTCAAATCTTAGTATCCAAATGGATACTTTTTCCTGCAAAATCCAATCAAATAATTACCTCTTTTTAAAAATTTTATCATAATTATTTTTACATGAATACATTCTTTTCTGATCTTAGATTTCCTCTTTTTAAATTCCAATACTCTAGATTTTATTGTAATTAAAAATTAGATCTTTTATTTGGTTCCTCCTATTCTGTTTTGTGAATCTACTCCATAGCTCCCGAGTTTCAATATATTTACACCCAGCTTTTGTGCTACTCAGTCTTTCTAAGGTCACATTATGTATATATATTGTATTCAAGTTTAATTTCTATCCCCTGGTTTTGGATAATGAATTTAACAGATGTGCTGCCCCTTTTATAATTTACAAATTTGTCCTCAATAAAAGTCAAGTGCATACATGTGTGGCTTTTGTCCATGCCAAATCTAAGTGAAGAACTACTGGAAACTGCCACTCTATTTTCATAAAGGAAGCAGGTAAACTACTCTTTTACATGCTCATATTGATCATTTTGATAAACTTTCCAATAAATATAACATTTAGTAAGAATCTTTGAGAAACTTCTTTGAATTTTTGATAGTAAAAGACCAAGGCACTATGGGTAAAATTTGATAGACCGAGATAAACAGCTAGCTACTACAGAATTTGCTATGCTCAGTTACCTGGCACCTAATTCAAATACTTTAAAAAAAATCAATATACTATAAGTCCCAGCTCTCCTAAATAATGATCTTTAGACTTTGTATAAAGGATGTTGCTTACATATAATTTGTTTGTTTGCCTTTGTAATTGAATAATGATTACTCTTCAAGTAATATTTTCCTCTAAATATTTACTGCTATTAAATTCTTTTTTAAACCAAAGGTCACATTTAGAAGAGCCAAGTAGATCCCTGAATGGAAATCTCCAGGAGTGGTCAACAGTGAGTAGTATATGACTTGCCACCTATAACCAAGTTTTCTAACATTAATTATGCATGCCAGAAACCCAGTGTGTGTTATTAGTCAGGGTTTCCAGAGAAACACAACCAATAGGACATGTACTTATATTAAAAGGTTTTATAAAAATTGGCTCACATGAATTTAGAGTCTGATAAGACCCAAATCTATAATGTGGGCTGGCAACCTGGATACCCAGAAGGACTGATCATGCAAATAAAGATTGAAGGCAGGCTGCTGGAGAATTGCCCCTTGTTCCAGTAGGTCAGTCTTTTATCTATTTAGGCTTTCCGTCAGCTGACTGGATGAGGCCCACGCCCATCATGGAGGGCAATCTGCTTCACTCAAAATTCACCCATTTAAATGTTAATCACATCTAAAACATAATCCAAGTTCGCACATAAAATGAACCCTCACAGTGTCATAAAGAAAAAAATCATTAAATGGAGTCCAGAGATCTTAATCAATTTATTTAACCAATTTGAGTTGCCATATATTTCATATACTGCCATATACTTATTTCATCCTCGTAACCATTAAGTGGTTATGAGGATGAAATAACACGACACAGTGAAGCACAGAATGCAAGCCAGAAATGGGTAAATAACCAGAGTCAGAAATGTTTCCTGTGACACAAAAAAGAAGAAAAGATACAAGTTGATGTCTGGAGGATATGGCAGAAGAATCAGGAAGGAAAACATAATATTCATTGATTCTCTAGAGTTTCCAATTTACTCTCTCACCTAAATAGTTTTAAATTACTGAGCTGGGCAATTTCTAAATGAGACAGTTAGTATACCGGTTAAGAACAGTGGTGTTTATGCAGGCAGACCTGGATTGGTGTTCAAGCCCCAGCACTTACTTGTGCCTGGGCTTATGCAGCCACCTAACCCTCCTGAGCCTCAATTTCCTCATCTGTAAAAGTAATGAGTGCTTGTCCTTCATAGAGTGTCATAAAGATTTATGAGATAACGCATGGAAGCACTTGACAAAACGCCTAGTATATAGGAAAGGTTGAACAAGTGATATATTTTATTATAACAAATATTAGTAGTTAGGCCCTCCTTGTTATACTAGCTTAAGAAATAACATAAACAATTAATTATTAGCAAAAATACATTGAGAATACATATACATTAAAATACTAGATAAATATGGAAAAATTATAAGACAGTTACTCTGATATTTTACTCTATAAAGACTTACTTTCCAAAGGAGTTATTTCATATCGATTCTAAAATATGATAAAAAACATATATGGGATTACCACTGCTATTATGTTTCAGTACCTCATGGGAAATTTTACTTAAATCTGTGCAACCTCTCGATGATTAAGCTCTATTGAATTTAAAGAAAGTTTTTCATCAACTTTGTTTCTGAGGTTTACTAATAAATAGAGAAATAGAACCTAAATCCCAAAATAAGACATTCTCAAGAATAAGATTCCAAAAGGTCATAGAATCAAATTAATATTTTGCTTAGTTTCATTTCCCATCAACAATGAAATTTTGCATATAACATTTTAAATTCTCAATATGTGGTGTTAATATACATGTGTGTTTGGAGGAAGGCAAGATTAATTTTACATTAGGTTAATACATTACTGTAAGTCAAATCTGATCACATTAAATTACCAAAGTAACAAAAGAGAGACAGAAATTTCAGCGTGCAAAACTGAGTCTAAATCCACAATTAAAAGGGGAAATGATTAACATGTGTGTCATAAGTAACGTTCATAAACCTTTTCAAAAAGTTTGACTGTGCAGAGAACAAACATAGTGAAAATAGACCTCTTATCTCTAGAAAACACATTTGTTAGGCTTAGAAACAAAATATAAATTATGTATACCATTGCTGCAATGAAAAAATACAATTGTTGCTTGAAAAATTCATTAAATTGTAAATAAACTGTAGTTAACCCGTATGTTGATTATTTATCTCAGGAATTTGAGAGGGATTTGAATGCCTACGTGGTGCATAGAATTAAGGTAGGCAGTGTTTTGACATTTTATCCAAAGTGAAGGTGGAAATCACAGAGAGAGAGAGAGAGAGGGAATAGAACTACTTAAAAGCAGACCCCAAAGCCAGGACTACACAAAAAAGAATCAAGTAGAAATTGGAGTAATGATTTCCATGTATTTTAATCTAATAAATCAGGCCACAAAGTGCCAAATAATCTGATGTGTGGGCTTTAGAGAGTAAACCTTAAAAACCTGTCAATTTGAAAGCTGATTTTAAGAGACTTGAAATTGCATCAAAAATGAAAAGAAGAGGGACTTCCCTGGTGGTGCAGTAGTTAAGAATCTGCCTGCCAATGCAGGGGACAAGGGTTTGAGCCCTGGTCCGGGAAGATCTCACATGCCGCAGAGCAACTAAGCCCATGCACCCATAACTACTTAGCCTGTACTCTAGAGCCCGCGAACCACAACTAGTGAGCCTGCGTGCCACAACTACTGAAGCCCGCATGCCTAGAGTCCATGCTCCACAAGAAGAGAAGCCACTGCAATGAGAAGCCCGCACACAGCAACGAAGACGCAATGCAGCCAAAAATAAATAAATAAATTTTAAAAATAAGTAAATAAATAAAAATGTTTTAAAAAAAGAAAAGAAGAGGTGACAATCATCTGAAATCTTGGGTGTTGATTCCAGTTCATGGCAACCTCCTAGCTGTGTGAAGTAATTGAAAGTGACTGTATATTTTTTCTTTCTTCATTTTCTCTTCAACATATAACAACCTGGTTGCCTTTTTTTTTCCCACTAGCTAAAATCAGTATACTATAGTGATGAACTCCTAATGCTCTGCAAAAATAACCTTATCACACTATGTTAATATCCTTTTTCTCTAAAATGGAAGGAGATTCAATGGCTTTAAAGTGCCAGACTCCTTTGTGATGCAAGCACTGTAGAGAAAGTAGATATCTGTATCAGAGAGTCTAGAGGCTGTAAGGACAGAGAAAAATTAAAAATAAGAGGCTTAATTCTCCTCTTGAAAATAAGAAAAGAGATCCCTCTTCTTTGTTTTTCTTAAGAGTATTTACCTTAGAAAACTTGTGTGTACTTTCTGCTCTCTTTGAAATGTATATAAATCTCTCTGAAGACTAGACAGGCCTTTTGTCAGCTTTTGACTTAGGTCTCTCTGGAGGCCCTGGGACCTATCTCTTTGACTGTAACAATTAGATATAGCACCCCTACATTCCAGTTTCTATGTGAGTGTAGGAGCCTAACTTCTGTGTGTTCCTTGCTCCAAGTTGCAATACTACCTCCTGCCATAAGATATGAGAGTTTGTTTTTTTCTCCAAGTAAAGGCAATTAGCAAACACAGATGATCAATCTGACTTACCAACTACATTTAAGATGTGTTACAAACGGTATTGTGAAGTCCTCTTACCTGAGGACCAATTATTATCTTGAAACATGTATGTAATGGGTTATATCTGCTTGACTATATAAAAGGGTGAGACTTCTTTCTGTCTTTGCAATCTTCGAGTGGATTTCCTGTGATGTGTGTCACATTTTGGTTTAATGCTTATTCAATAATAAAATTGTGTGGAGAGGTTTTCTGGGTTGGGAGTAGGTTTTGTTTCTAATTATATTTTCCCAAAATGATCATCTCATGATTTTGAGTAGGAGGTGGAGCAAGATATCTAACTGTCCTACATAGATATTTTTGAGAAAAACAAACAACTTTTTATTAATATACACTTAAAGATATTAAGAAGCATTTTTGCCGGCACAAATATCTAATTAATCCAGGACAGAGAATTGTCCATTTTCTCCACCAAGATAGAATATCAACCATCTCTTTTGATGTTTCATTGAAATATTTTCTTTTGGTCCCCTGCTTTAATTTAGAACAACCTTTCTAATTTATTCTTTTTTTTTTTCTCTTTATTTTGGCCGTGCCTGGCGGTTTGCAGGATCTTACTTCCCCCACGAGGGATTGAACCTGTGCCCTCGGCAATGAAAGCACAGAGTCCTATCCACTGGACCACCAGGGAATTCCCTCTAATTTATTCTTAAGGAAGATCAAATTCCTGCTCTTTTCTATTCATTAAAAATTATTTTAATTCTATAAAATATAAACAAAAGTTGTTGACCAGCTTCATAATGAATTCATAATTGCAACAATAAATATGTCCATAACTATAGAGTCAAAATCAACAGTTTGTTGTTAAATTGGAGTCAGGTTTTGATCCTTGGGAAGAAACATGGCCAAACCAAGGTAAGAAACCAAAAAAGCAAGACTCCTAGAAAGGGGTAGAAATAGGCAGCAAGAGAGAAATCTTAAAGAGAAGAAATAGTTATCTTCCCTATAGTACTGAATTTTGAACCATAGAGGATAACTAATATTACCTCCTTATTAATTCCTCATTGGCCAAAGTCTGGAATTGGGACCATTGATCAAGAATTGACTATAGAGACTCATGAACTTAGAATAAAGAGACACCAGGAAAGAGTAAGAAAGAATTACAGTATATTAATGTTCCATTAGGAAACAAGGTCTTTGGGATATTATTTCTGTTGGAAAATATCCACTCAATTTTAACTGTAAACTGGTGTCATTTGGAAGCTGACATTCAGATTTTCTTTATAAAGGTGAATTATGTTTCATTTTGACAGTTATAACATTAATTTTTTCAATGAATGTTTTTCAACTATTGATCAGGTTTCAGTGGAAGTGAAGTCTGGTTCATATATATATGCCCATATTTTTATAGATATTATACTTTCTATTTTGTATTTTCAGTAGTTTGTGGCAATTTATTTTGCAATCTTTGAAGACCTAACAGATTTTGTCCTTTTAAAACTTTTCAATTTCTTATTTTGTCACATCAAATATGTTGGAAATTTTTAATAAAAGATGAGTATTCCATTTTAAATCTTCTGTTTCACTGCAAAGAGATTATGCATACTTTAGAGCAAAGTATCAACTAGCACAATATTTTGGGTGTCCTGACAAGATATCAAGATCGAAGATTTCACAGTGGGGAAAAACACACAATAATCCAGTATTAAGAAATCATGTTTCTTCTCCTGATGTATCCGATTGGGGGCAAGATGTTTGACTCTTTTAGGTTTATTCCCTCTTTGATGAAAAGAATGTATATCAATCCTTGCCTGGTCTGGCCACTGGGTTGTGGTAAAATGCATATGAGTTATTAGTAAATGTATTTTAAAAAAAAAACTAACACAAAGTTATTGCAATTTTTAAAAATCCACTCACCCTAATGCCGCATAATCCAAGAGAAGCTACAGAGAAGACTAGCTCTCAGCAAAATGTGTAGTTAGAATTATATATTTTTTAATATTATTTTATTTTTTTTAGTATAGCAAGTCCTTACCAGTTATCTATTTTATATATATTAGGGTATATATGTCAATCCCAATCTCCCAATTCATCCCACAGCCACCCCTACTCCCCCACTTCCTCCCTTGGTGTCAATACGTTTGTTCTCTACATCTGTGTCTCTATTACGGCCTTGCAGTCCAGTTCATCTGTGCCATTTTTCTAGATTCCACATATATGCATTAATATACGATATTTGTTTTTCTCTTTCTGACTTACTTCACTCTGTAGGACAGTCTCTAGGTCCATCCACGTCTCTACAAATGACGCAATTTCGTTCCTTTTTATGGCTGAGGAATATGCATTGCATATATGTACCACATCTTCTTTATCCATTCGTCTGTTGATAGGAATTTAGGTTGCTTCCATGACCTGGCTACTGGAAATAGTGCTGCAATGAACATTGGGTTGCATGTGTCTTTTTGAATTATGGTTTTCTCTGAGTTAATGCCCAATAGTGGGATTGCTGGGTCATATGATAATTCTATTTTTAGTTTTTTAAGGAACCTCCATACTGTCCTCCATAGTGGCTGTATCAATTTACATTCACACCAACAGTGCAAGAGGGATCCCTTTTCTCCACACCCTCTGCAGCATTTGTTGTTTGTAGATTTTCTGATGATGGCCATTTCAGGCTCTTTGGTGGGACTGACAGACTCCACGCAGGCTCATGCCAAGGAGTACTTCCCAGAACTTCTGCTGCCAGTGTTCTTGTCCCCACGGTGAGCAACAGCCACACCCCGCCTCTGCAGGAGACCCTCCAACACTAGCAGGTAGGTGTGGTTCAGTCTCCCCCTGGGGTCACTGCTCCTTCCCCTGGGTCCCAATGCGCACACTACTTTGTGTGTGCCCTCCAAGAGTGGAGTCTCTGTTTCTCCCAGTCCTGTCAAAGTCCTGCAATCAAATCCCACTAGCCTTCAAAGTCTGATTCCCTGAGAATTCTCCCTCCCATTGCCAGACCCCCAGGTTGGGAAGCCTGACATAGGGCTCAGAACCTTCACTTCAGTGGGTGGACTTCTGTGGTAAAATTATTCTCCAGTTTGTGAGTCACCCACCCAGCAGTTATGGGATTTGATTTTATTGTGATTGTGCCCCTCCTACCGTCTCACTGCAGCTTCTCCTTTGTCTTTGGATGTGGAGTATCTTTTTTGGTGAGTCCAGTGTCTTCTTGTCAATGGTTGTTCAGCAGTTAGTTTTGATTCCAGTGCTCTCGCAAGAGGGAGTGAGCGAATGTCCTTCTACTCTGCCATCTTGAACCAATCCAGAATTATACTTCTTCTTGACTCTAAGGGACCCATGGTCATGGCCCAGTGTACCACCAAAGCCTCAGTGCTGGGGCTGTGGTCTAAGTAGACCAAATTTTTCATTGTTCTCTGCCCGTTCACTGCATATCTGTCTTCACCTTGAAGTCTTTCTTACCTCTGGAAAAAGACTCAATCAACAATAGCAAATTCCTCCTTTTATATTCATGGAAGATATCAGTAAATGACCCTAGAACTCATTCTCTCTGAGCTCAGTGTCAAAGTTCTTCAAAACAAAGCACAACATACAGCCACAACCAACAATCAGAGATTTACACACAAGAGAAAGGCTATTCACCACTTTTGAGCCAGATCTTCAGTTATTTCTATTCTCTCAGTTATGATGTATACATTTTAAGAGCAGTCTTGTGGAAGCAGTGCCTTTGCTGCAGAGATCACTTTCTTAATGATAACTGGGACTTGAACTGGTTAAAATAGATTGTTTACAGCTAGTGTAGAGAACGGGAAGCAAAGTAAGACAAGGAACAGGTAGTATCTGCACATCACAATGGTTTCTTGTTCTGGTCATATGTAGAGGGACCTTATAGGCATAATTTGTCAATAAAAGGGAGCCACAGAGACGAACAAAAAAATGAGATTTACAGGTTCTGATTATGTCTCTTACTTTGAGAGCAGATGGGAGGGGGAATGAGGATGGATGCCCAGGGTGCATAAGCTGATAAATGGCAAAGGAATACATTTTATAGAAGTGAGATTTAATATTTGAGTCAATGACTGAGAAAGAAGGAAGAAGATTATACTGAGGCATGAGGAATACTTGGGAACATTGTGTTCGTATCTTAAGGAGAAATTTTCTCCCTTTTTAGACTGTGTGAGCACTTTATATAGAAATATCTGAGAGAGTCCTATAGCCCAGTAAGAGGGAAGGCAAGGGAAGGAGGTGTTCCATTTACCTACTGCCGCACAGCGACCTATTCCATAATGTAGTGTCTGAAACAAGACCATTTATTATCTCTCATTGCTTTGTAAATCAGGAGTTGGGTAGGGCTTGGCTGGGTGATTCTACAGTTTTGTTTGGCATCCACTAGGACACTCAGTTTCCTGGGTGAGGCTGGCAAGTTAATATTGCTGGGATGGCTGGAAGGTTGAGCTCACCAGGCCTCTCTCTCTCCATGTTATCTTAGAGTTTCCGCACATGGTCTTTCCAAATAGGTGGTTGGACAAATTCCATGATAGCTTTCAGTGTCTTAAGGCCTATGCCCCCAAAATAGGCTGGCGTTATTCCCACTTAATCCTAAAGGTCAAACCCTCACACAGCCTAACCAAATTCAAAAGGAAGAAATAATAGATTCCATCCCTTGCTAGGAGAAATCTCAAAGAATTTGTGGTTATCTTTAACTGTCTTTAACTGTAGGGAGGAGTTTTAATAGTATCTTATCTCATCATTGGGAAATCACAGGCTTCAGAAAAATTACTGTTTTATTGTTGCTTTTGTTCTTTTTAAGAAGCCAGTAGGAAGAATTCCTAATTTAATAATCAGCTTTAAATGGGAAATTTAACTGTTCTTTTTTTCCTTGTTTCAGTCACTCTCTTTCCCACTCACCTTTATTATCCCATAACTTCCCAAACCATGGCCATCTCTCTTAAAAGTACCAGTGACCCAGTACTTTGCTGACTTTTTGGAAAAGATCCATTCTACATAAGAAAGGATTGGCAAAAGAGTTCTCTAGACTAGGAGCAATAAGATATGGTTTCTACTTTTAGCTTTTTTATAAGTGTGAATCAATCTTTTAACCTCTCTGATTCTTGTTTGGATAATAAGCTCTCCCTTTTCTAAAACTCAGAATTGTAGCTAATTAACAAGGTAATGTATATTAAGGTCTTTTGACTTTTATGTATGAAGGAGTATTATGACTGGATTCATTAAAATTCCAATTTCAAACATTGTAAATTAACACCTGCAACTTCAAAAGATATGTTAAAATGTCCAAGTGGAAAAGTATATGAGAAAATGTTAACTATGATGTACTCTTGATGCTTTTGTCTTATTGTTTCCAGTTCAAAAAAAATTTTTTTGATTCATGATGTTCCTTAGATTGTTTTATCCTTCTGATTTCCCAGCATCATCTCACCTTTTCCAAGGTTATGCCAAGAGACTTGATTTTATTTTACTTATTCTCTTTTACAAAAAAAATATGTGTGTGTGTATAGCAACTTCATTTTTGGTTTAATAATTAAGTCTTAATTATTTTCTTGCATTAGAGACCATAATTAGTGATCTTTCCTAGTCCTCTTTATGCACATGAAAGATTTTATGTAACAAGAACATTTTCTTTAATTAAATATGGCTGAGAAGGAAAATGTCAGAAACTGATGGTCCAAGGCATGGTATCACTTTCAGTGCATTGTAAATACATTTAGTAAAAATTATTATTTGGAAATGTTTTCTAAAATCCTCCTTAAATGTTAGAGAACTACTTTTATATAATGTAATTATTTTCCTTCTTAGACAGATTAGGGTCTCTTTCTGTTCTAAGCAGAAAATACCAAATTCTATAGCCAAAATTTCTCAATTTCTTAGTACTTCACAGCTTCAAAAGATTACATATATCTCTAGTGTCATTCCTCACTGTTACCTAAATCCCAAGGTGGAGAAATATTATCATCATCGTTTAACAGGACATGTAGTAATTGGTTGGCTATGGGACAGTAGAATATATCTAGAACACTCTTCCCTAGATATCAGCATAGCAAACCCCCTAACCCATTTTAAGTTTAACCCAATTTCACTCAATAAGACCACCCAGATCACTCTTTTTAAAATTGCAACATACCATACATATGCACACATTCTTGGTCCTTCTTATTCTGCTCTATTTTTTCTTCTTTTCCATGGTACCTAGCAATTTATAACACCCTATATACTTTCTTCCTTATTAGAGTTTACTGTGTTTTGCCTGGTCTTTCTATAATGAAGTGCAATGAATGCAAAAGTTTTGTTTTGTTCACTGTTACACCTTCAGGTACCTAGAACAGTGCCTGGCACTGAATAGGTGCTCAATAAACATTATTGAATTATTGAAGAAATACTAACTAAGCTTAATAATCATCAGTAGATTATGCACTACAAAAATATAAATATCAAATAGGCAAATTATCAAAAAGACCATTACGAATCTGTCAAATAAACATTTGTTAAGTGGAGCACAGGTGCTGGGTGCAAGCCGTGGTTCCACAACAGACCACAAAAGAAATTAAAGGAGAGAAGTGTATTATTCACTAGTCCTGGGAAAAGTAAATGGCACACCTTGAGGGGCCACATAAGGAAGTCAAGGCAGAGTGCAGACAGAAAGAGAGGTAGAACCTGGGGCATATGGGCTTATTAGGGCCCATGGGTGTAGTGTTTTGGGGATCCTGGGCTAGTGCCAGATTGGTCAATTCAAACTAAAAGATCAGGGTTTTGGTAAGCCTCATGGGAGTCTTGTCTAAGGGGCATATAAGGTATACAGGTACTGGGAGACAAAGGAGGCTGTTGATCACAAGGGCTGTTGGGAAACTCATATCAAGGACTTATATTTGCTTGTGTCTCTGTGGGTTGTTAACCAAGGTATTTACTCGCATGAAGAGCTAGTATCAGTTTAAGGTTCACTCAGGCCGCTTGGCAAAACCAAATGGATCCAAAGGGAGCAATATCATAGAATAGCTTAGCTAAAGTTCATCAAGCATATTTTCTTTTTTTATTTGTTTTGCTCTTTAATGATTATTTTCAAGGCTTCTTGAAGAAACTGTTCATTGCAGGTTTGGCAAAGACAATGTACAAGATGACTTGGGATATCTTTTATCTGAAAGCAAGGAATCAATAAAATACAAATTGGATTATATCTAAATGATATGCAATCCAGTTTCCTGTGGCTTCCATGATTCTAGGATGGACTAATTTGAGGATTCAAGAAAAATACTGTCTTTGACTTCTAGTCTTCACTCTGACTTGGAAAGAACTTGGAAGTCATCCTTCAATTCTTATAAGAAAAAGCTACACAAACTGAAAATCAATGACTTTTCTTGAACCTCTCAGAGAACTGAGGTTTCAGAACAAACTACAACCCTGAAATCTGTAGAGACAGATGAATTGGACAGTCACAGCTAAGATCTTCTTACCTGTACAAAAGCTTCTGGAACATGGACTGGTAGGAAGACTTAAATGGTAATTTTGACAAATTGTTGGAAGCTGAGTGTGGACTAGTGTGAGAGTTAAAAGTTCTTGGGAGCCACAGTCTTAGGAAGGACTCCACACTTTTATGGACATTAACTTTGGGAAACCCAACAGGTTCTTAGGGTGAAGAACTAAGAAATGTCCCCTTCCTGGTTCTGGAAGGGGAGGGGAAGAGGGATCATTGTGAAATATGCGTAGAGCCTTCTCCATAACAAGGACTGACCTTTTAGGGAAAAAGACTTTACCAGAATTTCATCCTAGTAGAGGAAGGGCATTCCCCCCACTCCAGTCTCTTTTAGCCTTCCTTTCTCATATCAGCAGGGAAAATCTCAATAAATAGAGATCAAGTCTCTAAGGAAATTGAGAATAAGAGTTGATCCAGGGGAAAGAGTAAAGAAGAGGAGAGAAAATAAGCTACTGGAGAAACGCTTATAAAGATCACAACCCAGAGACACATATCCTCAAAAAGACATGTGTCTATAATCATAAGACTATAGAATTCTTCCCCTTAACATCTCACTCATGCACCAACAGAGTTCCAGTATAATTGCAGTGGATTATAGCTGGAAGAGCTGCAAGACACAAACCATCTCTCAGGAGGACTATGTAGGGAAGCCCAACATTAAGAGGAACAGCATATACTATGACACTAGGGGATTTGAAACCTCTGGCACCTATATGACAGAAAACTTTAAACCTAGCCTAGTTCTTAACTAAGTTAACATAAATCCTCACACTAAAGGCCGATGTATCAATACCTCGGTTCCTATTACATGATATAACATGTCCAAGTTTCAACAAAAATTATAAGGCACAACAAAAGGCAAGTAAAAATATAGTTTGAATAGACAAAGCAAGCATTAGAACCAGACTCAGATATGACACAGATGTTGGAACTATGAGACAGGGAATTTAATATAACTATGATTGATATGTTATGGGTTAATGGAAAAAGTAGACAACATGCAAGAACAGAAAGGTAATCTAATTATAGAGATAGCAAATCTAAAAAGAATCATAAGGAAATGCTAGAAATTTTAAAAATTGTGACAAAAATGAAGAGTGTTTTGATAGGCTTATCAGTAGACTGGACATGTCCAAGGAAAGATTCAGTGAGCTTAAAGATACATCAATATAAACTTCCCAAACAGAAATGCAAAAAGGAAAAAAAAAAGAAAAATAAACAAAAAACCCTGGAACATCAAGAACTTTGGGGCAATTTCATAAGGTGCAATGTACTCATAACTGGAATCTCAGAGGAGAATAAAAACAGAGAGAATATAGAAGAAATGTTTTAAGTGGTAATGGTTAAGAACTTTTCAAAATTAATGACAGGCACCAAATCATGGATCCAAGAAGCTCAGGAAACACCAAGCAAGGTAAATACCAACAAAACACACCTAAGTATATCCTATTCAATCTGTAGACAAACAAAGACAAAGAGAGAATATTGAAAAAACCCAGGTAGAGGGTAACATCTTATCTATAGAGGAAATTATGCAAGCAAGAAGAAAGTTGAATGAAATACTTAAAGTGCTGAAGGAAAACACACACACACACACACACCAACCTAGAATTCTGTATCTAGCAAAATTATCTTCAAAGGTGAAGGAGAAATAAAAATTTGTTCCAACAAAAACTGAGGGAATTTATTACCATCAAACTTACCCTGCAAGAAATGTTATAATACGGAACTGAAAAAAATAAAACACGTTAAACATGTAAAGTCCATGAATTCAACACGCTACCTTCCTCTAAACACACACAAACACACACACACACACACACACACACACAACACATGGGTCTCCATTGAAAGTTACCAAGATATAAACTTATTTTGAAAGTTCAGTAATAAAGTGAATGAATCAATCATTTTTACTGCCTTCCCTGAATAAATTGTATTTCAAGATAAGAAAATAGTTGATGTGTGAAAATTCTTCTTTAAAGAAGTATTCCAATTAATACATGCAAAGGGCTGATAGAATTGTAAAATTATCATCTCATACCACCTAATGAAATAATGGAGCTTGACAATCATGATCTACTAAAAACACCAAATGAAATTTGACAAAGAATTTATGAAAGAGGATCACTTTGGCATTATCTCAACCCACTAATGAGCTTAAGCATCACTAAAAATGAGACAACCATAAATCATGTAATTCCTGATATAATGTTCTATAAAACATTCTTACCCTTCCCACAAATTGAATCTAAATCTAATTAAACCTTTAGATCTAACTACCAGAATGCAGGATACATGGGTTATAGTAGGATAAGAAAAATGACGTCACTGGAAGCAATAAGCCAAATTTAAGACAAGCTACAAGGAAAAGCAACCTGATTTCTCCAACAAATCAATGACAGGGAAAAACAGGAATTAAAAAAAGCAATATGTGGACCTTATTTGGATCCTGATTTTAGCAAATGAACTCTAAAGGATATCTTTAAGACAATTAGATTCAAGTGGATGGTTATTAATGAAATTTAAAAATTAGTTTTAACTTTGGGTGATACTGCAATGTGGTCTTTTTTTCAAAGGTTCTTATCAGTTAGATGCATATGCTGATGAACTTATGGGAGAAATGATACGTGAGGTTTTCTTTAAAATGCTTTAGCTTAAAAAAAGAAAGAAAATGCAGGGAGGGGGCTGGTCAATGAAACTTATATGTGAAACTCACACAAAGGAAAGGTTTCATGCTCCATTCGTGCCTTTCTTGAAGAAAAGTTCTCCCTTTTTTTTGTTTTGGCCACTCAGCATGTGGGATCTTAATTCCCTGACCAGGGATGGAACCCCCTCAGCCTGCACTGGAAGCGTGGAGTCTAAACCACTGGATCACCAGGGAAGTGCCAAAAAATTCTCACTTAATGATAGATCACTGACTGAAGGATGTGCTACCTCCTCTGAGTGTCACACAAAGTGCTAAGAACCACCTGAAATATAACTGAAGAAAATGTCTCAGGGACCTCTAACACTCAGGGGAAGACAAGAGAAGGTATATGACAATTGATTCAAAGAGATAATTGTAATCAGAAATTGTAAAAGAATGTTCTTTTTGATTTAAAATTTTGTTTTAAAAATAACATCACTTTCTTTAACATTCACCAGGAGAAACACATTTTAATGAATCAGAGTAAATAAATAAATAAACAAATAAAATTCTGAAGGTGACTATGAGTTTCTCTGTTCAGGAAATGAAGAAACTCAAGACACATCCAGTTCCTTGGATTCTGGGTCTTCCCAAAGTGTTCAGAGGATGAAGCTGGAAAGTCCTGTGATAACTTTAAGCACAAGTCTTGAAGATGTGGCCCCGAAGAAAGAGAAATGAGGAAAGTTAAAAAACAACTGCCCTGATAAAAGTCCTGGAACTCATATTGTACAATGCCAGGTGAAAATTTTTTTTTAAAACTGTCTTTTTGTATGTTTTCTAATTTATAGTGAGTAAAGCAGACACCCTAATACAACTAGAATATGAGGTTATAAAGTAAAAAACTAGATATAGATATATATGTAAATGTAGATATAGATATAGACACAGATATAGATATTACTAATCCCTTATGTAAAAAAAATATGGCTTTCTAAAATAAATGACATAATTACTGGGTAATTTAATTTTTTACGTTGCTTTTTCCTTTGGTGTTAACTGCTAGATAAAACTGTGCCCAATACAGACATTCCTCTTAGATTATTTTTAATTGAGACAAGTCTCGACATGTTTATAGGTTTAAGAGTGGGTAGAATAATCAGTCTATTTCTCAGTGCCTACTTGTGTAGCTTAAAATGCTCACTCAACAAAAGTATAAACAACTGTTGCAATAAAATTTAAGTAACATTTTAATTGGGCCTCTCAAGGAAAGGCAAAAAAAAGAAAAGAATTGTTAATGTTTTCCTGTGGTGTTCCTCACACCCTCACCCTGATCCTCCCTTATTAAGAGCTGATAATCGTAAAGTTTCATCCTGATGAAATCTCCTTGCAATTCTTAGGGTTAGGAGGAGAATGGCATCACAGAAGAGAAAATTTCATCTCAGGGATTCGAAACAGAACAGAAAGACTTTTCTTCTTACACCCATAATATTTTTATTCCAGACTAAAAACATTAGATGTTATTTATTTAATAATTCATATTCTGCTTCATTCCACAAACTGTTCGAGGCAGTGCATTAGATATATCCTCTTTGAAAAAGTTCTGGAAAAAAAATTCCATTTTTGAAGAGCAGAGAGTTTAAAG
This sequence comes from Balaenoptera musculus, assembly GCF_009873245.2. Taxonomy (NCBI): domain Eukaryota; kingdom Metazoa; phylum Chordata; class Mammalia; order Artiodactyla; family Balaenopteridae; genus Balaenoptera; species Balaenoptera musculus. Next base: position 79,326,777 of record NC_045789.1, on the reverse strand, counting down.
ATAGAGGGAACTTTCACAAGGTCAAAAACAAAATCAGAAATGGGCGGAGTAATATTCGGCGATTTTCAGTGTTTTTATTCTTTGTTTCTATTTCTGAATTTTTTATTGGAAGGGACAAAAGTGATTCATTGTTTCTTTCACCCTCTTCGAAAATATTTTTTGAGCTAGAATTTGAGCCCTGATTTCTTACACATCACTTCATATTTCATATTTTAAAGTGCCTGAAGCAATATATATTAATTGAAAAAGTTATAAATCATGTTCTTCAAATGTCATTTTTAGAAGGAAAATAATTGAATGATAGTTTGAGGATCTTATTAAATGAAAACTAAGATTACATCCTCAGTTTTAAAAAAAGAGAACAATTTACAGTATAAGTAAGTACACAAAAAGTACTTTAAATACTATTTGTTTCATATAAATAGGTACATACACATTTATACCTCCTTCATTTATACCTCCTTTCTTTCGTCTTTTCCTTTCCTTCTATTAGGCATTTATCTTTGTCAACACATCTTAAATGGGTTGAACAGCATTGCACAGAAATGAACATAATGGAAACAGCAGTATAGGCAATATCCATACAGTCCATTCCAAATCATCTACTCACTGGAGCCCTGTTTGCTGTTCCCACCCAGCCATTCACACCCAAGTCCCTTGTTACCAACCTCCTCAAATGCTCACAGGCAGACAAATCTTCAGTTCATGCTTTCTATTCTGGTTTTCCATTTTCCCCATTTTGGGCCTCTTTAAATCTCCCTTATTTTTTAGTTCCTCAGCTCTGCACTTTTTTAAATGGTTTTGTTACATTTTAACCAGCACATCATGTTTGTTATATCTTATACAGTATGTCAACAAATTCTGTATTTTGAAGTGTTTCTGGTTTCCTAGGCGAGCACTGTTTTCATAACTCCTTAATGACACCCGATGAAGAAAAGCTTAGATGTAATTCTTCCCACATGAATGTTATTGCCTACTATCAATCTACAGATGATAAATCTATAGTCTCTATATTATAGCTTATATAGTTATATATCTATAAAAATAAAGATTGACCTGAAATCTGGGTTCATTTCAAATAATACCTCAAGAAGTGGTTGCCATTCATAGTAGAAAAATTAAAGGGGACAACACACATTAGATAATAGGTTAATCTCTCTTAAAGTGTAGTTAATCTACTCTTAAAGTGTAGGTAAGATGGTGTTCCTACACCCTAGAAATTAAATATGGCAATTGCCAAGAGCAAAAAAGTAAGAGACACCGGCATGACCTGGCTCTTTGTAGAGGTTCCATGTGTAAAAAGGTGGAGACAATAAGTTTGGGAGTGCAAACTTCTTGCTTGTAAATTTAATTTTTTATTTTCTTATTATTTCAGTATTTAATATCTTCATATTATTATGTGCTATTTAGTTAAACTTGTTTGGAATGGCCAACATCTTTTGGCTTTGTTGAAAGCCATGAGGAAAAAAAAAAAAAATCCTGTTGTTTAAGGTGAAGCAATTCTGGAAAACTCCAAAAAGGGACTGATGCCCTCTGGTCGGTTGTCCTGATCCAGAGAGTCCCTACATGTAGTTATCTGTGAAACTCTGGATTTAATGTCACTTAAAGGAAGTGACATTTCCTTACACCCCTCCCCCATCACATTTCTCACAGAAATTTTCCCAAAGTTTTCCCTCTATCCTTAAGGGTTCTCATCCCCCACCTAATCATCAACACCTGACTGAAAACATTTTGGGAATATTATTTGAACACACTTACTTTTTCTTTTTACCATGGAATTTTAATTTTTTTCTGCATCCTCATCATCATTTCTCTTTGACCCAGCTACTGAGGAAGAAGTTGCCATGCCCAGTTCTTCCAGCTATACTCTCAACCACAACTGTTCTATTAATTATATCATGCTACTATCAAGGTTAAAATGCAGTTTGCACCTCATTGTAACAGGCAGTCTGTGTGTGTAAGTGTTGGGCGACATAAGATATTAAGTGGCAAGGCCTTTTTTTCTTTAGCCCACAGGTCACTATAAGGTTTCACTACTCATAGACCAGGTATAAAAAGCTGTATGTGACAGTCACATGAGACTGAATAGACACAAAGAGGGCTACCATTAAGTGTCACTAGAACTTGGAAACTTGGAAATAAAGTAAAGTTATTAAAGTGGCAACAGTTAGCCACTGAGAAACACTGTCTACAGACAATATCTTAAAAACTAGAATGTCTCTAAGATCCAATACAGGAGGAAAGGATCTGGAAATCTAGTCTATATCTACCTCATGATATATAAAGTCAAACTCTAACATATCCTTTGGTATCCAAGAAATAAATTATTAACATTAGAAGGATGGTCTGTCTGAAGTCGAAAGCAAAGAAAATTTCAAAACAGAACCAAAAAAAGACAATTATCAATGTATTTCTAACTCTGCCTATGTGGAAGGTACTCTCCTGATCCCACTTCTAGGGTCAGCAAGAACTTCCCACATGGAGCCTGAAGAGTCATTCACCTGTGATCTGCTCCTTTGCTCTAATTCAGATCCACCTACCAACTTTCAGAGTATAACTTGATTTCTGGCATAGATTTTCCATTAGGTGGATTTGGATTCTGCACTGAAGAGCTAGTGTATGTACCGGGACTTCTTGTCAGCTATTTTTCACGAGAAATGACTCCATCAGCGTGTGGTTTATGCATCAATCTTTCATAAGTTCATTTTAATGGGTCATCTCTAGTTTCTGACTCACCCTGAGTGTAAATGGCTCTGCATCTCTGTGCCAAAAGTTGAGAGGTGGTAACTGCCAAGATATGGCTACGTCAAAAAGGCCTGCCTGGGAGGCTCACAAATCTCCATCTGTGACACCTTATTTCTCTCTAACTTTCCCAGGCAGAGTCACACTTATATACATGAAGATTCACATTGCAACTATGATTCTTCATAGTTAAGTATAGAGAATACAATAAATGATATAAATTAACATCTATTATGAAAAAAGCCACAGCTGTAACTTATAACTTGAGGAATTGAATACATAACAAAAATAGGAGGGAGAAAGCAGAGAAGGAAATCTTCAATGGAACGACATTTCTGAGGAAATAAGTGGAGGCATAACCTGAACATATGTCAACAATTTCAAACATAAAAAAAATATAAAAGTCAAATATGTTAGTGCTACTTGACAATTCTATGCTGAAATGAAGTTTCCTGCTACACAGAAATATTATCACTTCTATTATGCTCACACTTTCATAGAGCTCAGATACGTGATTCAAGGGATAGTCAGAATTCATCAGCAGTGTTTTGACAGCAGGAGATAACAGATATTAGGTGAATATTTCCCTGAAATGAAATATAAGAATGTGTCTAGACATTATTTTTTCAGAGTAGCTCCTAATTTCTTGTGCGATCGAGTTGCCCTTGGCAACTCCAGGAGAGTTAGCTTATCTCCCAGAGTTCAGCATAAAGAATCTAGTCAAGTCTTTGAATGAAATGTGTATTGTCTTGCTGAAAGAGCAGATATCCACATGCTGTTCTAATGCATCAGATCCAGTTGCCAAGGCTAATACACAAAGGTGACAGAAAAGGTAGCTGAATATTCTTTTCTAAGTATTTTAAAGATGTGAATTATTACATGAGACTAATTTCTTCTTTTCACATAACTATTTCACATTCCTTTCAGAGTAAGTATGACAACTGATGGTGACAAGAGGACAGGGTACCCCAGGAGTGGAGGAGTGTTGAAATCAGCAAAATAAATTTCATTCACAGTAAATTCACTGTCACTATGATTTTCACTGGCTATAAAGCTGAAGACTTCTGATGTCAATTGTCCCACTAAGCCGTGAGTAAACCACTATGCTCAGTGTTCTTCAGCAAGAAGAAAATTTGTGAGACTCAGAAATAAAGTGGAGAATTTCCAAAGAAAGGTAAATTGTAAACTACTGAAACTCTAAAAAAAGATATTCAACATTAATTTTAAAAAGACTTCATTAGAAAGGATGTGGAAGAAATGAATGGAAGACTTCATAAACTCAACTGAAAAACAGCCAGAACATGCAGAAGAAAATAGTGCTTTGAGAGAGTGTGACTCACAATATTTGGTCCTTATTGTAATTTTCTTCTAATAATACTAATTCTTTTTAAGCTCATAATAGACAAAAGAAAAGTTTTCCTTGAGATTCTAAAACTGGAATCAGAAAGTTAAAATTTGACTCCCAAATACACCAGCTTAATATCTTTGCATTTTTGTTTAATTTTAGCATCATCATTTGTAAATACATGTGTGCTATAAGAAGTATATATTTTTACACTCTATGCAAATTTTCTATAAGTGAGGTATCCTTGAGTTCCAGTTCTATAGATAAGGTAATAAATTCTTAGTCAAGAGAATGTTGTTCCAAAGCCTGAATGCACATCAGAATCACCTGGGTAACTTTTGAAAAATACAGCTTCTTGGGCCTCACCCCAGACCTACTGAATAACAATTATCTACAGTGAATGGCCTAGAATTTGTATTTTTCAAATGTTCCTATGGTGAATCTAAAGTAGTTAGCCCTGGTCTTCAGACTGGTGTTTGAGACCCAGTGTTTAAGCCATACTTACAAAAAGAACAAAAACTATTGTTTACTGAGCATCCACTATAAGGTACCAACTAGATGCTTCCAAATGTTATCATAATGTATCTTCTTAATACAAGCACACTGTAGTGGGTTGAATAATGTCCCCTCAATATTCATGTCCTCCCAGAACCTCTGAATGTAACCATTTTAGGAAATAGAGTCTTTGCAGTTGTAATTAAATAAAAATGAGGCCATACTCACTTAGGGTGGGCCCTAAATCCAATCACTGGGTTTGTAAAAGAAGGGAAAAAAACACACAGAGAAACAGACAAATACCTTGTGAAGATGGAGGCAGAGATTGGAGTAATGCAGCTACAAACCAGGGACAGTTAAGAATTGCCCAGAGCCTCCAGGAGCTAGAAGAGGCAAGCAAAGGTTTTTACAGAGCGTATTCAGAGGGAACATGGCCCTGACAAAACTTTGATTTCAGACTTCTATCCTTGAGATCTATGAGAGAATAAATTTCTCTTGTTTTCAGCCAACCCAATTTGTAGTAATTTGTTATGACAGCGCTAGGAAACTAATACAGACACAGAGGCTCAAAGAGAGAGTTTCAGCAGTCTACTGTGTCATTCAGGTAGAAAATGACCAAGCAGAGTTCCAAACCCAGTCCACTGATTCCAAAGCTCATGGACATCTGGGACAACACTGGCAGAAATTGCCATACACCAAGACTGCGGCAGCATTTGGTCAAAGCAGGGTTCCAGATGACCTCAGCAGAACTACCTGTAGACCTTGCTGAAAATGCATTTTCCTTGACTCCATCTGGAGTTACTGAATTAAAAATCTTTGCAGGTTGGGTTGAAGAACCTACTGTTAACAAAGAATTCAGAAAATTGTCATTCGTCTTAGAGTTCCATACCATTGACCTAGAGAGTTAAAGATCTCTAACACGACATCCATGTACATTTTCATTCAAACATATTCTGAATGCATGAAACAAATAGATGGTGTGACTGTGATGTCATTGTAGAAATTAACTTGGTGAAGTCAACATGTACTTTATTTCAATCCATTTTTACGTAAATCTGGGATACTAAAGATGACTCACATGACACACATTCATGTTATTCTCCCATGTGTGAAACACTTTCACATTCACTATACCAGTTGATTCTCACCCAAACCTTGAGGAAGAATGAGTAGGAATTACTATTTTTCCTATTTTATAGGAGAGGAGGCTGAGACCAGACACTTAGAGAAAATCACAATCACTCTCCTGTGGTTCATTGTTAGAGCATGACATTTTTTTCTGTCCTGACATTGCCAAAAAATTAGTGGGGAATTATGATGAAAAGAACATGAGTGGGAGAAGTGTGATCTCAGTCCTTTTGCAGGAGAGCAAAGAGAAGCCTAACAGTAAAAGGATCTATTATTTTTAAAAGCACTGAAAAGGCAAGAGAAAATAAGTGTGTGAGAAGCCAGAGAAAAGAATTCTGTGTTGAAGAGAACCTTAGAGAGCGCTGGGCAACATAGATACTCAGGCTATCAGATGTGAACATTTTTCATCAGAGCATATTCTGGGTAATTCATTCATTTCTAAACCCTCATATTATTTTAAGACCTTGATTATTTTGGAGATTCCAAACGACTATTAACAACATTAACAGGATTGAGAATGATCATTGAACTAGATATTCCCCACCTAGATAACAAAACAAGTGACTGTTTTCTCTGAAGTATTTGCCTATACTCTAAACATGTCTCTTCTCTTACTAATGTATCACTTCTGTTTACTGACTTAGCAGATGCAGTTCAAAATATTTCCATTTTGTTCAAGATGCTTCTTTAGTGGCATGTCTGTGTATGGGTATGTGTGTGACTTGTCTTTTTCTTAAGTGCTTCTTAGCTTATTAAAAGTTGCGTGTGTTTGTATGTTTGTGTGTGCATGTGTATATTCAGTTTTCCCATTGCTTTCAGAAAGTGAAAACTAGAAGGAAATATTCAAAGAAAAAAATGCTGCCAGAAACACCTTAACTGAAAAGAAAAATGGGGGGAGTGGAGGAGAAAAAAAAAACGGTAGATGATGAAACGCAGGAAAGCACAAATAGCTTGCCAAGAATCTGTTTTAATTTGAATTGAACATATATTGGGGTTATTTATTCTTTATGATCCAATGACAACACTTTTTAAATCAAAGGTAATTTAGAAATGAGGAATGATAAATATTGGATCTTGTTCATCATAAAATTAATAATGGCAAAGATTTTTGGAAAAGGTGATTACAAATTACTTAAGAATCAGTACTGAAAGCAAGTTATGATCCAAAACAGTTATAGATTATGGAAGTCAATGTATTAGTTAGTATATTTTATTCAAAATTAAGACTCTCAGCCATGAAGAACTCTGGTTTTATCACAGATCAGATTCTGTGGTCAATTCTTGTCCTCAATATATATAAACTCTGAGCAGCATTTGACAAGGTTGAACCTTCAACTATGCCTCTGGGATACTTCAACCAAACCAGCCACATCTTCCCTTATAGGGTCTATCTTCTTGCTCTCCTTTACTGGTTCTTCCTCTTGAACAATATAATACCACATAGTCCAGAACTTGATCCCATGCTCATTTTTTCTTCTCTATTTACACTCTCTCCCTGGGGAAGCTCATATGTTTCTATTATTTCCAATACCATCAATACCTTGCTAACCCTGAAATGTATGTCTCTACCAGATGCCTCCTCTGAACTCTATGCTGGTATATCCAGCTGCCAATATGACATTTCTACTTGGCTCTATTCAAATTCACTCTAAATTCCCTCCTGGAAGATTTCTCTGAGAAATGATATCACGTTCTCTACAATTATGCAGAACAAAAACCTGGCAGCATTCTTTTTTGTTTGTTTGCTTGTTTGTATTTTAATTTTTCATGGAGATGTAATCGACATATAACATTCTATTAGTTTCAGGTGCACAGCACAGTGATTCCACATTTGCGCATGTTGTGAACTGATGGCCACTGTCAGTCTAGTTGGCAGGTCACAGGTGCCTCATTGTCTAACCTTCTGGTCCTCAGGTTTCCTCCTCCCATGGAGGCACTAATTATACTCACTTCGCAGGATGGTGGTGATGGTCACATGAAATTCTGGAGCATGGAATTTTTTTGTTACTTCCTTTTTTAAAAAAAATTTATTGGAGTATAGTTGATTTACAACATTGTGTTAGTTTCAGGTGTAGAGCAAAGTGATTCAGTTACACAAATAAATACATTCATTCTTTTTCAGATGGATTCTTCCCTTTTCATAGCATCCCTAACCTTCCCATGCGTAATGTCTGTCAGTTTTTCCTCTGTTATATAACCCTAATCCCATCACTGTTCCCTCTCCTAAAACCCCAATCATCTTTTTCCCCTTGAGAGATTACAATCAACTTATAACTGGTCTAACAGCACTGTAACCGCCCCCGACCACTTCCCAAGCTCCATCCTTCATCTAGAAGTCAGAATGAACCAAATCACATTACACCCATTTTTTTTTTAATTTTTACTTTAAAAAGGTGAACTATTCTTTACTTGCTCTACAAGTTCTTAATAATCTCGCTATATCTGCAACCTCATCTGCCTCTGCTCCACCCTTGTTTATAATCACTCAATTCATATTTAAAATTTGTGTTTCCTTAAACTCTGCATGCTTATTTTTATTCCCTAGTGTTTTCATTTTCTGTTCCTTTTTTTTTTTAGACCACTCATGTCACTGAACTCCACAGTCTTTCCCCTTTTTATCACTGATGTCTCAATTCAAATATCTTCCCTTAGAAAATCCTTCCTTAGAAAGATCTTCACCAGTTCTAGATAAAGCAAGTCCCTTTATATTGCTCTCTTACATAATAGACTATTCTATCTTCTACATAGTTATCAATATCTGATATTACCTAACTTATTGTTTACGTGTTAGCTTTTTTGTCTTCCTCTGCTAAACCTAAGTTCCTTGAGAACAAGGGCCCTGCCTTCTTCATAGCTACTTCCCAGTATGTAGTACAGTGCTTGGCACATAATAGGTTCTCAACACCTGTTGACTGAGTGATTCTAGAAAAAAAATCACCATATTTAGCAGTGTGGAACTAACACAGCTATATGAACACAAGTACTGTTCATCTTCTTATTGGTATTGAAGTAAATATATAAATCTGTCTAGGGAAAACAATGCCATTTCTAGTGTTTACTTCTATCCCTCCCATCTAGGAATTAGAATTGTTTCCAAATTTATTCAAGTGTTCTTAGTTTTTTTCCATCAATCTTTGTTGGGCTTTTAAGTGTGGAAGTCTGGTATATTCTATGTTGTCTAGTGACTTTACTGTTGAAAATGGAGATTGGTTTTTAACTGCACTATCAATGCAGCTAATAGGAATGTTATTGTTTATCTAGCAATCACCTTGAATTCTATTTCTTCTCATAGAGGAGAAAAAGAATAGAGCTTACCTTATACATAGTACTGATTAGTTCTTTTGGTTTTGTTTGTTTGTTTTGAGAATCAAATGAAATGATGTAGGAAAGCTGTTTTATAAGCCAAAGTGTTATACAAATGACAGTTTTCCATCTGTGAGTGGTGATATTTTTGTCTTCTTAACATTATTTTGACAGTATACATTTCCTATATTATGGTAATTAGTAATAGTGGTAGAGAAGAAAAAAAGTTTCCCGATTACAGACCTGTGCTTATTGAGATCTCTCAGCCTGGAAATCTTTTTCCTTCTATCAAACTTCAGTGGCTTCTCTGTGAAGCTTTCCCTGGTAGGGTCTACTTTTCATTGGACATGTACGTGCTACTCTTCACATTGCCTCTACTACACTTAGATGTATATGAGATATTGTTTGCTTCCATGCCAGCTTATAATTATATAGCCAACACTTGCATACTACCTACTCTTTGTCATACACATCTACACATTTTACATGATTTATATTAATTCATTTAACCTTCACAAAAACCTGATGAGGTAGATGCTCTCTATTTGTCATTTTGCAAGTGAGGAGACTGAAGCAGAGTGAATGATAACTTGCTCAATGTCACAAGTCTAGTAACTAGAAGAGGCAGAATATGTTTGTTTTTTTACCTTCCCATCTCCTTGATATAACTCAATAGAGTAATGCAACTCCATGAATACAAATCTCAGGCCATATTACCAGAAACCTAATACCCAGAATGGTGGCAGTAATGGTAATCCAGTCTATACAGGTCATTCATTCATTAATTCTTTAAAGAAATGTTTATGAGAACACACCAAGTGTTAGAGATTGCACTTGGTACCCATGATTCGAAGATGAGTTAGAATGAATCATCAACTTCATTAATTTGATCAGGAGGGAAAAGGATAGGGAGAGATACATGGGGTGAAGAAGAATCAGATCACATCTAAAAAATATATTTTTGCCATATTCGAGGACCATATTTTTTTTTAAAGAAATCAACACATTGGTAAATAACAAATGGAGAACAGCCACAATAGAAGAGAATTAAGAACCAACACATCAAAGAAATGGTCAAAACAAGAGGAACCAGTTAGCCTGGAGAAGAGGGAAGTCTGAAGTGTTCTCACATGAAAAGTGGCCACAAATATCTGGATAGCTTTCAAAGGTGGAACTAGTTCCATTGGGAGAAAGACATAGGGTGAAAAATCAGTCTCAGCACAAGGCAAACTTTTTAATAGAGCTACTCCAAAATGTACTAAACTACTTCATGCATAGTAACTCTCTGTCACTGAAGGCTTAAACCTGAGAATGGGCCATTTACTACTCAGAGAAGTAGTAGAAAGTCTTCTTACATTAGATTAGAAAGCTGGACTCCACTAGACAGCTTGTTACTCATCTGAATCAGATTTGATTCTGAATCAAAATCTTCTATGCTGTAAGGAGGATGGAAAACAGGAGATACTGTCAGAAACTGTGGAGGATCTGGGATTTACTATTTCATGGATGCTGGCAGGAAAAAAAAAAAAAAAAAAGAGACTCTTAGATCAGAGAAAAAGCCTTTATTACTCATAGCAAAAGCAGTAGCCAGAGCTTCATGTTTGTTTGTATCAACTCCTCCATTTTCCCCAAGTCCCATGGGGGCAATGCCAAGGACCCATGATGGATGCTTGATTACAGAGGAGGAACATGGAGCTTGGGGGAAATCATCACTTTTATAGTAAATAAAAGCAAGCCTACTCTTTTCTAGAGGAAGACATTACTGCATCACTCAAGGTTGCTCCCTGCAAACACAACACTGAGAGACGGCCCAGGTAGCCAAGGTTTTGCATTCTTGGAATACCCAGACAGAATGTGTAGGGTCACTCAGGCCCATGGTAAATTGCCTCTCTCAACATGGGCTGCAAAACCATTGAAAATCTGGATTTCTTGGGCATGCCAAGGTCTCTGATTACCAAAGAAAGCAGATAAGGAGGAAGATATTTCAATGACATAATTCCTATTTAAAATGTTCCCCAAATAGTGAGATATAGATAAAATAACAACAGTTTCTACACCTACTGAATCCAGATGGAAGTTACATATGTCATCAACCTACTTGTTTGTATGCGAAAAGAACTAACCTATTTGGTAGAGGCTTATTTACAAGGTTTCTAATGGCAAGAAGCACCCATTTTTCAAGTTCAGAATTGCCCAAATCAGCTTTTTCCTATGCAGGAATTTTCATTAGATTGGAAAAAAAAAGAAAAAGAAAAAACAGACTCTTACTGCTTTCAAGAAGATAAAAATGTGAGGGTAAACCGTGAGTAGATAAGTCAACAGTGCCACCTAGTGGAATCATACGTTTATCTGACAAAATTATATTTTCTACAACCCTACCCAGTTTTTCCTTGTGTTTTTGCCAGCAAAGATGAGCTCTTTAAAAGCCTAGTTTGAAAAATATACTTTAAAAAATTAACCTATCCTTTTTTAACTTCTTGAAATTTACTTTTATGCATAAATTGTGTGCAGTGTACAATGGGAACAGTTTCTAAAACAGATCAATTTTAAGAGTTGCTGGTTGTAAGGATAAAATTTAGAAGTGCACAGTTCCTGGAAAATTTTGTGAAGGAAACGAAAGTTAGTGAAAGTAGAATTTAGAGTCAAAATTATTTCAGTAATATTTTTTAATCTAGGTCACCCTAAAACTGACAAATCATAGTGCCACTGTAAATTACTATAATTATGAGTCACAAATAAATTTTCAGGGTCTTTCTGACTTTTTAAAGTTACACAAGTTGCTTTAGAATAGAAGCTGCAAATAAGAAAAAGCATGGGGAAAATGACACTTTTACAAGCTGAAAGAATTGCACATAATTTCATCTTTTTCCCATTAAAGAAAAGGGGAAATATGTAACATTCCAGTCAATAGGCATCTTGTGGAAGACTACTGCAGACATCACAGGACTAAAAGCCACTTTTAGAATTAGATTTTCCAGTAGTTTGCAAAGTCTTGTCAGCATCTAGGTCAAATTCCTTAAGAGAAATGGGAAGAGAGAAACAGAAGAATCAGAAAAATTAAAATGAATGTAAAACTATTTCCACTGATTCTGAAATTCCATTCTTGTTTCCTTCAGGTGATTAAAATCATGAACTTTGAATTTGTATTTGTAGATGGAATCATATGAAATGGTGGGGTTTTTTTTTCATAAATCAAAAGAGGTGAAATATCCAGTTTCACATGGCTCAACCCCATACATTAATATCCTAACCCCAAGTATACCAATACAACTTTCACTGGGCAAGTTGCTTCACCTCAGTAAGCCTCAGTCTCCTCATCTTTTCAATGGGGATAGTAATACCTATCACAATGGATGGTTATGAGAAATAAATGGAGGAATTATCAGATAGTTAGTGCTCAGCTGTCATCCAACTGATAGTGAGCATGAAAAGAATGATTTCCATAATTAGAAGCTATTTTATAAAATGTGTTTTTGGGTAATATGGAAGAGGAGAACTTATTAGTTCATTGACAACTATTAAAGTATCTGAATGACAAAGCCACTCTCTCTACTTGCCTCATTATCAGCCACTTTCTGTTTCTTAGAGTTTCTTTCTAGTACTTCTTTGTATACACAGCTTCATCATTTAAATAACAGCCCTTTTAACATTTATTTTTCCAGCTAATTAGATGAGACACCATCAATTTCTTTCACAAGAGCCCCCAAAGGCTGAGCTGTCATTGGTAGTTGCTTCTGTTGATCTAAGTCTTCTTGGACTCGGACCTGGACGGGATAACAGATTATGCTTCTTCCAGGTTTCTGCACCACTATGTGCTTTTCCCCTGTCGTCATAGCTTAGAATCTACTCTGTTTGGGAGCCCCAGATAAAGTAATGGGAATATAATTGGGAGGTAACTCGGCTCACTCACTTCTAAAAAGATGTGATAATATTTACCTTACCAAGCCCCGGGAAAATCATGTGCGGTAGCATGTGTGAAATGCCCAGCCAAGAAGCTGATATAGAACAGATGTTGATACACAACAGTTCAGAGTATCTCAGACTGCAAGTAATGAAGTCAATATTATTGTTCACGATCAGGTCATCAGAATGGAATGAAATGGATCAGAGTATGTAATACAAAATAAGGACAATTTTTTTTCATGAAACTTCTTTCAGATATACATATACACATGCAAATGTGTTCTTGGATCATGATATAAAATGCATTTGCTACCATGAGTCACAATTTAAAATTTTGAAAGCTCCCTTCTCCTTAATTTATTTCTAACTAATATAACCCATATTAAGAGATTGACTAAGCCCAGACTCATTCTATTTGAGAACTTTACAGAATGGTTCTTATCGTTTTCCATTATTATTTCATATGTTACTTTCATTTCTCCCAAAATTCTTTGCAATTGTCTTTATTACACAGAATTTTTCTCCCACATATCTATAGTATAGATATCTATAGTCCCTATAGTCTTGTTTACATACCTGTAGTCCCTCTAATTTTTCAAGGGCAATCCTAAGAAATCTTAGGATTTCTTTCCCCTTTTTCAAGGTTAACAAACAGACTGACGAATTTTTTGTGTGTTAATAAGAAAAATATAAGTTGAAGGTCTATAATTCGCCTGAAGTGATGTGATATTGTTTAGATGATTTTAGTAGAGCTTTCAAACATTCCTTCATATTTAAAAATTCCAAAAAAATAGGGAGAAGGAATTGAGCCTGGACTTGAGAAATATGGATTCCTGACATGACTTTGCCATTCCTAAGAATATAACTTTGTGAAAGTCATTTAACCTTTCTTGGCCTAAGCTGCCCCCTCTTTAATGAGGTGGGAAGACTGCATGATTTCTTAAGTCTCTTTCAGATTTAATGTTTCTGATTTTGTTGATAATCCTACATGGCAGAAGACTAAATATGAGTGACAGTAAGGAAGAGACAGATTTAGGATCGAGACTCAGAGATTATATAGTCATTGTTTTAACTCCCCCAAGATATATTATGGTATAATGTAGATGATAAATTTGGAGAAAAGAACTAAAAGCATTTCAAACTGCTCTGCTTTGGTGAATCAGGGAGTAATTCCAAATGCCAGTTTTAATCAAGTAGGAAACCAGGGAGAAGAAATGACAACTAAGTCTTACTTGATTTCGAGGTTTTGGTTGCACTAAATGGCTGAAGTGAATCATTTGTGTGATTATTAGTGGTTACAATTTATACAGTAAAGCACTAGAGTCATTGTCCTTTACTTATTTTCACAGTTTTTTTTTTCTCCAAGTTGGTAGGCGGCACATAAAGAAATAGTTTTTCAGAAAATAAAATAATTAATATATTTCTATTTTCAGACTGCCCAGAAAATGGTAGGTACTTAATATATGTTTGGTGAATCTAACTATTAGTTTATAGACATTGGGCACTTTTTGTATAGTTTTCTGTTTTATCCTCAAACAACCCCATAGAGTATGAAACACCATGATTCTCATTTGTAAAGATGAGGAATTGAGGTTCACACATAAATAACTTGAAATTGTGTGTCTCCTACAGAATTGAAAATATTATGAGGTATATGTGGGACAAATGAAAATATACTGATGATGAATAAATGTCAGACAAATTGAGTATGAGTTCCAAAATCAGAAATGAATTGGGGCTTAGGACACATCCTAAGATTACAAACTTCTGTTGAAATTTGACAAATAGTTAAGTTCAGTTTTCTGTGTTTCTTGTTTTGTTTTAGATTTGTTCGTTTACATAGGTATAGGATCTCTGTAGTATTAATGAGGTAAGAGTTATATCATCAATCTTTTAAACATAGAAGATCCTTATTAAGTGGTTAGCATATAAATGAAATATAAAATAATTATCAGGAATTAGAGAAAATACCTGGGTTTCATATATCCTCTCTCTAAGAGTATGAACAGCAATACTCACATTTTTAGTACATTCATTGAAATCATTATCCTTTCCAGGTTTCTTAAATAAAAGCTGCTTCAGAGATAAAAATAGTACTAGCTATTGTTGGTCTCCTGAGTGATGTGACAGACCAAGCACACACCTGCCCTGTGTGTCTAACGCCGAGATATTCATGGGCTTGTTAGTTTGCTGCCAAGAGAAGGTAACTCTAAACCGCCATAGACTAGCCACACGTGGTACAGCCATTTGGAAGACAAACAAAGCACCTCATTTCATTTAAAAGTATCTCCGACACTGCCCTGACCATTTGAAATTACATAATTGAAAACATACTACTACTGACCACAATATCGAGTTTATTTTTTGGGTGAATTGTCTTTATATTGCTTTGGCCACCTCAGTAAATAAAGAGCGACTTCAGTTCATTGTCATCGTCAATGGATATTACATTTAACCTTCCAGTTTAGGATCTCTACAAACCATGACTTTGCAAAGCATCAACAGTATATTGATTTCAAATTGAGATGTCATATAAAATACTAGTACTCACAACCAGATGAGGGTTGCAATTATTTCTATGCTATTTCACACCAAATGAGCGATTGACAAGAAGAATGCATGAAGAACTAATATTCTACAAAATTCTTTCTCTAAATCACAAGGTTAAATGAAAACTCTATTTCAAACTTAAAATACTTTAATATAAAGTAAGTCTATTTGCTATGATCAATGGGGTCATGGAATTATTCATGTCAGAAGGAATATTTAGTCTTGATTTATAAATGTTTAGGGAAATGGGAATTCCATCAGGAAATGGGAATTAATTACATCATTTCACATGTTTTTAAGAAGTTACCCTGACTTTTGAATATTTAGATGCTGATTCTGGCAATAATATAGGCTTTACATTCACCGAAGTGGAAATAAGTCTCCTGGAAGAGAGGCAAAGGGTTACTAGACCAGGAGCCAGGCAGGATGGTCTTTGAAACAGAGGGGAAAATAGAGGAAATAGAAAGATATATTTCAGTAGTATGAACTAGTTCAGTTCAATTTCACAGGCATACTATGTGTCAGCAACTGTGCTAGATACTAGAGATTAATAACAACAATAAAAGAGGAAAAACAGAAAAACTAGGACAGCAAAAGCGAACAGCACAATCAGAAATGTGAGGTGTCACTTCATCTTGGAGACAAGACACAGCAAAGGTGTTGGCCAATTTTGTGATTATTTTCTAATATATAATTGTTGGAGTTGAATCGCGTCCCCCACTAAATTTCAAGTCCTATACGCCAGTACCTCAGAATGAGACCTTATTTGGAAATAGGGTCATTGCGCAGATATAATTAGTTAAATTAAGATGAGGTCATACTGGAGTAGAGTGGGCCACTAATCTTACATGACTGTAGAGTTTGTAAGAAGGGGAAATTTG
The DNA here is from genome assembly GCF_009873245.2 of Balaenoptera musculus. Lineage (NCBI taxonomy): Eukaryota > Metazoa > Chordata > Mammalia > Artiodactyla > Balaenopteridae > Balaenoptera > Balaenoptera musculus. The sequence continues at coordinate 79,310,430 of NC_045789.1, read as the reverse complement.
GATACAGACAGGTGCACAGGGAGTAGGCCATGTGAATATGAAGGCAGAGATCAGGGAGATGCAGCAGAAGCCAAGGAAAGCCAAAGAGCATCAGTTAAAAACCAGGAGCTAAAGAGGTAAGAAACAGATTCTCCTTCCCAGCCCTCAGAAGGAACCAACCCTGCAGACAGCTTAATCTTGAACTCCTAGCCTCCAGAACCGTGAGAAAGTAAGCATCTGTTTTTGAAACCATACCATTTGTGGTACTTTGTTACAGGCAACCTAGGGAGATAATACAATCATCAAAATATATACTAATTTTTAAGTATTAGACATTTTTTTCATGAATCTTTATGTCAGGTTGCCTTTGTTAATTTCAAAGAATTCAAGTAAGAGAGAGATGGAGAAACTGTGGTAGGAACGGGCTGCAATACCAAGAAATAGGAACACAGATTGAAGCTCGAATGTCAGTGATTCTGATTCAAAGTCACTCAGGCTCATTTATTAATCATTCACACTCTTTTCATTTTCTCTTTTTATGTGTCCTCCCTGCCCTTTCCACTGAGTCACACTTTTCACCTCAGTAGCACTTTAGGTTTCCATTACAGGACCAATCTACAGAAGATAAAGCAAGTCTACACTATGATAAATTCTTTTCCTGATTTAACAGTCCAAAATGAAAAATGCAGCTTCATAAGAAACCGAAATGAGCATTTGATGCCGCATTTTGAAATGTGCCCAAGTTTTGCCACTATCATCGCTAACTTGATGGTCATAATTACCTCCCCCAGATGGCAGGAAAGTGCACAGAGCTGATATAAACATCATTTAATATTCTCAGGCAGTGAAACTTTTTAAGCATATTAGCCTTGCAGAATATAATAGATCAAAAGAAGAAAATTGCCTCAGAATTGTAGGATTAGATAGAAAGTGTCTTTTAGGAGCAATTGCTCTATTTTCAGTTTGTAAGGTGATAGATATGCATTTCATTTTTGCAGTGCATGTGTATGGCAGAATTTCTGACAAATGACTGAATTCAAGACATCGGATGACCACAATGATGACCCTTCAATAAAAAATATCACTCCACTTTCACTCCACCATGATCAGTTTCAACAAGAGAATCTGAGGAATGGGACAGATGCAATTGCTTTTACAAAGTGTTTCCCTGGATCATATTACAGCAGAGCCTGTGTTCCCAGCCCAACTTCCCTATGCTACAGATGAGGAGATTCAAGGACAGATTTTTGGTGTTTTTAAATGCCTTTATCAAGGCCACCCAGGTTGTTGCAACAAAGTAAGAGCATCAATTTCTTACTTCAAGTCCAACTCCTGATCAAACCACCTTCCTATCCTGTTCCCTCTAAAGTCATTGACATAAGATGCTGAAGCCATTAAAAACAAGGATGAGTGAAGAAGGACTTTTCCTCATTGCATATTAAAAGGATACATTTTGCTTCCTAAGTTCTGGCATTATACAGGAAATCTTCATGTGGGCTACAGATTCACCATTATCCAAGTCACCTTTGCCTACAGCCTGTGCCCTAAAATCTATCAATATATTGCAATACTCAGTTCAAGAATAAATAACCCAACTGTCATAAATATTGCCAACTTTTGTTTTCAAGTTATCATAATCTTCCATTTCCTGTAAAGTCTCTGACATTTTAAACTACTCTATCTCTTTGTCTTATTCTAAAGGTTCTTTGACAGTGTAAGATTAAGGAGGAAAAATATTAATAGTAATAGTAAAATGTGATGGGTCAGCCCCAATAAGACTTGACAGCCTTATGGTATAGATATATAGTGTCACTTCACTATTTTGGTCTCGTGTATGTTAGATAACCCTTATTTCTGTCCAATTTAAGCACCTGAACCATAAAGGTGACTTGTTTTCATGTCACCCATATTTAACTGTAACATGTCACAACTGAACAAAAATTAGGATATTGTTGAAAGAGGTCTGTTTATCCTGTTGTGCAAATGGTAAGCACCAGAGAATCCATCTCCTTTCAGATACCTGTCTAATTCTAGCATATTCTTTACCTAGAGATGCTCTGAAGATAACATAAAGGATTGGCACACTGCAGAACTATTTACCACGAACTATAGATGGTGAGCAATATGTTTTCTGATAATGTATTTTCATTTATCATCTCATTAAAGAATTAATGAAGGCCGTTTTCCATGCATGGCAGAAAAAAGTAGGCTATGGTGTGCTCAGTGGGAATTAATGACAGTGGTGAAACCTAGCGAAGGAGGCAGGAAGGCATGAAGGAGTTAAGCTGAAAAAATGTTAGGAAAAAAATTTACAGGCATCCAGAACTTGTGGAGAAATAGAGAGAGAGTTCAAGAACTATGGATTGACTTGCCATCTTTTAATCAGAAGAGTGAGAGGAGTCAAAAATAAGAAGAATTTTGAGTTAGATTGAATTAGAGTTTGAATGGAAATAGAGCTAAAAAGAGTATGGTTAGAGAGAGTTCATAGAAAGTTAATTAAAGTTCTAGGTCAACTCTGCCCTGCTTCAGTTCACTTTCAGATGCCAGAGACTGGGAAAAACCACAAGTCAGAAGCACCCAGTCTCTAATTAAGACAGTGTAGATTAAATTAAAACTATATCCACATCTCTCTTTTCAGTGCATTACTGGTCACCATTCAGATTTTAAACACCAGTATATTTATTTCTGAAAAACAGCCCTCCTGTGCATTACTTGCCGCTGTAGAAAAGGTGCATCTCTCTGAGACCCAGCCCTGGACATTGCATGAACCTATCCTCATGGCCTCTCTCTGCTCTGATCATACTGGTCAGCCGTCTCAGTGTTCAGGCTTTCTGCATCATTTGATCAATGTTGTATCACTGCTAGGAAAAAGGTGTACAACTGGGTGGAGATGTACTTTCAATATTCTCTGCAGGGAAAGTGATTCACCAATCAGCATCCAAGACAAAAATACCTTTTCCATTAGGAATACTTCCGATGAGGCACCATTAACAATCCAGTTTCAGCTGCCTCACCCCTTGTGTTTACTTTTTTAAATTCCACTGGGTTTTGGTGGGGGGCAGAAATGTATGTACCATGATAGAAAACAGTAAAAATAAAATCGAGTGTTAGATAGTGTTCCCAGCAGTTCTGTTATCCTGAAAAGGACCCATCACTTTCGTTATCTTTCAATCAGGAATACATAACCTGAATCTAATCATGAGAAAACATCAGACAAACCCAAACTGAGAAACATTCTATTAAGTAACTGGCCTGGATTCTTCAAAAATGTCAGTGTCATGAAAGGCAATGAAAGACTAAGGGACTTTTCCAGGTTGAAGGAGAATAAGGAGACTTAACAAGTAAATGTAAATAATATGTGATCCAACACCCTACCCTCTCTGGGAAAAAAAAGTGCCATGAAGGACATTCCTGGGACAAAATCAGAATATGATTCATAGAATAAAGTATCAATGTTAAATTATTTACATTGGACAACTTTACAGTGGTCACATACAACAATATGCTTGTTCCTAGGAAAGACGTATGAAAATATTAAGGGACAAAACGCCACGATGTATGTAAACTATTCTCAGATGTGTCCTCTTTAAAGAGTTAAGTCATTTTGAAACTCTTGAATTTAGGATAATTTAATAAAAATTATGAGAATTAGCACCTCTTTTTTTGTTACACATTTGAAGTACATTGTTTTATTTTTAACCTTTTATTTTAAAGAATATTAAACTTTCCGAGGAATTACAAAAATAATACAAGGATCTCCTGTACCTCCTTTGCACAGAGATATTCATGGTTAACATTTTGCCACATCTTTTGTCGTCCTCTCTGTCAGTTATATATATGTATATGTGTACGCATATATATATATTTATATACATATAAATACATATACACATTTATATATATATAATGAATACATACCTGAGAGAAGATCTACTTTAAAGACAATGCTCAACTCCCTTCTTTTGAACCTGTTGAAAACATTTAACAAAAACATAAAATAAATTGCATACGGTTATTGGCCCATTGAGAATATGGAAGACATATGATCCCAATAAATATCTGTTTGCTATGTAATCTGCATCAACATTAAAATTAGAAGAGAAAATTGTATTGATAACTGCATTTGCATGGTCAATTATACTTGCTTCACTAAAGTGAATATCACTGAACTTGTTAAGAGAAAACAAAACAAAACAAAACCAGAGCTATAATGATAAAGCTGTTCATAACTCCTTCCAGATGGGTAAAATATTCACTGTTAGGTGCCTTAGGTGCCCTTTCTTTGGGAAATAAAGAGAAAAACTGATAAAAGGATTGTCCATACTCAGCAGTGTCCAAATGTTGATGATCATGTCATTTCTAACAAAATCTTTTTTTTTTTTTCTGTTTTTCATATCCTGCTTTGAATCATCCTATTGGAACCCAGCTAAGCTCAGTCAGGCTTGCAAGGTTGAATGTGCCTGCTAGGCAGGCTTAACTATTTCTTATATGCTTAGAGGATACTGAAAAGGTTACTGTATTAAAATTGTTGATGTATATGAATTAAGACCATCCTTTCTCAGGTGTAAGCCAGCATGTGGTATTTCTGAAGATGAGGCGCTCTGGCAATAATTATAAATACTGAAGCTGTTGTTCATCTAAGCTATCTGTCAAGTACATTGCCTGAATGAATTACCTAATGAATTTTACTGATGAGTACCTCAAATAGTAATGTGTTTTCTAGTTAAGAAAAACATATAAGACAAAAACAGAGCCATGATTTAACTACTAAAATCTAAGATATTATTTTTTACTAACAGTTAAATCATCAAAATACGAGTGAAATCAAATCTACCATCTCTGAATACTTGTCAAAATCTGACTCTGTGGGCTTCCCTGGTGGTGCAATGGTTAAGAATCCCCTGCCAATGCAGGGGACATGGGTTCGAGCCCTGGTCCGGGAAGATCCCACATGCCATGAAGCAACTAAGCCCGCGTGCCACAACTACTGAGCTTGCACTCTAGAGCCTGTGAGCCACAACTACCGAAGCCCACGTGCCACAACTACTGAAGCCCACAGGCCTAGATCCCGTGCTCTGCAATTAGAGAAGCCACTGCAATGAGAAGCCTGCACACTGCAATGAAGAGTAGCCCCCGCTCGCCACAACTAGAGAAAGCCCATGTGCAGCAACGAAGACCCAACGCAGCCAAAAATAAATAAAATAAAATAAATAAATGCATAAAAAAATATTCTAACTCTGTACTGCCTTTCCCTTGCCTCTTACCAAAGAGGTCATGACTGTTTATCAAACGGTGGTATTCTTATTCCTAAAAGTAACAATGCTGGGCCATGGGGCAGTCAAACATTTAGAAGAATGTGTCATTTTTCTCAATTTACAATGTAAAGAAATCCAAAACAATATTTTAAAAAGAAAAAATCAATAGTGAGACGCAAAATATGTATACATTTTTACACTTTTTTTAAACACATGATAACTCTTCTACTCTAGAGTTCATTGGTCACAAACAACAAAGTTCAATTCTAGCTAATTTCAGCAGAAAAAGGAACTTACAGAATAAGACGTAGTAACTCACAGAATTGAGAGAAGAAAGGAGATGAGGGAGAGAGGGGCCCAAAGAGACAAGTGAGAACCAGAACTCTGAATAGTAGAAATTAATTTTCTCTCCAGTATCCTTTTATCTGAATGACAAAGCTGAGCTGATTTAGGGTAGAAAGAAAAGATAATGGGGACAAGTTGGCTACCCTCAATAAAAAGACAGTAGTTCAGTGAGGAGTGAGACTTATTCTGCTAAGTTCAAAAGGAAGAACAGAACTGAGGAGTAGAATTTTTATAAATTAATAAATTAAATTTAATTAATTAATTTAATAAATTTAATTTTATTATAAATTACTATAATTTATAATAGTATAAATTACTATATTATTAAATTTACTATAAATTAAATTTTTATAAATTTATAGTAATTTTATAAATAAAATTACTCTAAGGCAAGTTTCAGCTCAGTACCAATTAGAACCACTCTGAAGAGGGGTCAAAACACCCTTCATAGATGTGTCCAAAGAGCAACTGGTTGGCCACCATGTGGTCAGGCATTTGATAAAGTTAATTTCCACCTTGAGTGAAAGTTTACCAGGTGACTTCCAAGATCCTTTGCAACTTAAGATTCTGTGATTTCCTCTTGATGGTAATATAATCTTCTGTCTCAAAAAATGTTTTGCACAGGAAATTACATCTAAAGCCCAGTGTAGCCTCTTTAGAAACAGTTGTAGAGTGTCTGTTATTTCAAAAGATATTATGTTGACGTTCAAAAACCTACTAATAATGTTCAAAATGCCCAAATTAATCTAGAATTTATCCTTTTAAAACCAGAAGCAGGGCATATCTCATTAGCATGTCTTTTTCATCTAACTCTTCTGCTTGTTAATATGAATCTCCAACTTGCAGAAAATCTGGGTACAGAGCCCTGAAACTATGGACTTGGATTATGTTAAAACTATATAGTAATCATATATCATCACAATAAAGCTCTGATAATATGGATATTTTCTAATCAAACGATTTTTGCATATAACCTGATGGATTCTCAGAAGTAGTTTTAATATAGGTCTGCCCCCTTTTTGAAAAAGTGTTTACAATTCCACCCTTTTGCAGGTATTTGATATGCAATTCCAGTGAGAAAATACAGAACCATCAAAAAGCGCCTGAACTTGTTTCAGGCAAAATAAATATAAGCATTTCTTATTTGTAGCTCAATGGTTTACATTATTTACAACAAAAAAACTCAACTGTTTGTGCCTTACACACACACACACACACACACACACAATACACACCACAATGTAATATACTGAGTGATTAAACTTGAGTTTTTACTGAATATCAAATAGAAATCGAGTTAAATGATAGCATAAAGTTAATGAAGATTCACCCCAAGAACTCAAAGTGTCTAGAGAATTGGTAGAAATAAAACTAATAAATTAATTGAAAATAAAAAGCAATGTTGACCTTAATGTTTTTATTTTAAAAGAAAAACAGCCAGGTTGGTAGAAATAATGAAAGGAGGAAAGGGTATAAAATCCGTTAGAAATTTTCCCGAAGGAGGTGGCAAGATTTCTTTGAAAAACTAAACTTCCAGCAGAGTATGGGATATTTTCTTTATTTTTAGTTCAAAATCTGTTATGAAGAAAGAGTTCCAGGGAAGAGAAGTATAAATGGCAGCACCAGACCTCCAAAACGCTGCAGACTTCTAACACCTCCAGGGACTGCAGTTGTCTCCTTCGCCTACAGTTTTCAATCATTCCTGCAGCCCCAGCCATCAGCCATCTGAGGACACCCTATCAATATAACCAATAACAAACCCAATCTGTGTACTGAAGGGAAGTTAATAGGGAACATATTCAAAATACCATTTATCCCAGAAGACACCCTGACATCCTGGAATTAAGAAATATGGTTTCTTCTCACATTCCAGCCATTGTGAATAATTGTTGACTCCTTTGGAGTTTAGCTTTTTGATTGCAATTTGAATGATGAATTAACAGAAACTATGAGAAGGCATCTCGAGGTTGTGCAGGTGAATGAAGCACGATAACATGTTACTCAAATCAATCCAACCTGTTATTAATACTTTTATCCCTGTATGTTCTCTCTCAATAGATAATAATAGTATATAATGTTCATTATATATTATAACAACATATTACATTTAAGATAATGTATATTAATATAAAATATATTAATCAAACTGAATATTAGTATTATATTGATGCTCTATTCTTTTTTTTAAGATTTTTTTTGATGTGGACCATTTTTTTTAAGTCTTTATTTAAGTTATTACAATATTGCTTCTGTTTTTTGTTTTGGCTTTTTGGCCGCAAGGCATGTGGGATCTTAGTTCCCTGACCAGGGATCAAACTCGCACCCCCTGCATTAGAAGGCAAAGTCTTAACAACTAGACCGCCAGGGAAGTCCCATTGATGCCTTATTCTGATATCTGTATTATTCCATAGCTTTGAGAAACTGAAATTAAAACAGGGTACAGAAAAGTATTTTGAAAAGAAAGCAAAACAACCTTGTGTCTTTCTATCTTAGATCACTACTTCACTATGAAAAACATTGATGGATTGGAACATAAAATATTATATTCATTTTGTGCTATTACTCATATAGTTGCTAATAAAATAACGCAGTGAGCCCAGCATGGTAAGCCACAGAGAGAAGAAGTTAAGAACATGGACTCTGGAGCCAGATTAACTAGATTTAAATCCTGGATTTAACTAGCATTGAGTTGTTTACTTCTAAGTAAGCTTTGGCAAGTTACTTACTTCAAGTGTCCATTCTGTAAAAATGGAATGATAATGGTAGTTACATTGCAAGGATTATTATAAAATTACAATAAGTAAATACATGCAATGCACTTAAAAACACACCAAAGGGCTTCCCTGGTGGTGCAGTGGTTGAGAGTCTGCCTGCCAGTGCAGGGGACACGGGTTCGAGCCCTGGTCCGGGAAGATCCCACATGCCGCGGAGCAACTAGACCCGTGAGCCACAATTACTGAGCCTGCGCGTCTGGAGCCTGTGCTCCGCAGCAGGAGAGGCCGCGACAGTGAGAGGCCCACGCAAGACGATGAAGAGTGGCCCCCGCTTGCCACAACTGGAGAGAGCCCTTGCGCAGAAACGAGGACCCAACACAGCCAAAAATAAATAAATCAATTAAGAAAAGAAAAAAAAAGATAGTGAAGCACTGAAGGATTTGTTTTAAAAACAAAACAAAACAAAACAAAACAAAAAAAACACCAAATATGTTACAATGGTAAAAAAAAAAGTTTGCTTTTAAATTGTATGTCTGCACACATACTCAGACACAAACATGCTCTTTCCCAAACTTATGTACACAATTTTCAAATAAAAGTACCATGGGGATTATTCGGAAACAAAGAGTTATTGTGAAAAGACCTTCTGGAAGCAGAGGCTTGGGGTTCATTTCCCAGCATCAGCAGCAACCATTGTGCTGCAATTTGTGGTTTTTTGATACTCTCTTTTCCCAACATTTTTGCAGCTAATTTCTCTCTGTTCCAGAAATAAAGTATTTTCAAGCTTCATAGATTACAAGTAAATCACTTAGATATACTCTAGATTCTGTATTGTATTCTTAATCAGAGCAGTTTTTAAAATATGTCTATTTTAAATACTATAGGAGTAGGGTAATGCTTTAAGAATTTATTATTTAATGCAATTGTAGAAGTTTCATTTTAAAAATCCATACAGGAAATAATGAAGGAAGAACATTGAAATTTTGGCATTTTAATCTGTAGATCAAACTGAATTGGAGTTTGAATTCTTAGAATATATCAGGGCTGCAGTCATTAGAAGTCTCTGTGTGCTGAAATATAAAAATAAGAGAACATTTGGAGATATTTCCCTCCCACTTTTTGAATCTAGATTAAAGATGTTAATGTTATGGGGGGGGGCGGAAATCCACCAGTGACTACTGTTAAATGTCAATATTTCCCAGTATTCTTCCCATTTTCATTGCTTCTCCTCCTACATACATGTATTTTCACGTATGTCTTCACACACAAGCACACAAAGCTACTGGTGTTAGGGCGCATATGATATTGAGAAAATATCAGATCTGTTGAATTTAAAGATACAGCCCAGGGGAAATTTAGGTTTTCTTCAGGAACACACTTCTCTTTCTGGCTTTCATTTTCTCAAAGATATTTAATATATTGAAGAGATATTTAAACATTTAATATGTTGAAACCATAATGAAGAGCATTTCCTACGAGAAAAGGGAGAGGAAAGGTGAGAACAAAGAATGGCTGGAAAAAGCAGCAGGGCTGAGATGCATAGAGATGAGGAAAAGATGGAGGTTTGTGTGTCCTATGACCAACAATGATCTGTGCCCTACACTCTGTATCCCCCCTCTAATAAGGAGGCACAGCAATGCATCTGATCCTGGGGTATATGGACTACTCACCTTCCCAAGACTTTTGTTCCCCAAGGGGAATGGAAGCAGCACCAATGCTCTCTGCAGAACAGGAAAGTATGATGCCAAAAATCTTGGCTCTCTGTGCACTGATGCCAAACAGAAATACAGAGACAGAGTTTTGGAGAAAAAGAAAGAATAGCTTTATTTTTTGCCAGGCAAAGAGGGAACACAGTAGGCTAGCACCCCTGTGCCTCCCTTTGAGAGGGTAGTGAGAAGTTTTATCGTAATGGTTCAAAGAGGGTGTGATCAGCTCGTGGACATTCTTCTGATTAGTTGGTGGTGAGGTAAATGGGAGTCAGCATCGTCAACCTTCTGGTTCCAGCTGGTCTGGGGTCTCCATGCTTGTGGGCAGCATACCATCATTAATTGTTAACTTCTCCTGCCTGGAGGGGGGTTTTAGCTTCTGCAAAACAGCTCAAAGATATTGTTGTGTGTAGGCATTGATGCGGCACAAGGACCTTGCCCTAAGGCTGAATTATTGTTTTTCTTCATTTTGTTTCTCCCTTGTTTCATATCCCCTCCCTTCCCTAATTAAGAACTGTTTAAACCTGCCCGTTGGAACGTAGGGAAGGTCATGGAGGCTGGATGAAGGCTATTTTCTGTAATCAAAGAAATGGGGGACACAGAGAGGCTTTGTGCCCAGGAGCCCCACAGGGCCCTGCTCAGTATCAAGTAGGCTCCTCAAAGTGGGCCCTGTAAGAATAAGAAACCACCCATAAGAGATCTCCTCTGTGCTTTGGCACTGTTTGAGTCGTGAGATTATTTTATCTCACTCTATGGGACAGAAGCCACAAGAAAGATTTCCTTTTACTGTCATCTGGAAGGGCCTAAAAGCAAACACGCCCCAGTAGCAATGAGCACATCTGGTACTCAGATCTTGGTTTTAATAGCATTCTCCAATAAAAGGAATCAGCTGATCCCAGGACGGGGGCCGCAAGTATACAAGATGAACCTGGGGAATCTGTAGTGCCATAAAGAAAGTGGTCAAAAATAAATAAATAAACCCACAACTCTGGGGGTTTTTCAAAAGGACATAGGAGATGATTGAAGGAGCTCCTAATAGACAAAACTGGAATAATTCCAACAATGAAATAAATAAGGTAGAACTGGATTATAACCCAAAGGATAAAGCAAATTTACAAATAGTCATAGTTATTAGAATAAATGCTTGGGTAAATAAATGGGGTTGAATCAACAAATATTCCATACAGAAAAATTCCAAATAACTTATGTAGACACTCCTCTCTCAAGGAGCTGGAAGACAACTCTGACTCCTTACTTGTGAGCTGTGCATAGTGACCTCCTTCCAAACAGCATAGTAAGAAAAGGGACAACAAAAAAGGGTAAACTTACAGTGGAGAAAACGGACACTACATCAAGTCAGGTGATCAAGGTTAACATCAACGGTGATAAATTATATTGGTAGTATGTGTTTTTCATACCAAGTGACCAGAAAGGCAATTTGGTATTCTTCCCCAAAATGCATTGTCCCAGCCTAATCATGAGAAAAACATTATACAAATTGCAACTGAGGGACATTCTACAAAATACCTCACCAGTACTACTCAGAATTGTCAAAGTCATCAAAAACAAGTCTGAGAAAGTCACAGTCAAGGGGAGCTTAAGGAGACATGAAGACTAAGTGTGATATATCCTGAATGGGACCCTGGGACAGAAAAGAGTATTAGGCAGAAACCAAGGAAATCTGAATAGAGTATGGACTTTAGTTAATAATGACGTATCAAATTGGTTCATTAATTGTAACAAATGCACCATGCTAATACATAAGATGTTAATAATAGGGGAAAACAAATGTGAGGTATGGAGTACTCTCTGTACTCTCTTCACAATAATTCTGTCAGTGTACAACTGTTCTAAAATAAAAAGTTACTTTAAAAATTATATATAGGTATAAAGGCCCAATGTGTATACATGTATGTATGTATATGAAGGCCCCATGTACCTTTCCAGCCTCATATCTTTCCAGTTCCTCTCTGTACACAACATACCCCCAAAACACCAAACAAACTTCTGACAGTTCCTCCAATAAAAGTATACACACATACACACACCTTTCCACCTTGTTAACTTGTTCAACCCTCAGCGCAGGGGTCCATATACTCCAAGAAGATTTCCTTGAATTTATGGGAATTTAAAGTGATTCCTTAGCATCCTATGCCCTTGAACAAGAAATTATGTTTTTGTTTATCTTCGCACTATTCTGAAAGTGCTATTCATTTTTGTACCCCTGTAATTAAAAATAAGGTCTGACACATAATAGACTGTCAAGAGATACTTAATAAACTGACCCGAATGGAACTGGCCAGCAGTTTTTTCTGGAAGAAACAGACTTAGACAGAGGTTCTATTTTTCCCAAAAGAGAATGAATCCATTTGGAGACTGAGAGTCAAATTAATTCAAAGCAGTAGCAGCAAACGCCCCTGACAAATCTGACTTTATTATTTAAAGGACTTACCATCTACAACTAAATGCTCTTACTATTGCTTTTTAAAAGTCAAGTATTACTATTCTAAAACTAAAAATGAGAAACAGTTTCAATAAGGAATCATTTCATGGTAACTCACAGAAACGATTCTGATATTCTCCTCTCTTTTAAAATGTTAACATTTCTAAAACATAAATTATAATTATATACAAAAATAATATAAATGCCGATTCCTAAGATATTTAGTCTATTTTGACTATTGGATTTATACTTTTAAAAGTTATTATTTTACTTTTGAATCCAAATATTGTAGAATGTCCTGATCTATTTGTCCTTAGCACACTATTTTCCCATACTTTTTTTTTGTTTACAGAAAAGAGAAAAAAACGTGCCCTGTTCCAACATGCTAAATAAAAGTTTAAGACCCTTAACTTCAGGCTTATGTAATGTTAACGCATTTCTATTTTATTTTCCAATATACTTTGGATTAAATATTAATTGTGAGGAAAAGGTACCGATGTAATATAAAATATAGCTTTTTAAAATAAAAGCATCAGCAATGACTAAAGAAAGCTGGATATTGTGCCAAAAAGAGATTTTAATAGCACTGTCATGGTCACAGAAGCTTACTGTTTAAAAATTAATTTTTAGTTTGAAAGCATTACTGGCAGCACCAAGAGTGCACAAAACATATTCTCTCATTACCAGAGCCACTCCTTGGAGCATAAATGCCAAATGCTCCAAGATAAGGACAAAGAATACTTTGAATCCTACAAGAAATGTGACAAATAAAGAAATATGTCCAATTGTCTCCAAATAATATTTTCTTAAGCAAAAATGTTTATGAAAACAAAAAATGAACTGAACACTTACTTGTCCTATAAAGAAGCATAATGTCTTGAGGTTCTTTTTCTGGTACTTGCATTTGAATAACTAAATCTTTAATGGGAGGGAGAAAGAAATAACCTTAGAATAATCGTCTCTCAAACCATTCATGCCTTCATTCAACACTAACTAAGTACTTGAGTCAACCAGGGGGTCACTGGGCGACGCACACAAAGCACAGTCATTAGCCTCTAAGAGCCCTTACATTAATGAGACACCAGTCAAGACAACATCAGAACTCAGCTATACATTAATCCTCCCCTTATCCATGGTTTTGCTTTCTGAAACTGGTCAACTGTGGTCCAAAAATATTAAATGGAGAATTCCAGAAATAATTCATAAGTTTTAAATTTTATGCTATTCCGAGTAGTGTGATGAAAGCTCACACTCTCCCAAATCCTTCCCAACCAGGATATGAACCATTCCTTTGTCCAGCATGTCCCACCTTTAGTTACTTAGTAGCCATCTCCATTATCAGATCAACTGTCACCCTATGACGGCACTTGTGTTCAAGTCACCCTTACTTTACTTAGTAACAGTCTCAAAGTGCAAGGGTAGTGATACTGGCAATTTGAATATGCCAAAGACAAGGCATAAAAAGCTTTAAGTGAAAAGGTAAGAGTTCTCAACTTAATAAGGAAAAAAAAAATTGTATACTGAGGTTGCTAAGATCTACAGTAAGAACAAATCTTTTATCCATGAAATTGTGAAAGAGAAAGAAATTTGTGCTAGTTTTGTCGTCACACCTCAAACTGCAAAAGTTATGGCCACAGTCATGATAAGTGCTTAGTCAATATGGAAAAGGCATTAAATTTATACAATAAGATATTTTGGGAGAAAGGGAGAGACCACATTCACATAAATTTTATCACAGTATATTGTTATAATTGTTCTACTGTATTGTTGTTAATCTCTTACTGTGCCTAACTTATAAATTAAACTTTATCATATATATATATATATATATATAAATCATATATATGTGAAAAAACACATGTATAGAGTTTGGTACTGTCTCCAGTTTCAGGCATCCACTGGGGGTCTTGCAAGTATCCCCTGCAGATAAAGGGGAACTATTGTTGACAAAGCAAGCTGCAGAGCCAGTTCAGATGACCCTCTACAGAGGTTGTGGTTTATCACAGAGCTTTGACTAATAGTGTATACGTAAATATAAAGCATTTAGCATTCCCACCAAATATATGAAGTAGTGCCTAAAAAGTATCTGAGATATACTTTCCTAAGAAAAAATTGTAAAAAGCTTTGAAATTTAGTGGTTGTTCTAGATAGCTTATTCATCCAGGTTGTCATCATCTTTGTTTGTCTCTGAATAGGCTATTTTACTACTCTGAACAGATAGAAGTTAAGTTATTGTAAACTGATACTGATGTAAATAATTCCTATCCATATAAATGAAAATTATGTCCCGTGAAATACAATTGATTATGGCCCTATAGATATTCAAGAGCTCTGCCAGTTTGTATCCATTTGTAAATTTGTTTCAGCTTTCCTTATCTGACTATTAATGTGAGGCTCTCTAAGTTATCTTTTGAACCACTGGTTTCCTCATTAACTAATAAGTCAAATAAATTCTTTGACATGTGTTCATTTTATATCTGTAGGAGAGTCATGATTTTATCCCTTTTAAAAGAAAAATATCCTTTAACCAGTGAATAAAGGAACCTTAAATCAGGGTATTTCTGTCTACTGATGTTACTTATATTTTAAGAGAGTGATTCAGAACCTGCATGGGCTTCATATGCTGTTATTGATGGGTGCTTTTCAGCATTTGCTCCTTCAGAAACTGAGAATGATGAGCTGAAGCCATGGATTCCAGGAGACACATGCCCCAGCAAGAAGAAAAAAGTGAAAAAAACACCACATGGTAAATATTTAGAAAGACAGTCTATGATTACTGGCAACATTTATCCTGACCAAAGTGACCAAGAAGTGCGTACACTCTGAAGGATGTGACGCATTCCTTTCCAATCACTCTGCAAGGCTGTGCCCCGTGTTCATAACTCACGGAGCCATTTAAGGTATCTCTGTTTGTTTTCAGAGCAATAACACTTTCTCAAATAAACTAAAAGTCTGGCTGATTAAACTAAGCCCTTCTGTATCTTAAAAATAAATGCAATCTTAAAATGGAAAGAAATATGGGCTTTATATGTTTCTTGAGTTAACTGAAGTGCACTAATTTGCCAGCTTGTTCTGCAATATGGTTCAAAATAGTTATAGACATGTGTCAATACAGAGATATATGCAACAGGAATTTTAAAATGGAAGTTTCAGAATATACATTAACAAGCAATTTCCAAAGTGGTCTAGATGTAACAAAGTACATGGGTAAGAATGGATTAGAGGATTTTAAAACCCCATGTCACATCAAGAATATAATAAATAGAGTCAGGAGATCAGAGAGCAAAAGAAAGTAATGTTGGGGAAGATTCATTGGAGAGAACTGTGCTGGGAGGCATACACTCCCAAGGAGGATGTACCAGTCGTACTATCTCCTAACTCCAAGTAAGCAAAGACAGGCACTAGGGATCCCACTTAGAATGCTTAATATGCATCACCACTGGGAAATATAATGGACTTGTGTCTGCCACCTAGCTGGGAGATTATAGGCCAGATATGGGATTACTGGCCACTTTGATGGCAAAGCAAAACAAGCAGATTTCTCAATTTGTGACTATTCACACTCTGAAAATTTCTCCCCAGGTTTTGTGGAAAAAAGAATGCCATCACTCTTCCTGTGGGTGAGATGTGGGAGATTAGAGAATCAACATGAACTTATCTTGGGTTCTATCCAAAAGTGTTACCTGGAAGGTAGAACAGGTATCAAAAGAGAGAAGTTAGAACATAGGCATCTTCAAATAAAGATATATGAGATCCTGATAAACCTGCAAAAATTACCTGAGCTTATGGGATAATAATGTTAGGGGCAGAACACACAAAACCTAGGCAACTTTATAATCTTATTTTTTAAAAACCATCCATACACACACACACACACACACACACACACACACACTCACACACACAATTCCAAGAGCTGGGTAATTCTAACATACCAAAAGACATGTTAAATTCTGGACAAATAAATAGTATAGTAAATGAAGGGTTTTATCTTAAAAATTAAGGTAGCTCAATGTAAGGGTGCATAAGGAAGGGTTGAGCCTGCTGAGTTATGGAGAAAGGGGCAAAATGAACACAGAACAGAGAGAATAATGCAATAAGCACTTTGTAGGCGGAGCATATGGCCAACGTAGGCCAAGAGGGAAAATGTGAAGTGATCGGTCATCACGTCCAGGAACGCACATTTCTGTCGCTTGCTGTGATTAATTTTTTAGTATATTTTGCATTCAACTGCAGGTACTGGTGGTCCAAACTATTAACATGCTAGAAAAAAAAATTGCATATGACCCCCTGAGACTTCTGTGTTATACTGATATCATTCTGCTGTTTACCAGTCATGTATAACCTAATATATGTTACAGAACCATTCCTTTTAGCAAAACAGACCCTATCCACAGATGACTGTGGGAGGCATAAGAAACCAGCAGTAACAGAGTGTATTGGCCATTATCAATGCAACTACAGAGGAGGAATGTTCAGTAACAGTGGTGGGGTTGATGTTTGGAGGGGAGTCCAAAGAACCCCCAACAGCTCCCAAGAGAGTGTTTAAGCTTTCAGGCCTGGAGAGCTCAACACCAGCTCAAAAAAGGAGCAGTAACATAAAAACCTCCCTGCTCTTTTTTATTTTTTCTTCCTACTCTTGCTTCATCCTGGGGGAGGGGGAGAGTGCTATTTAGAATCTTTAGTTTATATGATGGAGAAAAAAAGAGTTAAATATTAAGGTGGAGAAAGAGAAGAAGCCATTCATGCATCCTTCACTGACTTTGAAGGCTCCTTGTCTATATCAAGCAAGCTGGAGTAGGGGAGGATGCTTTGACTATTACAGGGGTCTGGACATTTTAATTACTGACTGAATGGCTTTGTATGATGACAGAGTAAGCATAAAAATCATAGGACTGCCCGATCCAGAGACAAGGGATGATTTGGCCCTCTTAACTGATTTGAAGAGATAATGGATGACAAAAACAGAGGTTTTATGTCACAGCCCATTAGCCCTGATGTATATATCTCAGAGATGATTGTTGATGCCAATCAACCTTTCACATTTTCTGGACAGTATTTTCATAATATACATAGTCTTAACAGACACCTCATTCCTTAAATTTCTCTTTTAGAAAACTATCCTATGGGCTTCCCTGGTGGCGCAGTGGTTGAGAATCTGCCTGCCAATACAGGGGACACGGGTTCGAGCCCTGGTCTGGGAAGATCCCACATGCCGTGGACCAACTGGGCCCGTGAGCGACAGCTACTGAGCCTGCACGTCTGGAGCCTGTGCTCCGCAACAAGAGAGGCCACGATAGTGAGAGGCCCGCGCACCGTGATGAAGAGTGGCCCCCGCTCACCGCAACTAGAGAAAGCCCTCGCACAGAAACGAAGACCCAACACAGCCAAAAATAAATAAATAAATTAAAAAAAAAAAAAGAAAACTATCCTAGACTATCCTATCTTCTCCTTCAGAGATATGGGCAAAAATTATTTTGCAATATGCATTATTATGTTGTTTATTTTAGGAAAATGCTAAATGATTCCAATATTACAAATAGAAAAAGGTTGTTAAATTCCATATGATACATCTCTAAATGTATGAGTTAAAGCATTTTTTTTTAAGACATGAAAACCTAATTCAAGAAAGCAAGTGACAGGGGATTCCATTGACTCACATAAGTCAGAAGTTCAAACACACTGGCTTTAGGCATTGATTGAATCAGAGAATCAGACGATATCATCAATACTCTCACTGACTTTATACTATCTTTCAGCTATGTTATTTCCTGTGTGGACTTCATTCTCCAGCAAAAATGGCACCAGCAAACAGGCTTACATCAGTCTTACAGCCACTAATTCAATAAAATTATGGTATCTTTCTTTCAGTGTTTCCATCAAAAGCCCCAGAGAAATACTCATCCATCCCAGATGTCTTGGTTCATTTTCTTTCCCCTAAACTACTGTGGAATGCAGTGTTCTGATTGGCCATGGCTTGGTCATGTGCCCAGACTTATGATAATGGCTATGGACTACATGGAAACAGATTCCTCATAAGACAGTCTCTACTACCCAAAGAAGAAGAGAGAGGAAGTTAAAGGATGCTGACAGATAAATATTCTAACCACCCCAATGCACTACAGTGGCTATTAAAATAATGTCTTCAAAGACTTTTAACTGATATTGGGAAATTGCGATATATTTAAATTAATAAATAAGATACTGTATCATACATGTCTATATATAACATACTTACTTGTATTGATAGGAAAATAGATGTATAAATAGATATATATATATAGATAGATAGATAGATAAATGTATAGAGTATGAGCCTGACTTTATAAAGAACTATATAGAGTCATACTATAAAGGTAGAATTCTCCAAAATATTAATAGCTGTTATATCTGGTGATAAAATTGTGAATAATTTATTTTTTTGTTCCTTTTTTCTTCATATTTAAGATAATGAACATACATATTATATTTCTGTTATAATCAAAGAAGTCCTTAAAATAAGAAAGCAATAAATAAATCAGTGAAAATAATTTCTATGTCATGATGATTACCATCTCAGCAAAAATGGCACTTGCTCCAGTGAAATCTAGTAAGAGCGAAGGCTTGTTTATCAGGATCCCAGAATTCTTACAAGAATCAAAGCTCCCCTCTCCTGCACTTTCATTATTCTGGTTCTCCCTATCTCATAAATTGAAGGAAGTCAAGGCTGAAAGGGGCCTTGGAGGGGAGCTAGTCCCAGACCTTTATTTTATAAATGAGGAAAGTCTAGCCCAGAGAAATGCTGGGACTTGCTATCAGTCAACAGGAACTAAGTGGCAGAGTAAGGACTAGGACCCACTCTACTTACTCTGAAACAGGTGACCCAGTCATCATATCTTTTGCTTATTCATTATTTCAACACATATTGTCTAATATTTCAAGAAACTATGCTAATATATTGTGGAATATATGAGGACAAATCGTGTCTAGTAGAGAAATTGATACAAGTTCACAAATAAATCTAATACCAGGTTAAAAAAAAATGCTAAGGGTATTAAGAGGATGTTACTGTGGAGAAGGAGAGGAGAAATTAGAGAACAATAAAGGCACAGAGGAAAAAACCTGTTGGAAAACTGTTTGAAAAACTATACAAACTGAAAACATAGTAGACTCCATAAAGCATACATCTGAATGAAAAAGAACAGACTGTATTCCTCTGGATATGAAGTATACACTATGTTCTTTAATGTGCGTATATAATATATATTAAAAACATGTATTATCCCTTTCCTAGCAAAACCTCAACTAGGGATCTCAGAGTCAATCTCCCAGCCAGGACTTGTAGGATACCAACCATGCTTGATTATGTGGTGGGAGGTTATTTCCCTCTCTTGTAATTAGAGGCTATCTTTTAAGCCACTCTACCCCATCTCCATAGAAATTAAATCAATTAGGCTGAAAACACCACAAGGATGAATCTGGATCCCTTACAAACCACAGAATGTGACATATCCATGTCTATATTGTGAAACTCGAAAGTAAGATTTTGGTAACAAGAAGATATAGTTGAGCTACAAAAAGCAATACAGAAAGATAACTAGAAACACGCTTCCAAAATATATATGCAGCTAAAAATTAACCTTGAGTTGCCAAAAACATTTAACTCCATAATTTTGCTGCTTCTTGCTAAAGAATTCCTTGTAAAATGCTACCTCATAAAAAATATCTCACAGTTCATTAACGTAAGAATGGTTATTGAATGGAGAAGCAGTAAAGAAATACTTTTAGTAATCCTCATATACTTAGAGAAAGTTTAATAGGCCAGATTTAGACCAGGATTCTATGTTCCTGAAATTCTATGATGGGTTCTCTTATATACTTTAATTCTGAGGTAGACTTTAAGTCTAGAAATAAATTTATAACCTCTTTGTCTAAAAATTATTTATAATATTTAAATAACTACTATTTCCAAGTAATAATTTTTATTTAATAGTATACTCACTCAAATTTTGAAACATTTGTTTCTAGGAATAGATATTCACTGTTTTAAAAAGGCTTCCACATTCCCCCTCCTCCCCTCAAACTACATTTTTTACACTTATTTGACTTATATTCACATTTGACACTCTGGCATTTACAGAAACATCTCTGTCACTTGTTCTGAAAATGTAATATTTTAAATGTGCAGTGTTTGTCCACAGTTGGCTAGTTTATCACTTTGTGCTTATATGATTTTCTTTTAGCTAATGATACATTTTCTTTCCACTTACTTTGGCAAAATAAAAGAAAACCAATTCAGGCACATCATTCAATACAACCTAATATGTACAGCAGTCTTTTTTGGAATTTGAATCAGTGATGATTAATAGCTGTCTTTTATTGGTTTTCTTTCCTTGGTTTTATAATTAATTGTTGGATTTTAACTATTAAAATCTTAATACTTCAAATTAAAGAAAAGAATGCTAAGTTCTTTGGGGCCATTAAGAAACGACAGCAAAAAAAAAAAAAAAGAAAGAGAGAGAAAGAAAGGGGAGGAATAAGAGGAGGAGAGAGAGAAGAAAATTAGGGAAGAATGAGGAGCAGGAGAAAAAGAAGGGGAAGAGAAAGAATAAAAGAGAAGAAAACTAGTAATTATAGAACCGAAAAGACTATAGGGAATCAACTATAATAATTCACATCCATTGTGCTTTTTGGGGAAGCTGAAACTACACAAACTAGTTCAAAGACTAGGTTTGCCAGATACTTCGCAGCACTCCTACACACAAGTTGCTTTTATAATAAATGTTACAATCACCTATATTGAAAAATAAATATACTTATTTGCATCACTTAAGCAAAAGAGTATAATCAAGTCTTCCAAGTATTATCTTCAGCTAGTATTCTGATAGTAAATCAATTATGCTTGGTCATGATCAAGCCAAGACATTTTCTAAAACTGAAAAGCTGATTGGGTTATTAGGTTGCAATCTTAACGTTGATGATGAATGGCTGTGATTTTGAGCATGTTCCTTGATCTCATGGTGCCTCAGTATCCTCATCTGTAAAATGGCAATATTTAGTAGTCTGTACCTGACAGGACTGTAAGACATAAAAGATTTAGGCAAATGCTCATCTACTGCATACAGCCTTTTGTATGGCTTATTTTAAAACTTTGAGAAAGATGTCTTAGTTCGAGTTCCCCTGGAAGCAAACCCCCAAACTAGGATTATAGTGCAAGGAGTTTCTTGGGCAGTTAATTCTGAGAAGCACAGGTAGGCTGTGGAGAATTGAGACAGGGAAGAAATGGAAGCCAGACTAAATCTGTTAATGAGTGGGTTACCAATGTTGGCACCTGGGACTCAATCCAGCTGGGGACTAAATAACACTAGAGTTCCTCAGAGCCGTCTCACCTAGGCCATGAGACAGTAGGGTATTTTTCCAACAACTGGTATCTGTTATTGCTCTGGAAGATCTTAATTCTCCAGTATACTCAGCTTGCCTTGCACAGGGCCAGGCCTGTGGCAGGAGAAAGTCCTAAGGCAGAAAGCTGCAGGACTTTGGAACAGGAAGACAAAGGTGTACACAAGGTGGATGAGAGCCAAGAGGATATGGGCAGATCCCTGAAGGGGTCAATTACACATATGCAACTTGTTCAGAATTCTGCTTTGGAGAGTATTCTTTCCAAAAATAGTTAATAAGCATTTACTCTTCTCAAATCATTAAACTATTAGGAATTAAAAGATGAATCAGGCATGGCTTTTTCATTCAATGAACTAACAGCCTAGTTAAAGAGGTGTTAGGTAGACAGTACGGCTTTAACTCTCAGACTTCTTTCTTTTCCTTCTTTCTCTCCATGATTCCCATTCTCCAAATATCAGAAGAAATAAATACTAAAAATTGGCCTCACTCTTAAAGAGTATTGTGAGGTCTTAGTCTTACTTTCCAGAGAGGCTGGAAATTTTCCAGTATTCCCTTGAGGGCAGCCATGTAGCCTCATTTACTTCATTTCTCCAAGCCTCAATTTTCTTTATCTGTAAAATGGGTATAAGAACATTTAAGTTATAGGGTGTTTGTGAGCATTAATTATGCCTTTAATGTGCTTGGCATTCTGCCTAGCACATAAAAAGGACTCAACAAATGGCCATTTCTTAGCAAGCTGAATTTTCAAACACTTGCACCACATTGCCATGCAGCATTAGGAGTTAGAACAGGATAGCAAGAGTTCATGAGCAGAGTAGAAGAGAGGAGAGATTACCTATTGGAGAGACAGATCCGGTGTTTGCCTCTTACCTTCTCCACTCTTATAGAATCACTTATTCAAAGTGTTTCAACTTCTCTGATACCCACTTACCTTATTTGTAAAACCAGGATAACAATACCTGTTTAACCAACCACAGGAGGAAAGTATGAGACTAGCTTAAGATAGAAATCGATGAGAACTATTTGAAAGGATACAATCTATACAAATAGGAAGAAAAAATGTTAGTATTAAATGATTTACAGAAAAAAAAAGTCTTCTTTACATTAGCTGCCATGTTTCAAGACAAATCTAGACAAAGGCAACTTAATTGTACCAATATCTTGTAAATGTCATCAGACCAAAGGTACATACTGAGCTAGATAAACCACTAAATATATCAATGAGTTTATACCAGCATAAAATATATAATTTCAGTATTGAATTTCTTCAGTTTCTCCGAAGTTCTCTTATCTTAGAAGTGACCTTAGATTCTGAACTGAATTCTCAAATAATTTGATAGGGTGGAAGAAATTTTTCAGAGTTTAAAACTAGTGGATCTCTTCCCTGGAGGCCATCACCTAATGCTCACAATAATGTTGGTCCTTGTGTTTGACCTTTAATGACAGCAAACATCCCAGCATGGAATTCCCAGCTGCTGTTACTTGCAGTTTCATTCTTAATATTTCATCAAGATTACAACAGTTGCTCCAACAGGAGGGCTAGTCAAGGGGTCATATTTGGTGGGCAGCTATGGAGTACAGTAAGCCTTTTTCTGCAGAGAAACTCAAGCTCCCCACTTGTTTCTTCTTAGGACTCTCCTCAACTGAACATATACTATCAAAATAAACTATCATTGATAGTGACTCAGTTTCATTGGTCTGGAGGTTAAACACACGGCTGACTGTGTGCATACAAGTGATGCTGCCCGTCTACAGTCCCCTGCAAGGCAGTTTACCGTAAAGAAGACCCTGTACTAAGAGTCAGGAGGGCTGCACTCTAAACGTGCTCACAGGCTATTAATTTGTTAGTTATTTGTCTTGTTAAATAGCAGTAAAAAAACCTGCTTTGACCACCCTGCTGCAAAGTCAGCAGAACGGAAAAAACTCTGTGTTCCAAGGAGGTACCATCTCTTCTCCTTTCTTCACTGTTTCTGTTACACCTAACACTTGGCTTGATATAGAGTCAGCACTTCATAAGTGTATGCTGACAACACTTTTAACACTGCACTACAATAGACAAAGGTAAGACGTGGTAACTACATCACCTTCCATCTGATCCTTTAATTGCCCTTTTTTTAAAAAAAAAAATTTGTATTGGAATGTAGTTGCTTTACAATGTTGTGTTAGTTTCTACTGCACAGCAAAGTGAATCAGCCATACGTATATGTATATTCCCTCTTTCTTGGATTTCCTTCCCATTTAGGTCACCACAGAGCACTGAGTAGAGTTCCCTGTGCTACACAGTAGGTTCTCATTAGTTATCTATTTTATACATAGTATCAATAGTGTATATATTTCAATCCCAATCTCCCAATTCAGCCTACCTCTCTCTTACCCCTTGGCTTTAATTGCCCTTGCATCTTCTCTTTCTTTACCTTTCTCTATTCTCAATTATCCTCTAAATTCATCTCAATTGCTATTTCATGAAAAGATGTCAGATCAGCTGCTTAAAAATTACGTAGGAAATTTCAAAGCGCATAAATTACAATGAAATATCCACCTGTAGGGGAACAAATAAACAAATAAATTTTCTCGTCTCCATACACTGGACAGTGGAGATTTTTGTGTGTGTACAAGCATGTGTGTGTGTGTGTGTGAGTGTGTGTGTGCTAAAACAGCTTAGCTATCCTTTAAACAATACAAACACAATAACTATATTTTCTTATATGTATGTGTGTGTATATACATATATTGTCTTTCGGTGTCCCTTCTATCTTTCACCCGTTTAATAACAGCACCCCTAGAGGTGGGCACACTTCCCAGTGCTCTGTGCAGTGGATGTTGCCACATGACTAATTTTGGTCTAAAAGGATGCCAAAAGAAGTGATGTATGTGACTTCCAGGTCATCACCTTAAAAAGGAAGCACCCTGCACTGGAATTTCCTTTTCTCTTTCTCTCTAGTTCAGAAGTCATATCGATGTGCACAGACACCTTCTAACCAGATGTAGAAGCAATATGATGAGACATGCAGAATCACCCGGCAGAGAGCATCTCTGGATGTCCTCCTTCTACTGAGCCACCTGCCTTCCTGGAAATAAACAAATCTTGTTTAAGCCACTGAATTTTTAGGTTTCTATTGGAACATTTTAGCCTATTCCCTAACAATACATGATATCTATAATTTCTTATAAAATAAAAGAGAACATCATTAATTAGCACCTGCAAGAAATACCGCACATTCAAAAATAAACAACAATAAGCAATATTTGATGCACCTACCCTATGCCTGGCCCCAATGTAGATGGTGGAGCTGCTGTAGTGATGAAAAGATAAGCATGATTCTTGCTCTCATGGAGCTTTAACTCTGCACTAAAATAGACATTTTTTTAACTCAAATAATTAAATAACTCTAAGGTCCATTGCTAGAAAAGGAAAGCACCAATTATCATGGAAGTAAACAATTAGGGAATAAATCTTAATCCTCTTTCACGTTCTTCAAGTTTCTGCTAAATTGCCACTTTATCAGAGGTTTGTATGTATCAGATTCCAGTTCCATTACTTCACTGGGCTGCATTATACTTCTTAACTCATCATTTTGATAAAATATCCTTGTTTTCTTCCAATAAAATTCTCTTTTACATAAACTAATTTGAGTGAGTTCGTTTTGGGAACCAAATGCTAAGTAAATGAGGAAGATAAACTTTGCAAATGCATATAAACATTGTATTTGATTCAAATAATAACCTTCATTTTAAAATAGCATCTATTGCTTTACACAACATACGAATTTACTTTTATTTTAAAATGAGATTCTGGAATGCCATTTCAAGCTTGAACAATTCCAATGGAAAGAATCCAAAATGGCATTCCAGCACATTTCTTTACAAAAATACAATTGTTCAGCACATTGTGATTTCTTAAGCTTTCTCATATACTCTAGAGCAAAATGGAAAATTACATCATACTGTAGAAAATAGAACTCTTTCCCAAGTATTTATGTTCAAGAGTATAAATACAGTCACAGCTCATACATTTTCCAATTAATTGCTCAGGTGCTCACCTGGTCAATCACAGAAATCCAAAACTTTCCAGCTGTATTACAAAGCCCAAGATTTCATGTCCTGACCTGACATCTTTGGCCCTCACAGGGACCCAAAAGCCTAATTGTGAGTTCCACTGCTCTGACCAGATATGTCACCCACCCAGAAGGAAAGGCCAGTTCCTTTATCAAATGGACCAGCTGTACCCCCACTTGGTCCTCAACAACAGCTTTGACTTTCCTGCCAGCCCTGGAATTTATTCAAATAAGCCAATTGCATCTTTCTGCATGGACCAAGGGACACTTACCTCATCCTTTTGTTACTACAAAATCTGCCTCCCACTGCTGTTCTTTGTTCACTGTTCCTAAATGCAATCACTATTTGGCCCTGCAGGGCATGCAGTATCCTCCTCCCCTGGGTTGAGAGTATATGTGTCTATTAAACTGCTCTCTATCCCATCTATCCGGTGTCAGGTACTACGTGTTCAGTCTTCTTGTACGATTTAGGGTGCGGGATCCCTCCCTCATCAACAGGGTGAACAGGAGGTGATCGGACTACCAGCTGAGACCTCCCTTCAAAAATAACCGGAAGCCTCAGGGACTGAGTCAAAAACTGGAGCAGAGAGTGCACTAAATCTGTTCAGTTCACTACCGCTCTTGTTTCTTCTTGCCACACAATCCCACCGCCATTGAGGAACAGATGCAAATGCTTGGTATCTCGAATGAAGCCTTTCTCCTCCATCTCCCTGCTGATATTGCAGTGGTCCCTACATTGGGGAGCAAAAACACAGCTGTTTACTCTTGTTCACTTCTTCATCCATTGTCTCCCAGGGCCTCTCAAAATTAGCCACATTTTAAGGCATCTTTAGCCTCAGCAATAGCCTGTGCCAAAAACAGTCTTACACAAGATCTTAGCTCTCTTCATGAGTTTAGTCTTCCCCATTCCTCAAGGTCATTTAATTTCAGGACTTTATTCTCCCTACTATAGGCCATGATATTTACCATTTTGTTTCAACCCAAATACCTCTCTAATTTAGACTCCAATAGTTTTGAAGTTGGGATATTGGATCCTTTCTTCCCAAAATGCCCTGAGTTCTTTGTGCAAATTTATTAACTCTCTATCTAGTGGCTAACTTTGTGTCTCAATCAAGAAGCTTTTGCTAAACTATTACATTTTTAGACAAGCTCTAGCTCCAAGAGGGCCCAGTTACCTTCCATTTGCAGAGCTAAAAGTTTGTACCATCTCATTTCTACCAAGACACGGAAGCAACTTAAGTGTTCTCCAACAGACAAATGGTATATGTATATATATATATATATATATATATATATATATATATATATATATACACAATGGAATATTACTCAGCCATAAAAAGAATGAATTAATGCCATTTGCAGCAACATGGATGGACCTAGAGATTATCGTAGTAAGTGAAGTAAGTCAGACAGAGAAAGACAAATGTTATATGATATCACTGATATGTGTAATCTAAAAAATAGTACAAAAGAACATATTTACAAAACAGAAACAGACTCAGACATAGAAAACAGACTTATGGTTACCAAAGGGGAGGGGGAGGGGATAAATAGGGAGTATGGGATTAACATATACACACTACCATATATAAAATAAACAACAGGATTTACAGTATAGTACAGGGAACTATATTCAATATCTTGTAATAAACTATAATGGAAAAGAATTTTTAAAAAGAACATAGATATATACGAATATATACGAATATATATTTCGTTATATATAACGAAATCACTTTGCTATACACCTAAAACTAGCGCAAGGTTGTAAACAAACTATACTTCATTTAAAAAAAAAAGAGTATCTGGAAGTTCATTTACTGGACTAAAGCAACAACAGAAACAGATCTATCTTATTACACACAGATAGAAGGAGGGAGTCTTGCATGGTGATAGAGATGTCAGTCTCTAGAGAATTTGTGGATGTTATTAATAAGTACAGAACCAAGGCCAGGACACCAGTATCATTTGTTTTTTCTTTTTCTTTTTTTCCATTAGTATATGCCTGCCAGAACCCCTTGATTTTCAGTTAGAAATGGAAAAGTTATAGACCACAGGGGTACTTTCATATTGATGGATTAAACTTTTTCAACTAATTAGATTTTAATTAAAAACCTGATTAGGTCACCCTGATTTGTTTCCTTCTATTTCCCCATCACCTCTTTGACTTTCTTGTGATGCCTCTCTTATCTATCATCCTGTATTCCCCTCCTTACTTGTTCTCTATCACTTAATTATGTGACTTTGGTCAAGTTACTTGATATCTGTGAAACTCAATTCCTTCATCCAGATGGGGATTAGGAAAATTTCCTCTTAGGTTTTCTGTGACATTCAGTGATGCAGCACAGTAAAGTATCCATAATGTGCTGGCACTTAGTGAGGGGATTTAAATTTACATCTCTATCTCCAGCAGTGTATTCTTTCTTTCTTTTCCCTTCAAGCCCCTTAGCATATGATTATAATAAATGCTTACACAGAAACAAGAACAATTTTGAGTACAGTTATCTTGCACTGTAATCATTGATTTTATTGTGTCTACTTATGCATGTAAATGTAGACACAACAAAGTCAGACACACATGCAAACCCACAACTGAGTAGTGTGTCGATATACCTTTTATGCGAGAAGTGAAGAGGCTACTGGAGATTATCAAATCAAGACCTCTACCTTCTTTTTCAGATGGGGATAGGATAATTCTAAGGATGTTGCCCATTTCCAAGGTCACACTGTTATTACTGATATGGTTTAAAGCAGAAAACTGACCTTCTGATAGCCAGTCCATTTTTTATTTCACTTACTACCTGTTACATGGCCTTGGGGAAGAAAGCTGTAAGAATCTTCCTCTTGGTTTTTGTACCAATTATTTGATATTAATTAGAGAGTTAGTTTCTAATAAACATTTATTTTGAGGGGAGTTAAAATTTCAGATATCATAGTAGACTAGAAAGGAAAGAAGTATAGAAAAAAAATATGAAAAGTTGAACATTTTCCAGCTTAATGAAGACATTTATTTCATGTTTATTAAGTATGCTTTTATAAATATTAATTGTAGATCTCAGGAATGGTTACTTCTCTTTTCTCCTGCTGGAAGCAAAAGGGGATTTTTTTTTTTCTCTAATACTTAATGTGGGGACATGGTCGAGTTCCTGGAGGTAAATCTCACAATTAATTGTAGACATTTATATTTTCAATATCTGAGAATGTCAATAAAACAATTAAATACATGGTTATTTTGACATTGTATTCTAAATTATCCAGTTGGCTATTAACATTTCCCTAGACATATCAGTTAAATATTTTATGAATTTCAGGAGAAGCTATGAATAATTCAGAAAAGATTACCATTAGAAATGAGAGTACAAACTACAATATTGTTTCATTATTCCAAATATTTTTGCTTAACTGAAAACATTTTCTATATATATGGTCATGTAAATTAAAATGCCATTTCTTATCAAATATGAATAATTTCCTGAATGGAAATAAGTATATATAATGTCAAGTTTTCAGTTGGTCAACTTCCATTTATGTAGAAATTCTAGAGTGAAAAAGTGCAATAATTAAAATAAAAAATATATTACAGAAACTCAACAGTAGATTTGAGGTATCAAAAGAAAGAATCAGCAACATTTTAAAAATTAGAAAAACAGAAATAGACTCACAGACATAGAAAACAAACTTATGGTTACCAAAGGGGAAGGGGAGGGAGGGATAAATTAGGAGTTTGGGATTGATTGATACACACTATTGTATATAAAATATATAGACAACAAGGACTTACTGTATAACACAGGGAACTATATTCCATAGCTCGTAATAACCTATAATGGAAAAGAATCTGAAAAAGAATATATATCTATAGATCTATCTATAGATCTATTTAGATATAGATATAAAACTGAATCACTTTGCTGTACACGTGAAACTAACACAATATTTAAATCAAACTATACTTCAATTAAAAAATCCACCCAGTTGCCCAAAACATAAAAAAAAAAATAGAAAGAATCAGCAAACTTGAAGATAGGTAGAGATGATGCAATCTGAAGAACAGTGAGTAAAAATAAAGATGAAAAATGAACAGAGCCTCAAAGAAATGTAGCACACTATTAAATGCATCACCATAAATATAATGGGATTGTCAGGAGAGGAGAGAAAGGGGGAGAAAAATTATGTAAAGAAATAATGACTGAAAACTCCCCCAAACTGAATAAAAACACTGATCTATATATCCAAGAAGCCCAATGAACTGTAAGTAGAATAAACTCAAAGATACCCACACCCAGACATATCATAGCCAAAATGTTGAAAGCAAAAGATAAAGAGAAAACCTTAGAATCAGTTTTTTTCCTTTAAAAAGCTGCTTCATCAATTATGAGACTCCCCCTTCAATAAGATATACAGCTGATTTTTCTTTAGATACAGCAGAGGACAGAAGCCAGTGTGATGACTTGTTCCAAGTACTGAAAGCAAAATCTTGTTAACCAAGAAATATACATAGAGCCAAACTGTCTCTTAAGAATGAAAGTGAGGAAATTCCCTGGTGGTCCAGTGATCAGGACCCAGTGCTTTCACTGCCAAGGCTCAGGTTCAATCCCTGGTCAGGGAACTAAAAGACCACATGCTACATAGCATGATCAAAAAAAAAAAAAAGAAAAGAAAAGAAAGTGAAATAAAATAATTCCCAGATAAACCAAAGCTGAAAGACTATGTTGCTAGCAGACTTGCCTTCCAAGAAATACTAAAGGAAATTATCCCAACTGAAAGCAAATAACATTGAGTAGTAATTAGAATCCACATTAAAAAAAAAAAAGTGTCAGTAAAGATAATTGTATAGGTAATTATAAGAGAGTACAATTACATATTTTTCTCTATTGTTCTCTTAACTGTTTTTTAAAGTAATTGAATAAAACAATATAAATATAATTGTATTGTTAGACTTACAAAATACAAAAATGAAATATATTTGATTAAATGCAGAAAGAGTTGGGTGGGAACAAAGCTGCAAAGAGTAAGAAAATAAAACAAGACAGTAACTATAATCCACAGAAAGAAATAAAGAGAACCAGAAACAGTAAATAAAAATGTTAATATAACAAATTCTATAAATACATACTTGTTCTCCTTTCTTCTCTCAGCTTCTTTATAAGACATAGGATTATATAAAGCAATAATAACAATTTATTGTTGGGTTTTTAAGTTAGCACACCATGTATAACAACAATAGTACCAAACAAAAGAGGGAAAAGAAATGGAGGTATACAAGAGAAAGTTTCTTTCATTAGAATAAAGGTATTTTAAATATGAAGTAGATTTTGAGACATTGATGTGTATATTGTAAGCCCTAGAATAGCCACAAAAAGTTCAAAAACATAATAAAGATTATTCAAGAAATTAATATATTATGCTAGAAAATATCTACTTAAGAATAAAGAAGACAACTACAGGAATATTAAAACAAAAAAGATATGAGACATATAGAATACCAAAAGAAATGGCATATGTAAATCCAACCATGTCAATAATAATATTAAATGTGAATGAGTTAAACAATCCAATCAAACGTCAGAAGTTATCAGATTTGATAAACAAACAAGATCCACCCATATGCTGTTAACAGGAGACCCACTTTAGAGTCAAATAAGTAAAAAGTTTGAAAGTAAAAGGATAGAAGATATACCATGCAAATAACAACCGTAATGGAATAGGAATGATCATACAGAAAAGTAAACTTTAAAACAAAAAAATGTGGCAAAAAGAAAAAGAATGGCATTTCATAATGAATAGAGGGTCAATTCACTAGGAATATATAAAAATTATAAACATATATGCATTTAACAAAGAGTATCTAAATATAAGAAGCAAAAACTGATAGAAGTAAAGGAAGAATAATTCAACAATAATAGTTAAAGACTTCAACACCCCACTTTAAATAATAGATAAATTATGTAGAAGATTAATAAGTAAATAGAAGACATGTACAACACTGTAAACTAACTACACTTAGCCAATATCTATATGATACTTCACCCCAAAAAAGCAAAATAAAGATTCTTCTCAAATGCCCATGGAACAGTCTCAGGATACACAATACACTAGGACATAAAACAAGCCTCAATAAATTTAACTGGATTGAAATATCATGCAGTGTATATTTTCCAACAAAATTGAATTAAATTATAAATCAATACCAAAAGGAAGTTTGGAAATTCATAAATGTATGGAAAATAAACAACACACTATTCCTAAATAACCACTGGGTCAAAGAAAAAATCATAAGTGAAATTCAAAAATACCTTTAGAAGAAGGAAAATGAAAACACAACATATAAAACGTTATGGGATGTAGCTACACAGAGGGATATTTGTAGCTGTAAATGCCTATATTAAAAAAGAAGAAAGGGGCTTCCCTGGTGGCGCAGTGGTTGAGAATCTGCCTGCCAATGCAGGGGACACAGGTTCGAGCCCTGGTCCAGGAAGATCCCACATGCCTCAGAGCAGCTAAGCCCGTGCGCCACAACTACTGAGCCTGCACGTCTGGAGCCTGTGCTCCGCAGCAAGAGAGGCCACAATAGTGAGAGGCCCGCGCACCGCGATGAAGAGTGGCCCCCGCTTGCCACAACTAGAGAAAGCCCTCGCACAGAAACGAAGACCCAACACAGTCATAAATAAATAAAAATAAATAAATTAAAAAAAAACAAAAACAAACAGAAAGAACTCAATTCAATAAACTAAACCCATACTTTAAGAAACTTGGAAAAGAAGACCAAGTTAAATCTAAAGCATTTAGAGGAAAGGAAATAAATAAAATAGAGAAGTGAAAATGAATAGAAAAAAAATCAAAGCAAAGTTTGTTCTTTGAAAAAATCAACAGAATGACAAACATTTAACTAGGCTGACCATAAAAAAAAAAAGAACACTCAAATCATTAAAATCAAGAATAAGATAGGAGAGGAGGAGAGAAGATGGCGGAAGAGTAAGACGTGGAGATCACCTTCCTTCCCACAGATACAGTAGAAATACATCTACACATGGAACTGCTCCTACAGAACACCCACTGAACGCTGGCAGAAAACGTCAGACCTCCCAAAAGGCAAGAAACTCCCCCCGTACTTCGGTAGGGCAAAAGAAAAAAGAAATAACAGAGACAAAAGAATAGGGACGGCACCTGCACCAGTGGGAGGGAGCTGTGAAGGAGGAAAGATTTCCACACACTAGGAAGCCCCTTCGCGGGCAGAGACTGCGGGTGGCAGAGGGGGGAAGCTTCGGAGCCACGGAGGAGGAGCGCAGCCACAGGGGTGTGGAGGGCAAGCAGAGAGATTCCCGCACTTCCCGCACGGAGGCTCGGCGCTGACCAGCACTCACCAGCCCGAGAGGCTTGTCTGCTCCCCCGCCGGGGCGGGCGGGGCTGGGAGCGGAGGCTCGGGCTTCGGTCGGATCGCAGGGAGAGGACTGGGGCTGGCGGCGTGAACACAGCCTGAAGGGGTTAGCGCACCACAGCTGGCTGGGAGGGAGACCGGGAAAAAGTCTGCAGCTGCCGAAGAGGCAAGAGACTTTTTCTTGCCTCTTTGTTTCGCGGCGCGCAAGGAGAGGGGATTCAGAGCGCCGCCTAAACGAACTCCAGAGACTGGCGCGAGCCGCGGCTATCAGCGCGGACCCCAGAGACGGGCGTGAGACGCTGGGGCTGCTGCTGCCGCCTCCAAAAAGCCTGTGTGCGAGCACAGGTCACTCTCCACACCGCCCCTCCCGGGAGCCCATGCAGCCCGCCACTGCCAGCATCCCGTGATCCAGGGACAACTTCCCCGGGAGAACGCACTGTGCACCTCAGGCTGGTGCAACGTCACGCCGGCCTCTGCCGCCGCAGGCTCGCCCCGCCTCCTCTGTACCCCTCCCTCCCCGCAGCCTGGGTGAGCCAGAACCCCTGAAGCAGCTGCTCCTTTAACCCCGTCCTGTCTGGGCGGGGAACAGACGCCCTCAGGCGACCTACACGCAGAGGCGGGTCCAAATCCAAAGCTGATCCCCAGGAGCTGTGCGAACAGAGAAGAGGAGGGGAAATCTCTCCCAGCAGCCTCAGAAGCAGCGGATTAAAATTCCACAAACAACTTGATGTGCCTGCATCTGTTGAATACCTGAATAGACAACGAATCATCCCAAATGCAGGAGGTGGACTTTGGGAGCAGGATATATTAATTTTTCCCCTTTTCCTTTTTTTTGTGAGTGTATATGTATATGCTTCTGGGGGAGATTTTGTCTGTATAGCTTTGCTTTATAATAGCTTTATTTTACTTCACTATATTATAGCCTCTTTCTTTCTTTCTTTATTTCTTTCTTTCTATTTTTTCTCCCTTTTACTCTGAGCCGTGTGGACGAAAGGCTCTTGGTGCTTCAGCCAGGCATCAGGGCCGTACCTCGGAGGTGGGAGAGCCAACTTCAGGACACTGGTCCACAAGAGACCTCCCAGCTCCACGTAATACCAATGGCAAAAATCTCTCAGAGATCTCCATCTCAACATCAAGACCCAGCATCACTCAATGACCAGCAAGCTACAGTGCTGAACACCCTATGCCAAACAACTAGCAAGACAGGAACAACAGCCCCATCCATTAGCAGAGAGGCTGCCTACAATCATAATAAGGCCACAGACACCCAAAATACACCACCAGACGTGGACGTGCCCACCAGAAAGACAAGATCCAGCCTCATCCACCAGAGCTCAGGCACTAGTTCCCTCCACCAGGAAGCCTACACAACCCACTGAACCAACCTTAGCCACTGGGGACAGATACCAAAAACAACGGGAACTACGAACCTGCAACCTGTGATAAGGAGACCCCAAACACAGTAAGATAAGCAAAATGAGACGACAGAAAAACACACAGCAGATGAAGGAGCAGGGTCAAACACACTAGACTTAACAAATGAAGAGGAAATAGGTAGTCTACCTGAAAAAGAATTCAGAATAATGATAGTAAGGATGATACAAAATCTTGGAAATAGAATAGACAAAATGCAAGAAACATTTAACAAGGACGTAGAAGAACTAAAGAGGAACCAAGCAATGATGAAAAACACAATAAATGAAATTAAAAATACTCTAGATGGGATCAATAGCAGAATAACTGAGGCAGAAGAAGAACGGATAAGTGACCTGGAGATAAAATGGTGGAAATAACTACTGCAGAGCAGGATAAAGAAAAAAGAATGAAAAGAACTGAGGACAGGACTCAGAGACCTCTGGGACAACATTAAACGCACCAACATTCGAATTATAGGGGTCCCAGAAGAAGAAGAGAAAAAGAAAGGGACTGAGAAAATATTTGAAGAGATTATAGTTGAAAACTTCCCTAATATGGGAAAGGAAATAGTTAATCAAGTCCTGGAAGCACAGAGAGTCCCATACAGGATAAACCCAAGGAGAAACACGCCAAGACACATATTAATCAAACTGTCAAAAATTAAATATAAGGAAAACATATTAAAGGCAGCAAGGGGAAAAAAACAAATAACACACAAAGGAATCCCCATAAGGTTAACATCTGATCTTTCAGCAGAACCTCTGCAAGCCAGAAGGGAGTGGCAGGATATACTTAAAGTGATGAAGGAGAAAAGCCTACAACCAAGATTACTCTACCCAGCAAGGATCTCATTCAGATGTGATGGAGAAATTAAAACCTTTACAGACAAGCAAAAGCTGAGAGAGTTCAGCACCACCAAACCAGCTTTACAACAAATGCTAAAGGAACTTCTCTAGGCAAGAAACACAAGAGAAGGAAAACACCTACAATAACAAACCCAAAACATTTAAGAAAATGGTAATAAGAACATACATATCGATAATTACCTTGAATGTAAATGGATTAAATGCTCCCACCAAAAGACACAGGCTGGCTGAATGGATACAAAAACAAGACCCATATATATGCTGTCTACAAGAGACCCACTTCAGACCTAGAGACACATACAGACTGAAAGTGAGGGATGGAAAAGATATTCCATGCAAATGGAAATCAGAAGAAAGCTGGGAGTAGCAATTCTCATATCAGACAAAATAGACTTTAAAATAAAGACTATTACAAGAGACAAAGAAGGACACTATATAATGATCAAGGGATCGATCCAAGAGGAAGGTATAACATTGTAAATATTTATGCACCCAACATAGGAACACCTCAATAATAAGGCAAATACTAACAGCCATAAAAGGGGAATCGGACAGCAACACAATCATAGTAGGGGACTTAACACCCCACTTCACCAATGGACAGATCATCCAAAATGAAAATAAATAAGGAAAACACAAGCTTTAAATGATACATTAACAAGATGGACTTAATTGATATTTGTAGGACATTCCACCCAAAAACAACAGAATACACATTTTTCTCAAGTGCTCATGGAACATTCTCCAGGATAGATCATATGTTGGGTCACAAATCAAGCCTGGTAAATTTAAGAAAATTGAAATCGTATTATCAAGTATCTTTTCCGACCACAACGCTATGAGACTAGATATCAATTACAGGAAAAGATCTGTAAAAAATACAAACACATGGAGGCTACACAATACACTACTTATAACGAAGTGATCACTGAAGAAATCAAAAGGGAATCAAAAAATACCTAGAAACAAATGACAATGGAGATACGACGACCCAAAACTATGGGATGCAGCAAAAGCAGTGCTAAGAGGGAAGTTTATAGCCATACAAGCCTACCTCAAGAAACAGGAAACATCTCGAATAAACAACCTAACCTTGCACCTAAAGCAATTAGAGAAAGAAGAGCAAAAAAAACCCCAAAGCTAGCAGAAGGAAAGAAATCATAAAGATCAGATCAGAAATAAATGAAAAAGAAATGAAGGAAACAATAGTAAAAATCAATGAAACTAAAAGCTGGTCCTTTGAGAAGATAAACAAAATTGATAAACCATTAGCCAGACTCATCAAGAGAAAAAGGGAGAAGACTCAAATCAATAGAATTAGAAATGAAAAGGGAGAAGTAACCACTGACACTGCAGAAATACAAAAGATAATGAGAGATTACTACAAGCAACTCTATGCCAATAAAATGGACAACCTGGAAGAAATGGACAGATTCTTAGAAATGCACAAACTGCCGAGACTGAACCAGGAAGAAATAGAAAATATGAACAGACCAATCACAAGCACTGAAATTGAAACTGTGATTAAAAACCTTCCAACAAACAAAAGCCCAGGACCAGATGGCTTCACAGGTGAATTCTATCAAACATTAGAGAAGAGCTAACACCTATCCTTCTCAAACTCTTCCAAAATATTGCAGAGGGAGGAACACTCCCAAACTCATTCTACGAGGCCACCATCACCTTGAAACCAAAACCAGACAAAGATGTCACAAAGAAAGAAAACTACAGGCCAATATCACTGATGAACATAGATGCAAAAATCCTCAACAAAATACTAGCAAACAGAATCCAACAGCACATTAAAAGGATCATACACCATGATCAAGTGGGGTTTATCCCAGGAATGCAAGGATTCTTCAATATACGCAAATCAATCAACATATTAACAAATTGAAGGAGAAAAACCATATGATCATCTCAATAGATGCAGAGAAAAAGCTTTTGACAAAATTCAACACCCATTTATGATAAAAGCCCTGCAGAAAGTAGGCATAGAGGGAACTTTCCTCAACATAATAAAGGCCATATATGACTAACCCACAGCCAACATTGTCCTCAATGGTGAAAAACTGAAACCATTTCCACTAAGATCACGAGCAAGACAAGGTTGCCCACTCTCACCACTATTATTCAACATAGTTTTGGAAGTGTTAGCCACAGCAATCAGAGAAGACAAAGAAATAAAAGGAATCCAAATCGGAAAAGAAGAAGTAAAGCTGTCACTATTTGCAGATGACATGATACTATACATAGAGAATCCTAAAGATACTACCAGAAAACTCCTAGAGCTAATCAATGAATTTGGTAAAGTAGCAGGATACAAAATTAATGCACAGAAATCTCTTGCATTTCTATACACTAATGATGAAAAATCTGAAAGTGAAATTAAGAAAACACTCCCGTTTACCACTGCAACAAAAAGAATAAAATATCTAGGAATAAACCTACCTAAAGAGACAAAAGACCTGTATGCAGAAAATTATAAGACACTGATGAAAGAAATTAAAGATGATACAAATAGATGGAGGGATATACCATGTTCCTGGATTGGAAGAATCAACATTGTGAAAATGACTCTACTACCCAAAGCAATCTACAGATTCAATGCAATCCCTATCAAACTACCACTGGCATTTTTCACAGAACTAGAACAAAAAATTTCACAATTTGTATGGAAACACAAAAGACCCCGAATAGCCAAAGCAATCTTGAGAACGAAAAATGGAGCTGGGGGAATCAGGCTCCCTGACTTCAGACTATATTACAAAGCTTCAGTAATCAAGACAGTTTGGTACTGGCACAAAAACAGAAATATAGATCAATGGAACAGGATAGAAAGCCCAGAGATAAACCCACGCACATATGGTCACCTTATCTTTGATAAAGGAGGCAAGCATATACAGTGGAGAAAAGACAGCCTCTTCAATAAGTGGTGCTGGGAAAATTGGACAGGTACATGTAAAAGTATGAAATTAGAACACTCCCTGACACCATGCACAAAAATAAACTCAAAATGGATTAAAGACCTAAGTGTAAGGGCAGACACTATCAAACTCTTAGAGGAAAACATAGGCAGAACACTCTATGATATACATCACAGCAAGATTCTTTTTGACCCAGCTCCCAGAGAAATGGATATAAGAACACAAATAAACAAATGGGACCTAATGAAACTTAAAAGCTTTTGCACAGCAAAGGAAACCATAAACAAGACCAAAGACAACCATCAGAATGGGAGAAAATATTTGCAAATGAAGCAACTGACAAAGGATTAATCTCCAAGATTTACAAGCAGCTCATGCAGCTCAATAACAAAAAAACGAACAACCCAATCCAAAAATGGGCAGAAGACCTAAATAGACATTTCTCCAAAGAAGATATACAGATGGCCTACAGACACATGAAAGAATGCTCAACATCATTAATCATTAGAGAAATGCAAATCAAAACTACAATGAGATATCATCTCACACCGGTCAGAATGGCCATCATCAAAAAATCTAGAAACAATAAATGCTGGAGAGGGTGTGGAGGAAAGGGAACACTCTTGCACTGTTGGTGGGAATGTAAATTGATACAGCCACTATGGAGAACAGTATGGAGGTTCCTTAAAATACTACAAATAGAACTACCATACGACCCAGCAATCCCACTACTGGGCATATACCCTGAGAAAACCATAGGTCAAAAAGAGTCATGTACCAAAATGTTCATTGCAGCTCTATTTACAATAGCCAGGACATGGAAGCAACCTAAATGTCCATCGACAGATGAATGGATAAAGAAGATGTGGCACATATATACAATGGAATATTACTCAGCCATAAAAAGAAATGAAATGGAGGTATTTGTAATGAGGTGGATGGAGTTAGAGTCTGTCATACAGAGTGAAGTAAGTCAGAAAGAGAAAAACAAATACAGTATGCTAACACATATATACGGAATCTAAGGAAAAAAAAACAAGGCCATGAAGAACCTAGTGGCAAGACGGGAATAAAGACACAGACCTACTAGAGAATGGACTTGAGGATATGGGGAGGGGGGGGGGTGAGATGTGACAGGGTAAGAGAGTGTCATGGACATATATACACTACCAAATGTAAAATAGATAGCTAGTGGGAAGCAGCCGCATAGCACAGGGAGATCAGCTCGGTGCTTTGTGACCACCTAGAGGGGTGGGATGGGGAGGGTGGGAGGGAGGGAGATGCAAGAGGGAAGAGAAATGGGAACATATTGTATATGTATAACTGATTCACTTTGTTATAAAGCAGAAGCTAACACACCATTGTAAGGCAATTATACTTCAATAAAGATTTAAAAAAAAAAAAAGAATAAGATAGGAAATACCACTACCAACCTTACAGAAATAAGAAGGGAATACTATGGAAAAAATGTATTCCAATAAATTAGGTAACCTAGATAAAATGGAAAAATTCTTGTAAATACTCACACTACCAAAACTGAGTCAATAAGAAACAGAAAAACCAGAATAGACTATAACAAAGTAAAGATTGAGTTAGTAATTAACAACTTGCCACATGTTGTTAAGATGGCAATACCCTACAAATTAATTTATAGACTCAACACAATCCCTATCAAATTACCAACTGCCTTTTTTCCAAAAACTGACAAGGTGGTACTAAAATTCATATGAAAATGTAAAAAACCTAGAATACCAAGAAAAAAAATTTTGAAAAAGAAGAATAAAGTTGAAGGACTTACACTTTATAATTTTAAAACTTGCTACACAACTACAGTAATTAATACAGCATGGTACTTATATAAGAATAAAACTATAGATTAATAGAATAGAGCTGAGAGTCTAGATATAAACCCATACATTAATGGTGCCAAGACAATTCAACAGGAAAAGAAGTGCTTTCAACAAATGTTGCTGAATATCCACATGCAATAAAGTTGAATTCCTGTCTCACACCATAAAAAATACTAAAATATTAACTCAAAATGAATCACAAACCTAATTGTAAGAGCTAAAACAGTACAGCTCTTATATAAAAACATGAGTGAATATTCATGATGCTGGATTAGGCAATGGTGTCTTATATATGACATCAAAGCACAAGAAAAAAAAATAAATAAATTTGACTAAATCAAAACTAAAATATTGTGCTTCAAATGATACTATCAATAAAGTGAAAAGACAACCCACAGAATGAGATAAACTTATACAAATCATGTATGTGATAAGGGACTTGTATGTATACTATATAAAGAAATATTATGAATTAAAAATAAAAATTCAACCCAATTAGAAAATGAGCAAAGTATCTAAATGAAATTTCTCCAAAGAAGATATACAAATGACCTGTAAGCATGTTAGAGAGATGCAAATCAAAACCACAATGAGTTACCACTTCACATCCACTAGGGTGCCCATAATCAAAAAGAGACACGATAACAAGTGTTGGTGAGTGTGTGAATAAAATGGAATCTTTATACATTGTTTATGGGAATGTAAAATTGCGCAGACACTTTGGAAGACAGTTTGGCAGTTCCTACAAAGCCTAAACACAAAGTTAGTATATGACCCAACAATTCTACTTTTACGTACATATGCAAGAGAAATAAAAACATTTTAACGCAAGAAAGCTTGTACACAAATGTTCAAAGCAGCATTATTCATAATGTCAAAAAGTAAAAGCAACTCAAATGTACATCAACTGATGAATGGGTAAATTAAACATTATCTTCAATAAAAGGAATAATATATTGATATATGCTACAACATTGATGAAATTTGGAAACGCTCTGCTAAATGAAACAAGCCAGTCACGCATTGTATGTTTGTAGTTATATCCTCAATAGGCAAATCCATAGGGACAGAATGTAGATTAATGTTTGCTTATGGCTGGAGAGGAAGGAAGGGGGAGAGGGTGACAATAGAGAGTGACAGCTAATGAGTATGGGGTTTCTTTTTTGAGTGATGAAAATGTTTTATACTTAGATTGTGTTGATGATAGCACAACTCTGAATATACTAAAATCCATTAAACTGTACACTTTGGTGAATTTTATGGCATGTAAATTGTATCTCAATAAAGATGTTTTAAAAGTGAAATAAAATGTAATATGAGGAGAAATAAAACCTTAGGGTAAACAAGATTTTTATTTTCATAATTGAATTCTTTTTACACAAATGATTTAAGAAATAATCAGAAACAAAAACATATGTAATTTTGGGCTTCCCTGGTGGTGCAGTGGTTAAGAATCTGCCTGCCAATGCAGGGAACACAGGTTCAAGCCCTGGTCTGGAAGATCCCCCATGCCACAGAGCAACTAAACCCGTGCACCACAACTACTGAGCCTGCGCTCTAGAGACATGAGCCACAACTACTGAGCCCACGTGCCACAACTACTGAAGCCTGGGCACCTAAAGCCCATGCTCCAAGACAAGAGAAGCCACTGCAATGAGAAGCCCATGCACCACAACGAAGAGTAGCCCCCACTCGCTGCAGCTAGAGAAAGCCCCAGTGCAGCAAAGAAGACCCAACACAGCCAAAAATAAATAAATAAATTTATAAAAACGAAAAACATATGTATTTTTGGCAAAGGAAATAATGTATTGGTCTGACACCTTAGAAGAAATATTATGTGCTAGCCAAAGTGAAGTCCATTTTTGTAAAAATCTCTATAGATTCTTCCAGGCTAACAGCAACTTTGAGGGATCAGTCTCATGAAAGGGGAAATATTCTGAAGAGATTGGATTTTAGAGTATAAAATTGAATCCAGAGAATCCTAAACCTTTTTGAAGCATTTGAATCTGTGGAGACTTACCCCAAAGCATAGCAGTCTTCTCATCATATTATGTGCAGGTATTAGAAATGGTCTATTTTTTATAACCAAAAAAATGCCTTGCAAAATTCAAGGTGATCTTTTTCTTTCATCATGTGATGAACCACCTTAGCTGCAGGTTATAATTATTTCTATGATGTTCCAGTGCCTAATTATTTATATAGTGTATTATTAGTACACATAGTCAGAAATAAGCCCTGTTAAAGCAGCAATTTTTGAGGAGCTTTCAAATCTATATGTCTATCTACATATTGGATTACTCTGAGGAAAACCATAGTTCAGCAGAAGAGAACACCCCAACAGTTAAGAACTGCTGCTTTATAATACCATTTTATTCTTATATTTTTCCTGCAATTTTCAACTTTAATCCATCACAAGTCACTTAAAAATTCTGACCCGTATTTTCCTCAGCCAAAATAAAACAAAACAAAATGACAACAAAACTCAGAGATGTGAATTAGATAAAATTAAGAACTAACCTCTAACAGCTTATGTTCTTAATTTTTCTTTAATCTAGAGAGCAAACCACAACTTTTTCATTGACCCTAGTTACACTTTGTTGTCAATTCCTGTGTGTCTTCACATACTTGTTGCAGTACTGGATGGGTTGGTGTCACTACAGATCTCTGATATCTTGGATACAATCTTCTTTTCAGTGCTATAATTAACCTCTGTGAACTCAAAATATTTAGTATAAGTCGGTTATACACAACAGCCTTGGATGTGTGGTGCTTTGGGGGAGGATGGTATAAAGGTGTCTGTGCATTAAGCAATGCAGGGTGAAGAAGACTGCAGTCAAGGATGGGGAACTAAGAGTGAAGAATAAGAATGGAATCCATATCAGGAACTTAGAGCTTGAGGTGATAGTAAAGCATTCCCTATATATTTGAGGATCTTAGAAAATATGTGGAAATATTTGCTCTATTGTATATGAATATTTAATGAATCATCCCAGAAGGCTGGATAACTTGGAGACATTTTGGCAGATTCACATCAAATTATTAACATTGTTATATCTATGAAGTGGGAATTAGGTGGGGTTGGAGTGGGGATGGAGGACAAGAGGTAATATTTTTCTAAATGTATGTATTTCTGTATGTTTTAACTTTTTACAACAATGTTTATGGGTTTTGAATTCATCTCCTCTATCAAGTGTCCCCAGATTTTTCTACCACAGGCAGGATCAGTCACTTTCTTCTCTATGTTCTCCTCAAAGGCAGGGACCACGACCAGCAAACATTTGACACATTTAAGTCATGTAATACATGTTTGTTGAATGGCCATTTAGTTTAACACCATTATTTCATAGATGAAATAGATGAGGAAAAGAAATTAAGTGGTTGATGCATGATGACTTTCTCCAACTGTGGTCTCTGGACCAGCAGCAGCAATGTCTCCTGAGAAGCTGTTGGAAATGCAATTCTTGAGCCCTACCCTAGACCCGGAGATTCAGAAACTCTGGAGGTGGACCCCAGAGATCCATGTTTTAATAAGCCTTTCTGGTGATTCTGATGTGCACTCAATTTGAGAACCACTGCTCAAAGATAACATGGCTGGTATGAAACAGGCAAAAACAAATCCTCAAATGATCTAAATAAGCTTATATTGAATTATAATATATGTAAAAAGACATCCAATGCTAGAATAAATCTTTCTAACTTATTTTTCACTGTGGAACAAAACAAATCTGTTTTCATACTTGTCTTATTTAATTTTACCTCTCTGGATACATAAACTCTTTCTTTGTCACAATGTTAAAATATAAAAAGAAATTACCAACTCGGAAATACAGAGTTTACTCATTGACAAATAAGACATCTCACTTCCATAAGCAAATCACTTTAAACTATACATTTATAATGAATCCAGTTATATTTTAATTATATTAGCATGAAAATAGATGTAATAATTCCATGGAAACCAATATTTTATTTTCTATGCTATAAGTATTTTGGGCTACAAATGAAAATTTTGAATACTGGGGAGAGAGAGATTTTCTATAATTATGATGCCCACTGTAGAGAGAATATTAAGCCATAGTTTTTGTGGAGTCTTGTCAAACATAGTTCCTTCAGTATTTACAAACTGAAATGCTTGTTTATATGGTTTCAAAAGTTTTTCTTAGCTCAAGGGAGAAGTCACTCTATTAAGAAAAACAATCTAAAACAGCATCAGTAGGAAAGAAGTCACGGGTGACAATGCTATGTGGGGAAAGTATATGAGAAATCATATCCCAGTGGTTGCTATGGCTGTAAACAGTTTTAAGAAAAACATCTGAGTCTCTATCAGCTACCTCCCGGAAACAAAGGAAAACTCATGCTCATAAATTCAGCTTTAGAACATAAACAGCATATGATTA
The DNA here is from genome assembly GCF_009873245.2 of Balaenoptera musculus. Lineage (NCBI taxonomy): Eukaryota > Metazoa > Chordata > Mammalia > Artiodactyla > Balaenopteridae > Balaenoptera > Balaenoptera musculus. Next base: position 79,265,718 of record NC_045789.1, on the reverse strand, counting down.
GGTTTCAGCCATATTACCCCACTCTTTACTCCTTGACTCACATTTTTAAGGACTTATTTACTTCTTGTATTATTTAATATAAAGAATTTAATTCGACATAAGTACTTATGAAACACCAGGAGAAAGGAAGAAATAGATTGGCATTGAAATATTCCTAATTCTAAGGCTTTCCATATCTAAAATAAAATTGAGATTTGATTAAAAATCCACCTGCAGTAGAGGAATAGAAAGAAGCCCAGGATGACCTGAACAAAACTGAGCGAGTGTAAGGGGGAGGGTTCCACAATGAGGACTGAATGGAAGGTTAGTGGAAGGCACGCAGCAGGGTAGAAAACCTTGTAAACAACACGGGTTCTGTTGGAAGTTTTATGGAAGTGCAGTGGGATGCCATTCCAGGGCTTTAGGCAAAATGAGACGACCTAATTGTAATCAATTTTATCTGTTTTGACAGCAAAAGGTGCTTGAATCCTGCATTTCCTCTTTTTTTCTCCTGAAGCACTACTATTGTATCAGCTATTACAAGTATCCAAAGGTCTTCCAGATTTTCTCAAGGAGTTTCATTTCAGAACACTGAAGGAGCATATTAAATTGCTCTGGTAAGGACTGAAAAATTTCCTAGCTGTTCGTAATGGGTGCTTGCTGTCTCACGCTTGTGCATTCTAGAATACTTAAGTCTAGGCAACTTAAATATTTTTCTTGGGATGAGTTTTCACACTAAATTGATTTTTATTGCAACTGTTGTGCTTGGCAAAATATTAGTGAAATCCCCATTTAGCTTTAGAATTAGACAGAATTACAGTTTTGTGATTTTGTGGTAATATATGCTGAATATAAAGGCTACTGAAGAAAGAGAAATTAAGATTTTGGTTGACAGAAGAGTACGTACTTAAGAGGTGGTAAGCAGACAAAATAACAAAATACATATTCCTTGAATTTAGATTAGTTGTATTTTGCTCACTAGTATATATTTTAATCAGAAAAAAATAGAGTAAAGCAAATAACTTCAGTAAATTTAATTTTATCATTGTTATAAAAGATTTAATAACCAATTTTAAATAGTGAAAACTTTCTAGAAGAAGCTTTGTGGACAGGCAAGATCAGACAATATTTTTTTTAGAATCATGGCAAACTAGTAAATAAATAAAGTGAAGGTATAGCAATCTTGTTACATTGCTTTAGTGCACAACCACCTGGCTTCTGGGAGAAGGAGAAAGCAATATCATACATCTTGCGTAATAGTCCCTCTCGGGTAACATTAGTTGATAACACAAGAGAATTTTCCCTGGCTTTACCTGGCAGAAACTTGATTCATCTTCCAGCCAAGAGCAATTTTTCTACCATATCAGCAATAGTTGCTGCTGAAGGCTTTCTTATCTCATTTCTTATTCATCAATCTCCAAAAGGACATGTTAGAAACCGCAAATGTAAATCTCTTTATAACTAAATTAATCCAATTCTTTTCATTTGTCTTTCATGAGAGACAGCCTCATTGTCAGCTGGGCATATGTAACAAATGCTTGTCACTTCTGAGCGCTCAAAGAGCAAGATCTAAAAGATCATTTCTTTTGAGAAATGTACGTTAACACGAGAAACTACCTTTTTCTCTAATGATTAACTTGTCATGTATTTTTTTAGAAGTAATATCCACCCATAATTTATGGAGGAAGACTATCATAGCCACTTTATATAATTACGGATCTGATAAGGCACATCTTCTTGAGTTTTTTAATTTAGCATTTTGTCAAAATAGAAAAGAAGAAAACAACTCTATACTCACTGGTTTTTCATAAAATATTCTTGTTATCATGCAAATTTTAACCTATCTCCTGTACTAACCTAAATCCCAAATCGTGCACCACAAAATTTAATTGAAGAGACATACTTCATAAAAGAAAAGTAATGTCTCTAACATATTGTTTGTTTTACCCTATATATTTTTACCATTTGGCATGTAGAATTTTTTTCCTAAGTAGTCATCTATAGAAGAATTTTCAGTGTATGGCAACGATTTCTATGCTTTGAAGAAATAAAATTTTATGAAAGGAAAACCCAAACGTCACTAATATGTAGATTTTGTTCTTTCATTTTATTTCAAAGCAGTTTAAGGTGTTTCATATGAATAACTTTTAAACATCTAAAAATATTTAACATTTGATAAACGAAAAAGTCAGCATCTTTCACTGTTTTTATAATAGCCTTTAAATTAGAGTTGTATCTTTCCCCAACGTACCTTAAACTTTCTCAGTTTGTCATTTAAATATTTCTGTTAATTATCAGTTTATGATTCACATACCATGATGTTTGAAGGATCTATGAAGATATAAAAAGGACTTACGATTTCCCCTATAAATGATACAGTTATTAATTACTAACCCACTTTGTTCCAAAAACAATTTCAGGTGACTTTAAAAGAAATACACAGTACAGTTAAAGAGAATAAATTTAATAAAGTGAGAATAATTGGGCAAACACAAGACAAAGCAAAAGATAAAAATCAACCTACAGTAAAGAATGGACGTATGGATACGGGGGGGGGGGGGGGGAGGGGAAAGGGAGGTGGGATGGCTTGGGAGATTGGGATGGACGTATATACACTACTATATATAAAATAGATAACTAATGAGAACCTGCTGTATAGCACAGGGAACTCTACTCACTGCTATGTGATGACCTAAATGGGAAGGAAATCCAAAAAAGAGGAAATCCAAAAAAGAGGGGATAGGGCTTCCCTGGTGGCGCAGTGGTTGAGAATCTGCCTGCCAATGCAGGGGACACGGGTTCGAGCCCTGGTCTGGGAGGATCCCGCGTGCCGTGGAGCAACTGGGCCCGTGAGCCACAATTACTGAGCCTGCGCATCTGGAGCCTGTGCTCCGCAACAAGAGAGGCCGCGATGGTGAGAGGCCCGCGCACCGTGATGAAGAGTGGCCCCCGCTTGCCACGGCTGGAGAAAGCCCTCGCACAGAGGCGAAGACCCAACACAGCCATAAAATTAAAAAAATTAATTAATTAATTAATTTTAAAAAAAAAGAGGGGATATATGTGTATGTATAGCTGATTCACTTTGCTGTACAGCAGAAACTAACACAACATTGTAAAGCAACTATACTCCAATAAAAATTAATTTAAAAAATCAACCCACAAATAAGACTAATCAAAATTATATACTGTGAAGTTCTATACATTTGCCATGAGCTAACCACAATTTTGCCTCTAAGCTCTTAACAGACAACATAGGGAGCAAAATCTAGTAAATTATATGTTTCGATCTCTCTTTAAGATAAACACACCAAGCCAGCTGCACAGAAAAATCACAACTATTCCTGATATTCATCTCAGAAAACAATGTCTCCTAAGTTTCTCAAAATAAAGAGCCTGTAATGTGTAATGTGTAATGGAGTGAACAACATCTTCAGAACTTCAGGATCCTTTTTTCTCTCAGAGATTCTCTCAAAGTAGCACCGTGGCATTAAATGTAAGTGTAATTCTTACTACCATTCTTAATAAGGAACCATTTGATGCAGCAAGCTTCCAGGAAACACTTCCTTCCAATTGTTTCTCTTTTGTAATCTTTTGAGACGTAGGATGTGGCAGGGAGTTTGATTCTGTATTCACTCATGAGTTTCTACAATGTAGCTCTTCTATGTTATTGGTTAAGTGCAAAGCCTTAACTGACAATGGAGACAACTGGATGACAATGGAGAATGGTACGGACCTGAGCAGCCCACCGTGAATCTGTCGTCAGTAGAAGACTATTCTAAGTAGAAGACTATTTTATTCTATTCCTCTGAGAGTGAAACCAGGTTAATACCTCCTGTAGAGCTAGTGGTTTCTTACAAAATAATTTTGAACCCACTCTAACAGAAAACTGAACTATTTAGAAGGAAGTTTGCACTCTCTTGATTTTAGGAACTAGTGTCCTTAATAATAATAATAATAATAATAATAATAATAATAATAATAATAATAATAATAATATATTAAATAATATTTATAATAATCATTTTCATTATAATATTTATAATGAGTATTTAGTGAGGGCTTAGTGAATGTTACCACTGTCTTAAACACTTAAAGAGCACTGACTCATGGATTGATAGAATCATTATGTAATTTTACAGGTAAGAAGTGAGGTTAAGAAACTAGCCTAAGGTCACGTGGTTAGCATAGAGTGGAACCAACAATTGAAGCCAGGATTTCTGGCTCCAATGTCTAGACTCTTCACAGCAATGCTAACACATATATATGGAATCTAAAAAAAAAATGGTTCTGATGAACCTAGGATCAGGACAGGAATAAAGACACAGACGTAGAGAATGGACTTGAGGACACAGGGAAGGGGAAGGGTAAGCTGGGACTAAGTGAGAGAGTAGCATTGACATATATACACTACCAAATGTAAAATAGATAGCTAGTGGGAAGCAGCTGCATAGCACAGGGAGATCAGCTCGGTGCTTTGTGACCACCTAGAGGGGTGGGATAGGGAGGGTGGGAGGGAGGGAGATGCAAGAGGGAAGAGATATGGGAACATATGTATATGTATAACTGATTCACTTTGTTATAAAGCAGAAACTAACACACCATTGTAAAGCAATTATACTCCAATAAAGATGTTTAAAAAAAAAAAAAAAGTAATATGATAGTATATATTGTTACAGAGGTATATGTAAGTAAGAGTATGAGAAAAATTATTAGGAAAGATGCAGATCAATCTCAGGATAGCGCTTATCTCTGGGACTGGGAGGGTAAGAATGGTTTCAACTGTATCTGTAATATGTTGGTTTTTAACATCTATCTAAAGCTATTTGGGCAAATATTAATATTCATAAAATCTGTTTTGTGTGTACATTGGTGACTGTTCTATTATCTTTTACAGTTCTTGCCTGCTTGAAATCTTTCAGAGTTAAGAGAATTTTAAATAAAATATAATCCATGTTGTGTTTTCATAGAATATCTTTAGAAATTTATAAACCTAATTAGTACCAGTGGGTGTCTTTGAGGAAGGGAATCAGAGAGCTAAGGGGTATACAGGGTAAAGAAGACCTGGAACTTTATACCTTTGATACTCTATAAATTTTTATAACATGATCATGTGCTACCTTTAAAAATATATTATTTCTCCATAATGATCATGTCATGCTTGAAAATGTGAGATAAATCACACAACCTCTTGGCCATTTTTCAGTTTGAGTAAGTTGGATGATCCTCATTACATATTCTTTAAGAGACCTCTGTCTGTCACTCTCATTCGATGAAAAACTTTCAGCTGGTTCCCCATTCCATTTAAGGAACACTTTTTGACCTTCGCTGGAAATTTTCTATTCTCATAAGAGTCTGACAAGGCCACATTTATTCTGCCCTTTTGCTCTCATTGTCATTTAAAGGTCAGGTTGTGTCAAATCTATGCTCATTTGTCCTACCATATGTTATTTGAAATCACACAAGCCTGAAAAGCCTGAAGCCCAGAATATAAAGTAACAGTTAAAAACTTGAATAAAAAAATTATAATTTTTATGAAACTCATTTTTGAATATATATCCAATTCAGCATCAAATTAAAAATGAAAAATTGATATGCTTCTTATCAAATCATTAATTTTGGTGCATTTCAAATGAGATAGAGTCATTCATTTGTGCATTTAGCAAATACTGTAGAGAATCTCCTGTATGCCAAGCATTGTTCTAGGTGCTAGGGATAGATATAGTAGTGGATGAAACTAATTTCTTTCCCACATGCGTCTTACACTGTTGGGGAGAGACAGACAACAGCCAAACCACTATACATGTCAGACTGTGATAGAAATATGGAGTAAAACAAACCAGGATGAGGAAGATAAGAGGAGCAGGGAGGTGGGAGGTGCTACTCTTTAATAGAAATTGGTTGTCACAGAATGTCTACTTTATATACCAATATTTAAACAGAGACCTAGGAAAGTGATAAGAGCTTTCTATGGAATGTTCCAAGGCAGAAGGAACAGTATGTGCAAAGGACTTGGGAAGAAATATGTTTGGTGTACCCAAGGAATCACATGACTGCTGTGTAGAGAGTGAAGGAAAAACGTAGGGGAAAGGTCAAAAAGTAGTAAGAGTTCACACTGGGACCTTGTAAGACATTTTAAAAAGGCCATTGTCAGTACTTTAGCTATTATGTTGAATGAGGATTTTTTCTGGGCAGAGGAATAGAGTGTAGAGAAGAAAGGGTGGAAGCAGGAACACCAGTGAGGAGGCAACTGATGATTGATTGATGATGTGAGGAAAGAGAGAATTCAGATGTTTGAGAAACTGGATGAACGCTAGCGTCATCCAGTTAGATAAGGAAAACAGGAATAGTTTGCGAGGAAAGATGGTGTATTCCCTTGGACACTTTGAGTTACAGGTGCCTGTGAACCATGCTATGGTGCTACTCAGAAAGGAGCTCAATGTTCACTTTCTTTTCATGTTTTTTATCACTTTTTTCAGCAACATTCAGCATCTAGGTGCACATGAGGAGCAGCCAATCAGATAAATGTAACCATGTTTTGTGTTTTCCAGTCAAGTGAAACAGTTTAATAGGGCAAGAGTGTTGAAGGCACTGAAAAACAAAGGATCCAAATGAAAAAACAGGATATATGATCTATTGAAAAGGAAACCAAGACTGGTGATTGCACATAGATAAGGAGAAACAAGAGACCTTTGTGTAAACACATCAATGAGGTTGATGAGTTGATGTTGGAAATAGTTCAGAGGGAGAGTATGAAGGAGACTAAACTATTATCTGAAACTAGGCTTATAATTCCACCTAAATGCATGTTTAAGGATTATAGTCCTACATGTAGGTGGCCATTGTAAAGTGGAAGATAAGATCATTTGACATGAGGAGATTAAAAATAAGAGACTAGGATGTTGGATAAATCTTATCCAGGATGACGTTGGAACTTGCCAGGAAAAGGAGGACTGTAAGCCAGATACGTATACTTTTTTTTCTTTAAACCGAATGTATTTTTTAAAAATAAATTTATTTATTTATTTATTTATTTTTGACTGCATTGGGTCTTTGTTGCTGCACGTGCGCTTTCTCTAGTTGCGGCGAGCTGGGATTACTCTTCATTGCGGTGTGCAGGCTTCTCACTGCAGTGGCTTCTCTTGTCGCTGAGCACGGGCTCTAGGCACGCGGGTCTCAGTAGTTGTGGCACGCAGGCTCAGTAGTTGTGGCGCACGGGCTTAGTTGCTCCACGGCATGTGGGATCTTCCCAGACCAGGGTTCGAACCTGTGTCCCCTGCATTGGCAGGGGGATTCTTAACCACTGCGCCACCAGCGAGGTCCCCAGATACGTAGACTTTCAATAAGTGGGGAGTGAGCAGCCAATTGATGGCAGCTTAGTGAGGGGTTAAGGCTGATGCCAAAAAAAGCAGATATACTTAATTGAAAGTGAGGAAGTAATGATTTAGATTAATAGTGAAGAGCTACAAGGACACCAACTGCATCTCAAGATGGTTTCCAGAAGAATAATCTTGTCTCAAGAAAGTCGCAGGAAGCATTATCTTAAGAGGAGAGTCAAGTTCCAGAGGGCATAACAGAAAGGTGGTACTAAAGAGGAACAATGAAAGGTTAAGAAAAAATATTATTTTCAGATAAAAGGGGACAGGAGAAAGAGTAGACAGCCCAAGACAATCTATTTTGATTGTTGAGCAAGGTTAACAGAGATTTGACATGTTGTATTAAACTTACTTCAAGGTTGTAAGAGAAAAAATCTCAGAACTTGTTGTAGGATTGATGTCTTTAGGCAAAATCAGAGAATACATTTAGGAGAAAAAACAAGAAACTATACAAAATTCCCTGAGCAAGCCTCCTTTCTCTATGATTTTCTTAGGTTTGTGTTTTTCCTAGAGCCTGTGCAGACTAGCATCAGTCTCTTCCCCTCTCCAGTCCATCCAGGACACAGGGAATCCTCCATTATTGTTTATATCTTGTCCTTAACTAGCTCAAAAACAGTCACTGTCTCCCCATAGACCAGAGTAGTGGAACTTTAAATATTCTAGGTAGGCTGGTCACTATTAAGCCAAAGAGCTTTCCAGCTGCCATGAATTGGGGAAAACCAAGGACACGGAAAAGTAAAATGTCACTTGGGTATCCTCTGAGCAGAATGGAATGGATGAGCTGAATCATTTAGTTGTATAGCAGCAGTAATTACAGACATTTGTAACTGTGTATAACAATGAGGTTTTCCATCATGTCATATCAACAATCAGCTCTTGAAAAGACAGCAAATTCTTGCATGATCGTTGGCATCTTGTTGATATGCAGCAGGGGGTTAATGCTCAGACTCCCCTTCGTATGTTGAGAACAACTGTAGAAAAGGCAGCTGGTAGTATGGCAGACCACAGAGGCGTGCAATCAAGTTTTAGTTTCAACCCAAGCGGAATTAGAGATGTCAACCAAATGTTTGCTATTAATCTATTTTGCCTGGTTTGCATCTTACTATACCACATATCAGTGTTTCTCCCGATTGGCATTGCCTGATCATGGCAATGTGATATCTACGGTACATCAGCAGTGAACTCAGCAACATGCAGAAGATAACGATGGAGACATTTCATGGACAGAGACTTTAGAGAGGGCTGAAAAGTAAGCAGAAAAGTGGGGACAAATGTTGATACAAAACATTTAATTAGAAAGGATTTCATTTTATTGTTCTGCAATAAATTTCGAAGAACTAATATTAAAATACAGAAAAGAAATGGTTTAAAGAAGAATTTAAACACTAAAAAAAAAAAAAAAAAAAAAGATGGGTTCTCATTCTGTCCAGAGGGAAGACATATTGTCCTGGAGCGACCACAAAGGACCACAGTGTTGGGCATGACTGTGATTCTGCTTATTAAGCACATGCAAGTTAAAATATAGATACATTTAAAGAATTGACTTGGATACCTATATGAGAACTCTTCCTCTTCATGCAAGTTGGAAACTTCAGAAGGATGAGGAATAAATATTACATCAAAATGTCCATTCAAATCAGTCTCATTATCTTCAGTAACCATGGGGGGAGTGGCATAAAAATCAGATGACCTTCTTGTTCCAAAAAGTAACCAAGTCTCAAAGATTGGTGAATAAATGATATATTTATTCAAAATGACATTGGATCCTATGTAAATCACTCCTCACTGGTATCATGTCATAAAATCATGAAATGGACCCCAAAATTGATTTTCCCAGTACTGAAATGCATTACATGTATTTAGAAATCAGTATAAGAAAAGTATTTGTGGAGTGGGTAATACATACTAGAAACAATGCTGTGTACTTTGTAGAGTTCACTATAATCTAGCAGGTTGAATTTTATGATTCTTACATCATAGAAGAAAAAAGACAGCCAAAGTTAAGGTACATTAGGTTAGAAAAAGGGAAAGAAAAAAAATTTGAATTCAGTCTGCTAGCACCAAAATGCATACACTTTCTATTATACCACCACCCCCTACTGAAAATATTAAAGGTAAAAAGCAAAATTTTTTTTGAAATATTTGGTCTACTCAGCACAGCTTTGTCAATACTGGAGCTGAGAGCATTGTCAAATGTGTATAATTAACTATAGAGTTTCATGGCATGTACAGTGTGTAGGTAGACTGGTTTATTACTACATAACATTTTTTAAACTTTATCTCTAAGTAAAGTAGAAATATAATTACAAAACCATGGAAAATTTGGGTTTCCTCTAATGATAGGCAATATTAACTTCCTGCTAATCATTAAATGGAATCTGTGTGCAAAGGCAATTTTTCTGTCCTCTGTAAAGTACTGATATTTTCACCAGTGTCACTGTATTTAAAACAAATCGAGTCAGGGAATTTACTAATCCCTTCAATAATGAGACCAATTGTAAGACTCACTTATCAGTTATATATTCCACCCATGAGGTGTGGGTGTTGGAGATAATTTCATGCTCAAAAATAATTATTAAACGGCAAGCAGCTTTTTTTTTTTGTTATTCCATTCTGGGAGTCTTTGGGGGTTTTACATTTACGTGACGTACACTTTAAAAAGTAAGTGACATGGGAATATTTTTAAACATATTAGTGATAAAGAAGGAAAAGAGCTGTTGACTAGAGAGGCTAAGCACCCACCATATGGATTCTAACATTTTAATTATTCTGTTCTTTTTCTTTTTAAAGGAACTCTTAGTGGTAATAATTTTTCAACTAATTAAAGACCAGATGCTACTTAACAAGCTAGATACCCAATTAGGAATCTGAAACCAGCTAAACAACCTTTACTGCCAGCCAGCTAGCTGAATCACCTCCTGTCACTGGCATGAAATTGATTATTTTTTGTTTTGTTAAATGCATGTTGTTGTCACACAGACTGGATCTCCAGCATGTTTTTCTTTCAGAAGGGTTGAACAATCTGACAGCCCATTCAATCTCATTTTTTGGACAAGGTTGATACCTGTAACAAGGTCCTTCATCTGTCTTTGCAAATATAATTATGGCATGGCTGTGGGGAATTATATTTTGCAGAAAAAAGAAAACTTGAAATGCAGAATGTAACCACAAACAACAGCTCAATATTACTTAGTGATTGACAATGAGATAATGGTACTATGTAAAATGGTTTTTATATACCCAGGAAAAATATCATTCCCCCAAAATAGTTATATTTCTACATATAACAAAGAAGCTTAATTTTAATGTTAATGACTTTTGTGCTTAAGAATATCTTAAATAATGAAATGGGCGGTGCCAAGATACGTCATAGAGAAATAAACTTTCAAAATGCAGTTTTCTTGTATTCATCATGTTTTTCCCTCTAGGAGAGTTCAAAATGGTTTATTTTACAAAACAACAAAATCTCCCAAACTGCTGGAGGAAATAACATATTTAGTATTGATGCTATCAAAAATTTTTAAATGAAATATAATACTCAAAATGTGTTTTTGACTATTTTAAACAGTTGTTGCTGCTCAAAACTGAGTAAACAAATCAAACTGAAATCCAGAGATGATTAATCATGCATGACAAACTGACATTTTTTCTTTGATTCATAAAGAGAATTCAGAATATTCTCTCAGAATTGCCCAATGCCTGGCAAATCCCTACCTGTCAGACACCTTAGAAATTGGTGGAGGGGAAGTCTACATGTCACCGTTTCAGCTGAACTGAGTAATTCTTAATAGCCTGGAAGAGCTTATGCTATTGACAGAGGTGTCAGACACTACTGCATCAGGGGTACAACCATCTCCCACTACTTTCTTTGCTGTGGCGGTTTTCTGTAGCCATATTCCTGTGCTCTAAGCACAGTGGGTGCTCAATAAACATTGTTTATTGGCTGCCATTACATCTGCTGTGAACGATGGTGAGTGTATCCAAGGATCCTCTGGCAGCTCTAGCAAATGGTGAAGCTATGTACTGGTAACATGGGACTGAAGGGTTCAAGCCCTCAGCAAGGGACTGGCTCTGACTCCACAAGCGTGGAATTGGGCGGGAAAAGATATCATGAGAGGTGGCAATCTAGAGCATATTCTGACTCCTTCTTGGGTGCAGGATGTGAACAGTGTTTAGGATGTGAATTATGGCTGAGTCTTCACCAGGATGCCTCCCAGGACAGATGTTGTAGCCGGAAGGCACTTTCCTGAGCTGAAAATTTACCTGCTCAATGCTGACTATTGCTCACACTAGAAACTGAAATTGTCTTTGTCAGGTGTGCCAGTAGGGAAAGAAACAGTAACTGGAAGTCAATTTTTATTCCACAATTCTTCATTTCTCTATAATGCTGTCACAGCAGTTTTCTAGAAGGCAGGTCACATCCTGTCACAATTCTGCTTAAACACTTTAATGACTTTCCACTGCCTGCGAAATCACATTCAGGGTCCTTAGCATGACAGACGAATCCTCTGTGAACTGTCTCTGGCCTGCTCCTTTTAAATTTCTTGTCTGACTCAGATTTCCTTGGTTAACAATAAATCACCTATTCGGCATTTACAGTTTGCTAAGTGCTCTTTTATGTACTTCACATACATAAACTCTCAATTCTCAAATAACCCTATGAGATAGGTACTATTTCAACTTTTTACAGTTGGAGAAACTAAGGCACAGAGAGGGGAGGTGATTTACCCAACGTTAGAAGTGAGATTCTAACCCAAATCCACCCAGATCCATGCTCTTGGCCACCATGCTACCACTGTAGATGCCCAAGAAAACCTCTTTACCTTTGCATTTGCTATTCCCTCCATCTTGAATGCCTTTCTCCTTTATAGCTGACTGAGCTCCAACTTTCAAGACTCAGCTAAGGAATTTCTTTCCCTATGAAGCTATCTCTGCTATTTCAAATGGAGTTACCTACTCTCTCTCTCTTTTTTATATTGATACTAGACCTTGGTAAAAACTAGCAACAACCACAGCTACAACCACCAGCTCCACAACAACAGCAATAATAATTACCATGTATCTATCACTTAACTATGGCACTTACTATGTGCTTGGCATTGTCATATACCAACTTCAGTCTCCACCATAGCACTGAACAATAGCATGACACAGAGAAGTTAAGTGACTTGCCCAAGGTCAGGCAGATAATGAGTTACAGAGCTTGGATCCAAATCCAGATCGGCCTGTACCAAATGTGGGACCATTTGTGGAAAAATTAAGATTTTAAGATGGCTACAGCAGAGTGTTAACCCAAGTGTGGGCTCTTTTAAACATGAGTACCTGTGTGACTGCACTGAATGCACAGCCATTAAGCCATCCCTGGCAGGAACCAGTGGGAATGCCACTAAATATTTACTCATTAAATTACTGGGTATGTTACCGACTTAAGGACTGAGGTACACAAATGGATATGCTAATGTTGAACTATTCTTGCATTTCCAGAATAAATCTTACTGGTCTGTGATGTATTTATTTTTATGGTGGTACTGGATTTTACTCGCTAATGTTTTATTTATAATTTTACATTTATATTTCTTCATGCTATTATTACCAATGTAAATATTAGAGTTATATATGCTTCATTAAAAGCATTCAAAAATTATTTTTCCCTTCTAGAAATATCTGTGTACCATTATGATTATGATTATCTAGTCTCTGCAATGTATTAAGAATTTCTCCATGAAAGCACCTACATATGGGGCTATTTTGAGTAGTGTGTCTTTAAAAACATTATTTCCTTCATGAAAATAACTTGGTTTTAACCATTCTATCTCTACACTAATAAAATTTGGTAAATTTTATTTTCACTGTATACTTTCTCTTCATCTAGGTTTCCAAATATAATTTGTATGGATTTATATAGGGTAATCTCGTAATTTTTCTAATATTTTTCTGTTTCAATGGTTCTTTCCCTTTATCATTTTTAACTTATAAATTTGCACTTTTTCTTTTTCTGTTTTTATTAGGTTACTTAGTGTTTGTCTATTTTTTTTCGGAGAATCAGTCTTTTATTTACTAATTCTAATTTTGTCCTGTTTTCTCTCTCTAATCCTGTATGAACATTTTTTTCTTAAATCTATGATTTTACTTTTATTTTATTTTTCTCTTACTATCTTTTAAGTTTGGATTTACTTAGTGCTTTATCTCCTTAATTCTTTTCATTTTTATTTTTTAGACATTTAAAAATTTTTATTTCTATTTTATCTTTTCTCCTGCAATTGTATGACAGATTTCCCACCAGATGAAAGTGTTACTTTTTTTCTTATTATTAATTCTAGTTTTATTGTGTAGTGATCAAAGAATATTGTTTATGTTATTTCTACTTTAAGGATTTTAATGAAGCATTCATTGATACTTAATATAAAATCAATTTTTGTGGAAACTAAATGAATGCCTGAGAATAAGGTATATTCTGTGCTATAAGCATATAAAGTTTCATGGATAAATACATAACAAAACATATCAATAAAACTTACCTTATTAATTACATTATTTAGATCTCCTATATCCTTATTTATTTGTTTGTGTAGCCTTTCTTGGACTAAACATAGTGTATTAAAGGTGTTAAAGGTTAAAGTATTTTATTATTTATGCATTTCTGTTTATTCCTCCTTGTATTACCTGCAGCTTCTGTTTTAAGTAATTGTTGTGTAATTTGCTGCATATTCATAATTATTTCTATCAACATTGTACATTTTGTTCTGTAATATTTTGAGTTGTTCATCATTGTCATGCTTAATGGTTTTTGGCCTGAATTCCACCTTATCTGTATTCAGATTAGAACTCTTGGTTTCTAGGTAGTTTCATTTTGTGATGTAAGGATTTCCCATATATATTTGCTTACCCTTCTATTTTTAGTCTTATTGAATAATTTTATTTTAGTGTGTCTCTTATCTAAAACAGAGTTGATTCTTGGTCAGTAAGGCAATTTGAAATGTTCTTTCTTTTAATAGATAAGTTAAGCACACTTGTGCTTATTGATATGATTGATACATTTCTTCTTAACTGAATATAATATTTTATACATACTTTTCCTTTCTGAATATGTTCTATTTTCTCCTTTCCTGTTTCTTTTGTTATTTATAAAGGTTTGGGGTTTTCTTCCAGAGATTACCTTTTTAATAACACCTTTAATAATGTGCTTGGTCCACTTTACCTTACTTAGATTTGTACTACAGTTATTCCCTGCTTTTTAAAAATTTGCTTTATGCTACCTCCCTTTTACGAAAGACCTACATTAGTACCTGTTTTCACTAACCAAAAGAAATCTGAAGGGGACTTGCATTTTTAAGAAAAAAGGTGAAAAGTGAAAATAGCATTCAGCATTTGCTTTGCAGCTACAGTTATAGAGGCAGCACACACCCAGAGCAGTGAGAAAGGCACAGCAAGCTCCTTCCCCGGGAACTGCGCTCAGCATCTCAGCACCAAGCCACCATAGCTTTGAACTGTGTCCATGAGCATCTGTGCTTGATCTCAGTTTATTTTGTGCATCTGTTAGCAAGATATGTCCTGAGGTAATTGCTTCTTGCTTTATGCCATTTCAGCCTACGAAAGTTTCATAGAAATGTTCTACTTTCAGATACTGGCGAAACCTGTATTTGATTGATCAGTTTACAGTGATACGCACTGACTCCACCTATTTTTTAAATGACCATTGCTGAGCTTATTCTAATTCCTTCTTCACCTTCTCTTTCTCCTTTTTCTAGTGTTATTACTTTTTAATGTCAGGGCAGATAACAATTATATTCTATTCTTCTACCCTTGACTCTCTTAAGTATACAATTAAATATATTCAGTGGTCACTCTAAATTATTTTGCCAAAAATATCACAGTCAATTCTTGGTTGTATGATGCTCAATTTTTTTGTATATTACTCAGAAAGAGCTTTTGGATACAGTATTCCCTGAGTTTTGGCATGTTTAAATCTGTTTTTATTACCATGATAATTGAAGGACAGTTTGGTTGGAAATAAAATCCTTGGCCCACATATGCCTATCCTTAAGCGTTTTTTTTTTTTTTTTTAATTATTTATTTTTATTTATTTATTTATATATGGCTGTGCTGGGTCTTCGTTTCTGTGCGAGGGCTTTCTCCAGTTGCGGCAAGTGGGGGCCACTCTTCATCGCGATGCGCGGGCCTCTCACTATCACGGCTTCTCTTGTTGCGGAGCACAGGCTCCAGACGCGCAGGCTCAGTAATTGTGGCTCACGGGCCTAGCTGCTCTGCGGCATGTGGGATCCTCCCAGACCAGGGCTCAAACCCGTGTCCCCTGCATTGGCAGGCAGATTCTCAACCACTGCGCCACCAGGGAAGCCCTTTTTTTTTTTTTATTGCTACTATAAGGTTGTCTTTATTTGTCTGTTCTTGTCAAAAAATCTGATGTCAAATGATTTTTCTATGTAAGTGACTTGGTTTTTGTTTTGTTTTATATTTTATTGATTTTCCAGGGGAATTTGTTATCTTTAAAATCAAATACTTTTACTATGTGTTTTGAGATGACAAACCTTAATCAATCTTTCCAGATACACCAGGTATCCTTTTAATATGTAAGTTTTTTATTTCCATAGAGTTGTCTTGGAAAATCATTTTAAGTATTAATTCTGTTGCACTGTTTGGTTTTTCTGCATAGAATTCAAGTAGGCATATGTTTGATGTATTTTTTACTTCTTTAAAAATTACTACTCTCTGTAATCCTTTCTAGCTATTTTTAAGGTTTTGTTCTCTTTCGTTCTCATACATATATTCGTAACTTGCCTAAAATCCATTTATTATATTTTCGGTTGATCAACTTCTAATTTAGTATTAATTGCTAAGATTATTCTGTCTTATCCTTCAATACTTTTTTTATGTCTAGTAACTCTTGTTTGACATCTCCCTGTTTTTTTAACTATTTCTTTTTTTCTTTGCCCTCCCCCAGATGGGAACTTGGAATCCTGAGCCCTCCATGCAATTCCATGCCCGGTTCCTACCTTTCTCCCAGCAAACCCCACCCTAGAAGCAGTCATCAAATTCCCCTGTCTCTGATCCAAATCCCGAACTTAAAATTTGAACTGGGACCCAAATTCCACTTGAGCAACAGGGGAATTGATGAGTCCTTCTCTTCCTCAATCCCAATGGAATGAAAAGTAAATGTGAGATTGGACTGGAGGAGCCTCTAGTTCTGCCATGTATCCAGGGCTTGGATGGGACTCAAAAATGCAAAGAGGCCAAAGGGCAGGGAGGGAGCCCAGCTTCCTGGTGACATGGGATTTGTCATCCCTCTCACTCTCTTCTCTCCAATTTTCTTGCTGCATGGAGGGTCATTAACCATCAGAGACCACTTGTGGCTAAGGGAATCAATGGGTTGGAATGCTACTGTCAGCATTTTCTGGCTGTGTGAGTGAGCAGAGTCCTAATATTTAATGTTCCTGGACCTCAGTTCACTCTTTGTGAAGCTGCAGCTGATGCTTCTTACTTCAGCACTCACTTTTGGATAATGTGCATACATGGCATATAAATGTAAACTGTTTTAAGTATATAATTGTATTGTGTCTTAAACTTGTTTCTCCACATTTCATGGATCAAGTTTATAAACATTATTTTACCTCTCTTTTGTGGAGATTCCAATTTCATAAATCTCTTCTCTTGAACAACTTTTACTGTCATTTACACATACACACACACAACCTTATTTTTTCACTTTTCTAACAATGACTAAAATAAGGCAAAATAGCTACTATTGTGGTCCCTTGCATAATATTGCTTACCCATAGAGAATACAAGTTTTGTGAGAACTCAGTTGGCTGATGGGTCACTAGAGGACCCCCATTATCTCACCCATGGGATGGAAATGAACATTTGCAGCTGGGGGCAGGGTTGGTTTAGAACCACTACTTGTGTTTTAAATCTCAGGCAGAGGGTTACAGCTAGGACCCACAGGTGTGGGAAATCCAACCCAACCTTCACCAACAGGCATGGGTCAGGCATCGGACTGGAGCACCACCACCATAGGCTCAGAGGCCCTTCCCCTACCCACCCCACCCCCCCAGGGCAATGTCCTCTTCCAGTAAACCCCTGTAAGGAGATCTGGTCCGAACACCAAGGACAATACAAGCAGGGTTGCCCCTGAGGATGCTATTGCTATTGTCCATGGGAAAGACCTTTAGTGCCCAAACTGATTTGATCCCAGAGTGAAGAAAACCCAGCTAATTCCACGGTTTTATAGAGGCTGGGGTTTCAGCACTTCCTGTTTGACAGGAAGCTCTCAGTGATGTTTAAAAAAAAATAATTCAGAAATCAGGAGAGTGCATTTGTAGAGATGAGACAGTCTCTTATTTTGTAGTTGTGGGTGTAGGGCCCAGAATCCTTTAGAATCACTGCCCTATAGCTGAAGTCAGGCATACCCTCTCCCAGTTATCCAATCAAATGCAGTTTAGGTACAGCTGAAGGGATTTGGCAGCTGCAATCAAAGTCCTAGTCCTTAAATTAATAAAAAGGGATGAGGCCCAGGATTAGCCTGACTCAACTACATGTAAGATTTAAGTCACCCACCCCCCTGCCCACCTTTTCAGTGGAAGATACCAGGAATCAAAGAGAACAAAGGATGTGTCTGAGATCTCAGAACAGATGGAACTCAGCACTTCCTTTGAAAATCAGGGCCTTGATGCCCAGTGTCCACTGTGGGTGGTAGTCAGTTCCTGGGTACTGGGGCCACTTACTGCCCCGAGGGCCTCCAGGACCCCCTGCACCATGATATTCACTGCCAGGAAGTCTGTCAATGACCCCTCTGTTCTCTCTCTTATCGTCTCCATCAGCTCTCCTTTCACAGTTTGGGTAAGACTGTCAAACTCCTTTTCCAAATGACATTCTCTCTCTCGGGTCCAGATTCATGTTTCCAGACAACATGATGTCCATCTTAAAATGTTTCTTTTGGTATTAAAGAGCCTGAAAGGGCTCCCTATTATCTACAGATACAAGTCTTCTAATGCCAGGGCTCAGCAGAAACTCCCCTTGGATCCCACTCACACCCATGATTTCTGACTTCTCCTCAAACCTCTTTTCATGTTTGACAACTATTTCCACCCAGAAACACTGATACCACTCCATAACCACTGAAACCTCAATCACTGTTACCCACGTCCCTCTCTGTTCCTCCAGATTCACTTTACTCCCAAAATTCACCGTGTGAACTTTTTCCTAAGCTGTATTTCATGTTGGTATTCGAAATTTTTTAAATCGGTGATTTTTCTGTCAGCTTGCAAGTTTCCTCTCATAGCCTTGAGAATACCTCTAATAGCTCTAAATCATGGTGAAATGCACTTCCCTTTACAAGCCTCATATTGACCCTTAAGGAGAAAAATCATGGGCCAGGGTGGGAAGCTTTGCTCCTTGTTTACGGAGAGGCCTCTCTGGCAATATCTGGTGTGCTCCCCACCCCCCTTTCTCTTGCTCACTGATTGTCTTCAGCCTGGGAGGGCTTGGCACCTTTCTCACTACTTCAGCTTCTCACAACACGAATTAGAGAGAAATTGCTATGGATTGTAACACTTCTCATTTGCTCAATCTCCCTTATTTCATGATACTTGATCTCTTTTAAAATTTCCTTTTGTCACTCAGAAATCTGAAAAGACCCCGTTTTATCTTGGAAAATAAAATACTTCCTAGTCACTTCATTGGCACATCAGAAAATACTGCTGCCTGGAGCAGTCAGCCCTGTTTTTGACCTCTGAAGACCTTCCTTCACACAGGAACACCCAGGATCATCTTCTACTTTCATCAACTTCAACCACTTTTCCTTCCAAGATTCTCTCTTGTTGCCCTTCTCACTTCAAAAACTCATCCAAGAAATTTCATAAATTAATGTTTTACAGTAACATATTAAAATGGTTTCCCCTAAATTAGAAAAATTTCCCTATGGTTTAAAACTCAATACCCATATTTTCTCATCCTGAGAAAGACAAGCAGCCCTAAAATTGAATGAAATCACTTTCTTTAAATCCACATGCCCCTCTTAAAATCTCACATCCCACAGGAAGTCTTTCCTAGGTCAGGCCCTCGACTTCTACCCCAGGCCCCAGAGATTCTCTGAAAGACACCATCTTTTTGTCAGGAGGTAAAACAAAGGCCTCCAGCCATCAGACCCTTTTAAGAGAAGCTTCGCCACATTCATCGTGCATTAGAACCACCTGAGATCTTCAAGAACTCCCGTGCTCGGGCTTCAGATTTTATCATTATGTGAGAATCTCTGGAAAGGGACCCTCACTGGGATAGTTAAACCCTCTCCAGGTAGTTCTAATCTGCAGCCTGGGTGCAACTCACAGTTACTAAAGTCCCTGCCTCCCTGGAGCACAAAGAAGTGGGAATGGACCCAGGAGGCCCCTACAATCAGGTGCAGCTCATGGAAAAGTGCACGATGTTTCTCGAAAACAGCAGATTTCATCGCACGCTGCATATGAGAATCGCCAAGGGGGCTTTTCACAAACACAAATGCCTGGGACCCAGCCCAAAATAATTAAGTCTGAAACACGGGGCGTGGCCTTCGAAATGCCTTCCAGCTGATTTCATTGTAGAATGAGGGCTGGGAAGCTGTTTCACAGCTGAATTCACTTGCAGACAGGCTCTACAATTTCCCTGAGTTTACAGACTACTGGGAGAGCTACACTTGACCTGGAAGTTACGTTGAACTGCACAAAGTGTTAGTCAAGGTCGAGGGCAGAAAAACAGGGAAATACCTCTGAGGCATATCGTTGTCTGGAAAGACGTCTATGCACTGAGTGACAACCTTAGAAGTGCCTGAAGACTATTAGCCGGCTTGACGTATAGCGTTACTGGGTGATGGGAGAGGACCAATCACACCCAGGACCTTTAATAGTGGGCGGACCTCCCACGGGCTTCAGAGAATGCTGGAAGCGGTGAGGAGCGGACACCTTTCTACACTCCGGGAGCTCCTGACTCTCGTGAACTGCAGCAGGGCAGAGGAAATGCCGGCTCTCTGCGGGCCCTGGATTAGGCCCACTCTCTGCAGAAAATACTCAAGAATAAAAGCGAAGGTAAGTTGAGAGGGAACCAGTTTCCTGTGTGTTTGTGGGAGGATAGACGGGTTGTCTTTCATTTTATTTCATAAGTATTTTTGGAGCCTTTAAAATTTGTGCCCTGCACACTTCTCTGTTCTTTACAAATAGTAAGTATTTTAATACACAAAGCAAGCCTGTTGGAAGGTGTTATTACTGTTCTCATTTTACAGAGAAGGAAACTTAGGCACAGCCTGGTAATTACCTTAAACAGGGATCCACAGTTGTAACTTCAGAGCTGGGAATGAGAACCTGGCACTGTGGCTCCTGAGTCCATGACCTTAAAGCTGTTCTCTTGGGGCTTCCCTGGTGGCGCAGTGGTTGAGAATCTGCCTGCCAATGCAGGGGACACGGGTTCGAGCCCTGGTCTGGGAAGATCCCACATGCCACGGAGCAACTGGGCCCGTGAGCCACAATTACTGAGCCTGCGCGTCTGGAGCCTGTGCTCCGCAACAAGAGAGGCCGCGATGGTGAGAGGCCTGCGCACCGCGATGAAGAGTGGTCCCCACTTGCCGCAACTGGAGAAAGCCCTCGCACAGAAACGAAGACTCAACACAGTCATAAATAAATAAATAAATAAATAAAAGAACAAAAAAAAAAAAAAAAAAAAAAAAAAAAAAAAGCTGTTCTCTGCTGCCTCTCAACTGCTTGATGGCGTATCCCTTCTCAGATTCCTGATTTTAACGGGATTGTGTGTCTGCTTTGATATTTTATGTTAGTTAACTGCATTTTTAGTCTCTAGTAGTTCCATTTAGGTTGTTTGTGTCTTCCTAGCACTTATGTTTCTGCTTCCCCTCCATGCTTGACCATAGGGAGTCCAATTCTCATGCCTGTTTTTAAGTCTTTCTGTACCAGTTCTACCATCTGTGTCATTTCTGGGTCTACTGATTGATTTATCTACTAGTGATGAATTGTATTTCTCTGTATCATTGCACACCTGGTAACTCTAGGTAGGAGACCAGGAATTTGCGTTTTACATTGTGGGGTACTGGATATTTTTGTTTCTATAAATAATGTTGAGCTTTGTTCTGGGTTGCCATTAAGTTATTTGGAATCATAGTGATGCTTTGAAGGATTGTTTTAAATCTTCAGTAGCTGGGACCTTCAGTTGATGGATATTTTGGCCCCTCTACTGAGGCAATACCCTTCTGAGCACTGTATTTGAATCCCTTTGGATAGGGTTTTTTACACTCTGGCTTCTATGGACACAGATTCTTCCTGGCCATGAGTGACCCCAGAGGACTATTTATATTCTGTGTGTTTGAATATCTGGTTCAAGGTGTTTTTGTCTGCATGATGGTTGATTTTGAAGATGAATTTTCACCCAAAATAAATTAATCTCAATTTATAAATTTTTCTTATGTTTCCCTTGTATGGATATTGTCTGCCATTTTCTGTTTATTTGAAAATATTCTATTTTTCTTATATACAACCTTTCACCCAATAAATACGGTACCACAGATAAATAAAACTGCACTTCATTTATAGCAATAGAAGGGCTTCTTGTACTAAAAAGCCCTTCCCTAGTAATCAACCCAACCCCTTCACTCCTCTTATAACTGGACTGGGGAAATAGGATATTTTCTTGTTTTATTTCAAATGAAAGTCATTAAAGGTTTGAAAACTTGTCCAAGGTCATATAGTTAATTAACATAGCTAGTACCTGTATCAGGTTTCTTCACTGATGTGCTAAATCAGCTCTCACACTTGGTAAATGGAAAGGAATCTGACATACATTAAAAAAAAAAATCTTTCTCTAGCCTGTTCTCATAATTAGATATAAAATCAAATTTTTATACTGATAATTAGTATTTTCTCCTAAAAATTTTTAAAAAATTATTCTGTCATTTGTTAAAACAGTACAGAAGATTTGGTCCAAGACTAGTTCAAAAGGGTAAAGAGATTGAACTTAACTCCAAATACAACAAGGAAAAGTGAATAATAAGGGCATCAAGGGGGGAGTATGAGGAACTTGATCATATATCAGGGGTGGGTAATTCTCACTACACTGGACTCAACAGGATTCTTGCTAAAGGCAGGCCAATTTCAAGGCATAGTCAAGAGAGCTTAGAAGAACCTAACTAAAGTTTGGTCATGGAGACAAACAAATGGAAAGATATCCCATGTTTATGAATTGGAAGAGTTAATATTTTTAAAATCTCCATAATACCCAAAGCCATCTGTAGACTCAGCACAATCCCTATCAAAAGTCCAATGGCATTTTTCACAGAAATAGAAAAAGCAATCCTAAAACTTGTAAGGAACCACAAAAGACCCATTGCCAAAGCAATCTTGAGAGTGAAGAACAAAGCTGGAGACATCACACTTCCTGATCTCAAACTATGCTACAAAGCTATCATAATCAAAACAGTGTGGTAGAGGTATAAAAATGGACACATGAAGCAATGGAGCAGAATCAAGAACCTAAAAATAAACCCTCACATATTTGGCAACTAATCTTTTACAAGGGAGCCAAGAATACTTAATGAGACAAGGGTAGTCTCTTCAATAAATGATGTTGGGAAAACTGGATAATCACATACAGAAAAATGAAAAGGACTCCTGTCTAAACTACTCACAAAAATTAATTCAATGAATTAAAGACCTAAAAATGAGAACCAGAACTATAAAACTACTAGAAGAAAGCATAGGGAAAAAATCTCTTTGACATTAGTCTTGGTAATGATTTTTTGGATCTGACACCAAAAGCAAAAATTAATAAATGGAATTGTCAAACTAAAAAGCTTCTGCACAGCAAAGGAAATCATCAACAAAATGAAAAGGCAACCTACATAATGGGAGAAAATATTTACAAGTCATATATCTGATAAGGGTTAATGGCCAAAATATGTCAATATAAAAACTCATATAGCTCAATAAGAAAAAACAGCCACATACACACAATCTGATTTTAAAAATGGACAGAGGAACTCAATTTTTCCAAAGAAGACATACAGATGACCAACAGGTACACAAAAAAGATACACCATCACTAATCAGGGAAATGTAAATCAAAACCACAATATTACCTCACATTTGTTAGAATTGTTTCATCAAAAAGACAAGAGATAACAAGTGTTGGTGAGGATGTGGAGAAAAAGGAACCTTTGTGCACTGTTGGTGGGAATGTAAGTTGGTACAGCCACTATGGAAAATGATATGGAGAGTCCTTAAAAAATCAGAAATAGAACTACCATATGATCCAGCAATCCTAATTCTGGGTATATAGCTGAAGGAAATGAAAACAGGATCTCAAAGAGCTGTCTGCCCTCCCATGTTCATTGAAGCATTATTGACAATAATCAAAATATGGAAACAACCTAAATGTCCATCAACAAATGAATTGACAAAGAAGATGTTGTGTACATATATATACACACAATGGAATTATTCAGCCATGAGAAAAAAGGAAACCCTGCCATTTGCAAAAACATGAGTGAAATTTGAGGGTATTGTGTTAAGTAAAATAAGTCAGAGAAAGACAAATACTGATGATCTCACTCATATGTGGAATATAGAAAATTCAAACTCAGAAACAGGCTCACATGATGGTTACCAGAGGCTGGGGAGTCGGGGAAATTGGGAGATGTTAATCAAATGGTACAAACTTCCAGTTATAAATGGAGTAAGTTCTGGGGATCTAATGTATGACATGGTGATTATAGTTAATAATATCATATTATATATTTGAAAGTTGCTAAGAGAGTAGATCTTAAATGTTCTCACCACAAATAAAGAAATGGTAATTATCTGATGTGATGGAGGTGTTAGCTAATGCTATGATGGTAGTCATTTTGCAGTATATGGGTATAAAATAAACATGTTGTACACCTTAAACTTACACAATTTTATATGTCAATTATATCTCAAAGCTGAAAAAAGTAAAGCTTGGTCAAAGAGGGAGTCTTGTCAAAACCATCAAAAAACTTTAATTTCTACTCTTTAAGACAATGTCACTTTTTCATTATTCCTAGAAGATGACTGAAGAAATTGTGTGCAGAAACAAGATGCCATAGGCAAATAACATCTTAATGGATACATATTACAAGCAAAAATAGAACAGAGTTATAATCATTAGGATGAAAAATTGAACTCATCTAAAGGGTTTAAATAGTACAAGAATCAATTTGTTATTAAAAGAGTTTAATTTCTCTTAAAATTATCATGAAATTATAACATTAGCATTGTTATTTGTTGACATTCTCTTAGGTCAGATTTTCATTTTTCTATGAAAAGTTAATTTTGTTAGAAGAGCCAGTGCACACAACTATATTTACTATTTAAAATCTAGCTCTTTAAATAGGAATTTTTTTAAACAAAGCTGTAGCAAAAACTCAGTTTTACCAAGAAACATTGTCCATGTACATGGTTAACTAAGGATATAAGACTGTTTCAACTATTAAAAGCTATAGTTTTGTATTTACTCAGTCAGAAGGAGAATACAGGTGTAAAGTATGTTATATAACTTAAAAAAGTTTTAATATGCTACCTTTTTTCATGAGTTTGTACATTTCATTGAAGTTCACTAAAATGTTGGCAAATAGTTGTGCACTTATTTTTTAAACTACTTTTTCTCTCTTATGTTCACTTTAAAAATTGTTATTATATATCTTTTATTTTTCCAGATATATCACCAAAGGTATGACTTTTGATATATTTTTATAAAACATTTTTTTAGACTTAATCTTCCTTATTATATATTTATTTTCTGTCATTAGTTAACACTCCTACTTTTGTTATATCTTTTAATGTCTTTGGATTTATTTTGTTATTTTTCAAGCTTCAGATAGACACAACACATTAGTTTTCATGCTTTTCTCTTTTTCCAAAAAAAGTTTTTTTAAAATAATTTTCTCTAGTTGATCAATATCATTAAATGTCTGAAAAATGCAAATTAAAATGAATAAAATACTACTTCTAACTCATTAGGATTGCTGTAATTAAAAGTCAGACAGTGACAACTGTTGGCAAGGATGTGGAGAAACTGGAAACCTCATTCATTGATGAATGGATAATGAAAATGTTTTATACAAATGAATACTATTCAGCAACAAAAAGAAGTAACTACTACATGAAACAACATTTATGAATCTCATTATGCTAAGTGAAAGACACCAAACCAAAAAAAGGACTACATATTGTACAATTCCGTTTATATTAAGTGTCTAGAAGAGGCAAATCTATAGTGACAGAAAGCAGATTATTTGTTGTCTGCCTTTGTGGGTGGGGGCAGGGATTGAGTAACTACAACAGTCATTAGGGATCATTTTGGGTGATGAAAATGTTCTAAAAGTGGGTTGTGAGGGTCACTGTATTTAAAATTGGTGAATGCTATATTGTATAAATTATACCTTAATAAAACTGCCTTCTAAAAACAACAAAAATAAATAATAATTTTCTTTATAACTTTTTTAAATACCTAAGGATATAAATTTCCACTGAAACCCTATTTTAGCTGATATTTAGTCCTGATATTTAGGTTTTTCATTACTCATTAGTTTTAAATGTTTTTAAATTTTTATTACGATTTTTTCTTCTTGAATTATTTAACAAAGTATTTGATTTTCTAAACATTTATAGGGTTTTTAGCTATTTTAAAAAATGAACTTATTTTTTAATTGCACTGTCAGAAAACACAGTATGTGATTATCTTCACTTTCTAATATGTTGAGCGTTTGATTAATTTTTAACTGACCCATGTGTACATGAGAAAAATATGTATTTGCTAACTTTGATGTGCAGAATTCTATATGCTTATACTAAGTAAAACGTGCTAATTGTTCAGCTCTTATATATTCTTTCTGGCTTTTTATTATACTTGTGCTATCACTAATTTAAAGAGGTTTATTGAATTCTCCCCTTATAATGGAAAATGTATCAATTTCTCCATATAATTCTATTAATTTGGCTTCTTAAAGCTGAGGCTAGTTTACTAGAGGCATGCATATTTAGAATTGCTATAGCTTTTCATAAATAGAATATATAAATAGAATGTTCTTTTACTATATACTTATGCTCCCCCAATAAGCTTCTTTTTTAAAAGTCTATTTGGTTTGATATCAATATAGATATGCAGTCCTCATCCTTGGTTATTATTTGCTTGATATATCCTTTACCACTAGTTAACTTTCAACCTCTGCATATGTGTTTACTTTATCTAATTTTATTATAAACAATATATATCTGAAATTTAAATATTTTTACAAGTGATAATTTCTATATTGACAATTTTAGTCCACTTACATTTTTTAAATAATCAAGAAAAAGTTCTTTAAAAATCTAAATAAATCTATAACTACTAAAGAAAATAAATAGATAGTTTAAAATCATCACCACCACCCCCAAAAACAGAACTTACCTAAATGATTGTACAGGGGAGTTTGTTACCTAACCAAATTTGGGTCTGCTAGCCTGTGCACAGTAAAGCCAATCTACTGACAGCAGGTTGTGATGAAGGAAAATGCAGAGTTTATTACAGGTGCCAAGCAAGGAGTGTGGGCAGCTAATACTCAAAAAACAAAACAAAACAAAAACCAACAACAACAAAAAAACCTGAACTAGATTCTCTACTTCAATCAATGCACTGAAATTGTGGTGTCACCAAAGAAACTGACTGGCAGGGAGGAAGAGACTTTCCAAATTGACATTCACCTTATTGATTTCACCTTTATCATTCCTTAGCTTTGCCTTCCTGGTGACTTTGGCAGCAGTAGGGACCTATACTTCAGAGATGTAATCACACTACAAGAGAAGATTGGACATACGTGTAGTCTAGCTGGCCTTCTCTCCCTGAAGGAAAACTATCTCCTGCAATATAAAATTATAATCCTAATGTTGATTGGTGAACATAAAATCAGAGCAAAGGGAATTAGTTCAGCATTTCAATATTTAATTGCATCAGGATTTTAATTATTACATCTCTCATCAGAATCAAGAGGTACCTGCTACCAAAACCAAGCATGGTGAATCTTTTATCAATGTGCTGTCTCCCCAGGACAAGCTAGGAGGAGGAACTGCTGCCATTCATTGCCTAATGGTCTTGCTTTTCTATATTTTATGCTAATTAATCCCTGTTTCTAATAAATAATTCTTTTTTAGATTCATTAATATCTTCTTTCATCTTGTTCTGCCCAGGAGGCCAACTTCTCTCTTCAAGATGACTTTGAATCTCTCATCATTTTGGGTGGATTTTATAATTGTTAGAGAACAATTTTCTTTCCCTGTTTTCCCAATTCTGAGAGAGCTCCTCACTATTACCCATATGAATATATATGCCCAAATAACTAATAAAAATTTAACCACACACATATATAAGAACTTTTCTGTTCTTTTCCTGCCTTCTCCCTTTGTGCCATTTAGTGGGAGTTCTAGCAGATTCTGGACAGTTTGACTAAGAGAGTTAAGCAATTAAAATTAGCCCTTTGGATATCAATCTTCCTGGCATATCTTAGAGGGCCACTAAGATCTCTGATTGTACCCTCCCTGCCTGCACAGCTTTATAGTGAAGGCAAGAAGTCTCATCTATCCAACTTTCCATTTGCTTCCTATCTTTTCTAAAGCGTATCCAATTATAGTTAAAAGCATTTGACTCCCTCAAAAGACTATGAATGATCAGGGAATAATGGAGGTCAGAGTAGCAATTTAAAAGCCTTGTGTTTTCCATAAATATCCAAAGAGAAACACTTTTGAATATTTTGTCCTCAGTGAAGTAACATCCATATCTCTGAAATTGCTTCAGAATCTCAAAAGACCCTGACAATATGCCTTGACCTTACATATTGGCTAAAATATAACTTTGGTGACTCCGGCAACAGTTATCTATATTTTAATGTCTCTACAAAGTTTCTCAACAGATCTATATAAGTAGATTCAAAAGAAGTAATCTTCTTTATTCAGCCACTTTGGAGATATGAATACAAATTGGGGAGGAAGGTGAAGATGAGAAGCAATGCCATAAGGAAAACGTGCATCTTTGTAAAAGCTAATTGTGATGACAATTACTTTCTGCTTTGGAAGCAAATGGGTGATTGGCTCTTACCATGAAATCTCTTCAAAGAAATAAAATAGATTTGTTCAAAGAAATAAAATAAAAGAAATTCAGTCAACAGTGACTGAATTGTTCATTATGTTAAGAATGGAAAGCAATCTTGTAAAATGTCATATTTTGCATTTATTTTAATTTTCCAAGAACATTTATGCCAACTAAATGTAAAATTTCCTCAATATCACTCCCACCTCATTAAAGGGGAAAAATACAGTGGCTAAATGCCTTTGACAAATAGTCATAGTATTTAAAGAATTATTGTCTTTTTAAGTAGAGTTATAGACAAGGAAAAATCAGATGAAGGAGTAAAAGAGGTATTCAAGATATTTGTCAAGGATAGGAAGATAAAGAGGAAAACAGTGGCTCAGTGAGGAATTCAGCCTTTGCTCTGAACAGCAGTGCTTGCAGAGCTCTGCCTCTCTCTGGAAGCATCTTGCACCTTCCATCCTTTAATCACTCACCCACCTGCTCCAACACACACTCAGAAAGGAGACTAAAATAATGGCAAAGAATAAACCACTTCCTGTTCTGGAGTTATTGTACTAGCCCCACACTATATAAATCTGCACATCTCTTCCAGATTTTGAACAGCTATTTCTAGTCATCTAGTTTAAAAATACACTTCCTATAGTTTCCTCAGACCTAGTTTGAATGCTGGGTTGGTGCCTGTGTTACTGGGCTGTTTCTGCTTAAGGCTTCTTTCTCAACTTGGGCTCTGGAGGTTAACCTCTTTAGATCTGTAAAGGACTGGCCTGTACAACTTTCATTTACTTCTGCTTATGTGTCCTGGCTGGCTTGAATGTTTGGAAGTAATGCCTGGCCTGAAGGCTGAGCCTGAAAATCCTGCTCATATTTTCAGGCTCTGCTCATGCCCATAATCTTTTTTTTTAATTGAGGTATAATTGACATAACATTGTATTAGTTTCAGGTGAACAGTGTAATGATTTGATATTTGTTTATATTTCAAAATAATAACCACAATAAGTCCAGTTAACATCCTTCACCATATGAAGTTATAAAACTTTTTTGTGTGATGAGAGCTTTCAAGATCCATTCTCCTAGATACTTTCAAGTATTTGATATAGTATTGTTAAATATATTTACCATGCTGTACATTACATCCCCATGACTTATTCATTTTATAACTGGAAACTTGTACTTTTTAACCGCATTTACCCCATTTCATCCACCCCTCACCCCTGCCTCAGACAACAACTAATGTGTTCATTTTCCATAAGCTCGTGGGGGTTTTTTGTTATTGATTTTTTGGTTTTGTTTTGTTTTTAGATTCGACATATAGTGAGATCATATGGTATTTATCTTTTATCTGACGTTTCACTTAGCATAATGTCCTCAAGGTCCATCCATGTTGTTGCAAATGGAAATTTTCATCTTTTTTTTATGGCTGAATAGTATTCTGTTGTGTGTTTTATATATATTCCACATTTTCTTTATCCATTCTCTATCAACAAACCTTAGGTTGTTTTTATGTCTTGGTTATTGTAATAATGCTTTGATGAACATGAGGGTGCCTCTATCAGTTCGAATTTGTGTCTTTGTTTTTTTCAAATTAATACCCAGAAATGAGGAATTGCTGAATCACATGGTAGCTCTACTTCTAATGTTTTTTGAGGAAACTCCATGGATGCACCAATTAACATTCCCACCAACAGGGCACAATGCTTCTCTTTTCTCCACATCTTTATCAACACTTATCTCTTATCTTTTTGAAAACAGTAGCCATTCTAACAGTTGTGAGGTGATATCTCATTATGGTTTTGACTTAATTTTCCACGATGATTGGTGATGTTGAGCATCTTTTCACATACCTGTAGGCCATCTGTATGTCTCCTTTGAAAAAATGTCTATTCAGACCTTCTGCCCATTTTTCAATCAGAATGTTTGGGGTTTTTTGCTATTGAGTTGTATGAGTTCTTTATATAGTTTTGATATTAACCCATTATCAGATATGTAATTTGTAAATATTTTCTTCCCTTTTGTATGTTGCCTTTTCATTTTGTTGATTATTTCCTTTTTTTGTGCAGAAGCTATTAATTAGATGTAGTCACACTTGTTTATTTTTGCTTTTGGTATCAAATCCAAAAAATCATCACCAAGACCAGTGTCAAGAAGCATACCACCAATGTTTTCTTGTAGGATTTTTATGGTTTCAGGTCTTATATTCAAGTCTTTAATCCAGTTTAATTTAATTTTTGTGTATGATGTAAGACAATGATCCAGTTTCATTCATTTGCATGGGGCATACAGTTTTCCCAACACCGTATATTGAAGAACCTTTCCTTTCCTCACTGTATAGTCTTGGCTCCTTTGTTGTAAATTAATTGACCAAATATGTGTGGGTATACTTCTGGGCTCTTTACTTTGTTCCATTGATCTATGTATCTGTTTTTATGCCAAACCATGCTGTTTTGATTCATATTGCTTTGTAATATAGTTTGAAACCAGGGAGCAGCATGCCTCCAGCTTGGTTCTTCATTCTAAAGATGGCTTTGGCAAATTAGGGTCTTTTGTGGTTCATACAAACTTCAGAATTGTTTGTTCTATTACTGTGGAAAATGCCATTGGAATTTTAATAAGGATTACAGTGAATCTGTAGATTGTTTTGGGTACTATAAACATTTTAACAGTATTAATTCTTCTAATCCATGAGCATGGAATATCGTTTCATTTATTTGCCTCTTCATTGCTTTCATTAATGTCTTATAGTTTTCACTGTACAGATCATTTACCTCCATGGTTAAATTTATTTCAAGGTATTTTATTCTTTTTGATGTAATCATAAATGGAATTGTTTACTTAATTTCTCTTTTAGATAGTTTATTATCAGCATATAGAAATCACACAGAATTTTGAATATTTAGTATCCTTCAGCTTTACTGAATATGTTGATTAGTTCTAACAATTTTTGGTGGTGTCTTTAGGATTTTCTATATATAATATCAGATGATCTGCAAAAAGTGACAGTTTTACTTCTTTCTTTCCAATTTGGGTGTCTTTTATTTTTTGACTAAATGTTCTCGCTAGGACTTCCAATAGTATATATATATATATTTTTTAAACAATTTCTTTTTTTTTTTTTTTTTTAAGAAATTCACGTTCTTTTATATGTTTATTTATTTATTTATTTATTTATTTATTTATTTATTTATTTATGACTGTGTTGGGTCTTAGTTTCTGTGTGAGGGCTTTCTCTAGTTGTGGCAAGTGGGGACCACTCTTCATCGCGGTGTGCGGGCCTCTCACCATCGCGGCCTCTCTTGTTGCGGAGCACAGGCTCCAGACACGCAGGCTCAGTAATTGTGGCTCACGGGCCCAGTTGCTCCGTGGCATGTGGGATCTTCCCAGACCAGGGCTCGAACCCGTGTCCCCTGCATTGGCAGGCAGATTCTCAACCACTGCGCCACCAGGGAAGCCCAGTATATTTTTTAAAAGTAGCAAGAGTGCACATACTTGTCTTGATTCTGATCTTAGAGGAAAAGCTTTCAGCATTTCACTGTTGAGTATGATGTTAGCTGTGGGCTTGCCATGTATGGCCTTTATCATATTGAATTATGTTCCCCCTATACCAACTTTGCTGAGAGTTTTTATCATGAATGGAGGTTGAGTTCTGTCAGATGCTTTTTCTGCATCTATTGAGATGATCATATGATTTTTACCCCTCATTTTGTTAATGTGGTGTATTAAATTGAGTGATTTGTGGATACTGTACTATCCTTGCATCCCTGGAATAAATCCCACTTGATCATGGTGTATAATCCTTTTAATTTATTGTTGAAATTAGTTTGCTAATAATTTGTTGAGGACTTTTGCATCTATGTTCATCAGGAATATTGGCCTGTAATTTTCTTTTCTTGTGTCACCCTATCTGGTTTTAAGATCAGGATAATATTAGCCTCATAAAATGAGTTTGTAAGTCTTTCCTTCTATACTATTTTTTGAAAGAGTTTGAAAAGGATTATTATTAATTCTTCTTTGAATGTTTGGTAGAATTCACCAGTAAAGCCACCTGGGCTGGAATTTTCTTTTTAGGGAGATTTTTCGTTATTGATTCAACCTCCTTACTAGTAATAAGTGTGTTCAGATGTTCTATTTCTTCATGGTTCAGTCTTGGTAGGTTACATGCTGCTAGGAATTTTTTCTTCTAGCTTGTCAAATTTGTTGGCATGTAAGTATTCATAGTAGTCTCTTACAATCCTTTGTATTTTTGTGATTTCAGTTATAATGTCTCCTCTTTAATTTCTAAGTTTATTTATTTGTGTGCTCTCTTTTTTTCTTAATGCGTCTGGTTAAAGTTTTGTCAATTTTGTCTTCAAAGAACCAGATCTTAGTTTCATTGATCTTTTCGTTTGTCTTTTAAGTCTCTATTTCATTTATTTCTGCTCTAATTTTTGTTACTTTCTATCCTCTACTAACTTTGGGCTTCATTTGTTCTTCTGTATGTAAGTCATTGAAATGTAAAGTTAGGTGCTTTATTTGAGATTTTTGTTTTATGAGATAGGCATTTATCTCTATGAACTTCCTTCTTACAACAGCTTCTGCTATATCCCGTAAGTTTTGGTTTGTTATATTTCCATTTTTATTTGTCTCTCAGTATTTTTTTTATTTCTCTTTTGATCTTCTTCTTTGACCCATTATTTGTTCAGTAGGATGTTAATCTCCACATAGTTGTGAATTTTCCAGTTTCTTCTTGTAATTGATTTCTAGTTTCAAACTATTGTGGTCAGAGAAGATAAGTGATACTGTCAATGTCAAATTTACTAAGACTTGTTTTGTGGCCTAATATATGACCTACCCTAGAAAATATTCCTTGTGCACTTGAGAAAAATATGTATTCTGTTGCTTTTAGAAGGCATATTCTGTATATATCTGTTAATTCTATTGGCTATAATGTGTTGTTTAAGGTAAATGTTTTCCTTACTGATTTTCTATCTGCTTGACCTATTGATGTAAGTAGAATGTTAAAGTCCCCTATTGCTATTTCTCCCTTTAAGTCTGTTAGTATTTGCTTTATATATTTAGGTACTCTTATGTTGGGTGCAGAAATATGTACAAATGTTATATCCTCTTTTTGGATTGACCCCTTTATCATTATGTAATGTCCTTTTTTGTCTCTTATTACAGTCTTTGTTTTAAAGTCTAGTTTGTCTGATATAAGTATAGCTACCACAGCTTTCTTTTGATTTCTATTTGCATGAATTTTTTTTTTAATCTCTTCACTTCAGTCAATGTGTGTCCTTACATCTGAAGTGAATCTCTTGTAGGCAGCATATAGATGAGTCTTGTTTTTGTTTGTTTTTTTAAAATCCATTCAGCCATTCTGTGTCTCTTGATTGGAGCATTTAATCCATTTACAATTAGAGTAATTATTGATAGATATGTACTTATTGCCATTTTGTTAATTGTTTTCTGGCTGTTTTGTAGTTCTTCTCTTGCTCTCTTTCTTTGTGGTTTGATGCCATTCTTCCGTGGTATGCTTAGTTCCTTTCACTTTATCTTTTGTGTATTTACGATGGGTT
Source organism: Balaenoptera musculus (assembly GCF_009873245.2). Classification (NCBI taxonomy): domain Eukaryota; kingdom Metazoa; phylum Chordata; class Mammalia; order Artiodactyla; family Balaenopteridae; genus Balaenoptera; species Balaenoptera musculus. The sequence goes on along the minus strand of NC_045789.1, from coordinate 79,231,694 downwards.
TTTGCTTTGTGGTTGCCATGAGACTTACATATAACCACTAATTTATAACAATCTATTTTAGGCTGATAACAACTTAACTTTGAACACATTCTAAAGCTCTGTATTTTTACTCTCCACCGCATATGTTTTAGGTTTTGTTGTTACATTTTACATCTTTATATCCTGTTTCCCTTAAATAATTATTGTGGTTATATTAATGTTTACTGCTTTTGTATTTTAACCTTCATACTAGCTTTATAAGTGCTTAATCCACTACTTTTACTATATGTTTACCTTTACCAGGGAGATTTATACTTTCCTATGTTCCCTTGCTACTATTTAGAGCCCTTTCTTTTTAGCTTAAATAAGTCCCTTTAACATTTCTTGTAAGCAAATTTAATGGTGATGAACTCCTTTAACTTTAGATTGTCTTGAAAACTGTTTATCTGTTCTTCAGTTCTGAAAGATAATTTTGCAGGGTAGAGTATTCTTGGTTGGAAGTTTTTCTTTTCTTTCAGCACATTGAATATACTGTGCTCCTACCTTGTGGTTTCTAGAGTTTCTATTGAAAAATATGATAGTCTTATGGGGATACCCTTGTATGTAACAAATTATCTTTTTTTTTTCTTGCTGCTTTTAAGATTCTCTTGTTTAACTTTAGAGATTTTAATTATAATGTGTCTTGGTGTGGGTCCCCAAGTTAAGAGAACTTTTCAGCCATTATTTCTCAAATAAGTTTTCTGTCCCTTTGTCTCATCTCTTTATGGAACTCCTATACTGTGAATGTTAGTTCACTTGATGTTGTTCCATAAGTCCCTTAAGATATCTTAACTTAAAAAAAATTTTTTTCTGTTTCCTCACGCTGGTTGAGTGAGTTCCACTGCCCTGTCCTTCAGTTCATTGATCTCTCCTGGTTTATCTAGTCTGCTGTTGAATCCCTGTATTGTATTTTTCAGTTCAGTTATTGTATTCTTCAGCTCTATGACTTCTTTTTGTTATTCACCTCATTTTTATTGCAATTATTGTTGCTTTCACGTTTGTTCCCCTACCAGACAGTAAGATTCATATATATATATATATATATATATAATTGAAGTATAGATGACTTACTATATTGTGTTAGTTTCAGGTGTACAAAACAGTGATTCAGTTATATATATATTTACTTTTTCAGATTCTTTTCACTCATGGGTTATTACAAAATATTGAATATAGTTCCTTCTGCTATACAACAGGTCCTTGCTGGTTATCTTTTTTTTTTTTAAGTTTTACTAACTCTTTTATTTTTTCTTTTACTTTTTATTTGTTTTAACATCTTTATTGGAGTATAATTGCTTTACAATGGTGTGTTAGTTTCTGCTTTATAACAAAGGAATCAGTTATACATATACATATGTCCTCATATCTCTTCCCTCTTGCATCTCCCTCTCTCCCACCCTCCCTATCCCACCCCACTAGGTGGTCACAAAGCACTGAGCTGATCTCCCTGTGCTATGAGGCTGCTTCCCACCAGCTATCTATTTTATGTTTGGTAGTGTATATATGTCCATGCCACTCTGTCACTTTGTCCCACCTTACCCTTCACCCTCCCCATATCCTCAAGTCTCATTGTAGTAGTCCTCAAGTAGTAGGTCTGCGTCTTTATTCCTGTCTTGCCCCTAGGTTCTTCATGACCTTTTTTTTTTTTCCTTAGATTCCATATATATGTGTTAGCATACTGTATTTGTTTTTCTCTTTCTGACTTACTTCATTCTGTATGACAGACTCTAGGTCCATCCACCTCACTACAAATAACTCAATTTAGTTTCTTTTTATGGCTGAGTAATATTCCATTGTATATATGTGCCACATCTTCTTTATCCATTCATCTGTTGATGGACACTTAGGTTGCCTCCATGTCCTGGCTATTGTAAATAGAGCTGCAACGAACATTGTGGTACATGACTCTTTTTGAGTTACGGTTTTCTCAGGGTATATGCCCAGTAGTGGGATTGCTGCATTGTATGGTAGTTCTATTTTTAGTTTTTAAAGGAACCTCCATACCGTTCTCCATAGTGGCTGTATCAGTTTACATTCCCACCAACAGTGCAAGAGTGTTCCCTTTTCTCCACACCCTCTCCAGCATTTATTGTTTCTAGATTTTTTGATGATGGCCATTCTGACTGGTGTGAGATGATATCTCATTGTAGTTTTGATTTGCATTTCTCTAATGATTAATGATGTTGGGCATTCTTTCATGTGTTTGTCGGCAATCTGTATATCTTCTTTGGAGAAATGTCTATTTAGGTCTTCTGCCCATTTTTGGATTGGGTTGTTTGTTTTTTTGTTATTGAGCTGCATGAGCTGCTTGTAAATCTTGGAGATTAATCCTTTGTCAGTTGCTTCATTTGCAAATATTTTCTCCCATTCTGAGGGTTGTCTTTTGGTCTTGTTTATGGTTTCCTTTGCTGTGCAAAAGCTTTTAAGTTTCATTAGGTCCCATTTGTTTATTTTTATTTTTATTTCCATTTCTCTAGGAGGTGGGTCAAAAAGGATCTTGCTCTGATATGTCATAGAGTGTTCTGCCTATGTTTTCCTCTAAGAGTTTGATAGTGTCTGGCCTTACATTTAGGTCTTTAAGCAATTTTGAGTTTATTTTTCTGTATGGTGTTAAGGAGTGTTCTAATTTCAGTCTTTTACATTTAGCTGTCCAGTTTCCCCAGCAGCACTTATTGAAGAGGCTGTCTTTTCTCCACTGTATATGCTTGCCTCCTTTATCAAAGATAAGGTGACCATATGTGCGTGGGTGTATCTCTGGGCTTTCTGTCCTGTTCCATTGATCTATATTTCTGTTCTTGTGCCAGTACCATACAGTCTTGATTACTGTAGCTTTGTAATGTAGTCTGAAGTCAGGGAGCCTGATTGCTCTAGCTCCGTTTTTCTTTCTCAAAATTGCTTTGGCTATTCAGGGTCTTTTGTGTTTCCATACAAATTGTGAAATTTTTTGTTCTAGTTCTGTGAAAAATGCCAGTGGTAGTTTGATAGGGATTGCATTGAATCTGTAGATTGCTTTGGGTAGTATAGTCATTTTCACAATGTTAATTCTTCCAATCCAAGAACATGGTATATCTCTCCGTCTATTTGTACCATCTTTAATTTCTTTCACCAGTGTCTTATAATTTTCTGCATACAGGTCTTTTGTCTCCTTAGGTAGGTTTATTCCTAGATATTTTATTCTTTTTGTTGCAACGATAAATGGGAGTGTTTTCTTAATTTCACTTTCAGATTTTTCATCATTAGTGTACAGGAATGCAAGAGATTTCTGTGCATTAATTTTATATCCTGCTACTTTACCAAGTTCATTAATTAGCTCTAGTAGTTTTCTGGTAGCATCTTTAGGATTCTCTAGGTATAGTATCATGTCATCTGCAAACAGTGACAGCTTTATTTCTTCTTCTCCGATTTGGAGTCCATTTATTTCTTTTTCTTCTCTGATTGCTGTGGCTAAAACTTCCAAAACTATGTTGAATAATAGTGGTGAGAGTGGGCAGCCTTGTCTTGTTCCTGATCTTAGTGGAAATGGTTTCAGTGTTTCACCATTGAAGACGATGTTGGCTGTGGGTTTGTCATATATGGCCTTTATTATGTTGAGGTAGGTTCCCTCTATGCCTACTTGCTGGAGGGTTTTTATCATAAATGCGTGTTGAATTTTGTCAAAAGCTTTCTCTGCATCTATTGAGATGATCATATGGTTTTATTCTTCAATTTGTTAATATGGTGTATCACATTGATTGATTTGCGTATAGTGAAGAATCCTTGCATTCCTGGGATAAACCCCACTTGATCATGGTGTGTGATCCTTTTAATGTGCTGTTGGATTCTGTTTGCTAGTATTTTGATGAGGATTTTTGCTTCTATATTCATCAGTGATATTGGCCTGTAGTTTTCTTTTTTTGTGACATCTTTGTCTTGTTTTGGTATCAGGGTGATGGTGGCCTTGTAGAATGAGTTTGGGAGTGTTCCTCCCTCTGCAATGTTTTGGAAGTGTTTGAGAAGGATAGGTGTTAGCTCTTCTCTAAATGTTTGATAGAATTCACCTGTGAAGTCATCTGGTCCTGGGCTTTTGTTTGTTGGAAGATTTTTTTTTTTTAACATCTTTATTAGAGTATAATTGCTTTACAATGGTGTGCCATTTTTTGCTTTATAACAAAGTGAATCAGTTATACATATGTTCCCATATCTCTTCCCTCTTGCGTCTCCCTCCCTCCCACCCTCCTTATCTCACCATTCTAGGTGGTCTAGCAGCTATGCGGATGATTCCCACTAGCTATCTGTTTTACATTTGGTAGTGTATATATGTCCATGCCACTCTCTCACTTTGTCCCAGCTTACCCTCCCCCCTCCCCGTATCCTCAAGTCCATTCTCTAGTAGGTCTGCATCTTTATTCCCATCTTGCACCTAGTTTTGTTGGAAGATTTTTAATCAGAGTTTCAATTTCAGTGCTTGTGATTGGTCTGTTCATATTTTCTATTTCTTCCTGGTTCAGTCTTGGAAGGTTGTGCATTTCTAAGAATTTGTCCATTTCTTCCAGGTTGTCCATTTTATTGACATAGAGTTGCTTGTAGTAATGTCTCATAATCCTTTGTATTTCTCCAGTGTCAGTGGTTACTTCCCCTTTTTCGTTTCTAATTCTATTGATTTGAGTCTTCTCCCTTTTTTTCTTGATGAGTCTGGCTAATGGTTTATCAGTTTTGTTTCTCTTCTCAAAGACCCAGCTTTTAGTTTTATTGATCTTTGCTCTCATTTCCTTCATTTCTTTTACATTTATTTCTGATCTGATATTTATGATTTCTTTCCTTCTGCTAACTTTGGGAGTTTTTTGTTCTTTCTCTAATTGCTTTAGGTGTAAGGTTAGGTTGTTTATTTGAGGTGTTTCTTAAGGTTGGATTGTATTACTATAAACTTCCCTCTTAGAACTGCTTTTGCTGCATCCCATAGGTTTTGGGTCGTCGTTTTTTCGTTTTCATTTGTTTCTAGGTATTTTTTGACTTACTCTTTGATTTCTTCAGTGATCTCTTGGTTATTAAGTAGTACGTTGTTTAGCCTCCATGTGTTTGTATTTTTTACAGATTTTTTTCCTGTGATTGATATCTAGTCTTATAGTGTTGTGGTCAGAAAAGATACTTGAAACGATTTCAGTTTTCTTAAATTTATCAAGGCTTGATTTGTGACCCAAGGAATGATCTGTCCTGGAGAATGTTCCATGAGCACCTGAGAAGAATGGGTATTCTGTTGTTTTTGGATGGAATGTCCTATAAATATCAATTAAATCCATCTTGATTAATGTATCATTTAAAGCTTGTGTTTCCTTATTTATTTTCATTTTGGATGATCTGTCCTTTGGTGAAAGTGGGGGTGTTAAAATCCCTTACTATGATTGTGTTCCTGTCGATTTCCCCTTTTATGGCTGTTAGTATTTGCCTTATGTATTGAGGTGCTCCTATGTTGGGTGCATAAATATTTACAATTGTTTTATCTTCTTCTTGGATTGATCCCTTGATCATTATGTAGTGTCCTTCTTTGTCTCTTATAATAGTCTTTGTTTTAAAGTCTATTTTGTCTGATATGAGAATTGCTACTCCAGCTTTTCTTTTGATTTCCAATTGCATGGAATATCTTTTTCCATTTCCTCCCTTTCAGTCTGTATGTGTCCCTAGGTTGAAGTGGGACTCTTGTTAGCATATATATGGATCCTTTTTTTGTATCTATTCAGCCAATCTATGTCTTTTGGTTGGAGCATTTAATCCATTTACATTTAAGGTAATTATCGATATGTATGTTCCTATTACCATTTTCTTAATTGTTTTGGGTTTGTTATTGTAGGTCTTTTCCTTCTCTTTTGTTTCCTGGCTAGAGAAGTTCCTGGTTTGGTGGAGCTGAATTCTCTTAGCTTTTCCTTGTCTGTAAAGGTTTATTTCTCCATCAGATATGAATGAGATCCTTGCTGGGTAGAGTAATCTTGGTTGTAGGTTTTTCTCCTTCATCACTTTAAATATGTCCTGCCACTCCCTTTTGGCTTGCAGAATTTCTGATGAAAGATCAGCTGTTAACCTTATGCGGATTCCCTTGTGTGTTATTTGTTGTTTTTCCCTTGCTTCTTTTAATATTTTTTCTTTGTATTTAATTTTTGATAGTTTGATTAATATGTGTCTTGGCGTGTTTCTCTTTGGATTTATCCTGTATGGGACTCTCTGTGCTTCCCGGACTTGATTAACTATTTCCTTTCCCATATTAGGGAATTTTTCAACTATAATCTCTTCAAATATTTTCTCAGTCCCTTTCTTTTTCTCTTCTTCTTCTGGGACCCCTATAATTCAAATATTGTTGCCTTTAATGTTGTCCCAGAGGTCTCTGAGAGTGTCCTCAATTCTTTTTATTCTTCTTTCTTTATTCTGCTGTACAGTAGTTATTTCCACTATTTTATCTTCCAGGTCACTTATCCGTTCTTCTGCCTCAGTTATTCTGCTATTGATCCCTTCTAGAGAATTTTTAATTTCATGTATTTTGTTCTTCATCACTGTTTGTTTGCTCTTTAGTTCTTCTAGGTCCTTGTTAAACATTTCTTGTATTTTTTCCATTCTATTTCCATGATTTTGGATCATCTTTAGTATCATTGTTCTGAATTCTTCTTCAGGTAGACTGCCTAATTCCTCTTCATTTGTTAGGTCTGCTGGGTTTTTGCCTTGCTCCTTCATCTGCTTTGTGTTTCTCTGTCTTCTCATTTTGTTTAACTTACTGTGTTTGGGATCTCCTTTTCGCAGGCTGCAGGGTCGTAGTTCCCATTGTTTTTGGTGTCTGTCCCAGTGGCTAAGGTTGGCTCAGTGGGTTGTGTACACTTCCTGGTGGAGGGAATAGTGCCTGTGTTTTGGTGGATGAGGCTGGATCTTGTCTTTCTGGTGGACAGGTCCACGTCTGGTGGTGTGTTTTGGGGTTTCTGTGGCCTCATTATGATTTTAGTCATCCTCTCTGCTAATGGATGAGGTTGTGTTCCTCTCTTGCTAGTTGTTTGGCATAGGGTGTCCAGCACTGTAGCTTGCTGGTCATTGAGTGGAGCTGGGTCTTGGCATTGAGATGGAGATCTCTGGGAGATTTTCGCTGTTTGATGTTACATGGAGCTGGGAGGTCTCTTGTGGACCAGTGTCCTGAACCTGGCTCTCCCACCTCAGAGGCACAGCCCTGACACCTGGCTGGAGCACCACAAGCCTGTCATCCACACAGCTCAGAGTAAAAGGGAGAACAAAAAGAAAGAAAGAAGAAGATAACGTAAAATAGAATATAATAAAGTAAAATAAAATAATATAGTTATTAAAATAAAAAATAATTATTAAAAAAATTTTTACAAAGTAATTAAAAAAATAAAAGGAAAGAAAGAAGAGAGCAACCAAACCAAAAAACAAATCCACCAATTATAACAAGTGCTAAAAATTATACTAAAAAAAATAAAAATAAAAATGAAAACTAGACAGAGAGAACCCTAGGACAAATGGTAAAAGCGAAGCTATACAGACAAAATCACACACAGAAGCATACACATACACACTCACAAAAAGAGAAAAAGGGAAAAATATATATATATCGTTGCTCCCAAAGTCCACCTCCTCAGTTTCGGGTGATTCGTTGTCTATTCCGGTATTCCACAGATGCAGGGTATATCGTTGATTGTGGAGATTTCATGTGCTGCTCTTGAGGCTGCTGGAAAATTTTCCCTTTGTCTTCTTTGTTCGCACTGCTCCCGGGCTTCAGCTTTGGATTTGGACCTGCCTCTGCGTGTAGGTCGCCTGAGGGCGTCTGTTCTTCGCTCAGACGGGATGGGGTTAATGGAGCAGCTGATTCGGGAGCTCTGGCTCAGTCAGGCCGGGGGGAGGAAGGGGTACCGATGCCATGCAAGCCTGTGGCGGTAGAGGCCAGCATGACTTTGCACCAGCCTGAGATGCGCCGTGTGTTCTCCCAGGGAAATTGTCCCTGGATCACGGGACCCTGGCAGTGGCGAGCTGCACAGGCTCCCGGGAGGGGAGGTGTGGATAGTGACCTGTGCTTGCACACAGGCTTCTTGGTGGCTGCAGCAGCCTTAGCGTTTCATGCCCGTCTCTGGGGTCTGCGCTGATAGCTGCGGCTCGCGCCCGTCTCTGGAGCTCCATTAAGTGGCGCTCTTAATCCCCTCTCCTCACGCACCAGGAAACAAAGAGGCAAGAAAAAGTCTCTTGTCTCTTCAGCAGCTCCAGACTTTTTCCCAGACTCCCTCCCGTCTAGCTGTGGTGCACTAACCCCTTCAGGCTGTGTTCACGCCGCCAACCCCAGTCCTCTCCCTGGGATGTGACTTCCGAAGCCCGAGCCTCAGCTTCCAGCCCCCACCTGTCCAGGCTGGTGAGCAGGCAAGCCTCTCGAGCTGGTGAGTGCTGGTTGGCACTGATCCTCTGTGCAGGAATCTCTCCGCTTTGCCCTCCTCACCCCTGTTGCTGCACTCTCCTCCGTGGCTCTGAAGCTTCCCCCCTTTGCCACCCACAGTCTCTGCCCAGGAAGGGGCTTCCTAGTGTGTGGAAACCTTTCTTCCTTCACAGCTCCCTCCCACTGGTGCAGGTCCCATCCCTATTCTTTTGTCTATTTTTTCTTTTGTCTTTTGTCCTACCCAGGTACATGGGGAGTTTCTTGCCTTTTGGGAGGTGTGAGGTCTTCTGCCAGCATTCAGTGGGTGTTCTGTATGAGTTGTTCCACATGTAGATGTATTTCTGATGTATTTGTGGGTAGGAAGGTGATCTCCACATCTTACTCTTCCGTCATCTTGAAGCTCTTCCTTACTCACTCTGTCCCGCAGTCCCCAGGACTGTTGCTGCTTCGACTGCTGTGGCCTCTCCAGAGCCGGCAGCCTCAGTGAGGCTGCCCTCTGCTTGGGCTCCAGGGCAGTTCAGTGACCTGTTATCTATTTTATATATAGTAGTGTGTACATGTTAATCCCAAACTCCTAATTTATCCCTCCCCCACCCCTTTTCGCTTTGGTAATGATAAGTTTGTTTTCTCTGTCTGTGGGTCTATTTCTGTTTTGTAAATAAGTTCATTTCTATCTTTTTTTTTTTGATTCCACGTAAGTGATAACATACGGTATTCATCTTTTGCTTACTTCACTTAGTATGATAATCTCTAGGTCCATCCATGTTGCTACAAATGGCATTATTTAATTCTTTTTTATGACTAATATTCCATCGTGTTTGTGTGTGTATATATAATATATATTTTATACATATATGTATATATATATATATATACTCACATCTTCTTTATCCATTCATCTGTCAATGGATATTTAGGATGCTTCCATATCTTGCCTATTGTGATTAATGCTGCTCTGAACATCAGAGTGAATATATCTTTTCTAATTAGAGTTTTCTTCAGATATATATGGGATTACAGGATCATATGGTAACTCTACTTTTAGTTTTTTAAGGAACCTACATATGATTCTCCATAATGTCTGCCCCAATTTACATTCCCATCAACAGTGTAGGAGAGTTCTTTTTTCTCCACACCTTCTTCAGCATTTGATATTTATAGACTTTTTGATGATGGCCATTCTGACCAGAATGAGGTTATACCTCAGTTTAGTTTTGATTGGCATTTCTCTAACAATTAACAATATTGAGCATCTTTTCATGTTCCAATTAGCCATCTGTATTTGTTCTTTGAAGAAGTGTCTATTTAGGTCCTCTGTCCATTTTTTGCTTGGGTTGTTTGGTTTTTTATATTGAGCTGTACAAGCTGTTTGTATATTTTGGAAATTAATTCCTTCTTGGTCTCATTGTTTGCAAATATTTTCTCCCATTCCATAGGTTGTCTTGTCGTTTTGTTTATGGTTTCCTTTGCTGTGCAAAACCTTTTAAGTTTAATTAGGTCCCATTTGTTTGTTTTTGTTTTCATTACTATATAAGATGGATCAAAAAAAATAGCTGTGATTTATGTCAAAAAGTGTTCTGCCTATGTTTTCTTCCAGGAGTTCTATAGTATCCAGACTTACATTTAGGTCTTTAATCCATTTTGAGTTTATTTTATGGTGTTAGGGTGTGTTCTAATTTCTTTCTTATACATGTAGCTGTCCAGTTTTCTCAGAACCACTTATGGAAGAGGCTGTCTCTGCTCCAGTGTATATTCTGGCCTCTTTGTCATAGATTAGGTGACCATAGGTGTGTGGGTTTCTCTCTGGGCTTTCCATCCTGTTCCATTGATCGATATTGCTGTTTTTTTGCGAGTACCATACTGTCTTGATTACTGTAGCCCTGTAGTATAGTCTGAAGTTATGGAGCCTGATTCCTCCAGCTGTTTCTCTTTCTCTTTTGCTATTCGAGGTCTTTTGTGTTTCCATACAAATTGTAAAATTTTTTATTCTAGTTCTGTGAAAAATGCCATTGGTAATTTGATAAGGATTGCATTGAATCTGTAGATTGCTTTGGGTAGTATAGTCATTTTTACAATATTGAGTCTTCCAATTCAAGAACATGGTATATCTCTCCATCTGTTTGTGTCGTCTTTGATTTCTTTCATCAGTATCTTACAGTTTTCTGCATATGGGTCTTTTGCCTCCTTACATAGGTTTATTCCTAGGTATTTTATTCTTTTTGTTGCAGTGGTAAATGTGATTGTTTCCTTAATTTCTCTTTCTGATCTTTTGTTGTTAGTGTATAGGAATGCAAGAGATTTCTGTGTATAAATTTTGTATCCTGTGACTTTACTAAGTTTATTGATTAGCTCTAGTAGTTTTCTGGTGGCGTCTTTAGGATTTTCTATGTATAGTATCATGTCATCTGCAAACAGTGACAATTTTACTTCTTTTCCAATTTGGATTCCTTTTATTTCTTTTTTCTTCTCTGATTGCTGTGGCTAGGTCTTCCAAAACCATGTTGAATAAAAATGGTGAGAGTGGACATCCTTCTCTTGCTCCTGATCATAGAAGAAATGCTTTCAGATTTTCACTGTTGAGAGTGATGTTAGCTGTTGGTTTGTCATATATGGCCTTTATTATGTTGAGATACGTTCCCTCTGTGCCCACTTTCTGGAGGATTTTTATGATAAATGGGTGTTGAATTTTGTCAAAACTTTTTCTGCATCTATTGAGATGATCATATGGTTTTTATTTTTCAGTATGTTGATGTGGTGTATCACACTGATTGATATTGAAAAATCCTTGCATCCCTGGGATAAATCACTCTTGATCATGGTGTATGATCCGAATTGACTAATTTGGTTTGCTAGTATTTTGTTGAGGATTTTTATGTCTATGTTCATCAATGATATTGGCCTGTAATTTTCCTTTTTTGTGGTATCTTTATCTAGTTTTGGTACGAGGGTGATGGTGGCCTCATAGAATGTGTTCGGAAGTGTTCCTTCCTCTGCAATTTTTTTTGGAGTAGTTTCAGAAGGATAGGGGTTATCTCTTCTCTAAATACTTGAGAGAATTTGCCTGTGAAGCCATCTGGTCCTGGAGTTCTTTTTTGGGGGAGCTTTTTAATCACAGATTCAATTTCAGTATTTGTAATTTGTTCATATTTTCTATTTCTTCCTGGTCCAGTCTTGGGAGATTGTACCTTTCTAAGAACTTGTCTGTTTCTTCTAGGTTGTTCATTTTATTGGCATATAGTTGCTTGTAGCAGTCTCTTATCGTCCTTTGTATTTCTGTGGTGTCGGTTCTAAGTTCTCCTTTTTCATTTCTAATTTTATTGATTTGGGCCCTCTCCCTCTTTTTTCTTGATGAGTCTGCCTAAAGATTTCTCAATTTTGTTTATCTTTTTAAAGAACTAGTTCCATTAATTTTTTTATTGTTTTCTTTGTTTCTATTTCATTTATTTCTGCTCTGATCTTTATGATTGTTTTCTTCTACTAACTTTGGGTTTTGTTTGTTCTTCTTTCTCTAGTTGCTTTAGATGTAAGGTTAGGTTTTTTTATTTGAGATTTTTCTTGTTTCCTGAGGTAACCTTGTATCACTATAAATTTCACTCTTAGATCTGCTTTTGTTGCATCCTGTACATTTTGGATTGTTGTGTTTGCATTTTCATTTGTCTCTAGGTTTTTTTTTTTATTTCCTGTTTGGCATTCAGTGATCCAAATGTTATGTCTGTTAACATTTGCTTTATATATTGAGGTGCTCCTATGTTGGGTGTATATATATTTACAATTGTTTTATCTTCTTCTTGGATTGATCCTTTGATCATTAAGTAGTGTCCTTCTTTGTCTCTTGTAACAGTCTTTATTTTAAAGTCTGTTTTGTTTGATGTAAGTATTCCTGCTCCAGCTTTCTTTTGATTTCCATTTGCATGGAACACCTTTTTCCATCCCCTCACTTTCAGTCTGTATGTGTCCCTAGGTCTGAAGTGGGTCTCTTGTACACACCATATACATGGGTCTTGTTTTTGATGCATTTAGTCAGTCTGTGTCTTTTGGTTGGAGCATTTAATCCATTTACATTTAAGGTAATTATCAATATGTATGTTCTTATTGCCACTTTGTTAATTGTTATGGACTTGTTTTTATAGGGTTTTTTTCTTCTGTTCTGTTGTGATTTGATGACTATCTTTAGTGTTGTTTGAATACCTTTTTCTTTTTTGTGTGTATATCTATTATACATTTTTGTTTTGCAGTTACCATGAGGTTTTGGTATAGCACTTTGTATATAAACATGGTTGGTTTAGTTTTCTGATCTCTTAATTTAAAATGCATTTCAAATATCCTGGATTTGTACTCTCCTCAGTCACTGGTTTTGGTATCATATTTGTATGTGGATGGTTTCCTTCCTTTACTGTATGTTTACCTTTACCTGTGAGCTTTCCCATTTCATAATTTTCTTATTTCTAGTTGTGACCTTTTCTTTTCCACTTAGAGAAGTTCCTTTAGCATTTTTTGCAAGGCTGGTCTGGTGGTGCTGAATTATCTTACCTTTTGCTTGTCTGTAAAGCTTTTGATTTCTCCATCAAATCTAAAGGAGCACTTTGCTGGATAGAGTATTCTTGGTTGTGGTTTCTTCCCTTTCAAAACTTTAAATATATCGTGCAACTCCTTTCTGGCCTTCAGTGTTTCTGCTGAAAAATCAACTGATAGTCTTATGGGGATTCCCTTGTATGTTGTTGCTTTTCCCTTATTGCTTTTAATATTTTCTTTTTGTTTTAAATTTTTGTCAATTTGATTACTGTGTGTTTTGGCATGTTCATCCTTGGGTTAATCCTGCCTGGGACTCTCTGCACTTCCTGGACTTAGGTGATTGTTTTCTTTCCCATGTTAGGGAAGTTTTCAGCTATTATCTCTTCAAATATTTTCTCAGGCTCTTTCTTGCCCTCTTCTCCTTCTGGGACCCCTATAATGTGAATATTAGTGCGTTTGACCTTGTCCTAAATGTCTCTTAAGTTGTCCTCATTTCTTTTTATTCTTTTTTCTATATTTTGTTCTGTGGCAGTGATTTCAACCACTCTGTCTTCCAGTTCACTGATCTGTCCTTTTACCTCAATTATTCTACTATTGATTCCTTCAAGTGTATATTTCAGTTTTTGTATTCTTCAACTCTGTTTTGTTGTTCTTTATATTTTCTAACTCTTTGTTAAAAACTTGTAACTTCTCAGTGTGTGCATCCATTCTTTTTCCAAGTTCTTGGATCATCTTTATGCTTATTACTCTGAACTCTTTCAGGTAGATTGCTTATCTCCACTTCACTTAGTTGTTCTTCTGGGGTTTTATCTTGTTCCTTCATCTGGAAGGAACATATTCCTTTGCCATCTCATTTTGTTTAAATTTCTATTTATGTTTTTATGTTTGTAGTAGGTTTGTTACTTTTCTTGACTTGGAGAAGTAGCCCTCTGTAGGGGATGTCCTATATGTCCCAGCAATTCCTTCCCCTCTCATCACCCAGGTGCCAGGGACTAGCTGGTCCCAGGGTAGGTTCTGACCTGTGTTTGCAGACTGTTCCTCAGGCTGTGGGATTGTAGTTTTCTTGCTTCTGCTGTCTGCCCCCTGGTGGATGAGGCTGGTCTAGAGGCTTGTGCAGGTTTGCTAGTTGGAGGGGCTGGTGTGTGCCCACTGGTGGGTGGAACTGTGTCTTGTCCCTCTGGTGGGAAGGACTGTGTCAAGTGGTGTGTCTAGAGGTGGCTGTGGGCTCAGGAAGTCTTTAGACAGCCTGTCTGCTGATGGGTGGGGCTGTGTTCCTGCCCTGTTGGTTGTTTGGCCTGAAGCATCCCAGCCCTGAACCCTGCAGGCTGTTGGGTGGGGCCAGGTCTTGGTGCTAATGACCCAAGCAAGGGTCCTTGTGTCTGCCTCCAGCAAGAGTTCACATAGATACACAGTCCTCAATATGTCTGTCACCATCTTTTATGACCCCAAAGAGAGCCACCACTCTCCCCAGGAGACCCTCTAAGACCAGCAGGTAGGTCAGGCCCAGGATCCTATGAAGTCACTGCTTTTGCCCTGTATCCTGGTGTGCAAGAGACCTTATGTGCACCCTCAAAGAGTGGAGTTTCTGTTTTCTTCAGTCCTGTGGAACTCCTGCAGTCATGCCCCACTTGCCTTCAAAGCCAGATGCTCTGGGGGCTCCTCCTAACGCCAGACCCCTAGGCTGGGGAGCCTGATGTGGGGCTCAGAGCTCCCACTCCTGTGGGGGAACTTCTGTGATGTAATTATTCTCCAGTTTGTGGGTTGTCCACTGGATGGTATGGGATTTGATTATATCACAAGTGTGCCCCTCCTACCATCTTATTGTGGTTTCATCTTTATGTCTTTGGATGTAGAATATCTTTTTTTGGTAGGTTCCAGTCTTTTTTATCCATGGTTGTTCAGCAGTTAGTTGTGATTTTGGTGTGTTCATGAAAAGAGATTAGCTCAAGTTCCTTCTAATCTGCCACTTTGTCTCCAGTCCCCAGCTCTGTGAATTCTATTTGGCATTTTTTAATATTTTCTGTCTCTTGTTAAAGTTCTTAGTGTGTTCATACTTTTCCTGAGTTCTCTGAGCATCTTTATGACCGTTACTTTGAACTCTTTATAAGGTAAAATACTTACCTCCATTTCATTAAAGTTTTGTTCTGAGGTTTTATTTTGTCTTTCATTTGGAACATATTTCTCTGTTTCTTCATATTTCTTGATTCTCTGTGCTGGTTTCTATGCATCAGATAAATAGCGACCTCTCCCAGTCTTGAAGGAGTAGCCTCGTGTAGGAGATGAAACTTATCTTTCAATCTTGTGGTAACTCTTCATTGTTTTTTGATTACCCAAGCAGCCCATTTTATTTTTAATGGCTCTCAGGTTGAGGTTGTACTAAGACCTGTCAGTGTCCTAAAGGGGAAGATCTCAGTCAACACCTAGATTCAGGCTGATTGGAAACCAGAACCTCAGGCAGCAGCTTTTTAAGTATGTAAATATACACCATCTTATGGGACCACAAACATAATCCCTGCTGGCCACCAGAGCCAGGTGATCTGTAGGTATCTCCTGGGTGGCAGTTGCAAAAATCAGGGTTCCAGATAAGGGTACAAGCTACTCTCTGGGAGCTACTGGTGAGCTGTAGTGAGGCAGAGAAAGAGCACAAAGATTGTGTCCCCTGGGCTATGGTCCCTGAAAGGACCTCCATAGGTCCCTAGCTGTGTGCCAAACCAGAAGCCTGCCCCCAGGCCAAAGGTCTAGGACAAGCAAATAGGCCTCTTTCACAGAAAGACCGGAGGTGTTTTCCAGTCTGCTGTTTTTACTATGCCCTAAGGATGGTAGCCTGCCAATAACTGTCTCTGCAATTGTTACAAATCCCATCGGGCTCAAGAATACAAGTCCCCCCGACCACCGGAGTCAGGCAATCAAGGGATCCCATGGGCGACAGTCACAAAAAGTAAGGCACAGATATAAAAACTGTGACACTAGGTGCATGTTAAAGCTCCCCCCAGGAGATACTAACACTCTGGAGTACAGCCAAGGGAAAGTGTGAAGATAGTGCCTGCCCTCCAATTTCTCTTACAAGGATTATGGTGAACCCTTAGATGTGCGTTTAATTACAAGACTACCCCTCAGACTGCAGCTGTGATAGTAAGCTAACTGATCACTTTCACAGAAAGACTGAGCTCCTGGATCTATTGCCCCTTGCTGTGCCAGGGGTGGGGTTCAGGGTGGGGGAATAGCTGTTTAAGAACTCTTTCTCCATTGATTACAGTCCTGTAGGACCCATGAGCATAAGTCCCACTGGCCATCAGAATTAGGTGATGTTAGGTGTTTGCAGATGCAGAAATCAGAGTGGCAGACAAGAGTATAAGTTCCTTTCTGAGAGATACTGGTGATCTATTGCAAGGCAGAGGGTGAGTGCAAAGGTTGAGTTCACGAGGCTCCATTCCCTGAGAACATTTCCAAAGGACCCTAGTTGTGTGACAAACCAGAAGACTGCCCCTCAGACTGAAGTGCCAGGACAAGTAAACAGACTTCTTTCACAGAAAGAATGGGGGTGTATTTAAGTGTTCTGTCTATGCAGTGCCTTGGAAGTGGTAGTCAGCCAAGAACTGTCTCTCTGAATGTTATAGTTGCATGGGGATTAGGATCACAAGCCCTCTTGGCCTCCAGAGCCATATGATTAAAGGGTATCCCAGGGGCAGCCTCAAAAACTCAGGCACCAGACACATGTAAAAGCTCTCCTCTGTGAGATTCTGGTGCTCTGGATCACGGCAGAGGGAAAGCATGAAGATGGTGCCCATAGCAGATGGAGAACATATACATGGTGCCCACAGGAAAAGAGAAAAAAGGATGGCACCTGCCAGCTTGAACAAGGCAGAGGGAGAGTGTGTAGATGTCATCTGAAAGAAGAAAAAATATGGAACCTGCTGGCTAGTATGAGGCAGAGTGAGAATGTGAAGATGGTGCTCGCCAGCTAGCAGGCCCCTAGATGTGTTCTAAATTAGATGCCTGTCCCTCAGGTCAACACTTTAAAATTAATAAATGAGCCTCATTCACATAAAGTATGGGTACCTCTTGATTGGCTGTTTCTGCACTGGACCCTGGAGCAACTGAATTCAAGCACACAAGCCCTTTAAGAGCTGTTCCTCAGATTGCTAGAGGCTGAGGGTCTCGTGGACTCGAATTGTTGGTTTTCAAAGCTAGATGTTTTGGTGGCTCATCTCCCAAATGCAGGTCGTAAAAGTTGGGTTACCTGATTCAAAAAGTTCAAACCCTTTGCTCTTTATGGAGAAGCTCTGGGTTTTGAGTTCCTTCCCAATTGTAGGTTGCCACACTGAGCGTGGGGTTTATTGGTGAGATTGGGTCCCAACCTCTCCTATCCACTTTGATGTGGTCTTTTCTCATTCACCAGATGCGTAGGAATTGCTCAGTTTTTAGGGTTTTTTCAGAGGAAGTTGTGCCATATGTAGCTGCAGATTCAGTGTGTTCATGGGAGGAGGTGAGCCCAGAATCTTTCTGTGATGCCATCTTGAGCCAGAACCCTCTCACCATACTCTTTTTTTTTAAATAGATCTTTATTGGAGTATAACTGCTTCACAATACTGTGTTAGTTTCTGTTGTACAACAAAGTGAATCAGCCATATGCATACATATATCCCCATATCCCCTCCCTCTTGAGCCTCCCTCCCACCCTCCCTATCCCACCCTCCCTATCCCACCCCTCTAGGAAGTCACAAAGCATGGAACTGATCTCCCTATGCTATGCTGCTGCTTCCCACTAGCTATTTTACATTTGACAGTATATATATGTTGATGCTACTCTCACTTTGCCCCAGCTTCCCCCTCCCAACCCTGTGTCCTCAAGTCCATTCTCTACATCTACGTCTTTATTCCTGCCTTGCCACTAGGTTCATCAGTACCTTTTTTTTTTTTTCTAGAATCCATGTATATGCATTAGCATACGGTATTTGTTTTTCTCTTTCTGACTTACTTCACTCTGTATGACAGACTCTAGCTCCATCCACCTCACTACAAATAACTCAATTTCATTTCTTTTTATGGCAGAGTAATATTCCATTGTATATATGTACCACATCTTTATCTATTCATCTGTCAATGGACTTTCAGGTTGGTTCCATGTCCTGGCTATTATAAATAGTGCTACAATGAACATTGTGGTCCATGTCTCTCTTTTTTTTTTTTTAAACTAATGAGGTCTTTTTTTTTTTTAAGATTTAATTTTATTTTTTATTTTTTTGGCTGCATTGGGTCTTCGTTGCTGCGTGTGGGCTTTCTCTAGTTGTGGCGAGCAGGGGCTACTCTCCGTTGTGGTGCACACGCTTCTCATTGCAGTGGCTTCTCCTGTGGTGGAGCATGGGCTCTAGGTGTGTGGGCTCAGTAGTTGTGGCTCGCGGGCTCTAGAGCACAGGCTCAGTAGTTGTGGCACACGGGCTTAGTTGCTCTGCGGCATGTGGGATCTTCCCAGAACAAGGCTTGAACCAGCGTCCCCTGCATTGGCAGGCGGATTCGTATCCACTGCGCCACCAGGGAAGTCCCCATGTCTCTTTTTGAATTACGGTTTTCTCTGGGGATATGCCCGGTAGTGGGATTGCTGGGTCGTATGGTAGTTCTGTTTTTAGATTTTAAGGAACCTCCATACTGTTCTCCATAGTGGTTGTAACAATTTACATTCCCACCAACAGTGCAGGAGGGTTCCCTTTTCACCACACCCTTTCCAGCATTTATTGTTTCTAGATTTTTTGATAATGGCCATTCTGATAGGCGTGAGGTGATACCTCATTGTACTTTTGATTTGTATCTCTCTAATAATTAGTGATGTTGAGCATCTTTTCATGTGCTTCTTGGCCATCTGTATGTCTTCTTCGGTGAAATGTCTATTTAGGTCTTCCACCCATTTCTTAATTGGATTGTTTGGTTTTTGATATTGAGCTCCATGAGCTGTTTGTATATTTTGGAGATTTGTTTATGGTTCATCTTGTTTATGGTTTCCTTTGCTGTGCAAAAGCTTTTAAGTTTAATTAGGTCCCATTTGTTTATTTTGGGTTTTTTTTCATTACTCTAGGAGGTGGGTCACAAAAGATCTTGCTGTGGTTTATGTCAAAGAGTGTTTTTCCTGTGTTTTTCTCTAAGGGTTTTATAGTGTCTGGTCTTACATTTAGGTCTCTAATCCATTTTGAGTTTATTTTTGTGTATGGTGTTAGGTAATGTTCTAATTTCATTCTTTTGCATGTAGCTGTTCAGTTTTCCCAGCACCACTTATTGAAGAGGCTGTCTTTTCTCCATTGTATGTTCTTGCCTCCTTTGTCATAAATTTGGTGACCATATGTGCATGGGTTTATCTCTAGGCTTTCTATCCTGTTCCATTGATCTATATTTCTGTTTTTGTGCCAGTACCATACTGTCTGGATTACTGTAGCTTGGTAGTATAATCTGAAGTCAGGGAGCCTGATTCCTCCAGCTCCATTTTTCTTTCTCAGGATTGCTTTGGATCTTTGGGTTCTTTTATGTTTCTATAGAAATTGTAAAATTTTTTGTTCTAATTCTGTGAAGAATGCCATTGGTAGTTTGATAGGGATCGCATTGAATTGGTAGATTGCTTTGGGTAGTATAGTCATTTTAACAATACTGATTCTTCCAATCCAAGAACATGGTATAAATTTCCATCTGTTTATGTCATCTTTGATTTCTTTCATCAGTATTTTATAGTTTTCTGAGTATAAGTCTTTCTCCTCCTTAGGTAGGTTTATTCCTAGGTAGTTTATTCATTTTGTTGCGATGATAAATGGAATTGTTTCCTTAATTTCTCTTTCCGACTTTTTGTTGTTAATATATAGGAATGCCAGAGATTTCTGTGCACTAACTTTGTATCCTGCAACCTTACCAAATTCATTGATTAGTTCTAGTAGTTTTCTGGTGGCATCTTTAGGATTTTCTATGTATAGTATCATGTCATCTGCAGACAGTGACAGTTTTACTTTTTCTTTTCCAATTTGTAGTCCTTTTATTTATTTTTTTCCTCTGATTGAGGTGGTTAGGACTTCCAACATTATGTTGAATAAGAGTGGACATCCTTGTCTTGTTCTTGATCTTAGTAGAAATGCTTTCAGTTTTTCACCATTGAGTATGATGTTTGCTGTGGGTTTGTCATATATGGTCTTTATTATGTTGAGGTAGGTTCCTTCTATGCCCATTTTCTGGAGAGTTTTTATCATAAATGGGTGTTGAATTTTGTCAAAAGCGTTTTCTGCATCTACTGAGATGATCATATGGTTTTTATTCCTTAATTTGTTAATGTGGTGTATCACATTTGATTTGCATATATTGAAGAATCCTTGCATCCCTGGGTTAAATCCTACTTGATTGTGGTGTATGATCCTTTCAGTGTGCTGTTGGATTCTGTTTGCTAGTGTTTTGTTCACAATTTTGCATCTATATTCATCAGTGATATTGGTCTATAATTTTCCCTTTTTGTGATATCTTTTTCTCGTTTTGGTATCAGAGTGATGGTGACTTTGTAGAATGATTTTGGGAGGGTTCCTCCCTCTGCAATTTTTTGAGAAGAGTTTGAGAAGGATCAGTGTTAGCTGTTCTCTAAATGTTTGATAGAATTCGCCTGTGAAGACATCTGGTCCTGGACTTTTGTTTGTTGGAAGATTTTTAATTACAGTTTCAATTTCATTACTTGTGATAGGTCTGTTTATATTTTCTAATTCTTCCTGGTTCAGTCTTAGAAAATTGTACCTTTCCAAAAATTTGTCCATTTCTTCGTGGGTGTCCATTTTATTGGCACATAGTTGTTTGTAGTATTCTCTTGTAATCCTTTGTATTTCTGTGGTATCAGTTGTGATTTCTCCTTTTTCATTTCTAATTTTATTGATTTGTGTGCTCTCCCTTTTTTTCTTGATGTAGGGTTTATCAATTTTGTTTATCTTCTCAAAGAACGAGCTTTTAGTTTTATTGATCTTTCCTATTGTTTTCTTCATTTCTATTTCATTTATATCTGCTCTGATTTTTAAGATTGCTTGCCTTCTACTGACTTTGGATTTTCACTGTTTTTCTTTCTCTAGCTGCTTTAGGTGTAGGGTTAGATTGTTTATTTGAGATTTTTCTTGTTTCTTGAGGTGAGATTGAATTGCCATAAACTTCCCTCTTAGAACTGCTTTTGCTGCATCCCAAAGGTTTTGATTCGTCGTGTATTCATTGTCATTTGTTTCTATGTATTTTTTCATTTCTTCTTTGATTTCTTCAGTGATCTCTTGGTTATTTAGTAGTGCACTGTGTAGCCTCCATGTATTTGTGTTTTTTTACAGTATTTTTTTCCTGTAATTGATTTCCAGTCTCATAGTATTGTGGTCAGAAAAGAGGCTTGATACAATTTCAATTTTCTTAAATTTTCCAAGGCTTGATTTGTGACCCAAGATGTGATCTATCCTAGAGAATGTTCCATGTGCACTTGAGAAGAAAGTGTTTTCTGCCACTTTCAGGTGGAATGTTCTATAAATATCAATTAAATCTGTGTGGTCTATTGTGTCATTTAAAGCTTGTGTTTCCTTATTTATTTTCTGTTTGAATGATCTGTCCATTGGTGCAAGTGGGGTGTTAAAGTCCCCTACTATTATTGTGTTACTGTCGATTTCTCCTTACATCATTGTTAGCATTTGCCTTATGTATTGAGGTGCTCCTATGTTGGGTGCATAAACATTTATATTTGTCATATCTTCTTGGATTGATCCTCTGATCATTATGTAGTGTCCCTCCTTATCTCTTGTAACAGTCTCTTTTAAAGTCTATTTTATCTGATATGAGTATTGCTACTCTAGCTTTCTTTTGATTTCCATTGGCATGGAATATCTTTTTCTATCCCTTCACTTGCAGCCTGTATGTGTCCATAGGTCTGAAGTGGGTTTCTTATAGACAACATATATATGGCTCTTGTTTTTATATCCATTCAGCCAGTCTGTGTCTTTTGGTTGGGGCATTTAATCCATTTACATTCAAAGTTATTATCAATATGTATGTTCCTATTACCTTTTTCTTAATTGTTTTGGGTTTGTTTTATTGGTCTTTCTCTTCTGTTGTGTTTCCCACTTAGAGAAGTTTCTTTAGCATTTGTTGTAAAGCTGCTTTGGTGGTGCTGAATTCTCTTAGCTTTTGGTTGTCTGAAAAGCTCTTGATTTCTCCATCGAATCTGAATGAGATCCTTGCTGGGTATAGTCATCTTGGTTGTATGTTTTTCTCTTTCATCACTTTAAATATATCCTGCCACTTCCTTCTGCCCTGCAGAGTTTCTGCTGAAAAATCAGCTGATAACCTTATGGAGATACCTTTGTATGTTATTTTTTGTTTTTCCCTTGCTGCTTTTAATATTTTTTCTTTGAATTTAGTTTTTGTTAGTTTCATCAATATGTGTCTTGGTGTGTTTCTCCTAGCGCTTATCCTGTATGGGACTCTCTGTGCTTCCTGGACTTGGGTGACTATTTCCTTTCCCATGTTAGGGAAGTTTTCCACTGTAATCTCTTCAAATATTTTCTCAGACACTTTCTTTTTCTTTTCTTCTTCTGGGACCCCTATAATTTGAATATTGGTGCATTTAGTGTTGTCCCAGAGGTCTCTGAGATTATCTTTAATTCTCTTCATTCTTTTTACTTTATTCTGCTCCTCGGCTGTTATTTCCACCATTTTGTCTTCCAACTCACTTATTCATTCTTCTGCCTCAGTTATTCTGCTATTCATTCCTTCTAGTGTATTTTTCATTTCAGTTATTGCGTTGTTCATCTCTGTTTGTTCTTTAGTTCTTCTAGATCTTTGTTAAACATTTCTTTTATTTTCTCAATCCATGCTTCCATTTTATTTCTGAGATTCTGGATCATCTTTACTATCATCACTCTGAATTCTTTTTCAGGTAGATTGCCTTTTTCCTCTTTATTTATTTGGTCTTGTAGGTTTTTACATCGCTTCTTCATCTGTGACATATATTTTGCTCTCTCGGTTTTTTTTTTTTTGTTTTTTTGATTGGGATTGTGTTCCTACCTTACTGGTTGTTTGACCTGAGGCTTCCAACACTGGAGTTTGTAGGCTGTTGCGTAGAGTTGGGTCTTCGTGCCGAGATGAGGACCTCCAGGAAGCCTCACTCCAATGAATATTCCCTGTAGTCTAAGGTTCTCTGTTAGTCCAGTGGTTCGGACTCGGAGCTCCCACTGCAAGAGCTTCAGCCCGACCCCTGGCTCATGAGCTAAGATTCCGCAAGTCATGTGGGGTGTCAAAAAAAAAAAGGAACAATAACAAGGTATAAAATAAAATGACACTAGGAAACTAACAGATATGTTAGAAATAATATAAAAGTAAAAATGTAGATGAAACAACAACCAGAAGGTAAAATAGAACCACAGTGGCAAAAAGAGGAGGAAGAAAAAAAGGAAAGTTGAAAAGTCCTTTTTTGTGGAGGGCAAGGCCTAAGCAAGGGTGGGTTTTGGGTGGTGGACGGGGCCTATGTTTCGGACCCAGAAAGCTGGAAACGGGGGTGGGGGGTGGGGCTTATGCTCAACGGAACAGAAGGGGCCCAGGTATGCCTCTGGTCTCAGAGGGTGGGAGACCCCACCTGGGAGTGCAGCGGGTAGGTGGGGCAAATATCCTCCACTCCTCTCCTGCTCCCAGAGAGCCCCTCCCGCTTGCCTCTCCTGACCTCCCCCACCTCCCTCCAATGCCCCAAGTACCCATGTGGCCGTAGGGGTCTTTGGAAGGAGGGGGACCTGGCCTGGGAGCTCAGCAGGCTTCCTGGGCCCATGTGGCAGGTCACATGCCCTCTGCTCCTTCTCCTGCTCCTCTGGTCCTGGGGTTCCCCTCCCACCTGCCTCTCCTTTTCTCCCCCGGCCTCCCTCCTACACTCCCAAGACCAACGCGGCCTGGAGGGCACCTCTGAGGATGTAGGACCCAGGCTGAGAGCCAGGCAGACTTCCCCGGACCACTGGGCAGGGGATACGCTGGGCACACTCCTCCCTGATCTGAGCCCCCAAGGGTCCCTCCTGGCATGCGAACCCCTCCTCCCTCTTAGCCACCCCTCAGGGACGCTGGTCCTGTCTGACCTCCACTTTTTCTCCCCCTTCAATCCCCCCACATCCTACTGGTTTGCTTGTGGGTTCCTCCCATCTCCTTGGGTGTTTAGGTCCCCCACCAGCGTCCTGCAGGTGCTCTAGTTGTGGGGAGACGTGAACTCCGTGTCTTCCCACACTGCCATCTTGACTCCACCCCCTCACCATACTCTTAACCATGCTTCATTTCCATGCTTTGTGACAACCCTTTGTCCCCTTTCCCTTAAAACAAGTTTATTTTGTAACGTGACCCCTTTGTCTGAGGCCTTTGGAATGAAATTATTCTGAGTCTTCCCAAATATTCTTGACTCAGCAAGTCACTATGAAAAAAGAGATTGGAAGGCCTTGAGAGAGGTGCCTTAAAGAAGGGCGTGGATGCCAAGAAGCAGATAAGGATGGAACAACTCTGAGTACGAACTTTACACCTTAAAACATATTAACTCAGGAGAAGTTTGTGTAGGGGAAAAACTAGGCAGCCAAGAGATGAACAAGGAAGAAAAGGAAACTGAATTATGAAAGAGGTAATAGACTCTCCATTTAGGGAAAGTTTAAGAAGTTTTATACTCATAGCTAGAAGGACTTTTTATGAGAAAATGGATGAGACAAAATGTACAAATGTACTCCTGTAATTACCCTTGGATGAGAAAAGAACCATTTAGTTAAAATTGGTGAGTAATTTTAGCATTTGCAAGTTGAATCCTATTGTGATTATAAAATAGATTTTTGTTCTATTTGTTTACTTTCTTATTCTTTCCAGTGACACTCAAAGAGATGGCCAACAGAGTAGGGGGAGATTAGAGGTTGAGCAGAAGAAAATAGTTGTGTTGCACAAATTTGTCCATGTAGACACAAAACACACAAGATGCTCATCTTTGCAAAAATACCAAGATCTTGGGAGACTCCAAAGTAAAGATGTAGTAGTAGATTGCTCATATTTTTCCAGCATGTAGCATATGAAAATAAAACATTTATGAGACTTTTTACATGCACATTAATTATCTAAAATTAGACACACTAAGAGTGGGCCATTAAGTGCTGATTAGATAATGATATTATGAGTTTGGGCAGCATTGGTAATAGGGAACTAAGTTTACTTCCAAAGGGAAGAGAGGTCATTAAATTTTTAATTTGTTTCTCAACAGTTCAATTATAACAGGGCTAATGTGCTGGACATGAACCCTAAGGGACTTAACACAATTATGGGACTTTTCCAATGTACCTTTCTCTCTTGCGTTTATTTTCTCATAAGATTAGGTATTTGTAACTCTTTTGGATCATTCTTGGCTCTCAAATATTTCATAATGTCTCTCTTCCACTTCCTATACTCTTTCTATTCCTTAGATACATGACAAGATTACCTCAAATAATGAGAACTATTTATTTTGCTGGGAAAAACAACCCTTCAAGTATGCCTTTTAAATATGGTTCAGTCGATGCCTATTCAATGTCTCATATTAGAATATCATGCTAATGGCTCCCTCTGTTCAAGAATTCATTGACCACTTAATAATGCATGGTCTTCATTTCATCCTTCTCTCTTAAAAGTTTTTATTTTTTAACGTTTTTATTGGAGTATGATTGCTTTACAATGGTGTGTTAGTTTCTGCTTTATAACAAAGTGAATACTTTATACATATACATACATCCCCATATCCCTTCCCTCTTGGCTCTCCCTCCCTCCCACGCTCCCTATCCCACGCATCTAGGTGGTCAGAAAGCACAGAGCTGATCTCCCTGTACTATGCAGCTGCTTCCCACTAGCTATCTATTTTACATTTGGTAGTTTATATATATCCATATATACACGACCACTCTCTCACTTTCTCCCTGCTTAGCCTTCCCCCTCCCCATGTCCTCAAGTCCATTCTCTAGTAGGTCTGCATTTTTATTCCTGTCTTGCCCCTAGGTTCTTCATGAACACTTTTTTTTTTTTAGATTCCATATATATGTGTTAGCATGTGGTATTTGTTTTTCTCTTTCTGACTTATTTCACTCTGTATGACAGACTCTAGTTCCATCCATCTCACTACAAATAACTCAGTTTCATTTCTTTTTATGACTAAGTAATATTCCATTGTATGTATGTGCCACATCTTCTTTATCCATTCATCTGTCGATGGACACTTAGGTTGCTTCCATATCCTGGCTGTTGTAAATAGAGCTGCAATGAACATTGTGGTACATGACTCTTTTTGAATTATGGTTTTCTCAGGGTATATGCCCAGTAGTGGGATTGCTGGGCCATATAGTAGTTCTATTTTTAGTTTTTTAAGGAGCCTCCATACTGTTCTCCATAGTGGCTGTATCAATTTACATTCCAACCAACAGTGTATGAGGGTTCCCTTTTCTCCACACCCTCTCCAGCACTTAATGTTTGTAGATTTTTTGATGATGGCCATTCTGACCAGTGTGAGATGATATTGCATTGTAGTTTTGATTTGCATTTCTCTAATGATTAATGATGTTGAGCATTCTTTCATGTGTTTGTTGGCAATCTGTATATCTTCTTTGGAGAAATGTCTATTTAGATATTCTGCCCATTTTTTGATTGGGTTGTTTGTTTTTTTGATATTAAGCTGCAGGAGCTGCTTGTAAATTTTGGAGATTAATCCTTTGTCAGTTGCTTCATTTGCAAATATTTTCTCCCACTCTGAGGGTTGTCTTTTCGTCTTGTTTATGGTTTCCTTTGCTGTGCAAAAGCTTTTAAGTTTCATTAGGTCCCATTTGTTTATTTTTGTTTTTATTTCCATTTCACTAGGAGGTGGGTCAAAAAGGATCTTGCTGTGATTTATGTCATGGAGTGTTCTGCCTATGTTTTCCCCTAAGAGTTTGATAGTGCCTGGCCTTACATCATTTAGGTTTTTAATCCATTTTGAGTTTATTTTTGTGTATGGTGTTAGAGAGTGTTCTAATTTCATTCTTTTACATGTAGCTGTCCAGTTTTCCCAGCAGCACTTATTGAAGAGGCTGTCTTTTCTCCATTGTATATCCTTGCCTCCTTTATCAAAGATAAGGTGACCATATGTGCGTGGGTGTATCTCTGGGCTTTCTCTCCTGTTCCATTGATCTATATTACTGTTTTTGTGCCAGTACCATACTGTCTTGATTACTGTAGCTTTGTAATATAGTCTGAAGTCAGGGAGCCTGATTCCTCCAGCTCTGTTTTTCTTTCTCAAGACTGCTTTGGCTATTCAGAGTCTTTTGTGTTTCCATTCAAATTGTGAAATTTTTTGTTCTTATTCTGTGAAAAATGCCAGTGGTAGTTTGAAAGGGATTACATTGAATCTGTAGAGTGCTTTGGGTAGTATAGTCATTTTCACAATGTTGATTCTTCCAATCCAAGAACATGGTATATCTCTTCATATATTTGTATCATCTATTTTCTTTCATCAGTGTCTTATAATTTTCTGCATACAGGTTTTTGTCTCCTTAGGTAGGTTTATTCCTAGGTATTTTACTCTTTTTGTTGCAGTGGTAAATGGGAGTGTTTCCTTAATTTCACTTTCAGATTTTCCATCATTAGTGTATAAGAATGCAAGAGATTTCTGTGCATTAATTTTGTATCCTGCTACTTTACCAAATTCATTGATTAGCTCTAGTAGTTTTCTGGTAGCATCTTTATGATTCTCTATGTATAATATCATGTCATCTGCAAACAATAACAGCTTTACTTCTTCTTTTCTGATTTGTATTCCTTTTATTTCTTTTTCTTCTCTGATTGCTGGGGCTAAAACTTCCAAAACTATGTTGAGTAATAGTGGTGAGAGTGGGCAACCTCGTCTTGTTCCTGATCTTAGTGGAAATGGTTTCAGTGTTTCACCATTGAAGATGATGTTGGCTGTGGATTTGTCATATATGGCCTTTATTATGTTAAGGAAAGTTCCCTCTGTGCCTATTTCTGGAGGGTTTTTATCTTAAATGGGTGTTGAATTTTGTCAAAAGCTTTCTCTGCATCTATTGAGATGATCATATGGTTTTTCTCCTTCAATTTTTTAATATGGTATATCACATTGATTGATTTGCATATAGTGAAGAATCCTTGCATTCCTGGGATAAACCCCACTTGATCATGGTGTGTGATCCTTTTAATGTGCTGTTGGATTCTGTTTGCTAGTATTTTGATGAGGATTTTTGCTTCTATGTTCATCAGTGATATTGGCCTGTAGTTTTCTTTTTTTGTGACATCTTTGTCTTGTTTTGGTATCAGGGTGATGGTGGCCTTGTAGAATGAGTTTGGGAGTGTTCCTCCCTCTGCTATATTTTGGAAGAGTTTGAGAAGGATAGGTGTTAGCTCTTCTCTAAATGTTTGATAGAATTCACCTGTGAAGTCATCTGGTCCTGGGCTTTTGTTTGTTGGAAGATTTTTTTTTTAACATCTTTATTAGAGTATAATTGCTTTACCATGGTGTGTCAGTTTCTGCTTTATAACAAAGTGAATCAGTTATACATATACATATGTTCCCATATCTCTTCCCTCTTGCATCTCCCTCCCTCCCACCCTCCCTCTCCCACCCCTCTAGGTGGTCACAAAGCACCCAGCTGATCTCCCTGTGCTATGCGGCTGCTTCCCACTAGCTATCTATTTTACGTTTGGTAGTGTATATATGTCCGTGCCACTCTCTCACTTTGTCCCAGCTTACCCTCCCCCCTCTCCATATCCTCAAGTCCATTCTCTAGTAGGTCTGCATCTTTATTCCCGTCTTGCCCCTAGGTTTGTTGGAAGATTTTTAATCTCAATTTCAGTGCTTGTGATTGGTCTGTTCATATTTTCTATTCCTGGTTCAGTCTCGGAAGGTTGTGCATTTCTAAGAATTTGTCCATTTCTTCCAGGTTGTTCATTTTATTGGCATATAGTTGCTTTTAGTAATCTCTTATGATCTTTTGTATTTCTGCTGTGACAGTTGTTACTTCCCCTTTTTCATTTCTAATTCTATTGATTTGAGTCTTCTCCCTTCTTTTCTTGATGAGTCTGGCTAATGGTTTATCAATTTTGTTTCTCTTCTCAAAGAACCAGCTTTTAGTTTTATTGATCTTTGCTATCGTTTCCTTCATTTCTTTTTCATTTATTTCTGATCTGATATTTATGATTTCTTTCCTTCTGCCAACTTTGGGGTTTATTTGTTCTTCTTTCTCTAATTGCTTTAGGTGTAAGGTTAGGTTTTTTATTTGAGGTGTTTCTTGTTTCTTAAGTTAGGATTGTATTACTATAAACTTCCCTCTTAGTACTGATTTTGCTGCATCCCATAGGTTTTGGGTCATTGTGTTTCCATTTTCATTTGTTTCTAGGTATTTTTTTTAATTTCCTCTTTGATTTCTTCAGTGATCTCTTGGTTATTAAGTAGTGTATTGTTTAGCCTCCATGTGTTTGTGTTTTTTACAGATTTTTTCTGGTAATTGATATCTAGTCTCATTGCGTTGTGTTCAGAAAAGATACTTGATACTATTTCAATTTACTTAAATTTACCAATGCTTGACTTGTGACCCAAGATATGGTCTATCCTGGAGAATGTTCCATGAGCACTTGAGAAGGAAATGTATCCTGTTGTTTTGGGATGGAATGTCCTATAAATATCAATTAAGTCCATCTTCTTTAATGTATCATTTAAAACTTGTGTTTCCTTATTTATTTTCATTTTGGATGATCTGTCCATTGGTGAAAGTGAGGTGTTAAAGTCCCCTACTATGATTGTGTTACTGTCAATTTCCCGTTTTATGGCTGTTCATATTTGCCTTATTGTATTGAGGTGCTCTTATGTTGGGTGCATAAATATTTACAATTGTTATATCTTCTTCTTTGATTGATCCCTTGATCATTATGTAGTGTACTTCTTTTTCTCTTGTAATAGTCTTTGTTTTAAAGATTATTTTGTCTGATATGAGAATTGCTAGTGCAGCTTTCTTTTGATTTACCTTTGCATGGAATATCTTTTTCCATCCCCTCACTTTCAGTCTGTATGTGTCCGTAGGTCTGAAGTGGGTCTCTTGTCGACAGCATATAGACCGGTCTTGTTTTCGTATCCCCTCAGCCAGTCTATGTCTTTTGGTTGGAGCATTTAATCCATTTACATTTAAGCTAATTATCGACATGTATGTTCCTATTACCATTTTCTTAATTGTTTTCGGTTTGTTATTGTAGGTGTTTTCCTTCTCTTGTGTTTCCTGCCTAGGGAAGTTCCTTTAGCGTTTGTTGTAGAGCTGGTTTTGTTGTGCTGAATTCTCTTAGCTTTTGCTTGTCTGTAAATATTTTAATTTCTCCATCAAATCTTAATGAGATCCTTGTTGGACAGAGTAATCTTGGTTGTTGGTTTTTCCCTTTCATCACTTGAAATATGTCCAGCCACTCCCTTCTGACTTGCAGAGTTTCTGCTGAAAGATCAGCTGTTAACTTTATGGGGATTCCCTTGTGTGTTATTTGTTGTTTTTCCCTTGCTGCTTTTAATATTTGTTCTTTGTATTTAATTTTTGGTAGTTTGATTAATATGTGTCTTGACGTGTTTTTCCTTGGATTTATCCTGTATGGGACTCTCTGTGCTTCCTGGACTTGATTAACTATTTCCTTTCCCATATTAGGGAAGTTTTCAACTATAATCTCTTCAAATATTTTCTCAGACCCTTTCTTTTTCTCTTCTTCTTCTGGGACCCCTATAATTCAAATGTTGGTGCTTTTAATATTGTCCCAGAGGTGTCTGAGAGTGTCCTCAATTGTTTTCATTCTTTTTTCTTTATTCTGCTCTAGAGTAGTTATTTCCACTATTTTATCTTCCAGGTCACTTATCAATTCTTCTGCCTCAGGTATTCTGCTATTGACCCCTTCTAGAGAATTTTTAATATCATTTATTGTGTTGTTCATGTTTGTTTGCGCTTTAGTTCTTCTAGGTCCTTGTTAAACGTTTCTTGTATTTTTTCCATTCTATTTCTGTGATTTTGGATCATCTTTACTATCATTATTTTGAATTCTTCTTCAGGTAGACTGCCTATTTCCTCTTCATTTGTTAGGTCTGGTGGGTTTTTGCCTTGCTCCTTCATCTGCTGTGTGTTTCTCTGTCTTCTCATTTTGCTTAACTTACTGTGTTTGGGGTCTTCTTTTCTCAGGCTGCATGTTCGTAATTCCCGTTGTTTTTGGTGACTGTCCACAGTGGCTAAGGTTGGTTCAGTGGGTTGTGTAGTCTTCCTGGTGCAGGGGACTATTGCCTGTGTTCTGGTGGATGAGGCTGGATCCTGCCTTTCTGGTGGTCAGGACCGAGTCTGGTGGTGTGTTTTGGGGTGTCTGTGACCCTATTATGATTTTAGGCAGCCTCTCTGCTAATGGGTAGGGCTGTGTTCCTGTCTTGCTAGTTTTTTGGCATAGGGTGTCCAGCACTGTAGCTTGCTGGTCATTGAGTGGAGCTGGGTCTTGGCATTGAGATGGAGATCTCTAGGAGATTTTCACCATTTGATGTTACATGGAGCTGGGAGGTCTCTTGTGGACCAGTGTCCTGAACTTGGCTCTCCCACCTCAGAGGCACAGCCCTGACACCTGGCTGGAGCACCAAGAGCCTGTCATCCACACAGCTCAGAATAAAAGGGAGAAAGAAATAAAGAAAGAAAGAGAGAAAGGAAGGAAGGAAGCAAGGAAGGAAGGAAGCAAGGAAGGAAGGAAGCAAGGAAGGAAGGAAGCAAGGAAGGAAGGAAGGAAGAAAGAGAGCAAGAAGTAAAATAAAATTGAATTAAATTAAAACATTATTAAAATAAAAAACAAAAATAATTATTAAAAAATTGTTTTAAATAATTAAAGAGAAAGAAGAGAACAACCAAACCAAAAAACAAATCCACCAATGATAACAAGCACTGAAAACTATACTAAAAAAAAAAAAAAAAGGAAAGAAAAAAACGGGCAGATAGAACCCTAGGACAGATTGTAAAAGCAAAGCTACACAGACAAAATCACACACAGAAGCATATGCATACACACTCACAAAAAGAGAAAAAGGGAAAAAATATATATATATCATTGTTCCCAATGTGTACCTCCTCAATTTGGGATGATTCGTTGTCTATTCAGGTATTCCACAGATGCAGGGTACATCATGTTGACTGTGGAGATTTAATCCACTGCTCCTGAGGCTGCTGGGAGAGATTTCCCCTTCTCTTCTTTGTTCGCACAGCTCCTGGGGTTCAGCTTTAGATTTGGCCCCGCCTCTGCGTGTAGGTCGTCTGCAGGCCTCTGTTCTTCGCTCAGATGGGATGGGGTTAAAGGAGCAGCTGATTAGGGGGTTCTGGCTCACTCAGGCTGGGGGAGGGAGGGGTACGGAATGCGGGGTGAGCCTGTGGTGGCAGAGGCCGGCGTGTCATTGCACCTGCCTGAGGCACGCCGTGTGTTCTCCCAGGTAAGTTGTCCCTGGATCACAGGACCCTGGCAGTGGCGGGCTGCACAGGCTCTCGGGAGGAGAGGTGTGGAGAGTGACCTGTGCTTGCACACAGGCTTCTTGGTGGCTGCAGCAGCAGCCTTAGCGTCTCATGCCCATCTCTGGGGTCCGCGCTGATAGCTGCAGTTCGCGCCTGTCTCTGGAGCTCCTTTAAGCAGTGCTCTTAATCCCTTCTCCTCTTGAACCAGGAAACAAAGAGGCAAGAAAAAGTCTTTTACCTCTTTGGCAGTTCCACACCTTTTCCCGGACTCCCTCCCAGCTAGCTGTAGCGCACTAACCCCTTCAGGCTGTGTTCACACCGCCAACCCCAGTCCTCTCCCTGAGATCCCACGGAAGCCGCAAGCTCAGCTCCCAGCCCCCACCCGTCCTGGTGGGTGAGCAGACAAGCCTCTCGGGCTGGTGAGTGCTGGTCGGCACTGATCCTCTGTGCGGGAATCTCTCCGCTTTGCCCTCCACACCCCTGTTGCTGCGCTCTCTTCCCTGGCTCTGAAGCTTCCCCCCTCCGCCACCTGCAGTCTCCCCCTACAAAGGGGCTTCCTAGTGTGTGGAAACCTTTCCTCCTTCACAGCTCCCTCCCAGTGGTGCAGGTCCCGTCCCTATTCTTTTGTTGGTGTTTTTTCTTTTTTCTTTTGCCCTACCCAGGTACGTGGGGAGTTTGTTGCCTTTTGGGAGGTCTGAGGTCTTCTGCCAGCATTCAGTAGGTGTTCTGTAGGAGTTATTCCACATGTAGATGTATTTCTGTTATATTTGTGGGGAGGAAGGTGATCTTTACGTCTTACTCTTCCACCATCTTGAAGCTCCTCTCTCTTAAAAGTTTTTATGGAGTGCAGTGTGCTGACACTGTCCCTTCCTGATTTTGAAGTGCAGTCATACCCATGATTAAGTAGCTTCACCATGCTGCCAAACATCCCCTGACACATCTTCAATGTTTGGGTCTCTGTATTCAATAAAATAATCAATGATTTTATCAACTAATCTTTGATAATATGAAAAATCTAAAGGAAACCTTGGAGAATTGCATTTTTCTTTCCATATTTCACTTCTATGCTTTAGCTAGAGTTTTCTGCTGAAAATTGCCCTGTGTTTCAATATAGAGGAATTTTAGTCCACATATCAGAAACATCATTCCCGGAAGTCTAACTACAAAATGATAATAGGACTTTGGGGTTGCAAGTAATAGAAATCTTTTTAGAAATTTATAGTAAGTCTCATATACTTCCCAGACCCTAAAGGTATGAAATTCAAGAAGGAAGAAAACTGTGTGAGATACACATTTGTAGTAATTAGTGAATGTGTGGTATTTAAGGCCATGATACCGAATGAAAGAAGTCAAGAATGAGCACCAATATGGAAGAGAAGAGGTAAGAGCACTAAGCATGCCAACACTTTGAGGTTTCTGTGTACATTCATTAGAATGTGGTGTCCTCTTTACCAAGTGAGGAAGGATTTGGAAAGGGAGTGATCAACTGTGTCAAAGACCACTGAAGTTATCAGAGATATGGGAATTAATCAATTCATTTGGCAAAGTGGAGGTCATTCATGATCTTGTCCAGAAGTAGTTTCAGGTTTTGTTGAAGAGTGGGGAATCTGGTGGGGAGGAAAGCCTGATCAGAGAGAGTTCAAGCGAGAATAGGAGTAAACAGGACACTGTAAAAGAGGGTCATTTGAGGTAGTTTGCTATTGGGAAGTAGCAGGAGGAGTATAGGGTATCAAGAGGGGCTTTTCTTTTTTCTTTTTTATAGTTAAGTTGAAAGTTCTTATAGGATTGTTGGTATATTTGTTGGTTTGCAACCTCAGGAATTCCCCTGGTGAAATCTGAAACTGGCCCAGCAAACAGAGGGCAAAGAGAGATTGAAGAAAGAGGCAGACCACTCCAGGTTGGGAGATGGCAGGTTTCATGAGCCAGGGAACTTACATACAAGGCTTGTCTTGGGCAGTCACAAGATGAGTAGATCTCTGCACCTGCCCACTGAAATCCTAAAAGTTTACATAGCGGCCTAACGGGGTTCAGTCATGCATACCGTCCAGATGGTCTCAGTAACACATTGCTCTCTCTGAAGGCCACGTTGTTGAAAACAGCACCTAGTGAGGGAATGGGAGGTGGAACGTACATTCCAAGGACAGAGGAGGAGGTAAGGAGCTTCTGGTTGTCTGGGTCCAGCTTGCATTTCAACTGACAGGTTCTCTTGCTGACCTCCTTCAACACCCTCCCCCTCATTACTAGCTCTTACAATATTACACATGCCCTCTCTTCCACAATGTGCCCTGAGCTGTGTAAGAAGTTTTGTTAGCATGAACATGGCTCGTTAGGTGACTTTCAGACTATGTTGAAGGCAGAGGCCACAGCAACAATACAGGTACATGTAAGAGAAACACAGATTAAGCCAGTGATTCCCAAAATAAGTAATTTTCTTTTTACCAAGAGCCACATGATCCAAACCATTGATTTACTAAGTCCCCTGTGTTGAGGGTCAGATCACCCAGGGCATTTACTCGTATGCTTATGTGATTTAATAAAGATGACACATTAGCAGACTCGTCAGGTATAAATACACAAATTCTGTTTGGAAAATGGCACAAGTACCTTTTTGTGGGTCAGTAATAATGTCTAAGGCTATCCTACTTTGGAGGGCAGCTTTTCTCATTAGACATTTCAGTGTTCCGTAAAGAAAAGCTTTGCAGACTATTATGTAAGGTTTGTTGGGCAAATTTAGTGAGGACTTCTCTGTGTGCTCTAATGTCTTCCAAGCCAGTGGAGGGAAGAAAGATGGCATCCAAATGATCAAACCAATGGAAAACGGAATGTGCCCACCTGGCCTGAGGAGAGGGAGGTTAGCAGCTTTAGGAACTTGACCTGGTTGTGCATAACATTCATGTCGGCCAGGAGAGGCGCCACTGTCAGGAGTGAGCAGATGGATTGGGGATATGCCAGGTCAGAACCCCCACCTTCTGCCTTCTTTTGGTGGTAAGTATTCTAGTCCAGATATAGTGCATTTCCACAGGTCCAGCTTGCAGTAGGACAAAGGGATCCCAGTGGAGACTGAGTAGTTTCCCCTCACCCAGGGGTGCAAATTCATTCACCCATCCTGGTGGGACATCAAACTGCAAATTCCAGTAGATAATGCCTTTCCCAGGACCGATGAGGCTTGGTGTTCTCAGCAGCATAGCACATTGACCCATGGTGAGAGCCAGGGCAATGTCTTTCCCCTGAGACTTCCATACCTTTATGATGTTGTGTGTCTCAGCAGGGGTCCCCAGTGTGGCATATGGGGCAACAAGCCCTAATGGTTAATCATTCAAATGTATTAAATGCTGGGATAGTACCTTAGTTCACTCAGTCAATCTGGTTTTAACTGTTAGTAATTCAATATGCTGCTTTGATATTCCATTCTTCCTTTCTGTCAGCCCTGTTCCTTGTGGGTCATAGGGGAGATAGAACCTCCATTCAGTGTCATGTTCTGTTGCCCATTCTTGCATATCATGACCTTTGAAATATGGCCCTTAATCACTGTGTATTTGATGAGGGTACCTGTACATTGTACTCAGCTTCTCTAATCTCCTAATGGTGGCAGCCTGGTTTACACAGTGACACGGTAACTTGGGTTAGGCCAGACACAGTGTCCACACAAACCAAGGCATATTTAGAGCCCTCACTTGGAGGGAGGGGGCCAATATAAGTTTTTCAATTCCACACCAGCTGGGAACTCCAGTGAATGGCCCCAGACTCCTTTGGCATTTTCCCTGGGGATTGTTTGGAACACACAGGACATGCTGTTATTGCATTAACCAAGTCACTGTATTTCACTGATTGATTTGCATATGTTGAACCATTCTTGTGACTCTGGAACAAATCCAATTTGATCATGGTGTATGATTCTTTTTATGCATTGCTAGATTCAGTTTGCTAATATATTGTTGAGGATTTTTGCATCTATATTCATTGAAGATTTGGCCTGTAATTTTTCTTTTTTTTTAGTGTCTTTGTTTGGTTTTGGTATCAGGGTAATGGCTTCGTAGAATGAATTTGGGAGTGTTCCCTTCTCTTCAATTTTTTGGAATAATTTGAGAATAATTTGGAATAATTTTGGAATAATTTGAGAAGGACAGGTGTTAGTTTGGTAGGATTCCTCTGCGAAGCTGGACTTTTGTTTGCTGGGAGTATTTTTATTACAGATTCAATTTCACTTCTAGTGATCAGTATGTGCAAATTGTCTGATTCTTCTTGACTCAGTCTTGGAAGGCTGTATGTTATAAGCCAGAAATCTATTCAATTTGTTGGCATATAACTGCTCATAGTATTCTCTTATATTTTTCTGTATCTCTGTGGTATGTTTATTTCTCCTCATTCATTTCTTATTTTGTTTATTTGGGTCTTCTCTCTCTTTTTCTTGGTGAGCCTAGCTAAAGGTATATCAACTTTTTAAATTTAATTTTTTATTTTGTATTGGAGTATAGTTGATTTACAATATTGTGTTTCAGGTGTACAGAAAAGTGATTCCATTGTACATATACATACATCCATTCTTTTAAAGATTCTTTTCTCATATAGGTTATTACAGGCTATTGAGTAGAGTTCCCTGTGCTATACAGTAGGTCCTTGTTGATTATTTTATATATAGTAGTGTGTATATGTTAATTCCAAACTACTAATTTATCACTACCCCTTATCAACTTTTTTTTCTTTTCTAAAGACAGCTTTTGGTTTTATTGATCTGTTCTGTTGGGGATTTTTATCTCTATTTCTTCTCCGATCTTTATCATTTCCTTCCTTCTATTGAATTTCTGCTTTGTTTGTTCTTCTTTTTCTAATTCTTTTAGGTGGTAGGTTAGGTGTTATTTGAAATTTTTCTTGTTTCTTGAGTAAGGCCTGCATTGCTATGAACTTTACTCTTAGAAATACTTTTGCTGAATCCCCTAGATTTTGGAAAGCTGTGTTTTTATCTTCATTCGTCTGGAGGTATTTTCTGATTTCCTCTTTGATTTTGCTGACTAACTGCTTTTTAGTAAGTTGTTCTTTATTCTTCACATGTTTGTTCTTTGCCCATTTTTGCTTCTGTAGTTGATTTCTAGTTTCATAACCTCATGGTTAGAAAAGATGCTTAATGTTATTTCTATCCTGTTACATTTCTTGAGGCTTGTTTTTTGACCCAGTATGTAATCTATCCTGGAGAACATTTCATGTGCACTTGAAAAAGAATGTGTATTCTGCTTTTTTGGGGTGTAATGTTCTATAGATGTCAATTAAGTCCAACTAGTCTGTTGTGTCATTGAAGACCTCTGTTGCCTTTTTGATTTTCTGTCTGGATGGTCTGTCCATTGATGTCAGTAGGATGTTAAAGTCTCCTACTACTGTTGTATTATTGTCAATTTCTCCATTTATTTCTGTTAATATTTGCTTTGTGTAATTACATGCCCCTGTATTGGGTGTGTGTATGTTAATGAGCGTAATGCCCTCTACTTGTATTTATCCCTTTATTATTATATAATGTCCTCTTTTGTCTTTCATTATAGACTTTGTTTTAAATTCTATTTTATCTAATATGAGTATTGCTCCACCTGGAAGTATTGCTACTTTCTTGTTTCCATTTGCATGAAGTATCTTTTCCTATCCTCTCACTTTCAGTCTCTGTATGTCTTTCACCCTGAAGTGAGTTGCAGCATATTGAAGGATTTTGTTTTTTATTCAACCAGCTACCCTATGTCTTTTGATTGGGTTATTTAGTCCATTGATATTGAATGTAATTATTGATAGGTATATACTTATTGAAATTTTATTCCTTTCTACTCCCCTCCCCTATATTTTATGTTTTTGATGTCATATTTTATATCTCTATGCTATCCCTTTACTGTTTATTGTAGTTATAATTACTTTTACAGTTTTTTCATTCTTTAATCTATGTACTGGCTTAAGTGATCTTCAATCCTTACTATATATTTGCCTTCCTTATTGGAATTTTCCCTTTTCTAAAGATTCTTCCTTTTTTTCCATTTAGAGGAGACCCTTCAACATTTCTTTTAGGGTAGGATTAGTATTGCTGAATTCTTTTAGTTTGTGCTTGTCTGACAAGTTCTTTATCTCTCCTATTCTAAATAATAATCTTACTGGGTAGAGTATCCTAAGTTGAAGTTTTTTTTTTTTTTCTTTCTGGTCTATGAATATATCAGGTCACTCTCTTCTAGCCTGCAAAGTTTCTGTAGAGAAATCAGCTGATAGCCTTATCAGGTTTCTCTTGTATGTGACTCTTTGTTTCTCTCTTGCTGTCTTTAGAATTCTCTCTTTATCTTTAGCTTTGCCATTTTAATTATAATGTCTTGGTGTGGGTCTGTCTGGGTTCATCTTGTTTGGGACCCTCTGTGTGTCCTGTACCTGGATATGTTTCCTTCTTTAGATTTGGGAAATTTTTATCCATAATTTATTCAAATACATTTTTGCTCCCCTTCTCTTTTCTCCTCTGGAACCCCTATAATGTCTATATTGGGATATTTTATATTTTCCCATAAATCTTATATGTTGCTTTCATTTTTTTATTTGTCTTTCTGCTGTTCTGATTGGGTGATTTCCATTATTCTATCTTCCAGGTCACTTATGCATTCTTCTGTGTCATTTAATCTGCTATTCTTTGCTTCTAGAGTGCTTTTTATCTCAGAAATTGAATTACCTATTTTGGGGGGGTCATCTTTATCATTTCTAGTTCCTTGTTAAAAGGAGCTATGCATAGATCAATTCTCTTTCCTAATTTAGTTAGCAACTTTTTTTGTTGTTGTTGTTACCAACTCTTTGAATTCATTGTCTGGGAGACAGATTATCTCTGTTTAATTTGTTTTTTTCAGAGGTTGTCTCTTGCTCTTTTAATTGAAAAGGCAGAGGAACTACTCTCATCTTACTTAACTTTCTCTGTCTCTATGAATTTAGGTAAAACAGTAATCTATTGTGGTCTTGAAGGGGGTATTTTTATGTGGGAGCATTCCTATGTAGACAACATGTGCCCAAACTTTTTGGTATGAGGTATGGTAAGGATGCCAGACACGTCTTTCCTCAGGGTGTGCTGGCCACTCTCACCTTAGTAGGGGGTGTGGCTAGTGTTGGAATAGCTAGAGCCTGTGTATTGTGTGAGGTGAGGTGGGACTTCCTTTCTGCTCAGTGGCAGTTACCTACTTGTCAGGAATGGGTTCTGCTCCCAAGTTGCTAGAGCAGAAGCCCTGAAGGTCAAGCTCAAGCTGGCACTGTTCCCTTTAAGTGTGTGTATTTCTTCTCCCTACACTGGGGCCTTTGCCCCAAAGGAGTGGAGTGTTGAATTAAGTGGATCCTGTGCCTTTACAGAGGTCTGATGTGCTGCTTGTGTAAGTGTCTGCAGCTCCACTCAGAAGCAGCCCAAGGTTGCATCTTTTCCTCTGTTGTGGTCATCCCAGATCTAGTGCTATGTTTTGACATGGTGTGTGTAGGGCTAGAGTGATTGCTCAGGTGGCACTGAGGATTGCAGCATGTTGGTTGTGGGAGTTCAAGCAGCTGAGCTACTGTCAGAAGTCTGGGCTGCTTCGGGGGAGCTATTTGAGTAAGTGCCAACAGTGGCCACTGCTGTACTACCTGGACCACTTCCCAGAACCCAGGTTGCCTCTGCATCCCTAGATCAAGTATCTTCCCAGGTCCTGGCTGCCCTAGATCCAGTGCCAGGCAGTGGTGTGGAGCGAGCAGGTCTGGGGTGTTTGCTCTGTTCAGTTTGGGGAGTGAAATGGCAGCCACTAGGGGAGACCTCTTTCTGCCCTGACTGTGGCACACCAGCACCTGTGCACTCCTCACAACTGGAGTTTATGCTACTCCAGCCTTTCTGTCTGTCCTAGTGGTTCTCCGAGCAGCTAAGGGGGCTTATCTCCTCCATGTAGGTTCCTAGGGCTGGGACACCCAGTCTGTGGCTCATCCTGGTCACTCCCCAGGGCAAGTGTCCACTGGTGCAATTTCCCTTTTCCTCTCAGTCCCCTCCCAGGGGCCCAGATCCTGACCCAATGCTTTTCTTCCTGTTCTACCTGATTACATGGGTATCTCTTGCAGTCTTGGTTGTATAAGAGTTCTTTTGCCAGTTTCCAGTTAGTTTTCCATGAGAACTGTTCCACATTTAGATGTATTTTTGATATGTTTGTGGGGGAAGGTAAGCTCCACGTCCTCTTACTCCTCCATCTTTTCACCCTAATATAAGTACACTATTGATATCAAAGTTTATTTTTCTTTAAGCCAATTAAGCAGAGCTCTTTTACAAATTATTTTAAAAATACCATCTGATGGTATAAAAATACCACATATATATATATAACATTTATAGACACACACAAACATACAGATGCAGAGAACCTATGGCTCTCATCCCAAAATGTTAATCATGAATCAGGTACAACAATGCAAAACTAACTAGTTTATAAATAACATTTGAATCCAAATTGTGTCTGGCAGACAGAACAAGTTAAGGTTACCTGCTCACGTGGCTAACGATTTTTACTAATATCTGTGGGAAAGATTTTAAGATTTGTATTTGCCTTTGAGTAATCTTATGGAGACTGTGGACTAGATTTTGGGCAAGGAAGTTTCTGTAGCAGTCTATATTTTAAAAAGCCTCTTTTTTCTTTCTCATTTTTAAAATAATCTCAAGCAGTCATAAGCAGTGTTTTAGGTATCTCCTGGGGTGTTTAGATTTCAAAGATGTAAGATTTCTATCTTCAAGGGACATAGAAAGAATGTAAGCTTTTCCTAAGGAGTTTTGGGGTATATTTGTTTATTATCATAAGTCTAGGGTAATTACTATTTAAAATTTTCTTCTGTATTAGTGGTTGGACAGCATGTGGTGCTTCATCTTTTTCTTTGTCAATCACTACAACATCCTCCCCTTTCTCTCCTCACTTTGCTAGGGGTTCCACATCTTAGTGTCTCAATCAGGATTTGCCAAAAGTGTTCGGGCTTTAATCTGTGGTAATTTGTGTCCTCCTAGCTTTGCAAAATGGCATGCCAAGGTCTCCAACTTATTATCCTACTCTCCCACCTTGTCTGCCAGCCCCAAAGCTAGCAGTCATGGATACTTGCACATTCTTCTCTAACCTCACCCCTTCTTTCAACTTTCTAACTCAAGCTTTAGTCTCTAGTTAGGCATCAGTGTTCAGCCAATCTGCCCACGAGGCCCATCCACTACACAGCCCTTGGTCTCCTTTCTTTGCCACAGTGCACTCTGCACAGTTCATCAAGCAAGTGCATCAGACAAGTCCCCACTTGGGGGACATCCCCATATTCACTCAGTGGTCCATAAGCATCTCACATACAGCCTATCCCTCCCCACATAGAGGTCATTGGCCAATCAGGATTTCCCCCATGGATGCCTCTTTTCCAAGACCCATATTTTTTTTTCCTACTGAATGGCTCACAAGTTGCTGGTTCACAACCGCCAGAGTTTCCTGAGTGAAATCTGAAACTGCCCCCCCCACTCCACTGCATACATAGAGGGCAAGGAGAGACCAAAGAAAGAGGCAGATCAATCCAGATTGGTAGGTGGCCAGTTTAATAAACAAGGGAACATCCATGCAAGGCTTATCTTGTACCACCAAAAGGTGAGTGGATCTCTGCACCCACCCACGAGAATCGTAGAAGTTTATATAGAAACCTTAACTGGGTTAAGTCATGTATACTGTCCAGATGGTTTCAACAACACGTGCTCTCTCAAGGCTGCATCCTTGAAAATAGCTCTCACAGTGGGAATGGTGTGCAGAACAAGCATTCCAAGGACAGAGGAGGGGATGAGGAGCCCCTGATTGTCCGGGTCCAGCCCATGGGTCAACTGGCAATCATGTCCTCTTGATGGCCTCCTCTAACAATGTTGGTGATAATAAAAATGCAGAGACAGAAAAATTATAAAGCAAGGGAGAGGGGACAGTTGTCAGAACAATTTACAGATGAGGAAACTGAGATATGAAATGTTGAGAAATTTGCCCCCAGTTTCACTCTTAGTAAGTGGCAGACCTAGAATAAAATCTCAGGATGCCTCACTGCAGAGATTCTCCACTTCAGTTCTACTCTATGTTGCCTCTCCCTGCGGAGGGGAGGGAATGATTAATCACCTCACTGTAAACTGGGTGTATGCCCCAAAACACATCCTAGCAGCCTAAAAGTAAGGGAGTTCCTAACTAATAATATGTTATTTTATAAACCTCAGTGAGGAGAGAATTCCTATGTGGATTTTAGAAAACATTCTCATGTAGACCACAGGAAAAAAAAAATGTTTTTGAAGTTTTGTGGGAATGTATAGGCCATTATCCCCAAAGGTAGTGTGTGAAAGAAGTAAGCAACAATAGCAAAAGACCTAACCACAGGCCTTCCCCACAGGCCTTCCCCACAGGCATAAGAAAAACCCTCACTAATCACAATAATACAGAACAAGGAAACCAGAAAGTTTAAGCTTTCTGTCCAGGCCAAAGCAGAACTAATTCATCAAGTTCAGCAAAAATCCAAAAACAGTGACTGTGAGGCATGTAGTTCATAATGCCATTAGGTCAGTAAGATGACTTTCATTAGATAGAAATATGTGAACAAAATATGTTCTGATTATATTAACATATAAGTCAACCTACAGAATACAAACGTATTTCACTTTCACATGAATAGTCAAGAAGCAGATCTTTCAGGAGCCCACCTCTGGCAAATCTATCCAAGCAGGCAGCACCTTCAGAGTCTTGTGTGACTTCAGAGATACATGCTGGGAATCTCATGCCTTCCAGGTGATGTGGATCTATAGGACTTGACTTGGGATGTGCTAGTGTTCATCACCTATGGATCATGTTTCCTTCCACCAGGGTGTCTGCCTCCCAGATCAGCATGTGGAGGTCAGGTCTTCAGCTGTTCCCCTCCACACTATGTTTACGCACTCTCCAGCCAGAAATAGCTCCCCAGTGACTGCACAAGCAAAGCAGCCTTTCATTAGGGGACAAGGTGTCTCTCATCCAAGAAAATATAAGACTTCTGAGAAGGCACAATCTATTCTGGACATAGCTTACACTTGACAGGCCTAAACTCATTCTAGTGACTATATAAAAACGAATGCATTTTCCATCCTCATAGCTTTGGTAATAATCCAAATTATAAACCATTCTAGCCATCTAGTCTCTTCAATATAAGCATCCTGTTTTGTACCAATTTTAGTTTTATAGTTTCTCCAATACTAACTTCCTTATTGAAATTTCCATTGTTCTATCAGGTACCTCAATTCTGTGACTGGCTCCTTTACTCCTCAATATCTATTGACTATTTCTCTCCCTGTTGGCATAACTGAAGTCCATCTCATTCTTGTGGATACCAGTTTCTCTCCATCTTCCTCAAGTGGGCACTGCTAATTCTCTCATGAATACATAGCTTAAGACCCAGATAATAATAACAATTAATGTTTAATGAGCACACAATGTGATACATTTTATGAAAATTTTCTCATGTAATCCTATCAGTATTTTGATTCTCAATTTTCAGATGAGAAAATGAAAGCAGACATGAAGTAAATTTGCAGAAGCCAAACAATTGGTAAATTATGGAACCAAAAGGCTCAAAGTTCCTGAGACCAATCCTAGTGTGCAGTCAGAATCTTCTTCAACATGTTCTTCCCTTTTATACAGACTACATTGGAATATATATTACATTAAAGATGCCCCTGAAAACTCAGTGCAAAGTGGATAAGACAGTGCATTTTTCTGGATAATGCTGTGTCTATCTGATATACATAACATACGTGAAATAAACTTTAATCAGAGTTTAACCAAATATATATATCTATATCTGTATCTATCTATCTCTTTATCTATCTATCTAATTTAAAAATACCACACTAGGAAAACATCCATTTCCAAATAGGGGCTAGGTTCTTGGGCCAGGTCTCACCTCCCCTTTTCTCTACTTTCATGATAGACTAACCCCTACATTGACTCACACTTTCTTTGTTAGATACATAAAATACATTTTTTTCTTTTTTTAAATTGAAGTATA
The DNA here is from genome assembly GCF_009873245.2 of Balaenoptera musculus. Taxonomy (NCBI): domain Eukaryota; kingdom Metazoa; phylum Chordata; class Mammalia; order Artiodactyla; family Balaenopteridae; genus Balaenoptera; species Balaenoptera musculus. Next base: position 79,187,276 of record NC_045789.1, on the reverse strand, counting down.
GTCGATTTACAATGTTGTTTTATTTCTGCTGTATAGCAAAGTGATTCAGTTATACATATATATACTTTTTTAAAAAATTTTATATTGGAGTATAGTTGATTAACAATGTTGTGTTAGTTTCAGGTGTACAAAAAAGTGATTCAGTTATATATGTATCTATTCTTTTTCAAACTCTTTTCCCATTTAGGTTACAGAATATTGAGCAGAGTTCCCCGTGCTATATAGTAGGTCCTTGTTGGTTATCTATTTTAAATATGGTAGTGTGTATATGTCAATCCCAAACTCCCAATTTATCCCTCCCCCACCATGTTTCCCCTTTGGTAACGATAAGTTTGTTTTCTAAGTCTGTGAGTCTGTTTCTGTTTTGTAAATAAGTTCATTTTTTAGATTCTGCATAAAAGCGTTATCATATGATATTTGTCTTTCTCTGTCTGACTTACGTCACTTAGTATGATAATCTTCAAGTCCATCCATGTTGCTGCAAATGGCATTATTTCATTCTTTTAAATGGCTGAGTGATAGTCCATTGTATATATGTACCACATCTTCTTTATCCATTCCTCTGTCAATGGACATTTAGGTTGCTTCCATGTCTTGGCTATTGTAAAACAATGGCAATGAACATTGGGGTACATGTATCATTTCAAACCATGATTTTCTGCAGATATATGCCCAGGAGTGAGATTGTAGGATAATATGGTAATTATTGAGAGTTACCATTATTACCATTGGAGGATAATATGGTAACTCTACTTTTAGTTGTTTTAAGGAATCTCCACACTGTTCTCCATAGTGTCTGCCCCAACTTACATTCCCACCAATAGTGTAGGAGGGTTCCCTTTTCTCTGCACCTTCTCCAGCATTTGTTATTTGTAGACTTTTTGATGATGGTCATTCTGACCTCTATGAGGTGGTACTTCATTGTAGTTTTGATTTGCATTTCTCTAATAGTAATGTTCAGCATCTTTTCAAATGCGTATTGGCCATCTGTATGTCTTCTTTGGAGAAATGTCTATTTAGGTCTTCTGCCCATTTTTCAATTGGGTTTTGGGGTTTTTTTGTTGTTTTTGAGTTGTTTGAGCTGTTTGTATATTTTGGAAATTAATCCCTTGTTGGTCGCATCGTTTGCAAATATTTTCTCCCATTCTGTAGGTTGTCTTTTTGTTTTGTTTATGGTTTTCTCTTCTGTGCAAAAGCTTGTAAGTTTGAATAGGTCCCATTTGTTTATTTTTTAAAAATTTCTATTGCCTTGGGAGACTGACCTAAGAAAACATTGGTACGAATTATGTCAGAGAATGTTTTACCTATGACCTCTTTAGGAGTTTTATGGTGTCATGTCTTATGTTTAAGTCTTTAAGCCATTTTGAGTTTATTTTTGTGTATGGTGTGAGGGTGTGTGACTGTCCAACATTCCCAACACCATTTCCAGAAAAGACTGTCTTTTTCCTATTGTATATTTTTGATTCCTTTGTTGAGGATTAATTGACCATAGGTATGTGGGTTTATTTCTCAGCTCTCTATTCTGTTCCATTGAACCATATGTCTGTTTTTGTGCCAATACAATACTGTTTTGGTTACTGTAGCTCTGTAGTATTGTCTGAAGTCTGGGAGGGTTATGCCTCCTGCTTTGTTCTTTTTCTACAGGATTGCTTTGGCAATTCTGGGTCTTTCATGGTTATATATAAATTTTAGGATTAATTTTTCTAGGTCTGTGAAAAATGTCATGGGTAATTCAATAGGGATCACATTAAACCTGTAGATTGCTTTGCATAGTGTGGCCATTTTAACAATATTAATTCTTCCAATCCAAGAGCATGGGATATCTTTCCATTTCTTTCAATCCTTGTCAATTTCCTTTAATAATGATTTATCATTCTTAGCATATAAGTCATCTCCTTGGTCAGGTTTATTCCTAAGTATTTTATTTTTGGGGTTGTAGTTTTAAAAGGTATTGTCTTTTTACATTCCCTTTCTGATAGTTCATTGTTAAAGAAATGCAACCAATTTCTGTATGTTAATCTTATATCCTGCTACCTTGCTGAATTCGTTTATCAGTTCTAGTAGTTTTTGTGTGGAGTCTTTAGGGTTTTCTATATATAGTATCATGTCATCTGCATATAGTGACAATTTTACATCTTCCCTTCCAATTTGGATTCCTTTTATTTCTTTTTCTTGTCTGACTGCTGTGGCTATGACTTCCAAAACTATGTTGAATAGAAGAGGTGAGAGGGGGCGTCTTTGTCTTGTTCCAGATTTTAGCGGGAAGATTTTCAGTTTTTCACAGTTAAACATTAGATTGGCTGTGGGTTTGTCATAAATAGCTTTTATTATGTTGATATATATTCCCTTTATGCCCAATTTGGTAAGAGTTTTTATCATGGATGGATGTTGAATTTTGTCAAGTACTTTTTCTGCATCTATTGAGATGATCATATGGTTTTTGTCTTTTGTTGATGTGGTATATCACATTGATTGATTTGCATATTTTGAATCACCCTTGTGAACTTGGGATGAATCCCACTTGATTGTGGTGTATGATCTTTTTTATGTGTTGTTAGATTCAGTTTGCTAATATTTTGTTCAGAATTTTTGCATTTATATTCATCAAAGATATTGGTTTTAATTTTGTTTTTTGATGTTGTCTTTTTCTGGTTTTGATATCAGGGTGATGGTGACTTCATAGAATGTCATAGGGCATGTTCCCTCCTCTTCAATCTTTTGAAAGAGTTTGAGAAGGGTCATTATAAGTTCTTCTTTGTATGTTTGGTAGAATTCACCTGTGAAGCTATCTGATCCTGGACTTTTGTTTGTAGAGGGTTTTTTTAAATTAAAGATTCTATTTCACTTCTAGTGACTGGTCTGTTCAAATTATCTATTTCTTCTTGATTCAATTTTGGTGTGCTCTATGTTTGCAGAAACTTGTCCATTTCTTCTAGGTTGTCGAATTTGTTGGCATATAATTGTTCATAGTTCCCTTATGGTTCTGTATTTTTGCGGTATTGGTTGTTATGTCTTTGTTTTCATTACTTATTTTGTTTATTTGAATTCTCTCTTTTCTTCTTGATAAACCTGGCCAGAGGGTTGTCAATTTTGTTTATCCTTTCAAAGAACCAGCTCTTGGTCTTACTGATTTTTTTCCTCTTGTTTTTTAAATCTCTATTTTATTTATTTCCTCCCTGATCTTTATTATTTCCTTCCTTCTACTGACTTTAGGTTTCATTTGTTCTTCTTTCTCTATTTCTTTTAAGTGGTAGGTTAGGTTGTTTATTTGAGATTTTTCTTGTTTTTTGAAGACCTGTATTGCTGTGAACTTCCCTGTAAGAACTGCTTTTGCTGCATCCCATAGATTTTGTATAATTGTGTTTTCATTGTCATTTGTCTCAAGGTATTTTTTAATTTCCTCTTTGATTTCATTGTTGACCAATTGTTTTTTTAGTAGCAAGTTGTTTAGTCTCCATGTAATCATTTTTTTCACATTTCTTCTTCTGTGGTTGATTTCTAGTTTCATGCCACTGTGGTCAGAAAAGAAGCCTGAGATAATTTCTATACTGTAAAATTTGGGGGTGCTTGTTTTGTGCCCTAGTATGTGGTCCATCCTAGAGAATGTTCCATGTGCACTTGAAAAGAATGTGTATTTTGTTTGTTTTGGATGTAATGTCCTGAAAATATCAGTTAACTCTAACTGTTGTATCATTTAGGACCTCTGTTGCCTTATTGATTTTCTGTCTAGAAGATATGTCCATTGATGTGGTGTTAAAGTCTCCTCAATCTTCTGACTGAATGATTTTCATTATTCTATCTTCCAGATCACCTATTCATTCTTCTCCATTATTCATTCTGCTATTCATTGCCTTTAGCTCAGTTTTTTTCTCAGCAAATAAGTTATCTAATTTTTCTTGGCTCCTCTTTATAGTTTGTTTCCTTTTTACAGTACTCTGCATTTCTGTTGATAGCCTTTCTTATTTCCTTCAGTATTTTCATTATCTCATTTTTGAAACTAGTGTCTATTAGAGTGAAGTGGTCTGTTTCATTGTTTGTTCTTTCAGGGGAATTCTCTTGGTCTTTTAACTGGAGGTGGTTCCTCTGCTTCTTTGTTTTACTTATATTTCTCTTACTCTGTGAGTTTAGGGGAAACAGTTATCCACTGTGGTCTTTGAGGGCTATTTATATGTGGGAGCATCCCTGTGTAGCTTGTGTGAGTTTAATATTTTTGGTTTAAGGGCTGTTTTTTGTATGGATCCCTGCTGCCTCTTTCCTCAGAGTGTACTGGCCATTATCACCTTGATAGAGGGTGTGAAGATTCAGCAGCTGGTGCCTGCTCCTGGGGTTCTTGGTGGTGTTGGCAGCTCACATGTGCCCCTGAAGCCCACGATGGCAGCACAGGCAGCTTGCACTCACCCCTGGAGCCCAGGAGCCTAGTGAGAGGGGCTCACAACTGCTTCTGCAGCCCGGGAGGGCAGTAATGGTGGCACATGACCACTCCTGGAGTCTGTGATGGTGACCCAGAGCTTGTGTAGGTGATGTCCTGTCACCTCAGAGCATGCAGGGAAAACGGCTGCAATGGCAGGTCCCACCCCTCCCCTTACTCACCTCCCAAACAATGGCTCCTAGCCTCTAAGGCAGGCCAGGCTTCCTCCACGTACACCCTTAGTTGCGGTCACAGCAGACTCCAGCCTGTTCAGGCTGTTTCTGTGCCGCCAACCGCAGTCCTCTCCTTGGGTCTGATCTCCGAAGCTGAAGCTTCAGCATCCAGCTCCTGCCCACACTAATGGACACACGTCTCAGGCTGGGGAGCACAGGAGGGTGGAACTGATCGTCTTGCAGGTTTCACTCCATTCTGGCTGCTGCAAACTGGTTGCTGCACTCTCCTCCAATGCTCCAAAGCTTCACCCTGTCCCAGCTGTTCTCCCTGCCAGTGAGGGGTTTGTCATGATGCAGGAACCTTTTCCTCTTTCATAGCTCCCTCCCAGGGGCAAAGGTCACATCCCAGTTTTTCTCTCTTTCTTTTTTCTTTATTTTTTATTTTGTCCTACCCAGTTATATGAAGATTTTCTTGCCCTTTTAGGAGTCTGAGGTCTTTTGCCAGTGTTCAGTAGATATTCTTGGAGAATCATTCCACATGTAGTTGTATTTTTAACATATTTGTGGGAGGAGGTGAGCTTCCCGTTGTAATACTCCACTATCTTGATCCTCAGCCCTATAATACATTTTTTCATACCACAATTAAGGCTTGACAAATCTACCTCTAAAATATACCTCCAATCATATTAATTTTTTTCACTGCCACTGCAATAATCTAATCCAACTCTGCATCATTTCTTTCCTAGATTACCATAATATCCTCCCTTTATTTTTCTCCCATCCCTATTCAATCCATTCTCCACCTAGCAGCTTCAGTAGTATATCCTGAAATGGGGTGCTCTAAATCCTTCATTGGTGTTCAGTTAACCTAGAGAAAAAATTCAAAAGCTTTAAATGTGTATGTCAGGATCCTTCATGATCTAGCCACTGCCTACCTTTGCCTCAGCTTTTGTAACTCTCATCATGGCTTCCTAGGCTTCAGACACATTGATATTTCAGATTCTCTAATGAAACAATTTCCCTTTCAGGAGGCATTAATCTTTGGGTTATGACAGCTACTATATTGGTGTATGAAAAGAAAACATGCAAAACATATATCTCATCCTTTATTAGTACCTATTTTTGTTGAAACATAATATCTGTTTCATTAATAAATATATATATGAAACTAAGAAGAACAGAAGAAAAGAAAGAAAGGAAGGAAAGGAGGGGAGGAGAGGAAAGGAGAGGAATAAAGCTAGCTAGCTGTTGGCACTGTATGTTCACAAATATTTTACTGGTAGAAGTGTAAAATCAAACAAATTTGAAGGACATTATCCTAATGCTGCAAACTGTTTCCTACTTCTGAGATTTCAAACTTGTTATTCTCTACCTGGAATATTCTTTGCCTAATTTTTCATCAGGTTAACAGGTTGCTTGTGATTCTTTTATTGTCATTTACGGAAAATGGAAATAACTCCCTAATAAAATTGGGTCCCTCTGTTATATGCTTTCTATATCTTTTCTTCAAAGCATTTATCAGAGTGTATAAATCTATTTATTTAGTGAGTATTATGTAATCTTCCTTGTTAAGCACTAAATTTCTTGAGGGTTAAGAGGGTCTATTTTGCTTATCACTGAATCCCAGCTGGCTAACTAGGACCTTGCTCAGTTACTCAACCCAGGTTCCGTGAATGGTGCTTTGTCCCTGTAAGATTTCTTTCTTTATCTCTCCTTTGATCCATTATGTTTCAATTTCATAATTAACTCTTGAAGGTTAATTCTGTCTCTGTCTTATCTAACTTCTTGTGAGCCACTTCACAGACTCTCGAAACACTGAAAAATGCATAAAATAAACAGTCTACCACTGGGACAAACTGTAAGACCACACTTCATATCACCAGCTTAACTTTAGGATCTAAAACTAGAAGTTAACTCTGGTGTACATCTTTTATATTTAATAACTGTGACCTGTAACCAGTTATCTCATTGCCTCACCCTTTTTAAACATAATAAACTATATACTAGCTATTAACTTCTATTTTGCAAAAATAGTCACCCGGACACATGAGAGTAATGTCCAGAGGTACTATGTCCAAGAAATCACAGTTATAAAACACCTTGGTTTTCTTTTTAATTTTGATTGTTTGCGTATTGTGTTTTTAATAGTGATAAATTAATCTTATGTTTAATTAAGACTTAGTTGACAAACAGTTTTTCCTGACTTTTCTAATATGATTATAATGTTTGTTTTTCCAAAAAAAAATGTTTTCTATCATTCTTTAATATAGTAAGTCCTTTGGAGTAAACCCCTTCTTTTTTTTTTTTTTTTTTTTTTTAAACAGAAACATAGGTCAATGGAACAGGATAGAAAGCCCAGAGATAAACCCACACACATATGGTCACCTTATTATTATTTTTTTAATCAGTCATCAGTTTTATACACATCAGTGTATACATGTCAATCCCAATCACCCAATTCAGCACACCACTATCCCCACCCCACCGCGGTTTTCCCCCCTTGGTGTCCATACATTTGTTCTCTACATCCGTGTCTCAACTTCTGCCCTGCAAACCGGTTCATCTGTACCATTTTTCTAGGTTCCACGTGCATGCGTTAATATACGATATTTGTTTTTCTCTTTCTGACTTACTTCACTCTGTATGACAGTCTCTAGATCCATTCACGTCTCAACAAATGACTCAATTTCGTTCCTTTTTATGGCTGAGTAATATTCCATCGTATATGTGTACCACATCTTCTTTATCCATTCATCTGTCGATGGGCATTTAGGTTGCTTCCATGACCTGCCTGTTGTAAATAGTGCTGCAATGAACGTTGGGGTGCATGTGTCTTTTTGAATTATGGTTTTCTCTGGGTATATGCCCAGTAGTGGGATTGCTGGATCATATGGTAATTCTATTTTTAGTTTTTTAAGGAACCTCCATATTGTTCTCCATAGTGGCTGTATCAATTTACATTCCCACCAACAGTGCAAGAGGGTTCCCTTTTCTCCACACCCTCTCCAGCATTTGTTGTTTGTAGATTTTCTGATGATGCCCATTCTAACTGGTGTGAGGTGATACCTCATTGTAGTTTTGATTTGCATTTCTCTAATAATTAGTGATGTTGAGCATCTTTTCATGTGCTTCTTGGCCATCTGTATGTCTTCTTTGGACAAATGTCTATTTAGGTCTTCTGCCCATTTTTGGATTGGGTTGTTTGTTTCTTTAATATTGAGCTAAATGAGCTGTTTATATATTTTGGAGATTAATCCTTTGTCCGTTGATTCATTTGCAAATATTTTCTGCCATTCTGAGGGTTGTCTTTTCATCTTGTTTATGGTTTCCTTTGCTGTGCAAAAGCTTTGAAGTTTCATTAGTTTATTTTCGTTTTTATTTCCATTGCTCTAGGAGGTGGATCAAAAAAGATCTTGCTGTGATTTATGTCAAAGAGTGTTCTTCCTATGTTTTCCTCTAAGAGTTTTATAGTGTCCAGTCTTATATTTAGGTCTCAAATCCATTTTGAGTTTATTTTTGTGTATGGTGTTAGGGAGTGTTCTAATTTCATTCTTTTACATGTAGCTGTCCAGTTTTCCCAGCACCACTTATTGAAGAGACTGTCTTTTCTCCATTGTATATCTTTGCCTCCTTTGTCATAGATTAGTTGACCATAGGTGCGTGGGTTTATCTCTGGGCTTTCTATCCTGTTCCATTGATCTGTGTCTCTGTTTTTGTGCCAGTACCATATTGTCTTGATTACTGTAGCTTTGTACTATAGTCTGAAGTCAGGGAGTCTGATTCCTCCAGCTCCATTTTTTTCCCTCAAGACTGCTTTGGCTATTTGGGGTCTTTTGTGTCTCCATACAAATTTTAAGATGATTTGTTCTAGTTCCGTAAAAAATGCCATTGGTAATTTGATAGGGATTGCATTGAATCTGTAGATTGCTTTGGGTAGTATAGTCATTTTCACAATATTGATTCTTCCAATCCAAGAACATGGTATATTGCTCCATCTGTTGGTATCATCTTTAATTTCTTTCATCAGTGTCTTATAGTTTTCTGCATACAGGTCTTTTGTCTCCCTAGGTAGGTTTATTCCTAGGTATTTTATTCTGTTTGTTGCAGTGGTAAATGGGAGTGTTTCCTTAATTTCTCTTTCATATTTTTCATCATTAGTGTATACGAATGCAAAAGATTTCTGTGCATTAATTTTGTATCCTGCTACTTTACCAAATTCATGGATTGGCCCTAGTAGTTTTCTGGTGGCATCTTTAGGATTCTCTATGTATAGTATCATGTCATCTGCAAACAGTGACAGTTTTACTTCTTCTTTTCCAATTTGTATTCCTTTTATTTCTTTTTCTTCTCTGATTGCCGTGGCTAGGACTTCCAGAACTATGTTGAATAATAGTGGTGAGAGTGGACATCCTTGTCTCGTTCCTGATCTTAGAGGAAATGCTTTCAGTTTTTCACCATTGAGAATGATGTTTGCTGTGGGCTTGTCATATATGGCCTTTATTATGTTGAGGTAGGTTCCCTCTATGCCCACTTTCTGGAGAGTTTTTATCATAAATGGGTGTTGAATTTTGTCAAAAGCTTTCTCTGCATCTATTAAGATGATCATATGGTTTTTCTTCTTCAGTTTGTTAATATGGTGTATCACATTGATTGATTTGCGTATATTGAAGAATCCTTGCAACCCTGGGATAAATCCCACTTGATCACAGTGTATGATCCTTTTAATGTGGAGTAAACCCCTTCTGAAGAACTCTGAAGCAGTTGGCAAACTGCTATCCTTACTCTAGAAACTGCTTTCATGATCTGAATTCTAGGCCTTATGGAAAATGACTGCCACAGGCATCTAATAAGAGGCTGCCTTTGCTTCTTGTTATTAGGCCATTTTCTTGAAGAGAGCTAATAGCTGATTGTTACCGAGTTCCTACAGTTGTTTTAAGTAAGTCCCCACTTCAGAATTCACGCATTCAGCTATTTCAAAATACATTGCTTGATGGTTAAATTTTAAAATTTTGAAGTTTTCTTTGCCTCATAGATTGGTATTCAGCTCTAAATAAAATGAGATAGGATGTGTGAAACTACATAATGCCTAGCCTAGTATACACTAGGAGCTCAAGAAATGTCCATTAAAGAGAGTTGAAAGGAAAAGGAAAACTCTTTTCAGTGTAAAAAAAAAAAAAAATGGCTACAAGGAGCCAATGAACGTGAAATATAATGCTTGACATTTCATTTGGATGCAGACAGATATGTGAATAAAATATCTTGACTTATTATAGAGTTTATCTTCAAAACTTTTCACACTTTTCTTAGAATTAATTATGCATAATTAAAACAAAGTTAATGGCGAGGAGATAATAGCATTTTTGGATTATATTTGAAACTGTAAGTTATTTGTTAGTTCATTTTTTTATTTAACAGGGATTTATTCAGTGTGTATTTTATGAAAGCTTTAAAGGAGATGACCTGAGAGTTGTTTTCCATGCCTAGAAAGGAACCTCTTTCACTTGGTTCTGTAGATTGATAGAATTGCTATATTTTAGAAGTCCCTCACTTATAACTTTCACCACAACAATGTAATCATCCAACTGCTTTGTGTTGTGAACACATAGGACTGTGTTCACAAATGTTCTGACACAGAGTATCTGCAGCCAGACTCTAGGGATGTTGCTCCAGTCAGAAAGTCAGAACCGCATCACCTGAAATTCATGTCTGGTAATGTTTGTCAGGATTTTTTTTCTATTAGGTTTAGCCAACTGATATAAAATTAGTGTGAAGGTAATTTTGCAGTAGTTCTTTGGAATTCCCTCACAAAATGAGGGCATTTCCAGATGAAGCACATGAACCTAAAACAACATATAGAATATGGAATATTCCCTGTCTCTGAATAAGGATGGAATGAGTTCGCGTGTGATACTCTCTCATCCTGGAATTCTCTCTTCATTCTAATCAGGTGCTGCTCCATGAGCACTTACAGGTGTTTCAAGAAACAATGATTTTATTAGTCATTATTTAAGATCTGCTTATCCTCTATATTTTTCTTTAGAGGATCACAAAAAAGTAGTTCTTTATGTATTTCATTACTGAAGTGAAATCTAGAAAAAACCGTAAATTGGGACACAATTGAAATATGGGTATTTTCATCCAGCTGAATACTGTACCTTCTGCACTTGTTTGTTCAGATCTTCTGGCAATTTATTTTTGCCTGCCAATTAAATGCATTTATGTTTGTTTGTCATGTATTACTCCAGCCCTCTACTATAGGAAGAACAAGTCTTTGTTCAATTCTTTTTTGTTTTCATGTCTTTCACTCAAAAAAGACTTCTAAAAATTTATAATTTATGTTAGTAAAATTTTGTAAAGTACAATATTAAGTATCAAATGACTTTTAAAATCCCATTTAAAAATTGCAGAGATTTGTCTTAATTGTCTCCATGTTTAAAAAGTCTTGTTCCCATGAAGACTTTATACTATCATTAGTTAATATCTCAAGACATGAAAATTCCCTTAGGGCTAAATTCATCACTAATGGTAGTGAATATAATTTCTAATAGTCTTCTTCTTGATAACTACAGTTTTAGGTGACTTTTGGTCAGATCACTTTAGGGCATCATCTTTATTGCATAATGAGGCTCTGAAATGCTCCAATTTTGTGGTCAGGAAGATAAGTTGGTTTTGTCATTTTCTCGTATGTTCACATTATTACTATTACTTTCATTTCACAGATCATTTTTCCTTTCTTTCTTCATTTCTTGCCTGCTTTTTAAAAAATCTTTTAAACCAAGTGTACTTGTCTAAGAGTTTTCTTAATTAAAATTAGTAAATATTTACAAATCCACGTACACAGTCAAGTATGAACTACAATATAAGACAATGAACATAACTGCTAACTCTCCCACATTGCATATCACTCTTTCTTGAAGACCAAGTGAGCATGTCCTGGTCAATCTGTAGATTAAATATGAATAAAGTTTTTAAATAAAATTCAGGTAGTAGTTTTCATATGTTCTTTGGACACCTTCAATGAACCTAACCATTTTCTGGACCATTACCTAGTGCATCCTATTAGAACAGTTCATATCTGAAAAATAGGGCATGTTAGACTTATGAACTATGAATTTTTTAAAAAAAGTTAAATGTTGAACATCCAAGTAGAGTCATTAAACTCTTAAACAGAAATAACAAATGATAAAATCTCACATTTATTTGGAAATATATACATTTCAGTAATATGGTAATTTGAATATGAATGTAAAAATAAAATTGCCAGGAAATACAAACATTAATAGCTTTTAATTAGAACACATTGGAAAGGAAGTAGGAATGAAAGGAGCATGTGATTGAACTTATTCATAAAGAGCAAACACTAATTTATTCTAAGTCGTTAGTGTTAATATAGTCTGCAGCAATGGACAAATCAATGTTAATTGAGTTCTAAAAGGAAAACATGCAGGAAGCAGCTTTCACTATTATGAACTGTGGGTACATATGAAAAGGCAGAATTGAAATTAAATACAATTTAATTCAGTCCCAAATACTTTTATTAACATCAAAAATGCTAGACAGAGTGAAAAATTATATGTGCCTTTTATGCTGCATTTTCCAATACTTTATTATGAAACCACATGAACATGCAGCAGAGTTGAAAAAATGTTTCACTGAACCCCCTGAAATCTACCACCTAGATTCTACCCTTTGCATTTTACTATACTTGCTCAACTATCCTATCTGCACCTCTCTATTCATCCATTAATTCATCCTAGTTTCCACCCATTTAAAGAATGTTGCAGACATCGCAACAACTTCCTCAAATACTTTAGCATGCACTTTTATATAAAATTTACATAAAATGGAATGCACATATATTAAGTGTATCTTCCCTGAGTTCTGATAAATGCATACGCCTGTGTGGCCCAAACCTCTATCAAGACTACCGAACATTATGATTCATCCATTCCAGAAAGTTACCTCATTATCAGTCCAGTCAATTGCTGTCCCCACCCAACACAACTACTGTAATATTATGATTTATAATAAATATATATTTGATCTTTGTCCCCATTTCTGGCACAAAGCTCCTAAAACCCTTGGAGATTTTTCTGATGAAGAAATAACGGTATTTTTTGTTATGTAAAGAAGGTGACTTTTGGAAGTGCCTAAGCATGGTGATGACCATGTGATTAGAGGGTTGGAAATCTCAGCCCCATCCTTCTGACCTCTGGGGAGGAAAGAGGGGCTAGAGATTGAGTTCAGTCACCAGTAGCCAATGATTTAATCAGTCATACCTGTATAAAGAAGCCTCTGTAAAAATCACAAAGGAGAGCTTCCAGGTTGGTGAACATATGCAGATTTGGGGAGAGCAGTGCTCCCAGAGAGCATGGAAGCTCTGTGCCCTTTTTCCATACCTTGTCCTAGGCATCTCTTCCATATGGCTCTTCCTGGGTTATATCATTTTATAATAAACCTAACCTAGTAAATAAGTAATCTAGATTACTAGTGATTTAGTAAGTAAAATATTTCTGAGTTTGGTGAGGCACTCTAGTAAATTAATGGAACCCAGGAAAGGGGGTCATTTGAACTTTGAATCTTTAGCCCATGGTGATAACGCAGAAGCACAGGTGATAATCTGACCTTGCGACTGGCATCTGAAACGGGGGGTGGGGAGCAGTCTTGTGGGATTCAATGTATGGGGTCTGATGATATCTTCTTTGGCTAGCTAGTGTCATAATTGAGTTGAATTGCAGGACACCCAGCTGGTGTTGGAGAATTGCCTGTTGGTGTGGGGGAAAGCCCCCCAACACACACACACATTGGAAATTGGCACTCAGAACCCATTTGATTTATGATGTTTTTCCACTACAGCGCTGTGTATTTCTAAAACTGATCCACCAATTAAAAAGGAATTACCATACATTCAACTACCTGGGTGTCCATTTTTCAAAGACATTAACAATGATGTCTCTCTCTTTAAAAGAAAAATATTTCAAATTTTACTCGTAAAATACTTATGCACCTTTCAAATAGTTGAGTAAAACTTGAAGACTATTTAAAGTAAAAATTATTTAAAGGGAGACTGAGTGAAGCATTAGGCAACTTCCATTAAATCTCAGAGAGCTGGCAAGTTATAAGCACTGTGGATGAACCTTGGTCCCATTTCTTGTTCTTCACCTGGTTGATTATCTTACACATTTAGATCCAATTATGAAATTGCTAACTAGCTCAATACCAGCCGTAAAGAAGGTACACAATAAATCGTTGTTAAGTGGAATAAAACAGTGAATGAAAACAATGAATGAGGAGGGAACTAGCATTTGCCAAGTATTTGGGAACATGACTAGCAAAATGCTACACGTTTTAAATATATTATCTTGTGTTTTCTTAAAGCAATCATGCAAGTTAGGTACACTTTGCTAATGCTTTGTACATGGTAAATGCTCAATACATCACTATAACTGCTAGTATGCATCACTGTAACTGCTGAAATGTGCAGGCTCTAATTTACTAAGGGGTTTTAATCCCCAGGAACATCAGAGCAACAGTTGGATTACTCACCTGCAATAGGCTTAACACTAACCTTTTCATATTCCCAAATTCTCTTTGTCTGGACCAGAAAGGAGTAGCTCAGTAAATTGTATATCAAATGCCAGTGGTTTATATTCATAATCAGTTATTGCTCTATTATTCTAAAAACTGGAAAAATTAGCAAATTTATTTCAGGGTCAAATTTTTTCTATTACAGTTGGTAAGTAGAAAAAGCCACAGAATTTCTGATAAGTGGGAAATTTAAATACTCCATGCTAAAGGCAATTTAATCTATTTCAGAAGTACAACAGGAATTTATAAGGATATATATCTTCAAAAACCAAGCTGGAAAGTGAATTTTAATCGAAACTGAGACCAGATCAAGACTTCCAGTATAAAATGACATTTGTATAAAACAAATGAAATTTTCTATTTAAATACCATTAACAAAAGGAGGAAAAAAGCAAACAAAAAGGCAAAATAAGCAAATGAATAGGCAAATAACACTAACCAAAAAATCATTACACCATTACCACAAACTGTTAGATAAACATCTAACAAAATCTGGAAATAATTTTCACCAAGTCTAAGGCTGATTACTACTCTTATCTGTGCAGTCATCCAAGAAATATTTATTAAACACTTTGTCCTGCGGCAAAATAGGAAATCTCCCAAGGGCCTATAGGCTACTTATAGGATATTTTATAATGATTGTTGACTACCGATGAGGACAGGAGTTTGTTTTGCAGTAGTAATTTAAAATGTATATTGCCAGGAATTTAGTATTCAAGTTTAATGACTTTAGCTGATTGACAGGTTATACCTTTTAAAATATGCAATAACTCCTGGTGTTGATTTTGTCGTTTGAACAGTCAACTGATATAAATGATTTAAATGTTTCTGGTATTTAAATTGTATTAATTGTATACGACCACATTCAAAATATTTAAAGTGATTGAATCCCTCTCCAGACATGAGTACAACATCTGCCACTAAATTAGTCTTATATTCCACTAAAATCCTATAAAGAAGCCTCAATTCTGGTAATTTTGTAAGATGATTTTAAAATCTTAGGTACCTGGAATGAGTGTATAGCATTCTCTGTGTGCACGCACTATTCTTCATGAGATGGAGTAAAATAGAAGGTCATTATGTTTTGTAAAATCAGACTTATAATAACCATCATATCTTTAGAAATTTGATCTAGCATGTCAAATGTATAATTTCTAACTTGTTCTAAAATACAGTACTAGTTAGATGTCTAATTTCCTTATTCAACTGGGTAATTCTATATAGTTGAAAGATTACTGATTAAATCATTCTATTTCATTTACTTGTGTAATTTCACAGTTCTATTTCATGAGCAGACAAGAATTGGTGTATAGTTAGAATAATGCATAAGAAAACACAAGCCAGACAAATCCCTTGGAAGCAAAGGCTAGGTTCATCTGCCTAGGAAGAAATGTATCTCACTAAAGGATTCTTAGTCTTTTTATTAAGTAATTGAGCAGTTGGGCAGAAAATGATTAAGAAATATTAGGATTAATACAAATTTACTCAAGCATACTGGTTATAGGTACCACTTTCAATATAAAACTATAAATATAAAAATATTTTCATTGGTGTAACCATTTGTAGAAAGTATGTGTAGGTACAAATGCTTGCAAAGGAGCCAGGGCACATTTGCAGAGCTTGACTTGTGTTGTAGTCAGCACTTGCAGGAACAAGAGCCATGGATACTCCCCCATAGGAGCTATGAGACCTGATAAAGGAGCCAACATTTAGAATGAAGTCTAAGTGGACTGCTGAATAGTGTTGCCTTATGTTGCTGGGATTTGGTAAATAAAAGGAATTCAACAGAAATGAGCTGAAGGTCCATGGTTTTGGTGATGGTTTATAGCTTTGAGTGTTGCAACCAGTCCTTTCCATTTTGGGAATGGAAATTTTCATGTTTCTGGAGTGGGAAATCATGCTTAGCCTCTAAAGGCAAGTGTGTGTTTGGGAAGAAGTGTGTGTCAACCACTGAGGTCATTGGTTATTGCAATGATGGATGATCTCAATAGTTGTTAGGTGGTAAGTCTTTTCCTCAAAAGAAGAGAGTTAATTTGCTTAATTGTTCTGTCTTTATTCAGGTGGGTCCCTAGTAAAATCTTGTATAACTGTTAGGAAAGTGTTTCTAAGACATTTTCTGTCAGTGGAGAGGTTAACAGTACAACTATTGATACTTTCTTTATCATTGTAATCTCTTGTCCTTGCTTATGAGTTGATCCAAAGAGACTTTTGTGAGAGCAAGTGCCAAGAGGAGAAAATTTGTAGACTTACTGCAGTGTCTTCAGTCATGTAACAGTTACATGCAATAGGTGTATGGAGCTCTTAGCTATCCAGATAGCACCTTCCAGGGAAATGTGATCTTGGACTGTGAACCTTGAAGATTACAAATATATGGTAGATATAAAGATTTTATTCATTTATATTCTCCTGTATAAGAAATGTCTCTTTTTATCTGAAGTAATGCTTCCTCCTTTAAAGTCAAATTTGTTCTGTATTAGTATGGGGGCACTAGCTTTCTTTGGATTAGTGTCTGCAGAGTATATTTTTTCTTCAACATTTACTTTCAGTATCTGTCTCTATATTTAAGGTGTTTCTTAGAAGCAGCATATAGGTTTTGTTGCTGTTTGCTTTTAATCAAAATTTAGTTATTTTAAATTTGGGGTAGTTACTGATATATTTGGCCTTATAGCTACCACCTTAGTATTTGTTTTTGGCTTGTTCTGTTATGCTCATTTTTCTTTTTGTTCTTTTGGATAATTTAAATAGATTTTACTTTTCTGTTTTTCTTCTCTATAAACATGAGTCATACATTCTTTTACTATTCTCTTATTAGGTACTCTAGAGATTACAACACGCATACTTAATTTATTAAAATTTATTACATTCACTTCTCTCATATGCATGGAACTTTAAGTCCATGTAGCCCCTAACACATCTTTGGTATAGTTATTACTTATTCTACGTATATCAACCAAGACAGTATATCATTATTTTGTACAGTTGATATTGATTTATGTTTATCTGCATTTTTCCCCTTCTTTTGTTCTTTAGTTTTCCTGCATTTTGGCACTTTATCTGGGACCAACTTCTTTTTGCCTAAACTCTCTTTTGTATTCCTTTCAGTATAGATCTCTAGGGAAGCATATATATTTATCTGAAGTAGTATTTATTTTATCATCTTTTCATTTCTATTAAGGTATGGTTGATGTACAATATTGTATAAGTTTCAGGTGTACAAGAGTGATTCACAATTTTTAAAGGTTGTATTCCATTTATAGTTACTATAAAATATTGGCTATATTCCCCATGTTATACAACATATCATTGTTGCTTATTTACTTTATGCATAGTAGTTTGTACCTCTTGATCCCCTACTACTATCTTGCCCCTTCCCTCCTTCCTTCTCCTCACTGGTTATCACTAGTTTGTTTTCTATATCTGTGAGTCTGTTTCTTTTTTGTTATATTCACTAGTCTGTTTTATTTTTTAGATTCCACGTATAAGAGGTATCATACAGTATTTCTCTGCCTAACTTATTTCACTTAGCATAATACCCTCCAAGTCCATCCATGTTGCAAATGCCAAAATTTCATTCATTTTTATGGCTGAGTAGTATTCCATTGTGTATGAGTGTGTGTGTGTCTGTATATACATACACACACACACACACACACATACATACATATACATACATACATCTTGATCCATTCATCTATTGGCCACTTAGGTTGCTTGAATTTCTTGACTATTGTAAATGATGCTGCTATGAACATTGGGGTGCATGAATCTTTACTTTTTCTCTTTTTTTAATTGAAGTATACTTGATTTACAATGTTGTGTTAATTTCTGCTGTACAACAAAGTGATTCAGTTATACAATATATACATTATTTTTAATTTTTCATTATGGTTTATCATAGGATATTGAATGTAGTTCTCTCTGCTATATAGTAGGACCTTGTTGTTTATCCATTCTATATATAATAGCCTACATCTCCTAACCCCAGCTTCCCACTCCATCCCTCCCCCAACACCCTCCCCACGGGCAACCACAAATCTGTTCTCTATGTCCATGAGTCAGTTTTGTAGATAGGTTCATTTGTGTCTTATTTTAGATTCCACATATAAGTGATATCATATGCTATTTGTCATTCTCTTTCTGACTTACTTCACTTAGTATGATAATCTCTAGTTGCATCCATGTTGCTACAAGTGGCATTATTTCATTCTTTTTTATGGCTGAGTAGTATTCCGTTGTGTATATGTACCACATCTTCTTTATCCATTCATCTGTCTATGGACATTTAGGTTGTTTCCATGTCTTGGCTATTGTGAATAGTGCTGCTATGAACATAGGGGTGTTCTTTTTGAATTACAGTTTTGTCTGGATATATGCCCAGGAGTGGGATTACTGGATCACATGGCAACTCTATTTTTTGTTTTTTGAGGAACCTCCATGCTGTTTTGCATAGTGTCTGTACCAACTTACATTCCCACTGACAATGTAGGAGGGTTCCCTTTTCTCCACACCCTCTCCAGCATTTGTTATTTGTAGACTTTTTATTGATGGCCATTCTCACTGGTGTGAGGTGGTACCTTGTTGTAGTTTTGATTTGCATTTCTCTGATAATTAGCAATGTTGAGCATCTTTTCATGTGAATATTGGCTCTCTGTCTGTATTCTTTGGAGAAATGTCTGCTTAGGTCTTCTGCCCATTTCTTGATTGGGTTGTTTGCTTTTTTTGTTATTAAGTTGTATAAGCTGTTTATATACTTTGGAAATTAAGCCCTTGTCATTCACTTCATTTGCAAATATTTTGTCCCATTCTGTCAATTGTCTTTTTGTTTATGGTTTCCTTTGCTGTGCAAAATCTTGTAAGTTTGATTACGTTTCATTTGTTTATTTTTGTTTTTATTTCTAATGCCTCAGGAGACTGACCTAAGAAAATATTGGTACGACTTATGTCAGAGAATGTTTTGCCTATGATCTCTTCTAGGAGTTTTATGGTGTCGTGTTTAAGTCTTTAAGCCATCTTGAGTTTATTTTTGTGTATGGTGAGAGGGTGTATTCTAACTTAATTGATTTACATGCAAATGTCCAAATTTCCCAGCACCACTTGAAGAGATGGTCATTTTCCTATTTTATATTCTTCCCTCCTTTGTTGAAGATTAATCACAGGCACGTGGGTTTATTTCTGGACTCTCTATTCTGTTCCATTGATCCGTATGGCTGTTTTGTGTCAATACCAGGCTGTTTTGATTACTGTAGCTTTGTAGAATTGTCTGAAGTCTGGGAGGGTTATGCTTCCTGCTTTGTTCATTTTCTTCCAGATTGCTTTGGAAATTCTGGGTCTTTTATGGTTCCATATAAATTTTAGGGTCATTTCTTCTAGTTCTGTGAAAAATGTCATGAGTAATTTAACACATTATTGACCAGAGACATATTAATACGTCTTTTGTTACCCAAACATTATTGACCAAAGACATATCAATACATTTTTAGAGAGTGATACAATTAACATCACTGTGTGAAGTTGTTAGAGCTTAAAATTGATCAAGGGCTCATTATACAACTTATGATTGTCATTATCATATACACTTTGCTCCATTAGGTTTTTGTTCCAAGCTTGCATATATTATAAATGCAAGTTTGTTATGTAAAATTTTCAAAAATGACACATCGTGAAATTTTGAGTGAAGAAGAATTTTTGGTGAATGTTATGCAGATACTTTCTGTTATTGTCTGAGTGACATATATACTAGGGTCTCAGAAAATGATAGTTCTTCAGAATATAGTTCTGATTCAGACAATGTGAACATGAGGCCAACAAAAAGACAAAAAAGCGTAGTGATTGATTCTGATACGGAAATTGAAAATTAAACTCACGGAGCTGGAGATTGCTCCTTTGTTTCTACAGAAGAGTGGATTGAAGACAACATTTCACGAAAATGAGGACTTTACACGTGTGTCAGGTGTCACTATTGAATGTAATAACCCACAAAGTGTTAGTGAAATAACAGAATTAATTTTTGGTAATGACTTTCTTGAGTTGGTCGCTTCTCAAACAAACTTGTATCATCAACAGAATGAAAAATCATATAAAAAGTATGATAAGGCTTTAAAATGGACTGATGTAACCAATACTGACATGAAGAAGTTTCTTGGATTAATAACTTTGATGGGACAGATAAGAAAGTCACAGTGGAAAGAATATTGGTGGACTGATCCCTTACTTGAAACCCCTATCTTTCCAAAGGTTATGATGAAAGAAGGTTCGAACAAATAATGATATTTCTTCACTTTAACGATAACTCAGAAACTCCACTTCCTGTAGACAGAATTTCAAAGTTCTTTTGGATTATTTTCTACCAAAATTTCAATTGATCTGTATACAAAAACAAGAGCTATCACTTGATGAGGCAATGATAAAGTGGAGAGGACGACTTGGATTCAAAACCTGTAATCCAAGAAAACTTACAAAATATGGAACTTTGGTCAGGATGGTTAGCAAAAGTGAAACTGGATATATATGCAACCTTGAGATTTACATGGGTGAAGGAAAGAAACTGCAAGAAACAATACTATCAGTCCTACCACCTTATCTTGGTTCATGGCACCATATTTACCAAGACAATTATTACAACAGTGTGTTCACATCTGAAATATTGTTGAAAAATAAAACCAGAGTTTGTGGGACTATAAGAGAGAATTGTGGTCTACCAAACCAATTAAAGGAGAAATATAAAAATCTACAGAGGGGAGAAATGGCATTCCAACAGAAGGGAGAAGTGATTCTTCTTATATGGAAAGATAAGAAGCTAGTCCACATGGTGACAGCTATTCATGACACCACCATAGCATCTACAGGAAAGGAAGACAGGAGGGCTGGCCATCAGGTAACTAAGCCCACTTGTATATTAGAGTATAATAAATATATGAAAGGAGTTGATCGATCCAATCAATATCTGGCAAACTTCAATATCCTTCAGAAAACTCGAAAATGGTATAAGAAAGAGGGTTTCTATTTGAGCAATTGCGGTTTATTCAATGTGTTTAAAATATATTGTAGCCTTAATGCAAAGAATAAAATGACTTATAAGCAATTTTTGTTAGCAGTAGCTAGAGAATGGGTAACTGACCATTCTGGTGAATGTAGTGGTAGTCCCACACCTGGTCCTTCTTTTGGCATTTGTAAAAGAGCCCCCTGCAAAGATCCACCTTGTTGACCATCAGGTAAAATAAAAGAACATATTCTAGAGGAAATAATACCCACAGGACTAAACAAAAAGTGCTGTTAGAAAGTGTAGTCTGCTCTTCCAGGGGAAAGAGCAGTGAAACACAGTATAGATGTAATAGACGTTCTGTTCCCCTGCACAGAGGTGCCTGCTATACTGCCTATCACACTCTAACAAAATATTAGAATGCTTTAGTAATACATGTACAAAGTTTCAAATAAATACATTAAATGAAAACAGAGTTTTTTGATATTTATTCAAATGTGGGTGTTTCAATATTCACTTACGTAACAAATCGCCAACCACAGATGTTAGTTTCTGCCAAAATCCCCTGGTCAATAATGTGTTAATAAGGGTTGCATTAAATCTGTAGATTGCTTTGGATAGTTGTGGCCATCTTAACAATATTAACTCTTCCTATCCAAGAGCATGGGATATCTATCTATTTCTTTGAATCATCTTCGGTTTTCTTTATTAATGTTTTATAGTTCTCAGCATATAAGTCTTTCACCTCCTTGGTCAGGTTTATTCCTAAGTATTTTATTTTTGGGGGTGTGATTTTAAAAAGTACTTTTTATTATTTTATTTTACATTCGCTTTCTGATATTTCATTGTTAATGTAAAGAAATGCAACCAATTTTTGTATGTTAATCTTGTATCCTGCTATCTTGCTGAAATAGTTTTTCAGTTCTAGTAGTTTTTGTGTTGAATCTTAAGGGTTTTCTATAAATAGTATCAAGTCTTCTGCATATAATTACAATTTTACCTCTTCCCTTCCAACTTGGATACACTTATTTCTCTTTCTTGTCTGATTGCTGTGGCTACGACTTCCAACACTATGTTGAATAGAAGAGGTGAGAGTGGGCATCCTTGTCTTGTTCCAGATTTTAGAGGTCAGGTTTTCAGCTTTTCACCATTGAGTATTATATTGGCTGTGGGTTTGTCATAAATAGCTTTTATTATGTTGAGATATGCTCCCTCTATACCCACTTTGGTAAGAGTTTTTTCATGAATGGATGTTGAATTTTGTCAGATGCTTTTTCTGCATCTATTGAGGTGATCATGTGGTTTTTGTCTTTTCTTTGGTTAATGTGGTATATTGCAGTGATTGATTTGCGTATGTTGAATGAGGCATGAACTTGGGATGTATCGCACTTGGTCATGGTGTATGATCTTTTTTATGTGTTGCTGAATTCAGTTTGCTAATATTTTGTTGAGAAATTTTGCATCTATATTCATCAAAGATAGTGGCCTGTAATTTTCTTTTTTGCTAGTGTCTTTGTCTGGTTTTGGTATCAGAGTGATGGTGGCTTCATAGAATGTCTTTGGGAGTGTTCCCTTCTCTTCAGTATTTTAGAAGAGTTTGAGAAGTGTTGGTATAAGTTCTTCTTTGTATGTTTAGTAGAATTCACCTGTGAAGCCATCTTGTCCTGGACTTTTGTTTGTAGGGAGCTTTTTAATTACGGATTCTATTTCATTTCTAGTGAATCAGTCTGTTCAAGTTATCTATTTCTTCTTGATTCAATTTTGTGGTCTGTGTGTTTCTAGAAAGTTGTCCATTTCTTCTAGGTTGTTGAATTTGTTAGCATATAATTGTTCATAGTATTCCCTTATGTTTTTTTGTATTTTTGTGGTATTGGTTGTTATGTCTCCTTTTTTTTTTTTTAACATCTTTATTGAAGTATAATTGCTTTACAATGGTGTGTTAGTTTCTGCTTTAAAACAAAGTGAATCAGTTATACATAGACATATGTTCCCATCTCTCTTCCCTCTTGCATCTCCCTCCCTCCCACCCTCCCTATCCCACCCCTCTAGGTGGTCACAAAGCACCGAGCTGATCTCCCTGTGCTATGCGGCTGCTTCCCACTAGCTATCTATTTTACATTTGGCAGTGTATATATGTCCATGACACTCTCTCACCCTGTCACATCTCACCCCTCCCCCTCCCCATATCCTCAAGTCCATTCTTTAGTAGGTCTGTGTCTTTATTCCCATCTTGCCACTAGGTTCTTCATGTCCTTTTTTTTTTTTTCCTTAGATTCCATATATATGTGTTAGCATACTGTATTTGTTTTTCTCTTTCTGACTTACTTCACTCTGTATGACAGACTCTAACTCCATCCACCTCATTACAAATACCTCCATTTCATTTCTTTTTTGTCTCCTTTTTTATATCTTATTTTGTTTATTTGGCTTCTCTCCCTCTTTTTCTTGGTGAGCCTGGCCAGAGTTTTGTCCATCTTGTTTACCCTTTCAAAGAACCAGCTCTTGGTTTTATTGATTTTTTTCTACTGTTTTTTTAATCTCTATTTTATTTGTTTCCTCCCTGATCTTTATTATTTCCTTCCTTCTGCTGACTTTAGGTCTTGTTTGTTCTCCTTTTTCTAATTCTTTTAAGTGGTAGGTTAGGTTGTTTGACATTTTTCTTGTTTTTTGAAGAAGGCGGGTATCACTCTGAACTTCCTTCAAAGAACTGCTTTTGCTGCATTCCATATACTTTGTATGGTTGTGTTTTCATTGTCATTTGTCTCAAGGTATTTTTTAATTTCCTCTTTGATTTCATTGTTGACGCATTGGTTTTTTAGTAGCATATTGTTTAGTCTCCATGTAATCATTTTTTTCTCATTTCTTTTTCTGTGGTCGATTTCTAGTCTCATGCCATTGTGGTCAGAGAAGATGCCTGAGATAATTTCTATACTCTTAAATTTGGGAGGCTTGTTTTGCGCCCTAGTATGTGGTCCATCCTAGAGAACGTTCCATGTGCACTTGAAAAGAATGTGTATTCTGTTTGGATGTAATATCCTGAAAATATCAATTAAGTCTAACTGTTGTATCATTTAGGATCTCTGTTGCCTTATTGATTTTCTGTCTAGAAGATCTTTCCATTGATGTGAGTGGGATGTTAAAGTCTCCTACTATTATTGTACTACTGTCAATTTCTCCCTTTATGTCTGTTAGTATTTATGTATTTGGGTGCTCCTATATTAGGTACATATATATTGACTAGTGTAAAATCCTCTTTTTGTGTTATCCTTTTATTATTATATACTGTCCTTCTTTGTCTTTCTTTATGGACTTTGTTTTAAAGTCTATTTTGTCTGAGTATTGTGAACGTGCTTTCTTGTCATTTCCATTTGCCTTAGATAATTTTTCCATGCCCTCACTTTCAATCTGTGTGTCCTTTGCCCTATTTTTTAAATCCAATCTACCACTCTGTGTCTTTTGATTGGAGCATTTAGTCCATTGACATTAAGGTAATTATTGGTTGATATGTATTTGTTGACATTTTAAACCTTGTTTTCTCATTGATTTTTACATTTTTTCTTTGTCCCATACTTTTTCTTTTTGGTTTTCCTTTTGTGGTTTGATGTTTTCCAGTTGTATTATACTTATGTTCTCTTCTTTTTGGTTTTTCTGAATCTACTGTAGGTTTTTGATTTGTGGTTACCCTGTTTTTCAAATATGTTATTCCCTTCCTATACCTATTTCCCTTAGACTGGTAGTCATATAGGCTCAAACACATTCTAAGAAATGAAAACATCTACACTTTTTTACTCTCCTCACCCACATTTTCTGATTTTGATGTCCTCTTCTACATCTTCCTGTTCATCCTTTTGCTGTTCATTGTAGTTCTCATCCATTTCACAAAAATGTTTTGATTTTTTTAAATCTGTGTACTGGTTTATTTAGGTGATTTGCTTTCCAATTGTGATTTTCTCTTTCCTATAGATTCTTACTTCTCTTCTATTTAGAGAAGACTTTTCAATATTTCTTTTAGGATAGGTTTAGTATTGTTGTATTCATTTAGTTTTTGCTTGTCTGAGAAATACTTTCTCTTTCCTTCTATTCTAAATGATAATCTTGCTGGGTAGAGTATCCTAGGTTGCACACTTTTCCCTTTCAGGACTTTGAATACATCTTGACACTGCCTTCTGGCCTGCAACACTTCTGTAGAGAAATCAGCTGAGAGTCTTACATCAGTTCCCCTGTAATTAATGCTTTGTTTTTCTCTTGCTGCCTTTAGAATCATCTCTTTAACTTTTGCCATTTTATTTATAATATGTCTTGGTGTAGGTCTGTTTGGTTTTATCTTGTTTGGGACCCTCTGTACTTCATGTACCTGGATATCTTTTGGGGAAGTTTTCAGCCGTAATTTCTTCATATACATTCTTGATCCCTTTTTCTCTTTCTTCCCCTTTTGGAATCCCTATTATGCATAGATAGACATGCTTCATATTATCCCATAGGTCTCTTATATTGCTTTTATTTGGCTTTCTGTATGCTGTCCTGATTGGGTGATTTCCATTATTGTATCTTCCAGGTCACTTATTCATTCTTCCACATTATTCATTCTGCCATTCATTGCCTTTAGCTTGGCTTTCATCTCGGCAAATGAGTTTTCTAATTTTTCTTGGTTCCTCTTTATAGTTTCTTGTTCCTTTTTATAGTACTCTGCATTTCTTTCAATCACCTTTCTTAATTCCTTCAGTATTTTCATTATATCCTTTTTGAAATCAGTGTCTATAAGACTGAAGTGGTCTGTTTCATTGTTTATTCTTTCAGGGGAATTCTCTTGGTCTTTTAACTGGGAGTGGTTCCTCTGCTTCTTCACTGTACTTATATTTCTCTTACTTTGTGAGTTTAGGAGAAAGAATTATCTACTGTGGTTTTTGAGGGCTATTTATATGTGGGAGCCTCCCTGTGTAGCTTGTGTGGGTTTAATATTTTTGGTGCAAGGGCTGTTTATAGTGTGGATGCCTATTGCCTATTTCCTCAGTGTGTGCTGGCTGTTATCCCCTTGATAGGAGGTGTGAAGATGGGGTGGCTGGTGCCCGGTCCTCGGGTTCTTGGTGGTGATGGCAGCTCACGTGTTCCCCCCCAGAGCACATGATGGGAGTGGAGGTGCCTCATGACTGCTCCTGGATTTTGGGAGGGCAGCAGCAGCAGCTTGCAACTGCTCCTGGAATCCGCCAGGGTGGCTTGCAACCTCTCCTGGAGTCTGCAAGGGTGGCAGCAGCTCACGACTGCTCCCAGAATCCAGGAGGGTGGTGGTGGTGGTGGCTTGCGACCACTTCTGTAGCAGGTGCTGACAGCAGCAGTGGCAGTGGCTTGTGATTGCTCCTGGAGCTCGTGTAGTTGGTGTCCTGCCACTTGAGAGCTCACATAGGGAAAAAGACTGCAATGGAAGATCCTGCCCCCCTCCACATCCCCCAAAACAAATGGCAACTGGTTTCTAAGGCACCAGGGCTTCCTTCACGTACACCCTCAGTTGCAGTCTCACAAGATCCCAGCACATTCAGGCTGTTTTCGTGCAGCCCACCCCAGTCCTCTCCCTGGATCTGATCTCCAAAGCCACAGCCTCAGAACCCAGCCACGCCCCGCATACTGGTGGATGCACGTCTCAGGCTGGGGAATGCAGGGCAGTGGCACTGACCATCTGTGCAGGTGTCTCTCAGATCCAGCTGCTGCAAACTTTTTCATGCATTCTCTTCTGAGGCACTGAAGCTCCTCCTTTGTCCCAGCTGATCTCCTCACTGGTGAGGGGACTTCCAGGGTGCAGGAAACTTTCCTCTTTCACAGCTCTCTCCCAGGGATGCAGGTCCATCCCAATTGCTTTCTCACTTTTTTTTTTTTTTTGTCCTACCTGGTTTCATGGGGATTTTCTTGCCCTTTCAGCTGTCTGAGGTTTTCTGCCCACATTCAGTAGGCATTCTGTGAGAATCGTTCCACATGTAGATGTATTTTTGAAGTACTTGTGGGAGAAGGTGAACTTCATGTCCTACTACTCCACCATCTTGATACTCAATTCCTATCTTTTCTAATTAGTGTTTCCATTTTTTGGACATATACTGAGGAGTGGAATTTCTGGGTCATATGGTAGTTCTATTTTTTAGTTTTATTTTGTGGAAACTTTCATAATGCATTCCACAGTGGCTGCACCAATTACATTCCCACCAATTTACATTCCTACCATTCCCACTAGAATTTCATTTTCTCATATCCTCACCAACATTAATTATTTGTGTTCTTTTTGGTGTGAGATGGTATTTCATGGTTTTAATTTGCATTGCTCTGATGATTAACTATGTTGAGAATCTTTGCATGTGCCTGTTGGCAATCTGCATGTCTTCTTTGGAAAAATATCTATTTATATTTTCTGCCCATTTTAAAATTAGGTTGTGTAGGGGTTTTTTTGATGTTGAGTGTATGATCTGTTTATATATTTTGGATATTAATTCCTTACTGGTCATATCATTTGCAAATATTTTCTCCTAATCAGTAGGTTTTCCTTTTGTTTTGTCAGTGATTTCCTTTGCTGTGCAAAAGGTCCTGTTTGGGATTAACATATACACACTACTATATATGAAATATATAACAAACAAGGGCCTACTGTATAGCACAGGGTGCTATACTCAATATCTTGAAATAGCCTATAATGGAAAAATAATCTGAAAGAGAATAGTTATATATATATAGATAGATTTATCTACCTATCTATATATATATAACTGAATTTCTTTGCTGTACACCTGAAACTAACACAACATCGTAAATCAACTATACTTCAATTTTAAAAAGTTTAATTAGGTCCCATTTGTTTATTTTTGCTTTTATTCCCTTTGCTTTAGGAGACAGATCCAAAAAATTATTGCTATGATTTACGTCAAAGACTGTTCCACCTATGTTTTTCTCCAGAAGTTTTATGATGTCCTGTCTTATATTTAGGTTTTCTATATGATGTTAGAGAAACTTCAAATTTTATTCTTTTACATGTAGTTGTCCAGTATTCCCAGCACTGGTTATTGAAGAGACTGCCTTTTCTCCATTTTATATTCTTGCTTCCTTTGTTGTAGATTAATTGACCGTAAATGTGTGGGTGTATTTCTGGGCTCTCTTTTCTGTTCCATTGACCTATGTGTTTGGTTTTGTGCCAGTACCATACAGTTTGATTACTCTAGCTTTGTAGTGTAGTCTGAAGTCAGGGAGCATGATTCCTCCAGTTCTGTTCTTATTTCTCAAGATCATTTTGGCTCTTTGGGGTCTTCTGTGTTTCCATACAAATTTTAAAATTATTTGTTGTAGTTCTGTGAAAAATGTAATTGGTATTTTGATAGGGATTACATTGAATCTGTAGATTGCCTTGGGTAGTATGGTCATTTTAAAAATGATAATTCTCCCAATCCATGAACATAGTATATCTTTCCATCTGTTTCTGTTATATTCAATTTCTTTCATCAGTGTTATATAGATTTCCGACTACAGGTCTTTAACCTCCTTTAGTAGGTTTATTCCTAGGTTTTTTATTCTTTCTGATGCAATTGTAATTGGGATTGTTTCCTTAATTTCTCTTTCTGATAGTTCATTGTTACTGTATAGAAATGCAACACTTTTGTGTATTAATGTTCTGTTCTGCAACTTTACCTAATTTATTGATTAGCTCTAGTAGTTTTTTGGTGGCATTCTTAGGATTTTCTATTTATAGTATAATGTCATCTGCAAACACTGTCAGTTTTATTCTTCCTTTCCAATTTAGATTCCTTTTATTTCTTTTTCTTGTTGGATTGCTGTCACTAGGATTTCTGATTCTATGTTGAATAATAGCAGCGTGAGTAGGCATCCTGTCTTTTTCCTAATCTTAGAGGAAATGCTTTCAGCTTTTCTCCATTGAGTATAATGTTAGCTGTGGGCTTGTCATATGTGACGTTTATTATGTTAAGGTATGTTTCTGCTGTGCCCACTCTCTGGAGAGTTTTTTATCATAAAAGTTGTTGAATTTTGTCAAAAGCTTTTTCTGCATGTATTGAGATGATCACATGGTTTTTAATATTTAATTTGTTAATGTGGTGTATCACACTGATTGATTTGTGGATATTGAAAAATTCTTGCATCCCTAGGATAAATCCCACTTGATCATGGTGTATGATCCTTTTGATGTATTACTGAATTCAGTTTGCTACTGTTTTGTTGAGGATTTCTACATCTATATTCATCAGTGATTTTGGCCTGTAATTTTTTTTCTGTAGTGTCTTTGTGTGGCCTGGGTATTAGGGTGATGCTGACCTCACAGAATGTGTTTGGAAGTGTTCCTTCCTCTGTAAATTTTTGGAATAGTTTGAGAAGAATAGTTGTTAACTTTTCTCTAAATATTTATTAGAATTCACCTGTGGAGCCATCTGATCCTGGACTTTTGTTTGTTGGGAGTTGTTTTGTTGTTGTTGTTGTTATTAATTTATATATATTTTATTACTGTTTCATTTTCATTACTGGTAATTGGTCTATTCATATTTTCTATTTCTTCCTCGTTCAGTATTGGGAGGTTGTACATGTCTAGGAATTTGTCCATTTCTTCTAGGTTGTCAATTTATTTGGTGTATAATTGCTCTTAATAGATTTTTCTGATTCTTTGTATTTCTGTGCTGGTTGTAACTTCTCCTTTTTCATTTCTGATTATATTGATTTGGGCCCTCTCTCTCCTTTTTCTTTCTTTCTTTCTTTTTTTTTTTTAAAGTCTGGGTAAAAGTTTATCAATTTTGTTTATCTTTTCAAAGAACCAGCTCTTAATTTCATTGAGCTTTTCTTTTTTTTAATTTCTCTTTTTCTTTTGTAAATTTCATTTAAGTTTGCCCTGATCTTTATGATTCCTTTCCTTCTAGTAACTTTGAGTTTTGTTTGTTCTTTTTTTTCTAGCTCCTTTAGGTATAAGTTTAGGGTGTTTATTTGAGATTTTTCTTGTTTCCTGAAGTAAGCTGGTATTGCTATAAACTTCCCTCTTAAAACTGCTTTTGCTGCATCCCGTATATTTTGGATCATTGTGTTTTCATTTGTCTCCAGGTACGTTTTGATTTCCTTTTTGATTATTTTCAGTGATCCATTGGTTGTTTAGTACCACATTGTTTAGCTTCCCTGTGTTTGTGTGTTTTGCAGTTTTTCTTCTTGTAGTTGATTTCTGCTCTCACAGTGTTATGATTGAAAAAGATGCTTGATATTATTTCAGTCTTCTTAAATTTACTGAGACTTGTTTTGTGGCCTAGCATGTGATCTATCATGGAAATGTCCTATGTGCACTTGAAAAGATTGTGTATCTTTGCTGCTTTCGGATGGAATGTTCTATGTGTGTGTGTGTGTGTGTGTGTGTGTGTATAATGCATCTTGTATAATGTGTCATATAATGCCAGTGTTTCCATATTGATTTTCTGTATGGATGATCTGTCCATTGATGTAAGTGGGTGTTAAAGACCCCTAGTATTATTATGTTACTGTTGATTTCTACCTTTATGTCTGTTAATATTTGCTTTATGTATTTATGTGCTCCATGTTGAGTGCATATATATTTACAATTGTTATATCTTCTTCTTGGATTGATCCTTTATCATTATGTAATGTCTTTCTTTGTCTCTTATAACAGTCTTTATTTTAAAGTCTAATGTAAGTATTGCTACCCCAGCTTTCTTTAGGTTTCCATATTCATGGAATAGCTTTTCCATTCCCTCACTTTCAGTCTCTGTGTGTCTTTAGATCTGAAGTGAATTTCTTGTAGGCAGCATATATATATAGAGGTCTTGGTTTTTATCCATTCAGCCACTCTGTGTCTTTTGATTGGAGCTTTTAGTCCATTTACATTTAAAATGATTTAAAATACGTTTAAAATAATTATTGATATGTGTATTTTTATTGCCATTTTGTTAACTATTTTTGGGTTGTTTTTTTGTAGCTGCTTTTTGTTCCTTTCTTCTTTTATTCTATTCTCTTGAGGTTTGATGACTACCTTTGGTGTTATGTTTGGATTCCTTTTTCTTTTTTTGTGTGTGTATCTATTATAGATTTTTGATTTGTGGTTACCATGAGGTTTAGCAATCTATATATACATGATTGTTTAAAGTTGCTGATCTCTTAATTTCAAATGCATTTTAAAAACCCTGCATTTGTACTGTCTTCCCTCATGATTACTCTTTTTGATATATTTTACGTATAATTGTTTTGTGTATCCCTTACCTGCTTATTGTGGACATATATGATTTTACTACTTTTGTCTTTTAACCTTCCTACTACCTTTGTACATGGATGATTTTCTACCTTTACTATAAGTTTGCCTTTACTGATAAGCTTTTAGTTTTTGTGATTGTCATGTTTCTTGTGTCTTTTTCTGTTTTACTTAGTGAAGTTCCTTTAACGTTTCTTATAAAGCTTGTTTGGTGGTATTGAACCCTTGTAGCGTTTGCTTCTCTGTGAAGCTTTTGATCTCTCCATCAAATCTGAATAAGAGCCTTGCTGGGTGGAGTATTCTTGGTTGTAGGTTTTTCCCTTTTTCACTTTGAATACATTGTGCCATTCCCTTCTGGCCTAGAGAGTTTCTGCTGAAAAGTCAGCTGATAGCCTTAAGGGAGTTACCTTGTACGTTCTGTGTTGGTTTTACCTTGCTGCTTTAAATATTCTGTCTTTATCCTTAATTTTTGCCATTTTAGTTACAATGTGTTTTGATCTGTCTTCTTTGGGTTAATTCTGTGTGACACTCTCTGTGCCTCCTGAACTTGGGTGTCTGCTTCCTTTCCCAGGTTAGGGATGTTTTTAGCTATTCTAGCTCTAATTATGTTCTTAGCCCCTTTATCTGTCTCTTCTCCTTCTGGGACCCCTATAATGGAAATATTAGTGGACCTGATGTTTTCCCAGTGGTCTCCTATACAGTTCTCATTTCTTTTCATTCTTTCTTTCCTTTATTAGTTCAGCATCAGTGATTTCCATGACTCTGTCTTCCAGCTCGCTGATCCATTCCTCTGGATTACTTAGTCTATCATTGATTCCTTCTAGTGTATTTTTCGTTTTAGTTATTTTAGTCTTCTTGTTTGGTTATTCTTTATATTTTCTAACTCTGTTAAAAACTTTTAACTTCTTGCTCTGTGCATACATTCTTCTCCCTTGTTCTTTGATCATCTTTACAATCACTACCCTGAACTCTTTCTCAGGTACATTGTCTATATCCACTTCACTTAGTTCTTCTGGAGTTTTATCTTGTTCCTTCCTTTGGAATATGTTCCTCTATCATTTCATTTTGCCTAACTTGCTGTTTTTATTTTTATGTATCTGGTAGGTTGGTTACGTTTCCTGACCTTGGAGAATGACATTTTAAAGGAGAAGTCCTATGCATGCCAGCAGTGCAATTCTCTCTCTTCGCCAGAGCTATATGCTCTAGGGTTTCCCCCCATGAGGGTTGTATGGATCTTTGTATTGTGGCAGGCTGACTAGCCTAGAGCAGTTCCTATCTCTTGTTGGGATCATTGTCCTTCAAGCTACTTTATTATACCATGACTTCATTTATTCAACATATCCTTCAGTAGTGACTATAGGCTATGTTATAGGCACTGTTCTAGATACTGGGAATATAGTGGTGAACCTAAGATTCTGCACTGGCTGAGTTACATTCTGGTGCAACTAATTAGACCATTAACACATATACTAATAAATATGTAAATTGTCAGGTGATGAGTCCTATGATGTAAAAAAAAATAAGATAAAGGGGATAGAAGGTGATGATGTCATTTTATATGAGATATTCAGAGGAAGTCTGTCTGGTAAGGAGACATTTGATGATGCTTTAGATATGGTATATTTGAGATGACAGTTGGACACTCAAGTGGAGATGTAAATTACTCAGTCTTGAACTCAGTGAGTAGATACAGACTGTAGTTAAACAGATGGGATAGCTGGAAGATGTACTGTATTTAAAGCTATGAGATTGGATGAGTATCCAATAGAGGATCAGAGAAGACTGACTAGTGAAGGAGGAAAACTACAAGATAATGGTGTCCTAGAGACCAATCCTAGAATGTATTGCACAAAGGAGGAGAGACAAACTGTATAAAGTGCTACAGATAGTGATGGGTCAAGTATGATGATTCAAAACTGACCATTTAGATTGGCAATGAGGTTGCTCTGAATTTGAGAGGAGTAGTTATGGTAGAATAATGGGAAACAAAATGTTGAATGAAGAGGGTTCAAAGAAAGAATGGGAGGGAAAAAATAGAAGGCAGGAAGTGAGACAAATTTTACCAAGAGATTTGCTACAAACAGAAGTCAAATGAAGCATTAGCTGGAGGGGAAGATGAGATTCCCTCCAATGAGATATGTCACTTTTATCTGAGCAATGTTAGTGTTGATCCGATCTCAGGATCATGGTTTGGCTTATCTGGGTTGATTGAAATGACTTTTTGTGTCTCCCTAGTTTAGTGAATGCTCAGTTATTTAACTGAAGACCTCTCTGTGTTGTTCTTTGAAAGGATTAACAATATTTTCTATCAATCCAGTTTTGTGAAACATCAGCATCTTCACTCTTCTGGAATAGTGGTTCTTCATGTCATAGAACTTGGATCTTTACAAGCAGCCCCAAACTATAATTTTGCTGGGCAACAATTTTGAATTGTTTGTGCTGTATTATTTCAGTATTCAAGTTATTTAGCTAGCTGACTTCTAAGTAGTTACATCTCAAAATGCTCTCTTATCCTTCATTAATCATTATGATAGGTGTAACTCTGATGTAGTATTACAAAGTTATTCTGAGATGTGGAATAACAAGAGTGCAAGAACTAGTGCTTGAAAATACCAGGGAGCATTCTGCTCATCTGACACCTATATTAACAGATTAATATAAAAGTGTAGTAGGGCTACCATTAACAAAATTCCAGAGTAGGTGGCAGAAATAATAGGAATTTATTTTCTCTCAATGTTTTTTGGAGGCTAGAACACTGAGATCAAGATGTTGGCAGGTTTGGTTTCATCAAGATGTTGGCAGGTTTGCCCTTTCTCCTTGGCTTGCAGATGGCCACCTTCTTGCAGTGTCCTCACACGGTTTTTCCCGTGTGTTGTGTGTCCAAATTTCCTCTTCTTATAAGGAAACCAGTCAGATTTATGAGAGCCCACCCCAAAAACCTCATTTTGACTTGATCACCTCTTTAAAGGCTCTATTTCCAAATACTCCAAATTTGGGGGTACTAGGGGTTAGGGCTTCAGCATATGGGTTTTGGGGAAACACAATTCATCCTACCACCTGTGGTAATCTGTTCTATTAGTGTATAACATATTTTTAAAGGGATAAGAAAAAAAATAAGCAATTTGAAAAACAGTAGTAAGAAGTATCAACTTATGAGAGCTAGAAAATGAGAGCTAGAAAAACTAATAAATTAATAAATAACATTTACTACACCTATACTATGGGTCAGGTATGTGATATACACACACATATAAAAATATGTATACAGTCATCTCTCAGTATCTGCAGGAGATTGGTTCCGGGACCTGCTACAGATACCAAAATCTGAGGATGCTCAAGTCCCATAGTCAGCTCTTCATACTCATGGGTTTCATATCTGTAGATTCAGCCAACCATGAATAGCGTATTAAGTTTGCAGTCACAGTTGCCTGAATCTGTGAATGTGGAATGTGTGGATACTGAGGGCCAACTGAATACTTATTGAAAAAAATCCACAGATAAGTGGACCTGTGCAGCTCTTTCCCTTGAACAATCTGGGGGTTAAGGGTGCTGACCTCTGCCCAGTTGAAAATCCTCATATAACTTAGAGTTGGTTCTCCCTATCTGTGGAATCAACCAAACATAGATCGTGTAGTACTGTAGTATTTACTGTTGAAAAAAATCCGTGTATAAGTGAACTGGCACAGTTCAAACTTGTGTTGTTCAAGGGCCAACTGTATATGAGTCATACTACAACATCAGTGTTATTCCCACTTCTTGGATGAGGACATTTAGATTCTGAACTTTAATAATTCACAAAAAGTCTTAAATCTGTACAGGTATCTCAATTTTTAAAAATGTTACATTCAACATATAGTAGCCATGGCAGAGAAGATAAGGACATACAAAATAATTTAAAACATTTAACAAAAAATTGTTAAAAATAATAACTATAAAATGTAAAGCAGATAAATTTTAGTCATCTACAAGATTCATTTCTGTGATGTCTATTTCCAAATGATTAGAAATAAATGTGATGATTGTACACATGATAGGATATCCACATTGTTGGTAATATGAAAGTCTTGGTGCAAATTTTGATGAGATAGTGAAAGTTTACATCTTCTTCTCCCCAGAGTGATTATCAAAAGTTTGAGAAAATGTGCAAATATCTGGATACTACCATCATCTATCCAAATAAATTTGGTGCATTTTCAAAAATATTTCCTTTTACAATATAGTTTGTTTATTTTAGGATTAAAAATTATCAAATGTAAATGCAAATTAGCAGCTAATATAGTTATGTGCACATCATATTTTTGCTTCAATTACTTTTGCTTAGTTTTATTAACTTTAGGGCTCTAGAAATGAGAGTACCATCAATCTGTTTGTGTTATGTCTGCATATATTCATCATTTAAAAAAGAACAATATTCATACTGACATGTTTGAAAAAATGACAGCTAGTTTGAAGTGTATATTAAATTCAGATTTTTTAAAAAAGGCAAAAAGGAAAGGCAATCTATTTGATTTATTTCTCTATTTTGAAAAGTTGGAAGTGGTTATTTTGAAAATCAGTCACACTCAAGTGGACTTGTAAAACAATTTTAATTTTTACTCAAAATATATGGGAGGTCATCATTAGTCCTTATCTTACACTTGAAAAATGGAGACAATTGTACAGGAAGGGAAGGGAAAAAGAAGTTATTAGATTTTAAGCTCAAGTTTCAAAAGTATTCAAATAAGGCAGGTTAAAAAAAAAGATACTTTCCCATTGTCCAACATAATTTTCATGTCTCCTTATTTCATAAAACATAAATATAATTTACCAGAAATAATAGTTTATTTTAGATTTTTTCCTAAATACCTTGATTTCTTGCTTTTTAAAGGAAGGCTCCCCAGTAGTGCCACCTATAAACTGACCAGCAGTTTCTCTCTTTAAAAAAATTCCAATCTATGTGGATTTAAAGAATAAATATCACACTCCCATGGTAAACTATTTTATCACCACCAGATATAAGTGATCAGTATTTTGCAATGAAGAAATTCATAGCATTAAACAGTGTTATACTGCACTATGATTGGACTGACTGAAGTATGGGCCTCTGTATACAAATTCTGATAAGACACCTGAAAAACAGGGGGAAAAGGAAATGGAAACGTACATTGCATTGAAGAGACTGTGTGCACACGACCTCGCATGGATGCCACTTGCACTGTGTGCAAGGGGAATAAAGCTAGAAATAAAGCTTGGCTACCTAAAATAATTTTGATCAAAACTCACCAGACCTAATAAAATTCTAAAGAAACTGACAAAAAGTGCCACCCCTAATGTCACCTATAACTAGACAGTATTGTCTGTCTGAGGAAAATAACCAATTCAGTAGGTGCTCTTTATGTGGAAACAAAAATAGAGGGCTTTGTCATTATTCGTCAGGCACAGGGAAGAGACTGCTGCTTTATTAAAAAAAAAAAGAAAAAAAGACAAGGTTAAAAGTGAACTGGTAGCCCCCAGAAGTATAGTATCAATAGTTAATCTAACTCCTACCCGCAGATGGCCATATGTTGTACACTTCCAGTAAACTCTGACTCAGTCTTAATAAGAAATGAACATACAAAGAAAAACAATAACAAAAAACCAACAATAAAACCCTGTGATGATGAATGTTGCTCATACCAAAATGATAGTAAGGAACTCTAAATAAAAAAAAAAAAATTGCTTGCATACAGCAACAGTGCAAGTGTCATCCATGCCAGGTCCTGTGCACACAATCTCTTCAATGCAGTGTACGTTTCCTCTCAGCAGCCACCTGCAAAGAACTAAAGTGTAGTGAATGGATTAGCACTGCAGCTGATTCACTGACACTGTAAGGAAGAGTGGCCAGTGCCACTATTCATGTTTAGTGGCTGAATACTAATCTTGGGAAATACTTAGTCACTAGACTTTTTTCTTAACAAGCAGTTTGTCATGAACAAGGTCTGGTCAACAACAGTGAACTAGAATGAATCTCACCCTGACCTCCTTGACTTTTAGGACATTTTCAACTCTTTGCCTCTTTTTAAAGTGTGGTTTGATAGGCAGCCACTAAAATAAATCCTCCCCCTTTGCAACTTACTTCCTTTTTTTCCCCTAAGGTGGACCCTATGTAAACCTAAAAACATATGGTAACTTTATATACAAGGTTTCTCAAAGTGCAAAATGTGTTACATATAGTTTCATAGGCTTCATTTATACAGAGCATTCTATACAATACAGTACAGTTTGTGATTTCTGTTCATAAATTTACACCACTTAGACAACTACAGTTGACCCTTGAACAATGTGGGTTTGAACCGCATGGGTCCACTTATACATGGACATCTTTTGACAGTGACTCCTACAGCACTACATGATCCACAATTAGTTCAGTCCACAAATGCAGGGGAATTTCGTATACAGGGGAGGGGGTTGACTATAAATTATGCATGGATTAACACACCAACCCTTGCCCCATGTTGTTCAAGGGTCAACTGTACTTCAAAAGGTTGGCCACTCAGTAA
Source organism: Balaenoptera musculus (assembly GCF_009873245.2). Lineage (NCBI taxonomy): Eukaryota > Metazoa > Chordata > Mammalia > Artiodactyla > Balaenopteridae > Balaenoptera > Balaenoptera musculus. The sequence goes on along the minus strand of NC_045789.1, from coordinate 79,149,394 downwards.
CCCAATGCCTTCCTACACAAGGTTAATATAGCTGAACTGTACAGGCTTTGTTCAGAACAAAACACAGTGAATCTTACACTTATATATACATACATAGTTTAAAATGCTCTTTAAATGGTTAAGGATAGCTAGACAAATCTCACCAACCATGAAATATATTTTGGTTTCTGGTTTGCACACATACATTGTATACAATATTTAAAAAAATAATTTGCAAGACAAGTCATTTTATTTATTTTTGCACCATCTGCTCAGCCTGTAACTCTTTTGAAAGGGTTCTTGACCGCTGTAGAACCACATTAAGCTCTTCGATGACCTTTGGTGGTAACTTATTATTAGAGTCCAAAGTAGCTTTGCCATTCCTGTCCTCAGTCTTCCTCAATGTCTTTAGGCCTTTCTGGCCTTTCTGTTGCCCTTGAAGGACCTCAGCCTCTGTGTCCTCCAGACAGTTGAAACTCCAATGTTTTCTGGTTCGATTTCGAAGTTTCTCATCCTTGTGCTCCAGGCACTGGGACACGATGGAGGCTCTCTCCTTTAAGGTGCCATCCCCAGGCTCTTGGTCACGCTTTGCACTGAGCCGTAGCCTTTCGAGTTCTGCTTTTGCACTCTAAAAATAAAACAAAACATCTCACAGGGAAGCAAGATCTGGCACACTTTGTTTAAAGAATACTCTGCACATAAAAGTTGATGCTTCTTGTATTAGAATTTATTTCTATGATTTAGGTTCTAACTAACTTGACTTTGGCACAAGCAGCATGTCTGAATTTATAGACTGATCTCAGAGCTACAAAATCAACTGAAATGGAGATCACGGAAATTCATTTTAACAAGCATTTAACATACCACTTCAAAGATGTCTTTCAAGTTAGTTATTCAAATTGACTCTCATTTCAAACTTGCCTCTTCCAATTCACTGCTGCTTAGATGTGTCACATATTCATGCATCTGTAATTCCTACAGTGTTATACCCAAAGGACAGAGGAAAAAGGGAGTCTCCGTGGCCATGAGTCCAGGAAAGGCTCTGTACTACAGACCCTTCTTGAGATTCACAATACATATTAGCATATTAAAGAAGCTAAGAAATATTACAGCAGAAAAATCTGTTTGACTTCTTTTTCTATTTTCTCTTCCCCAAATATTTGACTAGTGAAATCTTTTCCCCACATAATGCCCTATTAGAATCCCACAGAAATATATACCCATAGATATACTTCTGAATATACTGAAAGGTATATATAGTCATGTATTAAAACCCACTTTTGTATCAATGGATTAAAGTACACATTCATTCAGTGAACTTTAAGTGCCTACAGGTACCAGAATTCCATTGAGACACAACTTGCATTGGGACAGAGGTGCACTTTCTTAACTAGCATCCAAGGTGTCTTGTGACTGGGCAAGTACTGGCGTCCAGAACTCTCATGAGATTCTCAAAGGTGACTACAACCTCATCAAATGTAAGATAAAAGAATGAACAACAGAGAAGCAAGCATCTAGTGGATATGGAGCCACAGCAAAAGGCTACCCAAAAAGCTGGGTCAGGGGAGGTGGGGGCAGGAAGGCATAGTCATTTTTCTTTTCACAAACAAGAATTGAAGGAATTTTTTCAATATTTCCCTAGTAAAAATTGCAAAGCACAGAAAGGAGAAATCCAAAGAAAAATTTTTTATTATATTACAAATGTTTGAGAGAGAGAAGATGAAATGAAAGGGGTAGTATAATATTAAGAATGGGACTATTTTGCAGATGGCAGAGTAGTAGGATGTGAGCTCACCCCTTCTTAGGAAGACACCAAAATCACAACTAACTGCTGAACAACCATCAACCAAAAAAAAAAAAAAAAAGCCAGAACCTACCAAAAATGATACCCTACATCCAAAGACAAAGAAGAAGCCACAATGAGATGGCAGGAGGGGCACAATTGTGATAAAATCAAATCCCATATCTGCCAGGTGGGTGACCCACAAAACTGGAAAATAATTATACTACAGAAGTTCTCCCACAGGAGTGGAAGTCCTGAGCCCCACATGCGGCTTCCCAGCCTGGGGGTCTGGCAATAGGAGGAGGAGCCCCCAGAGAATCTGGCTTTGAAGACCAGCAGAGTTTGATCACAGGAATTCCACAGGACTGGGGGAAATAGAAACTCCACTCTGGGAGGGTACACACAAGGTCTCATGCACACCAGGACCCAGGGGAAAAAAAGGAGTGAACTCATAAAAGACTGGGCCAGACCTACCCGCTAGTATTGGAGGGTCTCCTGCAGAGGCAGGGGGGTGGCTGTGGCTCACTGTGGGGGACAAAGACACTGGCAGCAGTAGTTCTTGGGAGTACTCATTGGTGTGAGCCTTCCTGGAGGCTGCCATTTCCTCCCCAAGACCTAGCCCCACCCAACGGCCTATAGGCTCCAGTTGTGGGACGCCTCAGGCCAAACAACCAATACAGCACCACCCATCAGCAGACAGACTGCTTAAAGTCTTCCTGAGCATGGCCCTGCCCACCAGAAGGACAAGACCTAGCTTCATGCACCATTGGGCAGGAACCAGTCCCTCCCACCAGGAAGCCTGCACAAGTCCCTTAGCCTCATCTACCAGAGGGCAGACAGCAGAAGCAAGAACTACAATCCTGCAGCCTGTGGAAATGAGATGGCAGAGGAGTACGTCCCAGATGAAGGAACAAGATGAAACCCCAGAAGAACAACTAAGTGAAGCGGAGATAGGCAATCTACCAGAAAAAGAATTCAGAGTAATGATACTGCAAGATGATCCAAGATCTCAGGAAAAGAATGGAGGCACAGATTGAGAAGTTACAGGAAAAGTTTAACAAAGACCTAGAAGAACTAAAGAACAAACAGAGATGAACAACACAATAACTGAAATGAAAAATACACTAGAAGGAATCAATAGCAGAATAACTGAGGCAGAAAAATGGATAAGTGAGCTGCAAGACAGAATGGTGGAGATCAATGCTGCAAAACAGAATAAAGAAAAAAGAATGAAAAGAAATGAAAACAGTCTAAGAGACCTCTGGGACAACGTTAAATGCCCCAACATTCACGTTACAGGAGTCCTGGAAGGAGAAGAGAGAGAGAAAGGATCTGAGAAAATAATTGAAGAAATAGTAGCTGAAAACGTCCCTACCATGGGAAAGGAAACAGTCACCCAAGTCCAGGAAATGCAGAGAGTCCCAGGCAGGATAACCCCAAAAAGAACATGCCGAGACACATAGTAATCAAATTGACAAAAATTAAAGACAAAGAACATTAAAAGCAACAAGGGAAAAGAGACAAATAACATACAAGGGAACTCCCGTAAGGTTAACAGCTGATTTCTCAGCAGAAACTTTACAAGCCAGAAGGGAGTGGCACAATATATTTAAAGTGATGAAAGGGAAGAACCTACAACCAAGAATACTCTGTCCAGCAAGGCGCTCATTCACATTTGAGGGAGAAATCAAAAGCTTTACAGACAAGCAAAAGCTAAGAGAATTCAGCACCACCAGACCAGCTTTGCAACAAATGCTAACGGAACTTCTCAAAGCAGAAAAGAAAAGGCCACAACTAGAAACAAGAAAATTACAAATAGAAAAGTTTTCTGGTAAAGGCAAACATACAGTAAAGGTAGGAAATCATCTGCACACAAATATGATTACCAAAACCAGCAACTGTGAGACGAGGAGAGCACAAATGCAGGATATTGGAAATGCATTTGAAATGAAAAGACCAACAACTTAAAACAATCTTGTTTGTATATAGACTGCTGTATCAAAACCTCATGGTAACTGCAAACTGAAAATCTACAATAGATACACTCACAGAAAAGAAAACGGAATCCAAACACAATACTAAAGTTAGTCATCAATTCACAAGAGAACAAAAGAGGAAGGGAAGAAAAAAGAGCTGCAAAAACAAATCCAAAACAATTAACAAAATGGCAATAAGAACATATATATTGATAATTACCTTAAAGCTAAATGGAATGAATGCTCCCACCAAAAACAGACTGGCTGAATGGATACAAAAACAAAACCCCTATATATATTCTGTCTACAAGAGACGCACTTCAGATCTAGGGACACATACAGACTAAAAGTGAGGGGATGCAAAAAGGTGTTCCATGCAAATGGAAATCAAAAGAAAGCTGGAGTAGCAATACTCATATCAGACAAAATAGGCTTTAGAATAAAGACTGTTGCAAGAGACAAAGAAGGACACCACATAATGATCAAGGGATCAATCCAAGAAGAAGATACAACAATTGTAAATATATAAGCACCCAACATAGGTGCCTCAATATATAGGGCAAATACTAACAGCCATATAAGGAGAAATTGACAGTAACACAATAATAGTGAGGGACTTTAACACCCCATTTTCATCAACGGACAGATCATCCAGACAAAAAATCAGTAAGGAAACACACTTTAAATGACACATTAGACCAGATGGACTTAACTGAGATTTATAGAGCATTACATCCCAAAGCAGCAGAATACATATTCTTCTCATGTGCACATGGAACATTCTCCAGGCCATAAAGTGAGCCTCGGTAAATTTAAGAAAATTGAAATCATTATCAAGCATCTTTTCCGACCACAACGATATGAGATTAGAAATCAACTATAAGAAAAAAACCCATAAAAAACACAAACATGTGAAGGCTAAACAATATGCTATTAAACAACCAATGGATCACTGAAGAAATCAAAGAGGGAATCAGAAGATACCCAGAGACAAATGAAAATGAAAGCACAATGATCCAAAACCTATGGATGCAGCAAAAGCAGTTCTAAGAGGGACATGTATAGCAATGTAATCTTACCTCAGGAAACAAGAAAAATTACAAATAAACAACCTAACCTTACGCTTAAAGCAACTAGAGAAAGAAGAACACAAACCCAAAGTTAGTAGAAGGAAAGAAATCATAAAGATCAGAGCAGAAATAAATGAAATAGAAATGAAGAAAACAACAGAATATCAATGAAACTAAAAAGCTGGTTCTTTGAAAAAATAAAATCGATAAACCTTTAGCCACACTCATCAAGAAAAAAAGGGAGAAGGCTCAAATCAATAAAATTAGAAATGAAAAAGGAGAAGTTACAGCAACACCACAGAAATACAGAGGATCATAAGAAACTACTTCAAAGAACTATACGCTAATAAAGTGGAAAACCTGCAAGAAATGGACAAATTCTTAGAAAGGTATGATCTCCTAAGACTGAACCAGAAAGAAATAGAAAATATGAACAGACCAGTCAGGAGTATTGACATTGAAACTGTGATTAAAAAACTCCCAACAAACAAAAGTCCAGGACCAGATGGCTTCACAGGTGAATTCTGTTAAACATTTAGAGAAGAGCTAACACCTATCCTTCTGAAAGTGTTCCAAAAAATTGCAGAGGAAGGAAAACTCCCAAACTCATTCTATGAGGCCATCAGCATCCTGGCACCAAAACCTGACAAATATACTACAAAAAAAGAAAATTACAGGCCAATAGCACTGGTGAACATAGATGCAAAAATCCTCAACAAAATACTAGCAATCTGAATCCAACAATACATTAAGAGGGTCATACACCATGATCAAGTGGGATTCATCCCAGGGATGCAAGGATTCTTCAGTATCTGCAAATCAATCAGTGTGATACACCACATCAACAAATTGAAGAATAAAAACCATATGATCACCTCAATACATGCAGAATAAGCTTTTGACAAAATTCAACATCCATTTATGATAAAAACCCTCCAGAAAGTGCACATAGAGGGAACATACCTCAACATAATAAAGACCATATATGACAAACCCAAAGCTAACATTATATCCAACAGTGAAAAGTTAAAAGCATTTCCTCTAAGATCAGGGACAAGAGAAGTGTGTTCAATTGCACCACTTTTATTCAACATAGCTATGGAAGTCCTAGCCATGGCAATCAGAGAATAGAAAGAAATAAAAGGAATGCAAATTGGAAAAGAAGAAGTAAAACTGTCACTGTTTGCAGATGACATGATACTATACATAGAAAATCCTAAAGATGCTACCAGAAAACTACTAGAGCTCATCAATGAATTCGGTAAAGTTGCAGGATACAAAATTATTACACAGAAATCTGTTGCATTTCTACACACTAACTATGAAAGATCAGAAAGAGAAATTAAAGAAACAATCTCATTTACCATCTCATCAAAAAGAATAAAATACCTAGGAATAAACCTACCTAAGGAGGCAGAAGACTTGTACTCTGAAAACTATAAGACACTGATGAAAGAAATCGAAGATGGCACAAACAGATGGAGAGATATACCATATTCTTGCATTGTCAGAATCCACATTGTCAGAATGACTATACTACCCAAAGCACTGCTATATTTAAAATAGATAACCAACAAGGTCCTCCTGGATAGAACAGGGAACTCTGCTCAATATTCTGTAATAACCTAATGGGAAAAGAATTTGAAAAAGAATAGATACATGTATATGTATAACTGAATCACTTTGCTGTACACCTGAAACTAACACAACATTGTTAATCAACTATACTCCAATATAAAATAAAAATTTTTTAAAATACTATTTTGAAAAACAAAGAATGAAACTGAGTAGCATAAACAGTGCTGTAACTAAGGATGTCTAATATAATGTTTAAAGGGCAACACCTCACCTCTTTATTTTTCTCTATAGTGCTCATCACTTTCTAATATACTAGACAAGCTACTTATATCTCTTGTGATTATCTGAATGCCCTGCTAGAAAGTCAATGCAATGCAAGGATTCTTTGTTTGATTTGTTCATTGACGTGCAAACCTATTACAGTGCCTGCACACAGGAAGTGGTCAATAAATATTTTCTGAATAGGAAATGAAGAAAGCTTTAAAAAATTCAGATGTTTAATATTCTGTTCTATTTTCCTAAATTTCAGCAGATCGGGACATGAAATTTTATAACAGTCAAATTCAAGCTGAATAAAAACATTTTAATCAACATAATTTATAAATAATTTTGCAATTTAGAATTTTCTGATAAGCTCATGATTATACATCTCAGATAAATATTTCTTCTCTAAAACTGATAGGAAGAAATATTTAGTTATTTAGTATCTAGTTGAATTCCAAAGTTTAATTAGAATATGTTTAAGAGAGATAGTAATACTTATACAACCATGTGAATGTAATTAATGTACTATGCACTTAAAATGGTTAAAATGGAAAATTTTATGTGTATTTTATCACAGTACAAAAAAAATATGAGAGATTAGTAAAAATTATGGCTATTTAGCATAGGAATGTGACTGGCAGTTTATAAATATGAATCTTATTAAAAAGTTTCATATGACATCTATTAGGGAAAATCAAGGATCAATATAGAGTGGTTTTATATATTATACAGTTCTCATTACTTTTCAATTATCAGCAGAAAGACTTTGGGACGCTCTTAGATGCAGAATTTAGAGGCCAAATATTCATACATGTAATGCTGAAATTTCAAGTAAAACTATAATATTAGCCTAAATGACATAACCTTATACAAAGGTGGGGAGGCATGATGAAGTGAACTGGTAGAAATCAAGAAGAGATGGCAGTGAGTGCTTTGCATGAACAATATGGTGTGTGGAGTGCCTTTGCATGTTGTGGGGAAAGAAAGCCAAGGCATCACTACTGTGGAAAGAAGGGCATCATTTATGTGCTGCACTATCCTTAAGGTCTTAATAATTTAAAAAGAAAGACTGATAAGGTATGAAATTAGGAGAGTAAACGGTAGGCTGGTCCAGACGATGCCAGTTTGTGTCAGAGGGCATTTAGAGACAACTGTTTGTTTAAATGGAAATGAGGATCTGAAATGGAGTGTGTCTCCCAGCAGAGAGAACACCCTGCTATGAAGTAAGGGCTTTTATTATCCCTAGGAGCTTACAGATAAAAGCTGAGCACAATGAACATGATGAAGTAGGTACCTAAGAGGAAGTAAGAGGGCCGTAGGTAGCATCTAGCTTGTACATTCTTATGCACTATTTGCCTCATCTTGTATGATTTCCTTTGTCAACAACTTACTTCCCCTGGCTTATTCACTAGCTCACTACTAATTTACTCAATTAATTTTGGAAGTCACTTCCTCCAGGAAGCCTTCCCTGCCTGGAGGAGGTATTCTCATACAAGTTTCAACTGAACCTCATGAAAGCAAGACAGCTCACGGAATGGGAAGTCACCAAATTCACCAATCTGTCAACAATTTGTTTGAAAAGCAACCCTTCTTGAATATATCTGTTGATATGACTATATTTTTTTCTTATGAATCTAATCTTAGTAATACTTTGTCATTTTATTAATATATTACATATTTACATAAATCTAATTCAATAACAAATATTTCATTGGTTCATATGAAAACTTGCAATTTTAATTTTGTCTTAATTCTTTTTAAGAATTAAATTTTAAAATTTGTTGAATTACCACATTTACTAAATTTACAAAAAAGCTTGGTTTAGTTTACTAACAAATTTTCTAGCAATTAATATTTCACAAAATTGCTTTCGAAGCCTTTAACGATTTTGTTACAGTTTTTGTACAGTTTTCTGGTCTCAAGTATGCTAAAAAAAAATTGTCTCTGAAATTCTGGATTTGGGATTAAGTAAGAAATTATTATATATTCAGTCATCACCTCAGTTCTGTACTGGATACTGGTTAATGTATTTTGATCCTAATAATTTATTTTTTGCTTTGCTCCATAATCAATCCTGAGACACTGGTCAGGAGAAGCTGGAGTCACAGCAGGACATATCTACTCCCTATGTTTCTGTGTTCCCTAATCTGGGTTCTTGGGAAACATGACTCTTAAAATTTTAAGATTCCAGATTAGCTGAGGAATCCATAGTTCTGCAAAGCAGTTTATTAGGAAGAAAAACCTGTAAGTGCAGAATGGCAGGAGGGACAAGCTCCTGAGTTCTTGCTGTCTTATTCCTCCTTTTGATCACATAAGGACTGAACAGGCAACAAAGGGAATAAACCATTATTTCAAAGCTTTTATCTTCTAGAGAAGAAGCATATTACAGTGAGATAAATGTTCAAGGAAAGACAGTCATGGAAAAACATTTTAAAAAAATCTGATCGGGCTTCCCTGGTGGCGCAGTGGTTGAGAATCTGCCTGCTAATGCAGGGGACACGGGTTCGAGCCCTGGTCTGGGAAGATTCCACATGCCGCAGAGCAGCTAGGCCCGTGAGCCACAATTACTGAGCCTGCGCGTCTGGAGCCTGTGCTCCGCAACAAGAGAGGCCGCGATAGTGAGAGGCCCGCGCACCGTGATGAAGAGTGGCCCCCGCTTGCCACAACTAGAGAAAGCCTTAGCACAGAAACGAAGACCCAACATAGCAATCAATCAATCAATCAATTAATCAATAAAAAAATAAATCTTCAAAAAAAAAAAATCTGATCACTAAATTAAAATGGCTTTTGTCTTTCAAAAGTTATTCCTGTTACACCTGAAACTAACACAACGTTGTAAATCAACTATACTCCAGTAAAATTAAAAAACAAAAAAAAAGTTATTCCTGTTTGGAAAGCAAGAAACTCACACAGCTTAATGGCCAAACCTAGGCTCCAAGAAGAAATAACAGTATCTTTTACATGCTTTTCTTTTTACTTTGAGGGACTCATTTAAGGCCTTGAAATGCACATTACCTGCAAATTGTCTAATGAGTTTTGAGTGCAAACAGCCTATGTCTTTTCCTGAATCAAGACTGATGCTATTTATGGTCACCCTGCCCTTCAAGGTGAGAAGGAAAGCACACAGTTTTCATGAAAGATACCAAATCTTCTTTATTGATGCTCAGGGGTCATCTTGCAGTTCCTTATATTAACTGAGACACCCCATCGGTTCCCAGCCTCTGAAATTTGATTGTGTTACTGGAAAGTCTAGTTACCATGGCTCCAGACATTCTGCCATGGGCTCATTCTAAGGAGGTTAGAAGTGAACTTGTAAGGCTAATTTGAGACTGTGGTTTTTATCACCAGAACTTCTATATACATATTTAACATTCTTGGCCACTTTAGGAATAAAAAAAAAAAAAAGTGGCATTTTACATATTTAATTGAGTGGTCAATGACATTATTAAAATTGATCATTTAAGAGAAGTTAATAAAATATAAAACTTCAGAGAGTAGCATAAGGTTATTCATAAAGTTTTCTTGGTGGATATGATTTTTACTGTGCTTTTCAAAGTGCTTATTACTGTGCTTTTGAAACCAATGAAGTAATTAATGCATTTAATCACATTAAGACATAAGAAAACAAATGCTATGATTCATATAAAAACAAATAAAATCCTAACCTTACCTCAATATCTCTCCAGTCTTGGGTTGCATTTTTCTCATGCTGGATGGGAATTAGAGGCAAACCTCCAATTTTGGGAGTTTTGGTTATAGAACGTTTTCGTTCCTTTCCAGCTGGTGGCCATATATCATTTTCATGCTGTGGAAACACAATTTCTTGCTGTGGGTGTGTAATTTTATTATGTGGTACACCAAATTATATAGTCACTTGGCTCCTTTCTCATATATCCAAGTCAGATGATCTGCTTTCCATGAGAAGGCTGTTTGTAATTATGATGTTCACTCTGATGGTGGCACGGCTTGAGGATGTAAAACTCTTAAGTGAACTGAGCTTTGAGGTCTCAGTTCAATTTCTAAACTTCACATACATGCCTTCTGTACTACTTATCCAACCAAAAGGGGAAAAATATTTAAGGAAACCGGCAAATCTCTTTGTGGAAGAAAAATAATATACGTGTCTACATTTTTAGGCCCTGTAATCAAAGCAACTGTACATTCATTTTCCCTTACCACCAAAGACAACTTTAGTGTCAAAATAATTTGACATTATATATACCCCAAGTCAACCTAAGGCATGGCTATTGGAAAAATTATCTTTATTTTATGACCTTTTGAAAAATGTTACTTTTTCATCTAATTGAATTCCAAAGAAACGTTACCTTGTACACAGACATTTATACTGAAAATCATTGTACAACAGAGTGGTGCACATTTGTTCTCAAACTATTGACTACATATTCTGGGCACTGAGCAATTATAGATATGACTGGAGAAAAGGTAATTTTGCAAAGGTGAGAAATATCCATAGGTTAAAAATATAAGCTCTTGGATGATAAATCCTTAAGATATGCATATAAAAGAAAAATCTTTAAAGAATTTTTCTATTCTTCAGGGTAGATTAACTTTTCAGAAGTTGGGAAAAACAAATTGATTTTCAGACAACAACCTGTGAAAGAATACCAACTACACACAATGAGACGCTTACAGACGTTATGATGAAATGAAAACCATTTGGTAAACTATATAGCTAAATGCCTACTCATTCTTCTCCTCTACTCTTAAGAATGAACAGATTCTTATTCTTATGTTGCAATTAGTAGTTTAACGTCGTGTTTTATAGCAAAGAACTAATTTCAACAAATGTTGACTATATACTCACTATAAAATAGCAGCTAAGTTATATTGAGGGGCAGACTGCTTGGCTTTGTGCTTATCAATATACAGATATTATCTCATTTAATCCTCAAGGATCCTACAGTGCAGGTCCTATTATTACTAGATTTAGTGCATAGGCATCAGATCTACCCTTGGATTTCAGTGAAGTGCTTACTTTGGTTCAGCAAATCTACAATGGTAAATTATACAATATTTCAATCAGAGAGAAAGTTACAAGCTTCATATTATTATTTTTATGTCATGGTCTTAAACTTGGTAAAAAAAACTTTGATATTACATAATTGGGATGTTCCCAACATGTAAAGCTGGGAGAATACTGGCTGGGAAGGAATTAGGTAATCCTATGAATTATGCCTACACTTTTACTCACTGATGTATAATATATGTGTTAAACGGTATTTCGAGGAATCTAAGAGCAAATGTAGTTTTAAAACACATTTTTTTTTCTGACATGATATACAATGTTGTGAATACCAGCTAATTAGTTGTCACTGGATTGATCCAAGAGGTATTTTTCCCAATAACAGAAATCTTTAGATCTAAGTAATATGTTCTGATAACATTTATAGTTATGTATAAGTGACTTCAAAAGTCATACTGCATGGAGCATATAGCTGAGGATCATACTCTCATTATTATAACCAGTGATCACATCCCCAAATCTTCATTTCTGCATCCCACTTTCTTTTTCAAATTTTTCCCCCACAGCTTTACTGAGGTATAATTGACAAAACTGTAAGATATTTAAAGTGTACAACGTGATGATTTGATACATGCATACATTGTGAAAGGATTCCCCCCATCGAGTTAATCAACATATCTATCATCTCACATATTTAACCTTTCTGGGTTTCTTTTGGTGAGAACATTTAAGTTCTACTCTCTTCGTAAATTTAAATTATATAATACAGTGTTATGAACTATAGTCACCATGTCATCTATTAGATCCTCAGACCTTATTCATCTTATACCTGAAAGTATGTACCCTTTTACCAACCTCTCACTATTTCCCCCACAGCCCCTGGCAACCAACTGTTCCATTCTGTTTCTATGAGTTTGATTTTTATATGGGATACCATGCAGTAATTGTCTTTGCCTGGCTTAATTCACTTAGCAAAATGCCCTCCAAGTTCATCCATGTTCTCCCAAATGACAGATTTCCTTTTTTAGGGCTGAACAATATTCCATTGTATACATGTTTGTATATATATGTGTGTGTGTATATACACCCACACTACACACATCTTCTTTATCCATTCATCCATCAATAGACACTTAAGGTTGTTTCCATACCTTGCCTATGATGAATAATCCTGCAATAAACATGGTTCTGCCTCTCACATTCTGACCTTGACATCTTTCCAGGTAACCTAGTTTAGTTTCATTAACCCTAAATATTCTTTAGACTCCTTAAGACCTTCAGTCCATTCTCTACCACCATTCTACTTTTCACATTTTTTCCCACTTCCTTCACAGTCTGGCTTAGATTTCATGGTCAATCAGTATACTCACCTCCTTATAAATAAGATCAAGTCCTGTGTTGCTTCTCCTTCTATCACACTTGCTTGGCAAAGCCCCAAGCCTAGTTAAACCCACTTCTACTTACTCCATGGGTGCCTCCAAATTGATGGAGGGGAAATAAAAAATAGAAAATCAATCTGGAGATTCATCTCACTTTAAATTTACCCTTAAATTTCAAGTGAGCACTTAGCCTTCCCTTTATATTCTAGTATAGTACAACTGGCTCCCGCACTCTCTGAAGGTAATATCTCATCTTTTATTCTGCCCCTACACTTCTAATACCCACCCCTGACTCACATGTGGCGACCTCACTGATTTAATTGAAAAATTATTAGTAATCATCCAATAATTTCATTTTCCCACCATGAAAGGTACCAGTCTCTCTGCATCTATAGCCATATAAACAAGGCTCCCTTCTCTTCCAATAAGTATTTACTCTGATTATAAATAACTCTGCCCCAATCATATCTATAATCACTCAGTGGGCCAGAATATATAGTCAATAATATGAGAACAAATATGCCCCACACTCTGTTGTACAATGATTTTTTTTCACAATGCTGAACACATGCACTTGCTCACATTGCTTCCTGTTGGCTCAGGGCCTCTGCTGGTTTAATATTCTATCCTCTAATTCCTTGATAGAATTCTCTACACGTATCACCTGGTTATCCTTCCTCAAAGCTTCTTATTTCTTTTGCTCAATTTTTCGCTTCTGTTTGACCTTTAACGTTTGGAATGTCCTAGGGCTTATTTGTCTGTCTTCTCTTTCTCTCTCTCTCCCTATAGCCTCCCCTCTCCAATTTTGTGTTCGAATTCTCTCTCATTCATACAGTCTCTCATCTCACCCTATCCTCCCATGGCCTTTCAATACAATCCAAACGCTGACTTCCACAAAATTTACATTTCGGCCCCAAACTTTTGACTGAGTTTTTGATCTATACACCTAAACTGCTGCTCATCATATCCCCTTGTATGTCTAACAGGCATCTCAAATTTCATGTGGCCAAAATAGAACTCTCAATTTTCTTCTGCATCTCTGATAATGTCACCTACACTCATCAGCTGCCCAAGGCCAAACAAACAACTAGGACTCTTCCTTGATTTCTACTCCTCTCAAACTGCTATAGCTGATCAATCTGTAAGCCTTACTGCCTCTACCTTCAAATATTCCTGGATCTGAATATGTCTTACCAGACACACTGTTACCACCCTAGTCTGAGCTGCCATCTTCTTCCACAGAGCTGTTCTTCCTGCTTCCATCTTTGACCTCCTACAGTGCAGTTCAACAAAGGAACCAAAATTATTATTTTCCAGTAATATAAGCTGATTATATCTTTCCCTTGTTTCCCACTGAAACTCCTAAACTGGGATTACATCATCTGTCCCCTGCCTTCCTCATCGCTTACATCCTCTCTCAGATAGGCCTTCATGATAGTCATGGAATAAGTCAAGATTATAACATGTCAGGACCTTGCTGACCCCTATCCCTGCCCTGGAATGCTCTGCCTGTCCTGCATACCTGGCTCCCTCATTTCAGACAGGTCTCAGCACACCTTTCAGATACTCAGAAAGGTATTCCCTGAGAATCTTTCTCAATGTCCTCCTTATATCAGTCACACTGGCTTTCCTTTCCCTAGCTTATTTTATTTATTGTTTTATCACACTAATATCTATTTGAAATTTTATCAGATTATCCTCTATACTGTTTTAGAAATACTAATCAAGCATGTACTTTGTAAGATATATTGGGTTCTGTGATGCAGATATACAATTAGTTCTAATAAGACTGACAAGGTCCTTCCTCTCATGGAGTTTACATTTTAGTAGGAAAGACAGACATAAACCTAAAGACACAAATGCTTTTTAATTAGTATGACAGTGTTGAAGTACAGAATGCTAAGGGTTCCTACAGCCTGAAGGTCTAATTGGTCTGAAGGTCAGTGAAGGTTTCTCTGAGAATGTGACATGTAAGCCAAAGACTTTTGAGGCAGGGGTAAGGATGGGGATGGATATTAGAAAAGTATTCAGGGCACCAGAAAGAATGCATTGTAAGGGGCACTCACTGTTGGATTTTGTGTGTGTGTGTGTGTGTGTGTGTGTATGTATTAATGTATATATTAACGTTTGCTACTTTCCTATCTCTTTCCCTGTGGAGGTGAACCATTAAATCCTCAAATCCAAAAGGACCTTAGTGTTTACCTTAATCCTAAGAAATGGAATGAACTTAAGAAATGTAATTGGGCTGAGTCTCTGGGGCCAACACAACGAGGGACAGGTGAGTCAGGGAGAAATAACTTGGTGGTAAGAGCAACCTCTGCTTCCTGGCTATTTACACCTTGATTTTCAACTACAGAGTCTACTGACTTCAGTTATAAAACTGAAAACAATTTAGTTGTGCCATAACCAGACACTGTAACAGTTTTAGACTCTATAGTTCCAATTTTACTAATACTTCAAGCCTACTCTTTTTACAGTAGGACTTGAATATCTGGATTTTTAAACAGTCACAAAAAAGAAGCAAAGTCTCTAAAAAGTTAGCCACTGGTCTTTTTCTGGAAATGTATTCCCAGGTAGTAATAGTAGAATTGGGCTGAGAAAAGCAGTGTTTATTAACCACTGGGAAGGTTAATAAGTTAAATGAACAGAGAAAATGGTTTTCAGAACAAATAAAGACAAGATTTGGGGGTGAATTAACTTCTCACTTGTGAGAGAAACAGGGAAGCACATCCTCAGTAATAAAAAGTGGCAACTTAATTGTTACCAGTGAATTTCAATGCTCTTGTGGGGAAGCATTGCTGGGAATTCAGCCAGACAAGGTTGGGGAAGAAACCAGTCCTATTAATGGGTCTATTTAACCCTTCACTGAAAGAGTGAGTCCTCCAATATGGAGGAGACTAAATGGGGAATTGAGTATAGACGTTGGCCTCTGGTGCCTCTGTGTTAAACCACTAACTAAATGTATGGTCCTAAGCAAATCATGGAGCCTTTGGTAACCTTTGTTGCCTCATCTATAAGCAGTGCCATGCAATTTGTTGCAAGGAATACATGAGTTAACTCTTTTGAAGTATCTAGCACACAATATGTATTTAAAGAAATGTAGGTTCCTGTCCTTGTTTCTGGAAAAAGCAGGAAGCCGTGGGGAGAACAAGAAGGAAAAGAGCACATTTTCTAAACAAAGATCAGTGTGGGACTCTGGGAGGACCACAGCTTAGACAAGTCCATTTCTTACACCACCATCTTGAAGCACCTCCCCAAGCTGAGGAGCTGCTGGGCTGGCAAAAAAAAAAAAAAAAAAAAAAGACGCAACAAAGAGTAGACTCTCTTTCAAAGAGTAATGGGTAAATCTGGGTTCTCATATATTTAAAAAAACATGAATGAGAAAATAAAAGTATACACATAAAACTCATTCAAAATTCTT
This sequence comes from Balaenoptera musculus, assembly GCF_009873245.2. NCBI lineage: Eukaryota > Metazoa > Chordata > Mammalia > Artiodactyla > Balaenopteridae > Balaenoptera > Balaenoptera musculus. The sequence continues at coordinate 79,132,960 of NC_045789.1, read as the reverse complement.
TGAAAACTACTACCACATTAACATTTGCTATAAACAGTTATTATACTTTACTGGATAGTTGAAACAGATATGATACCTGGGCGATAAAGACATTGGCCATCCACTCCATCTGAGTTTGTGAACTATCACAACACAGGTGCCTGCAAAACAAGGTTTATAAAATATAATATTCAAGAAGACAATGGAATTCTCCAGTGCATTTATTTGGCAAGTAAGTGATCAGAAACCTCTTGGGGTTTCTCCTCTTAATGACATTAATGTAATCAAAATGGGAGTATTTCAATACAAGTTGCTTCAGGCTTCTGTTAAGTGTACAGTATCAAAATAATAGTATAAATATGCTAGTTTAACCAAAATATAGCCAAAGGCTTTGGTAACTGCTGAAAAATGATCGGTGGTATTTTTAGAAAGGTCAATGTCATTTGCTTTCTCAGGTACGTGACTGTAAAACAGCTTTTTCCCCAGAAACTCTGAGCCTAAGAAGAAAAAGTATGTGCACATAAGAGCAGATTTTTGAAAAAGGTTTAATCAGCCACCTTCATTATGATTATAAACATTAATACCCACAAGGCTTATAAAAAATAAACTAAATGAAAAACCACTGCATGTCCAATAACACTGATTCAGTAACCTTTTATTGAAAACCTACACAAAACAGAGATGTTGCCCTCTAGGTTCACATCGTCTATTAGGGGAGCCAGGAATATAAACAAATAAATTATAAGATAGTGAGAAAAAGAGAAAGTACAGTTGAACACAAACATAGAAACAGAGGGAGCTTCAAGATGGTGGAAGAGTAAGACCACCTTCCTCCCCACAAATACATCAGAAATACAACTACATGTGGAACAACTCCTACAGAACACCTACTGAACTCTGGCAGAAGACCACAGACTTCCCAAAAGGCAGGAAACTCCCCACGTACCTGGGTAGGGCAAAAGAAAAAACAGAGACAAAATAATAGGGACAGAACCTGCACCAGTGGGAGGGAGCTGTGAAGGAGGAAAGGTTTCCACACACTAGGAAGGCCCTTTGTGGGCGGAGACTGTGGGTGGTGGAGGGGGTAAGCTTCAGAGCCATGGAGGACAGCGCAACAACAGGGGTGCGGAGGGCAAAGCGGAGAGATTCCCGCACAGAGGATCAGTGCCGACCAGCACTCACCGGCCTGAGAGGCTTGTCTGCTCACCCGCCGGGGTGGGCAGGGGCTGGGAGATGAGGCTCGGGCTTCCATCAGATCCCACGGAGAGGACAGGGTGGCTGCGTGAACACAGCCTGAAGGGGGCTAGTGCACCACAGCCAGCTGTGAGGGAGTCCGGGAAAAAGTCTGGAGCTGTTTAAGAGGCAAGAGACTTTTTCTTGCCTCTTTGTTACCTGGTGCGTGAGGAGAGGGGATTAAGAGCGTGGCTTAAAGGAGCTCCAGAGACGGGCGCAAGCTGTGGCTATCAGCGTGGACCCCAGAGACGAGCATGAAACGCTAAGGCTGCTGCCGCCACCAAGAAGCCTGTGTGCAAGCACAGGTCACTATCCACACCTCCCCTCTGGGTGCCTGTGCAGCCTGCCACTGCCAGGGTCTGGTGATACAGGGACAACTTGCCCAGGAGAACACACAGTGCGCCTCAGGCTGGTGCAACGTCACACCAACCTCTGCCGCCACAGGCTTGCCCCGAAATCCGTACCCCTCACTCCCCCAGGCCTGAGTGAGCCAGAACCCCCGAATCAGCTGCTCCTTTAACCCCGTCCTGTCTGAGCGAAGAACAGACGCCCTCAGTGACCTACACGCAGAGGCGAGGCCAAATCCAAAGCTGAACCCCAGGAGATGTGCGAACAAAGAGAAAGGGAAATGTCTCCCAGCAGCCTCAGGAGCAGCGGATTAAATCTCCACAGTCAACTTGATGTACCTGCATCTGTGGAATACCTGAATAGACAAAGAATCATCCCAAACTGAGGATGTGGACTTTGGGAGCAACGATATATATATATTTTTCCCTGTTTCTCTTTTTGTGAGTGTGTATGTGTATGCTTCTGTGTGTGATTTTGTCTGTATAGCTTCGCTTTTACCATTTGTCCTAGGGTGCTGTCTGTCCCTTTTTTTTTTTTTTTTAAGTATAGTTTTTAGCACTTGTTATCATTGGTGGATATGTTTTTTGGTTTGTTGCTCTCTTCGTTCTTTCTATTACTTACAAAATTGTTTTTTTAATAATTATTTTTTATTTTAATAACTTTATTTTATTTTATTTTACTTTATTGTATTTTATTTTATTTTATCTTCTTCTTTCTTTCTTTTTTTTCTACATTTTATTCTGAGCCATGTGAATGACAGGCTTTTGGTGCTCCAGCCAGGCATAAGGGCTGTGCCTCTGAGGTGGGAGAGCCAAGTTCAGGACACTGGTCCACAAGAGACCTCCCAGCTCCATGTAATGTCAAATGGTGAAAATCTCCCAGAGATCTCCATCTCAACGCCAAGACCCAGCTCCACTCAACGATTAGCAAGATACAGTGCTGGACACCCTATGCCAAACAGCTAGCAAGACAGAAACACAAACCCATCCATTAGCAGAGAGGATGCCTAAAATCATAATAAGGCCAGAGAAACCCCAAAACACACCACCAGATGTGGACCTGCCCACCAGAAAGACAAGATCCAGCCTCATCCACCAGAACACAGGCACTAGTCCCCTCCACCAGGAAGCCTACCTAACCCACAGAACCAACCTTAGCCACGGGGGACAGACACCAAAAACAACAGGAACTATGAACCTGCAGCCTGCGAAAAGGAGACCCCAAACACAGTAAGTTAAGCAAAATGAGAAGACAGAGAAACACACAGCAGATGAAAGAGCAAGGCAAAAACCCACCAGAACTAACAAATGAAGAGGAGATAGGCAGTCTACCTGAAAAAGAATTCAGAATAATGATAGTGAAGATGATCCAAAATCTGGGAAATAAAATGGAGAAAAGACAAGAAATGTTTAACAAGGACCTAGAAGAACGAAAGAGCAAACAGTGATGAACAACACAATACATGAAATTAAAAATTCTCTAGGAGGGATCATTAGCAGAATAACTGAGGCAGAAGAACAGATAAGTGACCTGGAATATAAAATAGTGGAAATACCTACTGCAGGGCAGAATAAAGAAAAAAGAATGAAAAGATTGAGGACAGTCTCAGAGACCTCTGGGACAACATTAAACGCACCAACATTCGAATTATAGGGGTCCCAGAAGAAGAAGAGAAAAAGAAAGGGACTGAGAAAATATTTGAAGAGATTACAGTTGAAAACTTCCCTAATATGGGAAAGGAAATAGTTAATCAAGTCCAGGAAGCACAGAGAGTCCCATATAGGATAAATCCAAGGAGAAACATGCCAAGACACATATTAATCAAACTATCAAAAAATTAAATACAAAGAAAAATTATTAAAAGCAGCAAGGGAAAAACAACAAATAACACACAAGGGAATCCCCATGAGGTTAACAGCTGATCTTTCAGCATAAACTCTGCAAACCAGAAGGGAGTGGCAGGACATATTTAAAGTGATGAAGGAGAAAAACCTACAACCAAGATTACTCTACCCAGCAAGGATCTCATTCAGATGTGATGGAGAAATTAAAACCTTTACAGACAAGCAAAAGCTCAGAGAATTCAGGACCACCAAACCAGCTTTACAACAAATGCTAAAGGAACTTCTCTAGGCAGGAAACACAAGAGAAGGAAAAGACCTACAATAACAAACCCAAAACAATTAAGAAAATGGTAATAGGAACATACATATCGATAATTACCTTAAATGTAAATGGATTAAATGCTCCAACCAAAAGACACAGACTGGCTGAATGGATACAAAAACAAGACCGATATATACGCTGTCTACAAGAGACCCACTTCAAACTTAGGGACACATACATACTGAAAGTGAGGGGATGGAAAAGATATTCCATGCAAATGGAAATCAAAAGAAAGCTGGAGTAGCAATTCTCATATCAGACAAAATAGCCTTGAAAACAAAGACTATTATAAGAGACAAAGAAGAACACTACATAATGATCAAGGGATGAATCCAAGAAGAAGATATAACAATTGTAAATATTTATGCACCCTACATAGCAGCACCTCAATACATTAGGCAACTGCTAACAGATGTAAAAGGGGAAATCAATATTAACACAATCATAGTAGGGAACATTAACACCCCACTTTTACCAATGGACAGATCATCCAAAATGAAAAAAAATAAGGGAACACAAGCTTTAAATGATACATTAAACAAGATGGACTTAATTGATATTTATAGGACAACCCATCCAAAAACAACAGAATACACATTCTTCTCAAGTGCTCACGGAACATTCTCCAGGATAGATCATATCTTGGGTCACAAATCAACCCTTGGTAAATTTAAGTAAACTGAAATCATATCAAGTATCTTTTCCGACCACAACACTATGAGACTAGATATCAATTACAGGAAAAAATCTGTAAAAAATATAAACACATGGAGGCTAAACAACACACTACTTAATAACCAAGAGATCACTGAAGAAATCAAAGAGGAAATCAAAAAATACCTAGAAACAAATGACAATGAAAACACGAAGGCCCAAAAACTATGGGATGCAGAAAAAGCAGTTCTAAGAGGGAAGTTTATAGCAATACAATCCTACCTTAAGAAACAAGAAACATCTCAGATAAACAACCTAAACTTACACGTAAAACAATTAGAGAAAGAAGAACAAAAAAATGCCAAAGTTAGCAGAAGGAAAGAAATCATAAAGATCAGATCAGAAATAAATGAAAAAGAAATGAAGGAAACGATAGCAAAGATCAGTAAAACTAAAAGCTGGTTCTCTGAGACGATAAACAAAATTGATAAACCATTAGCCAGACTCATCAAGAAAAAAAGGGAGGGAGCCTACCAAGATGGCAGAGTAGAAGGAAATGCTCTCACTCCCTCTTGTGAGAACACCAGAATCACAACTAGGTGCTGAACAATCATAGAGAGGAAGACACCAGAACTCACCAAAAAAGATACCCCACATCCAAAGACAAAAGAGTAGCCACAATGAGACGGTACGAGGGGTGCTGTCGCAGCGAAATCAAGTCCCATAACTGCTGCATTGGTGACTCAGAGACTGGAGAGCACTTATACCACAGAAGTCCACCCACTGGAGTTAAGGTTCTGAGCCCCACGTCAGGCTTCCCAACCTGGGGTTCTGGCAATGGGAGGAGGAATTGCTAGAGAATCAAACTTTGAAGGCTAGTGGGATTTGATTGCAAGACTTAGACAGGACTGGGGGAAACAGAGACTGCACTCTTGGAGGGCACACACAAAGCAGTGTGCGCATTGGGACCCAGGGGAAGGAGCAGTGACCCCAGGGGAGACTGAACCAGACCTACCAGCTAGTGTTGGAGGGTCTCTCACAGAGGCGGGGGGTGGCTGTGGCTCACCGTGGGGACAAGGACACTGGCAGCATAAGTTCTGGGAAGCACTCCTTGGCGTGAGTCCTCCCAGAGTCGGCCATTAGCCCCACCATAGAGCCCAGGTAGGCTCCAGTGTTGGGTTGCCTCAGGCCAAACAACCAACAGGGAGGGAACCCAGCCCTGCCCGTCAGCAGTCAAGCGGATTAAAGTGTTACTGAGCTCTGCCTACCAGAGCAACACCCAGCTCTACCCACCACAAGTCCCTCCCATCAGGAAACCTGCACAAGCCTCTTAGATAGCCTCATCCACCAGAGGGCAGACAGCAGAAGCAAGAAGAACTACAATCCTGCAGCCTGTGGAACAAAAACCACATTCACAGAAAGACAGACAAGATGAAAAGGCAGAGGGCTATGTACAAGATGAAGGAACAAGATAAAACCCCAGAAAAACAACTAAATGAAATGGAGATAGGCAACCTTCCAGAAAAAGAATTCAGAACAATGATAGTGAAGATGATCCAGGACCTCGGGAAAAAAATGGAGGCAAAGATCGAGAAGATGCAAGAAATGTTTAACAAAGACCTAGAAGAATTAAAGAACAAACATATAGAGATGAACAATACAATAACTGAAATGAAAACTACACTAGAAGGAATCAATAGCAGAATAACTGAGGCAGAAGAATGGATAAGTGACCTGGAAGACAGAATGGTGGAATTCACTGCTGCAGAATGGAATAAAGAAAAAAGAATGAAAAGAAATGAAGACAGCCTAAGACACCTCTGGGACAACATTAAACACAACAACATTCGCATTATAGGAGTCCCAAAAGGAGAAGAGAGAGAGAAAGAACATGAGAAAATATTTGAAGAGGTTATAGTCAAAACCTTCCCTAACATGGGAAAGGGAATAGCCACCCAAGTCCAGGAAGCACAGCAAGTCCCATGCAGGATAAACCCAAGGAGAAACACACCAAGACACACAGTAATCAAATTGGCAAAAATTAAAGACAAAGAAAAATTATTGAAAGCAGCAAGGGAAAAATGACAAATAATATACAAGGGAACTCCCATAAGGTTAACAGCTGATTTCTCAGCAGAAACTCTACAAGCCAGAAGGGAGTGGAATGACATACTTAAAGTGATGAAAGGGAAGAACCTACAACCAAGATTACTCTACCCGGCAAGGATCTCACTCAGATTTGATGGAGAAATCAAAAGCTTTACAGACAAGCAAAAGCTGAGAGAATTCAGGACCACCAAACCAGCACTACAACAAATGGCAAAGGAACTTCTCTAAGTGGGAAACACAAGAGAAGAAGAGGACCTACAAAAACACACCCTGAACAATTAAGAAAACGGTCATAGGAACATACATATCGATAATTACCTTAAATGTAAATGGATTAAATGCTCCAACCAAAAGACACAGGCTTGCTGAATGGATACAAAACCAAGACCCATCTATATGCTGTCTACAAGAGACCCACTTCAGACCTAGGGACACATACAAACTGAAAGTGAGAGGATGGAAAAAGATATTCCATGCAAATGGAAATAAAAAGAAAGCTGGATTAGCAATACTCATATCAGATAAAATAGACTTTAAAATAAAGAATGTTACAAGAGACAAGGAAGGACAATACATAATGATCAAGGGATCAATCCAAGAAGAAGATATAACAATTATAAATATATATGCACCCAACATAGGAGCACCTCAATACATAAGGCAACTGCTAACAGCTGTAAAAGGGAAAATCGACAATAACAGAATAATATTGGGGGACTTTAACACCTCACTTACACCAATGGACAGACCATCCAAAATGAAAATAAATAAGGAAAGAGAAGTTTTAAATGACACGAGAGACCAGATAGCTTTAATTGATATTTATGGGACATTCCACCCCAAAGCAGCAGATTACACTTTTTCTCAAGTGTGCACGGAACATTCTCCAGGATAGATCACATCTTGGGTCACAAATCAAACCTCAGTAAATTTAGGAAAACTGAAATCATATCAAGCATCTTTTCTGACCACAACGCTATGAGATTAGAAATGAATTACAAGGGAAAAAAACGTAAAGAAAACAAAAACATTGAGGCTAAACACTACATTACTAAATAACCAAGAGATCGCTGAAGAAATCAAAAAGGAAATCGAAAAATAGCTAGAGACAAATGACAATGAAAACACGACAATCCAAAACCTATGGGATGCAGCAAAAGCAGTTCTAAGAGGGAAGTTTATAGCTATACAACCCTATCTCAAGAAACAAAAAAAAATCTCAAATAAATAATCTAACCTTACACCTAAAGGAACTGGAGAAAGAAGAATAAACCAAACCCAAAGTTACCAGAAGGAAAGAAATCATAAAGAACAGAGCAGAAATAAGTGAAATAGAAACAAAGAAAAGAATAGCAAGGATTAATAAAACTAAAAGCTGGTTCTTTAAGAAGATAAACAAAATTGATAAACCATTAGCCAGACTCATCAAGAAAAAGAGGGAGAGGACTCAAATCAATAAAATTAGAAATGAAAAAGGAGAAGTTACAACAGACACTGCAGAAATACAAAGCATCCTAAGAGACTACTACATGCAACTCTATGCCAATAAAATGGACAACCTGGAAGAAATGGACAAATTCTTAGAAAGGTATAACCTTCCAAGACTGAACCAGGAAGAAATAGAAAATATGAACAGACCAATCTCAAGTAATGAAATTGAACCTGTGATTAAAAATCTTCCAACAAACAAAAGTCCAGGACCAGATGGCTTCACAGGTGAATTCTATCAAACATTTAGAGAAGAGCTAACACCCATCCTTCTCAAACTCTTCCAAAAAATTGCAGAGGAAGGAACACTCCCAAACTCATTCTATGAGGCCACCATCACCCTGATACCAAAACCAGACAAAGATACTACACGAAAAGAAAATTACAGACCAATATCACTGATGAATATAGATGCAAAAATCCTCAAAAAAATACTAGCAAACAGAATCCAACAACACATTAAAAGGATCATACACCATGATCAAGTGGGATTTATCCCAGGGATGCAAGGATTCTTCAATATACGCAAATCAATCAATGTGATACACCATATTAACAAATGAAGAATAAACACCATATGATCATCTCAATAGATGCAGAAAAAGCTTTTGACAAAATTCAGCACCCATTTATGATAAAAACTCTCCAGAAAGTGGGCATAGAGGGAAACTACCTCAACATAATAAAGGCCATATATGACAAACCCACAGCAAACATCATTCTCAATGGTGAAAAAAATGAAAGCATTTCCTCTAAGATCAGGAACAAGACAAGGCTGTCCACTCTCACCACTCTTATTCAACATAGTTTTGGAAGTCCTAGCCTCGGCAATCAGAGAAGAAAAATAAATAAAAGGAATACAAATTGGAAAAGAAGAAGTAAAACTGTCACTGTTTGCAGATGACATGATACTATACATAGAGGATCCTAAAGATGCCACCAGAAAACTACTAGGGCCAATCAATAAATTTGGTAAAGTAGCATGATACAAAATTAATGCACAGAAATCTTTTGCATTCATATACACTAATGATGAAAAATCTGAAAGAGAAATTAAGGATACACTCCCATTTACCACTGCAACAAACAGAATAAAATACCTAGGAATAAACCTACGTAGGGAGACAAAAGACCTGTATGCACAAAACTATAAGACACTGATGAAAGAAATTAAAGATGATACGAACAGATGGAGCGATATACCATGTTATTGTATTGGAAGAATCAATATTGTGAAAATGACTATACTACCCAAAGCAATCTACAGATTCAATGCAATCCTTATCAAATTACCAATGGCATTTTTTACGGAACTAGAAAAAAAAATCCTAAAATTTGTATGGAGACACAAAAGACCCAGAATAGCCAAAGCAGTCTTGAGGGAAAAAAACGGAGCTGGAGGAATTAGACTCCCTGACTTCAGACTATACTACAAAGCTACAGTAATCAAGACAATATGGTACTGGCACAAAAACAGAAACATAGATCAATGGAACAAGATAGAAAGCCCGGAGGTAAACCCACGCACCTATGGTCAACTAATCTATGACAAAGGAGGCAAGGATATACAATGGAGAAAAGACAGTCTCTTCAATAAGTGGTTCTGGGAAAACTGGACAGCTACATGTAAAAGAATGAAATTAGAACACTCCCTAACACCATACACAAAAATAAACTCAAAATGGATTTGAGACCTAAATGTAAGACCGGACACTATAAAACTCTTAGAGGAAAACATAGGAAGAACACTCTTTGACGTAAATCACAGCAAGATCTTTTTTGATCCACCTCCTAGAGTAATGGAAATAAAAACAAAAATAAACAAATGCGACCTAATGAAACTTCAAAGCTTTTGCACAGCATAGGAAACCATAAACAAGACGAAAAGACATCCCTCAGAATGGGAGAAAATATTTGCAAATGAATCAATGGACAGAGGATTAACCTCCAAAATATATAAACAGCTCATGCAGCTCAATATTAAAAAAACAAACCCAATCCAAAAATGGGCAGAAGACCTAAATAGACATTTCTCCAAAGAAGATATACAGATGGCCAAGAAGCACATGAAAAGCTGCTCAACATCACTAATTATTAGAGAAATGAAAATCAAAACTGCAGTTAGGTATCACTTCACACCAGTTAGAATGGGCTTCATCAGAAAATGTACAAACAACAAATGCTGGAGAGGGTGTGGAGAAAAGGGAACCCTCTTGCACTGTTGGTGGGAATGTAAACTGATAGAGCCACTGTGGAGAACAGTATGGAGGTTCCTTAAAAAACTAAAAATTGAATTACCATACGATCCAGCAATCCCACTACTGGGCATATACACAGAGAAAAGCATAATTCAAAAAGGCACATGCACCTCAATGTTCACTGTAGCACTATTTACAATAGCCAGGTCATGGAAGCAACCTAAATGCCCAATGACAGACGAATGGATAAAGAAGATATGGTACATATATACAATGGAATATTACTCAGCCAAAAAAGGAACGAAATTGGGTCATTTGTGGAGACATGGATGGTTCTAGAGACTGTCATACAGAGTGAAGTAAGTCAGAAAGAGAAAAACAAATATCATATATTAACGCATATATGTGGAACCTAGAAAAATGGTACAGATGAACGGTTTGCAGGGCAGAAATTGAGACACAGATGTAGAGAACAAACGTATGGACACCCAGGGAAACGTATGGAAAAGCCGTGGGGGGATGGGGGTGGTGGTGTGATGAATTGGGCGACTGGGATTGACATGTATACACTGATGTGTATAAAATTGATGACTAATAAGAACCTGCTGTATAAAAAAAAAATTATAGGAAGTAATAATGTAAATAAAAAAAGGGAGAAGACTCAAAACAATAGAATTAGAAATGAAAAAGGGGAAGTAACAACTGACACTGCAGAAATACAAAGGATCATGAGAGATTACTACAAGCAACTATATGCCAATAAAATGGACAACCTGGAAGAAATGGACAAATTCTTAGAAATGCACAACCTTCTGAGACTGAACCAGGAAGAACTAGAAAATATGAACAGACTAATCACAAGCACTGAAATTGAAAATGTGATTAAAAATCTTCCAACAAACAAAAGCCCAGGACCAGATGGCTTCACAGGCGAATTCTATCAAACATTTAGAGAAGAGCTAACAGCTATCCTTCTCAAACTCTTCCAAAATATAGCAGAGGGAGGAACACTCCCAAATTCATTCTATGAGGCCACCATCACCCTGATACCAAAACCAGCACAGATGTCATAAAGAAAGAAAACTACAGGCCAATATCACTGATGAACATAAATGCAAAAATCCTCAACAAAATACTAGCAAACAGAATCCAACAGCACATTAAAAGGATCATACACCATGATCAAGTGGGGTCTATCCCAGGAATGCAAGGATTCTTCAATATATGCAAATCAATCAATGTGCTATACCATATTAACAAATTGAAGGAGAAAAAACCATATGATCATCTCAATAGATGCAGAGAAAGCTTTCAAAAAAAGTCAACACCCATTTATGATAAAAACCCTCCAGAAAGTAGGCAGAGAGGGAACTTTCCTCAACATAATAAGGGCCATATATGACAAACCCACAGACAACATCGTCCTCAATGGTGAAACACTGAAACCAATTCCACTAAGATCAGGAACAAGACAAGGTTGCCCACTCTCACCACTATTATTCAACATAGTTTTGGAAGTTCTAGCCGCAGCAATCATAGAAGAAAAATAAATAACAGGAATACAAATTGGAAAAGAAGTAAAGCTGTCACTGTTTGCAGATGACATGACACTATACATAGGGAATTCTAAAGATGCTACCAGAAAACTACTAGACCTCATCAATGAATTTGGTAAAGTAGCAGGATACAAAATTAATGCACAGAAATCTCTTGCATTCTTATACACTAATGATGAAAAATCTGAAAGTGAAATTAAGAAAACACTCCCATTTACCATTGCAATACAAAGAATAAAATATCTAGGAGTAAACCTACCTAAGGAGACAAAAGACCTGTATGCAGAAAATTAAAAGACACTGATGAAAGAAATTAAAGATGATACAAATAGATGGAGAGATATACCATGTTCTTGGCTTGGAAGAATCTACATTGTGAAAATGATTATACTACCCAAAGCAATCTACAGATTCAATGCAATCCCTATCAAACTACCACTGGCATTTTTCACAGAACTAGAACAAAAAATTTCACAATTTGTATGGAAACACGAAAGACCCTGAATAGCCAAAGCAATCTTGAGAAAGAAAATCGGAGCTGGAGGACTCAGGTTCCCTGACTTCAGACAATACTACAAAGCTACAGTAATCAAGACAGTATGGTACTGGCACAAAAACAGAAATATAGATCAATGGAATACGATAGAAAGCTCAGAGATAAACCCATGCACATATGGTCACCTTATCTTTGATAAAGGAGGCAAGAATATTCAATGGATAAAAGACAGCCTCTTCAATAAGTGGTGTTGGGAAAACTAGACAGCTACATGTTAAAGAATGAAATTAGAACACTCTCTAACACCATACACAAAAATAAACTCAAAATGGATTAAAGACCTTAATGTAAGGCCAGACACTATCAAACTCTCAGAGGAAAACATAGGCAGAACACTCTATGACATATATCACAGCAAGATCCTTTTTGACCCACCTCCTAGAGAAATGGAAATAAAAACATACATAAACAAATGGGACCTAATGAAACTTAACACCTTTTAAACAGCAAAGGAAACCATAAACAAGACAAGAAGACAACCCTCAGGATGGGAGCAAATGTTTGCAAATAAAGCAACTGACAAAGGATTAATCTCCAAAATTTACAAGCAGCTCATGCAGCTTAATATCAAAAAAAGAAACAACCCAATCAAGAAATGGGCAGAAGACCTAAATAGGCATTTCTCCAAAGAATGTATACAGATTGCCGACAAACACATGAAAGAATGCTCAACATCATTAATCATTAGAGAAATGCAAATCAAAACTACAATAAGATATCATCTCACATGGGTCAGAATGGCCATAATCAAAAAATCTACAAACAATAAGTGCTGGAGAGGGTGTGGAGAAAAGGGAACCCTCTTGCACTGTTGGTGGGAATATAAATTCATACAGCCACTATGGAGAACAGTATGGAGGTTCCTTAAAAAACTAAAAATAGAACTACCATACAATGCAGCAATCCCACTACTGGGCATATACTCTAAGAAAACCATAATTCAAAAAGAGTCATGTACCAAAATGTTCATTGCAGCTCTATTTACAATAGCCAGGACATGGAAGCAACCTAAGTGTCCATCGACAGATGAATGGATAAAGAAGATGTGGCACATATATACGATGGAATATTACTCAGCCATAAAAAGAAACGAAATTGAGTTATCTGTAGTGAGGTGGATGAACATAGCGTCTGTCATACAGAGTGAAGTGAGTCAGAAAGAGAAAAACAAATACCGTATGCTAACACATATATATCGAATCTAAAAAAATGAAAAAAGAAATGGTCATGAAGAACCTAAGGGCAAGACGGGAATAAAGACACAGACCTACTAGAGAATGGACTTGAGGATACGGGGAGGGGGAAGGGTAAGCTGGCACAAAGTGAGAGAGTGGTATGGACATATATACACTATCAAACGTAAAATAGATAGCTAGTGGGAAGCAGCTGCATAGCCCAGGGAGGTCAGCCCCGTGCTTTTTGACGACCTAGAGGGGTGGGAGAGGGAGGGTGAGAGGGAGGGAGATGCAAGAAGGAAGAGATATGGGGACATATGTATATGTATAACCGATTCACTTTGTTATAAAACAGAAACTAACATACCATTGTAAAGCAATTATACTCCAATAATGATGTTTAAAGAAAAAACAGAAACAACACACTTGGGGATGAGGTGAGGTTGTTTCCTATAAGAGGAAAATTTTGTAACTGATGTTAGAATGGCATAATGGACATTTCAATGTAATTATATTTTTTTATATTCCTGTATTATAATTTTGAAGAGTGTTAGAATGAAACTTCTAAAAATAATCCTTGCTTCTTTCATTAGATTCTCATGAAGACAGTGTCCCTTCCCATTACCATGTCCAAGAAAACTGTTCCCTCTACAAATCATTTGAATTTTGCATCCATGTGCACGAAATACTGTAGATGCAAAGAAGAAATAAACTATGATTAGAGGGGAGAGTTATCTGATAAGACTTTTGGAGCATTTTAGCTATGGTTTGAATAATAAATGATAGCTGAGTTTGCCAGATCAGCAGGAAGAAGATAAAAGTGATGAGGGAAGGGGGAGCACATACTATGGAAGAAGGTTCAATAAAGGGACCCCATATATTAAATATATGACATGAAGCAGCAAGGCATGTATGATGAATTAAGACAGATTATTATTTTATCATTAAGTAAAAGAGGGAAAGTCGTGGGAGATGCAGTTGATGGAGCTTCATGTTAAAGGGCCTTGTGTGCTGTGCCAGCAATCCTGTACTTTATCCTGTAGGTTTAGGATTCACAGAAGAGTTTTAAAGCAGAAGAGAAACATGATACAGTTTAGAAAATCTCATTGGTGCTGGGTGGAGAATGTACCAGAAACCAAAAGCAAAGTCAGAGGCATGAAGAGCACTTAGGACTCCTGGAATAATCCAGGCAGATGAATTAAGGCTTTAAGGATAGAGGGCAGGTCAGAGAGATAATTAAGAGGCAGGTGTGGTATGACTTAGGGATTGATTAGACACAGGTTGGTAAGGGAGAAGGCGACATCTAGTCCAATCTCTATGGAGAGTGGCTAGATCCTGGTGACATCAATGGGAAAAAGTACCTCTATGGAAAGAACAGGTTTGAAATTAAGATTTTTTTTTTTTAACTCTGCGTTTTGGTGACTTATTATCCTTTATTTAAAACTGCGTTTTGCCTGCTTATCCCAGAAAACCAGAGATTCCGCATTTACATAGTAAGTAGGAAGAAATCATGTGTAGCTTCTCTTTAGAGGCATTGGCAAATAGGATACATGAGACTGAAATAGACCTAAACCCTGAAGCAAATCTACTTTCCTCTTCTTAGGCTCAAAGTATTTAGAAAAGATTTTAACTTCACTTAGAAGAAACATTTCCTGTCTCTAGATCTATCTGCCAAATAATATCGTTATTCATTTACTAATCATGTATCATCAATATATCAAATCCAAAACCTGCTGGCTGTTAACTTACCAGAGATGTTTTTCAGAATATGCCGTCAATCCCCAACTGCATTGCATGGGAAAAAAACACATGCATACATATTAAAAATGATTCATTTTACAAGATAATACACAGGATTAGATGTTAAGGAGGTAATATTTAATGGTGGGAATGCATAACAGAATTGATACCCACAAGTGATGAGTCACTGGGTATGATTTATGTAGAGGTAAATGATAGATGTTGAGGGATTTGGCTACAAATTTAAATACACTGAAGGACACAGGGGGAAAGGGTCTCGTGATGTTATGCGGCAGTGGGGGAAATCTCTCACAGGATATTCGGGGCTGAGTAAGGACAGATGTCTAGGAAAATGGCCAAAATAAGATAGTATATATATTTACTTATTGACACTGTGAGAAATTTTAAAGAATGTGCCAGTCACAACACAGATATATGTGCTGGGCTTAGAAGTTAAGCACAGAGGCAAAAGTGAGGACATTTTCAGTGATAGAATCTGAATCACATGCAGTTCATTAAAATGACATTTCATGATATTAAAAGTATTAGTGCAAACATTAATTAGCTAATCAAAGTAATCCGTGATGAGAAAGTGTGGTATAACTCGAATGTTGGGTTGATTCAAGTGCTAATGAGAAACATAATATTTAAGAAGGGTCCACTTCCTCTCAACCATCTGTGTGCTGTGGGTTTATTACCAAACTCAGCAAAACGAAGGGGGCAAATTATAGAGCTGGGACCAAGATGTTCTAAAAGCCATGGAGGCTGGAGGGCAGCATTTGTCTTCCTTTGGGTAGACCAGTTTGGAACATTCCTTACATCGCTAGGCTGTGACTGAGCAAGGAATGGGACTTGGAGAAACCCATGTGCTTCCCAGTAGACAGGGCCTTCTGGGGATTTCTTGTTCTACACAGAGGAGATGCAGTCACCCAGGAGATTGACTTGAGCGGGAACATCATCATCCCTCCTTATCCACCCACACAGGTTCCCTTGATCTGCCATAGGTCCCCTGACACATGTCTGTGGCAACTTAAGGAATCTTTCTAAAGCTTAACTTATAACAAGTTAGACTAATGCCACTGATCCCTAAGTCCTTGAACAGACATACTTTCCTGTAACTTTTTCAACAACTCTTCCCTTCCAAGCTTTACCTTGTTGGAGGCTTCATCTTCTTTTTTACTCCAAGATAAAACTTCATTGAACTGAGAGGAAACATTTTGTCAGGTTTACTACTCTGTAAAGGAAAACAAGATAATTTGTAATTAAACAGATTTTATCAGTATCCTTCTATTTTCCTTAAGTATTAAGAATCAAGTTTAGAATGTTTACTTTCTCCAATGTTTCATGAATGTTATACCAAATTTTTAGTAAATGAAGATTGTTTTGACTACCACGTTATAAATTTAAATAAATCTGGATACATATGTATGATTACATATGTGTGTATATGTATATACAAACACACACATACAATAATTCCTTATTCAAAACACTTGGGACCAGATGTATATGAGAACTGATAATTTTTCAATTTTTCATATTTAAAAAATACATGTGCAATATATTTTGTAACTCCATGATACCACCAGTGTTGTCTGGGGCAGCACCCTATATTCAAATATATTCATATTTCTCTACAAAAATGCATGACATTTCATACAGTATGAATAAGTAAAGGTCATAAATATTGTTATGGACTGAATGTTTGTATTCCCCCAAATTGAAATATAATCCCCAATGTGAAGGTATTTGGAGGTAGTAGCTTTGGGTGGTAATTAGGTCATGAGATTGGAGCCCTCATGAATAGGATTAGTGCCCTTTTAAAAGAGGCCAGAAAGCTAGCTCACCCTCTTTCTGCCATGGGAGGATACGAGGAGAAGTAGGCAGTACAATTCGGAAGAAGATCTTCACTAGAACCTGACCACACTGGCACCCTGATCTCAGACTCCCAGCCTCCAGAAGTGTGAGAAATCAATTTCTGTTATTTATAAGCCACCCAGTCTATGGCACTTCGTTATAGCAGCCTGAATGGACTAAAACAAATATCTTCATGTTGGTTTAGATCAGATTTTTCCACCAAATGAGTTATGATTTTCTGTACTTTTTGGATTTCAGAACTACAAAACTATATAGGGCTAGACTGAACTATCTCAAATATCCCTATTAATGAAAATTTTCACTAATCATGAAAGTAGACTATAAAAAAGAATTTACATTTGCTCTAGATCAATTATATATTCTCCATATATATCCCAGCATATTTATCTGATTAATATTAAAAAAATTTAAATCCTTGAACCATTAGGAAAGTTATCTGACAGAGGCAAAACTTAAGTATACTGTAATTTAAAATTTTAATATCAAACCATAAACATTTTATTATTTATTCCTGGATAGACTGCAATAGATTTTATTAAGATAATAGCCATGGAAATAATAATTAAAACAAGCTTTCCCCACATCCTAAAGATTTTCAAGGAAGTCTCTAGTTTTTCAATCTGGTAGGCAGATAGCAGTTATAACTAAGGGGATCAGAGACCTGGGTGCAAATCTGGCTTGCTACTTACCAGCTCATGACCTCACATTACTGCTCTCTGCTCTCATTTCTTGTTTGTAAATGGGGATAATAAACATATCGACTACCTCACATGGTTATTATGGAGATTAAATTAGAAAGTAAAGGGTTACTGTGAAGGGTTATTGTAGAGATTAAACAAGAAAAGTGCCTTTAAAGGGTTTAGTCCAATAATTGGCCATATACTGAGTGCACAGCAAATTACAATTATTAGTATTACAAATTTAGAGCACATTGCTTCATAGAAATAGAAAGATAGACAATTTATTAGAACTCTAGGACAATGCACAAAAGCCCATTTAGCAAATATGTAGCTCAAATAAGTCCTAAGTTCTATAAATGTTAAACTATTACTATAAAGTCTTTTCTTTGTGAAAGAAGTCAAAGATGAAAAGGGTGGAAAATATGTTTATAAAATTAAAAATTGGTTTCCACGGAGAAAACAGGTTAGGAGAATATATAGAGGAAACGTAGAGAAGAAAGCAAGCAGGAAGATCAGGAATCATGCTTTGGTGACCAATGTTCTGTGTGGTGGTGATGATAAGGCCTGGAATTTACATGGTGAATTTACTACTAAGTCACCCTTATCAATAATTTTGCTATTATCATGGTACATAATTTAAAAAATATTTTGGATTTTTTTCCCTGTATGGCTATATTTCTTGAAATGGAATCACTGGGTCAAAGGCTAGGAACATGATTAAGATTTTGGCAAAATGGATAGGGTACATTTACTTAAACACATATTCCTGTATTCACTAGTGATTTTCAGTTTTGATTTGGTCAAAAATTTACTTATTTACTTATTGGCATTCGTTCTTTATATAGCAAATAGGCAATTGCCTTATCTTTTTAAATGAAATTGTCTACCCAAATTGCTCACTGTTTACTTTTATTATTTTTATAAAGTCAAATATATTGATCTTTCCTTTTGAACTCTCTTAGCTATTGCTTCAAGTTTAAAGGGTTCCCAGATAGCTGATAAATACTAAATTACTTGGTCATGCAGCTTGAAGGGTTGCTATTTTAAAACTTTTAATTCTTTTATCCATCTGGAATATATATTTCACATACAGTATAGATGAGAATTTAAGTTGAAAAACTTTTGTTAACAATTATCCCAGCCCTATTTATTAAACAAATCTTTCTTTAGACATGCATTTATGATGGCATATTTATCAAAAATTAATTATGATAAACAGTTACATCTTTTACCTCACTTTATGTTGCCAATGCTATCTGTTCATTTTTATGCCAGGATATTATCTAACCTATTTTGGTTTTACTGTATGAATAAATAGTTGGATGGGAAATTCTTGACAATTATTTTACTTTTTATGTCCCCCAAAATGTTTGCAAATACTCTTATCTGTTTACCCTTTGAGGTGAGTTATCAAATCATTTTTTCCAAGTTCTAAAAATAATTCCCTTTGCGATTTTGAAAAGAATTACATTAAACCTATAGATCAATATTAGTAGACTTTGTGTTTTTTATATATAAATTTATTTTTTGGCTGCGTTGGGTTTTCGTTGCTGGGCGTGGGCTTTCTCTAGTTGCGGTGAGCAGGGGCTACTCCTCGTTGCTGTGCACAGGCTTCTCACTGCGGTGGCTTCTCTTGTTGCAGAGCATGGGCTCTAGGCAGGCGGGCTTCAGTAGTTGTGGCACATTGGCTCAGTAGTTGTGGCTCGAGGGCTCTAGTGCGCAGGCTCAGTAGTTGTGGCGCACGGGCTTAGTTGCTCTGCGGCATGTGGGATCTTCCTGGACCAGGGCTCGAACCTGTGTTCCCTGCATTGGCAGGCGGATTCTTAACCACTGCACCACCAGGGAAGTCCATAGATCAATATTAGTAGACTTTACATTAATTTTCTTTCATTTCTATCAGTGCAGTTCTGTAGTTTTCTTCATGTAAGCCTCTTCTTCTTAAGGTCATTTTCTGGTAGTTTATGTGTTTGGTTTTGGGGTATTGATTTTTTAGCTTGCTGCTTTACTGAATGTTAAGGAATAACACTTGAAGTCTGATATGGAACAGTGAGGTAGCTTTGTAATGCAGTAAGTTTTCCATATAGGAAAGAGTCAAGGAGAGGAGAACGTAGGAGTGTATATAGTAGCACAGACTCCTGGATACCTTTGTCAGAGGTTCAATTGGATTACAGCTGAGGTTAATGTCCCTCCTCAAAGCTTAGACTGCTGGTCCCAATGGAGGCAGCAGCAGGGTCGGGTGAGAGGCTGCAATTCCAGTAGTACCAGTAGAGGGGACCTGCACATTTAAGAACGAGAAGCACTGTGCCTGATCTAAGTAGTCTTATTTATACACGGCATTGATAAGCCCAGGACTGCCTATATTTTGAAATACTGTTGGCAATAGATAGAGAGCCTGAAGTAATACAACTGATTCCCAAGCCACTCTGGACATGCCAGCTCATGACTTTGTATTCTATCCTGTCCAAAGAGAACACAGATGCCATAATTTAAGATGAGTTCAGCCAAGGTGGAAAGAAACCCTTTTCAGTTTCAATCTTTAAACTGAATAAGCATAAATAGGACCTGTAAGGATCCTAATGCAAAGTTCTATTAAAAGGAATCTCTTTTGGCATTATAACTTTACTGTTGGTTTATTACAACTCTTTTGGTATGTGTACTTTCTGGAGTATTTCTTCAAAAAGTTGAAATGTTATGAAGTGTATAGTATGTTGCTACAGGCAGTATATTTCAAAGTAAAACTTTTAACTGAGCCAATTAAATTAGTGTGCTTAAAAAAATTATTCTTGTTACTAAGAAGAGTTTGCTTATTAGTGCATGCAACTTTTAACGACCACTGCCTCCCCGTTTGCTTTTTTCACACCATTAACAGTGTAATGATAATATTCTTTGAAACTTCTCACCTTTTATGTAAATCAAGTCTGAAAACATTTTAATTAACATTTTCTGTGCAGAGAAAACTCTCAAAACAAAATATATCTTCCCCTGTGTATTACCCTAATTTGTTGTTAATGAGCATTCATAAATTATCTCTAATTAACACATAGTCTCTTTAAATACACTTTTCAATTTGTAATTTCTACTCCCTTCTCAGTAAATCATTTTCTAAATATGTACAAACACACATATATTAAGGGCAACTGTCAAACCAGAGCCAAATCTTTATTCAAATAAGCTAGGAGATTTTTACTATTGATTATTTACTGTAAAATCATTTGAAAAGCAAACATTGCCAGTGACTTGCCCATCAATATTAAAAGGGAAAGACCAGCCACATGAAGAAATAACCAGCAAAATAACACCATGTGTTGAAAATAACAGTAGTTTGAGTTTAAAGGAAAACCATAAGTCTCTCATCTGCTTGCCTTAATGTGCAAATTAAAATATCAGTTGCATTAATTGATTCTGACAGATGCATAAATACAACTTTCAAACACTTAGACTATAATTCCATAACCTGAGGTCACTGTGATAAAAATAAAATGTCTTCATTGTCTTTAAAGAACACTATCCTTCTGACAAACACTATATGATCTCACTTATACGCAGAATCTAAAAAAGTCAAACTCACATAGAAGCAGAGAGTAGAATGGTGGTTTCCAGGGGATGGGAGTGGGGGAAATGGGAAGGTGTTGATCAAAGGGTACTAAGTTTCAGTTATGCAAAATGAATAGGTCCTGGAAATCTAAAGTACAGCATGGCGACTACAGTTAACAGTACTGTATTGTATACTTGAAACTTGCTAAGAGAATAGATCTTAAATGTTCTCACCACAAGTGCACACACACACACAAAACTCTGTGAGGTAATGAATATGTTAGTTAGCTTAGATTGTGGTAATCATGTCACAATGTATACGTATATCAAAAGCATCACGTTGTATAACAAATAAATACAATTTTTGTCAATTATACTTCAATAAACGTCAGGAAAAAATTTCAAATGTCAAAAAAAAGAAACACTGTCTTTCAGGCAAGCTCTCGATACTATTACTGTCTACCAGTTTGTGTGAATTATTTTAGATTAAGCAGGATGATCCTTTCAAAAAGATACAAATTCTTAAAAACATTCTGTTAAGGGATGAGATTCTTTGCTCAATTACAAAATCATTTCATCTTAAAAAAATAATTTCTCCATGAAGAGGCTTACTTGTGGCAGGTTTTAAAATTTACATCAGCTTGGGGAAAAACATTATAAAAAACCTGAATTGTGTAAAGTGTCATATTTGAAAATATTTGGTACTATTAAAATGGAAAACACTTATCCTCTTTAAATAAAATTCCATCAGCAATAACACCAAGCCAAAATAATACAAATTGTTGTTTCTTTAGTAAGTCCCTGCATAAAGCCTTTGGAAATAGACACCTGGGAATGAATTCTGACTCTATCGCTTATAGGCTAAGTGATCTTGGGCAAGTTATGTAATATTTTGGTATACTACATTTCTTCATCTGTCAAGGGGGAATAACTATAGCACTAGTTTCATAGGATTATTGTAAAGATATGGTGCGATAATCAAAGCAAAATGTATAGAACTCTGCTTTTTATGGATTAACGGGTTGAATGTTAGTTGGGGCCATTATGACTGCACTTCTATTGCTACTAGTTGTTTCTAGCAACCTTCTGTTGCTACACAATGGAAGCGTAGGTTCCTTAATGGGACTAAAAAGTCCATGATGATTTTAAGATACCCTAAGCAGATATCCAACTACACAAGTGACAATTAACCAACATGTAAATGGAAGGACAAGGATGAAGGAAGTGAGTCTAATGAAGATCAAGGTGGGTGACGCATTGAAGAAAACCAAACAAAATTCAATCAGATTCAGTTCTAGATGGCTAGAATAATCAGCTGTGAAGTTTAGCATTTCCTTTCATGAACATAAACCTACAGTTCATGAACCTTAAAATCTGATGTGTTTGGCTCACATAATCCCAAATTCTTAAATGCCTATTTCTGCAAACTCCACCCTTCCTGCACTGAAAAAAGTGAAGAATGATATCAAATGATAATAAACGATAACAATTGTTTGATACCCACACGGATTCCCTGCTAGGTTTATCAGATGGAGTAACAAAGTGTGACTTCCAGTATATAATACAGCCCTCTGAAGAGAGGGATAAGGGCTGTGGAATTCAGTGCTGTTTTGTTAGCTCCCTGCCTGGACATTCCACTGTTCTTGAAGAACATGAACATGAAATGGATACACTAAGTAGGATGCTACTAAAATTTATTTATGCCCACCTGGAGGCTTCCCCGCTGGAGGAACATACAGGACAGTGGTCCGTGTGCGGAGAGCTCAGTAGAAGCCACAACTAAGTGGGGCTATAGAACTTTGGAAAGCTGCTTAATAATTCTTCCTTCATAACAATACAGTATTAAATAATAGACATTACTAGTCTGGTCCTTCTTTATAGATCTCCAAAACACAACATAGTGAAGCATCACACGCTTGAAATATGCAAGCAATGTACTCAAGCGAATATTAGAATTCAATGGAAAAAAGTATCTTTAGGTCCTGCTGTCATTCCACATTTAAAAGAATTGCTTGGATATTGCTTGAATCTCAAGGAAGTAGAAATGTTACTGTATATACCCATGTAAGCACCACCCAAAACTGGATAGAGAACATTTATTTCTGTCATCCTAGAAAGTACCCTACTGACCCTATCTCCTTGCTTCAGTAGCAAACCTTCTCCACACCATAGGCAAACACTTTCTGACTCCCATCACCATAAATGATTTTGCCTCTTCTTAGACCTTTTATAGACAGACTCATATGGTACTATTTTGTGTCAAACTTTTTTGCTCAGCAAGGATTTGAACATTCACCCATGTGGTTGCATTCATTCATTTTTATTGCTGAATATTATTCCATTGTCTGAATATATCATTCTCCTATTGATGGGCATTTAGAATGTTTACAGCTTTTAGCTTTTATAAATAAAGCTGCTTATGAATATTCTTGAACAAGTGCTTTAGTGGATATAATACCTGGGAATAGAGTTGCTGAATTATGGGGTAGATGTATGAATAACTTAATTTTAAAAACTGCCAAAAAAGTTCTAAAAGTAATTGTGTGATTTTACCCTTCCACCAGTTATTGATGAGGGTTTTAGTTAATCAACGTCCTTGTCAACATTCGATGTTGTCACTCTTATGATTTTAGTTGTACTAATGGTATATCTTGTGATTTTAATTTGCATTTTCCCTGATAACTAATGATGCTGAGTACTTCTGGTTCAACCACTTATTGGCCATTCCTATGTCTTCCTTCCTGTGATGTCTGTCCAATACTTTGCCCCAATTTTTATTGGGTTGTCTTTTTATTGTTGATTTGGAGGAGTTCTTTATATTGTGCAAATGAGTCCCTTTTCAGATATATGTAGTATGAATATATTTTTCTCAGACTGGAACTTCCCTATTCATATTCTTAGTGGGCTGTTTTGATGAGCATGCTAATATATATATATATGTTTCACAGTTGAAACGGAACTTCTATATATATTCTTATTTAAGCATTATAACAATCTGGCATGCAGGACTCATACTATCATCATCATATTACAGATCTAGAAATTGAGGATGACAGTTTAAGATTCTTATTCACACAACCAACTTGGCGGTTTTGAGGTTTTCTGATGCTAAGTTCGATATTCTTATACCTACTCCCTCTTTTTCATCTCTAAGTCCTCTCTCCATTCCTCAATTCATTAATAAAATCTGTTAGGGAATTCAAACGTATTGGGATACATCAGTAAGATTCAATTAATAAATACAATATTACGAGTTAATTCATTCAAGAGTATAGGAAATATATTAATCAGATTTAATTTTTAATCAGATTTAGCATTTGGGTTTTGCCTTTTTATTCTACATTTTATTAATTTCCATTTGCTAAACTCAAGCCACTTTTCCCTTAAGGCATGACACATTCTCTTAATTTTATTGACTGAGATGCTGATTTATATGCTAGTTTATGTAACGCATATTAGACTTTTCTTTAGAACTTAAGTCAAGTCAATCTCTGCCCTAAAATATATGAGGTGCTCAGAAAGGCCATATATGGAGTTCTTTACTGTGTTACTAGGTGCATTAATGTCATATCCCAGAGGCTGAAAGTAATCATCAGCTTACTGTACATTTTATTTACTAGAGGCCTTGACTTCCAAGAGAGAGGGCTGAGAGGCATGATATAAGAATGTTAACACTCACACAAAAGTATATACATATTCAAATACTACATATATTAAATACCTTCATATCCTTGTAAAGAAAGAGATACCCATCTCGTAAAATAAAATACCGGTCTTGAAACTTATTTCCAGAGAGTATTTTAGATGGTTCTTCTTTGATTTTCAAGACTCCCTCTTTGATACTTTCCAGGGCCTTCCTCTCTGTAAAGTATAACATTTACTTTTGTAAGTTGGGTACATTTTCATTTATTTGGAATAGAATATAAAACATTTTTGTATTTTCAGTTTTGATGATATAAAGTAATGACTTGTTTCCTACCATTAAGAAGCCTCTAGTTAATTTCTGGGAACACCTTGTGTCAGGGGAGTGTTGGATAAGTCATAGATCCAGTAACCAGATCTATTTGTATCTATTTATAATACATAGGCCTGCCCATGCTGTCCAATTAGCTACTGGCTAATGAGCATCTGAAACATGGCTAGTCTCAACTGCGATGTGCTATGAGTATAAAATATATACCATATTTTGAAGATTAGTACCAAAAAAATGTAAATATATCACAATTTTATAACACTGATTACATGTTGAAATGATAATATTTTGGATATGTGAGTTTAAATAGAATATACAAGTAAAATTAATTTCACCTATTTCTTTATATATATGTTTATATATATTTTTTAAAATGTGGCTATTAGGCAATTTAAAATTACATACTCAGCTTGCATTTTATTTCTTTGAATAACACTCATATAAACAATGCAAAATACACAGGTAAAAGAGAAATCTCTTCTGGAATCCTGTCTCAGGAATCCAGGAATTCTTGAGACATTAGAGAAATTCCTATTCCTATGGAACAGGTAAGGGTAAATACGGCAAAACTGCTAATAATGCTCGTGCAATACTGCCAGTGTCCCACACTTAGAAATCATTTCAACAGTTCTATTAAAAATCACGCTTTTGGTAAAAAAAAAAAAATGTTGAATTTGTGTAAATTTATCACGAATAAATTTATCACTGTATCTCTAGTCTACAGCTTTCTTCTTGAAATCCCAACAGTATTCAACTGCCTACTTGAGAACTGAGGAACAGTGGAAAGAAAAGAAACCTGAAGGCAAGTAGCCACGACATGGTCATTCTGGGGTCAACTCCTGCTTTTCCTATAAAACAGGAGTAATGACACTTATCCTGCAGATTGCTGTCCTCACATTAGATCATGTCCATAAAAGATGAAGCGTGAGACATTATATCAGGATGAGGGCTTTTAGCAATTTCCTGGTATTAAGGTGACACAATTTTTAAATATTCATGCAGAGTTTCTAAAATTTACAAATAACTTGATTTTAGAAAGAAAAACTCTTAATCTAAAACCTAGCATCCCTTGGTTTGGGGAAAACCTTTACTTATACAGCAAATACTACACAGACGTTCACAATTATGGTTAGTATAAGAAGACAAAAGTTACAAAAAATTGAAATAGTGCCTTATAACTCAAATATGAGCGTGGGATGACAACCTGGAAGCAAAAATCCCCATGATTAATCGCATCACTGATCCTGACTGCAAACAAAAGTAACTGACAAGCCCCAATAGTTCTCATGATCTGCATACTGGTCACAGATAACATTCTTTTAATTGCGATGTTATACTAAAATAGGTTCTTTTTAGGTGGTCTGTGACCTTGAAATAATTTCTGAAAAATACACTGCTAAAATTTGTCTTCTGGTATAATCTCTTAATATTTAATTCCATAGAAAAATATTTTAAATAATATTTTATAGCTAAATAACTTCTATTTAAATTAAAAATAACACTTTTCCAATTAAAAGACTTGAAAGAAGATGTATTTTAATGCAATAGGAAGATCAAGGAAAAAATATAAAAGTAGTATTCAGCAAAATTCATATGACATCAATTCATTCTTCATGAAGTATTAAGAGTCCAGTATGCACTTGGTTCTAATAATATACAGTAACCTCAAAAGAGATGATTTCTGGACTTGCAGTGCAGTGTAAGAGACAGAGTAAACATGGACTAACAAACAATGCTTATATATCCTGATAGGAGAAATACGGTAAGCAATTTAGAAAACATTGGGTGGGCTTAGTGATTCAGCTGATTTAGAACAGAAAAGTGGAGAAAGGCATTTATAATACTATTGATTTAGAAATAGGTAAAGTATTTTAAGAGCATTAAATTACAATCAAGTTGTGAGATAAAGATATTATATATTTCTTAAGCCAAACCAATTCCATTCACACCTTCTGATTATACTTTTTTCAGATTTTTGTTCAATTTAATAAAGCTTTCTAATTTTACCAATAAGAAATAATCGTATGTCCAGTGTTAAAGTAAACCACTCACAGGTCAAATAGAAAACAGGCTTAGGAAAAAAAATATATTGTTGACACCTTTGGTTGCATATTTATTAAAATTTATTTTAAAAATCGTATGTAATTGAGTACCTTAGCTAAATCTTGGTGTACACATTACTAAGGGACTCGGGAGGAGGCTTTGAGAGGAATATATGTTAAGGAGAAGGAAAGAACAAAAAGAACGTTGAAAAACTAAGTTCCATGATAAATACTGAGAACTTAGAAGAATTTCTAAAAGCTCACACAATGTTAAAATAAGTAGGAAAAATACCCATCGCTTAAGGGCCAAGATGAAGCTATGTACTTCACACTTATATTTTCACTCCCTCTACCTCATCCTGGGGAGAAAGTTTAAGATCTAGAGATACTGTTATCTTTAGAGAATCATAAACCCCTTTCCCCCTCCAGGTGTTTGCTCAGACAAGGAAGGAAGGCTCAGTTGAGTTCAGTGAGGGTTCTTTAGAGTTAACACTGGGTAAGATAACAGATTGGTATTCTTTGTTATATTGTGCTGTAATTTTGTTATTAATTAGAAAAGTCCTTAAAAAGTACATGAATGAAACCATGCAGAATGGTCAAATTTATTTATTTAAACAGAACAGACATCATATTACTGAGACTATGAAACTGATCTCCCCACCCAAAGAAAAAAAAACGTTTTCCAAATCATTTGAAAAACCTCAAGTTCTTAGACAAAAACAGCAATTCCTAACTAGTGGCCCCTAATCCCAATAAAATAACTGATCTGTGGAGGAGCTTGGAGGGTCTTGGGAAGGAGAGACAGAGACAGACAGAGATAGGGAGAGACACAAAGAGAGAGAAGTGGGGGGGGGACATAAACTGGGAATGATATTTCTAGAATACATATTCCCCCTTTATCCTTCATGTCCAGTCAGCTAGCAGTTCAGCCATTGTTCTCTCAAAGTTTCTCTATGGGGTTCAATTCCACTTCTTTTCCAATATCATCTCTCTAACCCCTGCCTTTTCTACCTAATACCTAGACTCCAGGATTCTATAATTCCATGTCCTGCTTTTCTAATGGCTCCATATAATTCCAGATTTGTGCTATGCAGATACTGTTTTATCATGTTAATCCCCTTTCCAAAACTCTATTTTTTTTTTTTTTTTTACTATTTGAAGTCTTACTTACCTAACATTAAAAGCCTAAACTTCTTTCCCTGACTTTTCAAGGACTAAATAAACTAGACTCCTCCTACTCATCTTCATAAGCTATTAAGTTAAAATATGATATTTATTTATAAGTCAGTTGATCATAATACACTGTTTGGAAAACCAATCTGTGTCTCTGTGGCATGACTGAAGTTGATCATCTGAGTGAACCTAAGGGAAATTCCATTCTCCTTGGTTCTATACAAATTCTACCCCCACTTCTGGAACCAACTCATCCTTGAAGATTTTTTCTAACTACTCCAGTCCATACTTGTTATTCATGTCTTTAAAACTCTAAGATAAAATTTAGGCATTGAATACATGAAAAGTCATGTTTGTCTCATAACTTTGCTCTTAAAAATAAGAATTTCAGTCTATGGCCATACCACCCTGAATGCACCCAATCTCATCTGATCTTGAAAAAAATAATAATTTCATGTTTGCTTTTTAAAAAATTGTGGGCTTTGAATTTTCCTCCCCAACCTATGTGAGAACTAACATAGCACGGTGACTAAGAGTTTGCTCTGGAGCTAGACTACCTGGGCTTGAATGACCACCACATCCTCCACTGGATCCCAGGTAGTAATCTCTAAATCTCAGTTTCCTAACCTGCAAAATGGGGATTCATACAGTGATCACCCAGTAGATCTGGTATGTAAAGCATTTAGAAGAGTGCTTAGCACATAGCAAGCAGAATGTAATTGCTTATTTATCTAATGGAGGACAGACATCATTTTTTTCTGTACTGCAGAGTCTGTAGTAAGCAGTATAGAAAAAATTACCCTTCCAAAGGCCTGGTGATTTATAGACTGAATTTACAAGAGTTTTAAAAACTAAAATCTGCTCCTCCACTTACCAGCAGGTCACCTTGAGGGAGTTATGTAACGTCTCCATGTCCAAGTTTCTCCATTTATAAAAGGCTTAGAGAGTACTAGTGAAAAACCCCTTAAGACTGCTAGGAAGATTAAATGACATGGTGTATGCAAAGCCATCAGCCCAGCATCTGGCGCCAAGTAAATGCATAGTAACTATGAACAATTTATCTCTTATATATGATCTGAGAAATGAAAAGGGAATATAAAACAAATGGGTCTATTTTCCATGGTCTCTATGTGTCTCCCTTCCTCTTTTGCTGGCAAAGACTATTTTCTCAGGCCTGTACATTATCTGAAAAACCAAGTTCCACCCCTGCGCATGTACTCTAAGTGCTGAAGGAGACAGGCAGTTTTCATGAGACATCCTCTTGAAAATGTGCCACAACCAAGTGATATTTGGCAATATTTGCAGCCTGAAATCTA
The DNA here is from genome assembly GCF_009873245.2 of Balaenoptera musculus. NCBI lineage: Eukaryota > Metazoa > Chordata > Mammalia > Artiodactyla > Balaenopteridae > Balaenoptera > Balaenoptera musculus. The sequence continues at coordinate 79,103,162 of NC_045789.1, read as the reverse complement.
GAAATTTCTTCCAAATTAAAAATTATCCATATTTTCCTTTGTTTGATATTGATTATATAGAACACATATATTCTTTATAATTTGGAGGAAGCAGAATTTGATATAGTTCACTCACTGCATGACATTCACTGAAAATGTATTTAGTAAAATTTAGTTCTACGACTGAGTAGAAACCAAACCTGCTTTAAAGTAATCTAGGAAAAGTCAAATATTACCCCCCACCGCCCTGATTCCCAGTATATTTTCCTTTGTTACTTGTATTGAAGAAGCAATGCTTAATAGAACTAGCAGCCTTATAACATCCTTTTGTAATTAGATTATCCTTAAGCAGTAAAATTGTAAATATACTTACTACTGGAGGACTGACTAGAAAAGTGCCAGAGATTCCACGCCATTTTACTGACAACGCAGCAAACTGTAGAAAGTAGAACACTGCTTTTCTATTCTATCATCAATTTCCGAGAAAATACTTCCACTTGAAGTGGACTGGGTCTTACCTTCAACTTTTACACATCTTTGGATTTAAAAAGATATGATGGGGAGTGGAATATAAATTATTTCAGCTAGACTATGATTTATGAACTCATACTATTTTTGCTGGAATTTTCCTTTATTTTCTTAAGTCAGTCGATAGTGGATGGCTCAGCTTTCCAGGTCTGAATTTGCTGGAAGCAGTTGCATTTTGAACTATTCTATTCTAATGTAAATTTAATTCCAAAGCATCTGTCATATGTGGCAATCTAAATTTAGAAACCCACACGCATCTTCATTTGAGTTACATCTTCTATCTTAAAAGTAGTTCTTCCTCATTGAGATCACTAAAACTTGATTCTGTTGTATTACATTCTATTGGGGTAATATTAAAGAACTTTAGTGCTTAAAATAAGACTTCTGCAACAAAAAATTATTTATTCTGGAACCTTATAGAAGCTATAAATTTATGGCTAACTTGTGATAGAGATGTTGAAACTTAATATGAGATAATGATAATATAAGATGGTCTAATATGATTAGCTATGACAAAGTCTAAATGACAATTTAAATGAAGTTTCATTCTCCCTATCTCAATGTCTCAGCCATAATCCATGGGGTAGAAAAGAAATTCAGACTATTATTTTTCTTTTCAAGTTAGTTAACTCCTCATTACAATAATGACAATAGCCCAAAATGCTTCTCAGAAATACAATGCTGCTTTTGAAAAACACAGAATTGATTTTTAAGTAGAGGCAACAGAAAATTCATTTACTCTTACATACTTCTATGAAAGTAAAGTATGCTTCCTCATTACCTTACATGAATGAGCAGAAATTAAGTGTTGGTTGACTCTAAAGTCTATTCCTTCTTGTGATGTCTATATTTTAAACTATTGAGATAAAATGAGCAAATTGAGAAAATTAAAACTCCTAAACAACTCCAAACCCCTAAACTTATAATTTGATAAAATTCTTCATTAAGCAAGAAGGTGGTATCAAACAAAAGTATATGCCTATAATTTGTTGCATAAAATCAGAAACACCATCATGCAATTAATGAAATGCAAGTCGTGTGTGTGTGTGTGTGTGTGTGTGTGTGTGTGTGTGTGTGTTTAGATAAAGGAGAGACAGGAAGAGATAGGGATAGGTAGACAGACACTAAGATTTGTGGCAATTAGGTATCAGGTATGATGAGACAGGTGTGAAGGATGTGTCAGTGCTACTTTATGTTTTAAGAAAATATTAACACAATAGCTATTCATTGCTGAGAGAAAAGTATGGTTGTAACCAACCAGCCTTGTTTCAAACTGTGCTAATTTCCACTTGGCCCCCAGGTTAGAATAAGAAAATCTTAAGAAAGAAAAAGAAATCCTTAACATTGTTGCATCTCTGCTGTGAAGAGCCATGTGTTTCTGAAGTGATTCCAGTTTTTCTGCTAACAAATTGACAGAGAAATCACATTTGATTTACTTTCATTATTTTCCTTTTAGATCCCAATTTTAAGGAGTAGTGCATGTAACGAATGGAGCAAAAATTCTGGAGTAGGTGGTCACTGTGATTGATTTAGGAGACATTTGCCAAGACAGGGACAAAGTAGACTGAATACCTAACCAACCTAAAATCTATCACACAGGGTACCCCATAAGAAGTACTTAGAATCCCCAGGTTACTGTAAGACACGACTATAAGAAAAAATCATGACTTTAGAAGTTGATTTTAAAAACAAACAATAGGCCAAACCTTCTTTAAAATGACAATCCTAAATGCACACAGATGCAGAACCAACCATAATGAAAGAGATTTTACTTTGACAATCTGAATATAAATCAAGCTCTAATGAAAAACATGTATAAAAATTTTATTGGCTAGAAAACTAAAAAAGAAAGTTAAATATTTACTTCATAGGTACTCCTATTTCTGACCAAAAGTACATAACTACTGATATGAAATGGTCTAATTAATGTATTTCCTGAGGGTGTTACTCTAAAACCTGACTTTTTTTTTTCATGCAGAGGGACATAATTTCCTGGTAGAAAGAACTACTGTTATCATAATAACAAGTTGCATATTGGTTTGGCCAGCTGAGGGGGGTAGAGTGCAGGGGCAGTGATAAGTTTCACAGCTCCCACCCTGTCAGAGGAATGCAGGAGGTATGAGAGTAGCACAAGAGTTTACTGACATTTTACTCTAGAGAATATTTCATCCAAATCTCAGAAACTGTCATGTAAGCCTGCTTTCCACTGCTTGGGTTCCCCAGTTTTTGTGCAAGGTGCTTTGTCTAGACCTTACAGAAGCCTGATGCTTTCACAACAGGACACACTCACAACCCCCAAAAGGGGACACGTACAATAGGTGAGGCATCGTTTTAATGCCCAATCTTCCTACCAAGTTTGTGGGTAGAGCAATTTATAGTTTGTCACTCGACCATTTCTTGTTGCCCTTAAACAACAAAGATTTTACTCAGATGTGATTGCTCTAAACCCACTCAATCTAACATCGCTGATACAGCACTTAATGGTATCCTTGCTTTGGGTTATCCCTCAGGCCCACCTGCACAAAACCTTCCTTTATATTATAGCCTTTTAAGATCTTATTCTTGTCTGGTTTTATTCACATAGCCAGTCTACTAGCATTCAAACAGGAGCTAGGTTTTTGCAACATGGAGAATTAACAGACATTTTAGAGGGATATTAGAAAAAGGAAAATTCTCACCAAAAAAAATTCAAATTTACCTGAAAAGATGACTTATTTTCTAAAAGAAAAGAAGCCATGAGAACCTATAATGTATTTCATAATGCAGACAGGAGTTTGTTCATAAACTCAATATGTTTCCTTTATCTCAATGTTAAAATGAAAGAATAACAGAATTTAAGAGCTAGGCCAGATTTCAAAGGTTATCTAAATAAGAGATTTTCAACATGACACCATTGACATTTTGAGCCAGATTATGCTTTGTTGTAAAGAGCCTTCCTGTGTATTGTAGGATGTTTCACAGCATCTCTGGTCTCTAACCACTAAATACCAGAAGCACCACCCTACCCAGTGTGACCGTCAGAAATATCTCCAGACATTGCCAAATGCCCCCCTGGGAGACAAAAATCTCCCCCACCTGACAATCACTGCTCTATGACAGGGATGCTTGTAGCAGTCATATGATGAGAGAGAACTTCTATTGCAATCGTTGAGCAGTATACAGAGGATGTGGCCAAAATCATATGTAGGAGTAAGAAAGAAGATAAACAAGATAAAGGTGTCTAAAAGGCTAAATTTCTACAGCAAAAAGAACACATGTTCTGTTTATTTAGATGCTAGTAAGACCAGAATGACATAGAAGCTGTTAAACTGCTTGCATTTTGTAAAAATACTTTTGTGTAATTGTAAGATATGAAGGGCAGGGTTATAGACTGAATGTTTATGTTTCCCCAATTCATATGTTGAAACCTACCTACACAGTATCAGGTTTTAGGAGGTGGGGCCTTTATGAGGTAATTAGGATTAGATGAGGTCACGAGGGTGAATCCTCAGGAATGGGCTTAGTGCCCTTGTAAGAGTCACAGAGAGTGTGCTTCCTCTCTCTGCTCTCCGCCCTGGGAGGATACAAGAAGTCCCCAGTCTGCAACCTGGAAGAGGCCTCTCACCAGAACTTGGCCAGGCTGGCACTCTGATGTCAGACTTCTAGTCTCCACACTGTGAGAAATAAACTTCTGTTGTTTATGAGCCAACTAGTCTATTGTAGTCTGTCATAGTAGCCAGATTATCATGAAATCAGAAACATATCAGATTAGCCTGGTACAATTAAGAACTTGCTGACTTATGGCTACTAGCTAGAGAGTCTGCAATCATACCAAGTAGCTTTACCGCATTTAAGAACTGTACCAACCTCCCCATCTTTTTTCTTTTTTTTTTAATAATTAGAAGTAAAACCAATCTGTACTCAAATCTAGTACTTAATAAATGTGTGATCTGGAGGTAACTTACTTAATTTCTCTGAGCTTCCCTTTTCTCAATTGTAAAATTCAAATGATAATATAACTCATGGAGAAATTTAAAAAAAAACTATAAATGAGTTTTGGTATGCAGAGAGTTCATTTCATAATACCCGATTAATAAATAGTAATGGTTATTATCAATATGAATTATAAAAGTTGTGGTAAATTTCATCTTATAAAACTTGAATCCTCTGTTTTCGGGGTTGGGTTATAGACAGTGTGGCAGGAAATCTTTTTCTAATCTGTCAGATAATGTCAACATAACAGAAAAATCTAAGTTTCAAAATGAAAGTTTTCTGATACCTAAAACAAGTTCAGAGACTGTCTTATATGGATCCCCTGTGCTAGCTAACTTCTTATTTAACCTTACATGTATACATGTCTTCTCCCAGTTGGATGGCAAATATCCTTATTGGAAGTATTTATTTTGTATTTGTTTTCCAATATTACTGCAAAATAGGTGAGAATTATAACAAGCACACAATCTCAGAGCTTGCAATTCTTGAATGCTCAGAGAACTTTCAAATGTAACTATAATTCAAGATGATTCACCATCTATCTAAAAATTAGGAAAACACTTAAGCATGGCAAATAAATAAAATAAACCCAAAACCTTAAAAAGATGAATCATTCCTGCTAAATCTTTAATTTGATATGGTCAAATTAACCAACTATTACCACAGTCCTACCCACCAGGAAAATATGACCCTGGCACTTGGTCTATATTCTTCTTTCTAACAATAATGGCAGTAGATTTTTCATTTAGCTACTCATTTTTACATTTTCAAAAAACACTTGTGCCATAATAATTATCCTTTAACCACTTGAATTTTCAATCATAGTTGCAATGTGAAATAACAGCACCTACCATTATAGTGTTTAACTGTGTCAATGGTTAAGAATCTCTTCACCACAAGATAAGCAGACCCAGGTTCAGCTAATGAACTCCACCGAAGCACCTGTTCCAACACATTTTCTGTGTAGTGAAGAGGGCGCTCTGCAAACAAAAACAAATCAAATTACAAAAAAAATCTTAACTGTTTTTAATTATAAAATTTAAAAAGTCCTTTTAGAAAGCTCTGTACAAGACAATAAGCATGACTGTATCTTATGGTACACAAGAATAGTGCTAGGACTACATACAGGAAACCCTAAGACCTGGAACAGCATTAAGCACATAATAAAATTTACTGTATAAATAAATCTGTGCAGGGACATTTGTTTGTTACGCAACTATTTAAAAAAAATTCAGAGGTACTAATCTTTAAATAAAATTTCAGAAATATAGCCAGCTTTTCATACAACAAATTAGTTAATTACTCTACTTTTTAATTTAAACAACATTCTGGTTTGCTTATGGAAAGCTGTGTATTTGCATATGCAAATAATAATTATAAAAGGACTAGTAAAATTAGTCTTGTCCAGTACTAAGTAATAACATAAATAAACCCTTTGTTTCTCCCAACAAGACTAGCATAATTTGTGATCAACATTAGTGAACAACTTATAGCTGATACAGTCAATTTACATGAAATTATAAAAGATAACTTCAACAGAGAACATAAGATAATCATTATCAAACAGTACTGAGTAATCTATGTTTAACTATTAGTGGAAATATCAATCAGAAACATTATGTAGCAATATTATACATTAATTGTTCATATAATAGGCCAACAAGCAAGAAGTTTATGACATCTTAAAGATTTCTCCTTGGTAGAAGGACGTGATCTCACTCGCTCTTGCGAGAACACCAGAATCACAACTAACTGCTGAACAATCATTGACAGGAAGACACTGGAACTCACCAAAAAAGATACCCCACATCCAAAGACAAAGGAGAAGCCACAATGAGACAGTAGGAGGGGCACAATCACAATAAAACCAAATCCCATAACTGCTGGGTGGGTGACTCACAAACTGGAGAACACTTGTAACACAGAAGTCCACCCACTGGAGTGAAGGTTCTGAGCCCCACATTAGACTTCCCAACCTGGGGATCTGGCAGCAGGAGGAGGAATTCCTAGAGAATCAGACTTTGAAGGCTAGTGGGATTTGAATGCAGAAATTCGACAGGACTGGGGGAAACAGAGACTGCACTCTTGGAGGGCACACACAAAGTAGTGTGTGCGTCGGGACCCAGGGGAAGGAGCAGTGATCCCAGGGGAGACTGAACCAGACCTACCAGCTAGTGTTGGAGGGTCTCCTGCAGAGGCGGGGGGTGGCTCTATCTCACCGTGAGGACAAGGACACTGGCAGCAGAGGTTCTGGGAAGTACTCATTGGTGTGAGCCCTCCCAGAGTCCAGCATTAGCCCCACCAAACAGCCCAGGTAGGCTTCAGTGTTGGGTCCCCTCAGGCCAAACAACCAACAGGGAGGGGACTCAGCCACACCCATCAGCAGGCAAGAGGATTAAAGTTTTACTGAGCTCTGCCCACCAGAGCAACAGCCAGCTCTACCCACCACCAGTCCCTCCCATCAGGAAAGTTGTACAAGCCTCTTAGATAGCTGCATGCACAAGAGGGCAGACAGCAGAAGCAAGAAGAACTACAATCCTGCAGCCTGTGGAACAAAAACCACATTCATAGAAAGATAGACAAGATGAAAAGGCACAAGGCTATGTACCAGACGAAGGAACAAGATAAAACCCCAGAAAAACAGCTAAATGAAGTGGAGATAGGCAACTTTCCAGAAAAAGAATTCAGAATAATGATAGTGAAGATGATCCAGGACATTGGAAAAAGAATGGAGGCAAAGATAGAGATGTTGCAAGAAATGTTTAACACAGACCTAGAAGAATTAAAGAACAAACAAACAGAGATGAACAATACAATAACTGAAATGAAAAATACACTAGAAGGATTCAATAGCAGAATAACTGAGGCAGAAGAACGGGTAAGTGACGTGGAAGACAGAATGGTGGAATTCACTGCTGCAGAACAGAATAAAGAAAAAAGAATGAAAAGAAATGAAGAAATAAGAGACCTCTGGGATAACATTAAACACAACAACATTCGCATTATAGGGGTCCCAGAAGGAGAAGAGAGAGAGAAAGGACCCGAGAAATATTTGAAGAGATTATAGTCGAAAACTTACCTAACATGGGAAAGTAAATAGCCACCCAAGTCCAGGAAGCACAGAGAGTCCCATACAGGATAAACCCAAGGAGAAACACGCCGAGACACATAGTAATCAAATTGGCAAAAATTAAAGACAAAGAAAAATTATTGAAAGCAGCAAGGCAAAAATGACAAATAATATACAAGGGAACTCCCATAAGGTTGCTGATTTCTCAGCAGAAACTCTACAAGCCAGAAGGGAGTGGAATGATATACTTAAAGTGATGAAAGGGAAGAACCTACAACCAAGATTACTCTACCCGGCAAGGATCTCATTCAGATTCGATGGAGAAATCAAAAGCTTTACAGACAAGCAAAAGCTAAGAGAATTCAGCACCACCAAACCAGCTCTACAACAAATGCTAAAGGAACTTCTCTAAGTGGGGAACACAAGAGAAGAAGAGGACCTACAAAAACAAACCCAAAACAATTAAGAAAATGGTCATAGGAACATACATATCGATAATTAACTTAAACGTGAATGGATTAAATGCTCCAACCAAAAGACACAGGCTTCTTCCAAGCTAATGAAAAATTATTAAAGGTGTATTTCTGAACTGGAAGGAAAGAAATTAACATTTAGTTGCAGATAAATCAATGTTTAGTACAAATTGAATTGACGGCCCAGGTTATACTTCTATTACCATCTTGGGGTTAATTTAAGCATTTTTGGCTATGTCTCCCAGGAAGGGGAGAAAATATAATAATAGTCATGTTTACACCAAGCCAGATTTATTGTTATCAGTATCCTGATATCCCTATAGAAGTTGTGCTGTGTTTCTTTTTTATTCTACTTTAATAGAAAGTTTAAAGCAAATATTTAATTGCTGACTCAGAAATTTTGATAGTTACACACAGATTTGGGAGTTTGTTGGTCTCATTTGGAGACTTCCTTTGGACCCTCCTTTATGTACCTTTTAAAAATAAAAATGGAAATATCTTCATTTTTTTCTCATGTTATTTATAAAAGTAATATAGAGATATAAAGACATCCTGGTACATTCTAAAGGGCAAGTATGTTGCTCAGCATACCTCTTTGAGCTAAGAGACTTAATTAAGAATGTTATTATGCCTAAGTCCATGAACAGACTTGCTATAGCCCAAATGTCTTTTTATCAGGATAAGTTTGTTTTTTCTGATGTTACCATCACATTTATTCAATACCATGAGATAACATCATGACTTACAAATACCATGGTTATCATTAATAATAATGCACAAAATAAAGAAACAGAATTCCCTGAAACTTAGTAGAAACAGAATATGAATTTACTGCTTCTGTGAATACTGTTTATTTTACTGGTTTTTTTTAAAATAAATTTATTTGTTTAAAAAAAAAAAAAGACACAGGCTTGCTGAATGGATACAAGAACAAGACCCATCTATATGCTGTCTACAAGAGACCCACTTCAGACCTAGGGACACATACAGACTGAAAGTAAGGGGATGGAAAAAGATATTCCATGCAAATGGAAATAAAAAGAAAGCTGGTGTAGCAATTCTCATATCAGACAAACTAGACTTTAAAATAAAGAATGTTACAAGAGACAAAGAAGGACACTACATAATGATCATGGGATCAATCCAAAAAGAAGATATAACAATTATAAATAAATATGCACCCAACATAGGAGCACCTCAATACATAAGGCAACTGCTAACAGCTGTAAAAGAGGAAATCAACAGTAACACAATAATAGTGGAGGACTTTAACACCTCACTTATACCAATGGACAGATCATCCACACAGAAAATTAATAAGGAAACACAAGCTTTAAGTGACACAATAGACCACATAGATTTAATAGATATTTATAGGACATTCCATCTAAAAACAGCAGATTACACTTTCTTCTCAAGTGCACACGGAACATTCTCCAGGATAGATCACATCTTGGGTCACAAATCAAGCCTCAGTAAATTTAGGAAAATTGAAATCATATCAAGCATCTTTTCTGACCACAACGCTATGAGATTAGAAATGAATTACAAGGAAAAAAACGTAAAAAACACAAACACATGGAGGCTAAACAATACGTTACTAACTAACCAAGAGACCACTGAATAAAGCAAAGAGGAAATCAAAAAATACCTAGAGACAAATGACAATGAAAACACAATGATCCAAAACCTATGGGATGCAGCAAAAGCAGTACTAAGAGGGAAGTTTATAGCTATACAAGCCTACCTCAAAAAACAAGAAAAATCTCAAATAAACAATCTAACCTTACACCTAAAGGACCTAGGGAAAGAAGAACAAACAAAACCCAAAGTTAGCAGAAGGAAAGAAATCATAAAGATCAGAGCAGAAATAAATGAAAAAGAAACAAAGAAAAGAATAGCAAAGATCAATAAAACTATTCTTTGAGGAGATAAACAAAATTGATAACCCATTAGCCACACTCATCAAGAAAAAGAGGGAGAGGACTCAATAAAATTAGAAATGAAATAGAAGTTACAACAGACACCGCAGAAATACAAAGCCTCCTAAGAGACTACTATAAGCAACTCTATGCCAATAAAATGGACAACCTGGAAGTAATGGAAAAATTCTTAGAAAGGTATAACCTTCCAAGACTGAACCAGGAAGAAATAGAAAATATGAACAGATCAATCACAAGTAATGAAATTGAAACTGTGATTAAAAATCTTCCAACAAACAAAAGTCCAGCACCAGATGGCTTCACAGGTGAATTCTATCAAACATTTAGAGAAGAGCTAACACCCATCCTTCTCAAACTCTTCCATAAAACTGCGGAGGAAGGAACACTCCCAAACTCATTCTATGAGGCCACCATCACCCTGTTACCAAAACCAGACAAAGATAGTACAGAAAAAGACAATTACAGACCAATATCACTGATGAATATAGATGCAAAAATCCTCAAAAAAATACAAGCAAACAGAATCCAACAGCACATTAAAAGGATCATACACCATGATCAAGTGGGATTTATCCCAGGGATGCAAGGATTCTTCAATATGCGCAAATCAATCAATGTGATACACCATATTAACAAATTGAAGAAAAAAAACCATATGATCATCTCAATAGATGCAGAAAAAGCTTTTGACAAAATTCAGCACCCATTTATGATAAAAACTCTCCAGAAAGTGGGCATAGAGGGAACCTCCCTCAACATAATAAAGGCCATATACGAAAAACCCACAGCAAACAACATTCTCAATGGTGAAAAAATGAAAGCATTTCCTCTAAGATTAGGAACAAGACAAGGATGTCCACTCTCACCACTATTATTCAACATAGTTCTGGAAGTCCTAGCCACGGAAATCAGAGAAGAAAAAGAAATAAAAGGAATAGAAATTGGAAAAGAAGAAGTAAAACTGTCACTGTTTGCGGATGACATGATACTATACATAGATAATCTTAAAGATGCTACCAGAAAACTACTAGAGCTAATCAATGAATTTGGTAAAGTTGCAGGATATAAAATTAAGGCACAGAAATCTCTTGCATTCCTACACACTAATGATGAAAAATCTGAAAGAGAAATTAAGGAAACACTCCTAATTACCATTGCAACAAAAAGAATAAAATACCTAGGAATAAACCTACCTAGGGAGACAAAAGACCTGTATGCAGAAAACTATAAGACACTGATGAAAGAAATTAAAGATGATACAAATAGATGGAGAGATATCCCATGTTCTTGGATTGGAAGAATCAATATTGTGAAAATGATTATACTACCCAAAGCAATCTACAGATTCAATGCAATCCCTACCAAATTACCAATGGCATTTTTTACGGAACTAGAACAAATCATCTTAAAATTTGTATGGAGACACCAAAGACCCCGAATAGCCAAAGCAGTTTTGAGGGAAAAAAGTGGAGCTGGAGGAATCAGACTCTCTGACTTCAGACTATACTACAAAGCTACAGTAATCTAGACAGTATGGTACTGGCACAAAAACAGAAATATAGATCAATGGAACAGGATAGAAAGCCCAGATATAAACCCATGCACATATGGTCACCTTATCTTTGATAAATGAGGCAAGACTATTCAGTGGAGAAAAGACAGCCTCTTCAATAAGTGGTGCTGGGAAAACTGGACAGCTACATGTAAAAGAATGAAATTAGAACACTCCCTAACACCATACACAAAAATAAACTCAAAATGGATTAGAGACCTAAATGTATGATCGGACACTATAAAACTCTTAGAGGAAAACATAGGAAGAACACTCTTTGACATAAATCACAGCAAGATCTTTTTTGATCCACCTCCTAGAGTAATGGAAAGAAAAACGAAAATAAACAAATGGGACCTAATGAAGCTTCAAAGCTTTTCCACAGCAAAGGAAACCATAAACAAGATGAAAAGACAACCCTCAGAATGGGAGAAAATATTTGCAAACGAATCAATGGACGAAGGATTAATCTCCAAAATATATAAACAGCTCATTCAGCTCAATATTAAAAAAACAAACAACCCAATCCCAAAATGGGCAGAAGACCTAAATAGACATTTGTCCAAAGAAGACATACAGATGGCCAAGAAGCACATGAAAAGCTGCTTAACATCACTAATTATTAGAGAAATGCAAACCAAAACTACAATGAGGTATCACCTCACACCAGTCAGAATGGCCATCATCAGAAAATGTACAAACAACAAATGCTGGAGAGGGTGCGGAGAAAAGGGAACCCTCTTGCACTGTTGGTGGGAATGTAAACTGATACAGCCACTGTGGAGAACAGCATGGAAGTTCCTTAAAAAACTAAAAATCGAATTACCATATGATCCAGCAATCTCACTACTGGGCTTATACCCAGAGAAAACCGTAATTCAAAGGACACATGCACTCCAATGTTCATTGCAGCACTATTTACAATAGCCAGGTCATGGAAGCAACCTAAATGCCCATCGACAGATGAATGGATAAAAAAGATGTGGTACATATATACAATGCAATATTACTCAGCCATAAAAAGGAACGAAATTGGGTCATTTTTTGAGACATGGATGGATCTAGAGGCTATCATACAGAGTGAAGTAAGTCAGAAAGAGAAAAACAAATACGGTATATTAACGCATATATGTGGAACCTAGAAAAGTGGTACAGATGAACTGGTTTGCAGGGCAGAAATTGAGACACAGATGTAGAGAACAAACATATGGACACCAAGGGGGGAAAGCCTTGGGGGGTGGGGATGGTGGTGTGATGAATTGGGTGATTGGAATTGACATGTATACACTGATGTGTATAAAATGGAGGACTAATAAGAAGCTACTGTGTAAAAAAATAATTAAAATTAAAAAATTAAAAAAATAAAGATTTCTCCTTGATAAATACTCATTCATATACATCTGTTTTATGTAAGCATATTTTTAAATACATCACAAGTTCTTAGTATAGAGTTAACAAAAAAATCACAGGCTTTTAAAATTACAATCAAAGTTTCATAGGAAAGTGTTTTGCTGATCAAAATATGCCAGTCAGTTAATAAAATGTTATGACAGAAGCATATGCTGAGAAAAAAAGAAATTCAAGCCTTTTCACAGTACACTGAAAATAGCATAATTGAAATAGAAGAACATACGCTCTAACATGAAGATGTTGATGTAACTTTCCTGGTACCATAGCCTTTATAAGTCAGTTCAGCTCTTTCATACCCTCTTATATGTAAAACGAATACTACTTGGCTTTTTGTTTTTGGTTAAAGTAGTAATTAATGCTAATGACAAACAACAAAGCATATGTCAATAGCATCACACTTGTATATGACCCATGCTATTTTAATTGGTAATAAAATCACAAGTAAAAAAGACCAAATATATCACATTCTCCGTAATACTGGTCTCCCAGAGAAGTTCAACTACTTGCCTAAAGCCAAACAGCTGGTAAGGAACAAAGATTTGACTCTCAAATGTATCTGACTTTACAGCCCCAAATCATAACTACTACACTTGGTTTTATTTTGGACAAATATGTAAACCTCCCCATGATGATTTTCACACATGTAATTTTGGGGAAAAAGTATCAACTCACCAAGATATTTCTGAGGACTAAATAAGGTAATATAAGCAAAGTGAAAAACAATTCAGTTCACACTTTCTCCTTTACTTTCCTATCCTTAGTGAGAAGATAGTAAGGAAATAAGGTAGTTTCAACATCCCATATGTAAAGAAACTGATGATATTGCAGTTGGCTTGGCAGTGGGAATGATACTCTTAACTGCAAAACTATCTGGATTGAAATAAAAGCGTACTCTCCTTTATTACAAGATTAAATTTGTAATGAGACTTCCAAATATCAGAACATTTATATTAAAGAGGGTCACCATTACAAGTAGATACAATAGTGATAGTTCTGAAGTGCTCTTAGTTATACTGAAATATATCACAGCAGACATAGAGATAAATATAGATGTGCAAAAAATTAGCCAAGTATGTTTTTCACATCAGTCTCATAGTATGAAATACTTCAGGAGAATGAAAATCCTGAAGATCCAAGTTCCTGCTTAATGACAGAGCTGAAAAATGGGTTGAAAAGATAAATATTTTAAATCGCTAGACTGTCAAATGATACAATTATAAAAGAAAGAAGTAAGAGGCAGGAAAAATGGACTGAGTCATCAAACGTTGTTGGAATATAAATTCCTACAAATAAACAAGTTTTTATTAATAGTTACATTTACAACCATCTGTCATGATAGATTTTATGCTATGTAAGTCAGCTGGCATTAGGGCATTATTAGAAATAACTCATTTGCACACTATCTCTAGCATTAAAATTGCTGAAAATTCAGTGTAGTTATTTAACAACAGGTCTGGAGGTGGTTCTTTTGCTAGGTAAATCATGTTCTCAATAGTTTAAAATCTTGTCCACAGAATTAAACCTGGCCTACCTTGTTAAATAGAGAACTATTCATTTCCACCTGAAATAACAGGTGTTGTCCTTAAACTTCTGGCAGGAATGACACAGGATTTCCAGAGACAATTATGACTTCCTTAATAATTAAATTTTTAGTGCCAAGCCTAGAGCCATGCAAGTCTTTCTCTGCCCTATCCACATACTCAGAGGGTGACAGCACTTGTGTCAATCAAGAGAAGAGCTAGAAAGACTGATTAAAAATGAACTGATCTTCCATTTCATAGTAGCTATGAGGAGAAGGAAGAAAACATTTTGTTATGATATTGCTGTGTAGAAAGTAACTGCTTCACAAACTTGAACCTCTCAGTGAGGAAGCCCACTTAAATGAGGTCCCGTTGGCAGTTAATTTTTTTCAGCATATGAAGAACCTAAGGGGTATGGGACTACATTGGCAGGGTACAGGTTCGTTTTTAAGGTGAAGCATTAAAATAACAGTGTACTTTATAAGTATGGTGAAAGTGATACCCTCTCCTAAGGTGGGCTTCAGCTTGTCCTGATGATTGCCTGGCATCTTTCAAAGAATGAAACAGAGAAAGACTTGTTCTCCATCTAGTACAAATTTCAAATGTCCCACAGACATTCATTTAAAAGGAAAACCTACTTATAAACTAACAGCTTAGAATCTAACTCAGCTTTACATATAAATTCTCAAAATATTTTATATGGTTTTAATGTGGTATTTTTTTTTCCCATGACTCTAGCTACTATATGAGCAAAAAAAAAAAAAAAAAAGATTGTGCTTTGTCTGTCAGAACTTTTCTAAGAGTTGTTTACCATTTGCTATGGTCTGAATGTTTGCCCCCTTCACACGCCCCCCCTCCCCAGTTCATATGTTGAAACTAATCCCCAATGTGATGGTATTACGAGGTGGTCCCTTTGCAAGGTGATTAAATCATGAAGGCAGAGCCCTCCTGAATGGGTTTAGTGCTCTTATAAAAGAGATCCCACAAGCTCCCTTCTATCATGTGAGGACTCAGTGAAAACATGGACATCTGTGATCCAGGAAGCAGGCCCTCACCAAACACCAAGTCTGCTGGTGCCTTGATCTTGGACTTCCCAGCCTCCAGAACTGTGAGAAGTAAATTTCTGTTGTGGAGTTCTGTTTTAGCAGGCTGAACAGACTAAGATGCCATTTCACCAATGATGGCAATTCTGCTAATGATACATGAGTCACAAACTGACATGATTGTATCAGTCTGCATTTGTAGCTGTCACATCCATGATAATTCCATTTATAAATTTAAGATTATATTTTCATTATCTTCGACTATATAGGAATGTCTGAGCATTTATGTATTATAATACATATTTTCCTTTTACTTATCTCTATAATTAGGTTATAACATTTTTTAAATGGGTATAATAGAGTATCTCAGGAGAGTAAAGGGACCAAACAAAATATCTATTATACAAAGGGGGCACTGGAAAAGACAGGGTAGAGAACTATTGCTTTAAAAGTTACAGGTACCTAAAATAAAATCCAGCACTTCTGGTTCACTTACTTATCCATTCATTCATTCATTCATTCATTTATTTATGGTTGCTTCAGTTACTTGGAGGATTTATATTTACATTAGAAAAAGCACCAATTCCCTGCTGACATTCTTCCTATCAACTACCATCTTGTGACTACCAATGCCTTCACTTTTATCTTCTTTTTACATTTCACTTTATCTTCCCTGCATGTTACTAGAAATAAAGCTCTTAACATTTCAGAAGGCAGGTGGAGCACATAGGTCCCATCTGCTCCAGTAAGCCAACATAATCACAGGCCCCTTTGTTGCTTTCTTAGCTTTGTTCCTCTAAAAGCAGTGAAAATAATCTTAGTTTTCCCTTCTGGCAATTTCGACTTGAATGGTTGACCAGACATTAAAACCATGCCAAATTTGAATTCCTAACTCCATCAGATGTATTCTTTCTTGATGTACATGGAGTGTTCCTTTGATTACATATTTGGACATTCACAAGTCAAAACAGCTTGAAGTCTCCTAGTCTTTTTATATCTTCATCAAGATAACTTTTTTTTAATTAGTGAGAAGGAACCAACAACAACAACAACAAAAAAACTTGACTCCAATCTTACCATTTGTGATGTACTAACGGGCACATGCAAGTTGGTAATTAGTCATTTTCAGGGTAAGCCTCCCTTCATTTTCCCAGGTGAAATTTAAAAAGACTGTTTCCAGATATATTGCAATCTCTCTTCTAGCTGTACATAATTCTTCCTATCCTCATCCATTCTGCTTACTCCTCTCAGTCCGAAAGACCAATGCCCAAAGGCACAGACCTCCAGAGCTGTGACACAGGGATATGCTTTGACTCAACCCCTGAGAGAACAAGGGTGGTAGGGAGAGGATGCTTACCCCCAAATCCATGATTCATTTTTTTGCTGTGGCTCTCCTAAAAAAAAAACAAAAAAAAAACAGCAACAGAAGCATGCAGGAGACCATCAGCTGTCTAAGAGCTAACCAGGGCTTTGATATCTCCTAGTGGTTCCTAATCTATAAGCAGAAATCACTTTTTTTGTGCCTTCCGTATTTGGATACATCTATCCAAGCAGCAACAATCCCAGTCACTCAGGTTCAGAATGCACCCCTATCCTGTTCCACCTAAGTTAACAAGATATTGAAAATATGTTCCACATCATACACTATGCTAGAGGTACCATGAGATATAAAGATCTAAAAGATATGGTAAATCCTAAAGAACATAAGGCAGAGCCAGGTTACTATTCTACAAGTCAGATTAGTATGCAGTATTATAGATCTTTAAGCAAATAATCACAAAAGATCAGTGAGGACTATATTCATCTAATTACCATCTTGGAGGAAGGGGCATTTGAGCTGGATCTTGAAGGATGGATAATATGGATAACGAAGAAACAATGAAAGGGTATGTATTTATACATTGAAGTATAGTTGATTTATAATATTATATTAGTTTCAGGTGTACAACACAGTGATTCAATATTTTTATAGGTTATATTCCATTTAAAGTTATTACAAAATAATGGCTACATTTCCTTGTACTGTATAATATATTCTTGTTGCTTATTTATTTTATACACAGTAGTTTGTATCTCTTAGTCCCCTACCCCTATCTTGCCTCTGCCACTTCCCTCTCCCTCTGGTAACCACTAATTTGTTCTCTATGCCTGTGAGTCTGTTTCTCTTTTGTTATATATATTCATTTGCTTTACTTCTTAAATTCCACATATAAGTGACTATATGTGGCTATAACAGAGTATTTGTATTTTTCTGATGTATTTCACGAGCATAATACTCGCTAGGTCCATCCCATTGTTGCAATTGGCAGAATTTCATTCTTTTTTACGGTTGACTAGTATTTCACTGTACATACACTGTATATACATATCACATCTTCTTTATCCATTCATCTGTTGATGGACACTTAGGTTGCTTCCATATCTTGGCAATTGTAAATAATGCTGCTATGAACTTTGGGGTGCATGTATCTTTTCAAATTACAGTTTTCCTCTTTTCTGGCTATATACCCAGGAGTGGAATTGCTGGATCATATAGTAGCTCTATTTTTAGTTTTTTGAGGAACCTCCATACTGTTTTCCATAGTGGCTGCACCAATTTACATTCCCACCAACAGTGTACTAGGGTTCCCTTTTTTCCACATCCTTGCAAACATTTGTTATTTATAGACATTTTGATGATAGCCATTTTGAGAGGTGTGAGGTGATATCTCATTGTGGTTTTGATTTGCATTTCCCTGATGATTAGTGATGTTGAGCATATTCTCATGTACCTGTTGGCCACCTACATGTCTTCTTTGGAAAAAATGTCTATTCAGATCCTCTGCCCATTTTTTAATTGGGTCATTTGGGGATTTTTTTGCTACTGACTCGTATGGGTTCTTTATATATTTTGGATATTAACCTCTTAACAGATATATTATTTGCAAATATTTTCTCATATTCTGTAGGTTGTCTTTTTGTTTTGTTGATGGTTTCCTTTGCTGTGCACAGCTTTTAAGTTTAATTAGATCCCATTTGTTTATTTTTGTTTTTGTTTCTTTTGCCTTGGGAGACGGATTCAAAAAATATTGCTACAATTTATATCAAAAGAGTCTTCTGTCTATGTTCTCTTCTAGGAGTTTTATGGTTTCAGGTCTTATATTTAAGTCTTTAGTCCATTTTAAGTTTATTTTTGTATACGGTGTGAGAAAATGTTCTAATTTCATTCTTTTACATGTAGCTATCCAGTTTTCCCAGTACAACTTATTGATAAGACTGTCTTTTCTCCAATAATGAAAGTTTTAAAATGGTTTTAAAACAATATGAGAGAGTGGAATGGACTAATATATACTACCAAATGTAAAATAGATAGCTAGTGGGAAGCAGCCGCATAGCACAGGGAGATCAGCTCAGTGCTTTGTGACCACCTAGAGGGGTGGGATAGGGAGGGTGGGAGGGAGGGAGACACAAGAGGGAGGAGATATGGGGATATATGTATATGTATAGCTGATACACTTTGTTATAAAGCAGAAACTAACACACCATTGTAAAGCAATTATACTCCAATAAAGATGTTTAAAATCACAACCACAACAACAAAAATGCTGAAAATTAAAAGAAAAAAAATAAAACAATATGATCCTATTTGTGATTTAGAAAGATAATTCTGGCAGTAATGCTGACAGTTATCTTTTACTCACAAGTATGATGAAGCTGGTAACCTATCCCCTCCCCTTAAAATTAAACAAAAATCAAGACATTACCACCATTGAACCATATAGTAATACAAAAGTGTGCTTCACTTGTGCAAAAGATTTTAATTGTATGGCAGCTAGTACTAGGCACTGTGCCAGAGACAGAGACTGTACTAAAGATAGAAAAAAAGAGAGTCCCTCCTTCCTTCTAAAGAGTTCTCATCAAGAAAGACAAAAATAAATCCACATATAGGCATTATAAAAAAAGATAAAGACAAAGTGCAATGGAACCCTTAGTCTGGGTTTTAAAGGAGGTAAATGGGTGGGCCAGAGGGGGAAGAATAAAGGCACACTTGGGAAACACCTGCTTGCACGTTAGTCAAGCACAAAGGGTAGAAGTGATCGTCTATAGAGAAATGTAAAATGAGAAAAGATGGTAAAAGATCAGAGCAGCAGAAACCCACTGCTTAGGGAATAGACAGAGGAAGAAGAATTGACAAATGAGATAAAACGATTTGAGCACCAGGAGGAGAATCCAGGCAGCAATGAAAATAGAGTGAACACTTTCCAAGAAAAAGGGAATGGTCATTAGCAATAAATGCCACAGTAAGGACAAGCAAAGTAAAGCCGGAAGCAAATCCACTGGACTTGGCAGTTGGGGGTCACAGGAGTCGTTTGACAAAGCACCTTCTGTGAGTGGGGCAGACTGAGCCTGACTATGGGGGAGACAGTGTGAACTGACACCGAAGGACCAGTGTCACTGAATCTTGGCAATGAATATTGGAAAGTAGTGTTTTAATACAAATTATATTTTTAAAGAATTGTGCACAATAAAAAGAAAAAAAGGAATAAAAACATCAAGATGGAATAATGAAAGACAAAGTATTTGATAATCCCATTTCATTCTAACACTGATTACAAGACTCCCAATAATACATGATGAGGTATTTTAACGTTCAGTTTTAATTTTTGTCTTGAGCTTGTGGGTGGCAAGATTTTACTTTTGGCAGTTTGACATCTATACTTGAAAGGGTCCCAAGACCTTAGCAGGTATCAGCTAGACAGATGGTCAAGGTACAAAGACGTTCTGCATCTTATTTTTTTTTCCTAGAGGTCTTTAAAACCAAATGGTGTCATTACAATGTTAGGCTTATTACTCTTGGGGAAGTCAAGGTGTTTTAAAAGTTCTCTTTATCCTTCTGCATCTGAGATAAAAGATGACAAAATACCTGATTCACTCCACTAAAGATGAAAAAGAAAAAATGAAAAGTAAGCTTCTGCTAGGCTTAAAACAATATTATTTTTAAAAATAATAAATAACCTTTTAAATCAGTACTCTTGTTCTTGTTAAATAAGTAGCATACAGGAATAAGGTAGAATAAGGTGGATGGTGGTGGTGACATTTAGAATATTGTTACAAATCAAATTGCTTGTTCTTATAAATAAGGCCTTATTTCCTGAGGCAGCAACATACATGCCTAATGTTTTATACTATATGTTTATGGTCAATAAAATAATCTAATTACTTTGATGAGTAAAATCATAGGAGGGCAACCTCAAGTGGCACTAACATATATCAACACATGCAATGAGGTAGAAGGGAAGTCATAACGAGATGTTAAGCTTTAGAAAAACATAAAATGTTAGTAATGACTTGTCACAAAAATAGTATTTCTTCATACTTTAAGCAATTTAAGAATCCCTACCATGAGCACCACTTACCAAGCTCTTCATTTTCTATGACTTCAAATGTGGCCCAGATATCATCTTTTGTAGGAATTATATTTTTTATTGCTAATATGTCATTAGTTAATTCTTCTGCTTCCATCACGGGAGATATCTAAAAGAGAAGCAAAATTTCCTCAGAATATATGTCAGACACAGAAGTGGCCTTTGCTAGGGTGGTAATACTCCCCCATCTACCACCTAATGATACTCCAAATTTCCTCTTAGTATGTTTAACTAGCTTCTCTAAGCACATGGAGAAAGCCTATTCAGATCTTCTCCATATAATGTAATACATTTTAATGCATGTGTAAAAAAAAATCACCATATAGGCATAATCAGAGAGAATATTTTTTTCTCACTTAGTGAACAGTTAGATCACTCAAAAAGGGAAGACTATACCTACTCATACTAAGACCTTCCACAGACATTGGATCCAGTGGTCTTCTAGGGGTAAAACTTTTCACTCAGTTCTATAATTAGGAGTTCCAAGGAGCTTGGTTTATTCAGCTTGGGCCCTAAATTATACACAGTTGGCTGCTGTCTGCCATGCCAAAAAGCCCCAGGGGTTTAGTGGTCTGTGGTGTGCCCCACCATGCCAAGTGACAGATGGTGGGACACCGAAGTATGCTCGAGCCAGGTTTTCAGGGCACAGGGCAGAGTCTGCAGTGTCAGCCTGGGGGCCAGCTCTACAAGAGTCCCAATGCCTCAGGCCATTGCATAAGCACGCCACCTTCTTCAGGGACTTTGGGGATTTTTGATTTGTTTCTTCCTGGTTTTGGTTTTGCCAGCCTTACAGGTATGCTGGCCAAAAGCAAGTTGGCTTTCTCCAATTAGAATTTAGTTATAATGTTAAACAAATAGAAGATGATTTAAGCATTAGAATATTGCAGCTGCAACTTAATTATACACGTTTTCAGTAAAACTATGTACCTATTCAAAAATTTCTTAGAAAATGTGCTCACTTCCCTTTCTCCTGTCCATTATTAATCATAAGCATACTGCACATATATAAATAACATACAACATTTTTCTTAAAGGTAATTCATATAGTCTACCTTTTGGAGTTCATGGAATTTAGAGCTTTCTTTGGAATATATTAATGATACAGTGAAGTCCATTATTTGCTATTTAGAAAAGCCTAATGTAATACAACCTTAAAAGAAAAAAAACATTAGCATGGGAAAAGTAGAGCATGTTAAGCAGCTGAAACATCAGTAGATGAGTCACTTCAGTGACACCATTCATCGGAATGGCTTTACACTTTTTTAACAAGTGTAGCCCTTTCTTAAAATAAATAATAAAACTGGGAAACCAAACTAGTGAAATAGTCAGCAGGGAGTTCCTCAGGTTGACTTAGGAATGTAAGACTGGAACTCAGTTCCTTGTCCCAGGTGACACCCAAGGCCCCTCTTAAGAACACCTAGAACTCCACGAAGCACATTTTGGGGATCATGACTCTAAGCAATATACACATCAGTATAATGATCATCAGGTTTGGAATATGATGATTAAGGTTTGCATCCGGGCCTGAATGCTATTAATTCCCAGTTTCTACTCATATAAATGTGAGACATCACCTGCTTCAACTACCTCCTTGGGTTGAGGTAATGATCAGCTGAAATAAATGTAAGAGTTGTGCAAAGTTTTAAGCATTAAACGAATGTTAATGATTATTTTTGTATAGCTTTTGTTATGTTTTTCAAGAGAATTTAGAGTTGTTGTAGGTGAAACTGGACAGTCCTTTATGTGAATATACTTAAAATAAGAACTTTGCTCAACTGTAATAACTTCTGTTATGGCTTTATTAGTCAGATAAGATTAAAACGAGCTACTAGAGAGTTTATGTGTAAGTGGAGTTAAGTCATGTGCTTTGACTACCTCTTCCAGCATTAGTGATGGACTTGTGTTGATTAATCTCTACTACTTCCTCATGTCCCCTGTGATGAACATCACATGTTCAGCATAACAAATAGATGAGGACGAGGAGGGGCAAGTCAGCTCATAGTAGTTCAACTGCACAACTAAGCGAGTAATCAGTGCCAAAGAGTCATAATGTGTAATCATTAAAAACATATAAAATAATAATTACAATATCTTTGACCTAAGTAAAGTCCAGAAATATCTAATGTTAAGACCCTGTTTAATCTTGGACTTTAAAAATGATAAGAAGCTAAAGCTAAATTTCTACTGTTAGATGGCATCACGTCTATTCTGCCTACAGAGAAAGTAGTCTCACTCTCGCTAAGGCAGACTAAGTACAGAATATGGTAACACGAGAAGGATCTTTTTAATTCAGAACAAATGGCTAACTAATGGTCTCAAGGAAGAAGAGAGTTATTGAATATTCAAGTACATTGAAAGACTGGAAGCTAAAGTCTAGGATACAAGGGTGGGGGATTAATAATAACAGTACTACTAGTAGTAGTTATTTATTAAACACTTATGTACCAAGCAATTTGCTAAGTGTTTCATAGGCAGGATCTTATTGAGTCCTCACATCAATGCTATGATGCAAATACTGTAATTCTCCCTCATTTTACAGATCAGAAGATTGAGACTCAGATGGAGTATATAAGTTGCCTAAAGTTAAGAAGGAAGAAAGGAGAGGAGCAGGTGATTGAGCTCAGGTAGTTTTCCAGAACCTATCGTACATCCTAACCATAACCTAAAGAACATAGGATGGTCTCTTTCCAAATCATTAAAACATGGAATTCCCGGAGGATATTGGCATGAAGAGTCAAACCTGTCATGACTTGAATTGGACATGTAAAATAAGACAGAAGAAAAAATAGAAAATTCAAGATATGCAAACTAATGCTAACACTTATGACTTCCAACAGTACTCTTTACATCCGTCTTTAGGGCTCACCCGAATTATAATACTGCAGTCAGCTTCCTTCCTTTCTACATATACTTCAATTAACAAATCTCCAGCCTGGGAAACCTAGAAAAGGGCAGATGTGAAGAGAGTAAATGTAAGTATCTTGCAAGAACACACACATGACACTTAAGATGGTTAGAAAACCCTAGTCATATTTCTAAAGATTTTATAATAATGAAATGAGATCATTCCCCCTGTTAACAGCATAATGATACCCATTTTCTGGATGTGGTTGATTAAGGACAAGGAATCTACACAAATGACATAGTTAGCAAACATAATCACAATGCAGTTTTTTCTCTCTTACTCAAAAGCTTAGTGACCTCACATACCCTTAACATTCTTATTGAGATAATGAATCTGGCTACAGTGGAAATAAAGAGATGATAAGTCCAAAAATTGAAATTTGAAGATAAATTAGGTCAGAGCTGTGTTAAAATTACAAATAGAAAAAGTATATTTAGCAAATAAAATTAAAAGTGAAGTGATAGAATAAGGAGATAATAAAGTTAAGTTTTTATTTTAATTACCTTTAGCCAAGCATCAGGTGCTAGGTTATTTGGGTCACTGTTATAACCAAGAAGACACACTAAGTGAAGAATACACAAGCCAGCAAATAAAAAGCATAAGATATCACTATGTAGACTGACAGCATATGTGGAGAAGATTAACAAAGAATGAAATCAATCTGTGAAAAATATTTTGAGTTGCTTTTTTCAGAAATTCCTTTAAGTTATGTAAACACTTGGAAATAATATCCATCACTCATTTTTTAAAAAAGGTCATAATGGAGGAATGATCTTTCCACAGTTAAATCTGCCTCAGAATCAACCTGATGAGTAAATTTAGTGGAAAAACGTTAAAAATGTACTTTGAAGGACTGCTCTTAGTTATTCTGACACTACAGGCTTAGAAAAGCTTATTTCCAATTTTTCTTCCTCACTTTTGGTGCTACATAAAAATTCTAGGGAAGAAAAGATACAGTTGACATTTTTACTTTTCCCTGTGTTTGCATAAACAACTCTCCAGGAAGGACACATTTTAAAAATTTAAAAAGCAAATACAAAGAACTCATAGCATGCGGCCAAAAACAAGAATAGCTAAGAAATTCAAACAGGGATAAGACTTAGAGACTGTCAGAAAACTACTTCAGAGGAGTTTTGAATGGACTAGAGAAAAGCTCCAGCAAAACAACAGATTTTTTCCAAACTGTTCTACTTTTCTTTCCCAATTACTCTATTTTATAGACAATTCTTTTCTTGTTTTACTGACTTCTACTTAATCAGAAAGCATTCAAGGCTCATTTCTTTATTGTAGTATGAATATAAATGATAGACTTGCAGAATGGTACTCATACTTTATCCAACAACGATATAGATAGTGCTGCCAAAGATTATCCCCTCGGCTCACACAATCCTTTATTGCATAACTGAAACTCTCCCTGAAAAGCAAGAATCCAAGAGAACTAACTGATAAGGAGCCACTGTTTTTAGTGTTACTGCTAACTTGTCTGGAGGCTGCATTAATTACTTTGGGTCAAAATGGAGGACATACTGTCTTAGAGAATTAATGTCATAGTATTAGTACTCGGGGAGCTAGGCACTAGGATGAAAGCCTTTCCTCATCTCCCTAATATGGAATGATAACTCCGACAACTTCTCTAATTAGTTGTGTGTATTTCAGGAATGAGGTGAACTTAGGGTTTGACTAAGAAGGAAGCATTGGCCTCACCCTATGAGTGTATCTATATGGAGAATTATTGATATTTGACCCACTTCTATTATTTGCATTGGTACCCTGAACCCACTACAATTCCTAGTTATTAGAAGACCAACTTTAAGAAAGTCCAGTGAATATTCATCAAACAAGGAAAGGTACTCTGGAAAAGTATAGTGCAACCTGAACACACAAATCCGGTATGATGCAACCAAGGAAAGCAAGAAAAGATCTAGAAAAGTCAACTTAAGGCATAAATAACATATGTTACAAAGAGCACAATAGAAACATTCCCACTAGTGCAATCATCCAAGAGCATGCAAAGCAAAAGCATATAAGAAATAACTTATTTCAAAAGGATAATGGAAAGAATCATTAGGGAGTCTGAATTTTCAATTTATTCTAGTATTTCTTTTGACTTTAAATGCTTCTTTTGAAATCCACTAGTATTTTCAATAGTGCTTTTATAAATGAAAACTGATTTTAAAAAGGACATTTTGATAAGATTAAAACTGATTTTTCCACCTATGTTTTAAAAAATTTATATTAGCGTACTTTGGCATTTTGCATATGTGCAATGCTACAGAACTTCACAACTATTTTATCTAGGTTCTTTTTCCCCATTACTTTTACTTTGCTTCAAATAGGAATTTGAAAATAAACACAACAAATGTTTACTTACAATGAAAGTTTTTTGGTTTTTGTTGTTTAAAAAAAATTTTTTTTTATCAGAGATCTAACTATTACTACTCACTTGAGTGTCTTTCCACTTGGTAATAAAGCTATTTTCTATGTCCATTTGTTTGACTTGGTCTTCTTTAACCTGTTTAAAATATAATTTGGGACATTCTAATAAAATACAAGGAGTGATGGTACTCATCCTCACATAACTTTCTTCAGGAATTTAAAGACCAACACATTAAAAATAAATGAGAATGGCCATCTTTAGCAGCGTGGGCCCACAAAGCTAGGGCAGAAATAAGCCAACTAGATAGAGCCTCATAAAGTTCAGAACATCTTATGATGATGTCATTTCAGGCTGCAGATCCCATCAATGGAATCCCCTTTGCTGAGGTAATTTAATTAGCAAAGGGGCTGATGATGTGTTTGATAGAGTTTATGTAGGTTGACAGACAAGACTCATTTCTCAAACAGAAATGTTGATTAAGTGCTTATGAAATTTTCGCCATTTGGTTAAAGTTGGATTTAACAAAACTATGTAGATAAACATTTTTATTAATTTAACAGTACAAAAATAGAAAATAAAGAGAGCATGCAAAGCCACACATTTTTTTTTTCTAGGTCTTTCATTTCTCAGCATCAGAACTATTGCAAAGAAGTTGCTATTGATCAAAAACAGTGGACACGTATAGGAAGAAGTAAAAAGGAGATCAAAGAGCAAAGAGAATCCAACAATTCTGGTCCATTCCTATATAAATTAAGATATAAACTGTATATTTTATTTTATTAAAATATAGTTTCTTTCCCTTTGCTAAGGAATCTTTTTATCAGTTATTGTAAGAATGTACGAACTCTACAAAAGGTGACCTGTTACATTAAGCTATTTGATTTCATCTGGTATATACATAGCCCTGGAAAACAAGGGGTCTTGTACAAGACTGTTTAACAGAATGCTCCGAAAGGTTAAATGGCAACCCTGAGATGGCAGAAGCACTTAAGCAATGGAGCTGGACCTTTGACCCAGATCCCTTATATTCCACCCATATTCAAATCCTAGGCTTATTTCGTCTATTTTTACTCCTTTGAATTAAGAAATCATCCCTATTCTAACAGTTTTCTGATGAAACATGAAAATATGAACTTCATAATATAGCAAATTGAAAAGTCAAATAATTAGAACAGAGATGACTTAATAAAAACCACAGACTGTTAATTCAGAATTTTCTTTTTTTCCAGTTCATGTGCAATTAAAAGAAAACACTAAAATGCTTTAACTGCAAAATTTATCAGCCTGATGTATATTACCGAATTTGTGAAATTCACAAATTTCATACCTCTAAGTAGACATACTTAATGCATACATATACTGAGGAAAAAAAACATAGAAACACTATAAACAGAAATATTCTGTCCAAGACACCAGATGGTAAAAAAGCTTTAGAAGCAGCCAGATTTAAATGAATGGCTATAGCTTAAAAAGCTAGTTATATCTAAAAATTTAAGGATCATATAACTATCCGTTATTTTCTTTAAATATTCATAAAGACCTGAATAAAAACATCCCAAAATACACATTTTTGTTTGCAAACAGTAACATCAAAACTATTTTTACAATGGCAGGATATAAAATATTTACCTCAAATATTTCAACATAATTATTAATTAAGTCCTCAATTACATTCACTTCTTCACTAGTTTGTCCCTTAGTTTGAAACAAACAGGAGGAAAAAGCCAAGGCCAAATTGTGGGCGTTCATGTGATTGATTTCTGAGCATTTCTGAACCCTGTGAGAGAAAAGCAGAGCTTATTACAATGTATTTCTATTTGAAAATTTCATAGAACTTATAAGTCTTCATACTCATTTGTTTTTTCTCTCTCTCTCTTTTTTAATACACACATATTGAAAGTCTCTGATGTAAAAGGTACAGTGGTGATTTAAAGAAAAATACACAGTTCTTTCTTCCAAGTAGCTCACAGTTTAATTAAGAACATAAGAAAAGACTACTGTTAAAGATATTACTACAGGTTACAAAGCAGTACTTGATCACTGCTTTAGAAGAGGGACTCCTCACCCACCATATCCAGACAATTCCACTAATGGGACAACCTGCAGCTAAGGCATAAAGGTGTGCTTGCAGAATGGTGTCAAATGACTTGTGGGGTAGGAGCATAATAAAAGAGGAGAAAGGGGCAGTAGGTAAGCAGGAAATAAGGCAAGAATGGCAAATCGGGAGGCATATAGGAGAGAGTTCCAAATTCAAGGTTTAGGGCTAGGCTGAATTTCCCAGAAAGTACATATCGGGTGAGAAAATGCCTGGCAGCATGTGTTTGGATGGTTATTCAAAATAGGATATTTTCTCTCAAAAAGCAATCACTTAATTAAGAAATACCATTACATTTTTCTTGGCTAGAACTAAGAATGGCTTTTTACAATGAACAGACATGAACAGAGGAGTCAATTCTCCCAACCAGTAGGCTACAACACTTTAGTTTTACAAACAGCATTTAAAGTACTCACGAATGTAAGTTCAAAGTGATTAAAAACAAAATACAGCCATCACCCCAATAAAAGGAAATTTACACTGATAAAAATGCTGGAGAACTCTAACTGATGCCCATGGAAGTATCTGTTAATGCTCTCTGTCACTGACTGTAGACATAGCAGCTGCTCAGTTGCCTGTCTAATTACATTTGTAAATTTCTAAAATACATACTAAAAAAGGGAGACCAAGTCTATCAAAGGAATAAAGCAAGACTAAGGTAGGTACACCTGACTATAAAGAGCAAAGATTCTAGTAGGTACAGGAAAAATAAGGAAACATGACAGGAATATATATGATAGTGTAAGAAACTCACAAGGAAATGCCAAATTGCATAGCAGACACAGAGCAAGCTTGATCATCATATATGATCTATAAGATGCCAAAGGCATTGCAAGTTAATAGAGGAAGATGTCATAATTGTGGGCATCCCTCTCAAAACCACTTCCGTACTTTTTTTTTTTATCACACTGGACTGTAAACATCTGGAAAATTTATCTTCACATCTGCCTGTGTTACTAGAATCTAAGCATCTCACAGTCAGAGACTTTGTGTTAATCACACCGTAGTGCGTAATACATACCTGGTGAATGGAATTAAGTCAAAGTTAGTCATGGAGGAAATGGTCTGTAATCTAGGGCAGGGATGGAAGTGAATGCTAAATCAACCTGACCTTATCCAAACTGACCTCTCAAACTTTTGACAACACTATCAAACATTCCCACCTCTCCTGAGACTTCCTTCTGCAATAGCCTTCTCCAGCACTCGTCACCTCTTCAGTTTCTATAGCTGCCTTAATTTCTGGCACAAAGCATGTACACTATGTATTTTCCTTTTCTTCCTTTATTTCCCTGCTCCCACACTAGCATCCCCAAGTGTCCCACATTCAGCCAGCTCACTCTCCTCCCACTCAGCCCTTCTCATCAGAAGCCCAAGGAAATTGTTTCCTAAATAGTTTCTCTGCCTCCATTCTAACCTCTTCCCAATCAATCGCAGGACATGGGTTATTATCCTAAAACAGATTGGATCAGTCACTTCTTATCACTTAAGGGAATGAAATCCAAATGTTTCTGCATGACCAACAGTGTCTTTTGCAGCCTCCTGCCAGCTAGCTACAAACCATCTCATCTCCTGGTACACCTATTTCCTAGAAAATATCCTTCACTCATGTCTCGTACTTATTTTTCTTTCATGCCCCGTTCATTTATCCATTTAAATCTGAAACATCACTTGGACCTCAACACACAATGAACCACTTAATCCCTCCTCTATAATTCCATGTCTTATGCTAAAATTCTCCATATTAAAATCTGTCCTGAGGGTGCTGTTTTCCTAAAAAATATAAAATGCCCTGCAGCATCCCTGTGAGTTCTCACTGTGAGGTCCCAGGGCTCCTTGGTGCTATTTAGAAACTGCAGACTTAAGACTATTTTTGTCATTCATGTATTATTATCAACTATTTTTGTTACATGGAACCTTAATGGACATTGTATTGTACATAGTAGGAGCTAAAATATATGTCAACTGAAGAAAAGGATTGGAAGGAACTCATCTGAAATTCAAGTGTAAAGTTCAAGTGTAAAGTTTAAGAATTATGTGTAACAATGTTAAAAATGTTAATGTGATAATTGTAGCAGCCTGGTGACATATTATAACTTCTGAAGAAAAAATTACCTGTCCCAATGTCTCATAGGCATAGAGATAGGACTATAAATATATAGACTACATTTATATGATGCAATAAGAAAATCAGATTTACAGTAGGAATGGAGTTCACAAGTATCAGAAGTGGTGGCTGGAAAAGAAAGATAAAGAGAAAAGACCAACTGTGGAGGATTTAGGAATCTAAACTCCAAATAAGGTACTTTTAGTAGAATTCAGGTTCATAGAAATTTATTCAAGGGAATATTGCATCCACGAAGGAAGCTGCAAACAATATGTTCCTTAAGCAATATTTACACTGATTTAAGTTTTTGTAATGACAAAACTTGCTCGTAGCAAAACAAACAAGCAAACAAACCTTAAGTTTGTTGACTTAAAATGTTATTCCCAAACATTGTCATCCTTCAGATGTCATTTCTCAAGCTACCATTTTATTCCCCTTATCCTCCCAAATGCAGGTGACTACATGCCCCAACATAGAAAATGTTTTTGATTTTTAAAATTTCCCTCATCTAATCAACTGTCTGACACCAAAATATTGGAGTCAGGTTAGATACAAACTCATAATAAAGAAATAAAAGTTTATTAAGAGTCCACCACGAGAAAATACTGTGCTCACAGATTCCTGCTATAGAATTCTGGTCCCTGTACTTCCTTCTCCGACAGCCCTCTCAAATGTTTTAAAATTCTTGCTTATGTACTGGATGTATCTGATTTGCTGTGCATGATTATTTCTAATCCATTTAAGAAATTCTCCAGTGCTATTTATTTGAAATGTGTCTTAATTCCACTAAGAGACACTAAAGTGATAGTTCATGGGAATTCCATTTTGAAAGTATTCTTAAGATATGGTGAGAGATTCATAGTCACAAATAGAAGGTTAACCACAGTACTTTAAATTTAAGAAATAATGTCTTATTGAGTGCCACGTTTGAAATGTCTAGAAAAGTTCATGAATCCACCCACCTAAAAAGGTGTTCAATTATAGCTGCCAACGTTGCTCGGTTGACCCCAGGAAGAGTACGTATAAATGCTCCATATTTTTTAATTCTTTCCTTGTCATCTTGGGTATCTAGAGGTTAAACACACACACGTAAAACTTGAGGTCTAACTAATCGTCTGTATTACCAATTTGCCTTTTATCAGTATTTTAAAACAATATTCACAATTGTTATTTCACTGACACAATCAAGTTTCAATAGAAAAACATTCAAACTTCTATAATTCTGGAAAAGTATTTACAAAAACATTCCAGGGCTATATGTCATAGTTCTTATACTTTGTAATTAAAAATGAAGCACTTTCAAAACCCAGGATTGTATTTTATCTTCAACTTTACAGACTACTGAATGTCAACTAAGAGGAATCTTTTCAATTAATAACAAATTAGAGTACAAATTGAAAAGATAAGCCAAAAGTATTTTAACTGTAGCTATGGAAAGATTTCACTATTTGTTATTTGAAAATGACATTTCTGACCTTTTTCCCTTGTGGAATCATAAAAATCTTCTCCAAACTATGAACCATCCCAGAACTATGAACTGTACCTTACCCCACAGATCCATGTAAGGGGGCTTCCACCAGCCCTGGAACCTTCAACTCTTTGGAGAAGGTAAGGGGACAGTGGAAGAAGTCATGTGTAGGCCCTAGAAACGATGATACAGACTGAGAGGAGGATGGATCCTCTGCCTTAGTCAGGGAGAGAAGGATGAGAAGGGATTACTCTCCTCCACCCTCCTAACCCCAAGAAGTCAAATACTTAGAGCAACTACACAGGAACCTCCAAAGTTCTGGAGTCTAGAAGATGTGCAGTGGTGGTCTGGTCTAACCTACTCCCTCACAGGGGAAATAGGAGACCTCTTTTCAAATAAATAACTTGTGCTGACTCTGTAACTCAAGGGGATTGCACTTATATATCCCCTCTCAATTCCCAACTGCCTTTGGAAACAAGGCTTTTTCATTTTCTGCTTAGCCCTACACATTCTATTAACAGAAAGCCAGCAGCACTTTATGATTCTTTGAAAGTACACAGTCACTTGTAAAGGGCATTCCGATCCCTGGGGAGGTAAGAGACTCTGTGACACATTTTTGAAGTACGCTCCTATTCAAAACTGCAACTGATAGCTCTTTAGTACTGACTTTGCCTGCACATGAGATCTATAAAAGTAAACATGGTCATATTGACTTAACTGTGCTGGTAGATGACTCTCTAAAAGCAAGAGGGGATGACACCCAAATGACATTCAGAGACGATACCAGAAGTGAATTAAGAACTTTCTGTTATCCCTGGTATAATCCAAACATTTTCCCTTGTGTCATCCAGTTTCTAACTGTAGAGGTAATTGTATTTATTCAACAAAATGCAATTAATACTACTACGCTTATAACAAGTCATGCTAATACAGCATATTTTCACAAATCTTATAAGAATAAAAGAGATGATATTTTCAAAATAAAGCTTAAGTAATTGGAAAGGAAAACAGAAGATAGATTTTAGGTCATACAGGAAACACAACGATCTATTCAACTAGCCACAGACTTCAGACAGTTTAATAGCGTTCCTAGAAGAAGAGGTCATATATCATATAAATAGGTGCTATGCCACTGTAGGGCATTCTTCACCTTGGGCTCACAGGACCCAAGAGAGCTCTCCTGTGAGGTCACCCAGAGAGTTCTAGTTTATTCTTGTCAGATCCAACAAAGGGCACTTTTCTGACAGCTCAGGGTGAGCTACATTGGATCTACATTGGATCTAAAAGCAAAGTAGAAGCCTCCAAGTAAATGCTCAAGGATTCACATCCAAATGAAAGGTGAACACACTTCTTTCTGACACATGCTAATACTTCCCAACTACCTCCTCCTGGTAGATTGACAACAATGAAGACTTCTCTGTCATGAAATTTGACAACTTCAGCAAAAGCATATTTGTCACAGATTTTTGATAAATGATTTTATAATGAAGACAAATTGTAATTCTTTATAAAATAGAGACACTATAAATAACTTCATGGTTATAAATTATAATAAAATCTTAAAACAAAAAATGAGGATGGCAGGGTAACTGGGCTTAAAAGATATATCATCTAATTCCATATTTTATATTCCAGAAAATTATACAATCAACTTTTCTTGTGATTAGAGTTAAACCTATTGATTTTAGAAGTATCAGGAAGTAACTATAAGAATTCTGAATTAGGCAGTTAAATTGTGAAAAGCTTTATTTTAATAACAATACTACTCTCTTCTTGCTGACACAAATAAGGGTCATTCTTGGAATAATTTTTCAAACTGTGGATGTTTTATGACATTTCAAAATTAATCCCTTCAAATGTCATAGTTATGTTTTAGATTAAACAAATGCTTTCAATGAAAAAAACTATTTCTCAACAGAGGGACGTCATATAGTTAAACTCAAAGGTCATTTTATAAAAAAATTTCTCAAAACATTAAATGTACAAGAGAGAAATATATTAGTAAATGATGGTATAATTCAATGATACATTTTAAAAACTGTGGAAAAAATGAAGATTCAAAATTGTCATTTTGAAAGCATTGTAGATATATGGGAAATATTTTTGGTTTATTAATAAAATAAAGATTATATGTAAATCATAGGCATGGGGACAAAGACTATAAAATAATGTGAAAAATGAAAATAGCTCTATTAGAAATCTGGGATTAAAGGCAATGTTTATATTTAAAAGTATTTATCATAATCTTTCTATAAAAAGTTATTTTGAATTAATGGATGTAAATATAGGTTTTACTAAAATCAATGTGACCCATTAACTTTTCTAGGGTCATTTCTTAAATAAGTTCTCTTACAGTGCAGCAAAGCTTTTTTGCTTCATTAGACAGAATCTAGAAAAAATAAAGAGTAAAAAAAAAAATTGTTACGTAACTCTAAAGAGGCAGAATAAATGAAAAAGGAAAGCCAAACAGCCATATGGCAAAACCGTGTAAAACCAATCTTATATTAAAACTTTCATTTTAATCTTAATGAGAAAATTAACAGCCTACATGGACTTGACTATAGCACTTCCAAAGTTAAGGCAAAGTAAGCACTAAGAAATCTACCAAAAACTAAGTATCACCGTAAAACACTGTTTAGCAATTATCACCATAAATTTCTTTTGAGGCAGATATAAACAACTATTGATATTTGCACAATTTCTGTTCTGAACCATTATGTATATTGTTCCTTTCAATTAAATGTTCAGATTATCAAAGGAGATTTTAAAAATCTATTATCAAATGAGAAGCCAAGCCTTTATTATTCTGTTCTATATTATATGTGTTACCTAAGGCAGAGATCCAATATGGATAGAGCTCCTTAGTAAGAAGTGCGTCGTCAATGTCAGAGAGAAAACTCTTCAATACGCCCGTCACGTCTTCAAGCTGATGTTTTCCAGCCCTCAATTTAAAGCTTCTTGCATCCTTTTTGAAACTCTCCAGGAGTTCACTTACATGTAAAGGATCACCATTCTTTTGATAGATATATTTGCACCCTAAACCTTTGTTAAAAAAAAAGAAAATGGTTATATGAAAAAAGTCTCAGGTCAAAATCCACTTTGATATCTTAAAAATAGAACCAATTTTTGTGTTGGAACGATGCACAAGACAAAATCATTATCCAAGAGCTGATATAAACATGCATGAGAAAAAAAGAGCCCCTCCCCCCGCAACTTTAATATTTAAAATGTAAACCTGATGAACAACTATTTCATCCTCAGCTTTTAGTAAGTCTCTGGCCAGCCCTTCCCCCAGTCCTTCATAGCATCTTTTTCAAATGTTCTTTTACCACAAGTACCCTTCGCTTAGTCTCCCAGATTACAAATTTGCCTCCAGTTTCACCAACAAAAGTGAGGCTCTCTGGTATAAATTTCCTCAAGTCTCTGCACTCACAGAGTGAGTATATTAATTCTGTCTGTTCCCACCTTTACCTTCTTCTACATGAAGAGTTGGGTCATGTCCTTTTCAAAGTTACAGATTCATCAAGTTTCCCATATAAAATAAGAGGAGTAGCAGTGGTTAACTGGAGGAAGAGGAGTGATGATGATGATATACAAACAAAAAAAATTTTTTAAATCCTTTTTTGCCCCTCCCCCCAGGTCTCTTGTCTCTCTTCCTTCCAAAACTAATCTGAGTTTCCTATATTTATTCTTTCTCCCATCTCACATCCCTGTTAATCCTTCAACCACATAATCTTGCTTCTGTGCCCAATTTCCACTCTATCAGGACCATCTTCATCAAGAATATCTATTTTCTAGATGCTTTGCAGTATTTATGTAATAAGAATCCCTTGCAGTGTCTGACAACCCAATGAATCCCTGTTAAAATTCTGTTAATCTCAAGGTTTTTGTGATGTTATGATCTCATCTTTTTTGCCCCTTCCTCTATGACTGCTCTTCTAGTCTTCTATTTATTCTGCTACCCAGTATTTACTGATGATCCCAGCAATCCATCCTCAACTCTCTTCTCTGCTCCCTACAAAATTCTCTGGATGAACCCATCC
The DNA here is from genome assembly GCF_009873245.2 of Balaenoptera musculus. Classification (NCBI taxonomy): domain Eukaryota; kingdom Metazoa; phylum Chordata; class Mammalia; order Artiodactyla; family Balaenopteridae; genus Balaenoptera; species Balaenoptera musculus. The sequence continues at coordinate 79,067,275 of NC_045789.1, read as the reverse complement.
ATCTTCATCACTTCAACTACTACATGTACATTTCCATTCAGGTTTTAATTCCTAAAATTTCAAATGCACACATGCACTTTAATAGAGATATACTACATACATAATACATGCAACACACACTATACTTATACATATGAACAAATTAATTCTCCTGCCCCACTCACTACTTCACCTCCCAATCCCAACATGTTCTTTATCTTCTTCCTATACCTCAGAATTTGGCATTGCTTTCTCACTTACCACACCAAACAAAAATGTCACATATATTTTTCATCATGACTTCTCTCTCAAAAGTGTCCCCTTTTTCCATCCCATGTGCGATTATTATTTTGTGCACCCAGTTCCTCACTATGTTATCACAACTCCCTGTCCTATTCCTGTGCAGCCCTCCAGTCTGTCTCGAAAATGACAGCAGCATGGTCTGAGACACAGGTTGGCTAGTGTTACCAACATGCTTAAAAATATGGATACAGCCCTCCCACTGCTTTGAGGGCAAGTTTGAGGATTTTATTATGATACATAAGATCCTACATGAATTTTCCTAACTAACCCTCCTGCCTCTTGTATTTGTCCGCTCTTCTCACACTGAGTTCTGGCCACATTTAACTACCCCCAAGTTCCCTGAACAGACAACCTCCTTCATGACGCTGCACCTAGGCATACATTGTTTCCTCTTCCGGGAATTCCTATTCCCTCTTTCTCTTAACTAGTTCCCATTTTCTCTTAAGACCTGTGGTAGGTTCCATGCCTCACCCATGAAGCCATCCATGACCACCTCTACACTGGGTGAAATTCACCCCTAAACCATGGACACCTGTACCAACCCCTGAACCTCTCTGCCATAGAATTTTGTACACTTGAGATGTAATTGCCCACTTGTTTGCCTTTGATCCACAATCTGTAAACTCCTAGAAGGCAAAGATCATGTCTTATTTTCTGTACACAGCAGCTACACAGTTCCTAGAAGAATTCAGTAGGTACTTAGTAAATGACCACAACAGAATAATAAGCAAATTCTACCAAAAAAAAAAAAAAGACAGTTTCTGAGAGATTATGTTGCTGGTTGAGTGAATTTCTAATAGCTGGTACACAAGGTAACTGAATGTGAATTTGAAGGTAATTTTGTTTACATAAATTAAATATATTCCCCCAAGAACTAACTACTGTAACTCATTAAAGAAATTAAAACTCTAAGAATTATACTGTGAACTTGGTCAGATTCGGATCTTGACACCATGAGCACAAAAAATTGGCCTTAGATTTTAACCCAAAGATTAGGAAATTCAAAATAATTATGACCATAAAGGCTCTGAGCCAACCACTTGCATCCTATAATCATTGGGCATTTTCTAAGTTCATATCAAATCTTCCCTTGTATACATGCTGGTAATATTGGGGTTTTCTCCATGTCCTGCTCATTAAAAAAAAAAAGCTAAAAATACATGAAGTCTTTTATTGGCTTTATTACTTTAATATGCAAGTTAATGTACCTTATGCTAGAGCTACAAAGTAGTTATAATGTATGAAATTTAGTTGAAAACAATCTAATGCTTAATGATTTTAAATTCAAATAAACACCACAAAGAAACTTCTGATTTCCCCAGAGAAACATTAAATTGGATATGCTGAAGCTAGTCAAGTTATTTTAATCATTTGTCAGCTTATGAAACACTTTATGCCATTATGAAATTAACATGATTTGAAAATTCCCAATGAGGTTATGCTCTTGCTAAAACAGAATATGTGTGCAATTCATTTATACCTACAAAATGTAAATGCACTAATACTGAATTACTAATAAATGAAGATGATAACCTTCTTCTTCCCCCATTTTCAAATAAACAGATGATGACAGTTGATAAGAAAAATATAAACATACTATCAAGGGAAGGAACTTCATAGAGTAATCCCACATAATGTGATTACATACATATTTACAATAGATATATAATTCAAATACAATAAATCTGAATATTAATGATAATTGTACTTGGATTACATATGAAATAACTAAAATACTTAAAATGGCACTCTCCCTAGGAGAAAATATATTAATATACACATATTCTAAACTTAATTTCCCAAAATTATTTTCTTCATAGCCTTTGTTATTTTTGACATTTTGTTTCACATCAGCTCTTTTAGTTCTCAGACTGGAAGGCATGATTTATGGCTCTGTGTTTCACTCTTTACTCCCACTGTTCAATTTCCAGTATCAAACTCAGCAGCTAGCACACAACAGACACTTGATAAATAAGTAAAAAAAAACTCATAACACAATGTTTTACTACAGCTCTTTCAATGATAACATTTTCTTTTCAAATTAAAAACACCCAAAGATACTTTTAATATTAGGAGAACAATGAAAGGTTAATATATCAATAGCTTCCAAAATACCAGATAATCGTTTTACTCTTTTCTGCACGTACAATCTAAATCAATGGCATCTATCGACAGGTTAAAAGAAAAAACATATTTTTATATTAAAAATATAGTTAAGCAATTTATTTACTCTACCTTTTAGAGTATTAAGGAAATATGTAACAGAAGGAATTTTAAGAATGAATAGTAATTTGAAAATAAACATGAATAATAAAGGCATACTTTATTTAATTTTAGGCATATCTAAAATACTACCATAGCATATTAAATTAAAATGAAGCTGCACATGTGGGTATAAATCAAGTTGGTTTTAACCTGCAAACTATTCATAAAAATATTTGTTACAATTAAGTCAAACTATCACAGTTAATGACCATGATTCTTAATATAAACATATGACCAATAGCACGTTGAATGGAATAAATACACATACACTTTGTATACAGGCCAACAAAAAGTAAATTCTTTTACACATTGTCCCATAGTATACCACTTCTAAAAACACACTGAGGCACCTCTGCGTTCCCCTAGACTTTACTATAAAGTTATAACCCCTGAAAAGTACAATGTTAATCAATTTTTAATATACATTTTATAATATAGATTCTTCTACTATGTCATTTAAAATTTTTATGCATGTAAAGGAAGAAGGAAATGGTAAAGGCACATGATATAATTTAAATGAGCTTTATTGTGAGAAAGAATGGCATTTAGGCTGAAGAGTGACGACAATTTTATTTTTCACTGATGTACTTACAAAGGGCTCTAATTCAGTCCAATGGAGGTACCACTTAAAAACTGTAAATATGCTACTATGAGTTCTGTGGGTTGAATAAAAACTTTGTGATACTTACCATACTGTGTAACAAATGCTATACAGCTGTTCACGATAATGGGAACGTCATTTTTGCTGAGCTGCTGATCTTGTAATGCATTCCCATCTGTACCTGCTGCTTTTTCAATTGCAGTATGCCAGACTGTGAAATCCAACTTGGTATGCCCATGGATGTATAATGTTCTGTAAGGTTTCAAAAATATTTCAAATTATAATTTTGCCTTTTAAAAAATTCTTACTTCTACACAGATTATCCTTAGATCCATATAAATGGGATCTTTTCTCATCCATCAGAAGAAAACCTCTCTGGGGACGTCCCTGGTGGTCCAGTGGTTAAAAATCCATCTTGCAATGCGGGGAAAGCTGGTTTGATCCCTGGTCAGGGAACTAGGACCCCACATGCCGCAGGGCAACTAAGCCTGCGCGCCGCAACTACTGAGCCCGCACACCACAACTAGAGAGCCCACGCGCCACAATGAAAGATCCCGCGTGCCACAACTAAGACCCGACACAGCCAAAGATAAATAAATAAATAATAATAAATAAATATATTTTAAAAAAGAGAAAGAAAACCCCTCTGTCTACCACCAGCTTCCACTCACTCAATCCCTCTTTGCATGTACAGTCACGTCTCTCTCTACATAGAGTCCAGGAAGTTCCCTGAACTTGTGGTCTCGCCTCCTTGCCTCCTTTCATTTCCCCTTTCTTTCTGTTTCTGAATAACTGAACAGAAACCCTTCTAGCAAGCATCACCTATGACTTCTCATGGATATTTGGGGCTATGTTTTTCAAGATTTTAGAACTGTTTGATGACTTATTCCTTTAAAAAAAAAAAAGAGGAAAAAAAAATACCACCCAATTCGGCTTTTGTAGCACAATCCTTCCTGGCTTGTCCTCCTATATTTCTGGTGCCTCAATTTCTTTCCCAAGCTCACTTCCTGTTTCTGAAAATGAAGTTGTAACCTCAGTGCACTCACATGAACTCCAAGGACTCTCCAGGGACATGTCATTCAGGCCAGTGGTTTCATCCCCCATATATAAGCTGGTAACTCCCAAATCCCTATCTCCAGGCGGTAACTGTCTCACAAATCAGATCTCTATGTGATTGAAAAGCAAGAGCATAAAGCAGCTAAGAGAGTGGGAAATCCAATCAATTCCCAAACTCAAGTTTTAGCTCTGCACTCACTTCCTTTATGACTTTGGACAAGTTATCAACCTTCTTTGGTTCTCAGTTTCATCACTGGCAAAATGAGGATAATAACAGTATCCACCTCAGCACTCAGTAAATGTAATATTAGTAAATAATAAAACATAATACTAATTAATGTTGATTTTTGGACATCTTCACCTTAAGGTGCCACAAGCATCTCAAATCTTTATCCCTCCTCATACCAAACCAGTACTACTTCCTCCACTTATCCTAGCAGAAATTTAGGATTCATTAACTGTATATTGGTCCACCCCACTCCCACCCAATCACTGCCACATGAATTCAGTCACAAAATTCTGTTCATTCCAGTTCCCTGACATATATGTTCTGCCTCCTCTTTATTTGAACATTGGTTTCTTTCAGGTCTTTGTACCGCTCCTTGAAGTCACTAAAACCCCTCCAAACAAAATTCATTTCCCAATTCTCCACCTCTCTAGTCCCTGTTCCCCAACACTGCCAGAATGATCTTTCTAAAATACGAAGCTAATGACATCACCTCCTAAGCACTGTCCTTCCACAGCAGCTCTGGAGTTTTCAAGATTAAAAGGCCCTCATGATCTGGCCCGTATTTTCCCCTCCAATTTTGCCATTCCAGGAAGGAAGGAAGGAAGGAAGGGAGGGAGAGAGGAAGGGAAGGAAGGGAAGAAAGGGAGGGAAGGGAGGGTAGGGAAGGGAGGGTAGGGAGGGAGGGAGGGAAGGAAGGAAGGAAGGGAGGGAGGGAGGAAGGAAGGGAGGAAGGAAGGGAGGAAGGAAGGAAGGAAGGAAGAATTAACATGTTCTTGTCTTCATAATAAATAATTCCGGCTCTTTGGCTGTTACTCCAGCTCCTCCCCCATCGGTGTATTCCAGGTAACCCTCGCTGACACTCCATCCCCATCTCTCTCCATCCAATGCTTATTGTGTACCAGGCGTCCCTTCTTAATCCTGAACATCCACTCTACCCGCCATCATATCGCCTGCTCTACCTGTGTGAATGTTTTAGCCGCTACACCCCAAACTTTGTACAAGCAAACAAAGAAAGCATTTCAGCATCAATAGCCTTTAGCATAGCACGAGGTATTTAGTGGGTAAATAAGTTTTAATGTTCTATCACTAGATATAAAATTTGACTTGAAACACAAAGTAATCGCTGATGTATTTAAGTATAAAACTATTTAATTTTCATTTCAGACTATGAGACAGCTACTTTGGATTCAACCCAAAGAGAAAGGAATGAGCTGCTTGAACTCTGGATTGTTTTGGTTTCTTTTTTTGGGGGGGGGGGGTAATGTTTCACATTCCTGATAATTCACTGGCCCTAATTTAAAAAGAAAACAGGGCTTCCCTGGTGGCGCAGTGGTTGAGAATATGCCTGCCAGTGCAGGGGACACGGGTTCGAGCCCTGGTCTGGGAGGATCCCACATGCCGCGGAGCAACTGGGCCCGTGAGCCACAACTACTGAGCCTGCGCGTCTGGAGTCTGTGCTCCGCAACAAGAGAGGCTGCAATAGTGAGAGGCCCGCGCACCGCGATGCAGAGTGGCCCCCACTTGCCGCAACTAGAGAAAGCCCTTGCACAGAAACGAAGACCCAACACAGCCAAAAATAATAAATAAATTAAAATAAATTAAAAAAAAAAAACACAGTTCGAGTACTTTCTAAAAAAATAAAAAGAAAAAGAAAACAAAAGTACTCCTTTCTGTCCTTTGGTTTCTTTTCTTGAAATGCTCCTCTAAGAAGATAAAGCTACTGGCACCCCACTCCACTCACTTCTAACATCTTCTGAACTTGCTGTAACTTCTTCAGTGACACTGGTGCCCGTAATCTTCATCTCTTTTCTCCCGGCAACTCTATCTATTGTTTTTATTTTCCACACCACCACAACAGCCTTGATCTCCAGGTCTTGTAATTTTCTTTTTGAAGAATTCTGATACTTGCTCTAATGCTCCTGACATACCTTAGCCTTACATCATCTTTAGCTCAAAAACATTCTACTGCTGGGCATATTTGTCTAAATGAAACTATATAACTCGGGTAATTTCCTTGAGGAATATCAAGCCCCTACATTATGTAGACTTAATCAAAATTACCTCTTGCTAAATTAAGGAGTTTAGGTAAAGAGAAAATTTTAACTTTTTTTGAGCCTTGGTTTTTTAATCTGATAATTAAGCTCTGAATATGAGACAAAAATCTTTGAAAAGGTGTGCTTATAAACAAACGACAATGAGTATTTGAGCAAGCAGTAAAAGAAACCCAAAAGGGAATGGCCCTCTATGATAGCAGTATAATTCTGCCATTAACTGTAAATGTTTCCAACTTCAAATTTTCTTTCTAACTAGAAGAAATCCTTTGATGACAAGTTTAGCTGTCTGCTTGTGAACTAGTGAAGGGTAGAATGAGTAATAAGTTAACTCCTGAATCCACTTGTCAAAGGCTGAATCCTAAAATACATCATCTTGTGCAGTAGATGTCTGACATTTAATAGCATCAGTTCAACAACTTTCCTCTCTGATGTTATCTAAACTCTGTGCACATTGAATAAAGCATCAAAAGATATTTTTAACACAAATGCTGGCCAACTTTGTGATTTCAAGTGTTATCGAACAACAATTTTACATTTCTGGATAATGATTCCAAAGAAATAGGAATTTATATCTTGAAAATCTGGAAGTTCTTTTAAAGAACTCTAATTATAGAAAAATAAATTTTCCTAACTGTCCATTCCCCAAGCCTAAATTTTAAACGGTACTTCAAAGCCATATAAAAAAAATCCCTATATCCTATGAGTTAAGACAGTTCAATAAGACCTAGAAACCAAGTCCCAAGACTAATAAAAACAACTTTCTCAAAACTGTAATATAATAACCACAAAGTATAGACTATCATATTTGAGCTTGGTCTACTGACAAGAACCAGAACAAATGACAGGATCTATAGATATGTCTGTATGAAAAATAAATTCACCTTTATAAAGAACATTTTAAACACAACTAAAAAACAAAAACAACACATTCCAAAAACATGACTGAAGAAGATAATATCCTAGGCATTTATACAGAAATAAAAAAAACTGAATCTTGTAGTATAAGTCAGCATGTTTGACCAAAACATACTTATTTTGCTTTCATTTCTGGAAGATCTTTTTGCTGGATAGAGTATTTTAGGCTAATAGCTGCTGGTTTGGTTATTTTGTTTCCCCCCTGCCCCCAGCACATTAAAAGATTTCATTATACTATCTCCTGGCTTGCACTGCTTCTGACAAGACATTCTCATCTTTGTCCCCTATTTTTAATGTGTCTTTTTTCCTCTGGTACTTTAAAATTTTTTTTTGTCTTCACACTGGTTTTCAGGAATTTGATTATGATATGTCTTAATGTGGTTTGTCTTTATCATGCATGAGGTATGTTGATCTTAGTACATCTGTGGGTTTACAGTTTTTATCAAATTTGAAAAAAGTCTGGCCACATTTCTTCAAATATATATATATATTTTTACTCCATCCTTCTCTTATTTTGGGATTCTAATTATACTTACATAAGAATGATATTGTCTCACAGGTCACTAAGGCTCTGCTAATTTTATTCAGTCTTTTCCCTCTGTGCTTAAGTTTTGATAATTTCTATTGTCATGCCTTCAAGTTCAAGTTTTTTTTTTTTTAATGTAGAGTCTATTCTTGCATTTAGCTGATCTAGTGAGATTTTCTTTTCAGATAGTGTATTCTTCAGCTTTAGAAGTTCCATCTGGTTCCTTCTTTAGATCCATTTTTCTATGTTTATGTTTTCCTTTACATCTTTTTTTCTCTGTGTAAATAATTGTTTTTACTTTTATTGGAGTATAATTGCTTTACAATGTTGTGTTAGTTTCTGCAGTACACTGAACTGAATCCGCTATATGTATACACATATCCCCTCCCTCTTAAACCTCCCCCCCCATCCCACCCATCTAGGTCTTCACAGAGCACCGAGCTGAGCTCCCTATGCTATACAGCAGGTTCCCACTAGCTAGCTATTTTACACATGGTAGTGTATTTATGTCAAACCTAATCTCCCAATTCATCCCACCCTCCCTTTCCCCCACTGTGTCCACACGTCCGTTCTCTATTTCTGTGTCTATATCTGCCCTGCAAATAGTTTCATCTGTACCATTTTTCTAGATTCCACATATATGCGTTAATATATGATATTTGTTTTTCCCTTTCTGATTTACTTCACTCTGTATGACAGACTCTAGGTCCATCCACATCTTTACAAATGACCCAATTTCTTTTTATGGCTGAGTAATATTCCTTATATATATGTACCACATCTTCTTTATTCATTCATCTGTCGATGGACATTTAGGTTGTTTCCATGTCCTGATTATTGTAAACAGTGCTGCAATGAACATTGGGGTACATGTGTCTTTTTGAATTATGGTTTTCTCAGAGTACATGCCCAGTAGTGGGATTGCTGGGTCATATGGTAGTTCTGTTTTTAGTTTTTTAAGGATCCTCCATACTGTTCTCCACAGTGGCTATATCAATTTACATTCCCACCAACAGTGCAAGAGGGTTCCCTTTTCTCTGCACTCTCTCCAGCATTTATTGCTTGTAGATTTTCTGATGATGGCCATTCTGACCGGTGTGAGGTGATACCTCATTGTAGTTTTGATTTGCATTTCTCTAATAATTGGTGCTGTTGAGCATCTTTTCATGTGCCTCTTGGCCACCTGTATATCTTCTTTGCTGAAATGTCTAGTTAGGTCTTCCACCCATTTTTTGATCGGGTTGTTTGTTTTTTTGATATTGAGTTGCATGAGCTGTTTGTACATTTTGGAGATTAATCCTTTGTCCATTGGTTCGTTTGCAAATATTTTCTCCCATTCTGTGAGTTGTCTTTTCGTCTTGTTTATGGTTTCCTTTGCTATGCAAAAGATTTTCAGTTTAATTAGGTCCAATTCGCTTATTTTTGTTTTTATTTTCATTACTCCAGGAGGTGGATCATAAAAGATCTTGCTGTGATTTATGTCAAAGAGTGTTATGTTTTACAATATTTATAGTATTTTAAAATTACTGTCTACATTCTTTGCTAATTCCATTATCTTTCTCATTTCTGGGTCTGTTCTTATCAACTGATTCACAGCTTTTTCACTTTGCTAGTAACTTTTACTGTATGCTAGACTTCATTCAGTGCCAGGATTGTGTCTTCCTTTAAAGGGTGTTGATGTTTGTTTTGGGATCTTTTGCCTATTTGACCCCAGGTAACTAAACGACTTGTGGAGAGGTCTGTTTTTAAGCTTAGTAGGCTAAAACTGGAGCAGCCTTTACCTGAGGGCTGGTTTAGCCTTAATACTCTGGAATTACCTTTCTGGAGTCTTTACAAATGCTGTGTGTGTTAATGAAGTCTGCCTAACTTGGCTAGATAAAATTTGAACCCACTCCAGCAGTGTCTAAACTCTGGGAATTGTTCAACTCATAGCACACTCTGGGAGTATTTCTACCTGGAGTTTCGACCTGCAAATATGCAGGTTCGTATTGAGCTGAAAATGGAAGGGAACTCCTTTGAAGATTTTTTTTTTTAAACATGTTTATTGGAGTATAATTGCTTTACAATGGTGTGTTAGTTTCTGCTTTATAACAAAGTGAATCAGTTATACATAGACATATGTTCCCATCTCTCTTCCCTCTTGCATCTCCCTCCCTCCCACCCTCCCTATCCCACCCCTCTAGGTGGTCACAAAGCATCGAGCTGATCTCCCTGTGCTATGCGGTTGCTTCCCACTAGCTATCTATTTTACATTTGGTAGTGTATATATGTCCATGCCACTCTCTCACTTTGTCACAGCTTACCCTTCCCCCTCCCCATATCCTCAAGTCCATTCTCTAGTAGGTCTGTGTCTTTATTCCCGTCTTGCCACTAGTTTCTTCATGACCTTTTTTTTTTTCCTTAGATTTCATATATATGTGTTAGCATACTGTATTTGTTTTTCTCTTTCTGACTTACTTCACTCTGTATGACAGACTCTAACTCCATCCACCTCACTACAAATAACTCAATTTCATTTCTTTTTATGGCTGAGTAATATTCCATTGTATATACGTGCCACATCTTCCTTATCCATTCATCCGATGATGGACACTTAGGTTGCTTCCATGTCCTGGCTATTGTAAATAGAGCTGCAATGAACATTTTGGTACATGACTCTTTTTGAATTATGGTTTTCTCAGGTATATGCCCAGTAGTGGGATTGCTGGGTCGTATGGTAGTTCTATTTTTAGTTTTTTAAGGAACCTCCATACTGTTCTCCATAGTGGCTGTATCAATTTACATTCCCACCAACAGTGCAAGAGGGTTCCCTTTTCTCCACACCCTCTCCAGCACTTACTGTTTCTAGATTTTTTGATGATGGCCATTCTGACCGGTGTGAGGTGATACCTCATTGTAGTTTTGATTTGCATTTCTCTAATCATTAATGATGTTGAGCATTCTTTCATGTGTTTGTTGGCAATCTGTATATCTTCTTTGGAGAAATGTCTATTTAGGTCTTCTGCCCATTTTTGGATTGGGTTGTTTGTTTTTTTGTTATTGAGCTGCATGAGCTGCTTGTAAATTTTGGAGATTAATCCTTTGTCAGTTGCTTCATTTGCAAATATTTTCTCCGATTCTGAGGGTTGTCTTTTGGTCTTGTTTATGGTTTCCTTTGCTGCGTAAAAGCTTTTAAGTTTCATTAGGTCCCATTTGTTTATTTTGGTTTTTATTTCCAAAGCTCTTGCTCTGCACATCTCCCCGTCTGCTCTGTACTGTATCCTGCAGTGTTTAGCTACCACAGATTCCCCTATCTCTATAGGGGAAATCAATATAGCAAAACCTCTTCAATATAGCAAAACCACCACATTCTGCTTGGGTTCCCCCATTCCGTGTGCCAGGGACTGATAAGAAGCCAAGTTGATCTTAACCCTTATGTCACTTGTTTCCCTTCTCTCCATGATCACAATCCTGGGATACCTATTGTCCTAAAGTCTGAAAATAGTTCATCTCATATGTTTTGTCCAGTTTTCTAGTTGTTTAAAGTAAGAGGGCATGTTCCATACCAGTTATTTCTTCACGGACAGAAATGGGAGTCCAGAACATTTTATTTAGTCATTGCATCCATAAATCACCCTCATCTTAGTTTACAGAGAAACAGTATTTTTTTCCCCATACCTTCAGATAAGAAACTGCTGCACAGTGATGGAATTTTAGCCAGAAAGAGGCAAACAATTATTAAGAAAATCTGCATATGCAGAGACTGTATCACAAGAATAATGAAGAAAGAAATATTAGCTTAAATAGCTTGTTTCCTGTGAAGCCAACAGTTTAGTAAAAAGTGTCAAGGCACACGATTCCCTGAGAAAGACAAAGTCTCCAAGTTTTCAATTTCATCTCTGTATAGTATTAGGCAATCACCTATAGGAATGTGAGAAACAGCCCTGTTTCAAGTCTGCTTAAAAAAAAAAAAGCTGTCTTTACCCTTGTAAAGAGCCTGCAGTCCTTTCCAGAACAAGGCAAGTTATTAATTACATTTAATTGATAATACTAATATGGTATCGATCTATCTCTCCAGGCCCACTCTTTCATGCTTCCTCCTTAAGAACTGAAGGTTAAGGCTGAGCTGGACTGAAGATGTACCCTAGCCCATCCTATTTCTCTGAAACTATCGTTTCCACCTCTTTGAAGATCTTAGTGTCTCAACCCCTCATTTTTTTCCTACTCTAATCCTACCTAGGATTCCAGAGCCACTTAAATATACATTTTCTTAAAAAATAGAAATGATTATCTTGATCCCATTTATCTAGAAGGGATCTTCTCATTCTTTTGTATTTTTTCACACCATATTGCATTTATTTGTTCATAAGCTTACATTCTACTATATGGGAGGTGTCTTGAACTGAATGAAATACATTTTTGAAGAAAATAATATATACTTTAAAATCCACCTTTTATTAAATAGGCACACATTCCCTTTATCGTGGTTCTCTTTAACAAACAAAAAAAATCACCTTATAATGTAAGTTTGAATAGTCCCTTTCTTTCTGCAAAACCTGTGGGGGTAGTGAGAGAAGAGTGTCTGGTTTGCTTTGGCAACATTCAGATTAAACCATCTCTGCAAATTAAATCATCAGAAAGTTACAAAAGCAGTCAAGCTGATATTGTGGGCAATCAGCTACTGTTTAATTTGCAATTAAATGCACAATTTAGAAACCACTTTAAGATAATTCACCCTGGAGGGTATTGCTAGCATATCAGCTGCTATAAAACACAATTCAAGGAGGGAAAAAAAAAAATCACATGCAATAAGTTGATATGAAATAAGAATCTTCAGCTTAGGGTATTAATCACCCAAATTGAGAAAAGTAGTCTGTCCCATAATTGTGAAACATATCGATAAAATGTTTATTCCCCAGTGTCGGCTTCTTTAGGTCTGGAATTTGCGGTTAAAACTGAACGTCGTCAGGCTTGGGAGCCATCAAGTGCTTCATGCTTTACTATAGGTCAACTAAACAATGTTAAAAAAACTAAAACAAAAACCAAACAAACAACAACAAAAAAAAAGCTAGGCTGTCCTGTTTCTGATTAACACAGCTGAGTTATTCATACTGTGTTTATTACAACTAACAGCCTTTCTGTAAAAGCTTAATAATAGGTGTCTTTGACAAATGAGCACAAAGCTACAGAATGTGAGATGGTGCACACAGTAACTTATTTATCAGAAAGAGATACACAGAGAATGTGGGCCAAGTGCAGAAATAGTTTTTAAATTTTATGAAAAGGATGCTGTAATCTATTGAATACTTCAGTCACAGTGGATATATAACCTACTGTCCAGAAAAGTGCTTTCTGACCTCAGCAGGGTCCAGGACATTCACTGACTAACAATGGGTATTCAAAAACATGATTTCTTTCTTTCTTTTTTTTTTTTTCTGCACCAAGAAAAGCACAGAATCTAAGTCCCAATGACAGCATCAAATATCATGGCAGAAAGCCTTAAGTGTAATCAAGAAAGCTTTATTTTCCAAAATAATAATTTTTAAAGTATACAAAGAAAACACATTAAAGCGACACCATCTGGAGCACATTCTGCTTAGAGCTTTTCAGAGCAAAAATGCTCTGTGTGTGGAAAATATTATTGCAATATTTTTCTGTCTAAAGACACTCATGCTATGTATATAGAGAAAATTACCATGAAGATTAAAATATATATCTAGTGACTATATTCAGTGGATGGTCATCAAGTTATTAACTAGTTCATGGGGTTTATTCTCTTGCCTTTAAGAAACATTAATATATTTTAACATTTTAATCAAGGGTAGACAAGGGCAGAGAAAATATGTGAAATTAATTCATTAAGTTTATTTATGATTTGCAGCTCTGGTTCAAGCTGTTACTAGCAAAAAAATAAAGGTTAAAACTTACAGCTAGTTGGTTTCTCTTTCTTTCAATTATTCTCACTATCTTTATATGCCACCAACATGAATAATTAGTTGTTTTATTTCTTAAAGCCACAATTTTATCTGTCATTAACAAGTCTACCGCAATCGACTGTACTTTACAGTCATTATTTCCCAAGGGGCTAACAGGTCAAAAGACAGATGAAAAATAGAGCAATGCAATGAAATTCTCTTATTTTTACATGATATTAAAACAGCTCTTAAACCATTACATCTATAACTAACTGGCTTTGTTTGAGTACTGGGAGAGAAGTACAGTACATATTCTCTACTTTGGTAAATGATAAAACCATTCATAAAGTCACCCAGGCCAAAAGCTCAGGAGTCATCCTTATTTCCTACTTCACAAAACAACTGAAAACCAGCAGATTGATTGAAATCCAACAGATTGGTCTCTCTCTCAACATCCCACCACCAAATCTAGAAAGCTACCAACATCCAAAACCATCCATCAATTCCTCTTTTCTTCCTGTTAGAATTGAGGGACCTGTCCTGTTGTCCTCTCTCTTATACCTTCATTCTTCTCCTTTTTTTTTTTTTTTTTTTTAATCTCTGCTCCATCAAAATGTTTTAGATGGCACAAGTTCAAGCCATCTAAAACAAAATTGCACATACATTCCCTTCCTGGGTCAAATCCCTTTTACCTCATTAATCCTATTAACCTCCAGACATCCTTCACCAACTGGTTATCTAATTTGATCCCGTTCCCAACCTGACTCTAATCCAGTTTCTGCTTTATCACTTCTGTTCTCCACAGAGTCCCCAGATGGACTCCCCATCACTTACCAATGGAGTATCTGTCCTCATCAGATAGCACCTGACACTTTTGACTATTCCTTCCTTCTTGAAACACTCTCTTCCCGGGCTTGGTGCCACATTCTCTCTTGGTCTCCTGCTTCACTCTCTGGATAAACTAGCTTTACACCCCACGATAGCTATTCCTCTCTGACAACCATCCCCACCTCCAACTGACCTGTATTCACCAAGGCTCCCACACGTTACTTCTTCCCTTCTCACTCTGTAGACTCTCCCTAGGTGATTTCACTTTCTTTCTTCTATATGCGGGTAACTCCAAAATCTATATCCCCACCCCATTAACCAATCAGGACTGTCAGATCCATAAATATAACTCCCTCCAAGCAAATTCTCCTTAGCTGTTTATAAGCATTTCATGTTCAACATGTCGAAAATCAAACTCATTATCTCCCCAGCTCTCTCCCAGACCTGCTCTTTTTCCATTTTTCCTTATCTCAAGTCCCTTTATTTACATATGTATATACATATCCACGTATATGTACACACACGTGTGAACGTGTGTATAAATATATAGACGTATGGGTCCCTGTTCAGCACCACACAAGGTGCTCTGGACACCTGCAGGCTCTTTGTTCCATCAAAGATTACAACCTAGTGCACTAACCATCTCCCAGGTTGATTCTTTATTCACACTTCTAACCTCTCTTCTTTCTGCTTCATCTTTAATTATGTAAGCATTGTATGGATACATTTTTCTAATAAAATAACTTTTTAAGTTTTCTAATAAAAATTTTATTTTCTAATAAAATGTTGAAATTTTAAGTTCTAGTGACTTATATTATTTATCCAGGCTTCTAGCCCATTTGCTGACAATTCTTGAGAGTGATCTACACAAAAGTATTAGTAAATTAATACTTAACACTTGTTTTAAAAAGAAGAAATATTTAGGTTGTTAAGTTAAAAAATGACCTTACCTTGATGTCAAAATGGATTACTGTCCTCAAATATCATATAGGTACTGGAAGGCTAAGTGCTTAAAATAGTGGCTAGTATATGGTAAGCTCTATACATTGGCGTCATTGTATTATTGTTATCTGAATATTATTGATTTGAAGAAAACAGGAAAAGCAAATGAAACCAAGATATAAGCATGTGATAAACATAGTTGTTTTCAAATGGTGCCTTTGTATGGCAGCTATTCAAAGAGATCCAAGGAAAATACCTTAGTTTTATATTTGTCCCTGTGTTTCTCCTACTCTCCTCCTGACACATTCTCTGTTCTTTCCTTTCATAAAAATGCTTTCAGCATAACTAGGTGATAACACATGTAGATTAAAAACTTTAAATTATTATCAAAAACAAAATTACACAGCTTTGACCATTATTTTGGAATTCTATTAGTTTTTAACTATTCCATGAACTCAGAGTGTATCTGAATTCACCTCCTGATTCCTGTTGCCCAGGGGAAAGGTCAAGATGTCACAAAGTAACAAAACATTTAGTCTTCTGGCTTCCTTATCTAGCATTCATGAGGGAGTGCACTGCATGCAGTAAGCACTAAAGAAAAATTAAAATCGAATATCACTAACCCACATTTGGTACATTTTAATTAAAATCTATGTACAACTGGTCAAATCCTTTATAGACTAAAAATGATAGAAAACTACCTTGGCTATATTAACCTGATTTAGAAAAAATTATGTATACATATAATAAATACAATAAATTCCACTAGCAAGTTTCTGCTTGCTTATTTGTTTAAGAACATAAGCTCTGTGAGCTCAGACACGCAATGTGTATTGCTGACCATTTTTTCCTGCCATGTTTATAACAGGCAGCAGGCATTCCATAAACATTAATAGATGACTATAAAAAGTACATTTGTGCTAGTACATTAATGCCATAATACTATCCACTATCTCATTATCATTTCTGAACATGTACGTAACAGTATTCTGAAAGAACAGTATAACTATCATCTGGTACTGAAAATCAGAATCTAAAGCATCATTGACCATTGTAAGTCCAGACATAAATAAGCAAAAACATAAAATCCTAATTATGTTTGTAAGTTAAAAAACATACTCTGACATAAGTATCTAATCAGCAATATGTTTGCTGTCTAAAGCTGCTGATATTCCCCTATGAAGTTCAAGAAAAGACAGGTTCAGATAACTACTCAACGTCATTATCCTTGTCACCAGCATGGAAATTCACCAGAGGGAAGGCTGATTTAGCTATATTTTTATATTATCATTACATATATTTTTACAAATGATCCTGTACTCTTGTGGAACTAAACATTCTGAATTAATATAATTAAGGGATTTGAAAGCAAATAATGAAACATCAAGAGAAAACAATTTGTTCTTCCTAATTGTTGTGATATGACTCTAGCTGCTCCTTCTCAGGCTCTTTTGCTAGATCATTCCTCCTCTAAAATTGGAGGCCCTGGGGCTACATCCTTGTCTCTTTTCTATCTACAGTCCTTCTCTAGGTGAATCTGTACAGTTCCTTGGCTAAACAAATAAGTCAAAATGCTGATGACTCAAATCTTTATCTCCAGCTGCAACCTCTCCACTTAATTCCAGGCTTGTATATCCAAATGCCCACTCACCAGCTCCACTTTGCTTTCAAATAGACATCTCAAAATTATCATTTCCAAAACCAAATTCTTGATCTACTACCCTAAACTTACTAGTATCCTGCCTCTACTCTCCATGTACTTTTTAATCTCAAAAAAACAGCACCATTCATCATTTATGTAAATGCTCAGGCCAAAAACTTTGGGGTCATCCTTGACTCTCAGAGTCATTGAATCCATCAACAGACTTGCTCACCTCCACCCTCCCAGCAGATCCTACACTCAACACTATGTCACTAGGAAGTCACGTTTTGCCTGGCCTCTGCAGCATCACCCTACCTGGATGCTCAGTTTCACTCCTGTCCGCCAAAAGCTATTCATCTGAATCACAGTAGTCATTTAAAAACATAATTCAGATGATTCCACTTCCTGGCTCTCAAATCAAGCAGCTTCCCATCACGCTTAGAATAAAATTCAAATCATTTTTTACATATCATGGCCTGTAAGGCCCTATGTGTTCTGGCCCAGGGATATCTCCGCAATCATTTCTTCCCACTGTCACTCATGCAAATTTCCCCAGCCACAGCAGCTTCCTTGAAGACCCTGAACATTCCAAGCACAACACAGCCTTGGGGTCTTCAAAATACCCTTGACTTTGTGCCTGGTACATTCTATTCAGACTGCTGTATGGTTTGTTTCTTCACTTTATACAAATCTCTGATCAAAGATACCTTCTCTTACCACCCTATTGAGAACAGAATACTGCTCCGTCAGGCGCACTCTCTTTACCTTATTTATTTATTTTTTAAATTAATTAATTAATTTATTTTTGGCTGCGTTGGGTCTTTGTTTCTGCGCGCGGGCTTTCTCTAGTTGTGGCAAGCGGGGGTTATTCCTCATCGCGGTGCGCGGGCCTCTCACTATCGCAGCCTCTCTTGTTGCGGAGCACAGGCTCCAGACACGCAGGCTCAGTAGTTGTGGCTCATGGGCCTAGCTGCTCTGCGGCATGTGGGATCTTCCCAGACCAGGGCTCGAACCCGTGTCCCCTGCACCGGCAGGCAGATTCTCAACCACTGCGCCACCAGGAAAGCCCTCTTTACCTTATTTTTTTTCAAGCATTTAAAATTAAGGGACACAATACTATGCCATTTTTTTTGGTCTGCTTATATTGTGTTTCCCCCACTAGTGTAGATGCTTCATAAGGGCAGAGACCATATCTGTTTTATTCATCACTGTATCCCCAATACCTATAACAGTTCCTGATATACAGTAGAAGCTTAATATTTATTGAAAAACTGAATAAATTCGAGAAATCAGGTTTTAGTTATGCATGATTCAGGGTATTATTTATAGCCATCATATAACTACACTGAAAACATATTTACAACTGCCAAAGTGCTTCCAAATACTTATATGTGAATGTTGCAAAGGGATCAAGGTCTGTAGAAAACTCTAATAACTGATCACACTGAGTTTCTCCTAATGAATATAAAAATATGCAAGCTTCATTGGTGTACTCTTTCTACTAAAGAGAACATACACACACACACACACACACACACACACACACGTATGATTCGGAAAATCCCCAACAGGCTACGAAATAATGGGTTCTCCTCCAAGAGGATAAGCAGAATATCCAACTCCCTAGAGCTGTAGAGATAAAGAGTAAAAATCAAAAATGCACTTACCTCCCTTTTTCTACCAAGAGCAAGACATCCAATTTTTCCCCATTTTGAAGTATTGTGCTAATTGCTGAAGGGAAAGAAGAAAAGCATGAACATATTTTTTAAAAAAACATTACACTAAATACCCTTAAAGACTACTGAGTCAGTCATATGATGTTTGGGAGTGAGCCATCATAATTTTATGTGACATCTACTACTTCCATGTACAATAAAGAATTGTGTGCAGAATATAAAGTGAGAGAGAGTAAAAAAAAAAACTTACTTAGTTCTTGCAGTCTTCTTAAGTGCATTCTATCCTCCTGACCTTCTTGCATTTGAAGGCAAAAATGCAAACTAGATTTGTCGATAGCAAACCAGCCTTTTCTCCACTGATCCAGGGTGTGGCAGTCTTTGTAGTAGAGTTGACCAATCAAATCATAGTCAGCTTCTGTTAAGTTTTCAGCAACAAAGGGAACAAAATGCTGTTAAAACAAATACAAAAAAGTAATAAAGACAGTGGAAATAGGAAATCCCTTACATAGCTACAGATATGAGGGAAACTGGAAAAATTTGTTTTTCTATTTTAAAGATTTAGAAGGAGTCCAGATTGCAAAACAATTATTTAAACCTGCTATCAGTCTTAAAACTGAAGAGCTATAATGCAATTTCAAATGGCAGCATCTTAAGCCATTTTTCTTATACATAGATTTGAAATAGGAAGACATTCTCTTTGTTGATTTGTGGCATTTTTCAAAATGTCAACCTTCAATGTTTGTCTTCGTTTGTATCTTTTACTGAATCTGTTCTTTTCCCCTTTGTGTATACCATGAATAAGATATCTACCTATAAAAAGACATACATAAAAATGACTTTACAACATTGAAAAGATCTCCATCATCAAAGCACGGCCTTAATTTGAAGAATGATTTGTCCAAGATCCTACATTAATTTCTTCTCTGCTTAAGGCTCTAGGAAGGTAGCTCTTGACCTCTTTTGACTACAACATATGAAAACCTAATGAAGTATGGACATTCTTCCCAGAATCCTGTATAAAATTTTCATGGACCTCTGAAGGTTAAGAATCTTCTCTGGATTTAGGTAATAAAACAATATTTAAATACCTTGGCTATTGCTTCTGTCCATTTTCTTTGAGCTTGAGATGTTTCAGCTCCAAATAAAAATGCACGTTCTGAGGGTAAATAGATCTCGAAGGTAAAGATGGGCCTACAGCACACAAGAATAAAACGATACCACTGGTTATGTTTGGCTTTTATGAGAAAAATAACACAAAGGTCCAGTTTTTAATTAAATTCATTTTGAAAACGGAATAATGGTGTGAAATCTATCTACCCCCTACCTACCATATTTTTCTGTTGATGGTTTATATTTTATTCAAATGAGTTAAATGGAACACACTGGATCAGACAAAAGGAATATTATTCTAACTAATCACTCTACAGCATGACATTGTCGATGTCCTGATGTGACAAAGGCTGTCTTCTGTCTCCTCTTCCCTCTCAGACCACTCCTTCTTGATTTACTCTGACCCCCTAATTCAACGCAAACATTGTCCCAACAGTTCTCTAATTAGTTCTCTTCTTGTCTTACTTCACAAATTTTCCTTCCATCATCTTGTCTCATGCCAAAATTTCATCTCCTTACCATAGATAAAATTAGGGTAACATCCCAAGCCCTGAATTTTTCCTTCTGTTCCTCATCCACAGCTCCAAGTATTTCTTGGAACATGCTAAGTATATCTTCTGCCATTACTCAAAATACCTTACACCAAACTCATCTTCCTTCTTCCTCTTTCTCACCCCCAACCTACTGTATCTCCTTCATATTCCAATTTAGAGGCATCGCCATCTACCTCATCAACAAGATCAAAACTTTGGAGTCTAATTTATTCTTCCCCTTGACATCAGCTCTTCATCCATTCAGTCAGACATTTAATGTTATCAGTTCAATCTTAAGAGTCTCTCAACCGAGTGTTTTTCTTTTAAATTATTTCTTCTTCTAGCTAAACTTTCAGTAATTAGTCTCTCTCCCTCCAACCTCTTCTTTATCACTTCAGTCAGCTCTCTTCCTAAAATACAAATCCGTATGATTTTTCAGTGGCTACATTACTGATTTAAAATTCTGTAATATGCTATTGAAGGCGATTAAGAATCTGGCTGTAGCAATTATTTTTTTAACCACATCTCATTATAGATGCTTTCTCCTGCATATCTACTTGTATCAGTAACATTCCATCAAGAATATTTTATTTTTGAATATGATTATATGCTAATATAAAATTATTTAAGCAACTTAATAAATAGAATGCACTTAATATTCCATGGAAAGCCATGTTAAACTGATCATTCATTTAGAGTAAAAGCACTATTAAGATTAAAACAAAAACAAATCAACTAATAACCAGTTTTGTTCACATAAAAGAATCAAATCAGATTTACTAGAAAACAACAGTCATTTCAACTAGTATATATTGGTCATTACGTGATAATAGTAATATGTTTCATGCAATTTTATATAAATAACATAGCTTTACAAATCTCTTCCTTTTCTCACATAAACTTTTTATTAAAATACTATGCTCCTATAAAACTGATTTTTGCAGATTTTAGTATTCATACTTTTTATTAATTACATGACAAAATGTGATAAGAAACTTTCACACCAAAGATTTTAGAGGGTCAATTTCCAAAAGTCCTCACAGAGTCCTATTAAACTATTTTGTCAGTCAAACATATGAAATAAAAAATGCTTACTCTTTTAATTAAAACTTTTTTGAGACCATAAAAATGCCAAAGTAGATCTTTAAGGAATTTAGTATTTCAATATGCTATTAAATATGCTTAATAGTTTATTTTATTGTGAACAAACCACTGAATTTTTTGTCATCTCTTTTAACCATGATACATTTAATGAAAGCATAAATTTTGTCATTAGTCCACTATTTTAAATAATGAATAAGTCATAAAAATTATGGGACCACATGTTCAAGAATGGAATGACATAAACTTACTTAAAATTAGATGCAAACATGTCAGCCTTTCATATTACCTAATATAATATTTAAATTTTTCCACTTTTAGTGCATTCCCTAAGGAACTTTCAGAAGCTGAAAAATGAGTAGGCTTCAAGAAACCATTAAACTCTTCTACAAGAAGCAACTGAAGTGAAATGATAATAAAATCCTTATTACCTGGTATGATACATACCAGAAAATACTTTCAACTCCTATCCATTTAATGATAGACCTACCCGGTATTTAAACAGAAGTCTTCTTTGTGTACAGCCAGGCAGATAACTTCATTGATATTAATGGTGCCATTAGGTGTGGTAGACTTATCATTTTCATAGTAACTCAAGAAGCCTCCTTCCAGAACACACCACTTTTTATTTGTCTCTAGGAATTGAAAACAAAACGAATAATAAATTGAGCTATACCATACATCAAATTTTAAAATATGTGGTTTTAAATAATGACTGCATTCAAATAAATAAATGTATTAATTTCCTATTTTGTGTAAAGAGCATGATATTGCTGCATGGGATAAAAAGTTGTCACACTCCCTGCTCTCAAAAAATTTACGGTCTAGTAGCCAGGGACATACAAGACAAAAACAGCTATGACACTGATGACCAGAGAAACAAGCAGATCCATAAAGAGACCGCTGCAAAACAACTCTGAAATGGCAAAGACTGATGTCTGTACAGAGTATTAGGAGGGAAAAACGTAGGGTTAAAAAGTAAGACTGTGGCTGATGTGAGGTAGGTGAGCAAAGAAAGAAGGAGTCAGACCCTACAATGCCCTTAATGCCCTGTGTAGGGGATTTGAAATTCATCTTGTTAAGAATTCAGCACACTATGGCCTGCAGGCAAAATCCAGATCAACACCTGTTTTTGTAAATAAAGTTTTATTGAAAAAGAGCCACACCTATTCATTTATGGATTTCCTGGGGCTGCTTTCCTGCTACAAGGGCAGAGATGACTTGTGGCAGAGACCATCTGGGCTGCAAAGCTTGAAATATTTACTATCTGGCCCTTTTCAGAAAAGTTTGCTGAGCTTTGATTTTACACTTGATGGTGAGCCACTGAAATGGTTTCAGCAGAAGAAAATTCCAGATTTAAATTTTACACACTTCCTTTCTGTGGAAAATGGATGTGAGAAGGTGAGGCTGGAGGCAGGAAACCAGTTAGGACACTGTCAAAAGAAGTCTAAGTGAAAGATGAAGATCATCCAAAGCAGGACAGTGGTAGTAAGGATAATGAGGGGGGGGAGACGGAATGATGGGAAAGGATGGGGGACAATAGAGAGAGACAGGAGACAGAGGGAGGAAAGGGAGAGAGAAATGCATACATGCACCTGTGTGTTTTAAAGGGATACAACATGTATTGATGGGATGTAGGGAGTAAGGGAGAATTTATTAATGGTTGTATCATTTTTAGCTTTGATTACAAGGTGGGCAGAAATGTTTACTTTTTTCTACAAGAAAATAAAATAGAAACAGTTTTAGTGCATGTAATCTGAGTTTCCTTTGATATATACTAAATGAGAGCTATCCCCTGGAAATCCAAGTAGGAACACCTATTAGGCAGATCACCCTATGAATTTGCATCTTCAGGGCAAGGAAAGGCCTCAATGACCAGAAAGTCTTTAGCATACAGCTAGTGGCTGAAAATACACAGTAACCAAGGATAAAATCTTAGGGAACTTAGGGAACGATGGATATAGAAGGGTCCACGAAAGCAATGAAGCAAATGAGAAGAGACGGTGTATAAAACAGGAAAGGGGTGAGCATTTCAGAAAGGAATGATTACCAACATTAAATATAGAAAGAGATCCAATAAAACAAGGGCAGAAAATAGCAGTTGGTCTTCAGAATAAGGATGTAACTGCCTATACTTTAGTGAGAGTTCTGTCTCTCTCAGCATCATCATGAGGTAGACACTTCAAAGGTTAGACCCATTCTTGGAGGGAAGCTACCTTCAAATTGGAGTGGTAAGAAAAAATTTCAAACAAAAATACAGCTTTTGAAATAGTCACTTATGACTGAAAAGGATGTTTCTAAAGCAGCAAAAAATGCTTTCTGAGCTACAATCATTCCATAATTCTGAGGAAGAACTGTGGGAGGAAAGTCACAGAAAGGGGAAACTGCCAAAAACCTACCTGGCCAAAGAAAGAGATTACATGTGAAGTTAGGACTTGGGAAACAAGACTGAAGGCTCATGGCAGAGGCCAGGCCCTGGGAGTCTTACATGACAGGTGTTCAGGAGTTTGTACCTGTAGACAAGTGGGAGCCATTGGAAGGTCTTAAACAAAAAGTGCCAAATGCATGATGCATAAAATAAATGCAAATGCAGAATCTAATTATGTTAATTCTAATGGGAAACAAATGACAGATCCCTTTTAAAAGGTGAGTACAGGCTCACTGTAAATTAGAAATATGGGCTTGAGGAGATTTAATCCTGTAGCATCATCACCATAACCCTTGATGAGCTTCATTTTTATAAGTGAAAACAGGCCAGAGGTCAAACAAAGTAGGCACAGATATTACCTTTGAGGATTTATAATAACAAAGCTGTGATAGTAAATCCTGACATTTCTATTCATCTGGGAAGCAACGAAAAACTTTAACAAAATTACGTTGGATGGCATTGGTCTGCTTGGGCTAATTCAGACAGGACACCCTCTCTGCTACAGAAGTCTTACTTCTTAGTCAGTTACCAGAAGATGTCCACCAGACGGTGCACAGAATGGGCAACTCTGAGGACACAAGGTATTTACTAGACAAAAGGTTGTGTGTATGGTGGTTGGACTGGCTGGAGGGGTTGTTCTCTGTTTCTATTCAACCTTGATGTTTAGATCAGGGAAGAAAAACACTACTGGAATTTACTCACACACAACTAAAGAACTCCAGAGGTGACCTACTGAAATACTCCTATGAAGTGATATAGAGACTATAACAGAGCTAGGTAACTTGGTTGTCAGCTACCACCTGTAGGATATACCTAAACTCAAAGGCTCACTGGAAACCAGAAGCAGCTGTGTACATGGACAGCCTCTCTGCTACTCTTCCTCCTCCTCCTCATCCCCTTATCATCATATGCATGTGGCATGCACTGTTCTGCACATCTTATGTACAATAACTCACTGAATCCTCAGAACAACTGACCCAGTTGGGTCAGTTGTATTACTACATGCCCCTTTCCTTATACCCTGCCCACAGGCACAAGCTGGTTGACTGACCTTCCCAACATCACACAAGTACTTAGCATCAGAGCTGGGGGTAAAACCCAGGCAGTCAACTAGGGAAGCTACCCTTCTATCTACTTCACAAACTGCCTCTCTGTGCCTGTTACATGCTTGAAGCATGTATGTCCATTTTTTAAATGTATCAGCGTACAGCAGAGGTCATACCTTCAAATAGATATGTGCACAATCAATGTATGATAGTTAAGGCGAAACGTGCACAATCAATGTATGATAGTTAAGGCGAAACGTGCACAATCAATGTATGATAGTTAAGGCGAAACTATTATTTTTTGAAACCATAAAGTTGTTTCCTGATGAAGAATTTCCTCACCTGATGGCATTCAGTGTTCACAGAAAATAGGAATACACACTAGGAATCCTTTCGATTTAAAATAAATGTATTACAGCCTTGGAGAAACATTTTAAAACTATACGAGTTAGGTATTCATAGAACAAAAGACCTTCAAAATTCCTCACTGCTAATCTATAAAATAAAATATAAACAGATAATAGAGAATTTCTAGTAAACCGTATCAACCACTTTCTTTTAAAAAATCAAACACTGTGTCGACAAATCAAGGTAAGATACCAAGGGAAAATAATACAGTTGAGGGGAGAAAACAGAAAACAAAATCAGGATGCTATTATTCAGCTCTACACTTAGGTTTAACAAGAGCTATCAATCTTTCCTTTCATGAACACTAAATTGGGAAGAAAAAGAAAAATACAGATCAGTCTTCATAACCAGAGGCTAGAAGAACTTCAAATCCTGAAAACCTGAACTGACAATTTGAAGCCTCTGTAACTCTCTGAAGGACTGGCATGCATTTTATTCCCTGACTTTTTTCTTTGTTTTTAATCAGTCTATTCTATGGCCATCCTGACAAGCCCTGATGGAGTTATGCAGTCCAGATGCTTTCAGAGGCAAAGGTGACAACCACACTTTAGTCTCTAAATCTTTCAGATAATTCAATTTTTCCATAAAGCTGGTGCTCAACAGGAGTACCACCACTGCAGAATCTTGACAGAAAAGAAAAACAAAAAAACAAAAAAACCCACCAGAACTCTATGTTTCTTGGTAGTTCGACTTTTTCTTCTTCATTTTTAAGTAGGCTTTTTCTGAACAAAATGTGTTTTGTTCAGAATATTAACTAATAACTATAAATGGAATATAACCTTTAAAAATTGTTAATCACTATGTGGTACACCTGTAACTTATACAATGTTGTATAGAAACTATACTTCAATAAAAATTATATTAAGTCAGCTGTGCTTTTACACTGGTAGTAATGTGATTAGAGAAATGCCTATTTATTCAACAAATATTTATCACATGACTACTATGTGTGGACACTGTTTTAGGCACCAGAGATTTGATAATCCTGAATAAACCAGAAAATGCTGATGCCTCAATGATCTTTCACTCCAGGGGGGGAGAGAAACAAATCAAAGAAGGAGGGATCATTTCCACGCGATGAGTGCTATGATAGAAATAAGCAGCACACTATGAAAGAGAAGAGCTGACAGTGGGTGCACTCTTTAGTGGGCTGCCAAAGAGGTCTCTCCAGCCAGGTAGCACTGAATTGATCCCCCGAGAGATGAGAAGCAGTCAGGCTGGGGGAAGTGCGCTCCTTGCAGAGTGAACGGCAATCACAAAGGTCCAGAGGAGGCAGAAAAGAACATGGCATGTTGCAGGAACAGACAGGAAACGAGTGTGGCCAGGCATGCAGAATAGGAAGGAAGGATGTGAGATGAAAGGGGGAAGGCACGAGAAGGTCTTTAAGGTCTTAATAAGGAAGAGAGTTATCCTCTGTAATGGGAAGCCATTAAATGTATTTGAATGATGGAAATACATGATCTGATTTACATTTTCTACAATCACTAAGCCTGTTTTGGGGAATGGTTTGGAGGGAAGCTAGGGCAGATATCGGCAAGTAAGCGGGGTTGGGGCATGGGATGGGGGTGGGCGTATAACAGCCCAGGCAGGACAGGATGGTGGCTGGAGCTGGGATGATGTTAGTGAAGACGGAGGGTAGCCAAATGATTCATGGTCTATCCTGAGTTTGAAATGAGAGACATATTGGATGGAAGAAATGAAGACCATCAAAGAATACCCTGTCAGATTATTTTCCAGTGAAACCATTTCTACGTGCTGCATGGTCAAAGTACAAAAGTTCAGTTTCCCATTACTTAAAACCGAATGCTCCAAAATGAGAAAACATACCCAATTAAATTACATATATGGGGAATGCACTGTTTTCTGTTTTTTGAAATAAATTTTAACAACAAAAATCCACAGTTAACTTATAAAAGATAAAAAGGAAAGAATGATTTAGTTACAAGTTTAGAACATCAATTCAGTCCTCAAGTGATTAAGAAAAACAATCTACTTCAATGAAATATTAAAACAAACTGGTAAGTCTATAAATATTATAACCAGAATTGCCAAAAAACAAATAAAAGCTTATTTTTAGCCTGCAGAGTACTTATGATATATTGAGAAGCTTTAGGAAGAAAAGCTTATATTTCAAATTCCCTATTTCAACTTTGTATAAGTGGTTTGAAGGTTGGATCTAAGATATCCTACAATTTAGAAGAAACATTCTAGAAAGCTTGTACACTTATTAACAATTACATTAATTGCCTTGTTATTCAATTATTTTAATAATTACTATCATCAATTCACAGATTGTTCTGATACTTTTTCCCTCCTGATCACTCAACTTTCGACTGCTTAAGGGTTAAATACAGATAAGGAGCAATGGAAGATGAGAAAATCTCTGTAAAATTCATTATTTATTATTGGTTAGATTGAGTAAAGGAAGACATTAAAAACCATTTGCTGAAAGAACCACAAAAAACCTAAACTCAAAGAATAAAAATGCTCTGCCATCTAGTGTCACCCAGCCATAATTCACACTCACCAAAGCCAAAGTTTTACAATAACATAACACAAATCAGATGTAAACCTCCGCTTCATGTCGAGTTCCTCCACTGTTCATGTGAAATCAGCATAATATCAACTATCTTGCAGAGCTTTTATGAGGATTACAATGAACATAAAAAAGCGATGCCTTACACATAGTACATGCTCACTAAAGGAGAGGTACTGTTTACAGGAAAATCTAATAAAGTATACTTAATCCCAGTACAATTCTGCTTAGGGTTACAATTTTTTTTTTGGAAATAAAGCCTTTAACTGAAATAATCACTTCAAATGCATGAGGATCAGGATTAACATTCTAAAGTGAGTTTTTCATCCTATTGTTCCTTTGATCGAGCAATATAGCTGGATTTTACCACCTAGGGAATTACTAACCAGGCTCCCAAGCCTCTGAACATCCATCATCAACTGGCCTGTACAGCTTAATCTCTCTTAAATTCTCTTTGCTCCAGTGAGACAGAGATCATTATATTTTCATGCCTACATTTCTAAAATTAGTTCAAATGTATATAACAAGAGCATGAGACCTCTTTCTTACTCATTTTCGTATGCCTAATGCCCAGCACATGCCTGATTCAAGGAGCTGAATGGACAGATGGATAAATACCTACTATGATTCTGCTAAGATTAATGCCACAAACCTAGAATAGGTTGTTAAATCAAATTAATTCACATCATTTTTTTGAAACCATGCTTAAGCTTTATTTTACTTACACAGACACACACACACACTAATCATCAGAACAAACTGAACTACTGATAGAATATGCTGATAGAATACTGACAGAATATGTACTGAAAACTTGTCAGTTCTTCCTACATGTTGACATTTATCTATATTATCTCCCCAGTTAAGGTTTCTGTCCCGAATGGAAGGGGCTAAGTTTCACATTTCTTTGGAATAACCCTTAAATCCTGAAACAGAATTGGTTGGCCCTGAGGTAGATGTCACTGAATTCTGCTGAGAAGTCACTCAGCATTCCAAACCAGTGGTAAATCTTTGCTGCAGTGCATGAAATAATATCTGTGCCTGGAAGCATTTATAAAACCTCAAAAAAATATTTCTCTACCGCCAAGATCAAATCTAACATCTTAAGGGGAAAAAAACAATCAAAATTTAAACCTAATTGTTTTGATAATGAAATAAAGTTTTACCAGATAACAAATCTAAAAGGAGCAAGAAAAGATACCTTCCAGCAGTTTTTTTTCTGAAGAGAGTTTAGAAGCTGCAGCAGGAGCCTGATACAAAAAGTCACAGAGGAACGTGGACTGGGAAGACTCCTGACTTAATCCACCTTCAGAATGTATGTCATGTTGAGGGAAATCTAGAAAAGTTACAGAAATAACACAGCTGAAATCTGAAATGTAAACAATTTTCCCTTTGCTTATAAATATGTAGGTGAGTTTTGAGGTAGAAGAAAAACTACTTCAAATATACCGCAGAATAAATATACAGAGGTATTTATTTTACTTTGCAAAAAATTTGCAAATAAGCACTTCAGTTGTATTTATTATTCATGCATGAAAATCAGATTTAATTTTGGTGAAAATGATTATGTGGGATTAACTATTTTAATCTCACATTTATAAAATTAAAGACACATAAAAGATTTATTTCCTAAACTTTCCCCTTAAATGAAATAAAACATGGGTCTTAATAAGCATCGTCCATCTTTTTGGTAATTACATTTTCTTTTCATTCTGATGGTTTTTCTGATTTGAGAAACAAACAGATTCGTGCTTCAGTCCTCTCAGGGATATATAAGGAGAGATCAGGCCAGTGAAGGGATAGGGACTCACCTGAGAATTTGTTATGGTAGAGAAATTCCATTTGCAGACTCTGCCCCGCCTTCTTGGCCAGCAGATAGGGGGTGCTATGCTCAGGGTCGCCTGTTGCACACATGACATCTGCTCCGCTGAACAGCAAAGCCATTGTTTCCAGAACATCTGGTTTCACCACAGCAGCACACAGAGCCTGGTCAATAAAAGAAAATACAATTTTTAAGTGAAGAAAATATGATTCTAGCTATTAAAATGTGTGAAAGTCTGCCAATTCATTTATAAGAGGAAGTCTGTATTTTTTTTTTTTTTTTAATTTTTATTTATTTATTTATTATTTTTGGCTGCGTTGGGTCTTCGTTGCTGCACGCGGGCTTTCTTTAGTTGCGGCGAGCGGGGCTACTCTTCGTTGTGGTGCTCGGGCTTCTCATTGCGGTGGTTTCTCTTGTTGCGGAGCACGGCCTCTAGGCGCCTGGGCTTCATTAGTTGCGGCACGCGGGCTCAAGCTACTCCGTGGCATGTGGGATCTTCCAGGTACAGGGCTCAAACCCGTGTCCCCTGCATTGGCAGGCGGATTCTTAACCACTGCGCCACCAGGAAAGCCCCCTGTATTCCTTTTTAACAAATATAATAATCATTATGCCCTGAATTAACCAACAGACAAAAAAGGCCTGCTTTGCATGAATTTAAATTTCAACCAAAGATGTCCAAATCTCAGTTCATTGTTTTGTTCCTGTGATGTTCCAAATCTTCAAATCCGTCATATTTGCCATGGAAGATATTTTGTATGTTTACATACTATGACAATGGCTGATGCTCAGAAAATTCAAAATATTTCAAATGTAGTAATAAAGTATCCACTAAATGTTTTGTTATGTCATATGAATGTTGTATGCATATATGTCTGTATGTCTGTATTTTCCAGAGCAATTGGGATGTGAGGAATCTTTAAATTACTGTTATGCTTTGGGAATTTGAAAGATGTGTACAAATTCAGGATTTGTGTACAAATTTCCTTTTAGAAGGGGGTATAGGTAGGGAGGAGGAACAGCAAGCAAGACACAATAAGACATGATTGACATGATATACATCATCATTGTACAAACAGTAAAACTCCTGGAACCTGATTTTTTTTCCTTTGAAATAATAAGCTCCCTTCACAACTTTTCCCATCCCCTCTTCTTGCTTCCTCGCTTTATTGGCTTTCCATTTGCTTCTGAACTCTCTGATTTGGCACCCTGATTCCGTCTGACTTCTTACCCTTGGGTTCACCATATTCCTCCTTCCTGACATGGTGCACCTGGACAGATGACGGGTTAATTTGCTCTCTGTAATGCAACTTCAGGACAATCACTTGCTGATTATGCCAATGGGCAGCTCAGAGAAGAGTGTACAACCAAGAAGTTCCAGGACACATTCACAGCTCCAGCCTAGAGGGTCTACTACTAAAAGAGTACTTATCTTTTCTACCATGGTCTAGCTAACCTCTACAATTTCCTTCACATCAGAATCAAGAAGCCTAAATTCTTGTACCTGACTGTACTAATTTGCTAGGTGATTTTGGGCAATTCCTTCTCATCTCCAGGTCTTAGTTTTTCTGCACCTGCAAAATGAGGATATTGGAAAGTGAAACAGCTAACATCCCTCCACTGGGATATAGCCTCTGACTGCTCTCACAATCTAATCCCATGTATTTCCTCTTATTCTCTCTCTCATTATCCTATTCTTTTCCTTCACAGCGTGCTGCATTTGCTATGGTATATTTATTGGCATGAAGCTGTTTATGGTCAGTCTCCCCTGCGTGCAGATCACTCTCATGAATAAAAGAATCACATCTACTGTTTACTACAACTGTACCCCAGAACCTAAAAATGAATTCAGCAATGAGTGAGTGTGCAATAAATATCTATTCACCACGAACACTCAATGGAGAAAGGATAGTCTCTTCAACAAATGATGTTGGGAAACTGAGTAACTACGTGTGAAAAACAAATAAAAATGAAACTGGACCCCTACCTTACACCACTCTAATTTGAAATGTATTAAAGACTTAAACATAAGACCTGATACCATAAAACTTCTAGAAGAAAACATAAGTGGTAAGCTCTTTGACAGCAGTATTGGCAATGATTTTTTGGATATGACACCAAAAGCACAAGCAACAAACACAAAAATCAATAAAGGAAAGGGGGGCAGGATGCTTAACAAATTCTTTGCCAAAAGGGCAACATAAAATGGTCACAAGAAGACCTGGAATCACTCAACCAAAGGCAAACGACACTTCAAATCAATGGCACTAAACAAACTACTGCTTTTAAAAATAAATTAATTGAGTAAATGAAGTTAATTTTGGTGATACCAAGTCAACAATGTACCAGCTGAAGTTATGTTCAGTATCCTGTCCCTAAAATGGGGAAAGTTGTTGAAGTTTTAAATGGTGTGGGCCTATGTCAGATAGAAACTTCAGTTAGGGACAGAAGTTTATTCACTATTGATAACGAATCCTCAAGTGAAATGAAGGGAAAAAAACCAATGGCACAATCTCACAAAAGGAAATAAAACTAAACAATAATTTTATGCAATAGCAAAAATATTTTTAAACTTTTTTTCAAAACCCTTGGCATATATTTAAAAAGACCTTAACATCCATGTCTTTTGTTACATTTCATTGGTTACCTTATTTAATTCTTCCTTGGTAAGAGATGCCCAAAGGGTTTTTCTGAATCTTCCTTCTTTGTATTTCTGAGTGATAAAGTTTTTTCTCTTTTCTACTGGAGAGTCCACGTGTAATTCTTCATCTTTTTGAAGACTACCAGCCCAAAAGTCATTAGCTCTTTTGTTTCCAATGACAATAAAAAGCTGAATTATCAAAAAGAAATTATAAAACATATCAATTCACAAAATGTATTTGAATCTGCAGAAAACTGACTCACATGACAAATTAAAGCATAGCTTGGTATAAAATATGCAAAATACAAGACCCAACTTTTTCCAGAAGATGGAGTGTGAAAGCAGATACTATTTCTATTTTAAATAGTCTAGCTGCTCATAATAATGGTAAAAGATTAGCTAGAAAAGAAACTGCAAGCAACGCAAATTGCAGCAAAAGCATTATTACTTTTTTTTTAACATCTTTATTGGAGTATAATTGCTTTTCAATGGTGTGTTAGTTTCTGCTTTATAACAAAGTAAATCAGCTATACATATACGTATATCCCCATATCCCCTCCCTCTTGCGTCTCCCTCCCTCCCTATCCCACCCCTCTAGGTGGTCACAAAGCACCGAGCTGATCTCCCTGTGCTATGCGGCTGCTTCCCACTAGCTATCTATTTTACATTTGGTAGTATATATGTTACTTTTTGAAGGTAGCTCACATTGAGACAGATTCATTTAAAATGGCTGAGTAGGTGGGCTAACGTGGTTGAGAGTGGTACAGACACCTGAGCAGAGTATGGATACAGGAGACAGCAAGTTAGACATGATCTCAGTTAGTGACAGAGCATGGCCAAGATAAAGAATAGTCGATTTTGCCAAATGTTTTCATTCACTTTTCTGATATTTTATCCATGCTGGGTTAAAAAGAAAGAATGTCAATTCTGGCTTAAGAAAAAGCTGCCAAGCCTTTAAGAGTAGTTATTACTATTAAAGCTCCTTGTATTTTTTATTCTTAAAATAACTGTCTCATTTAGGAAGCATTCGGAAAGTTAAAGTAGAAAGTTACTACTATCAAACAGGCTATAAACCATTTTTATAATGTGGTGAGAACTTGATCAGAGAGCTCTTAAAGCAACCACACCACCCCACTGCACACCTCCTCCTGGACCTCTGCTGACCACCACCACAGTCAAGTCGGACTCACCTCAATGAGTTCATTGCTCCAAATGCTGGCATCCATTTTCAGACTTCTAACCTTGGAATCTTTTGGTCCTAAAGATCTATGTTGCCCTGAAGTCAAAAAACAATTGATTTCTATCTGAGTTTGTATGTAAACGTATTTTACCTTTAAAAAGAAAAGTGTATATGTACGTGTATAGGTATGTGTGGATTAATATATCTTTTGAACTTAAACCAATACCTACTTTCCACCCTACAGTAGTGGTGGTAATCATACAGGAATCATAACCAACCACAATGAAGATAACAGAAATCACCATCACCACCCTGTACTGGTATAAAATTACACTTTTAAAAAGTGTGTATACATGTACATGTGTGTATATGTGTGCGTGCGTATGCATGTATGTGTGCATGTATGTATGTGTATATACGTATATATATATTTTTTTCATTGGTAATTAACTAGAAATTGTAGGTCACTGAAAACATTTTATAATGGGTCTGTGTAAATTATACATATGTGAGTGAATACAGATATCATCCCTTTACTCTTAAAAAAAACTAGCTACAACTGTAATAAATGCCTGCTTAAAAATCTAAAGTCAATTCTTTATTCTACTATTATGCCTGGAAGAGAATGCCCAGCATTCTATCATAATCAATTTAATTCTGCTGTATAAATCATCATTCAGCCATTACTGGGCATTCAGGTGTATGTCAGACTCTTTCTAAGCTGAGATAGAAAAAAGGCATATAAGACATCATCCTTGACGTTAAGGACCTTTTGCCTAATGCGCATGAGAAAGCTCATTCCTCTCTTTCCTCTCTCTACATTACATAGGTTCCTTTCCTCCATTCTTTGAGAAGGAAACTACTCAGTGCACAAAGCCCTAGAATTCCCAAGGCAAGAATCTGCATAGGTTTGCACTTATGGAGACTACAGAAAGGCAATACCAAAAGGAGTCAAGCTCGAAAGCATGCAGGAAGAAGGGATGCTGGAGTAGCCTAGGAAAGAATCTGAGTTGAGGCAGCAGGAAAAGAAACAATGTGGAGAACAGATTTAGAGATATTCAGAAGATAAAACTGATGGGACCTGGTGGGCTTTAAGGAAAGAGGGAGGGTCAAGAGGGTCTCTCAAGGTTTAGGCTTCAGTGTAGGGTAGATAGTATTGCTTCTGACCAAGATTTGGAATATAGGAGAATATACAGTTTAATGTAATGAGCTGGGCAGCAATGAGAGCTCCATTTTATCATGTTAATTTTGAGGTATCTTGGGCAAATCCAAGTTGAGAATCTAGCAGGAGCTATAAGAGTAGAGTTTCCAACAGAGTGAGAATCCCCTGCTTAAAAATGAGTATTGAATTCAAATGACAACCTCACTCAGGAACATCAGAGTGAAAGAGAGCTTAGGATATAATCCAAGGGAACACACATATTTTAGGAGCAGGCAAAGGAAAAGTAACCTGGAAAAGGATGACCAGAGTAGTAAGAGCACACTAAGAGGAAATGGTGTGTCGGAAGTTGTGGGAGGATGGAAAGTCACTGAGAGACAGATTGGTCAAGAGTGTCAAATACTGCAGAGAAGGCAGTGAAGATAGGAACTGACCACATAGAAACTGAGAGGTAAAATACACTGGTAAAATATTTTTACTGGAGGTGAGAGAAACGAAGACTGATTACAGGATGCTGATGATAGACTAGGAAGTTAAAGAAATGAAGAAAACCTGTGCAGACCACTACGCTTGAAAGTATCTTGTCTATGAAAGGAAAAAGGAACAGAGAATGACACGTAAGAGAATAGTAAGTTTTCAGAAAGCTGGTGTTAACAGAATTATGCAAGTTTATATGCTGAACCAAATAAACCATAGTTGAATACAGTTGCCCCTCGGTATCTCGGATTGGTACCAGGACCACCCACAGATACCAAAATCCGAGGATGCTCAAATCCCTTGTATAAAATGGCCATAGTATCTGCATATAACCCACACACATCCTCGTATACTTTAATTCATGTCTAGATTACTTTTAATACCTAATACAATAAAATGTTATGTAATAGTTGCTGGTACATGCAAATTCAAATTTTGCTCTTTTGAACTTCCTGTAAATTTTTTTTTTTCAAATATTTTTGATCCCCAGTTGTTTGATGTAGAACTGTGAATATGGAGGACCAACTGTACTTACACAGAGAGTGAATAAGTGACAGGGTGAGGATCCTGAGAAGAGAGGAAAGGAAGAGAACATACGTAGACAGAGCAGCCTTAGACAACACAAACGCTATCTCTTCCAATGAGACTGGAGAGGAGAAAAGGTTAGGAAAAAATACAAAGTCAAGGAGGGTTAAACGATGCTTTTTATTGTTGCTATTGATGTAGGTGATTAGCTCATGAGGACATCTACCTCAGTGTGATGAGAAATGTGGTAGCACAGAGCTCTAGAAAAGTCTGAAAGGCCTGAAGCAGCTGTCCTGTCTTTGCTCTGAGGTGCTCTTCCTCTGCATTCTCTCAATGAAACCTGTGCTCAACTCTATTCCTGCCCTTATCACACTCTATTGCAATTACTATTTATATATTTGTGCAGGAAATGTCATGTCTTCTCTTACAGATCATTTTAATTCCCAGGACCAGCACAGTACCTGGTAGAGCTGAAAAGCTGAAGGAATGTTTAGGTTGTAGCTAACTTTTTCCAAGACCTCCACGGTCGCATACCTAAGCTAGGGTCCATTCCCTCTACTCACTTGGACAGCTGTCTTACCTCCCAAATACAACGAGCTGTCAAATAGTTTGTAAGGTATAAGATCACAAGATGAAAATAAGTCACAGTACTGGTTACTTTCATAAACTTCAATACACCTGGAAAATGCTTCTATATAAAAATTCTCATTATAAGAGATACCAGATCTGGTGAACCAAGATTAGAGCGCAGAGCAGACTGACGTGAAAAATAGATCTTACAAAATATGACTGAGGAAAAAGGGACAAATCATACGAAGAGCAAGCGTGTTCAGGGTGCATTCTGAAACACATTCATCCAAAACCTAAAACTTTCAGCATTGTCTTTTTAAAACCCATACATGGGCCAGTAGGCACAAAAAAATGATTACATGCTTAAAAATCAATTTTTATATCTAAGTCATGCATAAGAGAAGTTTAGAATGATATTTCTAAATTTGATTTAAATGTAATAAGTTTTCTCTGTTTTTATTTTTCATAGCCGTTAGCTGGGACACAGTATATACGACACTAAAGAACATTCAGTGCCAATCTGCCACCAAACAGTGATGCGCGTAACTTATCACTAATTACCTGCACACTTCTTACAGATGACAACACAGAGATTGATGGATGCCCAGTCAGGATTTGGGGCTTTACAATCTGCACAGCTCCTGTTGGACTCATTGAACCAAATCTTCTCAGCTACTTCATAATCAGAGAGAGTTTCTGCTATCGATTGCTGCACAGCTTCAATCCACTCTTGTTTCTCTTTTTCAGACTCAGCTGTAAAGCTGAAACAATTAACGTTTCTGCATTATCGATCTCCCTTGTAAAGGCCAATTAAGCAGTATGTTCAGTTTGCATATTCATTTCACTCATAAATTAAACAGCTGCTGAAAAATATGCCTTCCAGGCGGCTGGAGTCTTTTCTGTTAAAAATCATCTCATTGAGAAATCTATTTTTTTTCCTTTAACTTTCCACATTGCTTATGACTTTGTTTACCTATCTTGAACCAAAATTAACATACACATTTTTCTGACCAGGATATAAAAATCACCTTGTTAGGTCAAAAGCTTAAAAGAGAAGTCATGCTTCCTAAGCAGTGGTTACATAATAATCAGTAAGAGGCTGGCAGAGTTTCAGGACTATTGGCTTATTTTGCCAAGAAAATATGCCATAGTCTGAAACTAAGTTATCAAAAACACTCACGAGAAATTTTGATTTTTTGTCTTAAAAATAGATTCTTGTTTTTAAAATAGAAGAATGTCCAGATGGCTTTAAGAAACTGAGAAATCGAAAAAGTTTTAAGTGATTACTATTCTAACAGAATTCTAACTCAGTTTTAGCCATGTAATTCTTAGTGTTTACTGGGTGCCTGAGTGAAGGAATAAAACATTAAAACATCAGTTCACTCTTTCAAGAAATATTTACTGAGTACTTATAATGTGCCAGAAAATGTGCTACATATAGTGCTCCAAACTCAGTCAATGACCCACAAAATGATGCTTTACACTGAAATTTTCTGTTCTGAAGATGAAACTGCTTTGAGATACAATGAAAACAACAGAGGATTAACATTTTCTACATAACCTATAAAGAAATTGAGTGGCCTACATGGATTATATTTTTTGAATCACTTCATGGTTCCATCATCACTATAATATTTATAAATTCCTTAGTGGTTTCTGCTTCTCTATAGAGATTGGTCAGAGCCCATATGGTACAATGGAAAATAGATATTTGGTCTTAGTCCCTGGTTCCTGATATATAGTTCCCCAAACCCTTGGAATACCCTGAGTGATAAAAGTCCTTTATACGCTAATGAGATAGCTTGTGGCTGAAGGCTAGACAGCTTCAGGATGGGAGCTGGTCAGCAGAAGACCAAGATGTGACTAGAGACTTGGAACTTTCAACCAGCCCTACCCCGTGACCTCTGGGAAGGAGAGAGAGGCTGGTGGAGTTAATCAC
The DNA here is from genome assembly GCF_009873245.2 of Balaenoptera musculus. Classification (NCBI taxonomy): domain Eukaryota; kingdom Metazoa; phylum Chordata; class Mammalia; order Artiodactyla; family Balaenopteridae; genus Balaenoptera; species Balaenoptera musculus. Next base: position 79,028,893 of record NC_045789.1, on the reverse strand, counting down.
CAATGGCCCAGGATTTCATCAATCTTGCCTATGAAATGAAACCTCCATAAAATCCCCCAAACCACAGGGTTCGAAGAGCTTTCAGGGTGATGAACACCTTGAGGTGCTGGGAGAGTGGTGCACCCAGAGAGTCATTACAGATTATTAACACATATTAAGAACACACATTAAGTTTTCTGTTTCATTGTCATAATAAAGCAATTACCAGAGTGTCATAATACAAGACATGTATCAAAATGCTAAGATATTTGATCATACGTGCTATGAGATCCATTAAATTCAGCAACATTTTGAGCTGAAGTTCCTTTTAGGAAATCATGGAGCAATTGTAATTAGGGATTGTTCTTAAAGGACAGACTGTATTTGGTTAGGCTAAAAGAGGCAAAATAACAATACAGCTTAAAGACAATGTAATATCTCTTTTTATTTTATACCTTCAAAATAAAGTAATTTTTCACATATTTGTGGATCAAAAATCACCAAGCCTTCTAAGAAAAGGGGTATTACAAAAAGAAACTACACAAATCTCATGAAGTTAGTATCTTTCAGGTTGTATGATTATTCAAATCACTTTTGCAAGGTGTTATTATACACTGGCTAATAAATTACACAATCTGAAAAAGTAAAAACATAATTTTTTTCTTTGTTTCAGGTGTACAGCAGAGTGATTCAGTTTTATATATATCTATATATTTTTTTCATATTCTTTTCCATTATAAGTTATTACAAAATATTGAATATAGTTTCCTGTGCTATACAGTAGGTATTTGTTGTTTATCCATTCTGTATATAGTAGTGTGTATATGTTAATCCCAAATTCCTAATTTACCTCCCCACCATCCCCTTTGGTAACCATAAGTCTGTCTTCTATGTCTGTGAGTCTGTTTCTGTTTTGTAAATAAGTTAATTTGTATCATTTTTTTAAGATTCCACATATAAGCGATATCATATGATATTTGTCTTTGTCTGTCTTCACTTCGTATGATAATCTCTAGGTCCATCTAGGTTGCTGCAAATGGCAAGATTTCATTATGTTTATGGCTGAGTAATATTCCATTGTATATATGTACCACACCTTCTTTACCCACTCATCTGTCCATGGACGTTTAGGTTGCTTCCATGTCTTGGTTATTGTAAATAGTGCTGCAGTGAACACTGGGGTGCATGTATCTTTTCAAATTAGAGTTTTCTCCAGATATATGCCCAGGAGTGAGATTGTAGGATCATGTGGTAACTCTATTTTTAGTTTTTTAAGGAACTTCCATGCTCTTTTCCATAGTGGCTGCACCAATTTACATTCCCACAACAGTGCAGGAGGGTTCCCTTTTCTCCACACCCTCTCCAGCATTTATTATTTGTAGTCTTTTTAATGATGACCATTCTGACTGGTGTGAGGTGATACCTCACTGTAGTTTTGATTTGTGTACCTCTAATAATCAGTGATATTGAGCATCTTTTCATGTGCCTATTGGCACATTTTTATATACTGGCTAATAAATTATACAATTTGAAAAAGTAAGAACATAATTTTATTAAGTGTCCTATAAGAAGTAAAATCACCACTGGTAATGTAAAAGGGGATCACTCAAGCTTTCTTGTAGTAGTACAAACAAAAAATGTTTAAATATAACTTACCTAAAACTCCTATAGGGAGTGATTATTTCAAAAGACTGTTTCACAGTTCGGTCCACTTGCTTTACATTTGCTACATTCATAGGAATTATGGTAATACCAAGTCCACTCTTAAAATCCTAGTTTGGAGAAAAACAAACAATTATAAAGAAACAAAAATATGGATTTTGAAAGTACATTTATATTCTCTAAAATTTAATAAACCTCATCAAATTTTCCTACAACATATAAAGATGGAATTAATTCATTAAAAATGGATTGAGAGTGGTTTTATTTTAGGTAGTCACTTTCAATACATGGTAACACGATAGCATTTGAAGCTTGACAGGCTATTAATAAAGCAAGGGTCTTTTCACATGAAACATAAGTTGACTAGGACATAGATCTTGAACTACATATGCCTTCCTGTTAACAGTTAGGCACTTTTTCACCTTTAGCCATTTAGTAAAGGGAACTAACAGTGAACTAACCCTTACCATGGGCCCAGCCGTTTTCCAGTTGGGGGAGCCAGATGATACTGTGAGGTTGGTATAATTACTAATTAGATAAAAAGAAGGGAAAACCGAGGCTCAAAAAGGTAAAGTGACGCGGAAAGTGCGGCTGGCTGTACCTGGTAGAAAGGGACTGAAATCCAAGCCATCTGACTGCTCACTCTTTGTTCTGCTGTACGTTGTTACGTCTGCTCTGTCACATTTTCCTCATTTGCTCTCAACCAAAAGCATTACTTATATTACAATTTTATCTCATTTCCAATATTTCATTACTTTCTTCTTCCTTCAATTAGATTCTTTAAAGGCTCCTCTAATGCTATTTTCGTATGAAAACTGCCATTGGTTCAGCACCTACAGCCACTATGTTCAGCTTGATCTACCAAAATTAGAAACTGTTCAAAAGGCTACAAAGTCTGCCTTCTAAAAGCATTAAAGTTTGCAATATATTATCTAGCCATAAGGGTTCTGGAATTTGATTTCTCAAACCATCTCACACCTTAAAAATACAATTAATCTGTACCTCGAAAAATGAATTATCTATGTGAACAGGTTCAGATTAAATGTGCTCTGAATTCCTAAATTAAATTATGACTAGGAAAAAGTAGCCATACTAAAGACGACTGCAAAAAATATTGGCCCACTTTCAGGAAGGACACTTCTGGCAGAGACCGTGAAAGAAACAATTCACAGGTCTTCTCTGTCTCTCCTGTTGTACAAGCTAAAAGCAAAAGTACTATTTTCCCATCTCCCTTGCAGCTAGGAGTGAACATATGTCATACTTATGGTCAATAAAATATAAATAATTCCTGGCCTGGGGGGCAAGAGGAGGGGGGTGGAGAGACAAATCTTCGAAGAAAAGAATTTCATTCCTTTCCTTTCCATCTTCTCGGGAAACAACATCTAGAAGCACAAAGCCATTTTAGAATGTAAGCATCCTTGAGATGAAAAGCCTGAGGACAAATTCTTGTACTGTAAGGATGCCAGAGTGAGGAAAAAAAAAATAGGAAGAATCTTGTTCTCTGATGGCATTAGCAAGAGATTTGTTAAAACAAATCCCTGTCTATTTAAACTATCCTTCAGGTTTTTGTCATCTGATACTAATACATTCCTGGTTGATAAAATAAGTGGTATAAAACAACATTATAACAAATTTCCCCCATTCGTAGAGGGTTTCCATTCACAAACTGCAGAAAAGTTTCACTTCATATTTTTTAAAATGCACAAGTTTTTAGTGAGAATGAAGAAATGACCCATTTGTAAATTGAGTATGATTTTTTCTGATGAAAGAACAATGGTTCATTTTGTTGGGAGAAACAAGCCAGAAATTGAGTCAGGAATATAAAAGATGCAGAGACATGCTAGGTGTTGTGAAATACTTAGAAGGTGATATACTTCTACTTTGTATCATAAGCCCACCTAACAAAAAACAGTACTATATGGAGGAGGGGAATCAAACTTTTCCAATCTCCCCCATTTTAATAAGTTTTAGCATATTGGTATAGAGTTAAACTTATAATTATCAAATTAAAGAAAACAGATTCTCAGTTATCTATACCAATGCTCCTGCTGGATAATGTAACTATTGGAGAAACTCCCAGGGCATGTGATTAGAAATTCAAACTCTCTTTTATAAATCAGAAAATAAAGTAGGGGTAGCCAGGTAAGATATTTTAGAAACAGCTTTCTGATGGCTCAGCTTGATATGGGGGTACCTCTAGAATAAAACAGTCAGGCTGCATCTTCTTCAAACAATTCTCTGTGATGCAGCTTTTGACAAGACCTGGCTATCAGACTACTCCCGCTTATTATTCTCTGATGGGGGCCTGGCCTGCAGGTACTGTGTGTTACTAAGGGCAGAGATACAGACTCAGACCATCAGACTAGCAGATGGTAAGACTGACAACCTTGGATGGAAACTGATGAGCCTCATCAAGGCTCCAGCCTGAAGAGATGGTGCCTCATTTCGACAAGCAAGTCGTGAAGTATCTACATATAAAGCTGCGACTTCTGTTAAAAATAAAACAAGTGAGGGTTGGCTCAAGGCCCCAGATTTCTCCCAAGCAAGGCAAAGATGATTTTTTCGCCTGGAAAGAAACTGTAACCCATTTATCAGCTGCTTGCCATGGCCATATGGTTTTGAGTAATTAGAGTATCCACTGAACTCACCAGCGCAAATGGACTGTAAAATGTACAGCAGAATAACAAAATAAATGTCAGTGCTCTTGAAAGCTATTAAATATGAAACAACTGCATTTCTTACTAAAAATACTTGTGGTGACATTAAGCCATGTTTTCACACAGTCTTTAGAACATGTTTAGAACATATCTCATTCCTAGATGCTCATCAGAATTACCTGTGTTGATCTCTTCCTCCCACCCTGAGATTCTGATCCCACGAATCAGAGGGCTTGCCTAAGGATTTTCAGTTAAAAAAAAGGCAAAACAAAACTACCACCATATGATTCTCATACGTAGCAAATACTGAGAAACAATGAATTAGACAGCAGAACCAGTTGTAGGATCTAGACAGTATGAGCCTACAGCACTTAAATATCAGGATACAAACATTTCTCTCTGCCTTCTGCAGAGCAAAAAAAAAAAAGCATGCAGTCAGATTATACAAAAACCATTTGAAATTATTAAGACTAGTGGTTAAAAATAGGCTGGTCAGAACACAGTGACACGTTGGATTGTCAAGAACCTATTTGTCCTGGATTCCAACCCTTCTGCTAATGTCCAAAGGCTTTAAAAGCATTGGTCTTCATTAAGCATATACACTCCATAACTGATTTAATATCTGTTAGTGCAGTGCTCTGAAGCTTACAAACAGCTATGAACTCTTATTTGATTTTCTTAACAATTCTGCAAAGAAGGCAGAGCAGATACAGCCATTTTTAAATGAAAACATTTGTCCTGGCAAAACCGTGTTTGGTAAGAACCTAGCATCTGCCAGAAATGTGCAAAGCTGTGGGTCTGCACAAAAGCATAAGACAGGGTACTCACCTCGGGGAAGCTTAGAGTCTAAGGAGGGAATGAGAGAGAACTGTAATAAGTGCAAAAAAAAAAAAAACGATCCATGGCTGTAGGGTAAGCACTGAATCCAACCCAGACAAGAGAGAGCTGTGTTCGTATTTTTTCCAAAGGAGGTGACACTTGACTGCGCAAACAACAAAATCCAAACCAGCTTGATCAAGCGTACCTCTCTCGCTTCAGTTCACTTGTTTGCAAAATGGGGCTAACAGTAGTACCTATTGCATCAGTGTGTGAGGATTAACACATAAAAAATGCTTAGAAGAATGCCTGGCGCAAAACGTGCTATCTACTCCCAGTTAACTAATTGTTATTATTATTGTTATTTTATACCTCTTGAATGTGAAGGCAACCGAACATATTACCTATTAAAAAGTTAATTACAAGAAAATGCATGCTTAAAAATAACTAGCAGGCAGATATAAATTTTGTAAAATGGGATGGAATGTGAGTGTTAAACTTTCAAGAAAATTAAAACTAAATTACCCATTAACTGCAATCTGATTGTGAGCACTATTCTCATTTTGGAAAATAGGCACGAGTTGGTAACATGCCAGACTTCAACCTTTAAAACCCTATAAACTGCATTGAAAAAAAACAATAGCATAGAAATTCAATAGGTAGAAATATATTGTTACAGAAAGCATAAGCTAAAAACAGATTCTGGAGTAAACTATATTTTACAGTTAATTTGCTGTCATACAATGTAGGATCTCAAACAGCATGAATGGCCACACTTGGCAGAGCAGGTCTGATGTTTCAAAGGTGATAATGATGATGTGGGCACCAAGAGTCAGAACTGGGGGAGAACCTTGGCTGATCCATTTACTGGCTGTATGACTACTGGCAAGGTCCTTAATTCATCTAGACCTCCATTTCCTCATTTATGAAAAGATAGTACTATCTACCTCATATAGCATTTCTATAAAAACTGAATAAAGAAATACGCATTGGGGGTCTGATACATCCAGACAGTCCCCTGATTTGAGGGTTCTAAATACAGAATTTGTCTTCAATGAGAATATATCCATTTTATTTACAGTGACTGAAAGTATCCACACCAATGATTCCATATTCAACATTCAGATTAGAATTAATGGCAAACATTTACCACGACACTGAAATGGGTTATTTGTACAAATGCGTAGCAACAGAACCTGGCTCAAACTACCTTTTAAAACTACAAAGTGAAAGAGGAAAGCAACAGTTTGATTCCTAAACAGAAAAATTAAAGAAGGGTTTGTTAACCCCAAATTCGCTGAAATCTCAAACCTATTTTTGGAAACACCAGATGCCAGGTTTCCATGCCAGGAATTTAAGAACTCGGTGCTTAGACATTTGTGGGAAACAGATGTGGCATTGTATGACATTGGCACCAGATTTCCAGGGAAACACCAGATGCAGAGTTTGGCCAGATATAGAACCAGAAAACCCACAGGCCACCACCTCCATCCTGCTGCTTCTTTCTGCACCACACAAGCCAGAGCCCTATGAGGTCTATTTAAATTCTGTTAGAGTTTCATTCCCATGCCAGACGCGAGGGAACATTATGTTGGGGGAATGAGTCTCTTGCTATACCCCGATTTGAGAATGTTTAACCAAGTGAATGTAGTTAAAGCCTCAATGCCACAATTATCATTAAATGGATATACAAACCCACCAAGCAAGACATCTGGTTGTAATGAATTCCCTAATATTAACATGATATTCAAAAACTCATCAGGAAAAGATGGGAGACTGGCTGTCAGGACAACATAACAAATGGAAACCAAAGTCAATTATCTTAAATTCACCTCATATCTATTTGCAGAAATTCCGTTCAAGTAGCAGTACCATATATATAACACTACATATATATACCTGAGGGTATGTTCATAGTTCATTACCTATCTAAAATTTTAAAAATACTGGTTTATATACTACACCCCCATCATTTCAAGATAAATAAATGTATAAAAATAATTATTTTTCAGAATACAGAAAGTCTATTAGCTTTGAACTGGAAAATAACACACAATTTATTTCTATAAACAAAATTTCTATGCAACAAAAATTAACTGAAAAGGCTTCCATGGTGGCGCAGTGGTTAAGAATCTGCCTGCCAATGCAAGGGACACGGGTTCGAGCCCTGGCCCAGGAAGATCCCACATGCCGGAGCAAGTAAGCCCGTGTGCCACAACTACTGAGCCTGAGCTCTAGAGCCAGCAAGCCACAACTACTGAGCCCACATGCCACAACTACTGAAGCCTGCGCACCTAGAACCCGTGCTCCGCAACAAGATAAGCCACGACAATGAGAAGCCCGCGCACAGAAACGAAGACCCAACACAGCCAAAAATAAATAAATAAGTAAATAAAAATTAACTGAAAAGTGAAAAATAAGCAACAGCTTAGAAAAACAGTTGCAGAAAATATGACACGAAGATAAATATCTATATTATATGAAGAGCTTAAGGAAATTGTCAGAAGTGACAATATAATTCCAGTAAATAAATAGGAAAAAATGAAAAGAGAATTCATAAAGAAGAAAATAATATTAAGAGAAAAATTTTTGTCAAATATAAACTCTCTAGTCATGAAAACAGCTGTTAATGACTATTAATTCAACCATTTCATTCTACAAATGTTTACTGAGTGTCAGCTACTTGCCTGGAACTCCTAAGGGCACAACAGTGAATAAAGTAAATTGTCACAGCCTTAATTTGGGAATATAAAAATTATAACACTTTTAAAGTTAAAATCAAACTGGTACCTATTCATGTACCTAACAGCATTTTAAATATAAACAATGCTTTAGAAAAGGGTCATAGGAATTCTTGTCCAAAAAGCAAATCTAAAAGAAAGAAAAGGCTACAAACAGAAGGCTCTCAGAAATCTCATTTATTTATCACGATGTGTTACCCCATCAGAAGGTAAGATCCTAAAGAGCAGGGACCTTGTGGGTTACCAGTGAGCCCCTAGTGCCTGGAGCAGCACCAAGGAATGAAGAGGTACCCAATAAACTGCTGTAAAACAGATGAATAAATACAGAAACACAGTGACCTGTAATCACACTCTATCACACAACTCATTTTATACAGAGTTGAAGTAACAATGTGGAAAAACTGTCATAATTATAATATATTGCAGGCATATAAACATAAGCAGAAACAAGGAAGAGAAGAAAATATGCAAAAATTAAACACATGGGGAGTGGGCTGTGAGATGGTGTAAGCATTTAAAGGGATAACATTTAATTTATATAATAGCACCACAGTGTTTTTCAACTGAGCAATTAGGTAAAGAATTTTAGTATCTATTTTTACTTTGCCATCTTCCTCTCTAACAAATGTTTTTACATATCTCTTCATAGTTCTATTCTGCCTCTTATAGCCCATCTGGAAAAACAAAAAAAACAAAAAACAAAAAACCCTAACATTCCCTAAGGCATTTCTCCTGCTCAGAAGCTACTTCAAGTTAGTTTCAACAATGCGCTAATAAATGAAAGGGAAAGAAAGAGATTTAAAACAAGTAAATCTTTGAACTGAGCAACTGAGAAAATGAAAAGTCCATGTTAATTGCATAGAGTTTAGACCTGGCAGTGTACTGTTGATGAGAACGTGCAGACTGGCATCTTCCTTGCTGTTATCATGCCACTTTTCTTAAAAAATAAAGAATTTCAAAAATAAGACCATAGTTATGATAGTCTATGCTAATAGCTATTTTAACTTAGAAAATATAAGTTCTTGATTCAGTAGAAGGGATAGATCCAGAAAAAAATGAAAGAATTACTGCAAATATATCTGTACGGATGCTTGACATGGAATATTAAGGACACCTATTGGAAGTAGAGGAAAAGCACTAGAAAAGATAAACAATAATCCACAAAGTTAGAGTAAATTTCCAGACATACACACAGAGTTAAAGGAACTTATGGGAAATAACATTTTCAAATTGTTTTTCAAACACTTTCCTGTATGCCGATTTTGCAAATGGAGTTTTAATTTTTCCAATAGATCACGCTCTGGTAACAAAAGTTTGTATGCAGAAAAAGGAATTAAGCAGTTATCATATAATTTATAAGCTGAAAAATTTAAATTTTATATAAAAATTGAGATTGTAGGAAAAAACCCCAAAACAGTAGCTATAGTTTAGAACCATACACAAGTTATCAGTAATAGTTTTTCAAAACTATTTAAAAAGTTATTACCACTAAAAAATGATTTTCTTAAATTTCCACTTAAACATTTGCACATTTCAAAGTGTTTGATCAGGAAAAAGACACACTTCCAAGTGAAAGTTAACCTCAAAAAGAGGTATAACAACCCCAAGATTAGGGATGATGAACTAAAAGCAGCACTCAGTGCTGTCACAGGAGATCTTCACACATTTTCCATCTCCAGAAATATCTCGTTTCTTTAGCTGGATGCTTATCATTTTTAAAGAAGAAAAACCCATAAAGCAGTGATTTACTGTGTATGGTTTTTGCATCAGCAGTCACTGAGTCAACTGGGATGCTTTATAGGAATACAGATTCAAACCCCTGTCCCCAGAAATAAGTCAATGGGTCTGGAATGAGCCCAGATATCTGGAATTTTAACATGCAACTTACATAATGGCCTTAGAGATAGTAATCCAACTCTCTTCTTCACATCATGCCATTCAAACCAGAAGAGATTAGCTTAATTATCTGAGCCAATCAGTAGCAGAGCAAGAAGGAAAACCCAGAACGGCTACAGCCCAGTCCAATCTTCTTTGCTCTAAATAAGCTTCCAATCTTCCATTTTAATAACTCTTCAACACATGCTGCAGCAGTTACCCTTCCACCTCTATCCACTGTTTGTTTACTTCCTCTGGAGAAACTTCCAAAGTAAATTAGTAAAACTATGTATAAATAGAGGCAAGAAAAATGAAAATAGTTCATATGTGAGGGGGATGTAGGTCAGTTTTATTTTTTATTTTATTTATACTGTAAGTTATGTGGGCAATAAAAATCACTATTTTAATTTTTTTTAAACTAAGCTTTGATTCTTGGACTTAAATTAGATGCAATACAAATTAAGATACAGAGATTCAAATCTAACACCTCTTACATTTTTACGATTAGTTTTTTTTTCTATCATTTAAAAAAACCATAAGATTACTTCATGTGTTGTGTGTATAAAAGTTTTAGAAGTTACATCTAACTATTTTACTATCTTTTAGTGCTTTTCCTAAAACACTAGCTTAAAGCCCTCTGTATTCAGAAGGACTCCTTATTTAGCCTGTCACCCAAGTTCTTTCCACAGTCTGCTCAACCACGTAAGAAAACCCATGAGCAACTTTCCTCTGGAGAGAAAGACATATACAAGGATGTAAAAATAGATGAAACTGGAATGGTATGTCAGGGCCTAAACATGAAGGGCCTTCCTTAATTTATCCATCTGGCCTTGAGCCAACTAATTCTTTAAGACTTGACTCAAGACCAAGTGCCTTAAGACCTGGCTCTATATAATACAATGCAATTTTTTTTTTAAGACCACATATACAAACAACAGTATGCACTTTTTAAGGGTGCACATACGGGCATGTTAAAGCATTGAAAACAGACTTGAAATATACATTCATCAAACATAGGTTTACTTCTCAAAAGATGAGGAGGGGTCCAGCATAAATGCTTTAATTCTTAAGGAGATAATATTGATTAGTTGTATATGGAAGTGTTTCTAATTCCCAGACTACATTAGATGCCCTTTTTGCCCTTCTCTGTAACTTCTGCACAAGTCTAATAAAGCACGGAGCTCACCATCCACCATAAATGCTGACTTGTCTGACTTTTCCTCCTGGAAGGTAAGACTGTGTTCTCCTCAGTAAACACATCATCTTTAGAGTGCCTGACATGGTATACAATGTTTACTGAATGCACACTCTGAACCTCCTAGGCAACTAAGTTATTCAAGGAAAGAATTCTTAGTCTATTTCTAAAAGGTCACAAGCCAGAAATTTTCTTTTCAACATACACTTTAAAAAGACACTTTGATATAGTGGCTAAGAAGCTAGGCTTAGAGTTATAAAGTTCTTGTTTTAAATTAAACTCTGCAGGATGAACTGTAATCCTTAAACAAGTTACTTAATTGCCATTCTCCTCATCTATAAAACATGGATGAGAATATCTTCCTCCTACATTTGTGGGGAAGATTAAAAGGGAATGTTTATAAATGAATTAGCACGGTACCTGGTACCTAACATATGGTGGTCATTATTATGCTCTTCATGCTCAATTATTATTAAAGCAAGAATTTCTTATAATTTTTTGCTAACCAGAAAGTATTAATAAAACTTTAAAAACATATACTTTTAGAGGATAACATAAACCCAGACAATCTAGCTAATGTAAATAATGAAACTAGTAATTGGAAGTCCATCAGGTCTGTGCAAATAAAAAATGAATACCTCAATTAATTTGGCAGAGTAACTTCCATTCTGATACATGCAAATTTTGCATTTTTAACCTTATTCCAATTTTTTTTAAGTTTTAAGCATCTTTGCAGACTGAAAATGTTCATATTCAATTCATACACATTATTAAGCTGTACATCACCACCCTTCTTGAGGAATATGCTAACTCTCTCCACGTTATTAATATACCAACAGTGCTCAATGATGCCTTCCACAGTTAATTGGCTAAGAAATCTTATCCTTAAAAATGTAATTAATAAATCCACACTGAAGTTCAGAGGATGCCTTGGATAAAGATCTATAGTCAATTTTTTTGAAACTACTGTTTGTTTTGAGTTGCTGTCTCTATCTTCTGTTATGAAAAATGTCAGCATTTATATTTCACTTTATCGTAACCCATTATAATTTATCACAAAATAAGTTCATGTTAGATTGGATATCCAAAACACCCTGCTTAATTCCACAAATAATGACTAAGTATCTAATACATTCTAGGCTGAAAGATTAAAAATTCATTCCTAAAAAGGGGTAAGAAAATAATTTTCTTATACATATTAAAAACCAGGTATGTTAGAGAAGAAGTCTACAGAATCAAATGTAGTTAACAGAATTTGTTAAAACTAACATCAGTCTCCTCAAAACATTTAAATTCTCTACTGAGTCCTTTGATGTTAACAAATTTAATATCCCAACAATCTATCTTATTTATATATGTGATATGTGTGTGTATGCATGCGTGTATATGTGTGTATATCAATCACTTGCCTCTTGTCAATTATCTCCTCGGCAAGCAACATATCTACTCCAAAAAAACCAACAAAAACAAAACCAAAAAAACCCCCAAATCCTGTAAACTCAAGAAAATGTTACCTGTGCCTACTCTATAATTTTCTGTCACAAAACAAAAGAAATAACAACAGGTGCAGAACGAGGTCTATTCAACAACGGCGGTAATGGTTAATTGGTTCTTAATTATTCTCTCATGTAGTTTGTAATGTTACTTCAGCTAAGAATACTTTTCAAAAATTAATTTTCATGATTCTATTTCCTCAGTTCCTTCAAAGGGTGATGTCCAGTCTCAAATTTGATGTAGATTACCTTCCTGATGCTGGTGGAACTGAGAAAATTCAGTCTAACAAACAAAGCACTGTTGTTAATGTAGTTTTGTCATGTTTGTAATGTAAGGAACTACAATTTGCAATCACTGTAACGTAGCTCACCTGTTCATTTTTGCAAAGCCACACACTGTTTCCACTTAGTACAGTAAAAATTTTAGCTTTATAGCCTCTCAGTTCAAGATATCCACATTTCTCAGGTGCAACAGCTCCTTGAGACTGCGAGGAAAGGGCCTGTAACTTCAGTGCATTTAACAGTACGCTGATCCAGTCATTTCTCTCCTCTGAAAATAGACAGGAGAAAATACATATGCTTAGTAAGTTATAAACACATACAAATGTGGAAAGAGATTGACTTTCTCTGGAACAGATCATTTACAGATTCTTTCCCAGAACCGCAATCTAAATGCTACTGTCAGCAAGGCAAATGGCTCAATTTTGTTAGGGAAAAGAAATAACACTTATTAGTCATTCCTTGGCATCCACAGGAGATTGGTCCCAGGACCCACAGCAGATACCAAACTCTGCAGATGTTGAAGTCCCTTACAGTCAGTCAGCCCTCTGCATCCTCAGGTTCATCAACTGACGGTTCTACCAACCAGGGATCAAAAATGTCCTCAGATGTGGAAATCAAGGATATGGAGGGCTGACTGTACTCAGATGTCCTGTAACCAATATCACTGGCTTCACCTGGCAGCTAATAGAAATGCAAGATCCTAGACCCCCTCCAGACCTGATGAATCAGAATCTTCATTTTAAGAAGATCTCCAGATGATGGGTATCCATGTTAACATCTAAGTAGCATTCTGTTAGATTATTCATGAGATTGGATTGTCTCTTTTAATATAAGAAAGTAATATGGCTACTGAACAGGTAACAGATTGTACCCAGCAACGCAGTTACTAAAATATCCAGAAAAGCTTACTTTCTAACAGGCACTTGGAATCTACTCAAGAGTGTGCTTGCCTTGATATTCACTCACCCATTCCATTCACTAACAATAGTATCTTCATCTGTTGAATTAAAACTTAGTTCTCTCACTCTTTCCACAAAGTGACCTTCAACTATGTACAACACATTGTGTTACAGGCATAGGAATTCGATCCAGTCCCCAAAGAGCAATCAAAGCTATAAGTCAAGTTTGATATGAACACATAATGGAACACAGATTACTATAAATGTCATGCAAAATGTATCAAATAATGTATGAGTCAATTCAATGGAGGTAAGTGATTTGCTGAAGGTCATATAGCACGTTAGTATTAAAATTAGAAGAATCAAATGTTTTAATTCTCAGACAATTGTCCTCGGCACTATGAGAAAAAAAAAAAAAAAGGATATTTGTGCGAGTTCTTGAGGATGAGGAGCAATTTAAAAGACAAAACTGGAGTTTGGGAGGAGGATGAGCAAAACAGAATTCTAAACAGAGGAAACACAAGACCAAAGGCGGAAACAACAAACATCTGCTCAGGGACTAATTTATGAATGAGCATATTTATAATTTTGAACTCACAAAGAAATAATGGGAAATATGGCTGGAGATCCTACAGTGCCTAGGTGAGGAATTTGGTCTTTATTATGGAGGCAAAAGAAAACCATTTCAAAATTCTTGGCAAGAAAGGGACATGATTCAGATGACAGACCAAACTGGAAGCTTGCAGGTCAGGAATAAGGCAATAGAGACTTAAAGTATACAGTGAAAAGGGAAACATATGAAGAGTCAAGATATTAAGGAGAGTAAAAAATAGCTGTGGTTTTGAATATGTTTGACAGGTGCTCACCAAAAAATGAATTAATTACTCAGAATAAAAGGTAGCTGGGTATCATGAATCGACCAAAGAAGGTAGAAGGCTGTATTAACAGAACCACCTGAGGTTTTCAGCTCCCTGGCATGAGCATCCAGGCAGACTGATAGCAATATGTGAATGAAGGTAATCTATACAAGGGAAGACTCATGCCAGTGGATAAATGTTTAATGTAAAAGGAGAAGAAACGGTATACCCCTGAGGTATAACTGATTCTAGGAGGCTAGAAAATGGGCCAGCAAAAAACAAATGGAAAAGTGATTATTAAGGTAAAAAGGAAAAAACAAACAAAACAGACTAAATTCCAGGTAGGAAACTTTTTTGAGAAGTAAAGAGTAAGCAGGACCCAAGCTTGGGAAATTGCCTGGTATCTCAGATCCTTCTAAGACAGGTCTGGTTAGAAATAATGTCATTGTGGATTGAAATAAGTCTCCATATTAGGCTTGCTTACATTCCAGCATGGATCCAGAGTTATTTTACAATACAAGTCTTAATTTTTAAAGTATCTTCATTCTTTCTCACCTTGAAAACTACTAAAACCAGTTAGTTGTGTCTTTAATGACCAAGGGCAAAGTATTTATTAAAAACTCATTCAACAATATTTTATTGCAGGTATTACATAATCCTCAATAAGTGTTTGTTCCTATATATCAGGATGAAATATTTCTCAAGTTTCCCCAGCATCATTATAAAGTAAAAGACATGAAAGTATTCAGGTAACTAAGCCTATGTCAATACACAGTAGCCACTCTACATTTTACATCTACACAAACAGACTGCACTGTAATAATTTATTACATTTTCAGTAACAGCAAAAGACCTTCCACTCTACTTGGTGATTACTTGTGATCATTAAGTACACACAAGATATTCCTTCCAAGTAAATGGTATATAATGTTTTCTGTTTGTTTATGTTAATCCATATAAATCACTGACTTTGAAATGTAGGTCATAATTTAATGAACGGGGCCAAAGTGATTGTGGTTTCCAGACTACTATTAGCATATATCTCAGTTTGTCAGGAAATAATTTGAAACTGGCAATTGCATTAACTGTTGGACTTAAGTATATTATAGCTGCATCTCAACAAATGGTGCCCTTATAGCCTAGAAGAATTCTCTAGCTCCTGAGGGCCTCATTTACTAATAGGAAGTAAACAGTCATGAAGAACAGGATTGAATAGTAACATTCAGTTTATATTTAATTACCCACACCAATGGAGATAAACCGTGATACAGACAATTCAAACACAATGAAAGAGATTACAAGTGTCACTGGTATTTGGCTTTGCAAAGTGTGCATACTTGAACATGGGGAACATGCTCTGACAAGTCACAATATTCCAAAACAAATAATGATTTCCCCTTGGGCAAAGGCAAAGCTGGATACTAAACTGGCTTTTGCCTGCTCTTCACACCAAGACACTTTTATTCTTTCCAATAACAAGTGTTTATTGAGCATCTATTTTGATCTTAGCACTGTGCTAAGCACTATTCCCTCTGAGAATATGCTCTGATGTTGATATATCTTTGCTCAGAGTAGAGCATTCCAGGTTGGAAAAAGAAAAAAAGGAGCTAGCAATCCCCTCAAACCTCAAATTATTTCTTGAGGTTTTCAGGAATGCCAACTCAGAGTGTACAAATCAAAAAAAAGAGGTTAAAAAAAATGAACAGGACAGACTTAACATCCTCTGGACTACTGGATTTAGCACTAGGCAAATTCATTGGTAAAAAAGGATTGATTATAGGAGGGGTTACTACACAAGTGCCATGTAAAACATTAATAAAAGAATCTAACAAAGTTTGGATGTACTCTTAACTTTTGATATAATATAACCTAACTAAAGATTCCTCAGTGTAACCCATGATCAATATTAGAGAAGGAATTATTACACACCAGTGTTGTTCTTGAAATTGATAATGATTCATTCATACAAATGTCTACTGAGTGCCTACTATGTTCTAAGCCCTATTCTGAATACCAGGAATGAAGCAGTGAGCAAGACAGATCACAGCCTTACTCTCCAGAAAGTTACACTCTTGTAAAAGGAGGAAGGCAATAAAATGTAGACGTATATTATACGGTGACAAGTGCAATGGGATAAAATAAAGCACAGGATGAGGGGCACAGAAAATGCTATTTTATATAGGGTAACAGAAAAAGGCTCAGAAAGAAGGTGATGGTTAAGCCAAAGCCTAAAGGAAGTGGAAGTGATGGAGCAAGTTAGGAGGAGGACTGGAGGAAGAGCCTTCTGGGATACAGAAAACAGAAAGTGCCAGGGCCAAGGCAACAGCAGATTTGGCATGCTCACGGGACAAGAGACCCCTGTAGCTGCAATGCAGTGAATGAGGTAGAGCACAGAAGGAAACAAGGACAGAGAGACCAGGGCCAGATCATGCATGGAATCTGGACATCACAGTACTTCACTCTCAGTGAGCTGGAAACATGACAGAGCATCTGAAATAAACTGACAGGACCTGACTTTCTTGTTGAAGGATCGCTCTGACAACCGTACTGAAAATATGCCTGCAGTCGATCAAGGGAGGTTGTGACAATCATAAAGATAGAAATGGTGGCTTGTAGGAGAGAGATGGCGGTGGAGGTGCTGACAGTTGGTCAGAACCCCGACATATTTCCAAAGTCAAACTGGTAAGATTTGCTGATGGCCTGGATGTGAGCGAGGTAGGAACAGAGTTGATGATGATGCCAAAGTTTGTGGCCTATTAAATTATGATAGGCAATCAAAGTACACAACAGAGAACTTCCAACTCCCCTGGCTCTTCCTCCAGATAGCAAATGTTCCACGCCTTGCTCCTTTTTTTTTTTTTATAAATTTATTTATTTTATTTATTTATCTTCGGCTGCATTGGGTCTTCCTTGCTGCGCGCAGGCTTTCTCTAGTTGGGGCGAGCAGGGGCTACTCTTCGTTGTGGTGCGTGGGCTTCTCATTGCAGTGGCTTCTCTTGTTGCGGAGCACGGGCTCTAGGCACGCAGGCTTCAGTAGTTGTGGCACGTGGGCTCAACAGTTGTGGCGCATGGGCTTAGGTGCTCCACAGCATGTGGGACCTTCCCGGGCCAGGGATCGAACCCGTGTCCCCTGCACTGGCAGGCGGATTCTTAACCACTGTACCACCAGGGAAGTCCCCTAGCTTCTAAAAACAAGGAAGATTTCAAAACAGGCAAGTCTGTTTGCCCAAAACAAGTAAGGGAGTAAGGGGGATTCATGTTTCTTATCCCAAATTCCCAAGCGTTCTTAAAAAAAAAAAAAGAAAAAAGCTTTGCAGTTTCATAGCTGTCACTGGAGGGCTGTATGATGTTGTACAGAAACAAAATTAAGAGAATAACTCACTTGCCTATCTCCCAGGTTCTAGAACTAGCAAGGTGGACAGAAACATGGGATCTGCAGCTGAGGGCTGGTACTGAAAATGGCCCTTGAAAGGGAATGACCACTCAGAATTCTTTTTTTTTTTTTTAATTGAAGTATAGTTGATTTACAATGCTGTGCCAATCTCTGCTGTATAGCAAAGTGATTCAGTTATACATATATATATACATTCTTTTTTTAATATTCTTTTCCATTATGGTTTATCCCAGGAGATTAGATATAGTTCCCTGTACTATACAGTAGGACCTTTTTGTTCATCCATGCTATATATATTAGTTTGCAGTTGCTAATCCCAAACTCCCAATCCTTCCCTCCCTCAACCCCCTCACCCTTGGCAACCACAAGTTTGATCTCTCTGTCTGTATGTTTCTGTTTTGTAGACAGGTTCATTTGTGCCATATTTTAAATTCCACATATAAGTGATATCATATGGTATTTGTCTTTCTCTTTCTGACTTACTTCACTTAGTATGATAATCTCTAGTTGCATTCATGTTACTGCAAATGGCATTATTTTGTTCATTTTTATGGCCGAGTAGTATTACATTGTATACTTGTACCACATCTTTTTATGCATTCATTGGTTGACGGACATTTAGGTTGTTTCCATGTTTTGGCCATTGTGAATAGTGCTGCTATGAACATTGGGGTGCATGTATCTTTTTGAATTATAGTTTTGTCCAGGTATATGCCCAGGAGTGGGATTGCTGGATCATATGGTAATTCTATTTTTAGTTTTCTGAGGAACCTCCATACTGTTTTGCATACTGTCTACACCAACTTACATTCCCACCAACAGTGTAGAAGGGTGCCCTTTTCTCCACACCCTCGCCAGAATTTGTTATCTATAGACTTTTTAATGATGGCCATTCGGACCAATGTGAGGTGTACCTCATTATAGTTTTGACTTGCATTTCTCTAATAATTAGTGATGTTGAGCATCTTTTCATGTGCCTACTGGCCATCTGTATGTCTTCTTTGGAAAAATGTCTATCAAGGTCTTCTGCCCATTTTTTGAACGGGTTTCTTGTTTTTTGTCGTTGAGTTGTATCAGCTGTTTGTGTATTTTGGAGATTAAGCCTTTGTCAGTTGCATCATTTGCAAATATTTTCTCCCATTCTGTAGGGGTTTTTTTTGGTTTGGTTTGGTTTGGTTTGTTTTATGGTTTCCTTTGCTCTGCTTGCAGGTTTGAATAGGTGCCATTTGCTTTTTTTTGTTTTTATTTCTATTGCCTTGGGAGACTGACCTAAGAAAACATTGGTACAATTTACGTCAGAGAATGTTTTGCTTATGTTCTCTTCTAGGAGTTTTATGGTGTCATGCCTTATGTTTAAGTCTTTAAGCCATTTTGAGTTTATTTTTGGACCACTCAGAATTCGTAAGCCTTCTAACTATGAGAACTGCCCACTGAAAATGTGACATCACCTGTTTTTTAAAGTAACACAACACCTGTGTGACTACAGGTGCCAAGGGCATACAGACTAACTGAAGGATCATTAGCTGTTACAACCCTCTGAGCAATTCCAGCAATTCTGCTTGAGGACAAAAGGAATCAGATTAAATTTTCTAGTTGAGGAAGAGAATTATAAAGATGTTATAACCCTCTGAGCAATTCCAGCAATTCTGCTTGAGGACAAAAGGAATCAGATTAAATTTTCTAGTTGAGGAAGAGAATTTTAAAGATGTTATTATTTCAATAAAATTAACTTTCAAGTAAGAAAATAACAACATTTTCACAAGGAAATCCAGGGGAATTGAAGCCTTAGAAAATTTGTGGGGAAAAGACGCCAAATTGTAATCTTCTTTTAGCAACACCAGTGGACAATGCAGCATTTTTGAAATCTTGACACTGGTTTCAGGGGAGACAAAGGGAGCTGTGTATTTAGGTCACTCAGAACCTTTTCACCAAAAATGAAGAATTCATCTCTGTTACGATGTCAAACTACTGCCCCTTTCTGTTCTAAACTTTGATTTTGCTTCTTGATTAGATTGAAGCAAAGTTTAATTAGGCTTAAAGTTCATTAAGTCAAGTTTTTCATAAGCCACTATGGTTGATTTCTCAGTGTCCACCAAATAAAAATTAACCAACCATTTGTATACATGGAAGGAGGAATAAAATAAAAACTTAATAAAATACATATAGTATCTTGTTGAAGGTTCCATACTAAATATATAGACACATGTGCCATTTACATATATATACATATACACATACATACACACAAACATACACCCTTATACACTTATCTTTAAAAATGTGAGTTGTTACTGTGTAAAAATGACTTTCAATGAGAACAACATATTCATTAATTCTATGTTGACAGTCTCAGTTTTCACTGAAGCAGTATTTTCATGGTTTCAAAAATTAAAGACCTAAGACTTATTTAACAAACAATAATTCATACTAAGGTTCATGAAATTCTTATACTAAGTTTTTTTGTTTGTTTAATAGATCTTTATTGGAGTATAATTGCTTCACAATACTGTGTTAGTTTCTGTTGTACACCAAAGTGAATCAGCTATATGCATACACATGTTCCCGTATCCCCTCCCTCTCGAGCCTCCCTCTCATCCTCCCTGTCCCACCACTCTAGGTCACCACAAAGCACTGACCCGACCTCCCTGCGCTATGCTGCTGCTTCCCACCAGCCAACTATTTTACACTCAGTAGTGTATATATGTCAATGCTACTCTCACTTCGCCCCAGCTTCGCCCTCCCACCCTATGTCATCAAGTCCATTCTCTATGTCTACCTCTTTATTCCTGCCCTGCCACTAGGTTCATCAGTACCATTTTTTTTTTCTTAGATTCCATATATATGTGTTAGCACATGGTATTTGTTTTTCTCTTTCTGACTTACTTCACTCTGTATAACAGACTCTAGGTCCTTCCACCTCACTACAAATAACTCAATTTCATTTCTTTTTATGGCTGAGTAATATTCCATTGCATATATGTGCCACATTTTCTTTATCCATTCATCTGTCAATGGACATTTAGGTTGCTTCCACGTCCTGGCTATTGTAAATAGTGCTGCAATGAACACTGTGGTATGTGTCTCTTTTTGAATTATGGTTTTCTCAGGGCATATGCCCAGTAGTGGGATTGCTGGGTCATATGGTAGTTCTATTTTTAGTTTTTTAAGGAACCTCCATACTGTTTTCCATAGTGGTTGCATCAATTTACATTCCCACCAACAGTGCAGGGGGGTTTTCTTTCCACCACACCCTTTCTTGTATTTATTGTTTCTAGATTTTCTGATAATGGCCATTCTCACCAGCATGAGGTGATACCTCATTGTAGTTTTGATTTGCATTTCTCTAATAATTAGTGATGTTGAGCATCTTTTCATGTGCCTCTTGGCCATCTGTATGTCTTCCTTGGTGAAATGTCTTTAGGTCTTCTGCCCATTTTTTAACTGGATTGTTTGTTCTTTTGCTATTGAGCTCCATGAGCTATTTGTATATTTTGGAGATTAATCCTTTGTCTGTTGATTCGTTTGCAAATAGTTTCTCCCATTCTGAGGGTTGTCTTTTTGTCTTGTTTATGGTTTCTTTGCTGTGCAAAAGCTTTTAAGTTTAATTAGGTCCCATTTGTTTATTTTTGTTTTTATTTCCATTTCTCTAGGAGGTGGGTAAAAAAATATCTTGCTGTGGTTTATGTCAAAGAGTGTTTTTCCTATGTTTTCCTCTAAGACTTTTATAGTGTCTGGTCTTATATTTAGGTCTTTAATCCACTTGGAGTTTATTTTTGTGTATGATGTTAGGTAGTGTTCTAATTTCATTCTTTTACATGTAGCTATCCAGTTTTCCCAGCACCACTTACTGAAGAGGCTGTCTTTTCTGCATTGTATGTTCTATCCTCCTTTGTCATAAATTTGGTGACAATATGTGCGTGGGTTTATCTCTGGGCAGTCTATCCTGTACCATTGATCTATATTTCTGTTTTTGTCCCAGTACCATACTGTCTGGATTACTGTAGCTTTGAGGTGTAGTTTGAAGTTGGGGAGCCTGATTCCTCCAACTCCGTTTTTCTTTTTCAGGATTGCTTTGGTTATTCGGGGTCTTTTGTGTTTCCATACGAATTGCAAAATTTTTTGTTCTAATTCTGTGAAGAATGCCATTGGTAGTTTGACAGGGATTGTATTGAATCTGTAGATTGCTTTGGGTAGTATAGTCATTTTCACAATATTGATTCTTCCAATCCAAGAACATGGTATATTTCTTCATCTGTTTATGTCATCTTTGATTTCTTTCATCAGTATTTTATAATTTTCTGAGTACAAGACTTTTGTCTCCTTATGGAGGTTTATTCCTAGGTATTTTATTCTTTTTGTTGCAGTGGTAAACAGGAGTGTGTCCTTGATTTCTCTTTCTGATTTTTCATTTTTGGTGTATAGGAATGACAGAGATTTCTGTGCATTAATTTTATATCCTGCAACCTTACCAAATTCATTGATTAGTTCGAGTAGTTTTCTGGTGGCATCTTTAGGATTTTCTATGTATAGTATCATGTCATCTGCAAACAGTGACAGTTTTATTTCTTTTCCAATTTGTATTCCTTTTATTTCTTTTTCTTCTCTGATGTCATGGCTAGGACTTCCAAAACTATGTTGAATAAGAGTGGCGAGAGTGGACATCCTTGTCTTGTTCCTGATCTTAGTGGAAATGCTTTCAGTTTTTCACCGCTGTGTATGGTGCTTGCTGTGGGTTTGTCATATATGGTCTTTATTATGTTGAGGTAGGTTCCCTCTGTGCCCATTTTCTGGAGAGTTTTCATCCATCATAAATGGATGTTGAATTTTGTCAGAAGCTTTTTCTGCATCTATTGAGATGATCATATGGTATTTATTCCTTAATTTGTTAATGTGGTGTATCACATTGTTTGATTTGCGTATATTGAAGAATGCTTGCATCCCTGGGATAAATTCACTTGATTATGGTGTGTGATCCTTTTAATGTACTGTTGGATTCTGTTTGCTAGTATTTTGTTCAGGATTTTTGTATCTATGTTCATCAGTGATATTGGTCTATAATTTTCTTTTTTCATGATATCTTTTTCTGGTTTTGTATCAGGGTGATGGTGGCTTCGTAGAATGAATTTAGGAGTGTTTCTCCCTCTGTAATTTTTTGGAAGAGTTTGAGAAGGACTGGTGTTAGCTCTTCTCTAAATGTTTGATGGAATTCGCCTGTGAAGCCATCTGGTCCTGGACTTTTGTTTGTTGGAAGATTTTTAATTACGGTTTCAATTTCATTGTGATAGGTCTGTTTATATTTTCTAATTCTTTCTGGTTCAGTCTTGGAAAATTGTACCTTTCTAAGAATTTGTCCATTTCTTCATGGTTGTCCATTTTATTGGCATATAGTTTTTTGCAGTATTCTCTTATAATCCTTTGTATTTCTGTGGTGTCAGTTGTGATTTCTCCTTTTCATTTCTAATTTTATTGATTTGCATCCCCTCCTATTTTTTTCTTGATGAGTCTGTGCAAGGGTTTATTAATTTTGTTTATCTTCTCAAAGAACCAGCTTTTAGTTTTATTGATCTTTGCTACTGTTTTCTTTGTTTCTATTTCATTTATTTCTGAGCTGATCTTGATCATGATTTCCTTCCTTCTACCGACTTTGGGTTTTCTTTGTTCTTCTTTCTCTAGCTGTTTTAAGTGTTGGGTTAGATTGTTTATTTGAGATTTTTCTTGTTTCTTCAGGTGAGATTGAATTGCTATAAACTTCCCTCTTAGAACTGCTTTTGCTGCATACCATAGGTTTTGGGTTGTCGTGTTTTCATTGTCATTTGTTCCTATGTATTTTCTAACTTCTTTGATTTCTTCAGTGATCTCTTCGTTATTTAGTAGCGCACTGTTTAGTCTCCATGTATTTATGTTTTTTAGTTTTTTCCCTGTAATTGATCTCCAGTCTCATAGCGTTGTGGTCAGAAAAGATGCTTGATACGATTTCGATTTTCTTAAATTTTCCGAGGCTTTATTTGTGACACAAGATGTGATCTATCCTGGAGAATGTTCCATGTGCACTTGAGAAGAAAGTGTATTCTGCTGCTTTTGGGTGGAATGTTCTATAAATATCAATTAAATCTATGTGGTCTATTGTATCATTTAAAGCTTGTGTTTCCTTATTTATTTTCTGTTTGGATGATCTGTCCATTAGTATAAGTGGGGTGTTAAAGTCCCCTACTATTACTGTGTTACTGTCGATTTCTCCTTTCATGGTTGTTAGCATTTGCCTTATGTATTGAGGTGCTCCTATGTTGGGTGCATAAACATTTATAATTGTTATATCTTCTTCTTGGATTGATCCTTTGATCATTATGTAGTGTCCTTCCTTATCCCTTGTAACAGTCTTTATTTTAAAGTCTACTTTTTCAGACACAAGTATTGCTACTCCAGCTTTCTTTTGATTTCCATTTGCATGGAATATCTTTTCCCATCCCTTCACTTTTAGTCTGTATGTGTCCCTAGGTCTGAAGTGGGTCTCCCCGGGATCGAGTGGGCCAGGCGATCGCCCTTGGCTCCTGTCTCGCTCCTCCTGGAGGGCCCCTCCTGCCTGCCTCTCCTGATCTCTGCAGCCTCAGGGGTGCCGATCCTGTCTGGCCTCCACTTCTCCTCCTCCCTCACTCACCCCACATCCTACCGGTTCACTTGGGGGTTCCTCCCATCTCCTTGGGCATCAGGGTCCCCCACCAGCGGCTGGCAGGCACCCTAGTTGTGGGGAGATGCTAACTCCATGTCTTCCCACACCGCCATCTTGATTCCACCCCCTCCATATACTAAGTTTACATCATAAAGATGAACTATATACCCCCGAGGGACTTATTGGTCCGTTGTAGACATGTAACTTTTAAACATGTGTGGGTTGATACATTTTCTTTAAATAAAATGTGTCTGTTTAATTTGTAACTGCCACAAGTAAATATGGCTAAACAGATTTTCACACAACTCGAAGCTTTATTATGTCTATCCTAAAATGCAGACTCTGTGGCATATGTGAATTTCCCTATGAGAAGCCAATGGGAAGAGGATAAGCACCTCAAAGAAACAGGCAATCAGCTCGGGCAGTGGAGACCAGAGCATAAGGACTGACCATTCTGATAGCCAGTCGAGAGGAGCAATGCCGTGTGTTTTAAGAAAATACAGAAAAAGAGAAACTGTGATTTCAAAAAAGAGTCTCATATTGAGTATCACAACTGTGGATAATTTTCTGAATTTCAGGCATTTGATTCATAATACATATGTCTATATCAAATACTCTAGGACAGGGGTTGGCAAACTTTTCTGTAGAGGACCAGAGAGTAAATATCCCAGGCTTTCCTGGCCATACAGTCTGCAGCAACTACTCAGCACTGCCACTGAGGCACAGAAGCAGCCATAAGGCAACATAAATGAATGAGAGTGGCTGGGGTCTAATAAGATTGTACTTACGAAAACAAGCAGCGGGCCAGATTCAGGTTACAGGCCAGTTTACCAACCCCAGCTCTAGGCTACAGTTCTTGGCATTTGTTTTTAAATAGCAAGTCAAGTGAGAAACACTTTTTACGTTACACCTGGGCAGTATATACATAGGTATGTTTCACACTATGAGACTTACACTTACTGTAGGCAGTGCACTTTGATATTCCTTATTCTACTGTATTTTATATTTGTTTGGTTTTTGTTTTGCGGGACTTTGGGGGAACCATCAGAAACCACTACGCTGATCTCACAAATTGACAGTGAGTGACTCACAGTTTGAAAAAAATTTGCTGCAGTGTGAGCAGCAGTTGGGACTTATCCATTTACTGATTATACCAAGTAATAATGGAAGTTTTTCAGTGACATAAAGTATTTATTGAATACTTTCCATGTGCCATGCACTGGCATATGTTCCAGGAATCCAGCAATTAAAAAAAAAAAAATTGCCCCATAATACCTAATATTGTTGTAATTTATAAAAGGTAAATACTTACATGTGTAAAATAGGATAATAACTGTACTACCTACAAACCTCATGAGACTATTGGGAAAATGAAGCATTTAGCAAATATCACATATTCAGTAATTTTTCCATACCACTATTATTCAAATAATTAAGTACCAAGAAGTACTTTTTAAAATCCAGTTATCATCTTTACTAAAATAAAAGATGCTTTAAGTTAAAATTCTAATTCTTTAGTTAATGAAGATGGCCTTATTTACATTATTTAAAAGTAGTACTGATATACTGAGAGTCAATCGAAGTTACAACAGAGAAGTTTAATTTGTCTGTCTCTCCCTCCCCCATCTCCCCAACCCCAAAAAAAAAGAGTCAGAGAAGATTTAAAGGTTTAGACTCCATCCACAAACCATGTGCCATCTTTAGATCAATTTTCACCATCAAGTGACCCACAGCAGATGATACAGGTGAAAAAAACTCAAGAAATATAAAAGATACTCCAAAATCTATCTTAAAATGATTACCATGCCTGCTTGATCATAAAAATAGGCCACACATAAACTTCATAAAACCAATGTTTTAATTGTTAGAAAAATTATTTTTCCACATTGAATAACTATTTTGCATTATCAACAGCTAAAAGTGAGCTCCATAAGAGCAGAGATTTTTGTCTACTTTTCTTCACTGCTATATTCCCCAAATTTAGAAGAGTCCTTGGCACTTAGTAGATTTGCACTAAATATTTGTTGCATGAAAGAACAGTGAACAAACAACAATGACCTGTCAATTTGTTTATGTTTTAATATAATGGCATTCAAAAAATTAATATAAAATGTAAATCATTTAAAAGTAACATATTTAAAGATTGCCTGACATTTCTAGCTTAACTGGTTTATTAAATCTTAAGATTGGTCAGAAATTAATGTCTCTCTTTTTATAGGGATAAAGAAAGAATCTTACCTTCTTTTTCTACTCTAAAAACAAAAGTTCTTTGTGTTGTAACAACTTCAAATTTGTTGTCTCCTTGAACTCGTACCGTAGATATAGCAGAAAGGGGAATTATTCCTTTTGAATACTTCTCCTGTATTGGTCAGAGAAAAAGATCCATAAAGAAGAAACATTAAAACAAAATTCCCATAATCAAAAATAAAATGGCAAGATATTTATAAGTGCTTCTCTTTCATAATTTCAATCTAAAATTTTAAAATCACATATAAATAGCATATATCCTTATATAGACTTAATTCCCCAGAAAGGAAAATATTAAGTGCCCCTTCCAAGTGAGATGTCTTTTCACTTTCTCTTCATCTGCAATTAAGAGACAATGACTCACATACAAACAACATAGCAGACCAGCAATACATAGTTCCAAAAAACAGCGGTATGTTCTTTGAAACAATCTGGTCAAAATGATTTTATGGTGTTTGCAGGCATCTGCTGGCCATTACAGGTACTGTAACTACACCATTTCAAAACCACTGTAACATATTGTGAACAAGAATATTATCTAAGAAACCAGACTGTTGGATTGTATCAATTAACCCATATTACTCAATGCTCTGGTAATGAAGATCTTAATCTCACACTGCATCACTTTTTATTCTCCAGTGACTAAACAGTGAAAAAACATGGATTCGGCTGTTTGCAATTGGCATATGCCTATTACAATTTTGCTCAAGAAAGTCATTCTTAAGACTCTTGATAACTTTCTCCGTCTGCATTTTCCTGGACCCTCCTAAACCAATTGGCATAATCATCGCCCCCATAATTTCAACTATTTACTAAGAGTGTAACATTTACTGGGCCCTGTGTGGAAAGAAAATTCCAAGAGTACTTATACATTCAAGTGGCCTCAAAATGAAAAACCAACTAACCAAATGAGAGAAAAGTTTAAAAATGAGTACAAAACATGGGAAGTAAGAGTATGAAGATGAGAATTCTCAATTCTGCTTACAAGAGGTCAGAGGTATTTTCACAGAAATAGAGACATTTGAACCTGACTTTAAGAAACCTTAAGTTAACCAAATAGATAAGTGAGGGGGCAGGGGGTATCCTGGCCAGAAAGACTGAATAACAGGTGTAAAGTAGAGAAGTTAGAGGAGTTGCAGTGTCGAGTCAAAAGAGATGAGGCTAAAAACATAAATCAAGGCCACATCATGAAAGGTCTTAGTGTCAAAAGAGTTTAGACACAACTTTATGGGGTTTCTTCTACAATTCCTTTCCATCATCCATGGAACCATCACTTTTGACCCGGGTCCCAAGTATCTGAAACAACTGGTTAGGAAAAGAATGCACTAAACCATTCCATGCAGATCACAAGTGTCAAGTTGACATTCCTCCCAGCGGCAAACCCCAGCCATACATAGGAGATAGGTAAAAGACAGTTGCTGCGAGCAACATGGCAGTCTACTGGGAAGTTTCTCCTCTGCCAGTTGAAGAGATACACTATACTCTCATGGTATTCCCTCTCAGTTATTTGACAGTTTCTTCTACTCTAAACCCCATTCCTGCCTTTATGTATCCATCAAAATCCTATCCATTCTTTAATGCCATCTTCAATAACAACACCATGAAGGCTTTTCTTTATCCTCTCAAGCAGCCAAAATCAAGTAAGATACTTGAACTGTGATTTAGGAAGATGAGGTGGCAACTTCCTGGAAAAAGGGGAGGAAGGTCAAGGAATAAGTACTAACAAAGTAACTTTTTCTCCCCCTTATTTTCCATTTTTTTGGTTTTACCTTCTGTCCCTAAGGAAAAAAAAAATCCCTTCTTACTATTTCAACTACCAACTTTATGTGGAGAATTCTAAAATCTGTCCCTTCCTTCCTTCCTTGTCCATTTCCGTCAACTCCACTCCCATATTTTGAATCATCAATGGGACATATAACTGTCCCATAACCACCTCAAACTTTAAAACTGAATTACCTCCTGGAAACATACCCTCCCTCTATATCTGTCCATAAAAATATCACTCTTCTGGTCAATCAGTCTTCAGTAGAGTAGCCTTTGACTTGTGCTTCTCTTTTGTACCCACATAACCTGGGACTCTTCCGACATCTACATGGTCAACTTGCTCCCTACCACTTCCTGATTCTTTCTAGTCACATTAGCTTTCTTGAAGTTCCATGAATACATTGTGGTTCTGCTCAGTCCCATGACTCTACATACTCTGTTCTGCAAGGAAACATTTTTCATACCCATTTTCACATACTTACTGCCTCTACATCTTTCCTATTTCAGCATGAATATATGCTCTGAAGAAAGCCCTCTGACCAGTCTCTTCTCTCAGGCCCTTCATCCTCACCCAGCCAGATAACCCTAAATTAACAGTAACCTGTACTTTTCCTCTATAGCAATTACTAATTCTAATTTAAATGATAATTCTTTATATTTACCGTGGGATCATCTGATCAGTACAGTCCTTCCAAACTGACTGTGCATCTTACATCTATTTTCTCATTACCTTTCACATAATCAGTATTGCATATTTTCTGAATGAATGAATCCTATGTCCAATCAAGCACAATTATACAAACTCCAACAGCTCATTTTTAGTATTTTTTGAAATTCATTTTTTTAAACACCTCCACTGGCCTATACAGCCTACACCCTGATAAATTAATGCCTGATTTACTGCACACTCTCCTGATTTCCCTCCCTACTTTCAGCTTGTTTTCCCTCTCACCTTTCCTGCATATTATTGTTCAAATGTCATAGTTGGAGAGAATAAAGGAAACATTCATGGAGGAGGAGAACAGGATCGGTCTTGAAGTTTGCACAGGATTTTCATGGATGGTAATGGCTAATGAGATTCAGAGGGAAGAGCAAAACCATGGAGGTGAAAATACAGGAACAGACACACAAGTTCTCCACAGTTGTACCAAGACACTGTTGAAAAAGGTCACTGCAAAGAAACACATGACATGATTGGCTAAACAAAGAAAACCCAATAAATGCAAGTGGGTTACAATGGCAATATTAGGCAACACCAGACCAGGAAGTGCTCTAGGAATTGACAGGAAGGAGAGAATGTCTCCCTATTGTCAGGCAACCTGAGAGATTCAAAGGGGCACAGCACCTTTGGGGACAGTGATACAGTCTCTCTGGCTGTAAGTTTGTAGTGGCTGAGTCCAGATAGTGAAAAATCCAGAATATCCAGAAACATTTATTTTCTTTATCCCCCAGGTGATCCACTGTCAAACTGTAGTTTGCCTAAGAATTAGAGGACCTTAAAAAAATACATCTCTAGTGAGATAATTAACTATATGTTGAATAAAACGTTACCATTAACGCATTTTTCAGTAGAGAAAAAAATGAAGCAGCATTGTAGAGAAAGACACAGGAATTTTAAAAAGGAGATTTTTCCTTCTTCTAGATCTCTTCAAAGAGATTGAAAAAAAAATTCCTTAAAAACATAACAACTCACCAACATGCCTACAATAATAATGTTGTTTAACGTTAGTACTTATGGAGGAGTAATAGAAAAATAAATTCCCCAGAAGTGATAAAAATGTACTTAAGAAGCGGAATACTCTGCTACTTTAACCTCAGGAAGTTGTAGTTTCTCTAATGGCTCATCTATAATCTTTTCTGAGATTCTAAGATAAATCTCAAAATTTTTAACACTGTAGAGTTGATTTTACATTTCTATTCTAACACACAATAAAGACAAAACAGGAAAAGAAAAAAACTAAACTAAATGACACTAGGCTCAAAATGACTGCATTTTTCAGCGTGTGAAATTTTCCTTAAGGAAAGAAATTCTAAAGCATCCCTTGAGCCTATAATACCCAGATATCTAGGTCAAGTTTGCCATTTATCTACCACTTTCAGACAATGAAATGACCACAGGTCAATTCTGCTCACAGCTGAGTGAGAATGGGGGTGAGTGAGATCTCTTGGCAGGTGACGAGATATCAAGGCTGTTGGGATGATGTCATTTTCAGTAATACAATGAAATGGCCTTGCTGAGACATGATTGAGCAGCACTGAGGAAAGCAGAAGATAACTAGGGGAACAGGCAACTCTGCAAACTACCTCCTGAAAGCCCAACCACAGGCTTCTCAAGGGCACATTTAAACACTGAAAGACACAACTCCTTGGTGCACAGGACCACGAAAACTGCACACCCAGCTGAGACAGAAGCTATGGCCACACTTATGCTCTCTGTTCACTGGCCTTGAAATCCCCTCTTCCCAGTCCACCAATCCATCCCTTTTGCCAGAAGGGTCACAACAGAAACCACGTCTCCTTTTAGGAAACACCCATCCTAGTGTTTTTGGTTTTATTTGCCAACGTGAAACCACTCATCTGAGTAGTAAAGGAACGAAATGCCATAGGAAACAAAAATTTGATTTTTTTTTTTAATTTTAATGTCAAGGTAAAGAATTTGTAATAATTCATCTTAACAAACTTTTTATCTCAACTTAAAACCAAGGCTGCATCGTTTTTATTGCGTCAGTGTGGATAGGTGCTCAGCTCCTCACTACAGTTGAGATGAGCTTTTAAAGGACAAACAGAGTGAGTCTGGTTGGACAGAGACACTAGAAATTCTCTCTCCTGAATGATAATGATATCAACACCAGCAGAGCCTGATGGCACAGAAGCCTGTCTCACTCCTGAATAGTTTTCTTCCTCATTTCAAGCAAACCAGAGAAGGGCACAGGTGCTAAAGAAAACCAGGGGTCAGATTGCATCAGATACAGAGACTACATTTTACCCACCCTAGGTTACAGAAATTGTCTCAAGATTCAAATGAACAAGCAAACTAAAAACAATAGCTAAGGCAGAAAACTAGCTTTTAAAAATGTTCATCCCATATCTTGCAAATGTCAAAGGGGTGTGTTTAAACCTATCTGATGCTTTAGTGGGATCACTGCAAAGTGAAAGCAATTAATACTTCTCTAAACTTTCTATTATTCTTAGTGTTGTAACATGCAGTGTGTATTACTTTCTGTCTAAAAGCATACGCTCTTCTTCCTTGTAGCACTGATCAATACATGAAAGGGAATCTAAATCTCTATTTGAGCCACAAATAATACCAATATTAGGCAGTGAAAAATCGCTAAATAATGAGAAGATAATATTAGATTATAAACTATAAATAAGAGGATGTGGTTAAGTGTTAAATCAATATATTAAAAGAATGTATATAGTTAAGATTGTAAAATTATATGATTTTAACTAACAAAAAATACGGTCTATTTATTAGTTGCAACTTTTTAGTTAAGGAAATTTTCAAACACACAGAAGTTGAAAGATTAGTACAACGAACACTCATAACCTCAACTGGACAGTTGTTAACATTGCTATTTTTTGTTCTACCTAGCTATGCATGTGTGCATATATATATACACACACATATATATAAATATACACATATAGAGGGTATATATAGATAGGTAACATCTGAAAGACATTTGCGTATATAATGACACTTCACCCCTAAATATTTCAGCCTACATCTCCTAAGAATAAAGACATTCTCAGCCCTAAGGTGAAGGACATGATCAAAATAGTATCATGTCCGTTAAGACTCAACTGCCTAAAGAATATATTGTAGCCACTTGCACATCAAGATATTCGGTGTGCTCTAACTCCAAACACAACCTTCTCAGCTTCGTCTCCCACTAGTCTCCCGAACATACTCTATTTTCCAATCAGAGAATCTGGGCATCTCATTGTTCTCTCTGCTATCAAGTCCTGTTCTTTCTAGTTTCTTTACGTACAAACATTCTTCTTTCTTCAAAATTCATGGCCATTAGAAATCTCATGCAAGAAGCGTTCCTTGGTTCTTCCACACCCCTTCCAGAGGACAAAATAACCTCTCCTTGCTTTGCCATTTTCTACTTGTGGCGTCATTTTGTAAACATTTTTGAGCACTCTCTAGGATAAAGGCAATTTCTTATGTATCTGCATATCACTTATAGCAAATCCTGTAGTTTGCAGGAGATATTCCATAAATAATTGTTAGATACGTAAGTTTTAAAAAATCCCAATTTTTTATGTCTGGGAAAAGTTAAACTATGGAAAGAGTTAAGTGTTTTATCCTATGCAAATTCTTTTCATATTCTTAATCCAACTCCTATTCTTACAGACCAAATCACGTGCTTAGTTTATTGAAGTACACTCAGCATGCATAGGACAATCTTTGAAAACTGTAAAACGTACTTACCTTATCGTTATTGTAATAAGAAATGCTAAGGCCATCAAATTTCACCCATCTCTTCTGAAACATGCGTTTTCTGTAAAACGTATGAAATTGTCATTTTACATTTAAGAACCATGCACTTGGATTTTAAATACATTTGTAATATAGAACTGTGTTGAGTACATTCCAATTTGCTAGTAAGCAGTGAAGAAAACAGTAGGCTATGACAACGTACAGTTTTGGCAATGGTACAAAGGAAAGGAAATACGTACAATGACACTTTCTAATCAGTTGACCTAGGTGTTTTTAAAAAAGGATACTGCTAACAGTGTCATCATTTTTGAAAATGTAACTTGCAGTGTCATTATCCACATCGGTAAGGTTGAGTGGAAAACAAAGTGTGGTCAGAAACACTATCATGGCACCCATATCCCTTAAAGGAGATAATTCCTCAATGAAGTTAACATAAATTTTTATCCTTCATTAAGCTTATAACATTTTATCTTATTTTTTAAAATTTTTGATTTTGGGCATGCATAATATTTTGCTAAAATAACAAAGCTTTGTCAATTGGATTTACATAGATATATTATTTAATTCTGATCAAATAAGCTGAAAAGGCCCTGACTAAATATGGAGAATCATTTGCAATCATCCAAAATTCATTGAAACATTAACATTTTGAGAAAAAGAATCATATGAAAGGCAAATGCAGTTTAAAATGGTTACTGACATGAGAAACAAAGCAAAATAATGTCATCATATGTTCCCTATTTAGGCATAAAGGAGAAAAAGATTTTCTGACTATATAAGGGAAAAGTGAAGACCCATTTCTAGTTGGGCTTGTTTTTGTTTTTTGTTTCAGTCCCCTTCCCCGAAGTCAGACAATCCTAAAGGTTGTGAATGTCTTATTCTCTATATGACTCTCAGTGTGAACTGATACAGTCTAGATACTTTTAGCCTTTATCACAGATAATATATGAAAACTAACTTCCTGTTTAAAAAACCAGTCATCTCTAAACAAATAGGTAGATAACCGCGTCTACCTCTTCCTTTTGCAGTTTTCTAACATGTTTAAGATAAGGAAATGGTATAGCTTTCTGTGGTTTTCAGAAGACTTAAAGGTAGAAAAAGCACCTCAGAAAGTGTGGAGAACTTGTCTTCTGGGCTCTTTCCTGGGCCACACACACCTATTACTCTAGTGAAATACAGTGAGCTGCCCACATTGATCATTAGCCGCATTATTCTGCTTAAGATAAAATTAGAGCAAACCTGATCAAACTGAGAAAAGTTTCAAAATTCATTGGTATGGACAACACTTTCACATATAAGCACTGAATTAATCATGAAGTAATAAGAACATAAGACCTTACAATTACATAACTACAACTAACGATCCAGCCCTCTTTCCATCTTACTCCCTCATCCTTCTGCTTCTTTTTAACTTCCCTTGGCCTGTCATGTGTTCTCTTAACCTTGCAACATCCAACAGTGCCGGTTTTCATTTCCTTCACTGACTCAAAGGTTCTTCAAGTTGCCAGCATTAAGAGTTACAAGGTAAAGAAATACTAAGCAAACACACAATCATTATACATTGAATAAAATCACTTAGCACTCATTTCATACTGTCTGTCACACTTAAAGGCAGGTGAGCAGACATCTTCCCACACAATCTCAACAGTAATTCTATAAATCAAGATTTTGCTTTAGGCCCACCTTACATGGTGAATAGCAGTAAGTGAGAGCTCAGTAGTACATATAATCGTCCATTTTAGAATAAAAATAATCAACATCTGTGGGAGATAACGGCCTTAGGACCTTCCATTACCCCTCTAATTCCTTTGCTAACTACTGCTTACCTTTCAGAGTTCCACCTAAACCACCTATACAGATACTCCTTCCCTGATGAGCCAATCCAAAGCAAGTCACAAAGCTGTCCTCTCAAAGCACCCTTTCCTTTTCCTCATGGCACTTAACACAATCTCTAATTACATGTTTGTTTAGTTGCTTGATGTCTCCCACACCAAGCATGTTTCACTCTCTACGCTATGATCAGCAACTAACACAGAGACACATATGACACTAAAAAAGAATCTGTTCAATGAAAGAGTGACATGATTAAGCACATATCCCCTTAGCAAAAAACAGCCAGATGACAGACAGATAAAACCTCAAATGACCAGCACTCAAATAACCAGAATATTTTAAAAGAAAGGCTGCCAGAAGGCGAGAAAACTTCCGAAACCTCAGAGTTAGATTCGAAGTTTCAAAATGTGCCAAAGCTGGAAGTGAAAACAAGTTTAGAACCTACTTTTTTTTTTTTTTTTTTTTGGCTGTGTTTGGTCTTCATTGTGGGCTTTCTCTAGTTGTGGCGAGCGGGGGCTGCTCTTTGTTGTGGTGCGCGGGCTTCTCATTGCGGTGGCTTCTCTTGTTGCAGAGCAAGGGCTCTAGGCACGCGGGCTTCAGTAGTTGCGGCTCGCAGGCTCAGTAGTTGTGGCACGCAGGCTCAGTAGCTGTGGCGCACGGGCTTAGTTGCTCCACGGCATGTGGGATCTTCCCGGACCAGGGCTCGAACCCGTGGTCCCCTGCATTGGCAGGCGGATTCTTACCACTGCATCACCTGGGAAGTCCCTAGAACCTACTTTAACATGTCTTACTTAAGATGGTTTAGTTGCGGCCACTTGGACTCAAAGTTTTCTTAGAATTCCATCACCATCTGGATAGACAGTTTGAGGTCTGAGGCATCATCCAGGAACTTAACATTCATGTCCACAGGAAAATGAGAAGGAGAGGAGGGAGGGCAGACAGCTCAGAGATCAGTCAGAGATGCTACCATGTGACAAGCTACAGTTCTCAGGCACTGACTAGAAACCACACACTGGATGCTTGGCTTTCTGAAGAAAGCCAACCAAAACATCAGCCTCTGAGAGACTCAACTCCTAAGATATTCCCCCAACTATTTTTTAATTTTCTCAGCTACCAGGTGACTCTTAGATGTGTTCAGCCATTTTAATCGAATATTTTGAAAGGTTAAATCTGTTTAATAATCTATGGAAGGACAGGTAAATAAGACAAATCCCAGCCCAGTCTGAAATGGAATGAGAGTGTGGCAGCTGAAAAATCAAATGTTCTGTAGTTGGAGAGAGCCACTTTGCTATCCTGCCGTTAAAACATTACTTCTGCTACCATTCATTCATCCAGTCGGCCATCAAATCTGTGGGTAACTATTCTGTGGACACTATCCTCCAGCCATACTGCCCCCTCTGTCTAGATGCTTTCTTGCCTCGTGGCCTTCCCATATGCCATTTTCTTCATTGGAATGCTCCCTGCCTGCTCCTGACCTGGCTGGCTCCTTATCCTTGAGATCTCGGCTCAAAAGTCATTCCCCCAAGTGGCCACCATTGAGTAACACATAGATCCTTCAGGTTCCTTTGGTCTCTTGCTGCATTTCTTTACTTAATGACACTTAGCAGAATTTGCAATTATATATTTGTTTTGTGTCCTCCACCTCCCATACTAGATATTGAGATCCTTGAGTGCAGAAACCATTTGTTTTTTTAATCAGTGTAAAACCAGCAACTATCACAGTTTCTAGCATATAAAATATGCTGAATATCTAGTGAATAA
Source organism: Balaenoptera musculus (assembly GCF_009873245.2). Lineage (NCBI taxonomy): Eukaryota > Metazoa > Chordata > Mammalia > Artiodactyla > Balaenopteridae > Balaenoptera > Balaenoptera musculus. The sequence continues at coordinate 78,992,321 of NC_045789.1, read as the reverse complement.
ACTAACAAATACGTATGTTTCTCATTGCAAGATGCTTCCTCAAATTTTCATGTTATGTATAGAGAAAACAAATACTACTAACAAAACCACTTCACCATTAATTTCATTTTTTGCTTTCTTCAAGTACAAAGATCAGAATTTTTATATGACAAAAGCTTTGTAATTCATCATTAGTGTCCATGTAATTTTAAAATACATTTTATAGTTAAATATTTTTTAAATGTATTCTTTAAGATGTATGCATTTTGTACCTCCCTATTTAAAAATTCAAATTAATAAATTAAATGTTTCTAAAACTAAATTTATATAAACATGTTTAATCTATTTTGCTCATTAAATGTGTCAACATTCAATTAGTTATTTTCTGCATGTGAACTTCAATACTGAATTCTAATAATTGGTTAATTAAAGATAAGAACTTATACTTAGATCCTTTCTCACAATTCCTCTTTCTAGCAAATGGAAACTTGAATTTAAACTGTTAAACTCAATAAATTAATCAAAATTTCAACTATTGATATATAAAAGGGAAAGCTTAAGAAGCACTGTTTCTAAATTTCAATAAAATTTTAAATTAAAGTATTGGTGAATAGTAAATTTTTAAGAATTATCTTTTCTGTACCAGAGTTAGATATTTTTCTCATGTATTTATAAAAATCTACTTGATACCAGGCAACTAAATCCAGTGTAATTCTGTAAAATTAATCTATTACACACAATTAGAGGTTTCTAAAGTACTTTAAACGCTTTCTCTGACATGTTATATCTTTCCCTTAAATTTCAATTAACAATTTATTTAGTAAATGTTAAAAAAAAAAGACAAAGTATAAAATACAGTGTCACTCTAGTCTGTGTTCCTACTATCACATGACACAAATTAGAACTGAGTAATGGATTATTATACAGAGAAGAGATTTTAAAGCCTGTCAATAAAGAACTTACTTGGCACAATAATCTTGATAATAAAAACAACACTTACATAGTGCTTTGTTCTAGGCGCTGTTGCAAGCCATATACAAACATTAATTCATTCAATCCTCCAAACAATCATATGAGGCAAGTAAGATTATTATTCCCATTTTACAGATGAAGCCACAGAGGAGCTGGCAGGTTAAATAATTTGCCCAAGTCACACAACTGATAAAGATCATTTCTGTGAGTCAAATCCAGGCAGTCTGGTCCCAAAGTCTATGCTCTTAACAACTACACAAAACAGACTCTGGTACATTTTATGGCAAAGCACCCTCAATATCCCTTTAGGTAGCAATAACATTTGACCTTTACCCATTTAATATGTGAGTTCAGTTCTGCAAAGTGCTTCAGAATTCCTTCGGGAAAAAAAGGTAAAGTAGACGTGAAAAATATTAGCCTAGGTTTTATCCTATTTTGTTTTTAGGGTTCTAAAGGAAAACATTTCTTTGAGAAGCTTTTCTTAGAATAATTCATAAGGCATGTGTGGTGTTATTGAATGGATTTCTATAAGCACTTCCCCTGAGCTCTAGTAGGGCAGGTTGTGTAAAGTTTCAACTGCTATCATAAATGCAGCCTCGCCATCTGGTGTCAGTTTTTGTTGTCTCAAAAACTGTGTCTTAAAAATTCTTTTTTAACAACAGTGTATATACAAACAATTACATCTCTATTTATGAAGTATATACATGAAGGCACTCCTGTTTAATTTCAATCCTAAGTGCCAGAAGGGTTTTTTTTTTAAAAGATTACATCTTTTAGCTTTAAAAAAACTACAAAATTGGATAAGCATGCTAACCAATGATATTAATTTAAAGTGGCAGAGGCTACCAAACTGTCATCTTCAAACATCACATAACCGAAATGAACCTCAAAGTAACTAAGTCAAATTTATGGCTTTTATTAATCATGGTATTTTAATCATCAAAAAATACTTCTCAATTATTCTAAACAATATCTAAGAAAAACGGTATCATAGACATGCTGTTCTAAGTCAAATTTATGGCTTTTATTAATCATGGTATTTTAATCATCAAAAAGTACTTCTCAATTATTCTAAACAATATCTAAGAAAAACGGTATCATAGACATGCTGTTCCAGATTCACCTGCCTTGTTTATATAATCCTGAAGAATTATATGCATATTTTATCTTATTTTCTGCTCTAACACTAACTAGACTCAATATTTTTTAGAACTACTACAATTTCCAAAAGTATAGATTTTTGTTTATCTAATTACTCATTTTTTATTTAGTTATTTTATCTCATTACTCTTAAGTATGAGGCTTTTAAATGCTGCAGTATTATATGACCCAGCAATCCCACTACTGGGCATATACCTAGAGAAAACCATAATTCAAAAAGACACATGCACCCCAATGTTCATTGCAGCACTATTTACAATAGCCAGGACATGGAAGCAACCTAAATGTCCATCAACAGACAAATGGATAAAGAAGATGTGGTAAATATATACAATGGAGTATTACTCAGCCATAAAAAAGAATGAAATTGGGTCATTTGTAGAGACGTGGATGGACCTAGAGACTGTCACACAGAGTGAAGTAAGTCAGAAAGAGAATAACAACGCATATTATATGTATATGTATATTATATGTATAACATAAATAATAAGAACCTGCTGTATAAAAAATAAATTAAATTAAATTTAAAAAAATAGTAAATGCTGCAGTATTAGTTATGAAGTGTTTTATAGACACATATCCAAGGAATTATAATATTTCTAGAAAATATCAGCCCTTTTTTCTAGACTGTATTTCCTCACTTTTAAGTAAACCAAAATGACTGTTTCCAAGATTATATGAACCAAAATGAGTTGGGGCCAAAAAACAAAAACAAAACAAAAATTTTCTGAAATCCCAGCTTCCATTTCTGCTTTAAATGAGAAAAAACAAATTTTAAGATAAAATCTCAAGTGCTAAAAGGAGTTTTAGAAGCCAATGATAAAGCACAAATTTTAATGTGTGACTTCCAACTTTTACAATATTCACAAAGAGCTTTGTGCTTATATGATATGGTATGTGAAAAACCACGTTAAAAGACTCAGACCTCTTTATTTTATGGAGTCATACTCTGTTAAAAAAACAAAAAATCCAACATGAAACCAGCTTCTAGTTAAGACGACCAATGAAAAGTTTGCATTTATCTCTACTCCTCCTAAAACCTCAAAGGATTAAAAAAACAAATAAAAATAAATAAATAACTACAAGCCAACACTGACTGAAAAAGTAAATGATAGCATCAGTATCAAGAAATCAGGAAAGCCTAAGAAGGGATAGGAACTAACTCAGGAGGTTTCAGAGAACTGATTGCTAAGCCTCCAAGAGATCAAATTGAGAGGAAAACCAATTTACTCACAAAATTTCAGAAGGTCTCAGGAGATACAGGCACAAGTAACTCTGGAAGTGACTATGAAGGAGAGGGGGTGCTGAGAACAGAAGAGTTGTTGAAAGGCAATTAAAGAGATAAACTTGCACCCCTCACCACTCCATCCCAGAATCCCTCCCTTACTTCTCAGCTGGAAAACTGCCCCTCCTCTTCCTCAACAGGATAATAGGGTTTTATTCACTGGAGAAGATCAAACAGGGGTCTCTGGACTGGGAGACTCAGACAAGGCTAAAGGTAGGGGACAGCACTAAAAACAGTAGAATCACGTCTATATCATAAATATTTATACTCAAAGTCCACGTTCCCCACTGAGCTCCCAAAAAGCCGTTAACCACTCTTACCACCCTCAATAAGGAGATTCATTTAAAAGATACTGGCATGAGGAGTCTCCAAGGAAACACATTAGGAAAGCCTAGCAAGATCATCTTACAAGAAATAGACAGAGAGACCCATCAGGGCCTGATCCAATCAGCTCTGTAGGATCTCATTTTAAATGAACAGCCCAAACAGAGAATCATTCATGAAAGGAAGAGGCAATAGATAGGGCAAACTTCACTGTTGTCTTATTCTAAGAAACAGCCACAACAGCCCCAGCATTCAGCAATTACCACCCTGATCAGCGAGGAGCCATCAACACTGAGGCAAGACTCTCCACTAGCAAAAACGTTATGACTTGCCAAAGGCTCAGATGATGGTTAGCATTTTTTAGCAATATATTTTTTTTTAATTAAAAAAATTAAAAGCCCAAGATTAACAAAACATTTGAGGAAAACATCTCTAAGGTAAAAGATGGGGAAGAAACCCTCCTCCAGAAAATTGAAAGAAACAGACACTACAGGAAAAGAAAGCTTCAAAACACTTATTAATATCCATAGAAAGATAAGAGAATATATTATGTCCATGGAACAATAACAGTACATTATAAGACGAACAGTCAAAAGAAAGAAAGTGCTTTCTACATTAAATATAGGTAAACAAAAAACAAAAGTGGGTTAGAAAATACAAGCTAAATAAGCTTTCTTAGGGGGCTGTACGATGGTGAAATTGATATGTGTATGTATTTTGATTACTTCACAAACTCATAGTCCTGAGGAAGAATTTGTGGATAAATGAATTTTAAGTACATAAAAAACTAAGCAAACCAAAAAAAATCAATAATTATTAACTCCAAGGAAAACTAAAGGTTGCAAATGAAAGAAAAATTAACAATATGTTGCAAAGCTCAAATATGAGTAGCATTTACATAGATATTAAGAGTATAAAACTAAATACAGGTATAACATAGACATTTTATATGGCTACTTTAAAAGAATGATTACATGGGAACTGTGTCTATGCAGGGGGGACAGTGGGTGAAAATGAATAAACATTATATTCCACAGTAGTGTCTCAACAGCTAATTACTAACGCTGAAGAGTCAGAAAGAAACAGTATGAAAAAATTATTAAGATAAACAAAGTAACCCTCAGAATGGGAGAAAATATTTGCAAATGAAACAACAGACAAAGGATTAATCTCCAAAACATACAAACAGCTCATGAAGCTCAATATCAAGAAAAAAAACAACCCAATTAAAAAATGGGCAGAAGACCTAAATAGACATTTTACCAAGGAAGACATACAGATGGCCAAGAGGCACATGAAAAGATGCTCAACATCACTAATTATTAGAGAAATGTAAATCAAAACTACAATGAGGTATCACCTCACGCCAATCAGAATGGCCATTATCAAAAAATCTAGAAACTAATGCTGGAAAGGGTGTGGTGAAAAGCAAACCCTCCTGCACTGTTGGTGGGAATGTAAATCGATACAACCACTACGGAGGACAGTATGGAGGTTCCTTAAAAAACTAAAAATAGAACTACCATACGACCCAGCAATCCCACTACTGGGCATATACCGTGAGAAAACCATAATTCAAAAAGGGACATGGACCACAATGTTCATAGCAGCACTATTTACAATAGCCAGGACACGGAAACAACCTAAGTGTCCATCAACAGATGAATGGATAAAGAAGATGTGGCACATATATACAATGGAATATTACTCAGCCATAAAAAGAAACGAAATTGAGTTATTTGTAGTGAGGTGGATGGACCTAGAGTCTGTCACACAGAGTGAAGTAAGTCAGAAAGAGAAAAACAAATACCGTATGCTAACGCATATATATGGAATCTTAAAAAAACAACAACAAAAAAATGGTACTGATGAACCTAGTGGCAGGGCAGGAATAAAGACGTAGACATAGAGAATGGATTTGAGGACACAGGTGGGAGGGGGAAGCTGGGGCGAAGTGAAAGTAGCATCGACATATATACACTACCAAATGTAAAATAGTTGGCTGGTTGGAAGGAGCAGCATAGGACAGGGAGACCAGCTTGGCGCTTTGTGATGACCTGGAGGGGTGGGATAGAGAGGGTGGGAAGGAGGCTCCAGAGGGAGGGGATATGGGGACATATGTATGCATATGGCTGATTCACTTTGGTGTACAACAGAAACTAACACAGCATTGTGAAGCCATTATACTCCAGTAAAGATGTATTAAAAAAGAAAAAGATAAACAAAGTAAGTACCAAAAGAAACTACTAAAGAAAGCAGGAAGTGGCTGCCTCTTGTGATAAAGTGGGAGAAGAGGAAAACTGCTTTTTTTCCTCCAGTTTTATTGAGATATAATTGACATACAGCACCATATAAGTTTAAGGTGCACAGCATAATGATCTGACTTACATACATCATGAAATGATTATCACAGTAAGTTTCGTGATCATCCATCATCTCATACAGATGCTACATTAAATATAAAAAAAAATCTCCTTGTGATGGGAACTCAGGTTTTACTCTCTTAACAACTTTCGTATAGAACATACAGCAGTGTTCATTATATCTATCATGTTATATATTACAAGTACTTATTTATCTTATAAACTGGAAGTTTGGACCTTTTGACAGTCTTTATCCAACTTCCCCTCTCCCCAGCTATTTTTTCTTAATAAGCCATGCAGAACTTTCAGACGCTTTAAACCATGTGCTTTTATAACCACTAAAAAACTTAATTTTGCAAGTTTAATGTGAACACATGATTTCTTTACCTTATAATTGCCAAGGTGAGAACTGACTAGAACTTACTTTTGGTAACATTATCAAAGGTCACCTGAAATGAAATGATGCTCTTCTGAAAAGAAAGCAAGCTGAGGTTTACTGAGTCCTGCTTAAGGGGCTCTGTAGTCAGACCCAATATTACCTACTTTTCCAACTGATCCCACAGAGGAAGCCTTGACCTTACACTTTTATGTGTGGGAAACAGCGGTTCTGAGACATTGAGTCACACAGCAAATGAGCGATAGCTTGACAATTCTAATTTCTGTCTGATTCCAATACCCTCATTCACTTCTCTGCAGCTAGACTGACTGAAATTAGCCATGTTATTTTAATAAACACTAAAACTAAGAATTTTTTCCTCAAATTACAAATAAAATATGGAAGCTTTTTATTTGCTTGGCATGGTCTTCACAAGTTATGTGTGATTTGAGAGAAAAGGCCAACTAGTTCACCAGTATAAAAAAAGATACTTTTTATCAGAGATTTAAGATTCAACTTCAAGTTCAACATGGTGATTGATATAGAACACCCTGGTCAGATAGAGAGACTTGTCAACTTTCCACTACATCTGCTTTTCACTGAAAGGCTGGCCGCAGGACAGCTCTCCCAGGAGGCTTGAGGCCCTCACACACTTACGGAGCAGGTGGGAAACTGCCCCACTAAAGCGGCCTTGGAGATTCTGGGCACAGACTGGAAAGTCAGCCACTGACAAAGTTACCAATAGTATAAGTCCTGATCTCCCTCCAAGTCATGGGTGGCTTCTAAGTGATCTCTCAATCACTGTTTGTGAATTTGACCCCCTTTTTGGTAGTTGATCACTGGCTTTTTCATTTTCCCTAGTTCTGTGTTCAACCTGGACATGTAATTCTCTGGCAGTTTCTCCCTCCTGGTCCTAGAGCCTAACTTGCGTCTTCCATAAAATAGCCTCAACTAACCCCTCTATTTATCTCATAGACTTCAGGACATCCAGATATCACCGACATCAGTGCCTTTTCACTCCCTCTAGCCTGAAAAGTATTTCATCTAAAAACGCCAGTTGAAACAGTATCCATTTTCCAAAGGTCAGTCGAGCTGCTATTCCTCCTTAGAAGATCTCTGAAGAAATGTTTTCTCAACCCCTCTGTAACCTCATGATTCTGTACTCTGTGGACCTTTCTGTACCAATTATTATACGTTGTCTTTCAAAATTATTTTTATTTGTATTTTTTTCTGCCCAAAGTGGAAGATACAAAAAAGGCCAGGAACACATCTTGCTTATCCTTGTATTTGTCCAGAAATTCTTGAGCATATTACATACACAAATTTCTAAGTTAACCTTGCGTGTTCAGCTCCTGCTGTCCGGGACTCACATTACCACACGATGCTTCTCTACGGTTAAAAACATTAATTTTTTAAAAGAGGAATTTAGCTGAGTAAGAAAAAAAGTTCTAAAACATCTTGTCAAGTAAAAATATGAATTCTTCAAGATATATTGCAGTTTTTATAACTATGCTCAGTGCATGATACCAAACACACAAACATCTTTAGAAAACAGCAGGTTAAAAAGTCAAAAGCATTTCCTAGTTGCAGATATTCTTGGATATTTCAATATGTGGTTCTCTAGAAGGGGTGTGGCACATTCAACCACGTTTTCTTTGATTTACAGAAACTCACAGGATTCTTCCTCTGAGTTGCATATTCAGGAAATTCTGGAATAAATTCTATCCAGTCTTCCATATTTGCATCTACTCAGACTTGCTGTAAAGCTTGAGCTTATTAGTTGCAGATAGGAAAGGGGAAGGAAAGAGACTTGTTTTTTTATCTTCAAAACCCAGTGAGGTTTTTTTTTTTTTTTTAATAATTTTTTACTTTTTTTTTTATTAATTTCAGTTTTTGTTCCTGAAGGTTCTATTTGATTGTCCAGTTGGCCCAGTCATTTTCAATAATCTCTTATTCTTTTTTTTTTTTTTTTTAATTTATTTATTTATTTATGGCTGTGTTAGGTCTTCATTTCTGTGTGAGGGCTTTCCCTGGTTGTGGCAAGCGGGGGCCACTCCTCATCGCGGTGCGCGGGCCTCTCACTATCGCGGCCTCTCTTGTTGTGGAGCACAGGCTCCAGACGCGCAGGCTCAGCAATTGCGGCTCACGGGCCCAGTCGCTCCGCGGCATGTGGGATCTTCCCAGACCAGGGCTCGAACCCGTGTCCCCTGCATTGGAAGGCAGACTCTCAACCACTGCGCCACCAGGGAAGCCCCCCAGTGAGGTTTTTTTTAACACAAGACCATTTATTAAGTTTCTCATCTGCCTCACCTGTTTGAAACACTAACAACAAACCCAAGTTCAACATTTTATCAAGTTTTTTCCATACAATTTTTTAAACCAATAGTATAAGGCTATATTATAATTAGATCATTCTAATAGTTAAATAAATGTTCATACTTTAAGCTCAGCTGGAAATGTTTCCATATTTCTCTAGTTGCATGGTGTTATACAATTATTTTCTTACTAAATATTGGGCAGTTTTCACATACTGTGCATTGATTCAGAACTGGCATTTCCATTTCAAAGCGAACAGACACTCAATCACATGAAATAAATCCAGATTATGAATTTGATTACTTTGTTTAATGTCACTCATGACTGAGGACAATTTCCAACACTATTTGGAGAAGGATAACCAAGTATGGCTATTTTTTTTTTTTTTTTTTTTGGCGTATCCTGTGGGATCTTAGTTTCCTGACCAGGGATTGAACCCGGGCCCACAGCAGTGAGAGCACAGAGTCCTAAATACTGGACAGAGCAGGGAATTCCCACTATTTGTTTTTAAACTGTGTTTTGACAACACATGTACTCACATACAGAAAACAGCAGGTTAAAAAGTCAAAAGGGTTTCCTATATGTCTATAGGGGGGAACAGAATTTAAATAAACGCACTGAGAGTTCACTGCTCTGTTAATGTACACCAGCACTATCAACGGCACCAGCAGATTTCCAACCAATACAGTGTCTGGAGTTTAGTTTTTACTACAAGATCCCTATAAATTAAAAAATAGCTGTTTTAGAAAGACAAAGAAAAAACGATGTCTAATACTAGGTTTTTATAATAATTCATTCAACAACAAACACTAAGAATATCTACCACATGCTAGGCAACCTTCTAGTTGCTGAGGATACCACAGTAAACAAAAACCAATATAGATGACTGTCCCCATGGAGCATATATGCAACAAATAAATCATCAAGTATATAAGCTATGAGAAAAATAATTAAGGGAGTGATGGGGTGGTGAGGGAAGGGCAGTGATAATATTAACTTTGGTGTTCAGGGATTCGTGCAAAGGAGACTTTAGAGCAAGAACTTGAGGGAGGTAAGGTACAAGTCATGCTGCTCTCTGGGTACGAGCACTCAGGGCAGAAAGAAGAACAAGTTCAAAGGTACCCGAAGAGAGATCCTGCTTCTTATTATGTCTAGATTTGATAGAATAATAAAGTAGTTTCCTTTTTCTGTAATCTATCAGGTTATAATTTTTGATGTGGGGCCCAAAGGAGATGGAGGAAGCTGGTATAAGATTTCAGCCAACCCTCAAATCTGTTTTATGCTACTATGGCCCACAAGCCAAACCTGGCCCATTAAATGTGTTTATAAATAAAGTTTTATTGAAACACAGCCTCATTCATCAGTTTACACATTCTCTGTGGCAGCTTTCATGCTACAACTGCAGAGTTGCTGAGCTCCCACAGACACCATATGGCTGTAAAGATTAAAGTATTTATTATCTGACCCTTTACAGAAAAAGTGTGCTAATACTTTCTCTATGGAATTCAGAATGCCATCAAAATCAGTGCTACCTGCACCAAAGAGACATGTGACCATGAGGTAAACAAAGCTCAGTAACCTCTGCATAAGGAATGGGTAGGCATAATTTTGTCTAATTAATGAGCATCTTAAACACCCTCACCATAGCCTACAGAGTCTAACTAGAAAAAGGAAAAATGGAGATTCCATTTGTGGTCTAATAAATACATGCTTCTTGGTCAGTTACACATATTTCTTTTAAGTCATAGCAACATAATCATGGAGAAGAGCTTTTTAATTTCTTGGTGATATAACAAGCTCCTTTGTTTACTTTCCTAGCTGCATCCTGGTAACCTGGAAAAAGACTCTGAAGTCAGAAAACTCAATTATTTTCTCTAAAATGGAAAAATAAAAATCTCAAAAAATTACAGCCTCTAACCTTAGGCAGGTTCAGAATAGAAAGGTTGGAAAGTCAGAGTTCTGATAAAAAGAGAGAGAAAATGTTCTAACTATCCCAGAGGTGGCCAGTAATGGTGAAGCTTTCTCAGTGTGCCTGCAACATAAACATACTAACCCTGTCAAGATCGAGGTACCACCCACCAGAGATCATTCAGGAAACCACAGAATCTGCTAAATCTTCCAGTGATACTTTGAGAGAGCACTGGGATCTCCCTAATCATTTAAATTCTACAGAAATGAAAGACCTGAGACTATTCCCGCGCAATGTTTCATTCCACCAGTGTGTATATTTGAGTAATGACTCATACCGTTGCAATTTGACTATGCATTTACCAATAATACTGATGACTGATGAAAAGCAGACACAGTTAACTACTTTGTCATCCTAATGGAACCAGAAAGGAGTGAGACAAAATACATGATGCTAAGAAGTTCTCTGCTTCAGTTTAGTCAACATCTAATTTGCTAAAGGGATGCAATCCTATAAAGTATTAACCATGTAATTACTAACCACAAAAGGGTTCAGCTTTTTTTTTTCTCTATTTCTTAAGAAATATCATTCTTTCTCCCACTAGTCAACTGATACTTCTTCTGGCAATTTTTTTGCTAATAAAATTTATTTTAGGAGAAAACAAGGCTTTCTAGAAATGATGCACCTTTTCAGGGGAAGAGTAGAGAAAACCAGCACAACATAGAGACTCACCACAACAACTACTTAAACATAAGAGATTTAATCCCTAAATAATTTAATAATTCATGAGGAACATTTCCAGTAAGTATTTCAAAAGGACATTCAAAATTCAGGATGTCAGAAAATAATTCTAATTAAACATAATCCCTCCCCAAAGATTTCTCAGTACTGCAAAATGCTTAAGGACAGAAGTTTCTTTGTCAACAACTGAAATGATAAATCTGCTTTTAAAGTATAATATTCAAGGAACTCTGACCTTTTGTGCAACATTCAAAACTCAAAACAATATATCAATAACAGTGAAGCCTAAAATGTAACAGTGACATACTTTCCCCTAACTACAATAAGCCTTGTATTCCCAAACAGAACGCTGTTATAATAGGAGCGAAGGCCAAACAGTGTGGGCTGAGTAATACAAACCCAATCGGTGTTGTTTTTCTTTGCTACAAATTGAGACACAAGATATTGCATTTTGGTGCAAAGTTAGAAACTAACATTAAGGATCTAGATGTGAAATCAGACTTCCAGTTTTAATTTGCTACGCAGAACCTTAACCCAGAATTCCATACAGCACATGGCCCATGCCCCACATTATATCTAAAGAACAGCATTTGCAAAAGTGTATTGAAAGTCCCTATGAACTGTCTCTGTATGCTTGGGGGGTGGGGAGGCGCAACAGCAACCTAGCAGGTTTAGAAATGGATACGCTTGAATTTTTTAAAATATGCCACTTAGGAAAAAAAAAAACAAAGAAGAATAAATACATACCCTTGGGGACAGAGTTTGTCAAGCCATCCCGATTTAACCTTTCTTGCAGATGATCCATAAAAACAGGCATAGGGAGATATTACATTTGAGGAAATGATTGATGAATCAGCCTTTCCACTTGTTGAGCTTAGTGGATAACTGTGCCTATTAACAGAGGCCAAATTCACTGCTTTTTGAGTTCTAGATTTAGATGGCTTTGAATGTTTTCTTCTCAAACTCTGAAAGCATTCTTCTACCGTTGAATATTCTGATTCCGAAGCAGAGTCTATAGGAAGATTGTTTTTGTCCTCTCGAGGTATCCAAATATCTTCTACTTTGTCTTCACTTATATTCTCCATCCTGTTATCATATAAGCTAAATGGAAAAAGATGGTTTTAATATTTCCCACAGCTCTATGTGACTTAAGCCATTGGTTACTTTTTCTATTTATAAACAACCAATCACAGAAATTTAAGGCCAGGAAAAATCTTGGAGTTCAATTAACGCATCTGATAATTTTTAAAACTTCCTGAAAAATAGAAATCTCTCATTATACTAACACATATTTGAATACTACTAGAAGCAGTGTATTTTTTCTTATGTATCATTTAATCTGACCTGTTTATTTTGGGGGTTGGGTGAGAGTGGTGAGGATGGAGACTGCCATGTTCTCTGCATCACAATTTAAACGTCTTCACCAGCACCAGTAAGTGGCCAGCCACTTAATGGGCCAGATCATGAACCACTACCTCGTGGAGAGAGGTACTGGAGATCTTATTTCTACATGTTGCCCCTTCTCTGACTCTCCACTAATTGACTTCAAGGACCCTATGTTCCATATAATGTAATAAAACAAAGAGTACACCTGACTGGTGAGAACTTTAGTATTATTTTGCATCACTAATGAGAAAAAAACTGCACCACATTGCTAACTAGAAAACAAGAAAGGGCCAGGGTACATTCAGAAGGTAAAAGCTGTATAACGTATAATATTTACTGGAACACACAGTTGCTAAGTATATTCCTATAGATTTAAGGAATGACAAAACAGATTGGCTCAGCCATTTATGTATAATAAAACTCATTACAAAGAAGTTTTTGCTAATCAATGAAACAGATATGCCTAGGAGTCAAATTACATCCTTCTGGACGTGGTATTCTAAAAATCATTGCCACCTTAAAGGACTTAACTTGGCCCCTTCCACACTCTGCACTGTAGTAAGTTCATATCAGATGCCTTCTGAAGATTCTCAATTATTTAGTCTCATCTTAAGGAAACCCTCAACAGTGTTAGCCTTGGAGAATAAAGGTTAAAATAGACAAATGTTAGGTAATGATGCACTACATCAAGTGCTAATAAAGCTGAGAGAAAAATAAAATTTAAGTTTGTACCTTACAAACTCTATTCAATCTCATGTGTGATCCAAATAACTGGATAATTTTCAAGCTGCTTGTCAATGTTGAACTTCTAATAAAAGGATACATTACATTTGTAAAAATTCTGCACCTCACATAGTGACATTTTTGGCACTGCCCCTTTCTTCTTCATAGTAAGGTAACTTCCTATCTTTAAAGTGCAAACATGGTCACCACATATTTGCCACTTTGGGAAAGGGAGAATGGTTTCAATTAGGAAAAGACAAAAAATAATGTGCTACAGACTATAGAATCAATTTACAGGCTCTAAATTCAATTACTGAAATGAGTGCTGTTGTCAAAAGAAAGGATTTGAACTTACCAATATAAACTATTTTCTTAGAAATATAATATGAGCAAGAATTCAACATTGTATATTAAATAGCATTTTATTCAAAAGAATTAACCATCATCAATCACGTCCTCATACCTTGATTTGACAAAAAATGAGTTTCTTTCACTAGTTGTTACCCCTTTGAGTGTTTCTTCCTGGGTCCAAAATTCATTCCTTATGGATCTCTTCTATAAAAAAAATACAAGTTTTTTTAGGGGAGCAATATTCTACAAAGATCCACAGTATCTGGGTTTAGTTTTATTAAACAAACGTCTAATTGTTTAGATCAATTTTCAATAAAAACAATTTAATTAGGGTGACTATATTAAATGGTAGCCTTTTGATCCCTTTTTCAATATTTTATTTAAATCATTAATAACTCATCATTTCAACTAAGAAGAACAGAAGGTGCTAAGAATAAAATTTATTTACTTTTACTTTCCCACTTACTTTTTGTCTTCCAACTTCTCTTTCATCATGACCAAGAAATAAAATACCAAAAGAGCACAAATAGTGGAGAGGAAAGACTGAGTGATAAACTGAATAATTAAGATTTGTAAATAGTTAGAAGTCTGTCTATATTTGGGTATAAGGCAAAGTAAAATCTAGTGGCTTTTGTCAGTTTGCCTTTCCTTTTTACAGGGGTTTGTCTTACTCTTTTTTTTTTTAAAGTAACTTGTGGTAAATTTTGAAAACCCACTGATCTGTATTCCTAAAATCAAACTGAAATGTATTTCTGTGATATATTTTTAAAGATATAAATCTGCCATGATTTTACTGAGCAGAATTTCGCTGAATGGAAATTTCTTTCTTCAATATAACACATTCTTCAAACAGCTTAAAGGAAAATGAAGAGGCATATATAGTCAGAAAAGCAAAGAATTGAATATGGAAAAAAATTAAAATGTATGGGACTAACCTTGGAATTTTCTAGTCTCTGGAAGAGAAAGGTCTCTCCATAAGGGAAAATGGAAGATGAATTCTCCTCATTCGTATCTTTTGGGGGAATTATAGGATGAGAATGGAAAGATGTGAATAATGTGAAATATTGTTTTAAAAAGGCATGTGTTTAATTATTTTATAGCAATATCACAACTTAAGCTTTATTCTCTGAGAGTCCAAAATTCTGCTCATAATTCTTATCCTCAAATCAACTCTAAGCATGATTTTCTCAATGTATACACCCCTCACTTCACAACCAAAACACATTACTCACTGTTTCTCAAAGTGTGATGTGTCACATTTGTCCTTGCTAACCTATAGGATCCACGTTAATATAAGTAAGCACATTTCCCCATACAATGGAAATTGTCATGGTGTGTTTATAATGTTAATTCCTAAATAAGAGGTTAGTTTTAATGGCAGAAAATTAATCTTAATTCTATTGGAATTTTAAACAAATGATCATTAAAAGTTCACTAACATAACAGCTAGATGTTATAGCATTCAAAATGCCAGAATCCACTTAATATAATCCCTCTAATACCATAACTACTAATGCACCTGTAAGTAAATTATTTCAAGAGAATTTCCACAATCCCTGAATTACACCGATCTACAAGAAAGAATTCTCAACACTTGCGTTTTCTGCTGTGACAAATTTTTTTAAAGGTTCAGTAGTCAAGTGTTTGCTAACAGCATTGAGAAGAATGTTCCTGAACTTGTACAAGCAGAATTTTCAAAAAGAAAGAAAAGCCTCTGTCAATGAGCAGTTGACCAGAGCAATGTCAGCCCTTTCCTGTTACCATGGCAAAATTACTTTCCATAAATCTACGCCCTGTAGTTCAGACTGTCAGAAACCACATAATTTAGTTAAATGCTTTCGACTGTGGTTAATGATAAATGAAGCCTGGGTAAAAAAATCTTTTTACATTAGCATGTGCAAATTTCCAGGAGTCTGCGTATATATTACTGTCTTTCATTCACTCACCTTTAAAAGTGTCTGGAGTACTATGAACCTGGCAGACAGTTATTCCCCTATTCCCTATTCCACAGGTGGGCTGCCTTCTTGACCATGATTTTAACACATGTAAGAGTATCAAATGAGTACTAACTAATTTACAGACTTTAAAAGCTGAGACTCACTTTGCTGTGTCATAGATTTTCCAGTTGAGGTAGGAACATTTCTTCTCTCACGGAAATAGCTTAAGGCAAAGGGAAAAATAGATAAAATACGTAAAAATAGATGTTATCATCCTAAGTAAAGGATTAATTGTAGGCACATATATTCTTTTTGTTAGAAAAACCAATATTCAAAAATAAGTTTGATTTTAATGAACAAATACAATGGCCAAATTCCATAAATGTGTCTTTTTAAATAGCCTTAAAGGAAGAGATTTTATTGGATTTTACAAGTGTTTGCTTTTTACATTTATAATTCACAAAAGTAAATGAACATATTTGCGCAAGTATTTATGATTTTTTTTGTCTTTAGCTTTACAATATTGAATAAAAAATCTGTCTGGCTCTAAGAACATAATTTGAAAATACATAAGACCTTTTCTCAAAGATCTCAAAGCCTTGAGAGAGAAATACTACAGGTAATTAATTAGAATACAACATAACAGCAATGTCAGAGGAAAACACTGTGGAAACAGAAGGTAATGAATACCTACCACCATATGAAAGAGTTCTATTTTTCCATTTAAATATAAGGATCAGGACAGTGTCCTTACTTCTCTTAAATATAAATATGCCCAAGTAACTATAGGAAAGACTATATCTATGTAGTTGTAGTTATTTATTTATTTATATCTATATAAAATCACAGAAACCAATGAAATAGAATATAAACAAAATTTAAAAATAATGGTAACCAAAAGCTGGTTCTTTGAAAAGATCAATAAAATTTGTAAACCTCAGGGAAGGAAAATAAGAATGAGAGACAAAAGAGACAAATTACCAATATCGGGAATGAAAGAGAGGACATCACTACAAATCCTACAAACATTAAAGGGATAATTACAGATTATTAAGAAAAACTTTATGCCAATATATCCAACAATTTAGATGAAATGGAAAAATTCCTTGAGATACAAATGATCAAACAGGACACGAGAATAAATAGAAAATCTTAATATCCCTGTATCTATTAGAAAAATTGAATTCAGTAATAAATCACCTACCCACAAAAAGCTCCAGGCCCAAATACTGCACTGGTGAGCTCCACCAAATATTTAAGGAAGGAATATACCAATTCTATGCAAACCTTTTCAGAAAATAGGGAAGGAAGGACTACTTCTAGTTCATTCAGCAAGGCCAGTATTACTAATACACAACCAGTCAAAAACAAAACAACAGATAAATGTTAGACAAATATTCCTCATAAACTTAACATGCAAAAATCGTTAACAAAATATTAACAAATCAAATCCAACAATACATAAAAATGATAATATATTATGACCAGGTGAGATTTACCACAAGAAAGCAAAGTTGGTTTAACATGGAAAAATATAATTCACCAAATTAAGAAAATAAAGGAGAAAAATCACATTCTCACAGCAATAGATTCAGAAAAACCAACTGACAAAATTCAAAATCCATTCATGACAAAAACTCTCAGCAAACTAGGAATAGAAAAAAACTTCCTCAACCTAATAAAGGGCATTTATGAAAAACCAACATCATAATCAAAGATTAAAGACTGAATCATTTTCCCTAAGACTGGAAATAAGGCAAGGAGGTGGGCGCTCACTAGTTATATACACATTAGTTCATAGGTTGCAGTCAGTGCAACAAGCGAAAGAAATAAAAAACATTCAGATTGGAAAGGAAGGCCTCTTATAAGCAGAAGTCTGTATCTAATCAACAGGAAATCCTTAAAAATCTACCTAAAAGCTTCTCAAACTGCTAAGACAGTGTAGCAAGGTACCAGGATGGGGGAAATATTTTTAAAAATCAATAGTATTTCTAAATACTAGCAATGAACAATTGGAAAAATAGTTTGAAAATATAACTTTTACAATAGCATAAAGAAACATGAAATACTAAGGGGTAAATTTATCAAAATATGGGCAAGATCTGCACACTGAAAATTCTAAAACATTGCTGAGAAAAATTAAAGAAGACCTAAATAAGTAGATATATCATGTTCATGGATTGGAAGACTCAATATTGTTAAGATGTGAATTCTCCACATATTGATATATAACGTCAACATAATCCCAAACAAAATTCCAGTGATGTTTTTTATAGAAATTAACAAGGTGATGCTAAAATTTACATGCAAATAAGAACAATTTAGAATGGTCAGAATATTTAAAAGAAAGACAAAATTGGAAGATTTATAGTATATGATTTCAATATTTAGCCTAAAACTACAGCAATCAAATTTGTGCAGTACTGATGAAAGGGCAGACATATAAATCAATGGAATTAAACAGAAAGTCCACATATACTCCCACACATCTACGGTCCAGTGATTTTTGAAAAATTATGTCATGGCAATTCAATGGGGAAAGGATAGTCTTTTCAACAAGTGTTGCTGGAATAACTGGATAGCTCAATTTAAAAAAAGAAATGAATATCAACCATTACTTCATACCATATACAAAAATTAACTTGAAATGCAGTTTAGGCCTAAATGTTAATACTAAAACTCTAAACCTTCTGGAAACCAACAGAAGAAAAATTTTGCAACCTTTAAGTATGCAAAGATGTCTTAAATAAGATACAAAAACCACCATCCCCCCAAAAAAGTTGGACCTTTATGCTGTCACATATTTCTGATAAATGACTTGTTTCCAAAATATAAAAAGAATACTTACAATCTATTAATAGGAATGATTCAATTTAAAAATGGACAAAAATTTAAATAGACACTTTATAAGAGGATACACAAATGTGATAATAAATACAGACTCATTAGAATGGATAAACTTAAGGCTGTAAATACCAAGTGTTAGAGAGTATGTTGAATAAATAGAAGGTTTAAATACTGCCAGCAGGAATGTAAAAGGGTACATCCATTTTGGAATACTGCTTGACATTTTCTGATAAAGTTAATTTAAGCTCCCAGCTATCCAATCCTAGAAACTCAAAAGAATTGAAAACATATTTCCAGGGAAATAAATTTTTCTGGTCTTTCTTCATAGCAGTTTTACCCTCAATAATCAATAACTTAAAACAAACTAAATGTACATCAACAGGTGAATGATAAACAAATGGTGGTATAAGGACCTCAGGGATTACTACCAAGCTTGGGGGGGGGGGGGTCGGAGAACTAATAAAAGGATACAAATTAATACTAAACATAATAATATGAATAACTCTCAAAATCATCATGCTGAGCGAAAGAAGCCTGGCACAAAGACGTATATCCTATATGATTCTATAAGGGAGTGTGAAAGACGGATGGACTGTAAAAGGACACTAAGAAATGCTTAGGGATGATGGAACTGCCACTTCTTAATTGTGGTGATAATTTAATAGGTTTACACATCTTTCAAAACTCATCAAATTATATGCTTTGAATTGGTACAGTTTATTATGCAAATATTATACCTCAAAGAGTTGTTTAAAAATGAATTTAGCAAACCTACTGTTCATAGGGTTGATAAATAAAATATAAACTATATTCCCAAATATCAGCAAACAAAATGAAATATTAAAAGTGATACCATATACAAGAGTATCAGAAAAATATAAAAACCCAGGATTAAATCTAACAAAAGATTTGTAAGAACTCAGTCCTGAGAAATCATTCCTGAGAAAATTAAAGAAAATCTAATTAAATGGAGGAATATATGGAGGACTGAATACTGCAATGATGTCAACACTGCCTATGTTCATTTGTAGAATCAATGCAATCCCAATCAAAAGAGTTACAGGGTTGGGTATCTATGTGGAATTTAACAAGTTGATTTTAAAATTTATATGAAAAAGCAAAAGACCAAGAATAACTAAGACACTTGAAGAATAAAGTGAGAAGACTTGCTCTGCTAGGTATCAGGATTTATTTTTAAAGCTATGGTAATGAAGACACTACATTACTGATAAAAGGATAGATATATAGATTAGTGAAGTAGAATGGGCATAAAGGCACTCAGTATTCATTTAAGTTAAAACAAACATGTCAATCCTGAGCAATGAGCAAAGCATGTCTTTAATAAGAAGATGACTTGGATATCCACTTGGTATTTAAAAAAAAAAAAAAATTACTCCTACCTCAAACTATACCTAGAAATCAATTCAAGGTGGATTATAAATCCCAACATGATAGGCCAAACAATAAAGCTAGAAGAAGATAAAACAGAATATCTTCTGTGTCTTAAGATATGAAAAATTCTAACTCTAAAGGAAAGTAATGGTAAATTTGACTAAATTAAAGAACTTTCATTCATTAAAAGTCACCATCAAAGAATAAAAAAGCAGTATGTAGAAGAGGAAAATATATATTCGACAAAGGGCTCATACCCATGGTGCATCAATAACTCTTAAAAATCATTATAAAACACAGAAAATGCAATTCAAAACAACAACCCCCCTCCCCCAAAATGGGTAAATGACTCCAAAAGGCACCACATAAAAGAAGATAGAAACATGGTCAATGACCAATAAATGCATTAAAATGTGTTCAATTTCGTTAGTCATCAGAAAATACAAATTAAAAACGCAATGAAATATAACTATCCGCCCACCTGTATGGCTAAATTTTTTTAAATAACGAAATGCTGTTGAGGCTATGAGACAAAAGAAATGCACATACACTGCTAGTGTTAACATAAGTGAGCATAACCACTCAACGATGAGAACCACTTTGCATTACCTACCAAAGTGGAAGATAAGCATATACTATGACAGCAACTCTACTCCTAAGTATATATTCAACAGACATACATGTAGATGAAAAGAAAAACCACCCAAATGTATGTCAACATGCAAAAGTTAAAGAAGCTGTGGGAGAATCACACAAAAGAATAACATTCAACAGACAAAACAACAAACTGACATGCAGCCACATGGATGCATCTCATAAACATCAGGTTGAATAAAAGATATCGGACACAAAACGTTACTTGCTGTATGATTCCATTTATATGAAATTCTAGAATAGGCAAAAGTAATTCAGTGAGATCAGCAGTTCCCCAATGCAGGTGATGGGATAATTTACTGCCAATGTGCAAAGGCGAATTTTGAGGGATGATAGAAATGTTCTGTATCTTGATTGTGGTCACATGGCTGTATATATTTGTCAAAACTCATCAACCTGTCTATTGAACATCAGTCTTTCTTCTTACATGTAAGTTTGATATAAATAAAGCTGGTTTACACATGTGTGTAAACGTATATCACTTACATGTAAAATACTAGATGATGTTGAGAATGTGAACTATAACAGTAGAATGGATATCATGATATATCCATACGGTGAAATATTATACAGCAGTGAAAATGAACAGTCTACAACCATAGGTACCAACATAGATTAAGTCTCAAAGTTAAGCAAAATGAGCTTAACTAAAAGATTTACTATATGGCTGCATTTTTAAATCCACAAGACAGTCAAAACTTCAGTATAGAGAGGGGATTCAAGATGGCGGAAGAGTAAGATGAAATACACCTACATGTGGAACAACCCCTAAAGAACATCTACTGAAGGCTGGCAGAAGACCTCAGACCTCCCAAAAGGCAAGAAACTCCCCATGTACCTGGGTAGGGCAAAAGAAAAAAGAAAAAACAGAGACAAAAGAATAGGGACGGGACCTGCACCAGTGGGAGGGAGCTGTGAAGGAGGAAAGGTTTTCACACACTAGGAAGACCCTTCGTGGGAGGAGACTGCGGGTGGCGGAGCGGGGAAGCTTCAGAGCCATGGAAGAGAGCACAGCAACAGGGATGCAGAGGGCAAAGCGGAGAGATTCACGCACAGGGGATCGGTGCCGACCAGCACTCCCCAGCCCAAGAGGTTTGTATGCTCAAACACCAGAGCGGGTGGGGGCTGGGGGCTGAGGCTACAGCTTCAGTCAGATCCCAGGGAGAGGAATGGGGCTGGCTGCATGAACAGAGCCTGAAGAGGGCTAGTGAGCCACAGCTAGCCGGGAGGGAGTCCAGGAAAAGGTCTGGAGCTGCCGAAGAGGCATGACACTTTTTCTTGCCACTTTGTTTCAGGGTGCGCAAGGAGAGGGGATTAAGAGCGCCGCTTAAAGGAGCTCCAGAGACGGGCGTGAGCCGCAGCTATCAGCGCGGACCCCAGAGACAGGCATGAGACGCTAAGGCTGCTGTTGCAGCCACCAAGAAGCCTGTGTGCAAGCACAGGTCACTATCCACACCTCCCCTCCCAGGAGCCTGTGCAGCCCGCCACTGCCAGGGTCCCGTGATCCAGGGACAACTTCCCCAGGAGAACACAAGGCATGCCTCAGGCTGGTGAAATGTCATGCCGGCCTCTGCCACCACAGGCTTGCCCCGCATTCTGTACCCCTCCCTACCCCTGGCCTCAGTGAGCCAGAGCTCCCGAATAGCTGCTCCTTTAACCCCATCCTGTCTGAGTGAAGAACAGACGCCCTCAGGTGACCTACATGCAGAGGCGGGGCCAAATCCAAAGCTGAACCCCAGGAGCAGTGCGAACAAAGAAGAGAAAGGGAAATCTCTCCGAGCAGCCTCAGGAGCAGCGGATTATATTTCCACAATCAACTTGATGTACCCTGCATCTGTGGAATACCTGAAGAGACAACAAATCATCCCAAATTGAGGGGGTGGACTTTGGAAGCAACGATATGTATATACTTTTTCCCCTTTTTCTCTTTTTGTGAGTGTGTATGTGTATGCTTCTGTGTGCGATTTTGTCTGTATAGCTTTGCTTTTACCAGTTGTCCTAGGGTTCTATCTGTCCGTTTTTTTTTCTTTTTTTTCATTTTTTAGTATAGTTTTCAGTGCTTCTTATCATTGGTGGATTTGTTTTTTTGTTTGGTTGCTCTCTTCTTTCTTTCTTTTTTTATTACTTTAAAAATTTTTTATAATAATTATTTTTTATTTTAATAACGTTATTTTATTTCATTTCATTACATTTCATTTCATTTTATCTTTTTCTTTCTTTCTTTCTTTTTTTCTCCCTATAATTCTGAGCCATGTGGATAACAGGCTGTTGGTGTTTCAGCCAGGCATCACGGCTATGCCTCTGAGGTGGGAGAGCCAAGTTCAGGATGTTGGTCCACCAGAGACCTCCCAGCTCCATGTAATATCAAATGGTGAAAATCTCCCAGAGATCTCCATCTCAACGCGAAGACCCAGCTCCACTCAAAGACCAGCAAGCTACAGTGCTGGACAACCTACGCCAAACAACTAGCAAGACAGGAACACAACTCCACGCATTAGCAGAGAGGCTGCCTAAAATCATAATAAGGTCACAGACACCCCAAAACACACTACCAGATGTGGACCTGCCCAACAGAAAGACAAGAACCAGCCTCATCCACCAGAACACGGGCACTAGTTCCCTCCAGCAGGAAGCCTACACAACCCACTGAACCAACCTTAGCCACTTGGTGCAGACACCAAAAACAACAGGAACTACGAACTGGCAGCCTGCGAAAAGGAGACCCCAAATACAGTAAGTTAAGCACAATGAGAAGATACAGAAACACACAGCAGATGAAGAAGCAAGGTAAAAACCCAACAGACCTAACAAATGAAGAGGAAATAGGCAGTCTACCTGAAAAAGAATTCAGAATAATGATAGTAAAGATGATCCAAAATCTTGGAAATAGAATGGAGAAAATACAAGAAACGTTTAACAAGGACCTAGAAGAACTAAAGAGCAAACAAACAATGATGAACAACACAATAAATGAAATTAAAAAGTCTCTAGAAAGGATCAGTAGCAGAATAACTGAGGCAGAAGAACAGACAAGTGACCTGGAAGATAAAATAGTGGAAATAACTACTGTAGAGCAGAATAAAGAAAAAAGAATGAAAAGAATTGAGGACGGTCTCAGAGACTTCTGGGACAACATTAAATGCAACAACATTCGAGATATAGAGGTCCCAGAGGAAGAAGAGAAAAAGAAAGGGACTAAGAAAATATTTGAAGAGATTATAGTTGAAAACTTCCCTAATATGGGAAAGGAAATAGTTAATCAAGTCCACGAAGCACAGAGAGTCCCATACAGAATAAATTCAAGGGGAAACACACCAAGACACATATTGATCAAACTATCAAAAATTAAATAAAAAGAAAAAATATTAAAAGCAGCAAGGGAAAAACAACAAATAACATACAAGGGAATCCCCATAAGGTTAACAGCTAATCTTTCAGCAGAAACTCTGCAAGCCAGAAGGGAGTGACAGGACACATCTAAAGGGATGAAAGGCAAAAACCTACAACCAAGATTACTCTACCCAGCAAGGATCTCATTCAGATTTGATGGAGAAATTAAAACCTTTACAGACAAGCAAAAGCTAAAAGAATTCAGCACCACCACATCAGCTTTACAGCAAACGCTAAAGGAACTTCTCTAGGCAGGACACACGAGAGAAGGAAAAGACCTACAAAAACAAACCCAAAACGATTAAGAAAATGGTAATAGGAACATACATATCAATAATTACCTTAAATGTAAATGGATTAAATGCTCCAACCAAAAGACATAGACTGGCTGAATGGAGACAAAAACAAGACCGATATATATGCTGTCGACAAGAGGCCCACTTCAGACACAGGGACACATACAGGCTGAAAGTGAGGGTATGGAAAACGATATTCCATGCAAATGGAAATCAAAAGAAAGCTGGAGTAACACTTCTCACATCAGACAAAATAGACTTTAAAACAAAGACTATTACAAGAGACAAAGAAGGACACTATATAATGATCAAGGGATCAATCCAGGAAGAAGATATAACAATTGTAAATAATTATGCACCCAACATAGGAGCACCTCAATACAATAAGGCAAATACTAACAGCCATAAAAGGGGAAATCGACAGTAACACAATCATAGTAGGGCACTTTAACACCCTACTTTCACCAATGGACAGATCATCCAAAATGAAAATAAATAAGGAAACACAAGCTTTAAATGATACATTAAACAAGATGGACTTAATTGATATTTATAGGACATTCCATCCAAAAACTACAGAATACACATTCTTCTCAAGTGCTCAAGGAACATTCTCCAGGAGAGATCATATCTTGGGTCACAAATCAAGCCTTGGTAAATTTAAGAAAACTGAAATCGTATCAAGTATCTTTTCCGACCACAATGTTATGAGACTAGATATCAATTACAGGAAAAAATCTGTATAAAATACAAACACATGGAGGCTACACAATACACTACTTAATAACCAAGAGATCAAAGAGGAAATCAAAAAATACCTAGAAACAAATGACAATGAAAACACGATGACCCAAAACATAAGGGATGCAGCAAAAGCAGTTCTAAAAGGGAAGTTTACAGCAATACAACCCTACCTTAGGAAACAAGAAACATCTCAAATAAACAACCCAAACTTACACCTAACACAATTAGAGAAAGAAGAACAAAAAAACCCCAAAGTTAACAGAAGGAAAGTAATCGTAAAGACCAGATCAGAAATAAAAGGAAAAGAAATGAAGGAAACAATAGCAAAGATCAATAAAACTAAAAGCTGGTTCTTTGAGAAGATAAACAAAACTGATAAACCATTACCCAGAATCATCAAGAAAAAAAGGGAGAAGACTCAAATCAATATAATTAGAAATGAAAAAGGAGAAGTAACAACTGACACTGCAGAAATACAAAGGATCATGAGAGATTACTACAAGCAACTATATGCCAATAAAATGGACAACCTTGAAGAAATGGAAAAATTCTTAGAAACACACAACCTTCCAAGACTGAACCAGGAAGAAATAGAAAATATGAAGAGGCCAATCACAAGCACTGAAATTGAAACTGTGATTAAAAATCTTCCAATAAACAAAAGCCCAAGACCAGATGGATTCAGAGGCGAATTCTCTCAAACATTTAGAGAAGAGTTAACACCTATCCTTCTCAAACTCTTCCAAAATATAGCAGAGGGAGGAACACTCCCAAACTCATTCTACGAGGCCACCATCACCCTGATACCAAAACCAGACAAAGATGTCACAAAGAAAGAAAACTACAGGCCAATATCACTGATGAACACAGATGCAAAAATCCTAAACAAAATACTAACAAACAGAATCCAAAAGCACATTAAAAGGATCATACACCATGATCAACTGGTGTTTATTCCAGGAATGCAAGGATTCTTCAATATACTCAAATCAATCAATGTGATACACCATATTAACAAATTGAAGGAGAAAATCCACATGATCATTTCAATCGTTGCATAGAAAGCTTTTGACAAATTCAGTACTCATTTATGATAAAAACCCTCCAGAAAGTAGGCAGAGAGGGAACTTACCTCAACATAATAAAGGCCATATATGACAAACCCACAGCCAGCATCGTCCTCAATGGTGAAAAACTGAAACCATTTCCACTAAAATCAGGAACAAGACAAGGTTGCCCACTCTCACCACTATTACTCAACACAGTTTTGGAAGTTTTAGCTGCAGCAATCAGAGAAGAAAAAGAAATAAAAGGAATCCAAATTGGAAAAGAAGACGTAAAGCTGTCACTGTTTGCAGATGACATGACACTATACATAGGGAATTCTAAAGATGCTACCAAAAAACTACTAGAGCTAATCAATGAATTTGGTAAAGTAGCAGGATACAAAATTAATGCACAGAAGTTGTTTGCATTCCTATACACTAATGATGAAAAATCTGAAAGTGAAATTAAGAAAACATTCCCATTTGCCATTGCAACAAAATGAATAAAATATCTAGGAATGAACCTACCTAAGGAGACAAAAGACCTGTATGCAGAAAATTATAAGGCACTGATGAAAGAAATTAAAAATGATACAAATAGATGGAGAGATATACCATGTTCTTGGATTGGAAGAATCAACATTGTGAAAATGACTCTACTACCCAAAGCAATCTACAGATTCAATGCAATCCCTATCAAACTACCACTGGCATTTTTCACAGAACTAGAAAAAAAAATTTCACAGTTTGTATGGAAACACAAAAGACCCCGAATAGTCAAAGCAGTCTTGAGAAAGAGAAACAGAGCTGGAGGATTCAAGCTCCCTGACTTCAGACTATACTACAAAACTACAGTAATCAAGACAGTATGGTACTGGCACAAAAACAGAAATATAGATCAATGGAACAGGATAGAAAGCCCAGAAATAAACCCACACAAATATGGTCACCTTACCTTTGATAAAGGAGACAAGAATATACAATGGAGAAAAGACAGGCTCTTCAATAAGTGCTGCTGGGAAAACTGGACAGGTACATGTAAAAGAATGAAATTATAACACTCCCTAACACCATACACAAAAATAAACTCAAAATGGATTAAAGACCTAAATGTAAGGCCAGACACTATCAAACTCTTAGAGGAAAACATAGGCAGAACACTCCATGACATACATCACAGCAAGATCCTTTTTGACCCACTCCTAGAGAAATGGAAATAAAAACAAAAATAAACAAATGGGACTTAATGAAACTTAAAAGCTTTTGCACAGCAAAGGAAACCATAAACAAGATGAAAAGACAACCTTCAGAATGGGAGAAAATATTTGCAAATGAAGCAACTCACAAGGGATCAATCTCCAAAATTAACAAGCAGCTCATGCAGCTCAATATCAAAAAAACAAACAACCCAATACAAAAATGGGCAGAAGACCTAAATAGGCATTTCTCCAAAGAAGATATACAGATTGCCAACAGACACATGAAAGAATGCTCAACATCATTAATCATTAGAGAAATGCAAATCAAAACTACAGTGAGATATCATCTCACATCGGTCAGAATGGCCATCATCAAAAAATCAACAAAGAATAAATGCTGGAGAGGGTGTGGAGAAAAGGGAACCCTCTTGCACTGTTGGTGGGAATGTAAATTGATACAGCCACTATGGAGAACAGTATGGAGGTTCCTTAAAAAACTAAAAATAGAACTACCATATGACCCAGCAATCCCACTATTGGGCATATACCCTGAGAAAACCATAATTCAAAAGAGTCATGTACCACAATGTTCATTGCAGCTCTATTTACAATAGCCAGGACATGGAAGCATCCTAAGTGTCCATCGACAGATGAATGGATAAAGAAGATGTGGCACATATATACAGTGCAATATTACTCAGCCATAAAAAGAAACGAAATTGAGTTATTTGTAGTGAGGTGGATGGATCTAGAGTCTGTCGTACAGAGTGAGGTAAGTCAGAAAGAGAAAAACAAATACTGAGATCAGCTCGGTGCTTTGCGACCACCTAGAGGGGTGGGATAGGGAGGGTGGGAGGGAGACACAAGAGGGAAGAGATATGGGGATAGATGTATATGTATAGCTGATTCACTTTGTTATAAAGCAGAAACTAACACACCATTGTAAAGCAATTATACTCCAATAAAGATGTTAAAAAAAAAACTACAGTATATTGTTTGGGACATACTTAAGAGGTAAAACATTTTTAAAATCATAAGAGTAATCATCATTATTTAAAGTCAGGATAGAAGTTGTCTTTGGCAGGGGAGGGCACACAAGTTTACCAAAGGGTTACAAAATAATTCACCCTTTATTTGTGCATTATCTCCAGATTATTGACACTGTTACATGGCTATAATAATTTCCTCAAATTTGTATGTCACTGACACAAATACATATTAATAACCTGAACCCCTGAGTAGAGCAGCACTCAAATTTTCTACATCTTTGGTAACTTGTGCTAATAATATATATTGCTAATTCTTATTAAGCATTTACTATATGTCAGACACAGGTCTCAAAATTTTATAAATACACACACATTCATAATGTGTGGTGTGTGTAGTCACAAACACCCAAAGAAGTAAGAAATATCATTATCTGCATTTTTTTAAGAAGAAAATTGGCACACAAAGCAGTTAACTTACTTTTCCACAGTCACACAGCTCATAAGTAACTAACCTGGGATTCAAACTCAGTCTAGCTCCATGAGCCCTTTTCTAAGCCACGATGCGTAATAAAAAACTCAACCTTAACTTACTAAAAAAAAAAAAGGAAATTAAAAAAAAAAGATTTTTGAATTATTTTAAGTACATCCATTAGTGCTATTTTTAAAGCATATTTTGTTGGTTTTACTTTTAGTCTGATAAATGTAAAGAAAAAAGTTTGCGATGACTTTCACTGATAGAGCTATTCAATATCCACCTGCAAGCAATTACCAAATCTATCAACCAAGTTCATTTGATCTACTGTAGATGAAAATTAGGTCAATACAGGAAACAAGCTGTTTTGAAAACTGGTGATTAGCACCTTAGATTCTCATTTATCTATGAATAAATTATCACAAGCTATTTTATATTCTAATATCTATTATGCCCAAAGCATTTTGTTAGGGGTTTATATATCTACATCTCATATTTCATCCCCTTAATAGCCCACTGAGGTAGGACCTAGTGTCCTAATCCTACCAATAAGGAAAGGAGTTTCTCCCAGCCCTAGTCGCACAGCTAATAGGAGACAAAACCAACATTCAAGGTCAATTCCGTCTTGAGTGCAAAGCCCACGTTCTTTCCTTTCTCCCTCTTTCTGCCCTATTATTTCCCCATCAATTATCCTAAAAACTGCGGATTGCTTTTAAATTTGAAATATAAATCATGGTTGATTAGCAAACATTTTAAACCCATTAAGAAAAGCAGTAGCTATTATCATTTTTTGTTATTATGCTTTGGTGTTCTTGGTCAAGTTACCCAACAGCCCTGAGCCTACTTTTCCTCATTTATTGAAGGGGAATAAAAAAAGGGTCTGCTGCCTATGAATATTATGAGGATTAATGAGATGATGTTTTTAAAGAGCATACGGTGTGCCCTACACAATGTAAACACTCAGGTAGAACGAGCCAGCTGTTATTTTTTTTATTAGTGAAAAGAATGGTTGGTCTTCCTGGTACACTGAATATGCACAATTGTTTCTTAAAGTTCTTAAAAGTATGAGAACTCTTCATTTGTAATAGTGAAAAAAAATAGCCAATGACCTAGTAGGGGAATAAACTGTGTTTTCCGTCATTTAATAAAATACTATACAGCAATTATTGCTAAAATACGTGCATGGATGTGAACAAATCTCAAAAATAATATTAAAGGAAACACCCAGTTGCAAAAAAATAACATTATATAATTGAATCTTCAACATGCTTACAGATGTTATGTGTTCACATATTTTTTAATCACTAAAATTGCCAAGAAAAGCAGAGGCATAAAGGTAAATTAATGTTAAAGATCTCTCTTTATGATCTACACTTACCTATTACTTAAGCAAGGCAGCCGTGCTTATCATTACACAGAATGTTTTAAAAAAATGCAATTCTTACAATTCATAACAGAAGAACTACAGGTCATTATAGGATTGAATTCAAAAGAAAAACACCACAGTCATTAGGCGGCAGTTGAAAACTGCCTTGAGGTTACATAATGTCTAACTAAAACACACAAATCTGAATTCAGAAAACACAAGAGTGCATTAATTACAGCACAGACTACAAATATGAAATGTATAATGCACAGATAATTAAGTTTCAATCTACAAAGTTCCAAAAAATGTCCTTAGGATAAGAATAAATAATTACAGAAGGATTACAGCACAAAAGTCTACATCATTATCATGAAACTTTTTTCGTCAACTAGCAGAAGCTTCAGTTCAAAATATATTTTTTCAAACAAAGGGCTTTTCAAATTATGAATAAAGAGTACAAATGTTAATGTCTTTTCACTTGTAAAAAGGATCACACAGATACCTTTATCCTCTAACAATAAATCAAACGGTTAACTATTAATTTTGATTCATTATTTAGATATTCAAGTCAAAATTTGCAAATACTGAAATAATCAACCCATTTTATAAAAAGTCATTTTAAAGGAAAAAGTCTGAATTTTAGAATGCTAAGCATTTTTCTGCTGTAACGTGAAATGTAAAGTTTTCCTTGAACGTGGAAAGGACAGGATGAGTTTCTGTATTTTTCTAATTCAATGTAGCAAACAATTGCTTGCCATTTGTCTGTACGTTTTTGGTTCATATGTATTTCAACATGAAAGTCTAAAATAGTTGCATCCATTTTTAATATCTATGTATTAATACATCTAGAGAAAAATATCTAAGATTTTTACTTTTAATAAAAAGTTCACAGGAGGCTGGAGACTTCGGGTTTAGAATTCAAATTTTTGAAAAGCCCTCAAACAGCCACTACAGTGCCTCAGTCTTATAACAAGTTATAACAGATACTCCAGTCACCGTGCAGCCTTGAATATCACCCTCCTCCCCTTTACCTCTGTTTCCGTATTTTTCCTTCCCCTCAAACATTCAAAGGCATGACACCTAAAAGACAGGGCTTTGACTGTGCCAAGGATAAAACAGTTACATGAAAGATGGATGAAGATCATTAAACTGGGGAGGAAGATAAGACAGGTACCTCTTCAGTAGCTAAAGATACCTGTTCCTTCCTGCTTTGAGCACTAAGGAGGATCCTCCTGGAAGGATCACAAGACACACCTACGACTCCCAGGGAAGGGCAGCTGGTGAGACTTGCTTTCTGCTTGGAGACCTCTGTGGGAGACCTCCAGATGAGCTGATAAGGAAGAAGCTGGTTCTTCAAGCCTAGATCTGACCTGGCCCTCAAGAGATAGGACTTAAAAAAAGAGATCCTGAGGTCCAGTGTCCAGCATAGCCCCACCCAGCCCAGCCTTCCCAAAAGGAGCAGACAGGAATTCAGGGAAGAAGCCCAAGGCAAGGACAAAGATAACCCATTTGACTGGCAAGTTAATTGCATCAGATAAATTGGCAGCGGGTGGGGGGGTGAGGGTACATGTCCAGGGAGATAGAAACAAAGCACCTCACACATCAGGAATACACATCCAGCATCATGTTCCTGTCAACACTTCTATGAAATCTTTAAGGAGTAAAGAAATTATGTCCAAATCACTGACCACAAAGAAATATATTTACATGGTACAGCAAGAAATGTACTAAATATCGTTTAGATGTTATTTGATTAGAGAGGATCTCGGATTATATAAGCCACGGTTTCATTTTCTAAAAGTCATATTATAACACTGTAATTAGTTTGCAATTACTGTTTGCAGTTCAGGCAAGGACCACAAAGAAAAACAGACAGTGAAGTCTGAAAATAATTTAATTTACTTTCTCATTTTATAATTTCATCACCAGAAATGCCTAGTTACCATTTACTGCCATAATCAAAGAAGAAAAGAGAGGTGACAATGGGTTCTCTGGCAGTGCTACGATGCGGCTCCTGCTAAGCTCTTTACTACTAATTTCAACATTATTTTAATTCTCATTTTCAAAGACTCAGTCACAATATGAATAACAAGTCTTTCACATGGTGCAAAGCTTACACTTAGAAGTAAATGAACATCAAAAGATTCTCAAAAATTTATGAAAAATAGCACAACTTATTTAAAACTTGAGCCAAATGTTTCTTATCTGAAGTTATCCTTATGGCTCGCAAAAGGATTCTGTTCCTGCAAAGACATAGCAGACCCTTCTCATTTACTTTCTTTTAATTGTTTAAAATTAGCAAAATACGCTAAAGCTACGGTGTCATACAAAAATTGGTGATCTTCTACTTTCCTAAGAAATACTCCATTTTTATATATGCAATCAACACTTTTAAGAATATTTACTAAATGAGTGGTTAAGAAAGTGTGTTATAGAGTCAGATGTACTGGAATGAAATCCCAGTTCACTACCCATGTGATCCTAGAAAAATTAACCTAAGGCTCAGTTACCTCACAAGAAAATGGAGGAATAATACCTATTTCAGAGGGCCAATGTGAGAATTAGACAACCCATGGAAAATTATAAACCAAACCAGCTTTTAGGTGTTTAATAAATGATACTGCTAATTGATTTCCCAGTAAATACTCAATATTGCCATTGGCACCAGGGATGCCACAATAAAGACAAATTAATTAGGGCCTCTGTCCTCAAAGAGTTTACACTCTAATGGGAGGTACTTAACATGGTCTTGTAAATTGCCATGTTTTCTCTTGCATATACTAAATTTCCATATTTTTCTCTTGTAAATACAGCCAAGATCCAGCACCAGGGACAGAGTGAATACACAGGGAGACAAAGGGGGAAGGAGAATCTTGCAGAAATGCCAGACTAGAGCCTGTTTACAGGAATCTGTAATTGCATTTAGTGCCATAGCAGTAAGGGTTGAACTTAAACAACCTCATGACTCCCAACAGAGACAAGTGTTAGCTTTTAGTGAATTTAAAAAAAAAAAAAAAAAAAAAAAAAAAAATCCCACCACAACCCTGAAGAAAACCACATCTTAGGTGTAACTTTGAGAAATGGTTGAAAGCTCTCCCTGCTGTAAGTCAGCTCCTCTTAGACTCCACAGTTACCTCAGGGTACCAATGACCCAACAGGCCTGTAGGCCCCCTCTTTAGAGTTCTGGTCTCCAGCTGAAGTGGTCTCATATTGTACTGCTACTACTTTTTACATGTCTTCTACACTACATTAAAGCCCCTTTTTATCTCTCTACCTCCTCCGCATCTAGTGCCGTGACCAGTACCAAGCAAGTGCTCACTAGATGCATGGTGAATGATTAATTCGTGCCAATCGTGTCAGGTAGTAGAGATACAGTCATTAGGAACATGGCCTCTGCCAAAAAGCACATAACCTAGTGGGGAGATAGAGTCAGCAATTCAAATATAAAGGGCACTCATGGAAGAATATAATACCAGGCATGGAGGAAGGTACAGGAAGGAACGTCCAGGCAGAATTAGGGGAAATGAAGTCCCCCAATTAAATAGGAGAAAGCTGAAGTTATAAGTTGGAAACAGACTCTGGGCAGTGGTGTACAAGAGAGATGGCATGACAAAAAATTTTAGAAGAAAGAAAAGGTTGGTTGAATGGGTCAAATTTAGAAATGAACACTGAAAATAAATTTGTTAAAAAATAACTAAATTCCCCCAAATTGAATACACACAAGTTATCATAAAAATTCTTACCTTCCTGAAATTCCTTTTGCTGACCCTGGAATCTCTGGTACAGGCCGATGTCTTAGCAGAAAAGATCGAGATGGTCGTGAAACCAACTTGCTACGACTTCTCATAGGTGTTAGGACTGGCGATGACGGAACATACAAATCATTTACAACCATTTCTCCTTGAAATTGAAAGAATGGGGATGGTGGGGAGCTTTCTAATAAACGATTAGTTCCATTTCCAAAATTTGCTTCTGATACTGAACAGTCAGGGGAAGAAAGGAATTCAGGGTCTGCACTAGGAAGCTTGCTCACATTTTCTGAGATCAAATCAACTTTTTTTGTTTGTTCTTCTCCAGTTGTAGAGTCGATAGTCTTTTGTGCAGTCAAAGATTCTACGTCAGTAATTTCACTACCAAATAAAGAACCTTGAAAAGAATCTGAATTCAGGTGTGGTTCTTCTTCCGGAATGGGAAAGTTGTATGTAGGAAGAGTCAGCTTGTCATCTGATTTAAAAGACTGGCTATTTTCCACACTAACCTCATTTTGATCAAGACTTCTTGTAACAGTCTCCAACTGCGTTGGGCTGGGTGTCTGAACACTGTGTGAATCTGAAAGTTCTAGGCAGGTGTTCTGAGAAGATGGAGCATGGTGATCCTCTGAAGTCTCATCATTCTTCTTCGTTTTATGAACATTTGCATATATTGAGATATCTTGCATTTTTGACAGGATTATCTGTAACTGTTTAAGTATCCTCCTCCGGTGTCCTGTAGGTGATATTCCAACTTTGAGGAGCACACTGTCATTTATTTCTGCACAGTCCCTTACATTATTAAAACCAAATTCGCGGAAGCGTAAGAGGTACTGCTCCAAATTAATGCTCATTAGGAAATCTTTGATATCAACATTCACTTCACTGACTGAGGACATAATGGTGGCTTCATTACTAGGCAATGTGATAGAAGCAGTACAATGCAATACGCACACAAGAGGGTGCACTTCTGTATTGGATTTTCCTCTATCACTTATCTCAAAATGTTATTTTCTGCACAGTGAATGCTCTATGTGCTTAAGCCTAGAAAAAAAGAAAAGCAATTTATTAGGACATTTTTGGTATTAAAACTAGTTTTACATTATAAACGTTCTCTGAAGAAAAACAATAGAAATGAGGATCATTACTTGTGCTCGCTGAGAGTTTGGAATCTTTGTGCATTACTTTGTATGCCTTAGGAAGTCAATTCCTAGGTATAGTGTGAAGGGACAGGACAGAAATGTTATGGTAGTATCAAATGATGATTTTCAAAAAGGTAAAAAAAATGATTCTCAAATATAAAATGAACATGTATCCAAAAAAATTCATTCACTAATTAATGAGGGAACCAGTAAGGTGGTAGGGCTAGTTCCAAGAGCATTTGTGGAAGAGATTTATACAATCCATCAGAAAAGGCTTTTTTTTTCTTTTTTTTTTTTTTTTTTCAGTGCTCGAATAAAATGGGTAGGTTAGATAAAAAACTGGTTAGTGCCCTACAGGGCAATAAAACCATAACCTTTGGAGATATCTTTCTACTAGACAAAAATCTATAAGCTAACAGGTAACTTCTCAGTCCGGGGCTCTAACCAAATAGTAAATGGAAAGTGGAGCACAAGAATTAGAATTAAATATCCCTGATGTGAGCCTGTTAAACAATACCCCCAACAAGGCATCGAAGGAACATGCTGTACATTCTTTTGATTTCCAAATTTTAGATAATTTTTCTTAATAGTACCTAACTAGATATGAACGACTCCCCCTTTAGTACACCTTCTTCAAAGACTCTCTCCAAAAGCACAGTTAGAACATACTTCTTAGGTTAATAATTTTCACTTCAAAATTGCAGCAGCATTGTATGTAAATACTGTTATACAAGATAAGACTAGTTGAGCAACTGTACAGTAGATAACAGGAAGTTAATATGAAAGGAAAAGGAAAAAGTTTGAAGGTCACATTTTCCTTCATACACAGCATATACACATAGGTTCATTTTTCTCATAAACAACATTAATTTTTTAAAAAGTTGATTTATCAGGTGCTGTTTACATGGCTGCATTCAGTTTGTAAAAATGTATGGTATGCAAAAATGTCTGTATATTATGCATCAGGAAAAAGAAACAAATACAGAATATGCATAACAACCATACACTGAAGTAATAAAACGAGACACAGCCAAACAAGGTATATTTATCTGAGCAAGCAAGGATGCAATATTTCTGGAAATCACATCTCAAAGTAGCTCTTCGAAAGACATAACTCAGAATCTCTATGTGTTACATGCCCATAAGCTCTTGCTTTAACTATTCAAAAACATCAGCCAACATTGACAAGTGAGTATACGAAAAAAGGGAAAGCACATATCGTATTCAGGCAGCATTGCAGAAACAGAGAAATAAAAGTACAAACAAGAGATGAAAGGCAGGAAATGCCTTTGTCAAACAGGTATCCCTC
This sequence comes from Balaenoptera musculus, assembly GCF_009873245.2. NCBI lineage: Eukaryota > Metazoa > Chordata > Mammalia > Artiodactyla > Balaenopteridae > Balaenoptera > Balaenoptera musculus. The sequence continues at coordinate 78,955,903 of NC_045789.1, read as the reverse complement.
TGTCACACTCAAAATGACAAAATGTCAGGAAAAAAAAGTAGAAAGTTAAACCTCAACACCACGTATGAGCCTAATTCTCAGATATATTATTCTTGTTCACAAAATTATTTTGTTTAAAAAAAACGCATTAGCTAATTTTGTTTGCCCATCACAAAATGGAAGTAGTTATAGCCAAATCGGCTGGAACTTTGATCTCGGACTCCCCAGCCTCCAGAACTGTGAAAACAAACATGAACTAATACACTCCTCCACCCCCCTGAACACAGTTCAGACCCTCATTACATCTCCTGCCTGAATCACTGCAACCATCTCAACAAGCCCCTCAGCCCGGTCTCCATGTACCACTGAACTACTGAAAATCCAGATTTGGCCTGTCACTCCACATCTGAGCAAGACAGTCTAAGCTCCTTGGGGTGCCATACAACAGTCTGGTCTCAGTCTAACAATAAAAACAGCAGCAGCTACTATTGATGTAAACGGCAATGATGTTCCAGATACCGCACCTCATATACATTTCCTGCAAGGTGGATGTTCCCATGTACTAACTTCAGGCTCAGGTTTAACCTGTGCCACGTCACTGACTTTAGCACATTATTGTTAATTATCATTTCCCCCAGGCAGCAAACTGTTAAATGGTCCCACACCTTTTGCGTATGCTGCAACTGCTTGCAAATCTACACATTTTGCAAAATCCTCGGCACTATTTAAAATTCTGAGTAGGCAGGTATTACTTCCTCTCTGAAGGCTTCCTATCAACCCCCTGAAATAGAATGAATCACTCCCTTCTCCATATACATCTCTAACTAGGTTTCTAGAAATTTGCAAAGTGCTTGGGTCATGTTTAAGAGATGGGAGGCCGGCCGGGAAGGATGGTAGCAGTGGTTCGGAAGCCCATTTTGTGAATTTTTGGGGGGGTGTGTGTGCGTGTGGGAGCCTTCGTGTTTTCATACACAAGTCCTTTTTGTCTCTTACACATAAACTTCCTGAGTGGCTGACTCAGGGATGGATATACCAAATGTTCTAAGCAAAACCACCTCTCTCTGCTATCAGTGGACATGCCGAATAGGGCTAATGAACCAGATTCCTTTTCGTGACCCAGAGAAGCTCCCTGCCACAGGCCTTACAATCCTCTCTGCACTTTTGTGTCGGCTGCATCCTCCAATCATCTGACTTTTTAACAGTCTGACCACCCAAGGGTGTTCACAGATCCACTTCAGAGGCTTCAAGCCCCCAGGCACGTCACCAGATGCAAATAGATGGGCACGCCTAACCATAAAAGTCTACCAGGTGCAAACTCCTTAACATGAAATCAAAGCCCTTCATGTTTTGACCTCCACTTGGGCACCAGGCACACATGCCATGCTCTTAAGCTTGTGGCTCTCCAGGTGCCGGTCAGTGGATCTGCTGTACAGCAACAACTGATGATAACACGCCCGAGAATCTATATTTGTAACACATTCCAAAGATGACTGGGATGCACAACAAAATTTGGTTCGGTTTTAAATTCCTCATACCTGAGCCTAAGCCCATCACTCTCCCCCCTTAGGATGGATGCCCTTCCAAACACAGCCCAGGAGTCTGGAGTCATACTCAATTCCCACCCTCCTCCACTTTCATAGGCACGTGTGTATGTGTCTGTTTCCTTACCCATAAAATGGAAATGCTCAAAGGTACCTCAGTGCTGGTGAAGATTAAATGAGATAATCCACCTTAAGTGTTAAAATGGTGTTTAGTCCTCGGTGAGTGTTTAGTACATATTCACGTCCCTCATTATAATTATTTTCATCACTAAGCCATTATCTTCCCACAGTTGAAATCTTTCCTATTCTTTGAAGTCTAACTCAAATGCTATTTCCTTCACAAGGTCTCTAGTGAACAAGAAATACTCTCTTCTCTGTGTTCCTACCACATTTACTTCTTAGCATTGAATCACATTCTATTCATTCCATAGTAACCTATAGAAGTGGGATAGTGCAGTGCAAAAGCCAGGATTTTGGAGCTGGACAATCTTGGTCAAATCCCAGTATTTAACCTCTCTGTGCCTCAGTTTCTTCATCAGGAAAGTAGGAGTGATAATAGTTCCTATTTCATAAAGCTTTTGTAAAGCATCAAGAACACCAATGGCACACAGCAAATGTTAAACAAGTATTTGTCATTATAATTATTTTTATTATCCCATAATAAACCATTAAATCTGCCAAGATGATGACCAGCCCATATAAGCTGTCAATAAATGCCAGTCAAATTATTTGTTTATACATAGTATATGATGTATATGCAGTACATGTTTAGAGAACGTACAAACAGCATTACAGATGTGAATGTACATTTGCCTGTGCTATCCTGACCCATTTCCAAGAGAAAGTATAAGTAAAAGGGAAGTAACATTTAGGAGCACCTGCTATATGTCTGGCTTTCAGTATCACTTAATAACCATAATCTTATTATCTTCTTGAGCTCCACCTTAAAGGTACAACTGCTTCTCACCACCTCTCCTACTCACACCCTAGCCCAAGCCACTATCTTGTCTATCTTAGACCACTGCAACAGCCTCCTGACTGATATCCCAGATTCTGTCCTGGCCCCCTGCCCCCACAAGCAGCATGTTCTCAGTACGGCAGCCAGAATGATTCACTTTATAACGAAAGTCACACCACATCACTCCCTGCAACTTCCCAACTTCATCTTCCCTGGCTTCCCCTGACTGCCCCCTGACCCCCCATCAGTCAGTCACCACTAAGCTGGCTTCAGTCCTATTCCCACCTCATGACCCTACCTCTCACCCTTCCATCTCTTTCAAATCTACTTTCCCAACATATACCCATGGTTCATGGCTCACTCCATCACTTGAGTAGGTCTCTGCTGAAATGTGTCCTATTCAGAGAGGCCCTCCCTAATGCCCCTATGCATACAAGCATGCCTTGTGCCTCAGTATTCCTTACCCTTGCTTTCTCTGTCTTCATGGCATTTGTCACTACCTGACATCTGTGGACTTTTACAAGAGGGTAGGGATCTTGTCTATTGTTCACTGCTCTAGGCCTTAAGTTTGAACACTGTCAGGCATATAAAAGGTGCTCAATAAATGTTTGCTGAATGACCCCTTCCCATCTTTGAGATGATTTAAGATAACAAGTGGAAAGTACACAAAGTTTTAAAGTTTTGTCTATTTAGGTCACCAGGCTTCTAAGGAGCAGAAACAGGACTCAAATACAGATTTCTCCAATCCATCTAACCACTACAAGAGATCTTCAAATCAAAAATCGGGGAGAGGAGAAGGTTGGCAGTAGGACAACTGGAAGCATTCCAAACCACTTATGGGACTTTTAAAAATTCATCAAAAAGAAAAAAATACCTAAGAATAAACTTAACCAAGAAGGTGAAAGACCTATACTCTGAGAACTATAAAACACTGATGAAGGAAAATGAAGATGATACCAAAAAATCCTGTGCACATGGATTGGAAGAATTAATATTGTTAAAATGGCCATACTACCGAAAGCAATATACAGATTTAATGCAACCCCTATCAAAATACCCATGTCATCTTTCACAGAACTAGAACAAATAATCCTAAAGTTCACATGGACCCACAAAAGCAAACTCAAATTCCCAAAGCAATCTTCAGAAAAATGAACAAAGCAGGAGGTATCACACTTTTTGACTTCAGACTATACTACAAAGTTACAGTAATCAAAACAGCATGAGACTGACACAAAAACAGACACAGGCCAATGGAATAGAATAGAGAGCCCAGAAATAAACCCACACACTTATGGCCAATTAATCTATGACAAAGGAGGCAAAAATTTACAATGGAGGAAAGACAGTCTCTTCTTCAATAAGTGGTGCTGGGAAAACTGGACAGTCTCATGTAAATCAATGAATTACAACATTTTTTCACACCATATACAAAAATAAACTCAAAATAGATTAAAGACCCAAATGTAAGACCAGAAACCATATAACTCTTGAAAAGAACACAGGCAGAACACTCTTTGACATAAATCGTAGCAATATTTTTTTTGGATCTATTTCAAGGCAAATGAAACAAAAGCAAAAACAAACAAATGGGACTACATCCAACTTAAGCTTTTGCACAGCAAAGGAAACCATCCACAAAACGAAAACACAACCTACTGAATGGGAGAAAATATTTGCAAATGATATGACCAATAAGGTCACAGCTCACATATTCAGTATCAAACTTAATATTAAAAAAACAAACAACTCAGTTAAAAAGTGGGAAGAAGACCTGAATAGACATTTTACCAAAGAAGACATACAGATGGCCAACAGGAACATGAAAAGATGCTCAACACTGCAAATCATCAGAGAAATGCAAATCAAAACCGCAATGAGATATCACCTCACACCTATCAGAATGACTATCATCAAAAAGAACCCAAACAACAAATGTTGGCGAGGATGTGGAGAAAAGGTAACTCTCATACACTGTTGGTGGGAATGTAAATTGGTGCAGTCACTGTGGAAAATAGAATGGAGGTTTCTCAGAAAACTAAAAATAGAACTAGCATATGATCCAGCAATTCCACTCCTGGGTATATATCAGAAAAAAACTAAAACACTAATTTGAAAAGATACATGCACCCCAATGTTCACAGCAGCATTATTTACAATAGCCAAGATAAGGAAGCAACCTAAGTGTCCATCAACAGATGATGAACAAAGAAGATGTGATACATATACACACGGAATACAATGGAATGTTGTTCGGCCATAAAAAAGAATGAAATTCTGTTATTTGCCACAATGTAGATGGACCTAGAGATATTATGCTTAGTGAAATAAGACAGAGAAAGACAAATACTCTATGTTATCACTTATATTTGGAATCTAAAAAATGAATGTAACAAAACAGAAACAGATTCACAGATACAGAGAACAAACTAGTGGTGAGGAGAGGGAAGCAAGGAGGGGCAAGATAGGGGTTGGAGATTAAGAAATACAAATATATATGTATAAAATAAGCAACAAGGATATATTAAACAGCATAGCCAGTAGATTGTAATAACTTTAAATGGAGTATAATCTATAAAATATTGAATCACTATGTTGTACAACTGAAACCAATATTGTAAATCCATTATATTTCAATAAAAAAAATTTATGTGTTGGGATAGCCCTCCCCTCCAAATGCCTCAAGTATGAAAAACCACCACAGTAAACCACTCCCCACTACCCATCCCCCCACCCATTACCAGTATAACTTTGTCATATTCCCTAGTTGAACTAGGAAAGAAAATAACTGAAAACCTTGGGTCACTCCAGTAAACCATAAAGTCATTAAGTATTCAGTGCTGACAACTTTTGGAATCACCTTTGCCTGATTTTAATATCTTATGGGAGGTAAAAAGTAGCATAGTACAACTGAATTCACTCATAAGTTTAATCCATTTTTTTTTAAATGGCACACCATTTGAAAATCATAAACATAACCTTACAGTATTTAGAAGCCTGCAAATATGTCAAAATAATGGCTTAACAATCATAGGATCCTAGGACTGAAAGGAACCTTAGAAGATGTGTACCAAATAAAAGAAATTAAGCTGCCACACGAGTAGTAAAACTTTTCAGTGTCATCAGTACAAGTCTTACACATTCTAAAAACAAGGGAAGTTTATTGTATTCCAGAACGGTGGTCCCCAATTGAGGGGAACTATCTCCTAACGGGAAATCAAGAAATGTGTAAGAAATTTCTTTTGCTGGTCATAATGACTGAGTGGCAGTAGATAAGAAAAATGACTTAGGACATCCTACAATGATACCCAAGGTAGAAACCTCAGGTACAATTTTTACTCGTCCAAATCTTTACAGTTAATCAGCTATCCCTAAAGGATACCTGGCACTATAGATAATTAAAAGAAGTGTCCCTGACTTCAAATTACTAACATGGAGAAACAGCTAATCTCTTAAAAACTTAGGGCGCTCCATATAAATAATACACTGAGCTAGTTAGTTCAGGCTACAGGTCTTACAGAATTCCACCTTTGTTTCAGTACAGAATATAGTCACGAGAAATAGGTATCGCTGTATCTGCATATCAAGCAAATTCACTGTTTAACACCAAGATGTTAACTCCACATATTCATAAAGACAAATCTTCCACCTTGTTCCCTACAACCATGCAGAAGAGGAAGTGGTTTTGAGAAAGCACCCTTGTTGTTGTATTACTCCATCCTACAGTACAGAGCAGATTACAAAAGGTCAGAGGTCAAGAATCCTATTGCTCTAGTCTGAGTACTTTCACCTCAGAAGCTGTAAACCTGGTCATTTAGTATGCCTCTCCCCTACCATCAGTCACCTACCTTAGCCTGTGGCAACACTACCCCCATTTAAGCCCTTACAGGAAACCCAGTTCCCTCAACCTGGCCATCTCTCTGAACTGTGGTCACCCACAGGCTCTGACCTTCACTGCCCCATGTTCTCTACCTTAAGCATTCTCTTTCCCATTCATCAAAACACATCCTTCGTCTTTCATTCTCCCTCAGACTTACATTGCTAATAGTAATAGCCAATATCTGTGGAGTGTTTACAAACCATCTGTATAGGATCTCATTCAATCCTCACAGCTGCCTTGAAAGACCCATGCCCAAAGCCACACAGAAGATAAACAGCGGAGAAATTCCATAATTCTAAGAGTCGGACTCCACAATCTGTGCTGTTAACTGTGATGCCTCCTAAAAGCTACGCAATTGATTTCACAGTAGAGGGATGTTGAGGAGGTCATATTTTCCCTCTCATTTGACTGTCTAGTTATGCATAAGGACTTAAGAGTCACTAGGGAAATGCTACTGAAATATACCATGCCTTGCAAACTAAGTTGTATATACCTTTGCAGCTGTGAGTATATGTGTCCATGTAAGTGGGTAAATATGGAAGCCTACAAGTCACTTACAGTTAATTCTTATTCAGGCCATAGTACACAAAGCACAATGCTCTAGAGTCAGGCTGCCTGCAATTCCAACCCTGTCTTTCCCAGTTGTTTACTGTGTCCCTGGAGTTACTTAACTTCCCTGAAGCTCAGTTTCCTTGTCTGTAAAATGAAGACAACATGTCTGATAGGATTTCTGTTAGAATTAAACAAGTAAAATATATAAAGTATATAGAACAGTACCTGACATGAATTATAAGTGTGCAAAAAATGTTGGCTGATTATTAACTCATACACTGTATACAATATTGCACTTGGTCATACATGGTGTGACTGGCATTCTTCTGCCAGCCTAATAAAACTGCATTCCTTTCAATTAGCACTGTAAATTATTCTTCTAATAAACCTACAAAGCACTTCACACGGCAGTAAACATAGTTTTATTAATTTAGTAAAATATAGATGTGGTTATAGTAGCGAGAATGATGATTTTACCTGAAGACTTTTGACTTGGGACACAGCACAGTGATGACCAGTGATCCCAGCTCTGCCATGTGACGCTTGCATGAACTTGGGAAAGTTCCTTTATTTTTCTGAGTCTCACTGTTGTCACTGTTGTCATCTGGAAGCAGTGATCTGTAAGCAATAATGCCTACCCCACAGGACTGTTTTGAGGATGAAATGAGTAAATATGCATAAAGGTCTTAGTGCCTGGCAAGCAATAAGCATGTAATTATTGGCTGCTAGATGAAGAATAACTGAGGTCTGAGCTGAAAATAGCTAGGCTCCAGGCAGAAACATTCTGCAGTTTGGATCAGGGAGAAAAGACTAAGTCATGTTTGGATTACTTTTTTCTGGGCAATCTGAAAGACAACTCTTTCAAAATCTAGAACTTAATATCCATTTCCACATCCAGTGAAGGCCAGTAGTCATCATTCCTTTACTTATTATGAGAAGTTATTACTAGCATAAGTAGTACCTGGGTTTAGGTGTTTTCAGTAACATCCTACTAGTTACGTGGCTTGAAAATCTTCTCAGCTTCAGTAAGTCTTTTCTCTTTCAAACTGTCCTTCCAGATTTTAAGTTAATTGCCTAATGCTTGAGACTTACTTTCAATTCTAATTCAGAGACCTTTAATGTGGGCCCATTAATTCTTGGTCAAGAATCTTCCTGAGTTCCTACAAGAGCAGGAGTGGGGATAATGAAAAGTCATAATAAGCCAAAGCCGGCACCACCGTAGAGGACTCCTACCTGGGTGCCCCTAAAACCTGGGCAGCTGCCTCTGCCTGGTGCCAGCCCCCTCCTACGCCCCCTACAGTTTAGCCACATCTGTTTCCTGACAGCTGAAAGGAAAATCGGACCCTTTAGAATTCTTGATATAAGCACGGTACATACATATTCTTCAGGACTCTGTTCTATTTCATGCTACACTGAACACAGCTTTAACGCTTAATTGGCTGAGATAAAAACTAGCATGATATTATACTTCAATAAAAAGATTATAAAATGTATACTTATGATATATGCACTTTTATATATATCAATTTTATAATTTTAGTACAAATGTACACTCCACTATTTCTCTGAATTTGAGTCACATTTTTTTGACTAACAACCAGATGTTTCAAAATAGCCTACTGTGAATGGTTTCCTCTCTTAGCATTTATAAATAGCACCCTGACCTCTTTTCCAACTGAATTTGAGGGCTTACTCCTATTGGTTCTGTAATTATCAAAGTCTCTTTTTCTTAGGTAGAGGGTATCTCAGCAAATGTCTCTCACCTTATTGACTCATTTAGTTACATTTATTCATTCAATAAATATTTAAGGAACGCTAACTACTCTCTCCAAAATAACAGGGGGAAATATTTGCAGTTCAAGATAACACCTATTATCTCATTTGAGAACAGTGCTAAGTCCTATAAAGAAAGTGAAAATGCAATGTATTCTCTCCAAGAGTTTAAAATCTAAAGGGATAGATTAGACACGGCTGTAAGCAAGGGAGAATGGCATGCATATGATCAGTTCTTTACTAGTCAGTAAGTGCCAGTAAAGGAGGAACACCAAAATTGAAAGACTCGAATGTACTGAATAAAAGCACTTAAAGAATAATGATGAGCAAACCCAAGTTTTGTGACCTTGACTTACACGTGGTTTATATTTTAAGTATTGTTTTATGTTTAATTACATACAGAAGTAGCACCACCATCTTTCAAGAATGCCAAGGAACTCCAAAAATCTCAAATCAACTCCATGAATATAAGTGAAATATGCAGCAATTCACAACTCCGAGGATGGAGTGATCAGTGAAGGAGCTCTGGAGGGGAATTTCAAGATGTATGGGAAGAAATGTAGCAGGTGGAGACAGCAATATCTCAAGTAGAAGGAATGACACAAAGGGTGCCATGAGGGAGCTGTCTTCAGGCAATCAAGGAGACGAGAATAGCTGGGAAGGACCTAGAGTTCAACAGGTGATGACAGAAAAGGAAGCTGGAGGTGGCCGTGGATGGGCTTAAATATTGTGAACTTCATCAAGATACTGTGCAAGTGTCTTGGCAACTACTTTCACCACGACCATCCCCAGGAGCCCGTCACCTGATAATCAGCATGGAGACCACACTTCTCTTCTACCTTTCCCTGATCATCTTTCCAACAATTCCAAACTGATGAAACCATTCTCTCCTCTTCCTAAAGCTATGTAATGTAACCAAAAGTCCTTTTTTGTTATCCTACATTTTTTGCATCCTACTTTTATCTTCTTTGTTCCTTCCTGAGTATTCCCTCACCTACTCATTCACCTTGTACACAAATAGTATAACATAGAAAAATAATTCTCCCCACCTCTTCACTAGTAGTTTTTACCCCTGAAGCTGCTCAAAATGATAACTGCAATCCATGTCCGAACTCCTTTGTTCCCTCTATAACATGGGTAAGGAAGTAAGTTTGTTCTGAGTCAAAACTGTAACAAAATTTCACAGGTTAAATTTCTAATTAGAAAGGATCATGCAAAGAGAATACCATTGACCACTATTTCAATTAAGGAAATAGTGAGCAAAAGGTTTAGCTATAATATGTATTTAATCTGGCCAATACTTTAAAAAACCTAAAATGATAAACTACAGTGGTCTAGGACTTCACAGAAAAGATTGAGAAGACATCTCATAGCCTCTAGTCTCTCATCAATCACATTTGGTCAAAGATAAGAAATATTTCCAACATTAATAAGACATTCTTTACCTAACTAATATTTTACAGAAAATTCCCAAAATCCCCTCAGTTTAGAAAGTCCAAAAATTGGATTCAATGAATGAGTCAACAAACAAGGGGAAAAAAAACCCAAAACACTTGTTAAAAGAAAACATTAAAAGAACCACTTGTTAAAAGCAATGGTTGTCATTTATAAGTAGCATTTTTATAGCATCTTTCATCAAACTTTCTCAAAGTTGCAAGGAGGTGGGATAGAAAGAAACAAAGCAAAAAGAAATAACTTCTCAAATATCATGAAGTTTACAACCCAGAGTCCTAAGTGAGTTTTTAAAACATCATAGTCTTATGGCGCTAATGTAAGAGGTTCCAAGAAAACCGCAATTCATTATAATCTTAGTCCTATACTTAATCACAGTAAGTAGTTGAATTGAAAAGTACTCACTGAATATCTATGAGCCTCAAACACTGCTAGAAAGTTGTAGTGATGCTAGATGATTAAGAATTTGTTTTTAGAAGCAGATTCACAGATAATATAGAGAACAAACTAGTGGTTACCAGTGGGGAGAGGGACAGGGGAAGGGGTAATACAGGAGTAGGTGGCGGGAAAAAAGGGCTATTATGGGATTATATGAAATCATGTGTGTGAATCTTTTGAACACTGTGAAGCACTATAGAATTCAAAGAATCTTTCATTCAAAAAAAAATTTAATATTCAAGAGACTCAGGAAAAATACATATATATATATATATATGTGTGTGTTTTTAAATGTACCATCCATTTCTCCTTTCAGGGACAATCCCTATAAAATCTGACAGGCTTACAGAGGAAGGAAAAAACACAAACACACACATGACCAGATAAATAAGTTTTAACAAGTCATTTGACTTCCCCTCTAGGTACATTTTAATTTAAATAAATCTTTTAGTACTGACAAATCAAGTCTATATAAAACACTCTTGGTGTCAAGACCCACCTTAAGTGTGTATGTGTTAAATATCTGTTTGAAAAGGAGCCAGGGAGATATTTCCACTTTAGGCTCTAGCCTAGTTCCATGACCCATTTTACTTTTTTCTTTCTTTTTTAAATATAGTTAAACAGTGGAATGCCATGAGGATTTTCCCCTCAATATTTCTCTTGTAAGGGCATAAAAGTCACAACTAAGAGTTCAAAAATATTTTTCTTTTTTTTTCCCCCCTTAAAAAAGTTAGCTTCCTTTTTAAAACAGCCATAACTTCATCTTCCAATTATTTATGGGCAATGTTCCATAGACTCGTCTGGGTGTAGAGTGCTTAAGTGCGGGGGGAAATCAATACTGAGCTTGTAAGTACGATATTGTTATTGGTAATCACAGTGACATCCGATTAAACGTACTTTTAAAAATAGCTTACTTTTCAGTACGCTTTTTTTTTTTAACCAAAAGAGTATATTCCACTGAGCAGCCTACTTCAAGGACAAGCTTGCAAAAAAAAAAAAAAAAGTTGCTGTCACCATACAAACTTGCGACAGCCTAAAATGTCACTATTCCACACAAACTAGCTTCTAACTTGCCTGTAATTATCAAAGGTTATAGCTCACAATATGATTTCAGGAAGCCTTCCCCAGAATCAAAATTGCTCCAGATCGCCGCAAGGAGGTGAGGGAAATGTTTAAGAAAACAAGCGAGGATGAATTTACTTTACTTAATGAGATGGGCACCCATTCTCCCAGGAGACTCTGTCTCCAAAAGTAAACGAGATCAATCTGGTAAACTCACTGTCGACAGCTCTCGAGTATAAGGTTGGGTTCAGGCAAGTGGAGGACAAATGATTGTAATTAAAGTTAATTAACAGGCCTGCCGTCTCAAAGTGTAGAACAAGCAGGGTGCGGGGGAGCACGGAGATCCGAGCAAACTCATTATCTCTACCGAGAAAATGGTACCTGAAACTCAAGAAAGGGCAGCTCCTTTTCGAGGAAGGGGTCTAGTTGTCTAACCGGATTGTCACCCTCCCGAGTCAACTCCCATTAGCAAGCGGAGTTTTTGTGTCACTTACCCACTTCTGGTTTCCTTTTAGACGCCCACATGCGGGAGCGAAATCCAAGGGGCAGAAACCGGAGCCGAACACTTGGCGCTCTGGAAATTTACCCGGAAAGGTGCCGGAAAGCCCCGGCTCAGCCCGAGACGGTCCTCCCGCCCCGGTCGCGGCCCCGCCGACCAGCCCACCGCGGCCCTCGGGACTCGCCCTGCGCGCGGGCAGCGGACCTGGGAGGCGCGACGAAGCGCCGGCTTCTCTCCCGGCCGGTTCGATCGGCCCTCACCCGTCTGCCCCAGGCGCGGGGCCTCCTCCTTCCCGGTCCCCGCCAGCTGCCCGCACGGCGTCTGCTTCCAGGAGGCGGCCGCGCGGGCGGCGCTGTCACTCCCGCCGGCACGCCGCGGCCGCCGCACCTGGAGGCGGGGAGCGCGGACCTGCGCGCAGCTCCGGAAGCGCCGCGCCCGCCGCCCGCGCCCTGCCCAGGTGCTTCGGCGCCGCGCCTCGGCCGCTTCCTCCCGGCCAGCGGGGGCGGGGAGAGGCGCCTGGCGTGGGGGCAGCGGGGCTCAGTGATCCGGGCAGCCGAGCCGGCCTCCCGGGTTCCACAGCATAGTTGGGTGGCTGACTCAGTCCGCCGCGACTTGGCCGCGCCTGGCACTCTCGCCACCTGGCGCACCTCGGCCCCGAGGCTCCCGGCGGGGTTGGACAAGCTGCGAGGACGCGTCCCGGAGCCCAAAGCGGCGAGGTCATGACCCTCCTGGAACGGAGATGCCCGTGACCCTACCCTGGCTCCGGCCAGCCGGCCAGTTGGTTGGTCGGTACGCACTGATGGGTGGGTTGTCAAATGGGCGGAACCTCACCACCACTGGTTATTCGTATTACTCTACTAAGTACTTTCCAGGTTGCCTCAGCGTTTCCCAAACTTAAGACTCATCTAGGGCGCTAATTTTCCCAGGCTGCTTCTGCGTAAAGTTGCATTCGATGGGCCCGGGAATCTATTTACCAAGCCCCGTGCTGATTAGGCTGAATGCATTATGTCGGATCCTCCTTCACGTTGTCTCTGTGAGGAGGGGATTAATATTCCCATATTCTAGTTGAGGAGTCTGCGGGGCAGAACAACTTGCCCAAGCAGACAGAGCTTTAAGGGGTGAAGGTGATTTTCCATTTAGATCTGAACTAACACAGCCTCCTCATTGATTTTTTAAATTCCCCTTTCTTGTCTCCACGCCCCCCCCCCCACCGCCCCACCTCCGAGGGAAGGGATAACCTTGCCCTAGTCCTTCTGGCACCTGAGATTGTTAGATCCGGGAAAGACATTTCCCCTTGGACTTGGACCTTGACACTCTGCCCTTGGAAGTAAAAATAAGACAGCAAGAAAATACGGGAATCCAAAAAGAAAATCCCTTGTGCGCCCCGGAATACCTAAGTGTCCATAAAATCCACTTGTCTGCCGGTGAGTTCAAGGGCCAGCTCCTTATTTTTTAGTTAACATCTTTTTACAGGCTGTGCCTGAAATTCTCTCCCTTAAAAGATGAAATGTCCTTATCTTTCCCCTAGACCTGTTGATAGAAGTAAAGCAATTAGGGAAAGTGCTGAGCTTATTATGAAAATGAAATAATTGGTGAAGCCCGAAGCGTGAGAGGCTTCCCAGGAGCCCAGGCCCGTGGGAGGCCTCATCTTCACCAAAACACCTGCCCATCAAAAAGCACCCTCCTGCCCCCGGGGAGACTCCGAGACAGCTGTGGCAAGCATGCTCCAGAGACACCAAATCTCCAGTTTCTTTTGAACTAAATACTTTATAGCAAGCCCTAGTTCCACCACGAAAGTTTTCTTGACATTTTCCAAACCTCGAGAATTGTCTTTTTTTTTTTTTAAATTCCTGTAGAATTTTATTTTTGTGGCTCTTTCTTGACTTCATGTTAAGTCCATACTCTGTGTTTTTTTTTATTTTTTTCCTCTCCCTCGGAGTTCTCACATACTTGTCATTTATTTTTATCTTTGTAAGCCATCTTAAATCCTTTTCTGAACAAGGTGGGTTATAAATAAACGAAAATTCTTACATCAGTTATGGTATGTCTCAGAACGTCAAGCATCGTTACTTGAATGCTGCCGAGTCCTCAAGTTACTTCTCTTGGTAGATTTTACAAAATAACTGAGAATTTGTGCCTCTTTGCAGCAATATCTTAGTCCCTTGATTATTATTCTGTCATTTATTGTTTGAAAATTCTATTGAACATTTACTTTTTAATAGTTTGAAAATACAGTGGTTAGCAAATACAACACGACCCCTAGATTTACAGTCTTCTCTGAGGGGAAATAAAGTTAAGCACTGTTAAGGCACACCAGTGATTTAATAATAGCTCCGGGAAGTGAAAGAAAAACAATGCTCCCTCATTGAAAGTACTCATTGCTTATAAGATGTATGCTGATCTTAAGAACCTTCATATATGAAGGAAAATAAAAGACGTCTGAGGCACTAATCATACCAGGTTCTAGCCAAACACCTAAGATATATGTTGTACAACAACTCCATGAGTTGGAATTCTTTTTCCAGTTTTATAAACATAGGCTTAATTGAGACTTAAAGAGATTAAATAGTAAATAGTGGATAAATTGAACACATCTAGGCTGTATTCGTAGGCTATACATTATTTATTTAGCAGCCCTCAGAGTGAGGCATTCAGGGAGAAAAGGAGGCAGGAAAAACATCTTTATAAGAATTGACGTGTGGAAATCTGTTTACTGCCAAGGCCACTGGAGTATATAGTCCCAGTTAATTTCCACCTATTTATTTATTTCCAGATATGTATTTGGAACATATATTTTTATTTCTGGATTTATTCCAAAATGACCCACTCCAACCCTTATTTCCTCCATTTTTAGTGAGAGAGCACGGATAGCTCTGTCCTTGTCAAATTATGTCTTTGCTCCGCCCATCTCTCCTACGCAGAATGCACTCTGCTTCTGAAAGAGGCAATTTGAGTGGAAACCATCCTCCTCTCCTCCCCTCTCCGTCCTTTTCCTCCTTCCCTTTTCCTTACATCATCAAGGTGAACACCCATAGAGCATTTATATGCCAGTTGCTATCCCCAGCAATTTACTTGTAAAAGCTCATTTAATAATCTCAGCAGCTCCTTGAAAAGATAGAGTTATTATCCCCACTATGAGAAACTCAGGAAAAAGATGTTGCATGATTTACACCAAATATTCCATAAGACAGAGAGAATTCCAACCCAGTCTTCTCCAGGAACCATCCTCTGCACTTGATTGCCTATTAGGGAAAGCACACAGTGCTGGAATTGCAAAGGTCTGTGCTCAAAACGAAGCCTGATCAGTGTAGGCTGCGGCATTTTGAGCAAATTCAACTTATCTGAGCCTCAAGTTCTCCATCTGTAAGCTGGGAATAATAATACCTGTGAGAATTTAATGTGATTACATATCTAAGGCACCTAGAAAATAGTCTCTCAATACATCTAATTCTATTCTCTTTTGTCGAATTATTCTTCAAAACTAGGTTCAAATCCCACCTCCCTCTCAAGCCTTTCCAAATCTCTGACACCCAGAATTATTACAGAACAGAATTTAAAGTAATCCCTCCATTTTTCTATAAAGCAAAATCCAATATTACTTTTGCCAAACATAAAATTTTAGGAATGTAGATAAAATAGGCATATGTCTACTTATAATAGACTTATAGTTCATCATTTTAGATAAACTATTCATAAAAGTAAAATTATATATCAATGTGTAAATACTGCCTTTTCCATGCATATTTTATAAAATAATTTTATTCAAATTTTAACTTGCAACTTTGATATCAATGACTTCATCATTGGAGCCTCACTTTGAATCACAGGTGTTTTGTTTTGTTTTCAGAGTATATTATTTTCACTTCTGTCTAAATTTTTGAAGGCACCTAATTTTCTGAAATCTTTTATGATTCTGTCATTGGGAATTTTATTACAAACCACAAGTTCCTGCTTGCTTTATATTAAGAAGTTGTTTTTTTCTCATTCATCCCAAATATGTACACTAATGATTCACCAATTTTTTAAATGGTTTTTAAAAGGATGCTTGCAATAACATGGTACACTTAAAATTGTGAGGTCACACCCCATAAATAATTGCTTAATCAGTTTTAAATATCTTCATCTCCTTTTAATCAATTTCATCAGATGGCTTCTGTATGTATCCTAAACTAGGATTGATTGAGGATGATTTAGGCTACACTCCCCACTCCCACAGTTCTGTAGTTTGCAGTTCAGATTGATGTACAATAATTACAGGCAGGTAGAGATCCTATGATACATAGGTTCTATGTTCCAGGCATTGTTACACTCTATGAACTCAATTCTCTCAACAGGGTTGACAGGTAGATACTATCATTATCTCTTTTTTTAGCCAGTGAGGAAACCAAGACACAGAAAGATTATTCCATCTAAGAACTCACAAGTAGTAAATAAGGAAGAAAGGATTTGAACTCAGCTAATGTAGATTCAAAGCCTATGCCTTAAGCATTCTGCTATGATGCCTCAGAGAGGACTTTTAAAGTTTTGACCATAAGGACCTTTTTTTCTGATGCCTAATTTTGGGGGGAAAATGATGTACAGTATATTCAGGCACATACAACACTCTCTCTTGGATTTTCCCATTACCCTTTCTTTTTACTGCTATTGGAGCACTTTGTCAGAGGGCTTTGCATTATGGATATTGAGACATTTTTCTTATTACTAAATATTTGTATAACTGAAGTAATGTTACCTCTATTATAGTATTCTTGTCCATCTGCCTTGCATTATGGATACCTGGAATCATATTTGAATTATCTGAAGTACTTACCATAAGGCCTTAGATAAATGTTTGTTTTATTAAACTGAAATGCTATATATTCATTAGGTTGACTCTTTTCAGTACTTTGTTACAAGTTTTAAGAGTTGCTTTGAAAGTTTTTTTTTACCTCTTTCTCACCACAAGGGAATAGCTTAGTGGATATCTACTGTAAGGTAGACAAAAGAGTAGTGTAAAATATTCAATCAATTCAATTATTGACTAAAAGTTGATGGTATTATGGAAATAATTTATTTTAAAATATAAGTTTTTCAGAAACCACTAATAATATCCAGAAAAAAGTGAACATAAATTTTCCTATGAAACTAATATTTCAGAAACTCATTTAGGCTCTAGAGATTAGAGTATTTCATTGATACAGATACACATATTTTAATACTTTACTACTTCTGAAATGGAAATTCATCTTAAAATGAATTGCTGTTGACCAGGCAGCAGTCATAGCATAGTTGTCATTGCCTACACGTTCATGAACTTGATCATAGATGTTTATGTTGTCAACACTTCATTGAAGTTACTCGCACTGACAGTGCTACACATGTTGAGTTTGTCATTTGAAATGTCTTCAAAAAGATTATACTAGATTTCTTTGCAGAAAGGCAAAGAAACAGGGCTGTGTAAGATTTGATAAAAATCTATGTCTAAATAATTCTCAAAGAGCATTTTCATATGTATACATAATAAAAATTCTAAATGAATAGTGTTATATCATAGTTTAATAGTGAATTTTTTTTCTCATAGTATAGAAAATAATCATGTATCCAAAGGTAGATTGCATTTCAGAGTTGCGGACACCCAGTACTTTCTACCTCTGCTAACATAAAAATCTAATTTTATTTTTATATGGAAAAAAGTTTCTTAAGGAAAAATCAGTGTTAAGAGAAGTCCAGAAATCCTAACTATCACTCCATGGATTTGCACATAAAATACATCAGCTGAGTGTAACATCATTGCTTTCACTTTGTTGTGTCAATTTTTCTCAAATATTTCTAAAATTGAGTTGACTAAATACATCACAAAATTCCATTTCTTTCTGCTATAGCTTGAAAATACTGTATCGTTTCATTTTTTTCCTTTGTGCTATAAATGCTGCCCTTAAAATAAATAAATAATATAAATAAGATAATTAACCTTGAGAGTTCTTCTGACATCAAGGAAAAAAGAAGTGGGGAGGGATTCAGAGAAGCAAAGTAGAGAGGTGGAAGTACACAAGCAACAGCTAGAAATAGATCCCTTATAAAATAATGAAATTAAACTGTTACAAGACCAATTTGAAAAGCACAGACTAATATTCATGTAAAAGGTAAATGAAAAACAAGAAAAGGATTGATAAAACCTCACTGCAAGACAACTACCATAAAAGCAGAGGTCACAAACTAGCTGCCCACGGGCAGCATGAAGTCTGAGTATCTTTCTGACTACATAGAGTTTAGCAATTTTTAATTAGTTTCTCAAATGTAGAAGGTTTTACATTAAAATATGGATTTTCAGCTTCTTTTGAAAAATCAGAATGTCTGATAACACTGAATTCACATTCCCACAAAGCAAGTGTGAACAGATTGGAAAACTGACTGCCATTTTTGGACAGGAATACACTCTCTAATTTGTTATAGTCTCTCCTCACCCTAGTTCTGCTTGTTTAAAATTTAGGAGCTGTAGAAGTTGCGACTATGGGATATTACCTGAAATCATGACCAGTGAAAGACAAGCTATATGAGCGACCCTCGGAGGCAAGCTTATGGATTTCTGAAGTGGAAGTCTTAGAAATACAGAGCCCAGATCAAAAGTCAATAACCCACACATCAAGAATGTTTTATCAGCAAAAGCAGTAACAGGTGTGATCATCAGAATAGCTAGCATCTACTGAGTTCTTAAAATAAGTTAAATAACATGTTAAACACCCTGCAACTATTATTCATTCAACAAATTTTTCCATTTATTATAAGATGTGATGAGTCACAGAGATGCAGAGATAAAGTAGACCTACTTCACTATCTTTTTGGAGGTTATATGATAGCAGAGGCAGATATTACCCAAAGAATCATACAAATATATATAGTATAATGTATGTATACATATATATTTATAACATATAGTACAGTACACTACATGTGTAGTATACATATACATAGATATATATATTACATATCCTACTAGTATATCTACACATTTATATACTGTATTTATATATTTACATGTGTATACAATTTATACATGTATGATTTTCTTTAAACCATATGAATTTGCTGATATTTGTCTGTATTTAACTTCAGAATTGGTCATTGCCTATGGGTCAAATTAATACATTTTAACTGAGAAGGCAGGCACTGCTTTTCCCCTATTCCCAGTCTTTCCTTCTTGTGTAGTGAGTTTCTAACCCTCTTAGTTCCCTACCTCCACCCACATACACACCCTGCCCTGCGATAGTGTCGTGACTTATTTATTTGGTGTTTTTGGAAGGGGGAAATGGCCACGTGAGCCCTGCTCTTTCATTCCCTCTTTCTCACAGGGAGCCAGAATTCTGTGTTGCTCTTCCAAGCTGTAAAACCTGTGGGAGGTTTGAATGTATCCATAGCTTCCAGAGCCTGGCATGTTGTCAAAAGCTAAGAAGAGTAATGTTTGATTCCTTCTCTGCCTGATTTCTGTCTATCTTTCCATTCATTTCAAACAAAGTACCCCAACATTTGTGGTTTTAGGAACGAATGAGATTCTATGCAAGAGAATAATAAGGGGAAGGAATGGTTTTGTATGGTAAATCAGAAGATTCTTCTTTACAAGTGACGTTTAAACTGAGAAGTACAGGCTGAGTGGGAGTGAGCTTGTGTGCTGTGTGTGTGAGTGGGAGGACAGAGGTGTGTTCTAGGCAAAGAAGAACGTTTGTAAAACCTCGGAGTTAGCAAAAATCAGGAATTTTTGAGGAACTGAAAGAGGGTCTTTCAGCTAGACAGTGAAGAAAGAACAGGATGAAGTTGAAGGAACAGGCAGGTACATTATGTACAACTGTATAGGCCACGTCTAGATTTGGGGATTTTATCAGAAGGGTGATTGGAAGTCATCAAAGGGATTGAAGCAGGAGAGAATGTAATCATTTCCTTATCTTACGTAATCTTCAAAATAACCCCTTGATGGAATGTATTATTATTATGCTCTTACGTCAGCTGTATAAACTAAGATGCAGAGAGCTTAAGTTGCAAATGTATTATATGATAGCTAGCACATTTACATGATTCCAGGGACCATGCTTTTTTTTTTTTTTTCCTAATGCAGCCTCCCCATGTTTAGAGACATGGTAGAGGGATGATGTGAAGAGCCAACTCTCCTGAAGAGATGAAAACAATGCTTCGTAAGAAAAGCCAAAGTGAAAAAAGAGTCTTTTCAGTAAAACAGACTTCTAACAGGGACCATCCTTTTAATCACTCTTCTATTCCACCTATCCAACAGAATTACACAGTCTAATCTGTAGAGATTTCAAGGGTATATGTCTATTTGTAGACTGCAACTTACAAATAGTAGATATGACTCAGTCACAGCTTTCTGAGGGATTTACAAAAATTATTTGATACTTGTTATTTGATATCTCTGTGTTTAGGGACAATAAAATGGACAATCAAGTCAATTCATCCTTCTCGTTTCTACAGTAGAATCCTAATGTTAGGGAAAAATTAAGTTTTTAACTATGAGGTGCCTCTTTTGTGTTATATAAACAAATTTAATAATTTCCCCCAAACCAGGTAATTAAAAATAGATTGGCTGAAGGGGAACAGAGGTTAAAAATGTCCCAGCCCTTCATAAATAAGTGTTGGTAGATTTGAGAATGAAGCTGCTAACCACTTTACTCTCTCTGTCTCTAACAGTGCCAGACACGGACACATGAGTTAAAAGTTCTTTCACCATTGACCTCATGTGCAGTTTGTACATTGCTTACTAAAACTTCCATGCCATCCATATCTGTTGTTCTTACTTTAGAAAACAAAGATCCATATATCCTGTTTATCTGTCTGAAAAGGTAGTGTTCTCAGTTTCTTTAAAACACATTTTTAGAAAAGATATCTATCTGCCATTTGATCATTTTCTATGTGTGAAATATGACATACCATCTCACTTATGCTCCACAGCAGGTGCACAGACCTTCAAAGACACAGCTCTCAAGTTTGCATTTCCTTCACTCCACATGGTTTCTGTAGCATCCTGTGTAATGGTTTTATATTTTTTCCTGTGGAAACACTCATACCCACACTACTGCAACTTCAGCCTGGTTTAGCAATCAGAATACATTGTGTCTATCCAGTACATTTTGCAAGCATATAAAGGAGACTGTGGCAGTCATGCTTGAATAAACTTTGCTTTCTTTCACTTGTAAAGGAACTACTGCTCATGCATTCATTCAGCCATGAATGCTTGGCTTTTTCATTACAGTTACTAGGACACTATAAAAGGAAGGTTTCTTGGTTTTTTATTCATCTTCAGAAAAACAAGAAAATAAAACAGCACTGGATGCAGTCACTTGCCTTGGGTAGGGACAATTTTTTGCCCTGGGTAGGGACAACTTTTTACTAAAGTAATATAAAAAAAAGACACCAAGTTAATTCATTAGATTAGCTTCGTAAGTGCAGAGTGCACTTTTAAATAAAAAAACAAAACATTTATACAATCCTTAGATAAGTAAGTATTTTATCGAACCAGATGAATTCAACAGGGAACACTAAATACAAAGAACTTTAGTCTTTCTTCCATTGTCTCTTTCAAACTGTGCTTTTGGACTTACTCTACTCCTGCCCCTGAATGAAATATGAAAATCCTTAGATTTTATTAACTGTGTTAATGACAAGAACAGTCTAGTGTATGTAATAAAAAAAGTCCAGTCTCATCTAACATAACAGACTAATTCCAGTATTATTCATTCAATATAAAACGTACTGTCCTCGGTCAACACTCCCTTTCCCACAAGTTTGCTTCATGTTTGGAAGCCTTCCTTGGGGTGGTGGATAGGACCAGAAGGGTAGACTTTTTTTCCTCACTTCACTAGCTGCTGCATCAGACCCCTGAAGGTTCACATCAATGGGAAAAGGAGATGGAGAGGAAGGGTTATCTCTTAAATGATAGGTGCAGCTGTAATTTTCTGGCTCTCTCTCTCTCTCCTAGCTCTCGCCAACTCTGTCCCCACTTCACTCCTTGCCCCTCAACCACTGCTGGAGTCTGGACTCTACCTGCTGCTCCTGAGATGTTGGAAATTCTTCCTCTCAGCCAACGGCTTTTGACACCCTCTCCTCAGTCCCTTTTGGGTAATTAAATTTCTCTCTTTCAAAAGACTGAGTATCTACCTCAAACTTCTCTCAGACACTCCACAGCCTTCAGCAAGGTTCATAGACAGCTGACATTTACTGCAGATGTGTGGACTGTTGTCCTAACTTCTTCAAAGCTGAAACTCAAACTACATTATGTACTACAACTAACATGACGAGAATAGTGGATAAGAGCCTATGGCCAAGTATATCATTTGGTAGAACAAATGACAAAAGGAACATGCTACTACATCAACAAGGCTGGGGTCTTGCATTTTTGCAGGAGTGCATGCATGTGAGCATGTGTGGGTGGTCATATTTATTAAATATTACCTGTATGTATTAATACTGGGGTCATATTTATCAACCCACAGGCAAGCTCAGTATAAAAACCCTCTCAATCCTCACACCAACTCTATGAATTAGATTCCACTATTAGCCTCATTTTATAGATGAGGTACTTAGGGGTTTAAGAGTTTAAGTAACTTACTCAAAGTCACACACTTTGAAAAAGTTACAGCTGGAGTGCAAGCTTAGTATCACTGTCAGATGTATAGGCCTAGCTCACTGTAATTACTACATTGGGCCACCTCCCCTTGGACCTAGAGTATTATTAAGTAATGACTGGAACTAGGCTATTAAAATGGATTCTTGCATCTTTAGCCAAAGGTTTGCCCAGATAACAGACTTTAACAGCAGCTTTCATCTCTGTGTTATTGATGGAAATCTTTCACTGAGTGAAGTGTGTCTTGGGTACAGGCCTGTACAAGACTGCAATCATCCCATTAAACAATACAAAACAATAACAACCCAAGTCTTCAAAGTAGTCTACCACTCCCTCACACACCTTCTTGCATATTGTATCAATAATACAGCCAACAATGTCCTGATTCAAATTTCTTCTGACTGTTAATGAAATTTGTAGTTTATTTAGCTATAATATCTAGGATGCATGCATTTCGAATCCTAGTTTTCAGGTTCCTTGCGGCAACTTTGAACATTGAAGAGAATCTGAATACTCATGATAACTTGTGAGGAAAAAAATGGGTTCAGTCAATAAAATTACCAGGCAGGTCATCCACAAGCCACATTAGTAACATGATGAATTCAGAGCAAGTGGATAAGCCCTGAAGAAAATTAAAGTTCTTGGCTATTAGGCCTAGAGGGACATCAGTGGCAAGATTCAGCAGAGAAAGAGAAAGCTTAAGTCGGGCCTGAGGACAGGCCCTAGAAATAGTCATTATTTTAATGCATAGTGTCTAAAGCGGTTAAAGGAGGAAGGTATAGGGGCAAGAAAGCATTTGACTAATGATTTAATCTGATGGGATGGTTATGCCAACAGAGAACCCATTCAGCTCTCCAAGGCCCTGCTTAAGTCAATCACAGAATTAACATTTCCAGACTAGGGTTTCATAAAAGGTCTATGTAATGCTTTATGAAAACAAGAGCTACTTTACCAAGTAAGTTTGGAAAATGCTTCAATCAATGCTCTCTCCTAGAGATTTATGACACACGTTTATCATATTAAAGTCTTCATGGGACTCCTGCAGAAAAGAAACCTGCTTAACCGTGTTTAACTTAGCATTTCCTAAATTTATTTGATCAGGAAAACATCCTTTTGTGTAACACCTTTAGTTTTTGGACCCACTTTCAGAACTTTTAGAAAAGCTAATCCAGTGTAATTAGGGAACCCCAAGAACCCTGTATCTGATAGGTATGCTCAAAGATTACTGACTATTGCTTCTTGCAGCAAAACTATTGAGAATTTTTTGGTGGGCATGGTTTAAAGAAATAATCTTTAAAATGTCACTAGCATGCATACATTCTAGACATCTGTTCCAGGTCCATAGAATTCAAGCTGGAAAGAGGGTTGACAAATTTGAATGAAAATTATAGAGCCTCCAGGACACAGGCTTCAATATAAGGTCTACCTACCTTTTAATGGAAATGAAATAAGATGTCCCTATGGATAAAGTTAAGGTTTTTACTTAAAAATCAATTCTAGAATCCCATCCAACTGACAACCAAAAAGTAATAAAGATCACTAAGTACTATACCATAGAAAAATTTAACCTAGGAAATTTGTGGATGGTAACAAATACCCATATGAGCTTCGAAAAATCTCACTGACGTGCCCTTATGACATATAACTAATTTAGTTTAACTAGTGATGTAACTTCCAAAGAAACTCTTGAAATAGCTATTTGCCAAAAATACATATATATAACTTAATGGGTTGACGTACTGCTCTAATATACTAGCTAATATTTTTGAAGGCTTACATGGATTAACTATATTAATCCTCATAGCAACCTACATTCTATAGAAGGGAAGGGAAGCTGAGGATAAGAGACTTTCAGTAATTTGCTCAAATTCATATTGGTAATAGGTAGTTGAGCTAGAATTACACACTCTATTCAATAGCCTAGTATAAGATTTTTATGTACTTGGGGTTTTATGAGTTAGGATACTTGTTTGAATGTGGTAACAAAGGCCAAAATAACAGTTACCTAAATGCGATTGAAGCTTATTCCTCTCTTAGTTCACATAAGAGTAGTTCAGAACTGGATAAAGAACTTTCCATCTTTATTAACATGTGGCATATATCTCATGGCTGAACATGGCTGCTCTAGCACTCACCACCAGATCCACATCCCAGCTAGTGGGAAGGGAAGAAGAAGAAAATGTACAATGTACTCTTTTATAGGCCAGACCTAGAAGTTGCCCATTACTTTACTCATATCCTCTGGACTAGAGCTTAACTAAATATTTATACTTAGCTCCAAGGGAGAATGAGAAATGAAATCTTTATTCTGGGCATCCATGTGATCACCTAAAATTCCAGTTGCTATTATTAAAAGAATAGGGGAGAATGCCTATTTTGGGGAAAACTAGCAGTTTTTGCCACAGAGTCATTAGCTACAGCTAGTTAATTAGAGATCCTTCAAAAATTTTGTTTTGGCTTTAGGATAGTTAATATTAGGCCATCTTTTCTGCTAGAAATTGAATAACAGGGCCAGTTGACTGGAATGGTGTGGTGTCTGAGTCAAAAAAAACCTCTTTCTTCACAAGGATGGGAGAGAGTTGATCTTTCTGTTATCATGATGGAAGATATGTCCAACTTCTTCAAAAGTATTATAAAATCATTGAAAATTATTGTCCTATCAATCTAGAGATCAAAAATACTCACCATGTCTCTATGGTGCTGTTAAGATGTAGACTGTGTTAAAGCATAAAGGGTCAACGTTGAACTCATGCAGAAAATCCCCAAATAATACATGTCTGTCTACAAGCGTCAAGGAATAGTCACTAAGGCTAATAATAGTCTCATTTATTCCTACTGGATTAAATGGATCATAAATAAGAAAACTAAATATGAGTATGAGTAAACTGTTTTTTTACCAATTAAAAGTCACATCATAAGAAATAAAGAATATTTAGCCTAACTGAATATATACGTGAAAACCATCAAGCTACCTTTGAGATTAACTTGGACACCATGTGAGAGAAAAATCTACATTAGAGCAATCCATTCCAAACTACATCAGGATACAACACATCCAAAAATTCTACAGAAATGCCTATTAAGAACCATTTTCCTTTGGAAAAAAAATCTGAGAAATCTATGGAACCACAGAGAAATTACTGCAACTATCACAAGTAAATGGATCAGTTTTTAAAGACTAATATTTTCCCACATTTTGCTTGTTTTAACTAACAAACACTAGCATACAGTGAATTTATCACTTTGACAGAAATAAGCCAGTCTTAAAAAATCCTGTTTTCATATGGCTTCCTCCTATATAGAGTTCTGATTTCTTTTAAATTTTGTATTTTCATTAACCTTTCTTTTGTTTTTTACCTTTTCAAATATTTTCCCAGGTATTCTCTTTTATTGAGAAGAGCATTACAAATATCCACACCTTACTTTTGTTAGTACTTTTTAACTTTCAAATCCCTTTCATATGCAGTTTTCATTTACTCCTTGGAACTAATGCATATTAATGCAAAGTATAATGTTTTCTTAGAAATCTCTGAAGCTCAACACATTTCTTAATTTTCTCTTGTTTAGTGAAATCCAGGGGTTCTGATTTATGATCTTTTTCATTGATGGAAGTTCTTGTACTTAGTGCCTACAAAGCACTAAGTGTAACTACTACAATTTTTCTAGTAAGTTCTTTGGATCCACAAATACAATTTCAAGGAATGTAGGCCTTGAGTTTCCTTGAAGATCATGTACACACAGCAATATTTTTCAAAAAAGAAATTCATTCTTTTTAAATGTTCTAAAACTTGGGAGAAATTTTTATGTTCAATCCTAAGAATCACAGGCCATGAAAATATTTTTTACATTTGTAGCGGTGGTCCTAGATTAAAACTTAGGTATTTTCACCATTGGATTTAGGTAAGTCTGGACATACCAAGAGGTTCTATGCTAGCAGTTTTGAAAAGCTTTTTGTAGCAGAAGACTCCTTTGTACAAATGAAATCTTCAGAGGAAAGGAAAATAAAACAGATAAAGCAGATGATACTCTGGTTGAAGTTGGGCAGGCATGGGGGTGGGGCCTCTTTGCCTCTGTGGGGACGTGGGTAATTCTAAGCAATTCCCTCTATCAGTGACACAGATTACCTTGAAGCTCAGCCCCATGAAATGGACTGTAAAAGTGGAAGCTATTCCCTACATGTCTAAAAGATACTGAGAGCCCAACACAAAAGTAACTTTTAATGTACATCAAAGAAAGCAGCCCTAGAGAGTGGAGGTTATATTATGATGGATATTTTTGGAGCAAG
Organism: Balaenoptera musculus; assembly: GCF_009873245.2. NCBI lineage: Eukaryota > Metazoa > Chordata > Mammalia > Artiodactyla > Balaenopteridae > Balaenoptera > Balaenoptera musculus. The sequence continues at coordinate 78,928,878 of NC_045789.1, read as the reverse complement.
GGGTGGGCACAGTAGATTGAGGGGCAGAATGAGTAGAATGGCTTGTCATATTTGGATCTGCAGGGAGAACCTCACCTTCAATGCCTATCAGCAGGACCTAAGTTTCATAGCTTTCAAGGCCTAAGCAGTAGACATCATAAGGAACTGGGAAGAAGAAAAACACTGCAGATGCCCCAGAGTGGCTGATAGGATGTTTCTTGAGGACATTTATGACATACATTAGAAACACTCTAAATACTTGAGGGGAAGAAAAAGGCAAGGAAGAAAATATAAGCCTGCCTTTACTTGCTAGAAGCCATGTAATAGTGATGGTAACAGAGTCCAATGAGTAAAACAGAATTCACATCAAGAGTTTCAACAAGGAAGATTTAATGCAGGGAATGATGATGTAGGCTTTGGGGGCCTTCAGAGCAAAAAGGGAACACTGGGGTGAACCTAGAGTTAATAAGGATAAACAACTACTACCCCAAGGGCTCTGGGAACAGAAGGGAAAAGATAGAAGTTACCAGAGTAGCAGCTTAGAGGTGGGGCCTCACAGAGTGGAGGCCCAGACCTCTGATCGGGAGTCCCCCTTGGCTGGTGCTGGTTTCTCTAAGGTATGTGATGAAACTTATTTTGGAAGTGCCAAAAGGAGTGGGAATAAAGAGTCACTCTGCGGGTAGATAACTGAGGACAGACAGTGCTGAGAGAAAAAGCAAGAAAGAGGACGGAGGTCCTCTCTGCTCTTCCTGCCCCATCCCCCCATCCCCTGAACCAAATAGAACATCAGCTGGCACAACTACCATACAGAAGCATATGGAAGGATACATTTGTGCCAAAACCAAAATGGACAAACAGAGCAAGCACAGAAAAGAACTGTGTACAACTATAATTATGGACCTATATTTTTTTCCCCAGGTTGGTGTAATAGCACCATTGGTGACATATTTTTTCCATATTTGATTCTCTGTTGTTCAAAATTAAAGCTGAAAAGCATAAAAGAGGTAAAGTGTCTCATAAAATTACTCTCAGAAAAAAGTTTGATATAAATTATGGCAAAGCCATAATTTTTGGAAGATATTTTTTAAGATTCAATTTTATATATTGAGAGAGTAATATTAAATTAGCACCATTCAGTATCTTGAAGATGTATTTTGCAGGGAATTTTAGACACATTAGAAATTATTTAATATTAGGGGCTTGACTGGTAGATAATGCCTGCTCTTAAATTTTCTTGACTAACGTGTTATCCTCTGCTTTTTAGGACACAAAAATCTGTGATCCCAACGAGGTACATTTGTAGGTGTTCATATTTATTTAATTTTTTGGACAAAATTTTTGCCCCACAAATCACACACTGTAGGATGTTTATCTATTTAAAATATAATAATAATAATAACTTTTTGAATATTCACCATGTGGCAGATACTGTTAAAACACTTGGAAAACTACAAGTGAGTTACTTTAATCTCAATAACTTCTGGTCAAATTTTCTTCTTGTGTATTTGAGACAGATGGATCATGCTTGCTTTAATCCAAAACACAGGACATTGGACTCTGAAGGCTGTCTGTGTAGACCTCACTCCCTAGGCTAGGCTTAACTTGCCCATTCTTTCAATAGATGTTTATTGCACCGTTACTCTATCAGTCAGTGTTCAGGCAGGGGAGGAGAGTCACTATGTGTTCTGGCAAAAGGAATTTATTATAAGAAATAGACTTTACAATTGTGGGAGGGGCTGGGGAAGTAAAAGTCTGGAAGGGAGATTTTAGAAGATCAGAGAAGTTAGCAAGTAGTCAGTCTGAGAAGCCAAGTACATCCCATTCCTAAATTAGAACCATAAAAGGGGATTCCATGGGGAGCTTTATGGAGAGTTGTTCTTTCTGTGGAGGACAACCAGCTCTGTGGGTCCACAGCCAAGTGTTTTGGGGTATACATGAGGTCACTGTTGATCTTCAGGGCCAGTAAGCTGCAAGTAGAACAGCTGGCAGAGCAGAGGAGAACGAAGACACCTTGGAACCCACTGATCACAGCTTCATCTGTCCATCATCTCATCTGGCTGCAGAATAACTTTCAAAGTAATGTCTGCTGCATCACTTCCAATTTTCAAACCTCTTGCAGGTTCTTCTTTTGGCTAACTCTACAGGTAGGGGGACCAGATAGGTGAGGGGATTCTGGGAAACATAGTTCTCAGTTTAATGAAGATGATGTAATAATCCATCACAGCCGGTCCATGCAAGAAACTCATTAGGCAATCTTCTGTAAAATGGGAATAATAACAGGGTGTTTGTGACGGTGAAATAACATAATGCATGTAAAGATTCTAATAGTGTCTGCCACATGGTGAATATTCAAAAAGTGATTGTTATTATTATATATTAAATAGATAAAAATAGAAAGTAGGATGATTAACTCTGGTCAAGGTAAATTAAGGCCATTATATGTACATCGTTTTGGTGGCCATGAGATTTCCAAGGTCCTTTGGATCTCTGACTACTGAGAGTATAACTAACTAATGGACCCAGCTGCTAAGCTTTGCTGAATTCTCATAGGGCCACGCCTTCCCACTGGCCTCCAGCCAGTCACTGGGTGTGGCAGCAATACTAAGCCAGGTCTGCTCCTGGGAGACCAGAAATTCCTCTCACAGTAGAGACTCTGGCTCAAGACCTACCAGATGACGATGATGAACTTTCTTTAGAACTGCAAGGCCCATCTAGAATCAATACTTCTCTCTTCTCTCCCTCCCTCCCTCCCTCCCATCCTTTCTTCCTTCCTTCCTTTCTTCTTCACCCAAGGTCAGACCAAGCCTCTCCCAGCTCCCTCCCCTTTTCTCTCATTGGAAGTTCCCCTGAATATATTTCTAGCATGTTTAATCTGGTATTGGTATTTGCTTCTTGGAGGACATGGAGTAACATGAGTGCAAAAGAAAAAGGTCAGTACCCTAAGAAAATAAGATCTAGCACCAGAAAGTGAAAAAAAGGAAAAATTAATAAACAGATGATTAATTTAGAAAAGCTGACCTTCATAATTTTATTACACCACAAAAAAAAAAAAAGCTGCCTGGGTATTAATTCTAGACTTCCTTGTTTACAGAGTTTCAAGATAAAAGTTTTTTGTTTTTTTTTTTTTAAACACTGAGTTTATATAGTTCATATACCATGCCCTCCCTCACAGAAGCCAGGCTGTGATGGGGAGCCCTCTAATTAGAAGGGGAAAATTCTCTTTTCCTGAGACCACACTGATGAAGACTCAGAGGAGCCACTCCCATTTCATATCTCCCTACCTTCTTGTTCACATCCACTGGGCTTTTGGCTGGAATGAAGCTATCGCTTGGAGAGTATCCTGTGAAGGGTATCAGCCTTTCCCAGGTCCCAGGAATCCAAGTAGGTAGTGAGACATTTGCTCCTGCTGTTTACAATGTAGCGTTGAATGGACAGGCATCTATTCTAGTCCAAAGCACAGCTGATATAACATTTGAATAAAACTGTAGGGGATGTTAAAAGATAAACTGAGGCATATTAAAAATTTTAAGAGTTTACGTGGGCAAAAATTGACTCAAGTCAGGGGGTGTCAAATCACAAGTGGTTAGGAGCACTCCATAAACAAGAGCCAGGGAAAGACTTATGTAAAGAAAGTGCAGAAGCAAAGAAAGGAAATTATTCGATTGGCTATAGTTTAAAACTTCGTTGGCTATTTGTGATTGGTTGTCCTTAGCTTTTTGATTTCATAAACTTGAGGCATTTACAGGCTTAGATTTGGGTTGGCTTATGTAGCCGCCATGGCATTAGAGCCCCCTCAATCTATTGGCCTCCTTCTTTAATTTAACAGAGATAAGCTAATCCTCATTTCTTCAACTGCTTTAACCTGTATTCCTGCTTCAATAGAGGTTATCAGTAATATGCATATCTAAGTAAATACTTTATTGTCCTAAAGTCGATTCTTTTCCCATAATATAATGTTCCAATACTTCCACTAAATTTGATACAAGAACCAAGAAGAAATTTTGATACTTTTTCAAAGCCTCTTTTGGAGAACTTGTTCATTATTTTATTCCTCTTTACATAAATATCTGTATGCTAAAATCATCTAGGATTCAGTATTAGAAGTGTTTTCTACCTTCTTTCATCTAAAAATGAGAACAGTAGACTTCATCCTGCCATGGCCTTGGTGGCCAGGAAGCTCAATGTTAAGTTCAATGCTTAGGAATGACCTTATCTCTTTTATAGTAATTTATTTTCTTTTTTTCATTGAATGATTTCTAATTTTTCTGGTTTTATTTGTAATGATCATATATTCATGAGTTTATTTTAAGTACCCTAAAATATTTGGATTTTGGTGGGGAGGGAAATACATAGGCTATAAAATTTTAAATACCGTATACATTCCAAATGTGCATCTATTTACAAAAACACGCTCAGGAAATGGACCCTAGTCAAGCATTTTCTCTCAAATTAGATTTGAATGCTATATATCACATAATGAGCCTTTTAAAGTTCCCAGAACTCAAAATTCCATCCAGTGGTCTGACATCATGAAAATGAATCCTTCACCAGTCAAAAAGAGCTAATTCATTATGGGGAAAAAAAAAAATGATGCTAAAAAGACCTACAAATGTCTTAGTCATTATAGTAGTTTTGTGAAACTATAACCAGTTTAAAAAACACTTTTTTTTAAATACATTGTATAAAACAGATACCATCAACAATGGAGAATACTCTTAGTTATTATTTGGAACTAGAGGAACCTGTTTTGTTTCAAGCATAACTGTTAGCAATTACTTTATTCTAGCAGTCAAGGTAAACAAAGCTATCAGATCTGAAAGAATTTGGTATTAACTTAATTGTGAAATATCAGATAGTCTTTACATGCTGCAACAGGTGGGGAACTGGTCTTTTACTTGTAGCATGAAGATAAACTCCAAACAAAAATACATAATAAAGGCAGATTATATAGTATTAGAAATTATTTATTTAAGTCTATCTTAAAAAGCTTGCCAGCTAGCCTCTCCTAGTAATCTAAGCTACATGAACAGGATATAAGTCACAGACTTTAACATCAGCTACATGAGGGATGGGACTTGTGTCTCCCAGTGCCTAAAAGAAGACCCGACACACAATAGATGCTTAGTAAACATTTGTTAAATGAATGAATATGTTTGTAAGTTATCTTGCTCAATTTAGGGTTTAGAATTGAAGTAATTAGCACTCACAAAAGTGGATGGATTTTATTTATCCACAATGCATGGAACACAATTTAGAATGTGTGTGTTATTATATATGTATATTTAGATGTCAGTGATATTTCTGGTCTAGTACACAGTCAAGGTGGTTGCTGTTGTTTTCTTCTAAAATACTAAAAATGAACTCTCAGAGATCCCTTGGGTGTGAGCTTACAAAGCGCTATAAGCTCTGCTTAATCTTGATACTGAGGCTCTCCAAAGAACATACCTCTCAAAACCTCAAAAGGAAACAATATTTTACATAGCAGACACAATCAGTCACAGCACAAAAGCAGCGTTTCTCTGAAGATTTATGAGAGCGCCAAAGGCTTTGCATCTGAAAATGCAGCTGACAGGGGCTAGAAGTAATTACCTGATATTGTATACCATTTTTGTATCCAAGAAAATCATTTGAGAGTAAACAGGGGAAATGTCATGTTGGCTATTAACATAGAGTAGTAGAAATCCCAGGATCCCTAAGAGAAGAAGCCCGTGTGAGAAAAACTATTTCTTTCAGTGCCTTGCATGTTGTAGGTCAGAATGCTTAAATTTTCATTCAAACTCATATCCGCAAAGTTTTCTCTGGGCCAACCAAATTCAATTATCCACCAGCCTGAAAGTTTCAAGAATTGAGCAGAAAAATGTCATTGCTAAAAATAAGTTGATATATAACCTAGAGGTTTTTGTTTTGTTTTGTTTTTTAAGTTCAAGATGGCTGCTTCACAGTTCTTATCCCCACGGAAACAGGATGTGCTTGGTCTCACTAGATGGTGAGCGAACAAACGACCTCCCTGTTGCTGCAGCTGCATCCCTGGGGATGGTTTCACCAGGAAGTTCTCCTGACTTCTGCACTCTTGGTTCACCTGTGGTTCCACTGTTCTTTCTACAAGTTGGGGACTTTGCAACAGTTTTGACGTTGCATCTGAGGATGTCTCAAGTTATTTATATTTAACATCCACCATTCCACTTGCCTGCCTGTGCTATTTGCTGTGTCTTCCCTTTGCTTTCCTTGTCTAATCCATAGCACACACTCTTTTAAAACCAAACCCTGTTTAATACATAGCTAGTTTGCTCTTTAAATTTGTGGTTTCCTTTGATCCTTATCAAATGCAATGTTTAGTCGCTCCTACTAGATTTTTAAGATCCACAGGAACAAGAGCTGTCTTTTAAGCCACCCAGAGGATTAGGACAATGCTTAGCATACCATAAACCCATAATATTAATTGATGGGTGGGCAAATGTCTCACATCAGCGTTCCTTTCTCTGTAATATGTAGACGTACAGGTCAATTGTCCTTATATTTATTCAGCAGAGATTTGGTCATAAATACCTGGTTTCTATCCAGTAGATTATCACTGATCTTGTTTTGCTGCTTGCGCTAGTCATGGCTCACAAGTGATGTTGATTAAAGTTGTCCCCAAATGGGTCACAATATCTATTATTGGCCCAAATTTCACAGCCAAATTGTAGGGAGGGTATCACCACTACCACATTGAAATAGTTAACATTGTAGGGAAGCTGAAGCTGTATCCACATAGCAAACTTTCTCAAGAATTCACTTTCCCTATTATATTCTGCTTCTTTATTTTGTATCATACAAAAGGGCATTGCCACAGCTGCTGGAGTAAGTAATGGCTCAAAACATCAGTCTTCAAGGTCATGCAAATACACTACTGTTTCTTCCTTTGGACAAGGATAAAGTTTTCAACTTCTGCAAAAATCCCCTGTATACTTAAAAATAGCCCTACCATGGATCACCTCTTCCTCTCAAAAAAGCATATTAAAGATAGTTTCTATCTTTTTTTTAATTCCTAGCATGCCCCCTGCTATCTCTCCTTGAAGCGCTCCACTTCCTGGATTCTTAAGAATAAGGTTGTTTTCCAGGTTTTAAGATTACAGCTTGTTGCTGAAATGAGAGTAAGTGAAGTACAATAAAATATTTAGGAGTCTAGTACTTAAAAAAAAAAAAAAAACTAGAATTTCTTAATGAGGATATTTTGAATATTGAGAAAATGCATATTTAAAATCTTCCAGCTTATCTCAACAAGCTAAACTCTGAGGGCCCCTGTACTTCCAGTTATTGGATTAGTAATTCTCAGTTCTTTAGAAATTGCTCCATTTTTACTATTTTAAGCTATCATTAACATTTTGAAGTTTTAACAGATGAAACTGTGGTTTTTAAAAGTACCCATACAGAGGACTCAATTCTTCAATGGATGAATACATTACTTCTCTTGTACAGTGAAATAAAAGAAGTCCTCTGGTCTTGATCATTCTGGCATATTTCTCCTAGTACCCCGAGTCCCTCTTAGGACATGAATAAGGCACTGAGGGATTAACTTTTTCAAAACACAAGGAAGCCACTTCCCATACAGAGGCACTGATTTACTGTACCATTCTGTATAATCAAATGAATTCATATAGCATCTTTACTGAAACGCAATGAAATCATAGACCTCCAAGCACCTGGTTTATTTTCTAGGAGCAAACTTAGACTTTAGAAAAGTGCAAACCAATTTAAGACTAAGGAGAGATCACAACCATGTATTTGCAGCAAAAGGGAGTTTGAGAGAGGTGGTGGGGAGGACAAATTGGACTATACTATATAAATTAGAGTTTTCTTACCCCCATCTCCACCTGGACAAAACGGTATATTGCATTCACTACGTATTATGAGTTTTGCTTTTAAACCAAAACTAATATTCTGAAGCAATATCTAAATATATTAAAAAGTATAGACCTGATTCTAAGACCTGCTTTTCAAACAGCACTTTTAGTGTCTTTGTAGGTAGCAACCAAGAGTTAAAAAACGACCCTCATCTTGTGTTAGATAATACCACAGAGAGTATTTCTAACTTCAGCTTTAGCTTCTGTCTACTGGCTAGACCTATTTAAATTTCCTAACCTGTTTAATGAGCTCCAAAAATAAATGTATATTATAGAGAAAACTGAAACACACTCACTCTTTACAGAGAAATGACACAGAGAGGGCATTTATGCAGTATGTGACCTAAATAACCCAAAGCAGATTTAATTCAATATGGGAGCCTGGGATTAATTACATTGGGGCCATTATCTGGGTCTACCAGCAACTGTAACAGCATCTTTAAAAGGTGACACAATCCTGGATCGCCTGTGCCCTAACAAAGACTGAGCCCTTCTTGGGAATAGAAATGAATTCATTTTTGTTCTCAATTTTTAAAAAAAAATCAAATGAAGTTTCCTTAACATTTTAAAGCTAGTTATAAATTAAGAAATGAATCAGTAAAAAGCAAAATGATGCATTTCTGACAGTGCTCAGAAAAACAGATAAAACTGTTCCCGATGATAGCACTTCACTGTGTAGACCGAATGCATAGGCTGAGAGGTACCTGGAAAGGCATTCCATAGAAGCTTCAACTTTACCATCACAGATTCATTCTTTAAAAATTCAAGTAATCCTGGTGAGGAAACACACACCTGCCAAGACTCTAGCATAAATGGGTTTATCCAAATGATTTCTGGCAGACGATTCAAGGCAGCAAACGAAAATCAACAACATGGAAGATATGCTTAAAGGGAGAGGTGGGTGGGTAGCAGGGCCAGAAAGGAGATGCCAATGATTATTTCATAATAAAAATGCTTGCCTAGGGCCAGCTATGGTTGCTCCTCCCACCATCTGCCACTCACTGAGATCCTAGGGTGCCCTGAACCTGCTGATGAGAGCAATGAGGAGGGGAAGTGAAGCAAAAAAGAAAGGTTGATAACAGTTTTCAGATATCAGACCTGGTTAATATCTGTAGTGGATACAAATAATCTAACACAGCAGTTGATAGCGTAAGATCAAATGTGTCAAGATAACAATGGTCTAAGAGGAGAGAAAGTTGTGGTTCTAAGGAACTCGATACTTTCCATTTGTAAGGAATTTTACTTCTGAGCAACAAAGACACATGAGGATTCAATGTGTACAATATCTTTCTCCGAGTAATGATGGACACTGGTGGGGGGAGATCCTGAGGTGGTCTCAGCTCATCCATATTTAGTTAGAAGAGTTCAGTTACTTCTGAAAAGCAGCAAATTGGGCACCACTCTGCATCCTTTCCCCACTTTATAAAAGAGTGTCCATGATGCTCAGGGTATAGTTCATGCTGAAGAATTTGTTTCTTTCAAATTTATTTTTGCAGTGTGAGGAATAAGACTTCTGATCATAATTCAACTTTCAAAGAGATGAGTCTTGGTATGATATGTCCAGGAATAAGTTCTCTAAGAGATATCAGAGTGTGGGTAGAAGGACATTCTGTGGAGGTGAGGTCTAGAATAGCACAGTCCTATTCCTTTGGTGGATTTCCTTGTGACTGTCCAGAGGAAAGGAGGGAAACTGGAGGTGAACTTAAAGGTACATGTAGTGTCAAAACATTATCAGACCCTTTTATTTTTTTTTCTTTTTTCTTTCTCTTTTTTTTAAAAAAAAAAATATTCTTCTTCTTTCATCTATTTCTTCTTTCTCTTTGCCAGAACTATGCTTCAAATTTCTAATCACACCCTGGTAGAGGTCAAGCCATGAGGAAGGTATAGAAACACATTCTCAATGCTGGGATACCATGCAGTACACAGTAGCAATGCATCTGGCACACCCTCATTTGAAAATCTGTCTCTGAAAATTTTGGCAGAGAAGACGACTGTCTAGTTTTCATTTCACACAAGAACTTACTTCACTGGTTTCATGTCATAGGCCCATGACTGTATAAAGAGTCATAGTTTTCATAAACACAACAGTGACTCAATAGAGAAGGGTTGCAAACTATAATCCAAACACTGATAGTAATTTCAGAGGCCACTAATGTTGTTAAAAAGAGAGCTTCTGCTATCCAAATAATTCAATAACACAGTTCCTGACACCCTGAACAAACCATTTTTGTTATATAGTGACTGTAGAACTTGCCAATAAGAACTTTCAATACTAAACTTTCAGGTATGACAAAACATATCAAAATCAATAATTACCATAATTTATTGGTAAAGATTGGGAATTTGCTTAAACACAAAGGAATGAAACTATCTCTGCAAATATGTCTGCTATAGTTTTCAAATCTGGTGACTTAGTTTCAATCAACTCCTTTACTTCTACTTCTCATTAAGACATAAAAATGGCAAAAATGAAAGTCTCAAATCTATGAGTAAACTGCTCCATCACCATTTTTGTTGGCATAATTTTTAAATGAGTTTTTCAGTTGTTTTAATTTGTATGTAAACCATTATCAAGGAGTTAGTTGCCTATGTGGACCTTATTTGGAGCCCAATATTTAAAACTTGTGCAAAAAATAAAAAAGCATTTGTAACTTTTGAGACCATTGGAAATTTGAATCCTGATCAAGTATTTGATGATAGTAAGGAATATTTTTATTACTTTTTTAGGAGAATATTATGATGATTTTTTTTTTAAAGATTTAATTTTTTATTTATTTTTGGCTGTGTTGGGTCTTTGTTGCTGCGTGTGGGCTTTTTCTAGTTGCGGCGAGCAGGGGCTACTCTTCATTGTGGTGCATGGGCTTCTCATTGAGGTGGCTTCTCTTGTTGCAGACCACGGGCTCTAGGTGCATGGGCTTCAGTAGTTGTGGCACGCAGGCTCTAGAGCACAGGCTCAGCAGTTGTGACGCACGGGCTTAGTTGCTCCACAGCATGTAGGATCTTCCCGGACCAGGGATCGAACCCGTGTCCCCTGCATTGGCAGGCAGATTCCTAACCACTGTGCCACCAGGGAAGTCCCTATGATGATTTTTAAAGAAGAACTTGTGGGTTGTTTATTACATTTCATCATTATCTTAGTCATCAAATATTTGTTGACCTTCTGCTATACCAGGAACGCTGTGCTCTAGATGAAGTATTTGATATCGGGCCGTTACCAGGTGGTAATTATTCCACCTCTGTTTGAATATCAAGCCCAGCCCATTTGACTGCTTCTAACCTAAGTTCATTCTTGAACACTTGCTACTGAATTCCAGGCTTTTTCAATGATAAATTACTCATTACAAAGTCAATAGAATATGTGTTAGCTGTTCTGAAGTAACCCATTTGATATGACTATGTTATGTCAACTTTAACATCACTGCCAAAGACCTGTAGTAAATGTAACATTTGGCCTCAGTTCTTTTTAAATATGTGAATTTAGTTTATCTCAATGTAATACATACATATATATATATATAGATTTTTAAAAAGTAAAATAATATGACAACACTTTGAGGAGAAGCAACATATCCTTGCCCCTTGCCCTCCTTCCAACCCAAGTACCCAAGGATGTGCCAATGCCCTCCAGCCAAAGGCCACCAGGAGCACACCTGCAATTGAACAGGTAGGGCTTATTACTCATTTCAGTGAGGGAGAACTCACACCATGGGGAACCTCAGTTAAAGGGTGTTAAAAGGGACTTATTATAGGATTGGGCTTTGGTGGTGGGATTTTGGGAAAGTTTCCTGCCCTGGATTAGATGCTGTTTAAAAGTGGGGATGATGCTATGATTGGGTATCTCAGTAAATCTTACCTTTAGGGATGGAAGACTAGAAATATGCTCAAGTTAGAGTTGGTAAGAAGGAGACCTCACTCATATTAGTTGGAATCTGGAGATGTTTAGTATTTTGTGGCTTGCATAATACTCATGTCTCATCTGGGTTTAGACCTGATAATAGAATGGTCTTTATTTTGCCTTGATCCATCATAGTCACAGAGTAACCTTGCCTGGTATTGATGTTCTGTGAAATTCTTTTGTTCAACAGGAAAACACTAAGGTTTAGCTGTGTGTCAGGCCAGCCCACAGCAACAAGGCCTTGCTGGTAGTACTGGCCTTGCTCCTACAGGTCAGGAGTTGCTTTCCTCTTTTCCACATCTTTTCCTAGAGGCAATCATATTCAATTTTTTTTAGCAGTTTCTTCTTGGAACTTACCTCCAGATTCCTAAATATTAATTTCCTTTTATATTGAAATATTTGATTTATTTTTAAATATAGACTTCCTCCTGTAGAAAAAAGCCTTTTGCTCTCATATCCACCCTACAATACTCATTCTCCATATCCATGCCTTCTGTACCTATCCTGGTAATGTATTTGTATCACCAGTTTTAATTAAATTAATTATAGATATTTTATGTATTATGGCTATGTAAATATTATTCATAGCAGAGCTAAGCAGTTCACTCTGGTTATATATCCTTTTTTAGAATTTACTTTTATTGATTGTCTCATTTTTTTCATTTGCTCTTTAGCAATAATTCCTCCCCCAATTTCTCTAAGAGTTGCAAAACTTCTCAAAATGGTTAAAACATCATATAGTTCTTCAGCTCCACATCTGCCACTTCAGGAAGCTTCCTGGACTGCTCAGATGATGGCTGCAGTCTGGACTACATTTTATGCATTGATTTACTTCTCTCCTTTGCTGGATTTTCTATTTCCTGACTTTTTTCTTGTGTTACTGCATTACTTGTGGAAAAGCTAGATCCCTTAGTAGTTTCTCAAGAAAAGGTACACAGGAGACAAAATTTTTTGATATTTGCATACCTGAAAATGCCCTTTCTCTCCCTGCACCCTTTAAAAAATAATATCTTACTCTTTTTTTCTCAGTTTATTGAAACATAATTGATGTATAACACTGTGTAAGTTTAAGGTGTACAATGTGTTCATTTGATATACTTTTATACTGCGATATGATTACCACCATATCCTTAGCTAATACCTCCATGGCATCACATAATTACCATTTCTTTTTTCTGTCCCTGCACACTCGAATGATACTTTGGGGAAAATAGAATTCTGAATTAGAAAGAGGGAAATCTCAGAATACTGATGTCACAACTCTATTATTTTCTAGGCCTGAGTGTTATTTTTAACAAGTTCAATGCCCGTGCCATAGGTTCAGACTCCATGGAACCAGAGAGTTGGCAGCACATGCAACACCTTTGGTATTTATGCCTTGTGTCTTTTTCACACCTTAATTCACTGGAAAGCATCCCTCACACCAAGTTGAGCCATGTGGCTGACAGGGTATTGGTGCTCCAGCCAGGTGTCAGGCCTGAGCCTCTGAGGTGGGAGAGCCGAGTTCAGGACATTAGACCAGTAGAGACCTCCGGGCCCCATGTAGTATCAATTGGCGAGAGTTCTCCCAGAGATCTCCTTCTCAATGCTAAAACTGAGCTCAGTTCAAGGACCAGCAAGCTCTAGTGCTGGAGACCCCATGACAAACAACTTGCAAGACAGGAAAACAACCCCACCCATTAGCAGACAGGTTGCCTAAAATCATACTAAGTTCACAGACACCCCAATACACACCACTGGATGCGGTCCTGCCCACCAGAAAGACAAGATCCAGCCTCATCCACCAGAACACAGGCATCAGTCCCTTCCACCAGGAAGCCTACAAAACCCACTGAATTAACCTTATCCACTGGGGGCAGACAGCAAAAACAATGGGAACTACGAACCTGCACCCTGCACAAAGGAAACTCCAAACACAGTAAGTTAAGCTAAATGAGAAGGCAGAGAAATACACAGCAGATGAAGGAGAAAAGTAAAAAACCACCAGACAAAACAAATGAAGATTAAATAGGCAGTCTACCTGAAAAAGAATTCAGAATAATGATAGTAAAGACCCAAAATATTGGAAATAGAATGGAGAAAATACAAGAAACGTTTAACAAGGACCTAGAAGAACTAAAGAGCAAACAAACAATGATGAACAACACAATAAATGAAATTAAAAATTCTCTAGAAGGAATCCATAGCAGAATAACTGAGGCAGAAGAACGGATAAGTGACCTGGAAGATAAAATAGTGGAAATAACTACCACAGAGCAGAATAAAGAAAAAACAATGAAAAGCATTGAGGACAGTCTCAAAGATCTCTGGGACAATATTAAATGCACCAACATTCAAATTATAGGGGTCTCAGAAGAAGAGAGAAAAAGAAAGGGACTAAGAAAATATTTGAAGAGATTATAGTTGAAAACTTCCCTAATATGGGAAAGGAAATAGTCAATCAAGTCCAGGAAGTTCAGAGAGTCACATACAGGATAAATCCAAGGAGAAACACGCCATGAAACATATTAATCAAACTAACAAAAATTAAATACAAAGAAAAAATATTAAAAGCAGCAAGGGAAAAGCAACAAATATCATACAATGGAATCCCCATAAGGTTAACAGCTGATCTTTCAGCAGAAACTCTGCAAGCCAGAAGGAAGTGACAGGACACATTTAAAGTGATGAAAGGCAAAAACCTACAACCAAGATTACTCTACCCAGCAAGGATCTCATTCAGATTTGATGAAGAAATTAAAACCTTTACAGACAAGCAAAAGCTAAGAGAATTCAGCACCACCAAACCAGCTTTACAGCAAATGCTAAAGGAACTTCTCTAGGCAGGAAACACAAGAGAAGGAAAAGACCTACAGAAACAAACCCAAAACAATTAAGAAAATGGTAATAGGAACATACATATCAATAATTACCTTAAATGTAAATTGACTAAATTCTCCAACCAAAAGACATAGATGGCTGAATGGATACAAAAACAAGACCAGTATATATGCTCTCTAGAAGAGACCCACTTCAGACCTAGGGACACATACAGATTGAAAGTGAGGGGATGTTAAGAGATGTTCCATGCTTATGGAAATCAAAAGAAAGCTGGAGTAGCAATTCTCATATCAGACAAAATAGACTTTAAAATAAAGACTATTACAGGAGACAAAGAAGGACACTACATAATGATCAAGGGATCAATCCAAGAAGAAAATATAACAAATGTAAATATTTATGCACCCAACATAGGAGCACTCAATACAGAAGGTAAATGCTAACAGCTATAAAAGGGGAAATCAACAGTAACACAATAATAGTAGGGGAATTTAACACCCCACTTTCACCAATGGACAGATCAACCAAAATGAAAATAAATAAAGAAACACAAGCTTTAAATGATACATTAAACAAGATAGACTTAATTGATATTTATAGGACATTCCATCCAAAAACAACAGAATACACTTTCTTCTCAAGTGCTCATGGAACATTCTTCAGGATAGATCATATCTTGGGTCACAAATCAAGCCTTGGTAAATTTAAGAAAATTGACGTCGTATCAACTATCTTTTCAGACCACAACGGTATGAGACTAGATATCAATTACAGGAAAAGATCTGTAAAAAATACAAAAAAATGGAGGCTAAACAATACACTACTAAATAACCAAGAGATCACTGGAGAAATCAAAGAGGATATCAAAAAATACCTAGAAACAAATGACAATGAAAACACGATGACCCAAAACCTATGGGATGCAGCAAAAGCAGTTCTACAAGGGAAGTGTATAGCAACACAATCCTACCTCAAGAAACAAGAAACATCTCAAATAAACAACCTAACCTTACACCTAAAGCAATCAGAGAAAGAAGAACAAAAAAATCCCAAAGTTAGCAGAAGGAAAGAAATCATAAAGATCAGATCAGAAATAAATGAAAAAGAAATGAAGGAAATGATAGCAAAGATCAATCAAACTAAAAGCTGATTCTTTGAAAAGAAAAATAAAATTGGTAAACCATTAGTCAGGCTCAGCAAGAAAAAAATGAAAAAGACTCCAATCAACAGAATTAGAAATGAAAAAAGGAGAACAACTGACACTGCAGAAATACAAAGGATCATGAGAGATTACTACAAGCAGCTATATGCCAATAAAATGGACACCTGGAAGATGTGGACAAATTCTTAGAAAAGCACAACCTTCCGAGATTGAACCAGGAAGAAATAGGAAATATAAACAGACCAATCACAAGCACTGAAATTGAAACTATGATTAAAAATCTTCCAACAAACAAAAGCCCAGGACCAGAAGGCTTCACAGGCGAATTCTCTCAAACATTTAGAGAAGAGTTAACACCTATCCTTCTCAAACTCTTTCAAAATATAGCACAGGGAGGAACACTCCCAAACTCATTCTACGAGGCCACCATCACCCTGATACCAAGACAAGACAAAGTTGTTACAAAAAAAGAAAACTACAGCCCAATATCACTGATCAATGTAGATGCAAAAATCTTGAACAAAATACTAGCAAACAGAATCCAACAGCACATTAAAAGGATCATACACCATGATCAAGTAGGGTTTATTCCAGGAATGCAAGGATTCTTCAATATATGCAAATCAATCAACGTGATACACCATATTAACAAATTGTAGGATAAAAACCATATGATCATCTGAAAAGATGCAGAAAAAGCTTTTGATAAAATACAACACCCATTTATGATAAAAACCCTCCAGAAAGTAAGCATAGAGGGAACTTTCCTCAATGTAATAAAAGCCATATATGACAAACCCACAGCCACCACTGTTGTCAATGGTGAAAAACTGAAACCATTTCCTCTAAGATCAGGAACAAGACAAGGTTGTTCACTCTCACCACTATCATTCAACATAGTTTTGGAAGTTTTAGCCACAGCAATCAGAGAAGAAAAAGAAATAAAAGGAAGCCAAATCGGCAAAGAAGAAATAAATCTGTCACTGTTTGCAGATGACATGATACTATACATAGAGAATCCTAAAGATGCTACCAGAAAACTCCTAGAGCTAATCAATGAACTTGGTAAAGTAGTAGGATACAAAATTAATGCACAGAAATCTCTTGCATTCCTATACACTAAAGATGAAAAATCTGAAAGTGAAATCAAGGAAACACTCCCATTTACCATTGCAACAAAAAGAATAAAACACCTAGGAATAAACCTACCTAACGAGACAAAAGACCCATCTGCAGAAAACTATAAGACACTGATGAAAGAAATTAAAGATGATACAAATAGATGGAGAGATATACCATGTTCTTGGATTGGAAGAATCAACATTGTGAAAATGACTCTACTACCCAAAGCAATCTACAGATTCAACGCAATCCCTATCAAATTACCAATGGCATTTTTCACAGAACTAGGACAAAAAATTTCACAATTTGTATGGAAACACAAAAGACCCTGAATAGCCAAAGCAATCTTGAGGGAGAAAAATGGAGATGGAGGAATTAGGGTCCCTGACATCAGAATATACAACAAAGCTGCAGCAATCAAGACAGTATGGTACTGGCACAAAAACAGAAGTATAGATCAGTGGAATAGGATAGAAAGCCCAGAGATAAACCAAGCACATATGGTCACCTTATCTTTGATAAAGGAGGCAATAATATACAATGGAGAAAAGACCGCCTCTTCAATAAGTGGTTCTGGGAAAACTGGACAGCTACATGTAAAAGAATGCAATTAGAACACTCCCTAACACCATACCCAAAAATAAACTCAAAATGGATTAAAAACCTAAATGTAAGGCCAGACACTATAAAAGCTTAGAGCAAAACATAGGCAGAACACTCTATGACATAAATCACAGCAAGATCCTTTTTGACCCAACTCCTAGAGAAATGGAAATAAAAACAGAAATAACCAAATGGGACCTAATGAAACTTAAAAGGTTTTGCACGGCAAAGGAAACCCTAAACAAGATGAAAAGACAACCCTCAGAATGGGAGAATATATTTGCAAATGGAGTAACTGACAAAGGATTAATCTCCAAAATATACAAGCAGCTCATGAAGCTCAATATCAAAAAAAACAAACAACCCAATCCAAAAATGGGCAGAAGACCTAAATAGACATTTCTCCAAAGAAGATATACAGATTGCCAACAAACACATGAAAGGATGCTCAACATCACTAATCATTAAAGAAATGCAAATAAAACTACAATGAGGTATCACCTCACACCGGTCAGAACGGCCATCATCAAAAAATCTAGAAACAATAAATGCTGGAGAGGGTGTGGAGAAAAGGGAACCCTCTTGCACTGTTGGTGGGAATGTACATTGATACAGCCACTATGGAGAACAGTATGGAGGTTCCTTAAAAAACTAAAAATAGAGCTACCATACGTCCCATCAATCCCACTACTGGGCATATACCCTGAGAAAACCATAATTCAAAAAGAGTCATGTACCACAATATTCATTGCAGCTCTATTTTCAATAGCCAGGACTTGGAAGCAACCTAAGTTTCCATTGACTGATGAATGGATAAAGAAGGTGTGCCACATATATACAATGGAATATTACTCAGCCATAAGAAGAAACAAAATTGCATTATTTGTAGTGAGCTGGATGGACCTAGAGTCTGTCATACAGAGTGACGTATGTCAGAAAGTGAAAAACAAATACCATATGCTAACACATATATATGGAATCTAAAAAAAAAAAAAAGGGTCTGATGAACCTAGGGGCAGGACAGGAACAAAGTCACAGACGTAGAGAATGGAGTTGAGGACACGGGAAGGGGGAAGTGTAAGCTGAGATGAAGTGAGAGAGTGGTACTGACATATATACACTATCACATGTAAAATAGCTAGCTAGTGGGAAGCATCTGCATAGCACAGGGAGATCAGCTCGGTGCTTTGTGACCAGCTAGAGGGGTGGGATAGGGAGGGTGGGAGGCAGACACAAGAGGGAGGGGATATGGGGATATATGTATACGTATAGCTGATTCACTTTGTTATACAGCAGCAACTAACACAATAATGTAAAGCAATTATACTCCAATAAAGATGTTTTAAAAAAAAATCCAATGCCTTCTGATTTAAGTGTGAACTTTTTTCCTTCTTTGGAGGCCATTAGGATCTTTGTCCTTGATGTTTTGACTATTCATGATAATATGACCAGTTATGATTTCTTCTTCTTTTTTTAATCTATAGTTTTGATATTTTTCAGTCTGGAATAGAAAGCCCTTCATCTGAGAAATATTCTTATATTATTTCTTTGATAATTTCTTTCTGTTTTCTTTTTCTAGAACTCATATTAATTGAACCACCTAGATTGAACTATTAAATTTCTTAACCTCCTTTTTTCTTCCCCCTATTGTCTCTGTTTTTTGTTTAACTCTGGGACATTTCCTCAACTGCTTCATTCTACCCATATACAAGCTTAAAAAATTCCTGTTATATTTTATTTTCTATGAGGTCTTTCTCATTTTCTGAATGCTCCCTTTTTTAGGAAAATCTTTTCTTATTGTGTGGGTGCATTATCTTCTCATATCCTAGACTTTAAGAGTGTTAATTATAGACTTATTTGATATTTTCTTCTCTTTCCTGTATTGGCTCTATTTTTTTCAAATTCTTTATTTGTGTTTGCTTTAGTCTTCAGCATTATATAAGAGGCTTATTTCAAATGCCTAACCCCGTTGACTATTATTCGATACTCAAAAACGAAGCATTAGGGACACTTTTTGGAAGCTTTACATACATAGATAGGGCTTCTGATTGGGTGCTTCATTATTGATGATCTGACAAGGGCAGGGTAATCTATTGAGGGTGGGGAGAAGGGGGATGGACCCTAAAAGTTTCACTATGAATTGTTTTTTTTCTTGGGGTATTCAGTTACTCTAGAGAACAAACTTCTAATCTTCTGCCTGAGAGGTTACACTTGCTTGCCCCTGTTCTTGGGGCTGAGCAGAAGAATAGAGTGGGACCTCACTTTTTAAAATTGTAGAATTTCACTTAACCCTTATGTGTACAGTGGCACTTCCTTCTGGTTTTCTGCTCAGCCCAGGCCTCCTGCCTCTGCTGCAGTTTTTTCATAGAGAACATCTCTAGCTTCCAATGGGTGGGAAAGAGACTGTTGCCTGGCTATTTGGGGCAGAGGAGAGGGATTTCGGTATCTACCTGCTCTCAAAACTGAATTGGAACAAAACTTGTTTACAGAGCCAACTTCATTCTCACTTCCAGAGCTACTGGTTGTCTCTAATTCCTAGGCCCTCCTGAAATTCCACGGCAAGAACCAGCCTATTTTCCACCATAGAGGGACTCTCTTTACTCAATTAGGTCATTTACAACTTGTCCATCTGCTTTTGATCTTCCAAAAGTTTGTTGACATCTTTTCTCCATCATATTATCACCCATTTTCTTTGTCCTTTGTAGTTTATATATTGTTTTATCTTCTACGGTGGTGTTTTAGGAGGAAGCAGAAATAGAATATGTATTTAATCTACATTGTTTAACCAAAAGTCTTAACTTTGATTTTGACCACCTGCTTTTTAAAAACATTTTAATTTTTAAATTTTTTATTCATCGGCTACAAACTTTTATTTATACTGTCTAGTTAAATGTAAAAACATTTTTAAATTGATATGCATATTGAGAATTTTGATATTTAATTTGTATTTTCCCAGTGCGATAAGTTATTGGGGAAAACAAAAACAAAACAACCATTTTGTGTTCTCTTTCTACTCATCATCCAGTTGTGTGAGCTTGCTCTAAACAGATAAAAGACTTTCAATAAGAGAGTTACCAAACGGAGAAAAATTAATCTGGGCTGACTGCACCAAAGTCTGGTGTCGGAAACTACACAGGAACTCAAAGAAAATAACAAGATCAGGTAACAGAACTAATAATGTTGCTAACATCTGACTTACCCACTGCTCCCCACCATAAACTCCATGGAAAGTAGCCCAGTTCCTTACACTTAAAGACTTTATTGTCCTTCCCTCCTGACTCGCATCAGTAGGCTGTTCAGTCTATTGCAAAGTTTTATTTCTTCAGCTGGTAAATGAGTGATTATCCTACTTACTGGAATTTTCTTTCTACTCACTTTGATGCTTTAATATGAAGAACTGCTGTCTTTCCAACCACATAATGTTTTGTGTGAATTCAAGACTGCATACTAATTCCTTTAATGTCAGTGGAAGCAGAGAATTCTCAGTAAAGAAAGTAAAAGAAAGTATTAGTAGTCATAATAACGAGTAGCCACAATGAAGATGCTAATCCAATGTTAAACCCATCACGATGAATTTTTTTGCAGTTAACTTCCGTGGGTGTCACAAATCTTGATTGCAAATGTCAGTTCTTTCCGTGGTTAGTGACATCAATTAATTGAAAACAAGATGCAGGAACATGCAGATGCTTGTTTTAATGAGTAAACGCAGCGTGGCCTGTGGTAGGTCTCACTTTGCAAATATTACATATTTTGGGGAAGCCAGACAGAGAACAAGTTTAGACTTGAGGATAGCAAATGTCAGTGAGGCTGAGGAAGAATGTTTGGGTTTTTTTTCCCCCTGACCTGAGAAAGAATTTTCCCACATCTGTAGAAGGGAATAAATGTATATTGGTCCAGTGATTCAGCATTTCATTATCAGTTTCATTCAATACTTAAAATGTACATGGTGTAAATTCCCCATCGATCTCTTCTATTTCCAGATAGGGATACATTCACTATCTATTGACTGATGACATTCAAATATGCCAATATTATTCTGACTTCTAAATTTCTAACATATTCCAAAGAATTGTCCCGTGTATCTCAAACACAACAAATCCAAAATTAGTCAAATTACCTACCAATCAAGCTGAATGGTTTTTTTTCTAAATTCCTCAACTCGGTTTACCATCTGTTCAGTCACCTAAACCAAAATTTTTAGTTATACTCCATTACCAAGCACAGTTCTATACCAGCAGCCAATAAATATTTCTCAAATAAGTAAATGAATGGATTTTCAGTGCTTTCTATTCCTTTTCCTCTAACTGATGATTTAGCAAGTTCTGGTTACTCTACTTCGAATCCCCTCTCAAAGCATCCCCTTCCCCTGCCTGCACTGTTGTTGTTCTAATATGGGCCCTCAAGTCACTTAATTCTTGTGTCTCTACCATTTAAACCATCTGCATTCCTACAGCATAGACTTGGCTATATATTTACTTGGTTCAAAAATATTTAATTTCTCTCTTTTGTCTGCAAAACAAAATTCCAGCTGCTCCTCCTGACTCTCCATAATTATTTCTCTTGCCACTTCCCAGACTTATAAACCCTCTTCTAGAGCCATCCTTTTCCCTTTTTGATCACACGGTGCCATTTCCTGCCTCCCTGCCTTTGATGATATTATTTCCTATGCTGGAATGTTCCTTCCCTCTGTTGTCAAGCCTGCTCAAATCCTGCTCATCATTTAGCTCCTAATTTAAACATCTCCCAGGCCTCCAATCCGAATGAAATTTTTACTCCTCAAAGCTTTGGTGGTACTCTTAATTCATACTTCTGCTCTAGCTCTCAACACAGTCTGAGCTGATTTTAGTCATCTTTTCAGGTGCCTGCCTCTCTCCGAAGTCTCTCTGAAGTTCCCAGCATGTAGAAAGTGCCTGGGCCACAGCACATGCTATAGAAAGTTTTCAGAATCGGCATCAAATTAAAGCCACGTAGGCATTATAATGTGAATTACACATATATTTCAGGCGTTGAAGGAACAGAGGTCACTGAAAAATAAGATTTCCACTAGAGAATGAGGCCGCACCCCGGACCTCACCCTCGCCACCCCTCTTCGTACCGCCCCTCCTTTCCTTTTCCTTCAGCCTCTGCAGACCACAAGCAGCTGGGGCAGTATTTACTCCTGTGGTGGCATTCGTTTTCTATTCCTTATTCCCTGGGTTTGTGTTTCCCCGTCTCCTCTTTCAGGTGTCTTGAGTGTGGCTCTAAGAGGCCCAGTGCTTAAGATGAGATAAGGTGATGGCTGTGGGCAGGAGGGATTCAGGCTGTGCTTTGGGAGCTTTCATTTCATTCCAGGGCCCCCGAGAGAACACGAGCCCGTCCGGAATGCACGGCCCTCTCCCTCCGGTGCCGTGTTCTCCCTTATGAGAGGAGGGGATTGCAGAGGAAGAAGCAGGCTGCTCTGGGTTTCTCCGCGGACCCCGGGGCTCCGCCCGGTATCAGGTCCTGTGACGCCATGGTGTCATATACAATGTGCCGACGAAGGGGCCAGCAGCGGTGAGAACGTGCTGTGACTGAATTTTAATTATACATGGTGAAGATTCCTTGCTAGTTCAGAGAAAGCCACTCTTCAGGTTTGCTTTCTTTTCGTGGAGGAGCATTTTATCCAATTAGAGAGAAATGATCAGAGAGGAAAGAGGCCAAGTACCTATCTCGATCTCACTGCAGACCTGCCATAGAAGAAGGTACTGATTAACCTAACCGAGCAGAGTGGTAATAGACTGCTCCAGCAGAGTAATATTTTTAAAATTCTTTATTCTAAAAATGTTCTATGCTAACTAGGGAGAATTGTAAAGATGCCCACATGTAACCATATCCAGCTTCAACAATTATTAACTTACAGCCAATCTTATTTCATCTATACACTGCTCCCACACGCCCAGCTTATTTTGAAGCAATTCAGACAACATATTAGTTCATTCATAAGTATTTTTGAGTTTCATATAGAGTTATTATTAGCAGTATTATTAAAAGAGTTTACCTTTGATTAATATACTCCTCATCCTACCACAGAATCCATATTTTGTTGCCTCAAAACTTGAAAAGTATATGAGGCTTCCATAGTATATCAAAAGTGTAAAACTTACATGGAAAGTGGGATTGTGTGAGCTAACTCCACCCCTGTGGTTAATCTATTCTGTACACAGTGGCACCCACGGTGCAGGAACGCCCCTCCTTTGGTCACCTAGTAACTTTTCACTGGTCAACAAGAAGCTGAATAAACTATTATGTTGCAGGAAAGCGCTTGGCTAGCTGACTTGGATCATCTCCTAGATTTTAGAAGAAAAAAACCACAGCCAAGCTTGAATTTGCTAAACCTTTAGGCTTTGCTGTTAGGAAACATTCCACCTGTGGAGCATAAAATGGATACAGAAGACATAGGTTCAGGTAAACTAGGCCAAATATTGAAGCAGATTTGGAGACAAAACCTGATGCTAAAGCAGGCGCTCCTGGGTGAAGACCATTGTGAAGGGGCTGGCGGGGCCACTTGGATAGCCACAGTGGTCTTTCTGGGTCAAGAACTCAGTGGGGCCCTTCACCAACTCTTGGAACACACTGCAGGGACTCTGCGCTCCACCTGCCAGCAGCTGTATGTACTGCTTGACAAAGAGAATCATTGTACCTGGAGACAAGGCAAGTATTTCCTTTATTCTTTCTCTAAAAAATACCGATTGCGTAGCCACTGTGAGAGCGCTAAGGAGCATACAAAAACCGGGATAGAGTCTCTGTCCACAAGGGACCAACAATTTAACATGGGAAATCAGTTAAGGCAATTGCACAATAATGCAAGGGACTTTGAGGCTAATTCCATTAGAGACATAAAAATGAAGTGCGTTAAGTCTTCAGAAATAGGTGAGATTCCATTTTTAGAGTGGGGAATTTCACTAGCACAAATGCAGTATCTAACCTGAAGCTTAAGGAATGAATTGGATTTATGCAGCCAGAAACTTGGGGCCTTAAAAGAGCATTCCAGCAGAGATGTTATTAGTAGGACCCAACACTTAGAAGTAGGAAAATATAGGCTTAGTGTGAGGCAGGACAAGCAGTTTTTTCATATTGGAGTATGATACTCTATTTTTAGACTTATTTGAACTTGAACGTGTTAATTGAAAAAACACTGGGAAGAATGGGGTGGGATTGGATATGAAATTAGACTCCCCCCCACACACGAAGTGGGGTGCAGGTTCTTGGGAATAGGGACAGTTATGGATGCGAAATACAGCATGGAAGGAAGAACATGGTATCTGATGTCTATGATCTCAGACAACAACAAGTTACTCTAGATAAGAAGATAGGTAGCATCATCAAATCTAACTCTAAATAATGTAGTGTCAAGGCGAGCAGGCAAGTCTCATCAATCAGGAATCCAGATAACGTTAAGAAATTCAGTCTAGAGGGCAGATTGTGGACATGAGGGAAATCTGTCCAAAGGCAGCATGACCTAGAGACCATCAGCTGGATCTCATAGCCAGGAATGGAATCTCTGGAGAGAACTGAATGTGGTCCTAGGCAACACAAATGATCATTCATGGAAAATGATGATGACTCAGCTACCGGAATAGGAGTTCAAAATAAAGACAGGGTCTCAGATACAAGACAACAAAACAAGTTGTCAGAACTGGAGCCCAATGATAAGGCTAGACTAGTTAAAGGAAGATTTACTGATGATTTTGAAAACACTGAGCTATAGGGCCTTAAATTACATATTCCTGAGTTCAGAATTGAATTCTAAAGATTGCAGAGTTGCTAAGCCTGTAAGAAGCCATCAGGTGACCCCAGCTGTGAGGAGAGGAGGAATGAACAAATAGGAAAATAATAAGAAATGGGGATGGAGTGAGAGATTATATCAGATCAGATCATGGTGAGGGTTTACACCAGAGCAAAGAGGCTTCACTTGGTTTATTAGTCCTTGAGTAGCCAGGTTCTAATCAGAGAATTGATATAATTAGAGCTATTCTTTGAAAGACTCATTTGAAAATTTCCAGTCATCACAAGTCCAGCAGGAGAAGTAGTATAAACCTAATCCAATCATAATAGCAAACAAAGTACCCAATAAAATACAGCAGCATCTGCATCAGCAGAAATAATGTAACTATGGTATGCCTGCTACCCAAGTCTCATCTGGAGAGCTCTGCTAAACTTTAGGTGAATAATTATATGTGGATCATTGATAAACTGTATAGTACATTCAAAGAAGAAAAACAATTCTCAGAATCATACCAAATGAGGAATGACTGAGGGAGATGTTGACTTCAGTTGAATGGCATCTTATGAAGGGGGGTCATGATACCTTTCTGCAAATATTCAAAGCATTTTCACAAGCAAGAGGGATTAGATTTAGTCTTTTCTACTATGTTAAAAAGCAATTTATCCCCAACTTCTAGATGTGTTAAAAGAATTACAGTTGTGCAAATGACTTCTTCAGAAGGGAGGTAGGCTTAAAAGCCTAGTAAGGGTCTTTGTAGATTTCTAGGGTAATTTCTCCATATTTCATTACATGTCAGTGGAGAAACATAATTTGGTTTAGTTTTGTATTTACTCTTTTTAATGTGTCTCTGTGTGTATGTGTGTGTAGAAATCATTGCATTCATAGATTGCCTCATGAAAAGAAGTGAATATTTGGGGAGCACTGCTACATTTCTAAAGAAAGAAGAAAAGGAGATGTGTAATTTATGCGGCATGCATGATGAATGCACTCCACTGCAGACAATGTCTGCCATTCAAGATATCAAAGCAACAGACATTGCTGCAAGAGGGGAACAAAATGTCATAGAAACAGCTACTGTTTCTCCCACAAATGGAGAGGAAAGTCATTACACAAACCAGGTCCAGTTAAAAAAAAATAAAATACATAGGAGTTCAGAACTAGTGGGAAAAGAAAACAATACATCATTGAAGGGAGATGTAACAGGGGAAGGAGAGTCACAGAACAAAATGTTCCCAGATAATGCAGTAAATGAAGATGATAAACAAATAGAACACATGACTATTGAGAACATAAATGGCAACAGGGAAGAGACGCATGACATAATCCAGACAAGAGAAAGAGAAATTCAGGAGACCTCAGAAAGCCAAAGTGAAGAGATTACCACATCCTCAACAACATGTGATATCTCCAGTAAATATGTGAATAGTCCTCTTCCCAGTGATTCAGAGACTCTAAAGCAAAAGAATAACATCATGGAAAAGGAGTAAGTAAATACAATGTGAGAGGTGCTTGTATATTCCTGCTTATATGTGTGTTTCTACTTGTATATAAAACAATATTTATACACGAATAAAATTTTATATCTATATTTCAGATCTCCAAAAGATATTACAAATCAATAATTCAGTTTAAATTATTCCCATAAAAATGTTTATGGCTGCTATTACTAATATTGTTTGTTTCTTAGTTTCAGGGTAGTTTCAGGAAAAATATTAAAGGTTTCTTTAAAGGAAGAAAGAATTGACTATATAAGAAAGTAGTTAAAATGAACAATTGTCAAGAATATGGACACTTCCCTAAATCACTACTCTTTAGATTATCATAAGAAAAAACTAGGAGACTGCAGAGTTCAAATATTAGAAGAGAATTTCCCAGCCTTAGATTTATTTTATTTATATCCTCAAATGAATTCTCACATTTATTTTATTTATAAATCATCATAAATTCTTAACCCGTGTCTGTAGAACTCTGGGAGGGCTCATGGATAAGCTTCGGGAGGTTCTTAAAATTGAATGTATATTTTCACACCTATTTTGTCTCCTTGGAGATGGTCCAGAGCTTTCACCAGATTCTCAAAGAGCCCATGACTTCGAAAAAATATATTGAAATTGACTGATCTATTTTGTGAATTATCTCCCCAATACAAGGGGATAATAATCCATAATTGTCCAAATAAAATAAAATATTCACAAGCCATATTTTCACAGTAAAATTAAGACCCTTAGAAGGTAATGGGGAATAATAATAATAAAAAAAAATCATTGGCTTGGGAGACAGACAGACTTAAATTTATCTCCTGTTTTATTACTTACTAGTTCTGTGACCCTGGGCAACTTGTTTCATTTCTTAGCCCCATTTTCTTATTTATAGAAATTATTGCTGGGATTATTTGGTAAGGTCAAATGAGAAAATCACCTAAAGGGCCTAGTACCTTGTTGCTTGGAAGATGTTCACTCTCAGCTAAATATTAGTATGTTGATTTATTTCACCTCCAACAACCCTCACTTTCTCCACCTCCCACACACAACCAGACTTCACTTATCCCGTGTCTGCTCTTTCAGAATACAATACCATTTCCAGGACAACACCATGAATGAGTCTATGATCTCAGGCAAGTCATTTTGCTCACTTTGACCTTAGTTGTCTCATCTATAAAATGAAGAGGTTGAGCTGGTTTAGCTGTAAGTTTCCCTAAATGTCTAAAAATCTAATGAATTCTATAGATGTCATAGCAGTGATATATAGCCCGTGAAAGACCCCCCTGGTTTGAAAGGCTTACTGCCCCTGCAAAACAACTATTAAAGTAGTCAATATGTGGTTGCCCATTTCACTTGAGAAAAACATTAACACTTCATATCCTCACATTCAGAAATGACTCAAAGCATCAACTAATGAGTCATTGCTGAACCACTCCCTCTAACACCTCCTTTAGGTGTTTCCTAGTTAGTGATTTCCTCTTTGTGTCATGCAAACCAATTTTGCTTGGCTTGCATGTTTCAGAAGATGACTACTCATTGCAATTCCTCAGACTAGGAAGCCATCATGCCACAAGAAAGATGAGAGTCATAAACAAAACCTAGCTCACAATCTGTTGTGATTCCTCCCTGGAGAGTGTTTTGAAAAAAGCCTATCTCTTCCAGGGTAGTTGTCTTAGTGTATACAAAGGGAAACAACACTAGAATAAACCAATGTGATTATTTTAGTGGCTGGACTAGATCTATTTGATTAGGTCTAGGGGAAATGGAAGCATTTACAGGGCCCCTTGCCCTACTTCGTCTGTCAGTCTTTTGCAAGAAGAGTGTATTGAGTTGGGTTTCCAGGGCACAAAAGAGAGTCATTTTTAAAGTTATACAAGACTGGATCTGTAGTATCCCCCCAGCCTGAGAGCAAGAGACCAAGAGAGTGAGAGTAAGACCAAAAGGAAGGAAGGAAGGAAGGGAGAGAGGGAGGGAGGGAGGGAGGAAGGAGGAAAGGAGGGAGGAAGGAAGGACAGAAGAAACTGAGGGGAAACATATATAATGCAAAAGAGGTAAACACACGTTCTACTGACTGCAATTTGTGGCTTTTATTTGGATCCAGATAAAAGAAACTAATTAAAAACAACAATGGGAAATTTGAACACTGTCTATTTTATGATATTAAAGATTTAAATTAATTTATGAATAAAGTAATGCTATGATGATTAAAAAAATACTGGATCATTGTATCCTATATTAAACAATGTATCTAATTTTCTGAAATACCATTATCACCATGATCAGAGAAGACTCAAACAGACCCATGTGCTGGATAATTTTCTATTCCTTCTAACTTTATGCATTCAGAATTGTAAATATAAATAAATAACCCTCTCTGAAATTTCAACATATTTTCTAGATTTCTGTGTTAAAGGGCACTATAACATTCAATTTACTAACTGAAAAATAGTTAAAAGCTGATTATTCTAGAACTTGATATTAATGCTGCATTTTATAAAGATCCTCATTTCTCTTTGACATTGTTTATATTTCAATCATTTCACTGGTATGAAATGAGAAATAGCGAGAAGAGGGGAAATGCAAGCTGGTAGTTGTAATATAGACAGCTAACATTTATTGAACACTTATTTATGTTAACCCACTACTATAAGAAGTTGAAATATTTAATCTCATTCAACCCTCACATTATTGTGGATCTAGTATTCGTTTCAGTTTGTAATGGATAAAGAAACCAGTGTTTTGGAATGATTTGAGGAAGTATGATACTATATTAGAAAGCTTGGGCTTTTGTGTTAAAGATAGATGGGCTCATTTATTGATTCTACAACTTACCATCTGTGTGATCCTCAGCAAGTTAAAATTTCTAAACTTCAGTTTCTTTATCTGTAAAATAGTAATTACAGTAGTACCTGCCCATGGGTGAGTAGTACCTCATATCCATAATGTGAGGATTTGAATGAAATAATGTATAGCCTAAAACCTGGTACATAGAAAGAGCTAAAATATTAGCTATTTTAAAATAATAGTTAAAGGTTAACTGTTAAAATGTTAAAGGTCAAACAAATAGTGACTGATCTCAAAATTGAATTCAAATCTATAAGACTCTAAAATCTTAGGCAAAGGTGATGGTACAAAAAGCAAGAGTAAAACCAATTTTCAAAATCAGTTTTTGGATTGATTCTTTGAGGACTGTAAATATTCTGTTTCTATTTACTTTGATTAAACATACATTCACAGTACTTTTGTACCTTTCTCTATTTTTCTTAAAAATGTAATAAACAATTCCACTACCATATCTATACCTTTCCTCAAAATTTAGAAGACTATTCAGGCACTAGTATTTGGTTTATCAAGAAGCTTCAGCAATCTTCAGATTTATATTTGAAGTGAACAAAACAGGAATGAATCATCTGCTTAAATAATAATAGTAATAACAATAGTAACAATAGCTTAATATATATAGTACTTTCTATGTGCCAGGCACAGCTTTTTAATTACTTACTGTATAATAGTTCATTTAATTCTCAATCTTCCTATGAGATAGGTATTATTTTATCACTATTTTACAGTTGAGGAAACTGAGGCATAGAGAGTTTAAGTATCTTGCCCAAGGTCACAGAGTTACTAAGTGGGAGAGCAGGGATTCATACAATGACAACGTGGCTCTAGAGCTTGTGCTCTTAGGCATTTCACTATACAGTCTATAAATCAAATATCTGAAAAAATGATGTCCTTTTTTCCCCTGCAGGTATCTTGATGTGCTGAGTGATGATACTCTCACCCAAGTGTCTTGTTGTATTACAGCACCATCCTATGTTCTACAACATCTAGAATGCCGGATAATTAATAACATGAGTTCTTTAATAGTGAGTGATAATGAAGAATTGGTCAGCAATGTTATCACTGTAGAGTGCTCACATATGGAAAAGAGAATTCCATTTCCAATATGCATTGCAATTCCATTTACTGCACGTTACAGGGGAAATTACAGAGACATCATGGTGAAAGTGTCTGATGTAGACCTTCAAGCAAATTACCTGACTCCAAATTCACTGGAAGGAATGAGAGGAAGTTACAAGGTTGGTAAATCCTTGACTACACCTACATTTGCTGTTTGACTTCTCATCTAACTATTACTCAGACTACCAGATCATAGTACAGATACAATTACTCCATTGGTATAAAATGGAAGGGTTGATAAGATTTATGCCAGTGAATTCATGTGTTTTTTGTTTTTTTTTTGTTTTGTTTTGCTATCCATAAAAATAAAAGAGCAGAGCTTATTGGTCAAATTTGGGAGTGAAGAACTTGAGTCTAGGACCCAGCAAGTGTCATATTTTTGCCTGGGAAGCAAAGCCAACATCATGGTTTAATTAGCTTCACACCTTAGACTAGCTTTAGACTAACATTTCTAATGGGATGGACCTCTGTCTAAATTTAAGAATTCTAGAGTCCCCAGATGACACTAGCTTTATTTTTATCATTCATGGGTTAGGAAAATATGTAAAAACTAAACAATTTGTGTGTGTGTGTGTGTATGCCTTGAGATAGTTATTAAGTCTAGTTATTAGTCTGTACATGGAAAACAGTATATGTGGTAGTTAGGATGTGGGTTGTCGCGGAAGATTGGCTGGGTCTGAAGTTTGGTTCCTACACTTTCCTGCTATGTGAACTTGAGTAAATTATGTAATCTTGATATGACTCAATTTTTTTCATCTAAAAAATGAATACAATAATAGTGTCTACCTGATAGGGTAATAAGGATTAAATGAGAAAATACACTTAAGAAGATAAAAGGAAGTCTATAAACACATGTTAGTAGTTAATAAATTATCGTTTTCATGGTAGACTTTCTTATAATAACTCTGAAGCCATCTATGGTGACAAATTCATATGTTTTGAAGAAAGAATATATACATAATTATTAAACTTAGCATAGAGTTGATGGGAGTTAAAGTTTAAGGTTCTTCTGTGGATCACTGAACTTATTTTTAAATAATTAAAATATTTGTCTTTTCAGCTTTATATAAGTTATCATTATTTGAAGAAGAGGGCAGGGAATAAATGTAAAAAAAAAGCCACACATGCAAACAATTCTTTTTAATTTATCTCTTCTGATTTGGGTCTTTTCTGAGTTACAAACAAAGTTATACAGTTGAATATGAAAACTAAGCCTGTTCTAATTATTTACGCCAATTCATGCAACTAAGATATTTTATATTTAGTCTAGGAAGTCTGTAAGTATAATAGTCTAGTTATCATTGCCCTTACGTGTGGCTTTTTAATCTTGACCCATCTGTGTGACTATCATAATGAAAACAAAAAACAGTTCATAGCACATGTGCTTTTCACCAAATGGGCATGCAAGATGATTAGTGAATAGAAAATGCAAAAGAAAAAAATAAGAGAGCCATTGTCTACTGAAAAAAAAAAAAGCATATATTTTCTTTTATAGTTTTCTAATGGTTGTTATCCCTATATTTAGCTCAAGAAAATTTAAACTCTAGGTTCCTTCCAAATTTTTATGTGGTTCATACAACATTTAAGAATTCTAATTCTGGCGTCAGATAAACCATCATCAGAGTTCTGCTCTTGACACACCCCTGCTTAAAAACCCTTCCATTTCCCAAGAACCTACCAAATGTACTCCAACTGCATGGCAACCATAATGAGTTCCCAGAGAACCTTTCTTTCTTACCTCTCACCATTTTCCCTCCAGCCAATTAAGAACATCCATCATGCCCTGAATTTTCCCAACAATGGATTCATGACATGATATTGTGAAATCTCTTCCTTAGTCAGTTTTCAAATGATAGATTATTTTCCATTGTTACTGTCCCTGAAATGTTTGTGTGTGTGTCTGCATGATTATCCTCTCATGCCTGGGTGGAGCCCAGCTGGTGTTTAGGGAAGCATGAATAGACCAGATTACTTCTAAGTCTTCCTCTTCATTTTAAGCTTTGGTGATTATATGAGTAGATAATTTTGTTTTCATTTATGTACTCAATTCCTTTTTGTGTGATAAAAAAGCTTGAATATGTCCCTGCATATATGCATTCCAAATTTAAATGTCACTATATAAAAAAGAAACACAAATGTGTCTCTTTGCAATCATCTGTTCCCCCTGCATGGAAGAGAGAAATAGAGAAAATGACAGAGAAAATTACTTTATCAAGAGACTGTGAATTGTCAGCAGGAAGAATTTGCTGATAGTACAGGTGCTGTAGGATTTGTGTAAACTACCCAAATGATGAAATTTTTCAGTCCTTGGAATTCCTAAAACATTGTTAAATCTTCTGGATAAAGGCCAATATTTAAAGTCCAAGTCCATTCTGGTAAAGGAGGATAGGATTCCAAATATAATTAATATTTGTGAAAACACTAAATGTGATTGCCCATTATCGATTTACCTTTTGGGGGGAATAATTTAAATTTAAAAATACATTTATTTCTCTCTTTTCTATTGTGTAGTTCAAATTTGAGAAACTCCTAATATCTACTTCTACTTCATCTCATGAAAGGACCATCCATTTGGGGTTAATGAAGTAATTCTCAATTGTGGGAGATTACAGGGACAGCATATAGTTGTTGTTGTTGTTGTTTTTTCCCACAGCCAGAGAATATGTACAGCATGTACTTCCAGAGCAATGCACTATTAATGTCCTTTAATGTCATTGTCTTAATGTCCTTAAATCCACACAGGTGACCTGTGCTGAGGTGAAAGTTTATAAGTTGGGTATCTTTTCTGTTGTGTCTTGTTTAAAGAAAGAGTCCTTTACAGTAACAAAGAAAGGCCTTACTCTTAAGCCAAGCATGGATTCTCGAATATCCTTAAATTATCCTCCAGGAGTTTTCAGCTCACCAGTGCTTGTACAATTAAAGGTAAATATTAAAAACTGGTGAGTTTCTTCTCCTAGATTTTGTGGGTCATCAAACATCATCCGAAAAGGATGGAGAAGATACAAATATTTAATATAACAGTAAATGAATTCTTATACTTTTAATGACCTTACAGTGTCATCATTGATATAGTGATGATTTGGAGCATATTAAAGCTCATTCCAAAATAAATCCCTGCCTTATTTTAAAGATTTTTCTAGCTAATTTTTTGTGTTGTTTTATTTATGATATTTGTTGACAAAAACAAATGTTGAGTATCTATGATAGAATTAATGCCAGACATTGGGACTTCTGTATGATTCAAGATTTCCACCTGAGAGGATGGTTAAAAGAGAGGCTAATCAATTAAAATACTTATGATTGTAAATATTTGGTTATATTTAATTATTAAACAGTCCTTTTCTGGGATGAGAATTTAATACATACAAACATTATTTACAAAGTGTACAATGACGTATCAATGTACATTTTAGAAGACATAGTTCCTCAATATTTCCTTCTAGCCTAACTCTCCCTCATGCTCTCCTAATTTCTCCCAGTTGTACCATAAGTGGTAAGCAAAGAAGAAAAGTTAGGAAGAAATCATATTATACACAATTTATTCATGAATATTTTCCATAAACTTTGAAATTTTGGAATCATGCTAGCTATTTTTATCAGCCATTCTTATGTGAGAGGAAACAGATAAATATAGTCTTGTTTTTCTAGTTTCTGAAGATCACTTGATCTAACAATAGTTCTAATTAGAAATTATATAAAATGTCTATTTTGTTTTCTAGGTCATTTTTTTTGCCTACAATTAAGAGTGTTTCTCAGTTATTTATAACATAGAGCAAGGAACCTAGATTTCAGAAAGACTTTGTAAAAAGAAGACCAAATCCGTGATCTTTTATAAATTAATATAGTGTAGATTCCAACCAACAATGTAGAGAAAAATGTATAAAACTATGTTCTATTAAATTTTCAGGAAATTGACTTAGAAATGTGCTGATACTTTGTATCTTCTGCTATTAAAATATAGGAATATACATCTATTTTTTCTTTGTATAGGTCCAACCAATTGACCCATCTCTGGTGGCATATTTAAAAACTCAGAAAGATACTTCCTACTCAGTACTATCCACAAGCCCTCTGATTCATGTTCAGCACCCATCAACACATCTTTTCCAGAAGCCAATCACTGTATTCCTACCTTGTTCTCCACACCCTGATAAAAAAAATCTTCGGTCTGAGATAGATCATAAAAGAACAGCTAGTGCCACAACAAACAGAATCATACCTTTATACCTCAACTGGTGAGTTAGACCCTAATGTCTCTAGTTGACTTGATGGTAAACAAAGAAACTTAAATGATTAAAAGTGTAATCAGATGTATTTAAATATCAGTATTGAAATATGATGAAATATTTTTAATATGGAAATAAAATATTGTGGATCCAGAAGGGTAATGATTTTAGCTGTAACGGGTCCACAAGTATGCTATGTGAAAAGATTGACACAAAAGAGATAAAATTAATCCTTGTTTTCAAAAAATTTATGATATGGTTAAACACAAAGATGTGATATGATGATTGTAATTTCTATGTTTAAGAGCGTTCCGTTGATGTGGGAAAAGATTAACCTGATCTTTTTAAAAATAAATTAAATTTGAGTCTATATTTGCCATATAGGCAGTTTCCTTTCTCTCCTAATTTTTATAATTAAAAAAGATCCCCACAAATAAGACTAATATACATATTGAGTTACCAGCCAGAAATGAAATCAGAAATGAAATGCTAACAACAAATAGGATACACTGAATAATAGTAACCCTGATCTTATTTTCTGTCTTTTCATTTAATACTTAACTTTTTTTTCCTAATAAGAAAGGTAGAAGGGAACCTTTCTATTCTTTGGTTCTGAAGGGAAATTTCTTTTCTTTGAAAAAACATCAGAGGGAGAAACAAGTTCAGAAAGAAATAAAAACTATTATTAATCGAGAAGTTACTATTTGCCAGGTTCCTTATGTACAATCTCCCCACCACCCTACCTTCAGTTTATCAGTGAGAAGTCTGAAACTCAATGAGATTAAGAACTTGTACAGTTATCCCCAGGTTCCACATCTGAGGATTCAACCTACTGTGGGTTGATAATATTTTTTAAAAATTCTAGCAAGTTCCTGAAAGCAAAACTTGAATTTGCCATGCACTGGCAACTATTTATATACCATTTACATTGTATTAAGTATTGTAAGTAATCTTGAGATGATTAAAGTATATGGGAAGATGTGTGTAGGTTATATGCAAAGACTACACCATTTTACATAAGAGACTTGAGCATCCACAGATTTTGGTACCTCTGGGGGTCCTAGAATCAATCTTTTGCATCTGGATACCAAGGAAGGACTGTACGTGAGAAGTGTGCAAGCTTGGTCTGGACTCAACAT
This sequence comes from Balaenoptera musculus, assembly GCF_009873245.2. Classification (NCBI taxonomy): domain Eukaryota; kingdom Metazoa; phylum Chordata; class Mammalia; order Artiodactyla; family Balaenopteridae; genus Balaenoptera; species Balaenoptera musculus. The sequence goes on along the minus strand of NC_045789.1, from coordinate 78,892,867 downwards.
AACCCTATTCCTAATCATGACTCTACGTAGCCATCATTTATTTAGTTTGAGGCTGCAAGACTAGAAATCGAGAAGTGGATTATTTGCTCTTTACCACTGTTTCTAATTTAGGAAACTGACAATAGTAGAACATTGGGTTGTGGCTAGGAGACGAAGTTAAACTTTCCCTAGTATTAGGTAAGTGAGAGACAACATAGAAATATAGATACGATCCATTTGTACCTGCTTTTGCTTCTTGGGATATATATGTATCTCCCAATTTGCACTGAGTTAATCCATGTTCCTGTATATCATGGTAAGGTAAGATTTAAAACCAGAAATATCCTGGAGCTTCCTATTTAAATGTATTAGTCTAACAGATTAAGACATTCTCTTTCAAAAGCCCCTAAAATATATAGATATATGTACTTCATATACATATACATTTTATATGTATATATACATATATATATTAAAGATGAGAGCTTTACTCTAAAAATTGATTCTGACTGGTAACCTATTGCTAGAATCTAGTATTTCTACTGTCTATAGAGTAGATTGCAAAGGATTAATAAAAATAATTTGTACCTGACATGTACTTTACATCATAAAACAAAGCAGCTCTATTTGACAGAAAGATAATAGAAAACCAATTTGCCTGCCCCTGATTGTTGATCCCATAGTCTATATATACCAATGAGAATAAAAATGTATCCCTGTAATACACAGATATCATTTGTGGAAGTGACTAGATCAGTGTTTCTTTGCCTCTCCTTTGCTGTATTTCCATATCCCTCAGAAACAACAGGGCAGAATGTGGAGAGAAATTAGAGGCAGTGTATTGCATTGTCAAAAATGAAATTGCCAAAAGTATAGGGATAATGGCAGAGGCGATAAGATCCCTAAAAGATATGCATGCTGAGTGTGGCACATTTTCATACACTTAGTCGACTCAAAGCATTGGAAATCCAGTCAGCACAGATAGGAGAAGGTTACACCTTCGTCCAGAGAAATTATACTCAGTAAAAATGACTAGACACTGAAAATTGGTTTAGAAATTATGCACATGGATCTGCCCTCTAGATCTAAGAAAGAGATTCAAACAGCAACCAAATTGAAAGTTGGCAGAAAAATATTCATTCAAGAATAAGAAAAAGCCCAAGTCCTCCATGATGTCTTAAGGAAAAAAAATCAATACCAATCAGTACCAAGACTTCAAAAGAAGAACAAAAATAACAAAAAACAAACTATAGAAATAAGGAAAGAGAATATCATCCTGACATTTCACAGTAATTTGAATAATGAGAATTACAGTTACCTGGAGGATTTTATAGAAATCTATTTTGTAAGTTTAAGTAGTATTCAATAAACAAAATTTCTAAGAAACAGAAAGCCATCAGGATAGACCAGGAAAAGAATGAAGAACAACAGGATGAGATACAAAGATAAAAAGCTCAGATGAAAAGTCACCAAGCTATGATAAGGACTCATCTGAAGTGATGTAACCTAATAATTATAAGTACCATTGAAAGAGACCAAAACAATCATACAAGAAACAACAATCAAAGGCATGGAAATGTGATTTTCTGATGTTGATTAAAACCTTGAGTTAGAAAGTGTTGATTTCAAAATTTACGAAAAAAACCCCTATACTTAGATAAAACATGGCAAATTGAAATGTACATTTAAATAAAACGTAATTCTATAAGCATCCATTCAGCACAAACAGATTAAGAAGGAATAAAATCAGTCTAGCCCTAGGCTCATTCTTTGCAGCATGAAATATCAAGGAAAAATGGACTAAAGCCATCAAAGATTTGAAGGGAAGATGTTGTGGAATTAGGGTTTTCACCTAACAAACAAGTTTTTCTTTTTTTTTTTTAATACAAGGGCTCACGAAATGTACTACTCACTGGTTCTTAACGAAATAAATAGATAAAATTAATGAGCTAAGGATAAAATAAAATTTAAGAGATCAAGAATAGGAGAGTAATTCTTATTTTCAAATATCTGGCATTGAATATAAATAATATAAAAGCAAAAGAAAAAGTAAAAATTCATATGGCAAAGTGGCAACAGAAAGAAAACAAGAAAACAGCATGGTGACATTAAAGAGAAAATATTATATAAATAAAATCATCAGTTAAATAAATATAAATGGGTTAAACATAATTTATTCTGTTGTCCACCTTAATCTTAAATATTTTTAATACTTTATATGCTGTATTTGCAGAGGTTTCCTTAGATTTATTATATATTTTACCAATTTTACTGTCAATTGTTTAAGCTGTTCATTTTATTAATTAAAATTCTCATTTCTAAAAGGCTATTGCTATGTTTTAAAGGTCTTAAGAAAACTTTTTCCAAGGTACTCCGTTTTTTCATTATGCTTCCTATTTCTTCTTTTATTCCTTTAATCATTATAAACACTTTTTTTTTTAAGTTTCATTCAGATTATTCTATCACCTATGAGCATGATATTAACTATGTTATCTATTACCATGGTTAATCTAGTAAACTATCATACTAATTCCATTCTATGACTCTTAGCCTTAGAAATTCATTTCTGAGTATTGATTATAATTTTTGATCAGATCAGCTTTTCTTCTCCCCTTCCCTTCCACCCAGAGCAGCTTCTGTGTGCTTCTTTGTTGCTTTCTTGAGCTAGCGTTCAAAGGGATTTTGGTTGTTTTTGTTGTTTCTCATTTCATAGCCAGTGCTGCCCTTTGGGGATTCCAGTTTTTTGACTGAGTTAGTTCCAGCTGACAGCTGGAGGCTGTATCTAATGTGCCTGAGTACACGTTAGACTCTAGACCGCACACATCTGGTGTGTGTGCATGGTTGGTTGGGGAGAGCAGGCTGATGAGGGTGGGAGGATTCATAGAATCAGTCCCTCATGTTCCCAAGGGAGGAAAGAGGATTCTAGCTTTTTGAGATTTTTTTTCCCAGATCTAGGGGATTTTCTTTCCAGCTTTTGAGTTCCTCCAGCTTGTGTGTGTGTGTGTGTGTGTGTGTGTGACATTTCATCCAGCATTCTAAGATTGCCATTTGTCATCAATTCAACTAGCCAGTGTCAATTTCTTTTGTCTTCTCAATTTCTTTGCCTTAGTACATGATCTCTTCGCTTTTTCTACCATGTTTAGCTGAAGAACTCTCATTTATTCTATAAGTTGAAGCTCAGCTCTTTCCTTATCTGTCAAGACAGTCTCTGATCTCCAGGAGGGATTGACCACTCCTCTCTTTGTGCCAGCCCTATTCTTTTGTACATCCTAAATCACACCATAGTGTTATTAAATTCCCTTTTCCATTTATCATCATTCAGCATAATTATAACATAGTCAGTGCTACGTTGAATTAGGTGAATTAAATAAATTAATGAGTAAATTTGTGGAAAAGTAAATTGTGTCATTAATTTTCTATACTTTCTGACAATACTAAATTGATAAGTTATAATATGCTCTGTTGCTATTAGTGCTAGACATGGGTGGTGCATTTTCCCCATCCAGTGTAGCATAAAGCAATTAAATGAGAACCTATATGAACTATTTATTTAACATTCTTTCATCAAAGGGTGAAAGCCAGTTGAACATTTTCTGTGGAAATAGAAACACAATGAAGCAATCCACACCTCAGAAGATAAAAAAGATAAAAACAATTTGAGGCCAAAACATAGTTTGAATATAAAGAATAAAAGGTCTTTGTTGCAGTTCATTCCTTCATGTGTGAATGATTTCTGGGGAAAAGATGAGAGTTATTTAATTATGAGCCAGAAAAGATTTCTTGACAGTAATGAAAGGAGAAATTAATTTATTAAATGGAAACTTATTCCATATTATGCAAGAAATATTTTAGAGAGTTAGATGGGAAATTTTTTGCATGAAAAATGCCATTTCTATATAATGCTATTGGTTTTAAGATCATCTTATTAAAATGTAATATGTGAGTCATACACAAGAATATTTGTACAATATATGCATTATATTGCAAAAAATAATAAAATGGCGAAACTGGTAAAGCTACCACATAACTTAAGAAATTAGATATTATCAATACAATTACATCTTCTTACTTATCTCTCCCCATCCCATCCCTTACCTCGCTACCCTAATTGCTCTTCATCTTCACCAAAGTTAACCACTACTAGGAAATTATGAATCATTCCTTTGCTTTTATTTTTTAGTTTTATCAATATATTTTTATTCATCACTATACAATACCTTGTTTGGTTTTGTTTGTGCTTACCGTTTGTAAAAATGGTACCCTAATGTGTATAGTCTTATAGTCTTGCTTTACCATTTATAATTGTGTAAAGTTCATTTTCACTTCTATATAATATTCTATTGAATAACTTAGTATTTTATTTATCAGTGTTCTTACTGATGGACATTTGGGTAGTTTCAATTTTTTTGCTAAAACGAATAGTACTATTATGATTATTCTTCACTCAAAGTGTATTTGTGTAAGCACTTCTTTAGAGTATCTACCTAGAAGTCATGTTCAGTCATAGGGTAGGCACATGTACAATTTTACAAGTTTTACGAACTGGTAGAACTAAATTTCATGCTCCCACTATTGCTTTTTATCTTTTCTAGCCTTGTATATTGTCAGATTTTGTAATTTGGAAAATTTAATAGGTGTAAAATGGATCTCATGTGGTTTTAATCTGCAATGCTCTGATTACAATGAAGGTGACACCTTTCATAATGGCTTTTGTTAGACATTTGTGTTTTCTTATATATGAGGTATCTTAATTTCTTTGCTCATTTTTGAACTTTTTACGTTGATTTGTAGGATTGTTTATGGTCTCAATGTTAATCCTTTGTCAGTTTGTGGCCTGTATTTTTATATTTATGTGACAGATTTATCATGTTTTTCTTTAATGATCAGTGCTTTTTGCTCAGTCCTAAAATACTTATATCTCCTAAATTATAAAAATGGTCCTCTTTATTATCTTATAATTTTAAAGGTTTGAATTTCAAGTAAGTCTTTGATCCATCTGAAATTGACTTTTATATACAGTGTGAGGTAGGAATTCTTTTTTTCCCATGTGGATAACATTTTACCAGCATGATTTATTGAACGATTCTTTCTTTCTCTAACATTCTGCAAAGTCTCCTCTGTCACATAACAAGTTTCTTCTTCTGAGCTGTCCCATTGGTCAGTCTTTTTACATAGTTCTGAGCCAATCTAACACCGTCATAGTTATTAAGGCTTTATAATTAAAAAGTCAATATCTGATAGGTAAGCCATATCATATTCTTTTTATTCAGGAGAATTTTTGTTTCTGTTTTTCTTGAAACTTTCCCATTCATATAAAATAGAATCAGTTCGTTAAGGTCCGCAAGAACAAACTCTGGGATTTTGCTAGTAATTTCCTCTGATGTATGGGTCAATTTGGAGAAAAATGACATCTTTAGCATATTAAGTCTTTAAATCTGTTACCTATAATGTATGCTTCAATTTGTGTAGTTTTATAATGTCTTTCAATGAAGTGTTATCAAAGTCCCACATATGTACTACACACACTTTGCTAGGCTTATTCCTAGATACCTTATAATTTTAACTGCTATTATAAATGGTATGCAAAATTTTTGTTTTCTCATATAAATATATATATATGAATGCATTAGATTTTTCTACAGTGGTATTGAAGCCAGCCGCCTTTCTAAACCTTCTCATTATTTCTAATATTTGTTTTTGAGAATTCCTTCAAGTTTTCTATGTAAACTCTTGCATCAACTTGAAGCAATGAAAGTTTTGATTTTCCTTCCAGTCAGCATGTTTATGTATTTAATCCATTTTGAGTTAATTTTTGCATGTGGTGTGAGATAAGTCCAATTTCATTCTGCATATGAATATCCAGTTTTCCCCAAACCATTTATTGAATAGGGTAGCCTTTCCCCATTGTGTGTTCTTGGTATTCTTGTAGAAAATCAGTTGGCTATAGATGTGTGGATTTATTTCTAGGCTCTCGATTCTGTTCCATTGGTCTTTATGTCTGTTTTTATGCCAGTACCATACTGTTGTTACTGTAGCTTTGTGATATATTTTGAAATCAGGACATATGATGCCCCCAGCTTTGTTCTTACTCAAGATTGCTTACTCAGGGTCTTTTTTGGTTCTATATGAATTTTAGAAAATTTTTTTCAATTTCTATAAAGAGCACCATTGGGATTTTGATAGGGATTGTATTGAATCTATAGATCACCTTGGGTAGTATTGAATATTAATTCTTCTAATCCATGAGCATTTGTTTGTGTATTGTTTTTCTTGAAATAGAATTTTGCTGTGTGTTTCAGTTATCTATTTCTTCATATCAAACTATTCCAAACAACAGCCATTTTACTAGTTCTCCTGATTCTGTGGGTTGTTTGGGGTCTCAGTTGGATTGTTCTTTGGTTTATCTTGCTTAGGGTCTGTTATGCATTGCAGTAAGATGGTGCTGAGGCTGGGAAGTCCAAGATGGGTTTATTCACATGTCTGGAGCCCTGGCAGTGGTGGCTGGAAGCCTAGAATCCGCTGGTATGCTGAAATGGCTGGGCCTCGTTCTCTCTCCAGGTAGTCTCAGGGTCTCTTTCTTTCCACCTGACTTCTCCTTATGGCCTCTTTCTGTCATGGGCTCTTTCCAGAAGAATAGCTGGACTACTGACATGGAGAATCAGGGCTTTCAAAAGTACAAAAGCAGACGCTGCCAGGCTTTCTTAATTTTTAAGCCTGGGGTTATCAGATCACCATTTCTGAAATATTCTATTGATTGAAGCCAGTCTCAGAACTGTCTCTAGTTCATTGTGGGAGAGTGCTACACAGTGGCATGAATATTGAGAGGTATGGTTAGTATCTTTGGAGACCAGCTACCGATCTGGCTTAAGATCCTTGATTTATATTGATTTTTTCCTCATTTCTTTGGGGATATTATGCCACTGTTCATGGACTTTATTATCGATGCCATGAAGATCTCAGTGAATTTTATTTTCATAACTTTTTGGGTGATCTGCTTTATCTTGCTGGCTGCTTTTAATATCTTTTCTTTGTACTTGGATTTCTGAATTTTTCTATGATGTATCTAGATGTAAATTTTAAACACTTTTTCTGAATACATTATTCTTTCTGAATAAGTGGATTTACATCTTTTTTTTAGATTTTTTTTTTAAATTAATTAATTTATTTATTTTTGGCTGTGTTGGGTCTTCGCCTCTGTGTGAGGGCTTTCTCTAGTTGTGGCAAGTGGGGGCCACTCTTCATCGTGGTGCGCGGGCCTCTCACTATCGCGGCCTCTCTTGTTGCGGAGCACAGGCTCCAGACGCGCAGGCTCAGTAGTTGTGGCTCACGGGCCCAGTTGCTCCGCGGCATGTGGGATCTTCCCAGACCAGGGCTCGAACCCATGTGCCCTGCATTGGCAGGCGGATTCTCAACCACTGCGCCACCAGGGAAGCCCTTTTTTTTAGATTTAAAAAATAAATTTTATTGCTTTTAGACCTTCGTTTAACTACTTATTCATTTGTGTTTTTGAAGGACTTTATTTACTTATGTAAATGAAAGATTTTTAAAAATTCTATAGTGCTTTACAATTTTAAAAAGTTTCACACACATGATTTCATATAATCCCATAATAACCCTTTTTTCCCCTACCCCTACTTTGTCCCTCCCCCCTTCCCTCTCCCCACTGGTTTCTTCTCTATATCCGTTAGTCTGCTTCTTTTTTGTTTTATTCACTAGTTTGTTTTTTTTTTTTAGATTCCACATATAAGTGCTATCATACAGCATTTTCACATTTCTGAAAAATTCTTATATGTTTTTTAATCAAATATTGCCTCACCTCCATTTTATGTACTCCATTCTTCTGGATTTCCAATGAGATGTATATTAGGCCATATCTTTCTAAATTCCATATTTCTTTTCTTCTCTTTAACATTTTCCATATTCCTGTCTCTGTATACTATATTCTGTATAATTTTTTCACATTTCAGTTCAATTGCCACAAATATTGTATACTTTAAAATGTACTTTTAATCTATCATTGACTTTTTGTTTTCAGCAATTATATTTTTTATATCTTAAGGTTCTATTTAGCTCATATTCAGATTTCCCTCATCATTCTCGATAGTCTCTTGCTGACTGCTTATTTTTATGATACTGTCCTTTATCTTATTAAACTTTTCATATATAGTTGTTTTTTCATTCTGTAACTACTAATTCTGATACCTGCAGTTTTTGAGGGTGTTGCCTGTTACTTCTGCTGGCTGTCATTCATGGTATTCATCTCTTTATATGTTTGGGGACTTTTGTTTGTGATTATGTATATATGAGATTTCTGCAGGTGTAAATGGAGCTGCTTTCCTCCAGATGCTATTTATTTGTCTATGCTGAGAACCAGGTGCTACTTACCTGGGACTACTTCAACCTCTTTGAGAGTCTTGGTCAAGTTCTCAAGTTCACCTTTTATGGTGAGGATCTCAAGGATCACAGCTCCTTGTTTTGCTCACTTGATTATCAGTTACAGTTTTATTCTCCTGTATCTAAGTTATTGGAAAGGAATTTGTCCTCATAGTAATCCCATAATTCCTGGCTGTTTGCCTCCTGATATTCGACCCTGGCTTCACAGATGTTTTGGAGGGGAATTTGGGACATTCCCTTAAGATTCCTCCTGCTTATTGCAAGCCAAAAAAAAAAAAAAAAAAAAAAAATTAGAAAGCATATTTATCAGGATTTAGTTGTTTAGCCTTAGGGAGATAGAGAACTTAGATTACTTAGTGTCAATTTGTTATTTATAATCTTGTGTCTTGTATATTTAATTTATAATATTTAAAAGATTCCACCTAAAAAAGTCATTTTAATTATTTACTTTTTAGTTTTACTGAGGTATAATTAACAAAGAAAATTGTAAGATATTTAAAGCATACATCATGGAGATTTTATATATGGATACACTGCAAAGATTCCTCCCATCTAGCTAATTTACACATTCATCACCTCACATATTAATCTTTTTAAAAAATTTTTGGTGAGAACATTTAAATTCTACTCTCTTCTCTTAGCAAATTTCAACTATATAACAGTGTTATCAACTATAATCACCATGTTTTACATTAAGAAATGGTAATTTTATAAAAAGTAAAACCACACACACCATATTTGTCTTTGTACTGATCAGCCAGTACTATGTTGTCAACACAGGTTAATCTCATTTAATAGAATGAAATGATTTCAGCAAAATTTTGAGGTAAGTGCTTACTGAGCAAATATGATTTTTCATATTTATTAAATTTGGAGGTAGTATACTAGAAATATTTTTAATTTATTATATACTTTTGTACTTAAGAATGTATAATGTTACCTGTGGATTGGAAAGCCAAGTGAGGAAGAATTTAATTTAATTTCCAAATCAAAAAGAAACTATTACTCAGAATAGCCAACAGAATATTGAAGGAGAAGACCACATTGGAGGACTGACACTACCTGGCTTCAAGACTTACTATAAAGCTACGGTAATCAAGACAGTGTGGTATTGATGACAAAAGAATAGACACATAGATCAATGGAACAGAATAAAGAGTCCATAAATAGATCCACATAAATATAGTCAACTGATCTTTGACAAAGGAGAAAAGGCAATACAATGGAGCAAAGACAGTGGAACAAGTGAACATCCACATGCAAAAAAAAAAAAAAAGAATCTATACACAAATCTTATACCCTTCACAAAAGTTAACTCAAAGTAGAATGTAGACATAAATGTAAAACAGAAAACTATAAAACTCCTAGAAGATAACATAGATGAAAATCTAAATGATCTTGGGTATGGCAATGACTTTTTAGATACAACATCAAAGGCATAGTCCATGAAAGAAATAATTGATATGCTGGACTTCATAAAATTAGAAACTTCTGCTCCGGGAAAGACAATGTCAAGAGAATGAGAAGGTGAGCCACAAACTGGGAGAAAATATTTGCAAAAGACGTATCTGATAAAGGACGCTTATCCAAAATTTACAAAGAACTCCTAAGACTTGACAATAAAAAAACAAAGACCTGATTCAAAAATAGGCCAAAAACCTTAACAGATACCTCACCAAAGAAGATGTACAGTTGGCAGATAAGCATTTGAAAAGATGATCCACATCATATGTCATCAGTGAGATGGATTAGTGGTTTAGACTATATTTTTAGTCAGTTTTAGGTTCATAGCAAAATTGAGAGGAAGGTACAGAGATCCTATTTACAAAGCAGAAATAGAGACACAGATGTAGAGCACAAATGTATGGATACCAAGGGGGAAGGGGGTGTGGGATGAATTGGGAGATTTGGATTGACATGTATACACTACTGATACCATGTATAAAATAGATAACTAATGAGAGCCTACTCTATAGCACAGGGAACTCTACTGAATGCTCTGTGGTGACCTAAATGGGAAAGAAATCCAAAAAAGAGGGGATATATGTATACATACAGCTGATTCACTTTGCTGTACAGTAGAAACTAACACAACATTGTAAAGCAACTATACTCCAGTAAAAATTTTAAAAATATATAGTCTAAAAAACAAGAAAAGAAACTATCCTTGAAAAGTTCCCTGTAATGTCTATTTCTACTTGCAGAGACAAAATATTGAGGTACCTTGGAACAATCTTTTTTATCTCAGGGAAAAATCTTAATTGTGTGGCACTATGGCCTGTACCTGGGAATGATGCATCAGGACACTCTTAGACTTGAAAAAGGCAGCCTGGGGAAGACACTTGCTGGTTTGTTTATCCTGCTATTTTATTTCTGGATAATTATACCAGAAATTCTGGAAATTATATTTTCTATCCTGGTGGATCTAAAGGAGCTTCCGTGTTCTTCAATGTCCCTGTTCATTATATTTGAATATTTGACCCCAAATGGGCCAATCATAATTCCCTTAATGCCTGGAATTTTGGACATTGAAAGAGCCTTGAACTCAAGAAATAGCAAAGTCAGTTATTCTTGAATAAACAAGTTGATTTAATAAAGGTTGATTATGTTTTACGGAACTATTAGTACATCAAAATGTCATCTTTTGTGGAGTATAATCAAGGGCTATTCACTACCTGGCAATACTAGTTGTCAAAGTTTGCTAATAGTATGTATTTAAAAAAAGGTGTTTAGTTGCAGTGCTATTAAGAACAGCTGGGATAAATAAGGATGTCACTAAATTTTTTAATTTCAATATGTGCTGTATCTATTATCATATTAAAGTCTAAATTTTAAGTGATAGATGTGCTAACTAACCTAACTGTGGTAATAATTTTCAATATATACAAGTATCAAATCATCACATTGTATATGCAAGTATCAAACCATCACATTGTACATATTAAACTTGCACAAAGTTACATGTCAATTATATCTCAACTGTAAAAAAAATAGTTTAAATTTGACCTTAATATGATTAAGGACTTTTTTGATTTTAAGTGACAGAAAAACAAACCCAAAGTTCTTAAGAAAAAAGGAATTCTTTGGTCCACATAAATTACAAATCTGGGATATTTTTATTGTAATATTTCTCTTGGACCAGGAAAAACCCAGTCTCTCTTCTCTTTCTGCTTCCTCTGTGCCACTTCCATCCTCTAACGTGCTTATTCCTCATGCTGGTAATATTGCTATGTCTTCAAAACTCCAAGTTCAGTAGAAAAGAGGAAACTTCTTTTCCCCATGAGTATACATAAAAGCCCTGGCTCTTATTCTTACTCCAAATCTGTCACAAACCCATCACTGTACAGATCACTAAAACCAAAAGGAAGATGTGCTGTACAAGGCAGGCTAGCCTAGTTTATGGCATGGTAACACAAACCTGATTCATCAAAGACAGGCTTGGTCGTCTCACTCCTAGACTTAAGCTGAAGGGCAACCACTGTTTGGTTGCTGTCATGTTGGCAGAAGAAAGAGCTTTGGATAGACCCACACTAGTAATTAAATGCTTAGCCTGGAAATGACAAAATGACATTGTTCACTATTCATTAACGAGAACAAGTCACATGGCCCCACTCAACCATAGGGGACAAGGAAGTGAAACTCTATCATGTGCTCAGAATGGTAGGGGGAAATTGGGTATTTTGAAAACAGCACTGATGAATGCCAAATGTACGAATTGGCTCAGGTCATACACCCACCTAGACCTGGGAGTAGGGTCAGCCCCACCGCAGCTGAAAACATGTAGGTTTTCACAGAAAACAGACTATTATTAGGAAAAAAGTAGGAGTTATTATCAGAAAAAAAAATTTATTACACATAATTAAGTCAATTTCTAGTAAATGACCAAAGTTCTGGATTCAGTATGAGTATATCTTCCTGTGTTAATCGATTATTAACTTCCAAGTGTTAAAAATTTTACCGTATTTGTGTTTATAAACCAAAAGCCAAAAACTGTTATATTTTCCCCTATCTTCTTGATTTTAATCTGGTTGATCAACACAGTCTAAAGTTTTCAAAGTAGACATTTTAAATCTAGTTCAGTTCCTAATTTATGATTTATAGGACAGCTCAACCTGTGAAACTAAAATGGTTTTAAACCCGTAACTAATCCTATTCACAAATAAAGATGTGGGATTCACACTTACATCTTCATTCTTTAGTACCTAGCTAGAATGGTTCTGTCCCCCTTGTGGGTTTTAGCATCATTAGACCAGGTTTTGTTTTCCTTTTTCCAGCAAGATATTCAGTATCAAGTATTTTTCTTTCTGTAGCTTTGAGGAACAGATACCCATTTAAGTGAATTTAAGAAGAGTTTATTGTAAGGCTACAATAGGTACTCTCTGCTTTCTCTAAACTCTTTTTCCATCTCTAAAACTACCCTAATTCTTTCACCTTGGTTTTTTTCCTTTTCTCTCTTAGCATCTGCTCTGTTTTTCCTTTCTTAATAATCTCTCTGCTTATTCATATTCATAGCCCAGGGCACTACAGCCAAAGGACAATAAGTTACAATCTCTGGGCCTTTTTCTTAGTCAAATTTCAAAGAAAGAAATCAAATTGGCTGGGTGTTAGAAGTTGATCTACTGTTAGCGAAATCAGCTCTGGTTGGGGGAAAGTATCACATAGTATATACAGCTGCCTCTTTTAAGGCTTTGGGGTGGGGCAGGTTAGCAAGGAGAATTGTACAAGTAAGCTAATTAGCCACGTCTGCTGTAGGAATTAGGATGAGAATATCAATACCATTTATCCTTACTACAATTTTAAGTGCTTTACAAATTTTAACTCATTTAATCCTATGAGGTGGATGGTATTATTATACTCATATTATAGATAAGAAGACTGAAATATAGGGAGGTAAATAACTTGTTCATGGTCATACAGTTAATAAGAGGCAGAGCCACTCAGAATTTGGAAGTAGGCAGTATTGCTCCAGAGTCTATGGTTGCTGTACCACGAGACTTGGCTATCCTAAAGCATCAGTTTACATCAGTGAATTTATTGACTTGGGATATTCCCTTAACTCTTTTGCCAGTAGTAAAATGTTTCTCATTCTCCAAAGCTCATCTTCAATACTAGCATTTTCACTTTGCAAGCTTTCCTGAACACCTTCCTTCTGCTGTTAAACCACTCTGTACATTCTCTTCATTACCACACAGATCACCTTGTCCTGTGATTGTTTAATACTGTAACACTGTGAGCTTCTGTCGAGCAAGGGCAATATATATCTTATCTTTGTGTTCCTGGTTCACAGCATAATTACTGGCACATACCATATACTTAATGAATTGTTATTTGATTATTCACTTAATGAAATAATGAATGCATTAAATATGATTTATGCTCCACAAATTTTACCAATTTCTCTTCTGCTTCTGGATATAGGACAAAAAGCACTTCCATAAGAAAACCTGGGAACAATGCTTGTGAATCTTTGAAATTATTGGGATTCAGAAGCCGAGATAGTGGTTGGTTTGTGCTTGATGGTGTCGTGGTGAGAACCGTGCAAAGTGGCTTGATATCATTTGAATTGTGTGAACATTTAGAGAGGTAATACAACAGTAAACAATAACTATTGATGATATTATATCCTGATGGTTCATAATTGATGTTTACAGAAGTAGAATCATAGGATTAGACTTTTTATTCCTCAAATAGAAATATGAATAGTCCTTTAGGGTGTGCTTAAAATGCAAACTAGGCCTGACAAGAATACGCTATCTGTAATTTCATTCATGATAGTTTAATAGGTGTTGTTGGAAAGCACTCTTAACTTAAATTTATTTTTACAGCTTTCTTCTAACTCCAAAATAGTTTTAAAATAGCACCTTCATTTCTGAAATTCCATGGAGATAGTAATTAACCATTCATATCATGCTTATCTCCTATGTATATATAAACTGAATTTGTTATTCCAGTGTCCTCATTTTGCTTTCTCATTTCCATGTTTTCTAGACAGCTCATTATGAGAAGAGTTAGACATGTTAAGGTTCCTGAGAAGTAGACACTCATAAAGAGAGGGCAATCACATGTCCAAAGATAGCCTTTATCTCATAAAGGAAGCGCTTACATCTATAATTGTCTTGGGTCAGTTCCCTAGAAAAAGAGTCTAAGATGAGAATGCAAGTGATTCTTTGAGAGAGGGCTCCCAGGGGACTCCTGTAGAGTGATGAAAGAAAGCAGGGAGGGTAAGGGAAGAAGTGGGAGAAACTATGGCTTGAGCTGAAGTTTTACCTCAGCCTGATACCTCAGGGGAGCTCTGAAGTGTGAGTACCAAGGAGGCTGGCTTTACACTCTTGCATCAGTTAGTCTTTGTCTGTGGATGTGGGGCTGTTCTGGGGGAGGGGGCTCTTGTAGAGCAATTTTCTGGAGAACAGTTGGGCAACGGGTGGGTCAGACCAGGAAGAGGGATTTGAATTAGTTTGCTAGGCTGCCATCATAAAGTATTACAAACTCAGTGGCTTAAACAACAGAAATGTATTGTCTCACATTTCTGGATGCTAGAAGTCCAAAATCAAGGTGTTAGCAAGGTTTATTCCTCTGAGGACTCTGAGGGATCTGTCCCAGGCCTCTTTCCTTGGCTTATAGATGGCTCATTTTGTGTTCACATGGCATTCTCTCTGTATGCGTATTTGTGTGCAAATTTCTTTTTTTATGACACCAGTCATACTGGATTAGGGTGTACTCTAATGACCTCACACTGATTTGATTACCTCTGTAAAGACCATATCTTCAAATAAGGTTGCATTCTGAGGTGCTGGGGATTTGGCCTCCAACACAGGACTTGGGTGAAGGGGACGCAATTCAACCCATACAGCGTCCACCATAACAACTCTTATCACACAGTGACAGAGATGAATATTTCAATCCTCACTTAATAATGACATATATTTTTTGTCCTATTGATAGTAAACAGATTATCTCGATCATCTTTCTCTTTTTGAAGTAATACTCTTTGGTAATGCTAGTTAAAATATAATTTAAAATATGCTGCCATATTTAGAGCTAAGCTGGGGCTGGATGACTTCTTTGTTTATGGGCATCTGTTTTAGAACTTGATTTGTTTAAGCTGGTTTCCTGACTGCCAAGAGTTTCATTCAAGTCATTTATGAATTTAATCAATTAGTCATCAGAATGCTTGATTTTTAAAGGAGGTTTGGTTAATAATGGCTTTTGGGGGGTGTTATTAGTTATTCTTGATATTTTTGAAACTGGCTCTTTCCCTCAGGTTACTCCTTCTTTCTTCCACGCAGGTTTATAGTGCTTCAACCATCTTCCATTGTGGACAATAGCTATTTGGTTTCTTTTGTGAAGTCTTTGGAGGAAGCCATGCTCAGCACCACTGTTTGCATTGTACTTTATCACCAGAAAGACAACCCACATAGAATCATTATTTTAGTGGTGCCTTCTAAAGATTTACATCAGGTGCTTAGGAACTTGCACTTGGAAGCGTGTAGTGGTCCTCCAGAGCCATCTCGCCATTTCCAAGTGAAAGAAGGAGAACAACTCCTTTTAAGGTTTACTGGAAACATATTTGCTTCAAGTAAGTATCAAGAAATCTTTTTGCATATGCTATGGGCTATCAGCCACAAGCTTCAGAAGGAGTCCACTAAGCATGTTTTACTAAGGAAATCTTCAAAGAACTGAGAGGAAGCTTTGGAAAAGAAGGAAGAGAAAAAGGACTTATTTACTTCTTTCTTTCCAGTCTGTTTCTTCTCTTTTTAGGGCATGCACATTCCTTAATGGGCAGACCCTAAGTGACACTTTTAGAAATAGTCTTCTCCATAATTTGTATAGCTGAGTTCAAGCTAGGATCATCTCTTTCCTACACCAGTGTTGTTGCCTCCTAAATATTCCTCTGTTTTCACTATTAGCCATGTGAAATGGAATGTATCAATATTTCCATAGAGTAATAACAGTGATCTTTTAAAAATATAAGTCATGCTTTATTACTCCCCTGATTAAAACTTTGTAATTACCTCCTATTCCACTTTAAATAATACCCAAACTCTATGTTGTCCTACAGAGAATCTAACGTGGGGTCAGTGGACCCCCAAGAGATGTGTGGATAGACTATATTCCAGCATAACTGTCTTATTTATAATTCCAGTTATTCTATTTTATATATTTAAAAGACTATGCTGGGAAGGAATCAATAAGCTTCACCAAAGTCAAAAAGGGACCATGGCACAAAAGTGGTTAAGAACCTTAGATCCAGATGACATACCCTGCTTACCTCTTATCTTTATATTTATCTAGTGATCTTTTATTTCCATTATAAATCTTACCACAACTTGAAATTACTTTACTTATTTATTTGTTTATATACTTTTCATTCCTATATTTATGTTCTTCACTGGAATGTAAATTCCATTAGGGCAGTGACTGTGTCTTTCTTGCTGTGTACCCTTGAGCCTAGAATAGTGCCTGGTATATCAAGGGCTTTCAATAAATATGTAGTGAATGAATGAATATATGATGATGCTGAGAAAGACAAACAGGGTGAGTGACTATGAAAGGTGGCAGGAGATGTGGGAGAAGTGAGGGGATGGGTGAGACAGAAGAGATAAAAGGAGAGAAAGAGAAAAGGAAGAAAAAGAAGAACACAGAGAGAAAACAACTGTGTGAGAGAAGAGAGAAAAAGAGCTTTGGGGGAGTTGTCATCACAGCCATTTCTTTTGTATTGATTCAACCCTTTTTCCTTTCTAACTCCTTTCCTTGAGGCAGAATAATATCGAACAGTGTGCATGTAAAGATGAGGTGTGGGGGAAATTCAGGAATGGGTTTTGTGGGAATTTCTGGCCCAGGAGTCCTGTGATAGACTTGACTTGAAGTAAGAGTCTCTGTTTACTTATAAATTAATATAGATCTCATTGATTTTTAAATGGTGCCTATTTTCTCTCTAATTCTGGAAATTACTCTAAGCTCCACTGGCTCTTTGCTCTCTGTGGCTTCAAAAACGATGTGGCTTAAAGCTGAAGCTGACCTTTTTTTTTTGGTATCTCAGCAATAAGTGAGATTCAAAGTGTCCCAATTTGAAGTATGTCTTCCACTTTCACATGCAGAGTCTCAGCCATCTGAGCCAGCTGATGGGACCTATGGAGTGAGTGACAGAATGTCAGAAAAAGGGGAAGGGAAAGGAGAGGAGGAGAGGAAGGAAGGGTGGAAGATATCCCTTCCTACTTGGCTTCTGGAGTAGAAACTACGCTAGGATAATCCCTGTAAGAAGAGAGTCAAAACCTGGAAGTGTCCCACCCAAACTAGTGATGCAAATGACTTCCTGTAGTACTTGGGACAGCAGCTGTGTTTACCTCCTGCTCCAAACAGGACAGAGTTACTGTGCTTCTCAAAGGCAATGGTTGAGTGTACTATTGCCTATAATGGGGAATAGGGAGTATATGCTAAAATAAGAGTGCCTGGAGACAGGCAGCATGTGTGCGGTCCCTCCATATAGGAATGAAGAAGAACTCCTCTTCACTCAAAGAAAATGAGTCAGTCAGGATGCCAGGATCCTTTCTCCTTTGCCTTTTCTAGAGACTTATGGCCAGATCTGGAGCTTCACTGGATTTTCTCCATCTAAGAGGAACAAGACCCTCAGTAAAGAATTGATACTTCATCCTTCCATCAGGGCCTGTGGTAGCCTCTGTGAATCTCAGATACAAACTGCCAGAGGTTGTCTGCCTGGAGGTCCTCCCCTCAATCCATCTCCACCCTCTTCTCCAGTCATCTCTTACTGTATTTTCCTATCTCATTTATAATGATCACGTTTGGAGAAACTTTTCCTATCTTTCCTGATTACATCTGTTCTTATTTTACTTATTCAGATCCTTGTGTAATTCTCTTAGTGGACATTGTCATAGATATAATCTTCTGTTTATTTTTTAATTGTTTGATCAATGTCAGTGTCTCTGACTACAGTGCCATGAAAGGAGGGCCTGTTTTATTGGTGGGCCTGCTTTATTTTAGGGAGGTGCCTAAAAGCTAGAAGAAGTATTTGTTTGAAGAATGAAGTCAAAAGCTTTGGAACAAACTTAACATTATAGTATTATGTGATTAAAAGTATTTAAAACTTTAATTAATAAATTTAGATGACTGCCCTCTGAGAAATATCAAAATCTCTATATTCCTTATATAGAATACAGATGATTCTTTTGACTGAGGACCTTGGGACATGGAGATAATTTCTACTTCTAAGAGAAAATAAACTAGGTGTTCCTTTGGTTTTTATATTGGCCTTTGGCATTCTTCTGGACACAGCTAGAATCTGCTTTCTCTCTCTAGGTTAGAGCTGTTGATTCAGCACTTAAGCTTTCTATTGCATCACATCTAAGCCCCTAGTGCTCAGAAAATTCATAAAGTGTTAGGAAACAGGCAGACAGAATTTTATATAATGACACCTTGGCACCACTCATAACATCGAGTAATGCCCCGAAGAGGTCTGTGTGTGTCCAAGTTGCCCCAAATACCCTTTGGCCCAGAGAAATAGTTTTCCCAGACACACGTGTTAGAATGTTAGAATGACCTTCCTTTTACTCATTTAACAAAGATTCCCTGTCCTTATGTACATTATATTTTACTGGAGAGACACAGAGAAGAAGCAAATAAATAATAAAATGTACAGCTTAATGAGGTGGAAAGTTCCTTACAGAAGAATAAAGGAAAGGAAATAGAAAGTCTCAGAGAGAGTGGAAGATTTGCAATTTTAAATAGACTCGTCAGAGAAAGTGCCATTTCAGCAGAGACTTGGAGAGAGCAAGCCATGATCCTATCTCAGGAGAATTTGTCCCAGGCAGAGCAAGAAGGCTGGGATCGCTGGATGAGAGGGAGGGGAGGAGAGTTAGAGGAGATGAGGTAGGTACTGGTCATGCCTTGAAGGCCATTTCAAGGACTTTTCCTTTTATTCTAAATGAAGTGGGGAGCCAAGATGGATTTTCAACAGGGGTGTCACATGATCTGGGTCAGATTATATCTGTGTTGAGATTAGATGGTATAAGGCAAGTGTAGCATCAGGGAGACAGGTTAATGAGCCATTACAATGAATCAAGCAAGGGATGATGGAGCCTTAGAGGCAAAGGTATTAGAAATTGTTTCTGGTATTTTCGCCATAAGCATCTTTGCCATATACATCTTTGCCGCAAGCATTTTTACTGCATAACTAATTAGCCATAAGGCAATTTTGCCATAAAAGGTATAATGGCAAAAAATAAAAGAGGGACATTTAAAAGCACATAATGAAACATGAAAAATGAATAACAAAATTATAAAGACTTTACTGCGAAACAAAATATTTAAATACAATTAAAATATGTGTAGATTCATGACAATGCTGCACAGATAACTGATTTTATTTTGTGTGTTGTACCTAAGCGCTTGTCTTCCAAGTCTTTTGTTCATAGTATTTTATACACTTTTTTTTACTTGTTTATTCATCTTTCTGTTTGGCATTGCACTTTTTCTTATTCACTAAAACTTCATCCTTCACTGAAAGAGGTATCCGTTTCCACATACTAGGATGCGTATTTGTAACTGAGCTTTGTGTTGCATTGCAAAACCTTCTACACTGTTTGTCCTTTGCATATTGTCACATGTCTGTTGACAGATGTTCCAAAGTTCTATGGGAAATGTGGTTTCAACCCTGGGCCTGCCAGGCTCTCAGTCTCAGCCTTTCTCCCCCAGTGTAGTGTGTTTCGAAATAAGAAACCAATTCTTGGGGTAAAACATCGTCATCTGTCATGATTTTTTTGTTGCATATGTCAAACCAAACTGTTAACCAGTTATTTTATCTTTTACGCAAAATTGCCTTATGGCCAGATAGTTATATAGCAAAAATGTGCTGGAAAAAAGGCTTGTGGCAAAGATGTCTACAGCAAAGATGCTTATGGTGAAAGTACCTAGAACTGGTGGAGATGTGTTAGGACACAGAAATATCCTGAACCAGTGGTTCTCATGAGAGTCTTCTGCTGTGTTGGTAGCATGTCACTTCTTCATGTGACTTTTCTAAGCAAAAGCATATAGGTCTATGTTTGTACTTCCTATGTCTTCAATGAAAAATGTTCCAATATGCATTATTGAGAAGAAAATACATTGCTATAAGAAATATCTAGTAACTCACAAAATATAAATAAATAAATAAATAAATAAATAAATAAATAAATAAATAAATAAATAAATTCTTTAGTTCTTTAAATGGCAAATATTTATTGTATAGCTCCTATCCTACTATCCCTACTAGGAACTATGTACATAATATGTTGACGAGAAAGAGGGTCTCAAAATGTCAACTAATGATTGCTTTCATAATTTTGGTATGTAATGAATGACTTTTGGTTTTACTTCTCTAAATATGCCAGAGTGGGAGAAAAAAATAAAATAATGCAATTTCTTTGTGCTATTTGTTCTTTTTTTGGTTCTGTTTTTTTCTGTGACAAAGGGTCTTCAAAATATAGTGTTACATCTTAGCAACAGTGAAACTGCAACTTAAGTCTACATAATACTTTCTATGATAACACTAAGATCATGCTATTTATTACTAGAGATCCTCAATAATTTCATCCTTATTTCATATATAAATGTGATTCTTAGAGATTTACATTACAAATCTTTATTTTTTTAAATTAACTGGCAATACGAGGTAGATAAGTTTTAGAAATAGGTAGAACCAATGTGACTACGCCTCATCCTCCAATCTTTATATACTTATATACATTATCCCTTATGAGTAATTGTATACCTGGCAGGGAGTATCGTTCAAGGAGTGGAAGGAGAAATTTACTAAATTATATTCTGTTGGGACAAAAGTAGCAACATTTTTCTTGGTAGTAGTCTAGTGGCATGGAAGTAGAAGTTTGCTAAGTGTTCCCACAGTGATCTAGAAACTCTTATTTACTATTTACTAGATGACATTTCAGTGACTCCAACTAATTTATCTTTTTTTTCTTTTTCCCTTTCTTTTTTTTTCTTACCAGAATGAAACTTTTAAAGCAAACCCTGGCTAGTCATGCCTGTCCTAGGATGTCCTAGGAATCTGTTTTGTTCAAGGAGCCAGGTTGCCTCTAAAATGTAGACTTATGCAAAGGGACATACTCCTATACCTTCCATAACCTGGAGTTTTTCTAATTCTAGATTTAATTGTGCTTTAGAAATTCATCAAAATGACCTCTAGCAGTCACAACAAGGAGAAAAGCATTAGTGTCATCTACACCTCTCACAGAATGCAAGAGGGAAAGCTTCCCATGAGAGAAAGAGAGAGAAAGAGAAAGCTCTGGGCAGTCAACTTTCAGGCCTCTGAGAGCAGCAGAAAGTTACAACTTAGATATAAAAGCTTCATATTGACAGTTCTTTAAAAAATTTAAGTGGGTTGTTTTTTGTCATACAAATTCAAAACAATGTAAGAATGCTTCTTCGTTCTTCTCATTTGCTGTCATTGCTATTATTTACTGAGCCTTTATTATGTGCCAGGCCCTGTGCCAATCATTCTATACATACTACCTCATTTCATTCCCAGAACAATCCTAGGAGGTAAGTTTTTATTTCTCGTTTTAAAGGTAAGGAAGTTAAGGCTCCAAGAAGTTCAGAGATGTGCAAGAACTGGATAAATATTACGGCGTAGGTAAATATTAGAGGCTGAACATGGATCTAGATCTTTATGTCAGAAACATATTATAACCACTACATTACAGCTTACTTTTAAATTTTGCTAAGGGTAATGCACACTTGCTTTATGAATATCGTAGTGTCTGTTTTACTCTTTCAATGAGAAGGTGAAATATCCTGACTGTCATGGTAAAACCCCCAAGAGTGAAATGTTATGTTCACTAAAGCTCCATTATTTTCAGTGGACAGTTGAGAAGACTTTTACATATGCTTGTTTGGGGAGAATTCACCAGGTTTTCAGTAACTATTAAATCTAGAAACTATTCCATTTGGCAGTTCTAGGACAGCACTGTATTTCTGCATGGTGAAAATGTTTTATATATGTACTCTCCCATATGGTAGCTACTAGACAGATGTGGCTATTGAACATTTGAAATGTGGTTAGAGCGCCTAAGGAATTGAAATTTTGATCTTAATTAGTTTTAACTTTAATTTTAAAAGCCACATTTTGCTAGTGGCTACCGTATAGGAGAACACAGTTCTAGAATGTCTGTTGTGAGGTCGTGATAGTGTGCAACGTGATATGAATAGTTAAGGGAAAGGAAAAATATCATTCTTAAAAAGTAAAAATAATTTTCTAAGTAGAGAAAGAGATGAGTATTTCCAATGGTTTCTTGCTGTAGCAAAATGGAATAGAAAAAGAAAATCAGATTGATGATGACCCCCACAAATGCATAAAAAAAGAAAAAGAAAATCAAAGATTATTAGATCTAGAAGCAGCTAGAGAGCACCTGGTCCAAGTGTAGATGAGAATCATTTTAGTAATTTATACAGTCTCAGCCTAGTGCTGCTTTATTAGGTTATGTTTTGACAAGAGGTATTGACACAAAAAAGACAAATTTTTTAAAATGAATGATTATTTGGATTTTTAAAAAATAAGTAAAAAAAGTGGTATATATTAATAGTAACAAATGCATTTTACTTCTATTTAGGCAATGGGAAGGATTATGGAAAAGACTACAAGCTTATTTTTCATTTACAAAGGAAACCTAGACTGGAACTCCAAATCAAAGAGGTGGATGAATTTGGAAACTATAGCTGCCCTCATTATAAGGGTACCATTGTAGTTTATAAAGTACCTAAAGAAAAGATAGTCCACAACTTGGATCAATCTCTTGTACTTAACGAAAACAATGATCAGTTGCCAATTTGCAAATTACCATTGAAATTGCCAAAGGTGAGTAATTTTACTTCCCTAATTACTGTATTTTGTTAATTCTCTATAATTCTCTACCAAATTCAATATTGCATACATATGGATACTTATGGTTGAAAGGAAAGATAGGAATAATGTTGATAAGGAAGGATAAGCTACAAGAGTGATAGAATGCATGTCAGGATTTCTACTTTCTTCCATATCAACTTTGTAATAGGAACAATTCAAGTTGGTCTGGTCCTGACAGTATGTTGTTAATGACTATTGAAAAAATGTCATTCATTTTCTGTAACTGATTCTGAGTAACTGAAAAAAATCATTTATAAAAACATTGAATACCTTTCAGAACACAACAATTTTAGAAAAATCATGTGGTGACAAGGAAAATGACATCAAAATATTTTCAGTGAGACTTACCAAATCCTGCACGTTTGTTTTAAGAGTTAATTACTCTTTCATTTCTGATTTTGTTTATTTGAGTTCTTTTTTTTTTTCTTTTTGGTTAGTCTAGTTAAAGTTTTGTTAATTTTGTTTATCTTTTCAAAGAACCAACTCTTAGTTTCATTGATCATTTATACTGTCTTTTCAGACTCTATTTCATTTATTTCCACTCTAATCTTTATTATTTCCTTCCTCGATTAAATTTGGACTTTTTTGTTCTTCTTTTTCTAGTTCTTTCAGGTGTAAAGTTAGCTTATTTGCAATTTTTCTTGTTTCTTGAAGTAAGCCTGTATCGTCATGAACTTTCCTCTTAGAACTGCTTTAGCATAGATGTTGGTATGTCCTGTTTCTGTTTTCATTTGTCTATGTAGTTTTTGATTTTGTCTTCAAATTCCTAATGACTCATTGCTTATTCAGTAGCATGTTGATTAATCTCCACATTTTTGTGATTTTCTCAGTTTCTTCTTATAGTTGATTACTAGTTTCATGTCACTGTTGTTTGGAGAAGATGCTTGACAGGATTACAATCTCCTTGAATTTATGGAGACTTATTTTGTGACCTAACACGTGACCTATTTGGAGAATGGTCCACATGCACTTGAGAAAAATGTGTATTCTGCTGCTTTTAGATGGAATATTCTTTCTCTATATATATCTATTAGGTTCATTTGGTTTAATGTGTTGTTTAAAGTTGATGTTTGCTTATTAGTTTTCTGTATGGATGATCTATCATTGATGTAAGTGGAATATTAAAGCCCCTTATTATTACTGTATTGTTGTCAATTTCTCCCTTTAGGTCAGTTAATATTTGCTTTATTTATTTTGGTGCTCCTATACTGTCTGCATATATATTTATAAATGTTACATCTAGAGGAGAAGTTACAACTGATACCACAAAAATAAAAAAGATCATAAGAAATTACTACAAACAATTATATACCAACAAATTAGGCAACCTACAAGAAATGGATAAATTCCTAGAAACAAGAAAATCTTCTAAGACTCAGTCATGAAGAAATAGAAAATCTGAATAGACTGATTTCTTGTTAGGAGATTGAAACAATGATCAAAAACTTCCCAGCAAACAAAAGTCCAGGACCAGACAGTTTCATGGATGAATTCTAACAAACATTCAAAAGAATATTTACTATCTATCCTTCTCAAACTCTTCCAAAATATTGAAAAGGAGAGAACGCTTCCAAAAGTTTTTTATGAAGCCAATATTACCCTGATACCAAAACCAAACAAGGACGCCACGAAAAAGAGAAAATTACAGGCCAATATCCTTGATGAACGTAGATGCAAAAATCCTCAACAAGATGTTAGCAAAGTGAATCCAACAATACATTAAAAGAATCATACACCAGGATCAAGTGGGATTTATCCCAGGGATGCAAGGATAGTTCAACATCTCCAAATCAATCAATGTGTTATACCACATTAACAAAATAAAGGATAAGAATCGTATGATCATCTCAATAGAAGCAGAAAAAAATTTTGACAAAATTCAACATCCATTTATAATAAAAATTATCAACAAAGCAGGTATAGAGAAAAGTTACCTCAACATAATAAATGCCATACATGACAAGCCTACAGCAAACATCATACTCAATGGTGAAAAGCTGAAAGCATTTACACTAAGATCAGGAACATGACAAGGATGCCCACTCTTGCCACTTTTATTTAATTTAGTACTAAAGGTCCTATCTACAGTAGTTAGACAAGAAAAATAAGTAAAAGGAATCCAAAATTTTTAAAAAAGTAAAATTGTCACTATTTGCTGATGGTATAATAATATATACAGAAAACCCTAAAGACACTACCAAAAACTGTGGGAACTAATTCATCAATTCAGTAAAGTTGCAGGATACAAAATCAATATATAAATAAATCTGTGGCATTTCTATACACTAATAATGAACTATCAGAAAGAGAATTTAAGAAAACAATCCCATTTACAATTGTATAAAAAAAAAAGCTAGTAATAAATTTAACCAAGGAGATGAAAGGCCTATACACTAAAAATTGTAAGACATTGATAAAAGAAATTGGAGAAGATACAAATAAATGGAAAAATACCCTGTGCTCATGGATTAGAAGAATTAAAATAGTCAAAATGTTCATACTAACTAAAGCAATCTACAGATTTAATGCAATCCCTAACAAAATTCCAAAGGCATTTTTCACAGACCTAGAACTAATAATTTTAAAATTTGTGTGGAAACACAAAAGGTCCCAAATAGCCAAAGCAATCCTGAGAATGAAAACAAAGCTGGAGGGATCAAGCACCTTGATTCAAACTATATTACAAGGCTATAGTAATCAAAACAGTACGGTATTGGTATAAGGACAGACACACAGATCAATGGAACAGAACTGAGAAGCCAGAAATAAACCCACACATACGGACAATTAAATTAAGACATTGGAGCCAAGAACATACTACAAAGAAAGGATAGTCTCCTCCATAAATCATGTTGGGAAAACTGGACATCCACATGCAAAAGACTGAAACTAGACCAGTATCTTACACAATGCATAAAAATTAACTCCAATGGATTAAAGGCTTGCATGTAAGACCAAGAAAATCCTAGAGGAAAACATAGGCATAACCTCCTTGACATTGGTCTTAGCAATGTCTTTGTAGATCTGACTGCAAAGGCACAGGGAACAAAAATGAAAATAAACAAATTCAACTACATCAAAGTAAAATGCTTCTTCATAGTGAATGAAATCATCATCCAAATAAAAGTTGAACCTACTGAATGAGAAAAAATATTTACAAATCCTATATCTGAGAAGGGGTTAATATCCAAAATATATAAAGAATGCATATAATATGACAACAAAAACAGAAGCAACTCAATTAGACAGTGGGCAGAGAAACCAGATAGACACTTTTCCAAAGAAGACATACAGATGGTTGATAGGCACATGAAAAGATATTCAACATCACTAGTTATTAGGGAAATGAGAATCAGCACCAAAATGAAATATCATCTCAAACCTCTTGTATAGAATAGCTATTATCAAAAAGACAAGAAATAGCAAGTATTGGAGAGGATGTGGAGAAAAGGGAACCCTTATACACTTTGGGGTTGGTGGGAATGTAAATTGGTGGGAATGTAAATTGGTCCAGCAACTATGAAAAACAGTATGAAGATTCTTCAAAAATTAAAAATACAACTACCATATGATTCAGCTCTTCCTCTTCTGGGTATTTATCCAAAGAATACAAAAATACTAATTTGAAAAGATAT
The DNA here is from genome assembly GCF_009873245.2 of Balaenoptera musculus. Taxonomy (NCBI): domain Eukaryota; kingdom Metazoa; phylum Chordata; class Mammalia; order Artiodactyla; family Balaenopteridae; genus Balaenoptera; species Balaenoptera musculus. Next base: position 78,865,948 of record NC_045789.1, on the reverse strand, counting down.
ATGCACCCTATCTTCATTGCAGTATTATTTACAATAGCCAAGCTATGGAAACAACCTAAGTGTCCATTGATGGATGAATGGATAAGGAAGATGTGGTATATATACACAATGGCATACTACTCAGCAATAGAAAGAATGAAATCTTGCGATGTGCAATAACATGGCTGGACTTTTACGGTACAATGCTAAGTGAAATAAGTCAGACAGAGAAAGATAAATACCATGTGATTTCACTCATCTGTGGAATCTAAAATACAAAAAAATGATCAAACAAACCAAAACAAAAACAAACTCATAGATACAGATAACAGATTGGTGATTACCAACCAGAGAGGAGGGGGGTTTGGGGGACAAAATGGTTAAAGATGTCAGTTGTATGGTGATGACTGGTAACTAGATTTTTGGTGTTGTTCACTTTGTAGTGTATACAGATATCAAATTGTAATGTACACCTGAATCGTATATAATGTATTGATAACATACCAATTTTACCTCAATTTTTAAAAAGAGTTAATTACTTTTTTCTAAAATTCTTATTCTTATCAGGAGTGTAGGAATGAATTCTCTCAACACATGAAACAAAAAGTAAATAATTTTATTGTTGTATGTACTATTTCTTTCAGTGATCCAGGACTTGTACTTCTAAACTACATTCTAATGAGAAATATAACTGAAAAATTTATCACTCCAGAGGAAGAACAAACTTTTTATCATTTAAAGAAAGCCAGAAGTAGTTTTACATGGTTTTACTTGTGTTATGAATAGCAGAAACATGTTTTCTATGGGATTAGATCTTGTACTGATTTTGAATAAATTAGTAAAGTAAGCCATTAATTTGACAATTTTTTTTAAAGAATTTGGTTGTAGCCATTCTCATTTTTAATTTGACTTTTTAAAAAAAATTTATTTATTTATATATTTATTTATTTATTTTTGCTGTGTTGGGTCTTCGTTTCTGTGCAAGGACTTTCTCTAGTTGTGGCAAGTGGGGGCCACTCTTCATCATGGTGCACGGGCCTCTCACTATCGCGGCCTCTCTCGTTGCGGAGCACAGGCTCCAGACGCGCAGGCTCAGTAGCTGTGGCTCACGGGCCTAGTCGCCCCGCGGCACGTGGGATCTTCCCAGACCAGGGCTCGAACCCGTGTCCCCTGCATTAGCAGGCAGATTCTCAACCACTGTGGCACCAGGGAAGCCCTTGACAAATATTAACTGAACTTCTGAAATAGGAAGTGTGCTATGCTAGGCATTCTGATAAATACAGAGCTATATAGGATAATACATGCCCTAAAGCTATTTGTCCTGGATGCAGCCACTATCCACATGTGTCTATGGAGCACTTGAAATATGGCTAGTCCAAATTTAGATGTACCATAAGTGTCAAATCCACATTGGATTTCAAAGAGTTAGTACAAAAAGATAGAAAATATTTTGTTATTTTGCTCATAATGATTTCATAGTAAGTTATAATATTTTGGTTATGGAGTTAAACAAAAATATATTATTAAAATTAATCTCATATGCTTAAAAAGTTTTTATGTGGCTAACTAGAATAGTTGAAATTGTGTGTTTCAAACTATATTTCTATAGGATATCATTGCTCAAAATTGTTTACAATCTAGCAGAGTATGCAAAACATGTATACAAAATCACCTTGTAAGATTGTGAATAATTAGACTAATGGTATAAACAGTGTACAAATAGTTATTCAGAGGAGGGAAATTGTTTTTCTGGAAGCTAAAATCAATAGAAGTTTCATGGTGGTTGTGGCATTTTATCTGAGCTTTGTAAGTTTGCAGAAATTTGGCCATTGGGAATGAAGAAAAAAGTATGTTAGGCTGAGGAAATGGAATGAATTTGACCGGGGATGGTAGGCAGGAATTCAGAATTCGTATAACCACCATTAAAATAATTTCCAATGTGCCAAACATCTTTCAAATGCTTTCCATGCACTGTATCATTAAATCCTCACAAAAATCATATGAAGCATTATCACTGTTCTCATTTTATAGGAAACTGAGGCTTTGAAATTTTAGGCAACTTGCCCATGGACCCGTAACTAAGTAAGCGTCAGAAGTGAGATTCATACCCAGAAAATCTGCTTCACACATAGGCAACCACTGTGTGCTATTTCCTCTTTAGCAGATAACACTAGGATTCTTAGTCAAGGATACAGGATGGATTTCAGGACATTCGGGTTCTCCCAGGAAGTTGTATGACAATTTCATGTATACCATGCTTTAGTGTAGAGGTGATATTAAAATTATTTCACAAATGATAGGACATGGGTTCTCGTCATTCGCATTGAAAGTAGCCATTTGAGCAGGGTCCTAGAGTCATTAACCCTTTACTTGCTGGTTTTGGGGAGATCCTGGAGTTCTTGGGAGGCATGTGTAGGGTAGCATAGTCTAGTAAACCACTGATACTGAAAATTATATTTTAAGAATGGTATAGCTAGAGCAGTGTACACCCACTATTGGTTTTTCCTCTGTGAGTTTTCATTTCCATCTTAGGGCCTTTGCCCTTGCTGTTCCCTATGTTTGGGGGTCTCTTCCCTCAGATAGTCATGAAACTGGTTCTTATTAGTCAGGTCTCAGCTCAACTATCACCTCCTTATCCTTATTCCTCCATCTCCTTATCTCAAGTCACTCTTTAGCTCCTGACCCTTTTAAAACTTACTTCATAATGCTTACCATCAATTGAAATTATTAGATTTATTTATTTGTTTATTTAATTTCTACTTGACTTTCCTCCTTGAGAGAGCAAGTCCCATGAGCTAAGGACCTTGTCTACCCTATTCCAGCTCTAGTGTCAGTAATTAGAACAGTGTTGGGCATATTGTAGGCACTCTAAATATTTGTGACTGGATGAATGCGGGGAGGTCTATAGAGTTCATTAGATTCTACAAGTTTAGGAACTGTTGACTTAAAGGAATACTTGAGTTCTCTCACGTCAGTCATTTAGAGCCTGCCTATTCAAACACTTAGCTGTCAGGCCAAGGAGCTGATTTGGATCAACATGAAGATTTGAGAGCAGAGAAAGGATACATCAGGGGTGATCTCTTGGTAGCTTGATTTAGCACTTTACTTCCTAAGATCGCTATGTTGTTCTGATGTATGGGGTAAGCAGAGGGAGACAAGTAAGGGGGGCTGTTGGAATTCTCTGGTAGGAAGTGGTGAAAGTCTCACTGTGATGATGGTGGACAATGGAAAGAAAGACTCCTATGTGAGAGAGGACACACTTGAGGTACAAAATGTGACCCAAATTCAACTTTCAGTTTGTAGTGTTTTCTCTATGGCCTATCTGACATTGTGAGTTAATTAGCCAACTTAGCCAAGCTATATAATTAAGGGGTTTATATAGAGTTTCCTCAAGGAAAGTCTGTGCTAGTGATTGTCCATATCTTGTGCATGAGCTCTTCCTCTGCTTTGATTCTAGAACAACACCCTCCACCTGCTTGCCTGAGCAGTCCCTACTGGTCATCCCATACAGCTCTGCTGAAGTGTGACTTCTCCCTGGAAGCCTTTCCTGACCTCCCCTTCACACCAAGTTAGGTGTTCCTGGTGTGTGTTTCCACAACCTTCTATACTTTTCCTATCACTGCAGTTATCTTATTTTATCATAATCCCTAGCTTTCCAATAGACAAGTGTTTCTCAACCTTTTTTTGTCTGTTTTTGCCTTCCTAAGGGATCTTTAGACTGTATGTCTGTTTATGCATTGTATGTATATCTATGTTTCATACGTTAAAAGTTTAGGCTTTTTTGTCTTGCCCAAGAGCAAATTTTCTCTCCTTGAGAGTGATGTTACCTTGGTTGGGAATGAGTGCAATCAACCATACAAACACATCCACTGTCGTGCTCAATTTGTATTGTCGGTGCCGGGCATAGTACACATTTGATAATTATTTGTAAATTATTAGATAAATGAGACAATTTTTCAAACCTTAAAATTGTCCAACCTTGAAATTTATCATCTCGAAACTACATTGGCACTTTTAAAAAACATTACATTTTAAATGTCTGCTGCCTTTCATATATTTATCTACAGCCAGTATGCCACCTGTTTTTTTTTTTTCTCCAAATTGGTTTGTATAGGGCTTTCTGGATTCACTCTTTTGGCCCTTTCTCATGCCTAAACTGAGTTTTCACAAGTAACTTTTTGGCATTGAGAAAGAATCTGTGGCTGGAGAAATTTTTTTCCTCATTTAAAGCTAACATATCTAAATGGGAATTGAAACCATGACCTCTGTTTTTATGAGAACAGACTTCTTCCATAAAGTTCAGAATTAAAAAAAAAGGCATCTCAGCTAGGCAGTATTAGAACGTGCTATTTTTCAGGAAATGGAAGTAGTCACATTATATGGAGCTTAGCATTAATGAAAACTACATTATGCATACATTTATGGACGTGGCATAAATTAGGTGAAGGCATCTGTCAAAACTCAAAGTGTTTTCCACAGAGAAGGCAAGCAGTAAATATTCATATATATGTATATAGATATAAACACACACGTATTCACATACAAATAATTATAAGATGTGACCTTAATGTACTACGTTTGTTTCCCAAAGATGTGAACATATCGTCCATTACTTCATGCTTGTGAGGATCTCTTATTCTTCAGCCTCCATATTCCATTCATTCATATATTAATTCATTCAACAAACACTTCTTGTCTTCATGGGCCAGGCATACAGTGGTGTTCCTATGTATACGGTCTCATTCTTCCCGTGCCCCTCTACAGACTACTCTCAGCTCAGAGGGCAGAGTGAGCCTTTAAACCATCAGCCAACTCCTGCCTCTGCCCCAAACCCTGCAATGACTTGGTTTCAGATACCTGCATGGCTAACACCTTCATCTCCTTCAGTTTGATCAAATTTCATCCTCTCTCTGAGGCCCACCTTGATTCTATTTCTTATTGCAGTCAGCTCCAACACACACAACCTGACACTCCTGATCCTCCTTAAATTGCTCTGATTTTTTTTTTTTCCTCTAAAGCATTTTTATCTTTGAACATGTATTTCCTCATTTATTACGTTTATCATAGGAGCACCTCCACTCCACAACCAGGACATAAGTTCCTTGAGGGCAGGGACCTTTATCTGTTTCGTTCACCGATGAATCACAAGGACCTAGAATAATGTCTGGCATACGTTAGGTGCTCAACAAATGTTTGTTAACTGGGTGAATTCATAAATAGAGCTTGCATGTTAAATACCAAAAGTTTAAAGAGGAACATAAGAAGCATCAAGAAGAAAAGTAAATCAGCATCAGAGGATAGACAGAATTGGCAGTGGACACTTACAGACGGGATGGCCAGTAAGGGCTTCACTGTGGAGGTGTCTTCTGGGCTGAGGAGTTACAGTGACAAGAGGCCTGTGCACTCGTGTGGCCAGGAGAGCACCCAGGGAGGCAAATGGCAAGCACCCAGACTGCAATGGGCATGAGCTTCTCATCAAGGGCTCGAAGGAAGACTATCATGGTGAATGCACACATGAGGGACAGAGAAAAGGGATGAGGTTTGAGAGACAAAGAGGGTCCTGGTGATAGTTGACGTTTCAATATGATCTTCTGAAAACGATCAGAGTCAATATATGTGAAAATGTATGGCTGAAAAGAAGGATGATTTATCTCTAAATTTTTCCTAAGTGATGCTTCAAACGTCCTCATTTTACAGAATATTCAAGTCAATTCAGTTCACATTATGTCTATTTGTGCTTTGGCAGAAACAAGGCAAGTTTCAGAGAACTGTCAAAGATTTTTTTAGGTGGCAGGAAGCGGCATGCGTGTGTGCTTCTGAAATCAAGTCACATAGGTGACTGTCTGTGCTGTTCCGTTATTTGCACCAGTTTGTGTTGTGGCTGCCTTTGGGTGCTGACTCTTCCTGTCTGCTCAGAGGCTTTGCTTTGAAGGAGAGAAGGGCTCCAGGTGGCCGCTTCTGTGGGCTCTGTTTGAGGCTGCAGCATCCCAGTCATACATAACCTTCACATTTACGTAAGCCAGCCGTTGACCCAGGCTTTGCTTAGCCTGAACTTCCTCTTTTTTTTTTTAAACTGAACTCCTGACATGTGATTTCTAGTAAATAATGATACTGCTTCAACACTTACTTTCTCACCACATTAAATAACTTGCTGTGTCAAAGGGAGGAAGCATGCAGAGGCTGATGAGACATTCAGTTCTTCAGAATCACCACTTTCTTACCACTTTGGACTTTCATTGCCATCTCGCTGCCCTGCCAGGGTTGACTTTCTTTTCTTTTTTCTTTTTGGCCGCACTGAGCAGCAAGTGGGATCTTAGCTCCCCAGCCAGGGATTAAACCCACTCCCCCTGCAGTGGAAGCGTGGAGTCTTAACCTTAACCACTGGACCTCCAGGGAAGTCCCTTGACTTTCTTTTCTATCTGATTTTTTTTTTCCCTAACGATATGAACTACTAGAGAACAATCTTGATTAAATAAATGAGAAGTTTCCAACTACTGAAAATTTTTACACTCACAGGCATTTCAATTCTACCCAGGCTTTTTAGTTGTAATAGTTTACAAAATTATATTAAGGTTCAACAATGAAATGGAACTTTTAACGCTATTGGTAACTATTAAGAAAGCAGATTAGAAAAAGCATGGATCTTAAAAAACCTGTAAGAGAAATCAGGTTGTGTGTGTTGGGGGGAATGGATTTTTGATAACTTAGTTTCATGCTTTCTGTACAAGAGTTAATTACAATACTATGTTGCTTCATACTCCACCCCCTACCAATTATAGAAGAAAGTCACTAGAATCTTGGTACGTAGAGCTATCATGTCAATTTCCTTAACCCGTGCAAGTTTTAAAAGCCTCCTCACTCTCCCCGGTGTTTCAATGCTGGCGCCCCTTGGCACTGCCTAGACATGCCCTTCCTACCTGTAGTCTAAACTTCCTCTAAGCCATCAGAATGATCCTCAAAGACACAGTTTTGACCATGTCAGTGAAAAATAGACTTTATATTGTACATGACATGTGAAAGGAAGAAAATGAGCAAAACTGGTTTAGTCAGCAACAGGATACTGCATTCTTTTTTGGGAAATGCTTTGCCCACCGATTTAATCAGAAGAGAACCTTTCCCTTCTCTTTTCCTTCTCCTTCCTCTTCTGCTTCCCCCTCCCTTTCCTTGTCCTTCTCCCCTCTTCTCCTCTTCTTTCCCCATCTCTTTCCCTCCCTCTTCCCCTTTCTCCATCTCTGTGCCTCCTCCGCCTCTTTCCTCCTTAACCCTCTGTCCGTAAAAGGGAAGGTTTTCTCTGCTCAGTGGGCAGTATAACTAAACTAAGAACTGTGCACTGTTTTGTCATATGACTTTCACTAATTCTTTTATAAAGGAAGCACATACATTCTTTCCTGTCTGGGAAAATGTAACAAAAATAAGTAATTGATGTATTTGGATATATTCTGTTAAAATTGTAACATTTAATAAGTAAAAAATGATGTTCATTAATTCAAACAATTTTCTAGTTCATGAACTACAAATCTTTTTTCTCCTGTAGCTATATCAGCCATGTCAATTAACAATTACTAATTAATTGTTAATTACTAATTAAGTGCCTACTATATATATATTACTCATGTATTACTTCTTTTTAGGCCCTCCTAAAAAGGAGGAGGCACTTTTATATATAAAATATATATATATATATATATATATATATAAAGTAATACATGTCAAAGTCCTAGCTTTCAAGGAAATTACACTCTGGTGCAGGAAATAAAGCATACACATTTTAAAAGTTATAAAACAATGCAAGAGATAAATAATTGAATACAACAATACAGTAATATCACAAGAGAGGAACTGATGATAAATTGCAAATAAGTGGCCGAGATGGTAAGTACTAGGACACTTCAGAAAAGGGAGTGGTTCCGGTGGGCTGAGGTGACTTGGGGACACTTCACAGAGCAAGACAGATGTAGAGAATATTTACGTTCTGGAGAGGAAGAGAGAAAGAGACAGTGGGTTCCACATAAGAGGGATGCCATGAGCTGAAACTTAGAAGTAGCAAAGCACCAGGTGTCTTTCAAGAAAGGACAATGAATAGACCTATGTGGCTTGAGTGAAAGATTTGGAAAAATCATATTGGAAATAAGTTGGGTAAAGATTATGGAGGGCCTTGAAAGTCTTATTTAGGTCATCCAAATGTCTCTGTGAAATTGTTATAGAGGGATCCTTTTGTCAAAATTTGTCAAAAGAATGTGATTGATTTCATGATATAGAGATCATGTGCAAAGAAGAGATTCAAACCAGAGATCCTTAGCATATGAGTAAACAACAAAATCTCTCAGCCACTGGTATTCTTGGAATGACTCTGGCCATAACTGAGGATGAAGAAGTAGGTATCTAGTTAGTTTTCATTGAGCTCATCTTTTGTCCTATAGGTAGAGGCAAGTGATTGGAAAATTTTAACCAGGAGGGTGACATGATCAAATTTTGTTAGCATATCATTGTGACAGCCTATAAGGATAAATTAGAAAGTGATAAGCTTAGCAACAGTGAAATAAAGGGCTAATGAGGTAGTCCTTGGAAGAGGTGGTGATGGCCTGATGTTCAGACCATAGCAGTAAGGATGGCAAGTAGAGAGCAGAATTGGAGAGAGATTTAGGACTTGGGATCAAATGGATTTGGCGATAGAGTAAACACATATGGGGGTTGGTACATAGAGGGCACTGGGAGATGGAGGAAGTTGTGGAGTGGGTGCTTCCTAGGGTGGCTCCCAGGACACTGGTTTGTGCTGCTGTCCTATGATACAACTTCGTGTTTCACTGACTTTAGTTTGGGAGTGTGTTCAAACTTGCATTTCATCTCTATTCCCCCTAATGTTGTCCCAGCCAGTAGATGATTGCAACTTGCTCCTTGAAGGCCTATCACCAGTCCCCTTTTCTACTCTAGGCTATACAAGTGATAGAGTCGTTTTTCTCAAAAACAAATATGATTTTCACTCTTCTCCTAAAACTTCTCAATTGGCATTTTCTATCTCTTGATCAAAGTCCGAGCCACTTACCCTGGCCTATAAGGCCCTTCACAAAGCCCCACAACTTACCCTTACAAACCCTTCATATTACATTTACCCAACTAACATCTTTTGCTCTAGTTCCACTTAAGGTCTCATTTCTTTTACATATTGTGGTCTTAACTGCCTCGTGGCTCTTCCCACAGCTGCCCTTGTGACAGCACTGCCTCCACACTTAGCTCTATTATCATCTCTTTAGAAGAAGCCCTTAAATTTCCCAGGCAGAATAAGGTACTACACTGTATCTGCAACCAAAGCACTTTGAATATGTACTAACTTATGGTCTGTTATAATTTTAATTCATGTAATAAGAAAAGTAATGATAATAATAACTAATATTTATTGTTATTCCCTGATAGTAACTTGATAAAGCATTTACACCTATTAAGCCATTTACTAAAAAGGTCAGTGGTTGAAGAAACTGAAGTACAGAGAGGTTTGCTACAGAGGAAATAAGTAGAGAATGGCAAAGCTACTGTTTGAACCCAAGTTTGTCTGATTCCAATGGTGGCACTCCCAACCACTATACCCAGTGTCTTCTTTTGTGATAGAGTTCCTCAGGGCTGGAAGCATAGCTCATTCAATTTTGTAATCCCATCTCTAGTACACATTCAATAATGTTTTGTTGAACTATTAAAGAATAAATGAATGCATGCTGGGGAAATTGATAAAACAATTAAAGGTGGAGTCTTAATAGCTGACAAAAGCTTTACGTGTTTCCTTTCCCAGCTAACAGTTACATTTAGGAGTAGCTTTTCATGCCTGCAAAGGAATGACTAATGTGGGGATTTCACACACTCTGGCCAGATATGGGAGGAAGATGTTTGTAGCTATCCAGGCCTTTCTTGGCACATTCACATCACCCTTTCTGTCAGAAAGGCTATTCCTATCTAGAAGCAAAAAACAATCCTGAAATTTAAAAAAATCTGTTGGAATATTCTAGAAAGAATTTTGCTCAGAGTTGAGCAGGAAACTTGACAGGTCTTCATGACTGACAAAAACTTGTTGGGATTATAATTAATAAGTGAAACAAAGAGAGAAGGTAGAAGCTTATGCAAGTTCTAATAGTGCTGTGTATCTTTGATTTGTTGAATTGCTTTTAAAATCAATATGGTCTCCCACATAGCTGCATTTATGCATCAAAAGCATCTGCTTTGGCCAGAACTGCTTGGAATAGTGAGCAAAATTTTAACCATATTCACCATAGTCAACACTGACAGAGTGCTTGGTAAGTGCCAGGCGTGTTTGAAGTATTCTATATGCATTATGTCATTTACTCTTCACTGCAACCCCACGTGGTATGTCTATTGCTTCACCCTTTCGTAGATAAAAAAATGAATCTGGAGACATTAATTTAGAAATTAGGTTTATCTATTCCAGACTGCTTTTGACAACTTTCCTTTACTGGTTCCATGTGTATTACACATATATTTCCTGAATTATCCAGACCTTGCTTACTTTATACCTGCAGCCATCCCTAGGGCCCTTTCCTTCTCTCTCTGCCAGCTCTTTAGATCATTTGGGGTGTCTTGAATTAGTCTATCTGGTTTCCTCGGTTTCCTAAAGCTGTCTTCTTTTGTGACTGACTCCTTCAAAGCCTGAGAGATATTTAATCCCTTCCTCTTGACAAAGTCATAATCAAATTGAAGCCTTAAAAAGAGTCATTTTCTAAGGAGCAATTGAAAAAATAATGAAGAAACAAAATGTAAGTTTGGCTGCAGTAAAAGTTGTACAGTTTTAAAACTAAGAAAGATCTGAGCTAAAGAAAGATATGGATGGACGTTTCTTCTGGGATTGGTAATGGCGTGATTTCATTTCCAAAAATCTTAATTCCTAGATTTACCTCCAAGTGAGACCACTCTGGGTCAGTTCTTCTTGCTCTAAACTCAGTTTTTACTTTTTTTCCACAGTAGTCTTGCTTCTCCATGGGCTTATTCTGGTCTTTAGATCTTTCTGTGTAGAAGCCCTTCCTTTTATTGTGTGGACCAAACTTACAGGAAGTCTACACTGAGTGTGTAGTTAAAATAATGTCTGTGATGAAAACAATAACAGGATATTTATTAACTGATGCTGGTGTCTTTTAATCTCTATATATTTATTTTAAAAGGTGTGTATGTGTGTGTAAATTTTCAGAGGCACACAAAAATAGAGGAACTATACAATGAACCTATGTGGACCCATCACTCATCATTTTTCTGCCACTCTTGTTTCATCTAATAGGGTTTTTGTTTGTTTGTTTGAGTATTTTAAAGCAAATCACAGCTATCCTATAACTTTATTTGTAAATAATTCTATAAGTTTCTTTAAAAGGTAAGGACTTTTAAAACAAGTAAATAACCACAAAACCATTGCAAAACCCAATAAAATTAGTAGTTATTACTTAATAGCATCTACTACCCAGCCCTATATTCACCTACTGATTTACTTTTCTCTTTTTATAGTTAGTTTGTTCAAAAACAACATCTAAAAATTGTCCATACATTGCATTTGGTTTGTGGGTCTCCTCCACCCCTTGTTGAATTCTCAGTGTAGGTGACGTCCTTTACAGACATCATCTTAATCTAGCCTCATAGCATACTTCAGAGGTAGGAACCATCATCTTTGTTTCACCAGTCTGAGACTTTAGCAAGAGCATTTAGATGGTTTGCCTCGACTTGTATAACCTCACAGGGACAGAGGCTGTGTGAGGTCACAGTATTCAAAGTCATTCTTCTCTCAGGCTTTTCCACTTCCCCCATGCCTTGTACAAGCCGGGTCTTTTGTTTCCTTATGTCTGCCACTTCTGTCACTGTGTCATATGGCCTCACATATCGTTTGTCCCCCTTCAGTGTGTTTGACAAATCTAGATCTTCCAGAGAGCCAGAGTGCTTGTACCTTTTGCTGAAGCTAATAGAGCAACCAGAGCCTCAGATGGTGGCTTCCTTTGTTATCTGGATATTTTAGCTCTTGAGGCAGAAGCAGACTTTCTCCATCATCTTGGTTTTAAATGCATCGTCACTTCTAAACAGCCCAATAAGTTCCTCTGTTCTTTCCACATAGTGACATCAGCTCATAGCTCCTCATTCTCAGAACAGAGATAATGGGCATCCCTTTAACATGACGAAGGCTCCAGCTTTCTCTGGCTTAGGTTATGGTTCACATTCCTCGCTTTTTTTGATGATCTATCACGCAGATGCCCTCAAAATGTTCTCTATGGTTTTAAAAGAACACAAATACTTTCCATGCATGTTTACAGTAAAAGATAGTAAAAGATATGATTCCTGGCAAATAAAAGTCAATGCTCAGTCATGTTTTTCCTAAATTTTGGAATTGTAAGTCCGTCTTTTTTTTTTAGGACAATAACATACCAGCTTTGAATAAAATGGATTCACACAGTGAGGCAGCTATTTTATTTTTAATCCTTTTTAATCCATGATCCTCTGAGTAGATCTCAGATTGGTTTTTGCATGTTTTTATCTCTCTCTAACACTTGCAAAACTTCCCTGTTAACAAACAGGGGACAACTCTAAGGCTCAGAGATCTTGACTGGCAAGAGAATATAATAATAGAGTTTTGCTTTAACTGTGTTTTTAAGGTTTCCGTGTGTTTATACATGTTATATAGTATTTCTGCCTATGACTGAAATATAGTTTCTTTTAAAAATGTAGTTGTGTAGGTAAAAAAGTAATTCTAAAGAAAAATGTTAAGTAATAGCAGCTATTATTTTGAGTACTTATTACACATGGTGCCCTGCTCTAAGTTACATGATATGGCTAAAGGTTTCCTTTAATGGCACTATGAAGCAGATACTATTATCATGGCCATTTTATGAATGAGGCAAGCAAGGCACAAACCTATAAAATCACAAGGTTAAAGGTAATATGATTAGGAGTTGAGCTCTTTCCCTCCATCTAATACTGCTTCTAAGTCCAGAGCAGTGATGATGATATTTATGAATGGTGAGCATAATGCAAGAGGTACTACAATGGCCTAGGGAAAGACTTACCTCACATCCTTCACTTTATATATGTTTTAACTTATAGGTTATAAATAAAGGATCCATAGTCTTATAAATGTTAGCTTAAATATTACATCTGCCACTTAGTGTGTATGTTTTTAGTCAAACTATTTTATCTCTCTAAACTTCAGTTTTCTAGGGAATCTTCCTACACTGTTGGTGGGAATGTAAGTTGGTGCAGCCACTATGAAAAACAGTATGGAGGTTCCTCAGAAAACTAAAAATAAAATTACCATATGATCCAGCAATCACATTCCTGGGCATACACCCAGACAAAACTATAATTCAAAAAGATACATGCACTCTTTTGTTCATAGCAGCACTATTCACGATAGCAAAGACATGGAAACAATCTAAATGTTCATCGACAGATGAATGGATAAAGTAGATGTGGTACATGTCTACAATGGAATACTACTCAGCCATAAAAAAGATTGAAATAATGTCATTTGCAGCAACATGGATGCAACTAAAGGTGATCATACTAAGTGAAGTAACTCAGAAAGAGAAAGGCAAATACCATATGATATCACTTATATGTGGAACCCAAAATATGACACAAATGAACCTGTCTACAAAACAGAACCAGACTTATGGACATAGAGAACAGACCAGTGGTTGCCAAGGGGGATGGGGTTGGGAGAGGGTTGGATTGGGAGTTTGGGATTAGCAGGTGCAAACTGGTATATATAGAATGGATAAACAACAAGATCCTACTATATAGCACAGGGAACTATATTCAACATTCTATGATAAACCATAATGGAAAAAAATATGAAAAAAGAATGTATATATGTATATATATATATATATGTATGTATAACTGAGTCACTTGGCTGTACAGCAGAAATTAACACAACATTGTAAATCAGCTATACTTCAATTTAAAAAAATAAACTTCAGTTTTCTCAGTTGTAAAGTAAGTATAACAACTACCTCACAAGGTTATAGATGTACTAGACTCTACCAAGATTACATATTTTCAGTTATTAGAATAATTACTGGTACCTGGTAAGTAGTTAAAATAGCAGCTGATATCATTATCTGTAGGCGATAATATTTATGATTTAAGTCAGGGCTTTAGACAGACCTGGATTTCAAGATTAGTTCCATGTTACCTTGGAGAAGTTACATCTGTGAAATGGGGATGACAATTCTTCAGACTACTGTTAAGGGTTTGGAATGAAATAGTACAGTTACACATTTAGCTCATTTGTTGGCATCTACCCTGCCTGGTATTCTCTGAGCTTCCTGGCTCTGTGGTTTGGTGTCTGACATTAATTTGGGGGAAACCCTCACTCATTATTGTTTCAAATACTTCTGTTTCTTTCTCTTTTTCTTCTTCTGGAATTCCTATTATCCATATGTTTTCATAGTTGTTTCACAGTTTTTGGATGTTGTGTTTTTCTCTTTGCTTTTCAGTTTTGGGGTTTCTATTGGGATATCCTCAAGCTCAAATTCTTTCCTCAGCTATGTACATGTACTAATAATCCTTTTAAAGACAGTCTTCATGTCTCTTACAGTGTTTTTGATCTCTAGTATATCTCTTTGGTTCTTTCTTAGAATTTCCATCTCTCTGCTTACATTGCACATCTGTTCTTGTATGCTGTCCACTTTTTCCACTAGGGCCCTTAGCATATTAATGATAGTTTTTAAAAATTCTTATCTGATAATTCTAACATCCCTGCTATATCTGAGACTGGTTTTGATACTTGCTCTGTCTCTTCAAACTGTGTTTTTTGCCATTTGGTATGTCTTGTAATTGTTTTTCTTGATAGCTGAATGTGATGTACTGGGTAAAAGGAACTGCTGTAAATAGCCCTTCTGTGATGTGGTGGTAAGTGTGAGGGAGGGGAAGTGTTCTATAGGCCTGTGACTAGGTCTCAGTCTTCAGTGAGCCTGTGAACTTCAGTCTCCCTGATTCTCAGTCTCAGCCTCCTCCCCACCCCCAGCTTTGGCGGGACAGGATGACTAGAGGGGACTGAAGTTGGGTATTTCCCTTCCCCAGGTCAGTTAGGCTCTGATAAAACACCAAAAGATTAGGCTTTGGTTAAATAGTTTCTTCAGAGGGCAGGCCTGGTTCAGAAGAACCGAGTGTTCGGGGATATTTCAGAATGCTTCCTCTCCCCTCTCCCTGCAGGAAGCACAACGGGACTTTTCTCAGGTGTTCACTATGAGAACCCGATGGAGCTCCTGGAGGTAAAATTCACAAAAGTGTGGAAACTTCCCCCGCCCATGACGGGGTCCCCCTGGAGTTTACAGCTCTTGGACTTGTCCATACTGAGCCTCTAGCAATTTATCAGTTTTGCTTCAGGTTTCCTTACCCTGGCCCTAGTTCCCACGGTGGTTTGTGCTTGTGGGTCTCTGCTCTGGTAAGTTGGGATTCTCTGTAGCTGCCTGTCAGTCTCTTCGAATTTGGCACAGAGGTTTGCCCTGTGACCTTACTTCTCTGACAAATTTAAAGAGTTGTTGATTTTTCAGTCTGTTCTGCTTTTTTACTTTTTAGGACAGAGTGGCAACTTCTAACCTCTCACATGTTAGACTGGAAACCGAAAGTCTAGCCCACTTCTTTATGTCAGTATGTCCTCACCCAACACTGATACAAGCTCTTATTTGATTTGTATTATGTTGGACCCATAACTGAAGCACAGAGTTTTTATGCTGACATTAATCTTTTGTATCAGATGACTTCTTTGATCAATATTCTAATGTATTTACAATGTAAAACCACTAAGAATCTTATAGGAGTCATACATTGTAAATTTGAGACTCTACAGTTTATTATTATGATTCAATAAATGAACTCAAGTTAAGCAAATGTCAACTATTACTTAGTTGAAGAGGCCACTATATGAAATAAATACAGAGCAGAGTAAGCAGTGAAAACTGGTACTTGGTTGGCTATGGTATTGTAAAGTCTTCTGGTAAAATCTGTGGTAAAGATACATGGAAATATACTAATTACGTACATTCCCTTGGTTTATTATTCATACCACTCTCACTTCTATATCTTATAACTACAAAATAAATGACCTGTTTATCAGAAAAATCTACAATAAGTGCGTGGAGGTGGGAGGAGTATGGGGGTTAAGGCTGGATGGAGGAGTTGTTGCCACACGATATTATAGTAATCACCTGTGAAAATCTCTCCATGGATAAGTGCCTTAGGGCAAATGATAAAAATGCTAATGCCAGCATCACATTTTTTTTTCTTGGATGTGTTACACTGACATTTTAGCTGTAAGGTTGTGAAGCACCCATGTTAGGTGGTGCTTCACGTATCAGAAAGTTCTTAGCATGTTACCTTACACAAAAACTGGTTCTTCAGTAGAGACTCCAAGAGCCAGTAGGCAGGTAGAAATTAAAGAAGAAAATTCTACCACTTGTTATTTCTATATCCATCAAATAACAATAGTATATTCTTGTAGGTGCCCCTGAAATTAGTGACCACCCAGGTTACAATTTAAAATAGGATATTGCCATTCATCTGTTGATGGACATTTAGGTTGCTTGCATGTCTTGGCTACTGTAAATAGTGCTGCAATGAACATTGGAGTGCATGTATCTTTTTGAATTATAATTTTCTACAAATATATGCCCAAATGGAATATTACTTAGCCATAAAAAAGAATGAAATAATACCATTTGCAGCAACATGAATGGCCCTAGAGATTTTCATACTAAGTGAAGTAAGCCAGACAGAGAAAGACAAATATCATATGATATCGCTTATATGTGGAATTAAAAAAAAAATACAAATGAACTTATTTTATAAAACAGAAATAGACCCACAGACATAAAAAACAAACTTATAGTTACCAAAGGGAAAGGTGGGGGGAGGGATAAATTAGGAGGTTGGGATTAACATATACACATTACTGTATATAGAATATATTAACAACAAGGACCTACTGTATAGCACAGGGAACTCTTCTCTCTCTCTCTCTCTCCATATATATATATATATAACTGAATGTGCTGTACACCTGAAATTAACACCATATTGTAAATCAACTATACTTCAGTAAAAGAAAAAAAAAGATAAGATATTGCTCTAGGTGTCAAGGACATCATTGTTTCCCACTGTCCATTGGGAAACAATGATATCACACATATTATGAAGTGCAAAATGGGAAACCACTACCCTGGTGGTGCAGTGGTTAAGAATCCGCCTGCCAACACCGGGGACATGGGTTCAAGCCCTGGTCCAGGAAGATTCCACATGCCACGGAGCAACTAAGCCCATGTGCCACAACTACTTGAGCCTGCACTCTAGAGCCTGTGAGTCACAACTACTGAGCCTGCGTGCCACAACTACTGAAGCCCACGTGCCTAGAGCCTGTGCTCCACAACAAGAGAAGTCACCACAATGAGAAGCCCGCACACCGCTACTAAAAGTAGCCCCTGCTCAAGGTAACTAGAGAAAAGCCCGCGCGCAGCAACGAAGACCCAATGCAGCCAAAAATAAATAAATAAATTTATTTTTTAAAAAAACAAAAACTTCCTTCATTCTATCACACTTTACCATACAACTTATGTACCAAGAGGGCTTAGGGTGGCCACTAATGGAGAATTGCTTTGCTTGGGAGAAAAGTAGGAGAGATCATGGGCTCCATATAGAGTAGGTCAGAATGGTATCACTGCTGGAAGGATCCAGCAGAACGGTGCTGGGGTTGCAGCAGAACAAACCTGTGGTGACCTCTGATGTGGAACAACTGTGCTTATGTGGTACCTTGGGAGCAAAAGTGTGGTATGGGTAGAAACCAACATGGTGCACTACGTGGTAGAGCACATGATAGACTCCATGATAGACACAGGAAGGGAAACTGTTGTGCCTACAAAAAGAGTGTGGATGGCTGCATTTCCTCGCTGAGCATTGTGGTGTACCTGGTGGAACATGTGGATACCAAGAGAGTAAAGCCCATAGGACTGTCAGAAATACCTGGAGAGGACTTTGCCAGAGCTGGAGTTCCTGCGTGAGGAGGAATGCACCAGAGCTAGGTCATCTGTATGACACCTATGGGGCAATTTATAAATCAGAAATTATTTTTATTATTGTATCTCTATAGCATCAGGACTAAAGTGAAATCAGAATTTCACTTTGGTCCTGACATGATATTGAAAATCTTCATAACTTCTTGGATAAAGATATTTCTTTCATTCTTCCATGCATTTGCTGGGATACCTTTGGAATGCAAGTTGATAATTGATGTAATTCCTACTTGATTGTGCTTTTCTAAGTGGAGCCACCATACTTCGCTATCAGAATCACCTGTGTTATAAATGTGGCCTTATCTGAGACCAATTCTATCAAAGTGTGGGCTTACTTTTTTGCCTTTTCCTCAAGATTCATTTTTGTGATACTAAGCTTTGAGAATACTGCCTTATTTTTTCAGTGAGTAGAAGACCAAACTCCTTGGTGGGAGTGGTAGGCAAGGGTCAGGTAGAGGTCTTACAAAGAGTAGTAAAGAGTTGCAATGTCTTCTGTAGGGAATGGTGGAAGAAATCTCCAGGGATACATAAAAATATTGCTGAGCAGCCCTGGTGCCCAGCTGAAACTACAGACTTTAAATTTGTGGTGATAATAATCTTCATAATTGTCCACAGAGAGTCCTCGAAGCTATCAGGAATTGATTGAGGGTATGGTGTGGTAACCTTGTGGTAAATAGAAGTGCTGATATAAAAGAAAACACAGAAAATGATACAATAGGTTCTACCAGTGGCATGACTGTAAGAGGTGCTAAAATGATTAAAGAAGACAATTTACATCATACAAATAAACTTTATTTAAGACTTCAGGAAGTGGACAGTCTCCTTTCAGAGAACTACAAAATGGGGCAGAAGGCAAGAAACTTTCATAAGATAAAGAAAAAGAACAAGGATGAGACAAATAGAAAATATCTGATTGGCTGGGGTCACATAGTCACTCTTGTTGGGGGTGAGAAGGCCCAGAGCTGGCTTGGCCTTTGGGGACTGGCTGACTGGACACACTGCCTTTCTGGTCAAGCAGAGCATTTACAGGGACATGAATGTTTGCTGATGTGGCACCCTGGAAAGGAGCTTTGTTTCAATAGAGGCACAGCGTTGTGGTGAAAGGGGCCATGACACTCAGAGCTCTGGTTGACCTCTAGGTCAACTGCTTGTTCACCGCTCTGTGCTCAGGTCCACACTGTGATTCTAAAGTAGCAGGGGAAATGCAGCTCTCGGACATCGTGGAACTGGTGGAACCAGGGAAAGTGAAAGTGCTGGGGCCTGAGGAATATTTTGAGCAGTTCCTGTTTCCAGTCATCAGCAAGATGCAGGAGACTATTGTGTCTTGCACCGGAGTGCACAGGAGAGCATATAGGCAAAATAGGAACAAGTTGTAGGAGATGGACAATATATTCATCCAAACAAAAACCCAGGTGGAAGCCTTGGAGAAAAGCACTCTGAGTCATCTTCAGAATCCAGACGATGGAGTTGAGGGCAGAGTGATCAAAATGTGTGAGAAGGTGGAGGAGAAGGAGAAGGAAACTGCAAAGATAGCAGAGAGAGATGTTGGCTGATCTAGTCCAGTGGATAAAGAAAAGCAATTTTCTTGAAAGAGGGTCAGCCGTTTATAGCTAATGGATTCTGGTTAAGCAATGGAGATTGGGAACCTAAAGAAGCTGAAGCAAGAGAGTCTTTTGTTTTCTCTTTTTCTCTCTGTTTATACGCTGCCCTCACTTACACTAAGGTTCTGCTATGGTCTGTAGTTAATGACCTCAATATGAGTTGTAACTGTCAAAAATTTTTGTTTGGGGAAGTAACTTTTATTTGGGAAATGCCCTTACATATGAGAATTAGTGCCTAAGGCTCTTGCAGTGGTAAGAGAAGCTGCAAGCTTCTTGTAAGGAATCTTGCAATCACATTTGTTCCTGGGCTTTGGGTTATTTCTAAATTTTGAGGTACTTTGCTCATTCTTGTGTGACCAGATAGCTCCCTGGAATGTTGGGTCTGTGTGTGTGGCTCATGAGACTCACAGCTGGAGTTCTCTAGCTCTGGAGGTGCCAAAGGAGCTGCATTATTATTGGAAGATGGTTTCATGCAGCAACTGCTAAAGAAGCTGAACAGGGGACCAGACTCCAACTGGGAGTGTGAATGGGGCTGACTTGGCTAAGATTGATGAATCAGAAGAAGGGGTGGAGGATGGTATTGTCTGTATTTTGGGACTTTAGTTTCTGTGTGAGACCAAAGAAGGAAAGATGTATTTTATTGAAAATTTAAATTTTGTGTGACACACTATCTGATATAATCTGTCTGGCCAGTTTGTTTGGATAGCCTAACTCAGCTTTTTTGACAAGGAAACTAGAATAGGAGATGAGATCTTGGTATTCTGTAGAAGTTGATGTTATACCCTGATACATTTCAGGGGATTCTGGGCATAAAATGAAAGAGATATTTGCAAAGGCCCTTGAGGGGCTGGAGAAGGAAAGTGAGAACTATCTGCAATGGACCCTAACCTGGACAGGGAACAGGTGTCTTCAGGGTTCCATAAATTGTCCAGCTATAAGTTCATTTGAGTAGCAGATCTGACAGTTATTTGAGATCAAAACTTTATGATGAGGAAAAAAATTATTATGTTAATAAAATTATTTATTTGATTGAAAATAAAAGGATACAAAAATTACTGAAAGTCTAATTGGGGAGGGAAAACAAGCATATGCGAATAAGGATATATGAATGGCATTGATGATGACACAAGACAACATTGAGTTAAGATAAATTGAGTGGCAGTGCATAAATTCACAAATAAGAAACCAGGGACTAGAGTAGTTGATAAAAGAGGTGGAATTTGACCAATGGCTTTGAAAATATGGTAGGATTTGAAGGAGGAGATTATTCAAGTCAAGAGAAGGTATCATATAAACAGTTTTTACTACCCTATGTGTATATGTCAATACCATGTCAAGCATGGTGAAGAATTAATATAGGAACAAGATACCTTATTAGCCCTCAGAGAGATGGCAGTCTAACAAGTAGAACCAAGACTGATCATGGCTGGTTCTTGGAGTGGTGTAAAGATACAACGAAAGTAAACTTTAAGATGTGCCATGGAAAATAATGTTGGGTAAGGTAAAGGTTGTGCCCAAGTCCAATTTATTGGGTTGCACACAAAAGATCAAGCTGGTACATGTATGATCTGAGTTAAAAAATGGTTTGCTTAGTTTTAAGAATTCAATAACAGGGTTGTACTTAACAAGCATGGAAAGAATAGCCAGTAATTGAAGGAGTCAAAAAATGGTGGCCTGTAAACTTCAAGACACATACCACTTCCAGGTGTGAGTGTCTGTCTTTGGTTCCAATCTTTTAAAAACACTTCTAAGTCAATGAGATCTCTTTTGTGCTTTGAAGCATAAATAAGACATATCTGTACATATCCGAGTTATTTATACTTTTATACTGATGCCCTTGAAAGACTTATAGTGAAAGAAAAACTGCCACATAAGCCCCACTACACCCTTTTACAAGGTATATGTGTATTACTGAGGACTTGAGAGCCAGGTTTAGATTTGCCAGACAATCTTCCTGAGCAGTAACATGTTGAAAGTGACATTTTAGAAATTGCATTAAGCAAAATAAAATATACAATATTAACATAAAAGCAGGTTACCTGAGAGGAATAATAAAAATTCCTTTAGCAAATAGCAGATCCTGAGAAGATGCAACAGAATAGCACTTTTTGATTGGAAGAAGGGAAGAGAGGAAAGTAGGGAAAAATTAAAGCCAGTCCTGCCAATGAAAGCATCCAAGGAACCATATGTAGACACAGAATCTGTGGGAGGGGACACTCCAGGACAAACAGAGGCTTCCCTATTTGGCTTGGAGCTGACCCTGAGCACCAGTGAAATTTAAAAGGTGGTATGCAAGGCAAAAATAGTGCACAGAAAAAATAACCATGGGGGGAGAAAAAAACAAAAAAGAAAGAAAAGGGAAGGGAAGGAATAGGAAGGGGGCACTGAAAATCCCTGAATGACGAGGCTATATGGGAGACCAGCACAGTGCCTGGAAGTGTAAAAGAGCCAAAGATTTCTTGTGCGTCCACAATCACTGCTTCTGTGGTTGGGCACCAGATAAAGAATGTGGCTTGAATTTTCACATATGTGAAAAAATACATATACTTAAACACTAGAATCACTCTCAGTGCATCAAGGTGCTATGACACATCAGTGAAGAAAGAATGACTGAGGGGGGTAAATTGTTTACACAAAGAAAAGAAAAAATCCAATGTGCACCTCTTGTCCTAGACTCAATTCAGGTCATATGCCTGTTGATGGGAATGATAGAACCTGCTGCACTATTTAAATTGGTATTTCTCAATTTTTTGAGAGGATTAAGTACACAGTTAATATCTCAAAAATTCTATGCACTTATTTTACAGTGCTACAGTATCAATATACTTAAATTTGCATTGTTCTTATGTTGATTCTTAACCTCCTCCCATTAAAACTTCTTAATGTAAGTTTTAAAAAATTATATAAATTTCAGGTGTACAGCATTATAATTCAACATGTGTATACACTACACAGTGATCACCACTACAAGTCTTGTTACCATCCATCACCATAGTTTACCCCCTTCACCCATTTCACTAACCCTCCAACCCCCTTCTTCTCTGGAAACCACAATTCTGATATCTGTATCTATGAGTTTGTTTTGGGTTTATTTTATTTGTTCCTTTGTTTTGTTTTTTGAGATTAGACATATGAATGAAATCATGTGGTATTTGTCTTTCTCTGCCTGAACTATTTCACTTAGTGTAATACCTTAAAGGTCCATCCATGTTGTCACAAATGGCAGGATTTCATTCCTTTTTTATGGCTGAGTAATATTTCATTGTGTACATATATACCACATCTTCTTTATCCATTCATCCATCAATAGACACTTATGCTGTTTCTATGCTGTAATAAACATAGGGGTGCATCTATCTTTTCAATTTTGTGTTTTTGTGTTCTTTGGATAAATATCAAGAAGTGGAAATATGGTAGTTCTATTCTTAATTTTCTGAGGAACCTCCATACTATTTTCCATAATGGCTGCACCAATTTACACTCCCACAACAATTAGGGTTCTCTTTTCTCCATATCCTCTCTAACATTTGTTATTTCTTCTCTTTTCAATAATAGCCATTCTGACGGGTGTGAGGTAATATCTCATTGTCATTTTGATTTGCATTTCCCTAAAAATGTTGAACATCTTTTCATGTGCCTGTTAGCCATCTCTATGTCTTCTTTGTAAAACTGTCTGTTCAGATTCTCTGCCCATTATTTTATTTTATTTTTTTAAAGAGAAGAAAGATATTCGCCATGTATTTCTTCTTTAGGTCTTTTTTTTTTTTTAACTTATTTTTATATTTATTTTTGGCTGTGTTGGGTCTTTGTTTCTGTGCGAGGGCTTTCTCTAGTTGCGGCAAGTGGGGGCCACTCTTCATTGCGGTGAGCAGGCCTCTCACTATCACGGCCTCTCTTGTTGTGGAGCACAGGCTCCAGAAGCGCAGGCTCAGTAGTTGTGGCTCACGGGCCCAGTTGCTCCGTGTCATGTGAGATCTTCCCAGACCAGGGCTCGAACCCGTGTCCCCTGCATTGGCAGGCAGATTCTCACCACTGCACCACCAGGGAAGCCCTCTGCCCATTTTTTAAATCATTTGTTGTTTGTTACTGAGTTGTATGAGTTTTTTAAATGTATGTTAGATATTAACCCTTTATCAGATATATGATTTAAAAATATCTTCTCCAATTCAGTAGGTTGCCTTTTCATTTTGATGATGCTTTCCTTCACTTTGCAGAAGTTTTTTAGTTTATATAGTCCCATTTGTTTATTTTTGCTTTTGTTTCCTTTGCCTTTGGGTCAGATCCACAAAATCATAACTAAGAATGATGTCAGGGAGGTTACTGCCTATGTTTTTGTCTAGGATTATTATGGTTTCAGGTCTTACATTCAAGTCTTTAATCTATTTTTAGTTCAATTTTGTGTATGATGTAAGATAGTGGTCTAGTTTCTTTCTTTTGTTTTGCATGTGGCTGTCCAGTTTCATCAACATTGTTTATTGAATACACTATCCTTTCACCATTGTATGTTCTTTGCTCCTTTGTCATAAATTAATTGTCCATATTTATGTGGGTTTATTTCTAGGCTCTCAATTCTGTTTCATTTATCTGTGTGTCTGTATTTATGGCCATACTATACTCTTTTGATTAGCTTTGTAGTATAGTTTGAAATCAGAGAGCATGACACCTCCAGCTTTGCTCTTTTTTTTCAAGATTGTTTTGGCTATTTGAAATCTTTTGAGGTTCCATACAGTTTTTAGTATTATTTGTTTCAGTTCTGTAAAGTATGCCATTGGAATTTTGATAGAGATTGCACTGAATCTGTATATTGCTTTGAGTTGTATGGACATTTTAATAATATTAATTGTTCGAATCCATGGACATGGAATATCTTTCCATTTGTTTGTGTCTTCAGTTTCTTTCATCAGTGTTTAATAGTTTTCAATATACAGGTCTTTCACCTTGGTTAAATTTATCCCTAGATTTTTTTTTTTTAATTAATTTTGTAAGTGAAATAGGGAGCATTTTCTTTTTTCTTTTTTTAATTTTATTTATTTACTTTATTTATGGCTGTTTTGGGTGTTCGTTTCTGTGCGAGGGCTTTCTCTAGTTGTGGCAAACGGGGGCCACTCTTCATCACGGTGTGTGGGCCTCTCACTATCACGGCCTCTCTTGTTGCGGAGCACAGGCTCCAGATGCGCAGGCTCAGTAATTGTGGCTCACGGGCCTAGTTGCTCTGTGGCATGTGGGATCTTCCCAGACCAGGGCTTGAACCCGTGTCCCCTGCATTGGCAGGCAGATTCTCAACCACTGCACCACCAGGGAAGCCCATTCCTAGATATTTTATTCTTTTTGATGCAATTGTAAACAGGATTTTTTTTCTAATTTCTCTTTCTGATAGTTTGTTATTAGTGTATAGAAATGCCACACATTTCTGTATATTGATTTAGTATCCTGCAACTTTTCTGAATTCATTTATTAGTTCTCACTGTTTTTTGGTGGAATCTTTTGGGTTTTCTATATACAGCATCATATCATCTGCAAATATGATAGTTTTACTTCTTCCTTTTTTGGTTTGGATGTCTTTTCTTTTTCTTGCCTAATTGCTATGGCTAGGACAACAATAATATGTTGAATAACAGTGGTGATCATGAGCATTCTTGTGTTATTCCTGTTCTTCAAGGAAAAGCTTTCAACGTTTTACCAGTGAGTATGATGTTAGCTGTGGGTTTGTCATATATGGCTTTTATTATGTTGAGTTATGTTACCTCTATACCTACTTTCTTAAGAGTTTTTTTTTTATCATAAATGGGTGCTGAATTTTGTCAAATGCTTTTTCCACATCTATTGAAATGATCAAATGATTTATATTCTTCATTTGTTAATGTGATTCTTCACATTAATTAATTTGTGGCTATCAATTCATTGAATCATCCTTGCATTCCTGGAATAAATCCCACTTGGTTGTGGTATATGATTATTTTAATACAATGTTGGATTCAGTTTGCTAATATTTTGTTGAGGATTTTTGCATCTACATTCATCAAGGGATTTGGTCTGGATTTGTGTGTGTGTGTGTGTGTGTGTGTGTGTGTGTGTGTGTGTGGTGTCCTTGACTGGTTTTGATATCAGAGTAATGCTGGCTTTGTAAAACAAGTTTGGAAGTGTTCCCAACTCTTCAATTTTTTGATAGAGCTTGAGAAGGATAGGTATTAAATCTTCTTGAATATTTGGTAGAGTTCATCTGTGCAGCCATCTGGTCCTGGACTTTTGTTTGTTGGGAACTTTTTGATTACTGCTTCAATCTCCTTGCTAGTAATTTGCCTATTCAGATTTATTCATAATTCAGCCTTGAGAGATTGTATGTTTCTAGGAATTTATCCATTTCTTCCAGATTGCCCATTTTTGGTTATATATTTGTTTAGAATAGTCTCAACTGATACTGTGGTATCAGTTGTAACTTATCTTTCATTTCTGAATTCACTTATTTGAGTGCTCTCTCTTTTTTTCTTGGTTAGTCTAGTTAAAGATTTGTTGATTTTGTTTATCTTTAAAAAAAAACATCTCTTAGTTTCATTGATTGTTTCTATTTTTTGTCTTTATTTCATTTTTTTCTGCATTGACCTTTATTATTTCCTTCCTTCTACTAATTTCCTTCCTTCTACCTGTTTATTCTTCTTTTACTAGTTCCTTTAGGTGTAAAGTTAAATTGTTTATTTGGGATTTTTCTTGTTCTGGAAGTAGGCCTTCATCTCTATGAATTTCCCTCTTAGAACCACTTTTGCTGGTGGTTTTCCATAGATTTTAGTATGTCATATTTCTTCTTTGATTTCCTAATAATTCATTGTTTGTTTGGTAGCATGTTGTTTAATCTTTACATTTTTGTGGGTTTTTCAGTTTCTTTCTTGTAGTTGATTTCCAGTTTTATGCCATTGTGGTCAGAGAAGATGCTGTGATAATATTTCAGTCTTCTTGAATTTATCAAGACTTGTTTTGTGGCCTAGCATATGATCTATCCTGGAGATTGTTCCATGTGCACTTGAAAAGAATGTGTATGCTGCTGCTCTTGGATAGAATGTTCTGTGTATATCTATTAAGTTCATCTGGTCTAATGTGTCATTTAAGTCCAATATTTCTTTATTGATATTCTGTCTGGATGATCTATCCACTGTTGTAAGTGAGGTGTTAAAATCCCCTAGTATTATTGTATTGCTTAAATTTCTCACTTTAAGTCCATTATTATTTGTTTTATATATTTTGGTGCTTCTCTGTAGGGTATATATACATTTATAAATGTTATATCTTCTTACTGGATTGATCCTGCTATCATTATGTAATGCCTTTCTTTGTCTTTTATTACAGTCTTTGTTTTAAAGTCTATTTTGTCTGATATGGCTATAGCTACTCCACTTTCTTTTCATTTCAATTCACACGGAATATCTTTTTCTGCTCCTTCATTTTCCATCTGTGTGTCCTTTCTTCTGAAATGAGTCTTTCATAGGTAGTGTATAGATGGGTCTTTTTTTTTTTTTTTATCCATTCAGCCACTCTATATCTTTTGATTGGATCATTAGGTCTATTTGTATTTAAAGTAATTATTGATAGGTATGTACTTATTGCCATTTTGTTAATTGTTTTCTGGCTATTTTTATAGGTTTTTTTGTTGTTGTTCTTCTTATCTTTCTCTTTTCCCTTGTGTTTTGGTAGTTTTCTTTAGTGTTTTGTTTAGATTTCTTTCTCATTTTCTTTTGTGTATTCACTATTATTTTTTTTTCCTGTGGTTATTTTGAGGCTCACATAGAACATTCAATGTAAGTAGTACCCTGTTTTAAGTTGGTAGCTATTTAAATCTGAACACATTCCAAATCTTTATCTTTTACTTCCCCACCCCCATTTTCTATTTTTGATGACACATTTTACATCTTTTTATTTTATGTACTCCTTAACTAATTATTGTAATTTTAATTCTCTACCTTTGTCTTTTACCCTTCATACTTGCTTTATGAGTGATTGATCCACTACCCCTATTATATATTTACCTTTTCCAATGAGATTTTTACTTTTGTATGTTTTCTTATTATTAATTAGTGCCATTTCTTTTCAACTTAAGGAAGTCCCTTTAATATTTGTTGCAGGGCTGGTTTACTGGTGATGGACTTTAGCTTTTGCTTATCTGGAAACTACTGATGTTTCCTTCAATTTTGAATGCTAACCTTGCTGGATAGAGATTTATTGGTTGGAAAAAAAATATTTTTCAGCACTTTGAATATGTCATGCCTTTCCCTTCAGGCCTGTAAAATTTCTGCTGAAAAGTCTGCTAATAGACTTATGGGGGCTTATTTTGCATGTAACAAGTTGTTTTTCTCTTGCTACTTTTAGGATTCTTTCTTTATCCTTAACTTTTACCATTTTAATTGTAATGTGTTTTGGTGTATGTCTCTTTGGGTTCATCTTACTTGTAAATCTCTGAGCTTCTTGGACCTTGATGTCTCTTTTCTTACTCAGATTAGGGACGTTTTCAGGCACTGTTTCTTTAAAGAATTTTTCTGGCTCTTTCTCTCTCTCTTCTCCTTCTGGAACCCCGATAATGTGAAAGTTATTCCATTTGATGTTTTCCTAAAGGTATATTAAGGTATATTTACTTTTTAAAATTCCTTTTCTTTCTTTCTTTCTTTTTTTTTTTTTTCATTTTGCTGCTCAGTCTCGGTTTTCTATTGCTTTGTGTTCCAGGTCAGTGATTTGTTCTTCTACCTTATTCAGTCTGCTG
Source organism: Balaenoptera musculus (assembly GCF_009873245.2). Classification (NCBI taxonomy): domain Eukaryota; kingdom Metazoa; phylum Chordata; class Mammalia; order Artiodactyla; family Balaenopteridae; genus Balaenoptera; species Balaenoptera musculus. The sequence continues at coordinate 78,837,584 of NC_045789.1, read as the reverse complement.
TTGAATCCCTTAAGTGTATTTTTAAGTTCAATTATAACTTATGTTCAGTACTTTACTATATTTTCTGTCTCTGTTGAAGTTCTCACTGTGTTCATCCATTCTTCTCCCAAGTTTGGTGAGCAACTTTATGGCAATTATGCAGAACTCTTTATTAGGTAGATTGCTCATTTCCATTTCATTTAATTCTTTTTCTGATGTTTCGTCTTGTTCTTTTGATTGGAACATATTTCTCTTTCTCCTCATTTTTTCTAATTCTCTGGGTTTGTTTCTGTGTATTAGGTAGATTAGCCATCTCTCACAGTCTTGAAGGATGGTCTTTTTTAGGAAATGTCCTGTGGGACTCAGAAGCATAATCCCACGTGGACACCAGAGCTAGGTGTCAAGGGATATCCCCTTCCTGTTGTGGCAGGGCCCAGCTGGTGCTGCTGCAGGGCACTGGTTGGTGGAGCTGGTCTCCCACCAGCTTCGAGGCCCACCTGCTACTACTGTGCATGCTGGTGGGTGGGGCTATTGCTCAGCTGGCTGTGAGGGCTGGCTGAGGTGCAGGCATGGGCAGAGTTCTCAGTGGGGTACCCCCATTAGCAGTAACAGTTTAGAGCGACAATTCCAAAATGGCATCCACCTGTGCCCTCATTCACAAGATAGTGTGAGATCACAAAAATGGCTCCCACCAGGGTCTCAGTCCCCAGCGAACATCCCAACTGGTGGCTTCCTCTCTGAAAGATGCTTTAAGATTGGTAAGTCAGCCCCCTTTACCTATGGTCCATATGTTTTTTAACCTGGTGTTTTAACACTGGATTTTGAGTTGAGGGAGGCTTTGTACAAGCCCTTTAAGAGGTTTTTTTGTTCCATTTAATTCTATTGTTTTCCTGGACATATTTCCTGTTGGTTTTCAAAGCCAGGTGTTTTGGGGGCTCATCTCTCCTGTGCAGGATCTAGGGTTTGGGGTGCTGGATGTAGAGCTCGATTCCCTCACTTCTCAGGGAAAAGATCCGTACTTTATGATCTCTCCTGATTGTGGATCACTGTGGCTGAGTTTTGGATTTTTCCTTGGTGAGACTTTTATCTCTGTCTCTCCTACCTGCCTCAATGTTTTCCTTTTACCCTTTGTCATGGAGGCATTGTTTGTCCAGTTTTAGTCCCTTACTGAGGGAATTATTTGATATGTGGTTGTAGATATGTTGTGTCCATGGGAGGAGGTGGGTTCAGGATCTTCTATGCTGCCATCTTGCTCATATGCCTTAATGGAAGTTGTATATACATGTTTACGTAATGTCTATGACAAGAATACCTACAAAATATTATATTCAGATTTAATAAACCTGTACTGAGTGTTTTTTATGAACCAGTGTGCTATGCATTAACATAGAACACTTACATTATTCTGGTATCATTGCTATGAGTAAATGTTTTAAAAATTTTGTTTTATTTTGAAATAATTATAGATTTACAGGAAGTTGCTAAATATAGTACAGAGAGGCACGATATATTCTCACCCAGTTTTCCTCAGTGGTTACACCTTACATAATTTTAGCAAAATATCAAAGCCAGGAAGTTAACATTGATACAATGTGTATGTATAGTACTATAACATTTTATCAGATGTGTAGATTTGTGTAACTACTGCATTCAAGATACACAACTATTCTAGCACTACAAAGACCTCCCCTGTGCTACTTTTTTATGGTCTTCTACCACTATCCTAACCCCTGTAAATCACTAATCTGTTCTATATCTTTATAATTCTGTAATTTCAAAAATGACATAAATGGAATCAGAATATGCGACCTTTGGAGACTGGAATTTTTCACTCAGCACAGTACCCTGAGGTCCATGCAAGTTGTTTCATTTATCAGTGATTTATCCTCTTTATTATTGAATAGTATCCCATCTTGTGGATGTACCATAGTTTGTTTAGCCATTCACCTATTGCAGAAAATTTTAGTTGTTTCCAGTTTTTGGCTATTACAAATAAAGTTGCTCTGACCATTTGTGTACAGGTTTTTGTGATGTGTGTGTGCATCATAAGAAATCACATTTCAGGGCTTCCCTGGTGGCACAGTGGTTGAGAATCTGCCTGCTAATGCAGGGGACATGGGTTCGAGCCCTGGTCTGGGAAGATCCCTCATGCCGCGGAGCAACTAGGCCCGTGAGCCACAACTACTGAGCCTGCGCATCTGGAGCCTGTGCTCCGCAACAAGAGAGGCCATGATAGTGAGAGGCCCGCGCACTGCAATGAAGAGTGACCCCCACTTGCCGCAACTAGAGAAAGCCCTAGCACAGAAACGAAGACCCAACACAGCAATCAATCAATCAATAAATCTTAAAAAACAAAAAAAAAAAAGTAGAAATCACATTTCAGAGCTGAGACTGAGGGGGTAAATCAATTGTCCAGAGCACTGAACAGGTTTCCAAACCCAGATGTTTTCACTTTACCTCCTGTGCTGTTTTCATGATCCCATATTAATGAGAACAAACTGCAGACAGTGTAGAAAAGTAATGATTATATATTTGATTCTTCCTTGACAAAGTTTTGGTTTCAGAATAATTTCTGCTTAAAGATTTGATTGTTTTTAGCATCATGTCTGCACACTGATTCACTCATTTTTTTCACAAAAACTAATGTTTGAGTACCCATTAGGTACCAGGCCTGGTGCTGAGTGTTGAGGCAAGATGCCTGGCCCATGATGGCTTTTACAATACTATGTTTGTAGCATAGAGGTAACTTGATCTTTGTTAGCTAGTATTAACAGTTTTAAATTTTATTTTAGAAAATGTTTCTTGAGAGTTAATGTGAATGCTAAAATAATATTTAAATGTGTATTCCTAAATTTAAATTCTCTGAAAGATTTGGGTTAATATATGTTGCCTTATCTTAAGAAAGCAATTGCTGAGCATGCATGCACAAATACACAACCTAATTTTGCAAGGCATGCAGTTCAAGACTTTTTCCAAATAGGGGTGAAGTTCAGATGGACTTTTATGTGTAGCTTGTTCACAAATTAATGATTTCTTCTGCTTATTCTGTGTCCCTTTCTCCCAAAAGCATGAAAAATTAATCAACCGTCCACAGAGTACCAAAAGAATTTCTACAGATCCTCTAGGTAAGGAATACTTGCTCTGTCTTCATTATGATGGTGCTATTTTTCTCTTATATTTTATGTGAATCTTTTGGTAAGAAAGAATAGAGAACTTTGTAATTAACAATAAGTTATTAAATAATCATTTATTATCAGTCTAATAAATGAGTTTTCCTTGATAAGTCATGCATGTATAAACAAAAACATTCTTGAATGTAGATGTAGTTAACATTTTATTAAAATCTACAAGAAATATGAATTCTACTAAGTATTATTGAACTAAGATAACTAGTAATTACTTTGTTTGGTAAATAGACTACTACAGTTTGTCCTGAAATGTTGACTATTAGGGTTCAAAACTTAAAATAGGTTTTAAATAGAGGTATATATGGAGGTATGAAACCACATAGGAAACATGTAAAATTTGATTGTGGTTATTCATAATACAATTACATAACAATGACGCATATTTCAGGGTAGAATTTGACACTTTTATTCTATTTTAGCCTTTGAAACAATTCATTTTGTGATGCTAATTGTTACTACTGTGATAATTTATTAGTCTTCAAAAGACATCGGTGAATGCGTTTGACTACTGTGTCAGTCTCACCACTGATGGCTTAACATTTCATTCAGGTGTTATCTTTATGGACTTGTACAGAAAATACACAAGCTTTGCTGAATTATTAGAAGTGAGTAGGATAGAAATAAACCTTAGAGTTATACACTCTTTCAGAGGCAATAAAATTGTTTTCAAAGAGAGAGCAGGTGACAGAGCAAAAACAAAACATAAAATACCAAAGCCCAAACCCCAAAAACCAAAAGAAAAAAACCCCAGTAAAACAACAATAGCAGTAGGTGAAAGCCAAGCAAGTTTATAATGTTGTTAACTATTGAAGAACTTGATGTTCAAATAAAAGCACTCCCACTACTATTGTCAACAACCACAAGAGTATAGTGATCTTTCCTAAGTGTACCAGGAAGTCCTAAATTAGGACTAGATTTGCCCCTATCCTAGTCTTACTTAATTAGACTATCTGGGGTGGGGGCCTAAACACCATTTTAATGAGCCCTACTGGATCTCAGGGAAGTTAAAATTTGAGAAGCATTTCTAACCCTTTGCAATAGGTGGTTCCCTCAGAAGAAGACCCCAGAAAGGGCAGAGGTTCAAAGGCTCTCAACTGTCCATCTGGGTGGTCCCAAATCTTTCTGCTTCTCAGAGGCCAAACCAGAGATTAAGTTTCCTGTGAACAGTTGGAGGGTTAGATGAGCACACCCTCCATGAAAGGGTCCTAACACTGAGTGTCCCACGTGTGCCTCGCAGAAGCCCTGTGGGACAACTTGCTCTACTGGCTGGCAGACGAGCTCTCAGAAGAAAACGCCCTGTGTCTCTCCTCATCCCTCCCCCTTCGCCGCAGCACCATTCAGCTCATCAAACTGAAGAACACTGATGATCTCACAGAACAGACCCACGAACTTCTTTGCTTTTGGAAAAGATCGCTCCCAAATTCCACGGACAAACTTCGCCTTCTGGCTCGCCATCTCCGCAAGATCGGCAGGAGTGACCTTGCAGAAGAGCTCAAATTCAAGTGGGAAAATAAAGTGTTCACTGAACCTCAGCAGTGGTCTGATGTGGCAGAGTTCAGCCCCGTTGCTCTTTCTTTTGCCCTAGAAAAGGGGTCATAGTTGGTTTGAAGACCGTTTCTGTCAACATTTTACTAGCAGTTTCCAAGTAATGTTGTTTGAAGTGAATCTCTTTGATAGACGTGTTATTGAGACAAGTGAAGAAGCACTAATCAGACAATAAAAAGCATCTGTGGGTTTGAATCCTCGCTCATGGTTCAGTGATATATGTTCTGCAGCCAAACTTAAGAGCATTTGTAATAGAGTTTGCCCTGTGTGTAGTTTAATAGCTGGGGTTGCTTTTTAAGTGTAAAGGAAAGGTATGGTATACAGAATCCCCCCCTTTTTTTTATTGTTATCTACATAAAAGTAAACTAGTTACCCAGGACTCCAAGCAACTGATTCACATTATGTGCATACCGTGGAGCCCACAGTTAACAATACAAAATAAATTGGGCTGCAGACGCCTGATGTTGATGATAGCAAATCACTTTAAGAGAACATCTAAGGTTGAAATAAATTAAAAATAGAAGAACACTTCAGCCATTTACTCCCACAAACTATTAATAAGATTTAGCCTAGAATCGGGAAAACCTCGTATGTTATTATTAGCAAAATGGGGCAGCGCAGAGACCATGGAGCATCAGTGAAAGAACTCAGGGCCTTTTGCACTGACGTAGGAAAACAACCTGCTACTAAATCAGTTTGACAGAAACCTTATTACATAAGCCCTATAGGAGCATTATTGTTTTAAAAAACCACCTGTAAAAAACCAAAAACTAAAAGAAAAAAATAATAATTACGTGGGAGGAACCAAGATGGTGGAGTAGAAGGATGTGCTCCCACTCCCTCTTGCGGGAACACCAGAATCACAACTAGCTGCTGGACAATCATCGACAGGAAGACACTGGAACTCACCAAAAAAAGATACCCCACATCCAAAAACAAAGGAGAAGCCACAATGAGATGGTAGGAGGGGCACAATCAGAGTAAAATCAAATCCCATAACTGGTGGGTGGGTGACTCACAGACTGGAGAACACTTACACCACAGAAGTCCACCCACTGGAGTGAAGGTTCTGAGCCCCACGTCAGGCTTCCCAACCTGGGGGTCTGGTAACGGGAGGAGGAATTCATAGAGAATCAGACTTTGAAGCCTAGTGGGAATTGATTGCAGGACTTCGACAGAACTGGGGGAAACAGAGACCCCACTCTTGGAGGGCGCACACAAAATAGTGTGCGCATCGGGACCCAGGGGAAGGAGCAGGGACCCCGGGGGAGACTGAACCAGACCTACCTGCTAGTGTTGGAAGGTCTCCTGCAGAGGCAGGGGGTGGCTCTGTTTCACCATGTGGACAAGGACACTGGCAGCAGAAGTTCTGGGAAGTACTCCTTGGCGTGAGCCCTCCCAGAGTCTGTCATTAGCCCCACCAAAGAGCCCAGGTAGGCTCCAGTGTTGGGTTGCCTCAGGAAAAACAACCAACAGGGAGGGAACCCAGCCCCACCCATCAACAGTCAAGTGGATTAAAGTTTTACTGAGCTCTGACCACCACAGCAACAGCCAGCTCTACCCACCACCAGAGCCTCCCATCAAGCCTCTTAGATAGCCTCAACCACCAGGGGGCAGACAGCAGAAGCAAGAAAAACTATAATCCTGCAGCCTGTGGAACAAAAACCACATTCACAGAAAGATAGACAAGATGAAAAGGCAAAGGGCTATATACCAGATGAAGGAACAAGATAAAACCCCAGAAAAACAACTAAATGAAGTGGAGATAGGCAACCTTCCAGAAAAAGAATTCAGAATAATGATAGTGAAGATGATCCAGGACCTAGGAATAAGAATGGAGGCAAAGATCGAGAAGATGCAAGAAATGTTTAACAAAGACCTAGAAGAATTAAAGAACAAACAAACAGAAATGAACAATACAATAACTGAAATGAAAACTACACTAGAAGGAATCAACAGCAAAATAACTGAGGCAGAAGAACGGGTAAGTGACCTGGAAGACAGAATGGTGGAATTCACTGCTGCAGAACAGACTAAAGAAAAAAGAATGAAAAGAAATGAAGACAACCTAAGAGACCACTGGGACAACATTAAACGCAACAACATTCGCATTATAGGGGTCCCAGAAGGAGAAGAGAGAGAGAAAGGACCAGAGAAAATATTTGAAGAGATTATAGTCAACAACTTCCCTAACATGGGAAAGGAAATAGCCACCCAAGTCCAGGAAGCACAGCGAGTCCCATACAGGATAAACCCAAGGAGAAACACACCGAGACACACAGTAATCAAATTGGCAAAAATTAAAGACAAAGAAAAATTATTGAAAGCAGCAAGGGAAAAACGACAAATAACATACAAGGGAACTCCCATAAGGTTAACAGTTGATTTCTCAGCAGAAACTCTACAAGCCAGAAGGGAGTGGCATGATATACTTAAAGTGATGAAAGGGAAGAACCTACAGCCAAGATTACTCTACCCGGCAAGGATCTCATTCAGATTTGATGGAGAAATCAAAAGCTTTACAAACAAGCAAAAGCTAAGAGAATTCAGCATCACCAAACCAGCTTTACAGCAAATGCTAAAGGAACTTCTCTAAGTGAGAAACACAAGAGAAGAAAAGGACCTACAAAAACAAACCCAAAACAATTAGGAAAATGGTCATAGGAACATACATATCGACAATTACCTTAAACGTGAATGGATTAAATGCTCTAACCAAAAGACACAGGCTTGTTGAATGGATACAAAAACAAGACCCATATATATGCTATGTACAAGAGACTCACTTCAGACCTAGGGACACATACAGACTGAAAGTGAGAGGATGGAAAAAGATATTCCATGCAAATGGAAATCAAAAGAAAGCTGGAGTAGCTATACTCATATCAGATAAAATAGACTTTAAAATAAAGAATGTTACAAGAGACAAGGAAGGACACTACATAATCATCAAGGGATCAATCCAAGAAGAAGATATAACAATTATAAATATATATGCACCCAACATAGGAGCACCTCAATACATAAGGCAAATGCTAACAGCTATAAAAGAGGAAATCGACAGTAACACAATAATAGTGAGGGACTTTAACACCTCACTTACACCAATGGACAGATCATCCAAAATGAAAATAAATAAGGAAACAGAAGCTTTAAATGACACAATAGACCAGATAGATTTAATTGATATTCTTAAGCCATTCCATCCAAAAACAGCAGATTACACCTTCTTCTCAAGTGCGCATGGAACATTCTCCAGGATAGACCACATCATGGGTCACAAATCAAGCCTCAGTAAATTTAAGAAAATTGAAATCATATCAAGCATCTTTTCTGACCACAATGCTACAAGATTAGAAATCAATTGCAAGGGGAAAAAACATAAAAAGCACAAACACATGGAGGCTAAACAATACGATACTAAATAACCAAGAGATCACTGAAGAAATCAAAGAGGAAATAAAAAAACACATAGAGACAAATGACAATGAAAACATGATGATCCAAAACCTATGGGATGCAGCAAAAGCAGTTCTAAGAGGGAAGTTTATAGCTATGCAAGCCTACCTAAAGAAACAAGAAAAATCTCAAGTAAACAATCTAACCTTACACCTGAAGGAACTAGAGAAAGAAGAACAAACAAAACCCAAAGTTAGCAGGAGGAAAGAAATCATAAAGATCAGAGCAGAAATAAATGAAATAGAAACAAAGAAAACAATAGCAAAGATCAATAAAACTAAAAGCTGGTTCTTTGAGAAGATAAACAAAATTGATAAGCCATTAGCCAGACTCATCAAGAAAAAGAGGGAGAGGACTGAAATCAATAAAATTAGAAATGAAAATGGAGAAGTTACAACAGACACCGCAGAAATACAAAGCATCCTAAGAGACTACTACAGGCAACTCTATGCCAATAAAATGGACAACCTGGAAGAAATGGACAAATTCTTAGAAAGGTATAACCTTCCAAGACTGAACCAGGAAGAAACAGAAAATATGAACAGACCAATCACAAGTAATGAAATTGAAACTGTGATTTAAAATCTTCCAACAAACAAAAGTCCAGGACCAGATGGCTTCACAGGTGAATTCTATCAAACATTTAGAGAAGAGCTAACACCCATCCTTCTCAAACTCTTCCAAAAAATTGCAGAGGAAGGAACACTCCCAAACTCATTTTATGAGGCCCCCATCACCCTGATACCAAAACCAGACAAAGATACTACAAAAAAAGAAAATTACAGACCAATATCACTGATGAATATAGATGCAAAAATCCTCAACAAAATACTAGCAAACAGAATCCAACAACACATTAAAAGGATCATACACCACGATCAAGTGGGATTTATCCCAGGGATGCAAGGATTCTTCAATATATGCAAATCAATCAATGTGATACACCATATTAACAAATTGAAGAATAAAAACCATATGATCATCTCAATAGATGCAGAAAAAGCTTTTGACAAAATTCAACACCCATTTATGATATAAACTCTCCAGAAAGTGGGCATAGAGGGAACCTACCTCAACATAATAAAGGCCATATACGACAAACCCACAGCAAACATCATTCTCAATGGTGAAAAACTGAAAGCATTTCCTCTAAGATCAGGAATGAGACAAGGATGTCCACTCTCACCACTATTATTCAACATAGTTTTGGAAGTGTTAGCCACAGCAATCAGAGAAGAAAAAGAAATAAAAGGAATACAAATTGGAAATGAAGAAGTAAAACTGTCACTGTTTGCAGATGACATGACACTATACATAGAGAATCCTAAGAATGCCACCAGAAAACTTCTAGAGCTAATCAATGAATTTGGTAAAGTTGCAGGATACAAAATTAATGCACAGAAATCTCTTGCATTCCTATACACTAATGATGAAAAATCTGAAAGAGAAATTATGGAAACACTCCCATTTACCACTGCAACAAAAAGAATAAAATACCTAGGAATAAACCTACCTAGGGAGACAAAAGACCTGTATGCAGAAAACTAGGGAGACAAAAGACCTGTATGCAGAAAACTATGACACTGATGAAAGAAATTAAAGATGATACCAACAGATGGAGAGATATACCATGTTCTTGGATTGGAAGAATCAATATTGTGAAAATGACTATACTGCCCAAAGCAATCTACTGATTCAATGCAATCCCTATCAAATTACTAATGGCATTTTTTACAGAACTAGAACAAATCATCTTAAAATTTGTATGGAGACACAAAAGACCCCGAATAGCCAAATCAGTCTTGAGGGAAAAAAACGGAGCTGGAGGAATCAGACTCCCTGGCTTCAGACTATACTACAAAGCTACAGTAATCAAGACAATATGGTACTGGCACAAAAACAGAAACATAGATCAATGGAACAAGATAGAAAGCCCAGAGATAAACCCATGAACCTATGGTCAACTAATCTATGACAAAGGAGGCAAAGATATACAATGGAGAAAAGACAGTCTCTTCAATAAGTGGTGCTGGGAAAACTGGACAGCTACATGTAAAAGAATGAAATTAGAACACTCCCTAACACCATACACAAAAATAAACTCAAAATGGATTCGAGACCTAAATGTAAGACTGGACACTATAAAACTCTTAGAGGAAAACATAGGAAGAACACTCTTTGACATAAATCACAGCAAGATCTTTTTTGATCCACCTCCTAGAGTAATGGAAATAAAAACAAAAATAAACAAATGGGACCTAATGAAACTTCAAAGCTTTTGCACAGCAAAGGAAACCATTAACAAGACGAAAAGACAACCCTCAGAATGGGAGAAAATATTTGCAATTGAATCAACAGACAAAGGATTAATCTCCAAAATATATAAACAGCTCATTCAGCTCAATATTAAAGAAACAAACAACCCAATCCAAAAATGGGCAGAAGACCTAAATAGACATTTCTCCAAAGAAGACATACAGATGGCCAAGAAGCACATGAAAAGATGCTCAACATCAGTAATTATTAGAGAAATGCAAATCAAAAATACAATGAGGTATCACCTCACACCAGTCAGAATGGGCATCATCAGAATATCTACAAACAACAAATGCTGGAGAGGGTGTGGAGAAAAGGGAACCCTCTTGCACTGTTGGTGGGAATGTAAATTGATACAGCCACTATGGAGAACAGTATGGAGGTTCCTTAAAAAACTAAAAATAGATTTACCATATGACCCAGCAATCCCACTACTGGGCGTATACCCAGAGAAAACCGTAATTCAGAAAGACACATGCACCCCAATGTTCATTGCAGCACTATTTACAATAGCCAGGTCATGGAAGCAACCTAAATGCCCATCGACAGATGAATGGATAAAGAAGATGTGGTACATATATACAATGCAATATTACTCAGCCATAAAAAGGAACGAAATTGAGTCATTTGTTGAGACGTGGATGGATCTAGAGACTGTCATACAGAGTGAAGTAAGTCAGAAAGAGAAAAACAAATATCGTATATTAACGCATGTATGTGGAACCTAGAAAAATGGTACAGATGAGCCAGTTTGCAGGGCACAAGTTGAGACACAGATGTAGAGAACTGACATATGGACACCAAGGGGGGAAAACTGTGGTGGGGTGGGGATGGTGGTGTGCTGAATTGGGCGATTGGGATTGACCTGTATACACTGATGTGTATAAAAGTGATGACTAATAAGAACCTGCAGTATAAAAAAACAAACAAACAAAACAACTAATACTAAAGTTTCATTGGGTTATGTGTATGGAAATATGTTAATATAAATGTTTCAGACATTACATGAAATTTCTAAAAATCTTATATGTTCTGGTATAATGTTATAAGTCATAATTCTAGTTATTACTTTAAAATGTATATCTCAGAAATAACTAAATTTCCTTGTCAATTGCATTATTATGAACTTTCATCAAATCTTTAACCACGGTCATTTTTAAGTCTTTTGTCATTTACAGACAGTTCTGGGTGTACTCTGATGCTTTTGCAAATATGTTCCTATAAAAGGGTTTCATCTTCAAAGAATTCATGGAAAAGACTCTGACAAGTACAGGTTTCTGGTAACTGATTGTACTGCTGAACTGAATGAATAAGCATTTTCAGAACTCTAATGAAAAACTGATGAACTCATAAAAGTGCTAACAAAAGATCAAGATAAAAAAAAATTAATTACATGGGACTGAGTGAACTGATGAGGATGATTATAATTTTTGTGACTTTCTGTTTGAATTTAAAAAAAAATCCCACAAGGACTCAGAGGCAAAGAATATACAAATCAATTTTCACTGCAAAGTAAAGGAACTGTTACAGTGGAGGATTACTGGACTGAATGTCTATATTATGACATAGTATGAGTGTGTTTCGTGTTTGGTAATTGCAATCATTGTTGCTTTTGTTGTGGTCATCCATTTACAATGCTTGGTGTCAGTCTATTTATCTCTTGTAAAAATAATATACAGTGTGTGTGTGTGAAAAAAAAAGAAAGAAATACAAATTGTATAATTTTGGTTATTCCACGTATGAGTGAAGCGTTCTTATATTTGCATTTAAATCTGGCATTGCATGATATAAGACGAATGTTAAAATTCAAAAAAAAAAAATAATAATAATTACCTAAGCCCCTCCATCATTGATAATTCCTGTTAATGTTTATGTTTTGAGGCTTTGGAAACCCTAAAGCACTTTAGCTTCCTGTAACAGCATGACATGAATGGGCCTTACATTAGTTACATGAAAAATTAGACATGTATATGGTTCTCAGATTTAAAGGCAGGATTTCCTTCTATTAAATTAGCCAGAGACTTAGAGATCTATTTGGTTATATGTTAAAAAAGAGAATTCCAATTTTCAAACACGTTCCTATTAAGAAACCTTTCAGCAGTCAAGATTTTTATCATTTTTACATGTTTCCAGAAAGGTACAATATTTGTCACGTATCCTTGGAATGAAGAAAACAGACTGAAATGTTCATTGTCTTTCTGACTACGAAATAAAAAAGAAGTCACGAAAATAAAATTTGCCTCTTATTCCACCACTAGAGATTACTATTATGAAAATATTTTCTTCCAGTTTTTCTTTTTTCCTGGAAGGAAAGGTTTCTACTTCTGTGTATACAGATGTATATAAACACACCTATGTGCACACACACACACACACACATACACACAAATACATACAAATCTCTTCAGATGTACCACCTCACTCACCCACCTCCTCCTCACTCACTCACACATCTCCTCACACCCCATCTCTGTGTCCTCATACCCCCCAAGCACACTCACTCATATAGACACAAGCATAGCCTCCCACACACCTGTTACAGACACTCCTGCCCCTTACAGGGACAGACTCTCATCCACCTGTACCTTCTCACATGCATTCATACACTCTCACATACACACACCGCACTCCTGCCGCCTCACACAGACACACTTCTTCATATACATCTCCCCCGCACAGACACCCTTACACAACATACAGTCTCAGATTCACGCGTACACCCTCACATATGCCTTCACACATGCATACACACCACCCTCCTGCAGCACACGCACACATATACTCGTCAACATGCATACCCCCCGACACACACAAATATTGTATGTGCACCTACACTCTCTCTCTCTCTCTCACACACACACAAACTCATTTACATCCATACCCTCACAGGCACATATCCCTTCACACACACATACAGACACATTTTTCCCCAGAATTTTTAAAAATGCATGTATTATGGCAGCAGTAAAATAATATAAAGGTATATAAAGAAAAAAAATTGATCATCTCTGCAGCACCTCCTCTCCCTTAGGTAACCAAAGGAATTATCAGCCCCATATGTGGCATGTGTGCCACATCCACGCTCTACCCTTGTGCATCCTGCTCTCTGTCTGGTGGGCTGAACTGTAGGGACCACGTTGGCGATGCTCTGGCTTCTGGGTGGCCTTGGTTAACGGGGAGCCCCAGCAGGAGGCTGGGAGGAGGGAGAAGAGTGAGTTAGATGGTCCCCTTTCTTCCTCCCTTGAATTCACTGAAGCCGGGATGCATCCCTCACCCAAAGGCCACTGCCCCTCTCCTCTATGGGCAGCTCTCTCCCGGGATTGGGAACCACTCCTGCTTATGTCCCATCCGGTCTCGGGTAGTGACAGCTGTATTGCTGCACTGTCCCTTGCGGTCCTCCATACCCTGCCCACCATTTTAAGACAAAGCCTCCTCCAATTATCCTAATTTGAGTGTATCATGTGTTTCCTATTGAGACCCTGACTGGTACTTCTAATAGCAACTTACATGTTTTTTTTTTTTTCCAGAATGGGGGTCGTATATTATATATACAGTTTTAAATATTATTGTATTTTATTAAATTATGGGCATTTTCCAATGTCTTTAAATGTTTTAATAGCTGTATAATATCTCACTTCATAGCCATAGCATAATTAATTTTAGTATTACCTATTTTTGAAAATTTAAGAAGTGATATAATGCAGTATATATACTTTTATGTCTGGCTTTTGAATTCAAATTTATGTTGTTGAAATCCATCCATGTTGTTTATGTGGCAATAGTTTGCTCCTTCTCATTAATAAATAATATTCCATTATATGTAGATACTATATATTATACATCCACTTCACTGTAAATAGGTATTTCAGTAGATTCCAGTTTGGAGCTATCACAAATGGGGTTTATATGAACTTTCTGTATACACATTTTAGTGAACATATATATTAATTTCTTCCAAACATAAACTTAAAGAGTATTACAAATGGGTTACCATAGTTCATTTAGCCTTTCCCCTCTTGTTGTATATTCAGATGACTTCCTTCTTCTATAAAAATAACGATGCAATGATCATCTTTCCACATATGTATATAAATTATTATTTAATTAGGATACATTTTTAGAAATGGGATTACTTACTAGGAACATTTTTAAGGCTCCTGATACACATTGCCAAATTGCCATTTTATATTCTAATCATCAGGTTATGAAGATTCTTAGGAAAACAGTATATTTAAGTACATTTATTACATAAATTAATCAACTTGAGGCACATAACATGAAATTCTACATCCTAGGTAAGCCTGGATTGTCTTCAATTGCTCTATTGGAAAAAAAGAGATATTGGTTTAAATCTTTTACAGTATTTCTTCTACTAATGAATAGAGCATATTCTAGTGGCATTGCCATTTTTAAAAATTATCAAAAGGAGGAGTAATATAGCATATGGACAGATTCCAGGATGTCAGAGAACTTAGCAAATATGGCTAATTTCCAAAAAATGGAATGTTAAATTCATTTATTCAACAGATATTTACTGAACACAAACCCTGGGTCAGGCAATCGGCAATCTGTTCAATGCCAGAAGTACAAAAATGAGTAAGAGACAGTCCCCTGGGTTATGCTTTCTGCGTAAAGCAAGAGCGAACGAATGAGATCATCATATTGTTCATTGCCTGTAATGAATCAAGCTCTTTCGGCTTAGCCCTTTACAAGTATTCACTTATTTAATTCTCCCAGTGTCCTACGAGGTAGGTACACAGCCCAGTTTTACAAGAGAGGAAACTGGAGATTAGAAAGATTGAGTGCATTGTTTAAGGTCACAAGTGAGTGAAACAGGATTCAAAGTTAGGCTGTTGGCTTGGCTCCCACCATATCATGTTGCCTAAACTTTCTCTACTCCTACTACTCATTTTGCAAAACAATATTTCTAATTCATATCAGCAGTACAGATAGATATTAGTTTTGAGGATGGGGATGGGGGAAGGGCCAGGAGGTGGGAAGGGGTTGTGATCATTGATAGTTGTCCCAACTCAATTAGTTAAATGCTCTCTTAGACTTGTTTAAGAGACTGACTGATTAGTATCATATTGCATATTGACCTAACACAAACTGGTGATGCACAAATACTGGGCTATTTGCAGTAGATATCAGTAATCACCAATAAGTAGAGCCACATTACCACAACTTGGCTATTCAGGCACATCAAGAGCGCTTCAAAATAGCGGCTGCAAAACAGGACCATTTAGCAATAAAGCCTTGGGCATCATTACTGACATGCCTGTTTTATACCATAAAGGGGTAAGAATGCTTCTACCATTTAGAGCTGATCTACATATCTCTATTAATATCAATTTCACTAATGGAAACCCATTACAACCATCATTTTGTTAATCATTAAGTACCACATTTTATAAATTAAAAAACTTCTAACATTTATTATTCTAAGGAACAAAACCTGTGATGTTACATCATAGTTATCTTGATCAGATGCTTACCATATCTGGGGTATAAATTCATGACTGGAACAACTGATTAGTCCTAAAAAATATAACCTAATTGAATGCATACACAATATCACATTGTATATTCTGAAGTATTTTAGAGTAAAATAGAAATACCTTAATAAGCCAGTTAGGTAGACTTTGAGGACATCATGATGCAACTTTTGAAACAGCTAAATTTTGCAAGGAAAGTTCTATTATCCTAACCCAGTGTTTCTCAGTGGGGGTGTTACTGGCATTTTGAATGGAATATATTTTAAGTGACCTGAACTGGCTCATGCATTGTAAGCCATTCAGCACCCTGAGCTCTGTCCACCAAATACACAGAGCTCCCCCCGACCCTAGTAACTATGAGAAACAAAATTCCTTCCACATACATCCAGGCATGGAGGAAGGGGGTCGGGAGAGTAGAAGTACTGTCACTGGACTTAAAAATAGGGTGTCATGAACCTTGAAGGAGGGTGCTGAGAACCACTGTCTTAATCAACTTTTGGCTTGAAGCAGGGCATAAAAGAAAGGGGGAAGAATAAGTTAAAGGAAATTTAGAAATTTACGAGCAAAAGAGGGTCCTAGCTTAAACTCTCACTGCTATCAGTGTTTGCAAGAAATGTCAACTGCTGTCCGATGACTTGCCTAGAAATACCCCCAATGAGGGTTCCCTCTGGGGTACAGCCCAGAGCTGTGCTATAGAATAAGTTCTTCTAAGGTACATAGTCAGGCTCCCTGAATTTAGAAGACTTTGGAAGAGCAGTAGTTCAGAAGAAAAGGGAAATGTTGAGTGAGGTCGAAAGAGTGGCTGACGCAGGTGTCGGGTTTCCCCTGTATCTTGGCTAAGCCGGCTTCTGGGCCCTAACCTCATCAGAATGCCCCTGTGCTACGTCAAGGCGTTTTGACAGACGTCACATCCTTTATCCTCAACTCGCCCCTTCTCCCTGGTGTCCTCCACTGGCACTTTCAATTTTCTTCACTCTGCATTTATTATCTAACATACTAAATAACATATTTCAATTACAGTTATTTATTTTTGTAAATCACCACCTTAGTGTATGTCATGCAAGGGTCAAGGAGCTTGTTCCTTTTGTTCATTGATGTAATCCTATTATTTAGAACTCTGTCTGGCACTCATTGAATGTTTCTCTGTTTTGTTATTCTCATTTTACAGATGAGAAAATTGCAGCTCAGAGTTACAGTGATACCCAGTCAGTGGTAGAGCCTGGATCAGAGCCCAGATGATTCTGTTTACAAAGTCCTTTTTCCTCTGCTTGCAACACTCTGCAACACTCTTTTTCCTCTCCCGTCCATAGCCCTCTCTCTTCCATAACCTCGGGTAACGTTTTTCCAGTTTCCTGAATAACCAAGACTTGGTTAATTGTCCTTGGCACCCTATTCTTAGGGTGCCAAGGACATTCAATAGGATGTCCTTGGCATCCTATTCTAGTTATAGCACTTCTATTACCCCGCTGTAGTTGCCTATTTATCTGTGTTTTTCTCCAACCAGTCTGTAAGTTTCTTGAGGGCAGAGACTGAGTTTTGTTCATCACTGAATTTCCATTACCCTGTCATGTTGCAGCATATTGTAGGGACTCAATAAGTCTTTGTTGAATTAATGCATGAATGACATCTCTATACTGACATGCTTGGACCCTCTTTTCCTGTTCCATCTTCCTTCTGGATGTTCCATCTTCCTTCTGGAAGCAACACGGTGTGGGCAGATATTCTGTCTGAAAAGGTAAAATTTAGCTTGGACTCTAAACATCTGCTCTGTCATTCATCAGGCTGGAATAACAGACACAGATAAAACCTGCTGCAAAGTTACCAGGATCCGATTTTTCTCCCCCAAACACACCACAGCTGTCAAGTGTCCCTTTCTTTGAGTGACTGCTGCTTTCTTACACGCTGAGAAACTTTGTTCTCCAAAATCACAGACTATCAGAAACTTTGCTGTTTGAAATCACATCCATAAGAAAGAAATATCTCTCTCTTGCCTGGAGGATTTAAGTCACTTTGACAAAGAAAAGCAGTCTTGATTGACAACCTGGGTTCAGAGCATCAAATAAAGGATTTCTGGATACAACACTGCACATCTGTCTTAACGTTAGTGTTTCCAAGGAAACAGAACACTAGGCCCACTTTGCAGTGCAGACCTGATGTTGATCCCTTTACACAAGCTCTGCTTTGCTTTGAGCTGGTCAAAACACTCAGTTCCATCCTATGCCTATGACCTAAAATAACTCTGTCTTTGCCTTTGTTCAGTGAGACACCACTGTTCCTTTGGTGTGTAATCTCCCTCATTACAATGAGTCAATCAACCCAACTTTGTTGAACTTTAATTGTGTGCCTGGTAGTCCTAGGCTGTTTGGGCTCCGACATCCATGCTTCTGTGCTCTAATCCAGTAGCTTTCAATGGCTGCATGTTAGAATCAGCAGGAGGTTCCTGGACCCATCCTGAGGAATCCTGATTGAAGTAATCTTGAGTGAGTCCTGGAAATCAGAATCTTATAGCACGCACCCCCCCCCCTCCGCCCCCCACAGTTGATTCTGCAGCCAAGGCTAAGAATCATTCTTCTGGCCAAATGGACCTAGGAAAATCTGGAATGGGTGTTAAAATTCAGTTTCACAGGACCACAGCTCAGCCCCCTAAGTCAGCAACTTTGGCAGTAGACCTGAGGAATCTGTATTCTCAGTGAATATCTCAAGTGATGTTTACATACATAGAAATTGAAGGATGTTGCCTACTCTATTTACTTCCTGCCCAAAGCACTTTATTGTTATTTTTCATGGTTAGCACGGACCCAAGAGTAGCACAGGAGGGAAAGCGAAAAGAACAGAGCAGGTTCTGTGCTATGCTGAATATAAAAGATTTTTTTCTCTTAGTTTAGAGTCTTCTTTTGAGACAATTCATTTGTTCACAAGACTAGGCAGGGTGGCATCAAGAGCTGAGGCAGGGAACTGGGGTAATTGGGAAGGAGGAACATCTGACCCAGAGGAACTAAATACAGAGTTTTAGTAATGTCTTAATGAGAACAGTAGTGCCAAAATCACAAAGATGAACTGACTCCCCTGGAAGCTGATTATTCTATGCTTTTAAATTTGGTCCCATTAATAGATTACACACCCAACTGTACACTGTGAATTAGTATTTTTGAACTTTTGTCTAATTTTAAAAAGCAAATTTATATTTCATTGTATTAGATGTGCTAAAAATTTTAAATGCACTATATTATATTCTTTGTAGACATCTTTTCGGCCATTTTTATATATGTTGAGGGCCTCAAAAATTGAAAGTGACCCAGGCATTGCTCCACCTGAGAGGCCATGTCTGTGCCAGACAAGTTGAAACTTAAAAAAATAGTCACTGCAAATGCCTAGATATCACCACAAGAGGGCCTCTGTGTCTCAGATAAAATTAAGGAAACATTCAACACTTTACAGAGAAATCCCTTTATGTTGTCAAAGGATTGTTTTGCATGATGCTAACAAATTTTTTAATAAGTTATTTTGAGGCATAACCTCACTTATGGCCAATATATTGTTAGTGTAATAGTACATCATTTTGTGGCTAAATTCTGCTCTAATGTTCTGAAATGTCTAATTCTCATTTGATATAAAGAAACAAAGTATATAGAAACTCCTGCATTTTTAGAGGCCTTTATATTACATGGTATCTTATGTTTCTTCAGTCAAAGCAATGGAAATAAGACTGCAGTCTATTACTGACCATAGGAAATGATGTATACAATTTCCCTGAAATCATCTCGAAATAAAAATTAAAAGTATAAACTATTGAACGTATTGTGGAATAAATGCATTTTTGACTCACTTCACTTTCTAAGAAAGTAAACTGATTTAACTGATTCGATATCTAAATAATTACCTTCTAGCTTTTAAAGTGTTCTGAATAAAGTGTTGCTGTGGTTTGCCAGTAAGTAAAATTGGCTTACATACATTCAAAGTGGATTTCTGAATTAAGATTATTATTTAAAAATAATCAAATGATATTTTTCAGAATATTTTTAATCATGATTTTAAAATCATATATTTCTGAGATTAAATTCTAAAAAAAAAGGTGAATATTACCCCTCCACAAAGCATCACAAAACACACAAACCAACAACAGTGTGATGGCAATAGAGCAGCCCCTGAACATAAAGCAAAAATAAGCAGAGCTGAAAACAGTCAATATACAAGGATAACCACTAAAATGTGATTGATTGTATTAAAATATTTGCCACTTCTCTTTGTGGGAAGGCAATGCATTCCTGCCCCATGGTGGTTACTCTTGGTCATATGATTTAGAGCACCCAGTGAAATATGAGCATTATATTTGAGCAGAAGCTACATGAGCCATCGAGTGGTTCCATCAGGTTTCTTTTCTCTCTGCTTTGAGATCAGCAATGTCTCAATTAAGAATGTTCTATCAGCCTGGATCCTGGAGTACGGGAGAGATTCATAGCCTATTTGTGACACACAGCATAAAAAGTATGTGAGAAAAATATATTTCATTGTAACTCCCTGTTTTCCTGATTGATGCAATTAATTTACCAAGCATAAGGAAGAAAAAACTATGATTGGTTATCAATGCTATCAGACTTTAATAAAAGGAGTAGAGCCATGGGCTTTATAAGGAAAGCATAAAGAAGAAAAAGTGATGAGAAGGGCAGCAAAAATGCCAAGATTGGAATCGTTGGTGTTAACAGCAGACTGCTCTAACAAATGCGGGGAAGTGAAAGTCATTATAGGTAGGACAAACCCAAATACTATGGCACTGAAGAAAGACTAATAATAGATACCAATTTACTGAATGCTGACGGTGTGCCAAGAGCTTTTTACATGTCATTTCATTTTATTCTCATAAGTATCCTTCAATTAGATGCTATTATTTTTCTTTCCTAGATGATGAAACAGGTCTTGAAATGTTAATTCATTTACACATTCCCTTTTTCATTTGTTCATTTATCCACTAACTCATCATTCAATGAAGAAGTGTTGGTTTTGTTGTTGTTGTTGTTGTTGTTGTTGTTTGGTCTATGCTGTGCAGCTTGCAGGATCTTAGTTTCCTGACCAGGGATTGAACCCAGTGCTCCTGCAATGGAAGCGCAGAGTCCTAACCACCAGACCACCAGGGAATTCCCAATCAAGAAGTATTTGTTAAGCACCTATTATATTACTGGGTGGTGAAGTTCGGCTTTAAATCCCTCTCTATCTGACTCTGTGGTTGACGGAATTCTAAGATGACCCCCAAGATTTCTCACTCTCTTATCATACATACTCTGAATAATCCCCAGCACTATGAATATTAAGGATTTAACTCAAGAATTAGGTTATGTTACATGGCACAGTTGACTTTAAAATAAGGAGATTATTCAGTTGGGCCTGACCTAATCATATGAGCTGATCTCAGAAGAAGTCAGAGAGAATTGAAGCATGAAAGAAATTCAAGATAAGGAAGGTTCTCAATTCCTGAGATAAAGAGGGCCACATGGCAAAGATCTAAGTGTAGCTTCTAGGAGAAGAAAGCAGTCTCTGATGACAGCTAGCAAGACAATGGGGCATCAGTCCTATAACCGCAAGGAAATGAATTCTATCAACAGCCTGATGAAGTTGGAAGTGTATCTTTCCCTAGTCATACCTCCAAATGAGGACACAGCTAGCCAACATCTGGAATTCAGGCTTCTGAGACCAAGCTTGAGTGAAGGACTAGCTACACTGTGCCAGACCCATGGAAACTATAAACATATAAATAGGTATTTTTCAAGTCGTTAAGTTTGTGATAATTTGCTACACAGCAAGAGAAAACAAATGAAGTCTCCTTTAGGCTAATAACTTTGAGTCATCATTAATCAAACTATAATTTATGTTCAGAATTATTTGCTTGAAAAGGTAGGAAAGTATGACAGTAGGGTTTAGAAATATGTTCAAAAAAGAACAAGGCAAAATAAGGAAAAAGAAAAAGCAATGAGAAATGATTATAATAGAGGATCTCTAAGCTGTCTTCTAAATCAGAGCTTATGATTTTATTTTCTATGATTTCATGACCTCTCAAGTCCCTTCTTTTCAAAGTTATTCTATGAATTTTATTAATTTTTCCAGATACACTGAGTTATTTGTTGACTCTAGGTAAAAGTTTGTCGCAGTAGTGGTCCACCCATAATATATAACTTTGAATGTGGGATATTTTTCAGGACTGTGAAAATTTTATTTAGACATTTCCATTTTTAAAACTTTCTTATGACTACACAAGTCTCTGCAGCAGTTGGACTAGAATTCTTCATTATTTCCTTATGTGAGACTCAGGAGTCTGGGCAAAAGCTTTTCCCCTGAGAATAGTATAAACAAATATAAGGGCACTTTCATTACTATTGTCTTTTATGTCAATGTATGTATTTTCTACCATAACCTTGACTTCTCTTCACTTATGTTTTTTCCTCTCTTCTTATCTAGCATGGGTTAAATATTCACTGGTAATTTGAAATTTTTTGGACAAATCCCTGTAATTTTTGTTCAAGATCCTTTCTTATTTAACCTTACTATTCTTCTGTAACAAAAGCTTCATGAACAGTTTCAACTTTCCTTATTCATAATATGTATCTATAATGAAATATCATTTAACTAAAATATGCGGAAAATAAATGACCTTTATTTTAAGAGACTCCCTTCCCCATTCCAAGATCTATGTAAAATATTACTCCAAATACAAAAATAAGGCATAAAAGCAGCAAACTGGTTTTCCATCCTACAGTTTTATGAAAGGAAATCTTGCCATGAGAAAGTAGTCTAAGCTTCCTAAGTAATGGATCTTCTTTGTGTCTCTCTTGAAGTGTGCTCCATTATTCATTAGTATTTACTCTCAGGATGCCCTTCATCCAGGTTCAATTTCCTTTTCTTTCATTTTTAACTCATTACACTGAATTATGTATCTCTATTCCAGAAAACAATCCCCCTCTTCTTCTTCTTCTTATGTATTTGGGAATGTAATTACCTTTGGATTCAGTAACATTGTTTCAATTAATGTCTCAAGTTGTCTTTCTAGAAGAGAATAGTTCATGCATGTCTTGTCTGTTTGGGCCTTGCACTGTTTTGAATAACATGTAAAAAAGTTAAATTGCCACTTCTAGTCACTGAATAGAATACAATAAGGAGCTATATTTACCTAGTTTATAAAATCTTGCAGAGGAGCAACTCTGCCTTTTTGAGAACAGTCTGGGTGAGAGAATGTAAAAATTGAACAGTATGGGCTGTCAATCTACTGCCTTATGACATATGTGAAAGTAACAGTATTAGATAATGGGTCAGATGTCCTGAATCTCTAGTTCAGGCTCTGAAATTCACTCACTGTTGACTTTTGGCAAGTCCCTTAATATCTTTGTCTCATTCTTTTTCACTTAAAGTTGAAAGGATTGGATATATTTGAGATAGCATATTTACTGCTTGAGGGTTGTTATTGTCTCATCTCTACATGTATCCATAACACATAGTTGATCGTGACACAATTCATACAATCATTCATTCAAGTTCAACCAAAATCCTCATTCTTAAACTCGGTGGTTTTCAATATACTTACTAACACTGAGTTATCATTTAACATGAAACAATATACCACTCCTGGAATAGATGGTCCCCAAATCTTCTTCTATTTTTCTAGTGTTCTATGTTTCTTGTTGCACCTTCTGATACAAGGAAGTTTGCATGACCTCAAAGAGGGTCCCATTTTGCTCCAATTCTTGACTATGTGCCTTGCTTGCCTGCCCTTTCCTTAAGGCAGGACATACTTTGTTCCTGAGTAGAATGGACTGCTAGGACAGTGGTTCCCAAACACTGGTGTGCATCAGCATCTGTTGAAACCCAGATTGCTGGGCCCCAACCCCGGTAAATGATTCAGTACGCCTGGGGTAGGACACATGAATCTGTATTTCTAACAAGTTTCCAGGTAATTGTGATTTGCTGGTCTGAGGATCACATTTTGAGAAACACTGCTCCCTAGAAGAATATTCATTAAACTAGAGTTCATAGATGTCAAAGGTATCTATGGATAGAATTCAGAGAGTTCATGAAAAAGATGGGTTAAAAATTATACTTGAAAAACAATTATATTTGTGTTTTTACTAACCAATGCTGAATATAGGCAATAAATCACAGAAATAGTAGTAGCACCTGGCCTTGTCACAATAGAAATCAGGGATATTTTATTATCACCTTCCAATTATTTCAAATTGTTTCAGATTTCAGTTTCTTAAGATAGGGTTTATGCACATCACTACCTTGACATAACATTGGTTATTTTTACTTCATTAGATTTTGTTATTTTATGAGTTATTAAAAGATCAGAGACTATTGTATCTCAATTAAAAATATATTGATGCCTTTACTTCAATATAATTTCTCCTTTGTAATTTTATGTATTTAATTTTAAACTGGAAAACACCAGTCCGAATAGAAGTCATAGGCTTCCTCTATCTGCCTGAGGCTTCATGACAGGAGACATGAACTCCCTTCCTAAAGGATGGATATAATAAAGACTTTGAGATCAAGTCATATTTCACCTACCAGGACCATTCTGGTTGTACCAACACCGTTCAAAGATCTGGTAGCAACAGAACAGAAGGTGCTGGGTGAAGCCTCTCTCTCATCACCTTTGAACCTGAGCAGGTAAACATCAAGCTACGTGACTGGACAAGTGAAACTATACATTAAATTTAACCTTTCCCGTGTTATTTTTACTTTTGTAGATGGCACTACAGTGAGATGCCACTGATACTTCTTTTCTCTTAACTATCGCTTAGGGCAACAGTTCTCAAAATGTGGTGGTAATGGTGGGGTCCCTGAAACTCTGTCAGGGGGTCTCAGAAGATGAGGTCAAAACTCTCAGCAATATAACTAACATGTTATTTGCCCTTTTCATTCTCATTCTTTTATTAATATACAGTGGAGTTTTCCAGGGACTACATAATATAAATTGTTTAAATTGCAAAAATTTAAACCATGCCACTCTTCTCTATTATTTTTCTGTTTTGGAAAATGTAGTATTTTTAAAGAAAATATGTTATTTCTGTTAACATACAATGGACTTATAATTGTTATTTTAAAATGAATTAATAAATATTTCATGAATTTTGTTTTAATTATAATATGGTAACTATAGCCAGATATAACCAACAAGAAAAAAACACTTTGAGGTCTTCCATTTTAAAAAGTAGAACGGGATCATGAACCAAAAAGTTTTTTGTCTCAGAGAATTTATAGTCCGTAGAATATAATTATTAAAATATCAGGGACATCCCTGGTGGCGCAGTGGTTAAGAATCCACCTGCCAATGCAGGGGGCACGGGTTCGATCCCTGGTCCGGGAAGATCCCACATGCCGCGGAGCAACTAAGCCCGGGCGCCACAACTACTGAGCCTGCGCTCTAGAGCCCGCGAGCCACAACTACTGAGTCCAAGTGCCACAACTACCGAAGCCCACGTGCCTAGAGCCTGTGCTCTGCAACAAGAGAAGCCACCGCAATGAGAAGCCTGCGCACCGCAACGAAGAGTAGCCCCTGCTCGCCGCAACTAGAGAAAGTCCGCGCACAGCAACGAGGACCCAACGCAGCCAAAAATAAATAAATAAATTTATTGAAAAAAAAATGTAGACGTGCATAGCTCCCATGGTGTCGGAGAATATGAGAGTGTCAGCTAGACTGGACTTCATTCAGATGCTGACCAAGCAAAAGAGGCCTTGGCTACAGTCTTCACCCAGGGCAACATGTATTTACAAGCCTTCCCTTAGAGGGAGCTTTGATAGAAAGTAGAGAGAAAGATGACCTAATGGGGGCCTGAAGGAAATGCCAGCCAGTGGGAAAAGAGTAGCATTTAATATAACATATATCCCGTTCAAAATCATGTTTTGGGTAAACATCAGCAAATCTAACTCATGGCTAACAGTGAAAATAATGTCTGTTCTCTCATACACGACAGGCAATCTTCCGTAGGAAGTTGAAATATGTAAACCTCTTCATTCTCATTTTAAGTGACTCGTGGAAGCAGAGGCATTTGAACTGTGTTAAAATAGTCTATTATCTAGGAAAGAAAGCTCATTATCCAAAAAATACATTAATATGGATTCATTAATATGGTTATAGATTAATTACTATGATTAGTTCATAGGGCTTCCATAAATCATTACTGAATGAATGATCACATTAATCGAAGAACTAGATTTATTGGCTAGGTGCAAATACTATAGCAGCCCCACCGCCAAAGAAGCAACTAGTTATTTCCAGTTAATAGTAACTTGTGGTACACATGTGGGCAATTGGTCACCAAAATGCAGACAGGTTCTTTATTTTGTTCATTAATATTTCCCAAGTACTGAGAATAATATGTAACACAAAATTGGTGCTCAGTAAATATTTAATAAATAAATTGGTTAAGGTGGTTTAGGGTACAAGAAAGGCAAAATTTAACTCAAAGTAGTTAAGATAATAGAATGAATATGTCAGTTCACATACTGATAAGTACAAGTTGGGAAAAATTTAGAGCATCCTCTCCTATAAAGGGAGGGCTTTGGAGCTTTTATACTAATTCTCAGTGATTCTCTCAAACCCACTGTTGTCAATGAGTTGTCCTGTACACAGGCTGGCTTCACGCATGGTTGTAGCATAGAGGCATCCCTCAGTGTTCCTGAGGGATTGGTTCCAGAATACCAGTTAGTTCATGGATACCAAAACTCACTGAGGTCCTTTTATAAAATGGTGTAGTATTTGCGTATAACCTATAAACATCTTCCCATATACTTCAAATTATCTCTAGATTACTTATAATACCTAATACAATGTAAATGTTATGTAAATAGTTGTAAATACAATGTATATGCTACATAAATAGTTGCCCATACATGGTAAATTCAAGTTTTGCTTTCTGAAACTCTCTGGAATTTTTTTTTCTGAATATTTTTGAGTCACTGTTAGTTGAATTCATGAATGTGGAACTGGAGGATACAGAGGGCTGACTGTCCTAGATTCTTTCACATGTTTCTGAAGAGAAGGATTCTCACCCAAAATGAATGATCAAACCTCCACCTCATAGTATTTGGACCATCCTCAATATAGCCTCATGACCAGGAGGGTACCAGGTTCTGGGACACTCATGGTGACAAGGAACAGAGTGATCAACACACCCCTCCATCTTTATGCTGAACATCATCTCTTCTCCCTTAAAGCTCTGGTACCATCAGCCCCAGCCTTGGGTGAGAGCCTTACCTTCTTTCTACACTTAAGCATTAATTAAGGCATTTCACTCAATACCAATGTGGTTATTTTACCAGAAGAAAAAAATTGGTTAAACAAAATGTTCCTCACTTTGCTAAACTCTAAAAGAGTGGCTGCCAATCCTGGCTGACTATCAGAGTCATTGTTGAGTTTTCTAAAAATTGAGATTCCTGGGACCAAAGCTGGTGGTCCTGATTCTGTAGGTCCCTTATGTCATTCTGACTATCAATTAGGTTTTAGAATCATCACTATGAAGCACTGTAAAAATATATGGTATGATATTTGAAACTAAGGAGCTTTCTTGTATTGGGTTTGACACTCATCCTTGCAGTGTTGGGTACTGTCCTTCTTTGTTTTCCTTGACACTGTAAGCATATTAAAAGGAGAAACTGTCTCACTTATATTTAAGCCTCACTATATCATCACTTTTGATATTTTGTGCATAGTGTGCACCCAACAAATGTGACTGGGTTTGACACAACACCGCAAAGGAGAAGGGTAGGGATTTGGGACCAGCACATCTGGGAGGTTCACCTGGAATCTGAGTCTTGCTTTCAGACACTGAGGGAACTGTGCCTCCCATTTCTCCTGGAAACCATCTTGTAGGTCAATCAGGAGCACTGCTCTCTCACAAGAATCAGGGAATAGTCAGTATGATAGGTCAGTGGGATGGTCAGATTAAAACCTGTATTTTAGCTACATAATAAAAATATTTCTAATGTAATATTAGACATTCACATAAATTCTATGCCAATATTTATCAGATAAAGTTTGAGAATAAGAAGAGACTCGATGTAGATTAAAAATTCAATATTGCTTTGATTTTCAAATCAAAACAACAGTGAAGTATCACCTCACACCAATCAGAATAGCCATCATTAAAAAATCTACAAATAATAAATGCTGGAGAGGGTGTGGAGAAAAAGGAACCCTCCTACACTGTTGGTGGGAATGTAAATTAGTGCAGCCACTATGGAGAACAGTATGGAGGTTCCTTAAAAAAACTAAAAATAGAGCTACCATATGATACCACAATCCCACTCATGGGCATATATCCAGATAAAACTATAATTTGAAAAGATACATGCACCCCAATGTTCATAGTAGCAGTATTTACAATAGCTAAGACATGCAAGCAACCTAAGTGTCCATCGATAGAAGATGTGTATGTGAAGATACACACACACACACACACACACACACACACACACACACACAATAGAATACTACTCAGCCATAAAAAATAAAGAATGAAATAATGCCATTTGTAGCAACATGGATGGACCTAGAGATTATCATACTAAGTGAAGTAAGTCAGAGAAAGACAAATATGATATCGCTTATATGTGGAATCTAAAAAAATGATAAAAATGAACTTTACAGAACAGAAATAGACTCACAGACATAGAAAGCAAACTTATGGTTACCAAAGGGGAAAGTGGTGGGGAGCGATAAATTAGGAGTTTGGGATTAAAATATATACACTACTATATATAAAATAGATAACCAACAAGGACCTACTGTATAGCACAGGGAAGTGTCTTCAATATCTTATAATAACCTATAATAACCTATAATGGAAAAGAATCTAAAAAAATAATATATATATATGTCTATATATATCTATATATCTATCTAGATATATAGATATATATATCTGTATCACTTTGCTATACACCTGAAACCAACTCAACATTGTAAATCAACTATATTTCAATTAAAAAAAAGAAAAAATTCAATATTGCTACTGGAGACAACCAAGGAATAAATATGCTAGCACATATTTTCCTCTATTATAAATTATATTAAATCTTGTGCTTTTCTACTGTAGTAAATATTCAGCAAGTAATTCTTACTTATATCTTAAGTCAAGACAAATAGAAATCTTGACAGATAAACATAACACTTAAATAAGTTTTTTTTTTGGATAGTTGGAAGTAGTATTTATTTGGATACTTCATTTAGGATAAAATGATGAATACTAAAGTGAACACAAATACATATAATATTTTATGAAAATATTCAGATTCTTGATAATTTAATCTTTCAAGTGAATTATAAACTCTTAGAAATCTGGGGTACAATTCTATGGGAGTTATTTAGAGAAAACTCACTTTTTTATAATTTTTCAATTTGTGGAGTTATTGTTGTCTACATTTTGCCAATTATTAGTCAATTTTTTAAATTAATGGTCTCAGCTAGTAAAGCAGAGGACCTTTTTGTGGGCTATTTAATATCTTCACTTCTTAAAGTAACAATTAACATTCGGTGCAATTTATCAAGTATTCAATTTGCTGCCAGGAAGTAGTTTGCTCCTAGGGAAAATTTATCTCTCTGAGTTCTAATTTCAGTTCTCTATTCAATAAACAATGTGCACACAATTAAAAGCAAGTGAAAAATATGTTTACTTACAGAAATATGAAATATAACAGAAGTTGGAATTGGAAAGGCTCTTAGGGATCTATGTGACACCTTCATTTTGCAAATGACAAGATTAAAGTTTAGGGTATTTAAATAACTTTCCATAGGCTATGCACCTAATTATTGGCAAAGCAGGAGTAGAATCCAAGTTTCTTGATATCCAGTCCATTTACCTATCAGTATAGTAGCATATTTCAAATTCTGATACTTAACAATGCTGGCAGTAAACTAGATGATTCCAGGTGGATATGGATGAACACTAAAAATTATTATGCATTCACTTTAAAATGCATTGGGAACTTCTGGCTTCTGCTTAGGATATAAAAATCTGAGAAAGGGATTGCTTATACCCTAACAAACAGAAACAGAAAGATTAACTACATTTTCTTGAATCCATCAGAGACGAAGTTGCAAGTCCACCAACTAGCCTGAATGCAAAGGAAAGACAGGTACTTTCAAGGAGATACAGGCCTTATGCACTGACTTATGGGAAAGATCACATGTGGAAGATGGGGCTTCCATGCATGCTGGTAGGAGAAATTCAGCTAAAAATTTTAGTGAAAAGCTGCTAAAAGTGGAGTATGGGCAAGTATGAGAGTATAGAACCCCTCAGAGCTGAAGATGCAAGGGGAATTTGCACCCACCCAGAGGCTCTTCTCCACAGCTCTCCACTGGATGCCCACAGAAAGATTGGGAAGAGGTAAGAACAGAAAGGAAGCTTCCCTCATGGTCCAGGTGTGGAAAAGGGGAAGGGCCACTACTAGGGGAAAGACAAAAAGTCCACCTGGATGCTTCTCCCCATGGGAAAAAAAAGCACCTTGAGCTACTGAGGGATAGGCAGCAAATCCTGCCACATCCAGGTCACAGGTCAAGACTCACTGTGGCTTGCAAAACGGAAAAGGAAAAAACTCTCTACATCTTGGTAAGGGCAGGAAATCTCCCGGGCCCAGGCCATAAGATATCTTTTACCACTGAGGGAGGGGAAGGATCACTAAAAGACCTGAGATGCAGTGATACAGAGCTTACCTAAGACTGAACCTGAATCAAGGCAATGGTGGACCCTGCTTCCCTCTACCATCAGACTAGCAACAATGTAGTAACAAGCAGAATGGGTACTTTACCACTGTGGTCTTGCTCACAGAAATCTATAACTCCTTCTCATAAGAGAAACATCAGACAAATCTAAGTTGAGATACAGTCTACAAAATATCTGACCCATATTCCTCTGAAATGTCACTGTTATCAAAACAGTGGAAGTTAAGGGGATATGATGACTAAACATAATGTGGTAACCTGGATGGGATCCTGGAACATGAAGGAGAAATTAAGTTAAAACTAAGGAATTCCAAATAAACCATGGCCTTTAGTTAATATTAATATATCAGTATTGGTTCATTAATTGTAACAAATGCATCATACTAATGTAAGATGTTAAAAATAGGGGAAATTGGATGTGGGGTATATGGGAACTCTTTGTACTATCTTCACAATTTTCTTATAAATCTAAAACTCTTCTAAAATAAAATGTATATTTAAAAAATTTCATTTTAAATCTCATTTAAATAATTATACAAGTAGTATGCAGAAATGATTAAAAATATTTGAAGATCATACGGAAATAACAGGTTTGGGAAATGTGGCATTTAAAACAGTTAAGTGACTATATTATGCCATGTTATTTGTCAATTTATTTATTTATTTACTTAATTTTTTTTTTTTTTTGCTTTTTTTTAACATCTTTATTGGGGTATAATTGTTTTACATTGTTGTGTTAGTTGCTGCTGTATAACAAAGTGAATCAGCTATACGTATACATATATCCCCATATCCCCTCCCTTTTGCGTCTCCCTCCCATCCTCCCTACCCCACCCCTCTAGGTGGTAGGTGGTCACAAACCATGAGCTGATCTCCCTGTGCTATGTGACTGCTTCCCACCAGCTATTTATTTTACATTTGGTAGTGTATATATGTCAGTGCTACTCTCTCACTTCGTCCCAGCTTATCCTTCCCCCTCCCCGTGTCCTCAAATCCATTCTATACATCTACGTCTTTATTCCTGTTCTGCCCCTAGGTTCTTCAGAACCAATTTCTTTTTTTTTTTTTTTAGATTCCATATATATGTGTTAGCAAATGGCATTTGTTTTTCTCTTTCTGACTTACTCCACTCTGTATGACAGACTCTAGGTCCATCCACCTCACTACAAATAACTCAGTTTTGTTTCTTCTTATGGCTGAGTAATATTCCATTGTATATATGTGCCACATCTTCTTTACCCATTCATCCGATGATGGACACTTAGGTTGCTTCCAAGTCCTGGCTATTGAAAACAGTGCTGCAATGAACATTGTGGTACATGACTCTTTTTGAATTATGGTTTTCTCAGGGTATATGCCCTGTAGTGGGATTGCTGGGTCATATGGTAGTTCTATTTTTAGTTTTGTCAGGAACCTCCAAAATGTTCTCCATAGTGGCTGTATCAATGTACATTCCCATCAACAGTGCAAGAGGGTTCCCTTTTCTCCACACCCTCTCCAGCATTTATTGTTTGTAGATTTTTTGATGATGGTCATTCTTACTGGTGTGAGGTGATACCTCATTGTAGTTTTGATTTGCATTTCTCCAATGATTAGTGATGTTGAACATCCTTTCATGTATTTGTTGGCAATCTGTATGTCTTCTTTGGACAAATTTCTATTTAGGTCTTCTGCCCATTATTGGATTGGGTTGTTTGTTTTTTTGATATTAAGCTGCATAAGCTGCTTGTATATTTTGGAGATTAATCCTTTGTCAGTTGCTTCATTTGCAAATATTTTCTCCCATTCTGAGGGTTGTCTTTTCATCTTATTTATGGTTTCCTTTGCGGTGTAAAACCTTATTTATTTATTTATTTATTTATTTTTGGCTGTGTTGGGTCTTTGTTTCTGGGCGAGGGCCTTCCCTAGTTGTGGCAAGCGGGGGCCACTCATCATTGTGGTGTGCAGGCCTCTCACTATCGTGGCCTTTCTTGTTGCAGAGCACAGGCTCCAGACACGCAGGCTCAGTAGTTGTGGCTCACAGGCCTAGTTGCTCCGTGGCATGTGGGATCTTTCCAGACCAGGGCTCGAACCCGTTTCCCCTGCATTAGCAGGCAGATTCTCAACCACTGCGCCACCAGGGAAGCCCTGTGCAAAACCTTTTAAGTTACATTAGGTCCCATTTGTTTATTTTTGTTTTTATTTCCATTTCTCTAGGAGCTGGGTCAAAAGGTATCTTGCTGTGATTGATGTCATAGAGTGTTCTGCCTATGTTTTCCTCTAAGAGTTTTATAGTGTCCAGCCTTACATTTAGGTCTTTAATCAGTTTGGAGTTTATTTTTGTGTATAGTGTTAGGGAGTGCTCTAATTTCAGTCTTTTACATGTAGCTGTCCAGTGTTTCCAGCACCACTTATTGAAGAGGCTGTCTTTTCTCCATTGTATATTCTTGCCTCCTTTATCAAAAATAAGGTGACCATATGTGTGTGGGTTTATCTCTGGGCTTTCTATTCTGTACCATTGATGTATATTTCTGTCTTTGTGACAGTACCATACTGTCTTGATTACTGTAGCTTTGTAGTATAGTCTCAAGTCAGGGAGCCTGATTCTTCCAGCTCCGTTTTTCTTTCTCAAGATTGCTCTGGCTATTCAGGCTCTTTTGTGTTTCCATACAAATTGTGAAATTTTTTGTTCTAGTTCTGTGAAAAATGCCTTTGGTAGTTTGATAGGGATTGCTTTGAATCTGTAGATTGCCTTGTCCAGTTATTTTTTTAAATTCTGAATTTCTCAGTCCTGGGTTTATATTTTTACTCAGTTCCTTAATGGTGTTTTATGGTTTCACAGCTCAACAATATAACTCTCCTTCTGATTGGAAGCTTCATTAGGGCAAAACATATATGCTTATTCAATTTCCTTGGGGTCCCCTATGACAATGTTCAAAATGGATATGGAGCATTTATTCATACAATCAGTTTGTACAAAGATGAATGCTTCCTTGTGCTTTTCTTTAATTTTACATCACTAATTTATCTCAAGTGTTGAGAAGCCCAGATTATTGCTACATTTTCCTTTGGAGTGACTAACATTTTGATAATTGATAATCACAAAATTGTCACAGGGAGTTTTTCTGTGATCACTTGTATTGCTTTATACTGAGATCAAGGTAGGTGAATCTCTTAATCTCTGCCAGCTCTCGGTAGATCTGTTTAGAGCTGGGAGAGCAAATATGTATCATTTTGTAGTTCAGTTCTAATCCCTTGGCATGGCTGCCTAGAAGTCTGTTCTGAGGATTCTACCACCATGAATGCCGTGACCAATTTAAGAGTGAAGGAGAGAGTGATTATGTCATGAAGGCTCATGTATCACATATCTGGCAAATTCAGCTAAGAGACTATTTGATACTAATAACTTCTCTCACTCTCATAAGGGGACTCTGAAAGCCTGAAAAACTTAAATAGTAATATATATAGATTTCAGTGGGCAAATTCAGACATTTTAGCCAGTGGTAGAGTGTGTGAGAGCTTTCTTGGCCTCCTTCAGTTCTTGCCACAAAGGTTACTAAATTTGCCTAATTGTGAGGCTGCTGTTTTGGGGTAGTATTTTTCATACATTTCCACCAAAATCTTTTATGAAACATACATGAAACTCAATTTTTAGACAAAAATTGTGAGTAAAAAATATTACATTATCATTACTGATGAAAAAAGACAATAAATTCACATGAACATAAAGAGGTAAAAAGTTCCATGTAATAGTATAGAATATTTTTTACTGGAAGAAGAGAGACCAAATGGCACTCTCTCAAATTAAAAAAATGTTTCCCAGTTAGCCTGGCAATGATCTCAGCCCTGGTTTCTGGGAAGGCTCTGAATCACCTCTCACTTACCGTATATTCTAATTTAAGTATGATTCATCCCAACTGAGGCCAAAGGCAGTCAATTATCTCCCTGTGGTACCTCACCTGCCATCCCGCTCATTCTTGACTGAGAAAGATACTGCTGTGATCACCTACCTGGTACCACTTCTCCAAAAATGTTTTAGAATTTCCATTTACAGGAACTGTTTCCAAAAGACTAGTTAGTGAGCAAACTCTCCATCACTTGCATCACTTATCAGCTAGATTGTAAGCTCTTTGAGCACTGGGAAGATGTTTTATTTAGCATTACATCTCTGGGACCAAGGGCAAATAAATGAGATGATTCCTCCTCACACTGTTTCTATGTTGAGGGCTGCTTGGCTTCGGTATATGCAGGTCCCTCCCATCTGTCCATCTGTCTCTCCATCCATTCATCAAACTAATCAGCAAACATTTATTGAACATCTATACTATCAGGCATAAAGAGATGAATACATCAGTTTTTGTTTCCTCAAGAAGATCCCACTCTAGTGTGGAAGAATTATAATATAGTACCTCTACTTCAATTTTCTGTAGATAGATCAGAAGTGCAATTAGTGTCTGCTCATCATTCAGGAAAATTTTTTTTTGAATAGTAAAATATCTAAATGTCAATGCTTTTAAAAGAAACATTATTTCTGGGATGGTTTTTCCTGTAAATTGGGAGTCAAAGTAGAGGGAACTTATGGCTGACTATAAAGGGCTCTACAATTGAATAGCAAGCACCTGGATAAACATTGAGGCCAAGGAGGTAAGAACAGGAGTGCATCTCGCCCTGAACTCTGGCAGAAGCATGAGACTGATGGATGTGGTCCTTGCTTTGGAGAAAAACAGCCACTCTATCATTTTTTTTTTCCTTAGTAGAAATATCTGTTCCATTCATCAATCTGACAACTCAACACCAGAAATATCCTTGAAAACACATCCATCTCTCCTTGGACTCTGCAAAGATACTTTCCTTGGCAGCTGAGAAGTCAGCAAGTATACCTGTGGTGACATTGGCACCATGAGCAACAGAAACAGATGCAGAACCAAAGCTGCCCTGCACAGCTTGGAAGGATCAATGGGAAAGTACTTCTCCATTCATCACTTTGCAGTCTTGGGGCTTCCATAGTACTCTGCTCACCAGACAAACAGGGACTGTATTTGTTTGACTATATTAGGATGATACAGTCAGCAGACAGATTACAATTTTTGAATATCTTTCCTAATAGAGAAAACCAAATGTGAGGTAGTATCCACCCTTATTGAACACCTGTGCATTTTTCAAAGGAGATCATTTCTTGCATTCATTCATGATTGTTTTCTCATCAAATTAATTATTGAATACCAATCAGCTAGAGTTGGGTAGAGTGTTAGATGCTGTGACTTCAACAAGTTGAAAACATGTTTTTTTCTAGACAAGCTTTCATTCAGTAATTCTTTCATTCAGCATATATTATTTGAATGTCTATTATGTGCCATATACTATGTTAGGTTCGGAAGATATAATAGTAAACAAAACCAGACATGGCCAGGTGTCTGCCCTCATTATTTTGGACTTTTTCTTTTAATACTTTGCCGAGAACACTAATAAAATCTAATGGATTCTCTGTGGCTTGTAGGTGGAGCTGTAGGCTAAATGCTCCCAGCAGGGCAACCTATTCTTTCAGAACTAAAGAATCAAGGAGACAAAGAAGGAAGAAGCTTGTTTCCTGCATGGAGGAGTACTGGAAATGAAGGCTGTTAAATAAACGGATTAATCTGATATATATTTAAAATATCAGTATATTATGCTGAAACCTATATTAGGTTCAATGCAAAATAAATTTTGAAAAGTAAAGTTATAGATTTAAAACTAATAAAAATGTGGGAAACAATAACAAATATGTCCCTTTTTATCAGTATATTGCTTTCAGGACACTTTGTTTTTCACATTGAAATGACTGAAACAGTACAAAAAGAGCCTAAAAGGAATAGAAATGTGACACAGCTGGATTTCTTGTCATGGAAACTTCCCTCCAGCAGACAGTCTTGTTCCTTGACATTTGGCATCCCTAAATATCAGGGAAGGAAGTTAGAATTAGATATCCTAAGAGAACTTCACGACGGTGGAGGAGTAAGACGTGGAGATCACCTTCCTCCCCACAAATACATCAAAAATACATCAAAAATACATAGACATTTGGAACAACTCCTACAGAACACCTACTGAATGCTGGCGGAAGACCTCAGACTTCCCAAAAGATATATATGGTTTTTTTTCCTTTCTCTCTTTTTCTGAGTGTGTATGTGTATGCTTCTTCGTGTGATTTTGTCTGTATAGCTTTGCTTTCACCATTTGTCCTAGGGTTCTGTCTGTCCGTTTTTGTTTTGTTTTGTTTTGTTTTGTTTTGTATAGTTTTTAGTACTTGTTATCATCGGTGGATTTATTTTTTGCTTTGGATGCTCTCTTATTTCCTTCTTTCTTTTTTTAGTACTTTTTAATTATTTTATTTTTAATAATTTAAAAAATTTTTATTTAAATAAATTTATTAAATTTTATTTTTTCTTCTTTCTTCCTTTTTTCTCCCTTTTCTTCTGAGCCCTGTGGCTGACAGGGTCTTGGTGCTCTGGCCAGGTGTCAGGCCTGTGCCTCTGAGGTGGGAGAGCCGAGTTCAGGACATTGGTCCACCAGAGCCCTCCCGACTCCATGTACTATCAAACAACGAAAGATCTCTCAGAGATCTCCATCTTAATGCTAAGACCAGCTCCACTCAACGACCAGCAAGCTACAGTGCTGGACACACTATGCCAAACAACTAGCAAGACAGGAACACAACCCCACACATTATCAGAGAGACTGCCTAAAATCATAATAAGGTCACAGACACCCCAAAACACACCACCGGATGCGGTCCTGCCCACCAGAAAGACAAAATCCAGCCTCATCCACCAGAACAGAGGCGCCATTCCCCTCCACCAGGAAGCCTACACAACCCACTGAACAAACCTTAGCCACTGGGGGAAGACACCAAAAACAATGGGAACTACGAACAAGCAGCCTGCGAAAAGGAGACCCAAACACAGTATGTTAAGCAAAATAAGAAGACGGAGAAACACAAAGTAGATGAAGGAGCAAGGTAAAAACTCACCAGACTAAACAAATGAAGAGGAAATAGGCAGTCTACCTGAAGAAGAATTCAGAGTAATGATAGTAAAGATGATCCAAAATCTTGGAAATAGAATGGAGAAAATACAAGAAACATTTAACAAGGACCTAGAAGAAATAAAGAGCAAACAAACAAGGATGAACAACAGAATAAATGAAATTAAAAATTCTCTAGAAGGAATCAATAGCAGAATAACTGAGGCAGAAGAATGGAAAAGTGACCTGGAAGATAAAATAGTGGAAATAATGACCACAGAGCAGAATAAAGAAAAAGAATGAAAAGAATTAAGTACAGTCTCAGAGAACTCTGGGACAACATTAAATGCACCAACATTCGAATTATAGGGGTCCCAGAACAAGAGGAGAAAAAGAAAAGGACTGAGAAAATATTTGAGTCGATTATAGTTGAATAGTTCCCTAATATGGGAAAGGAAATAGTCAATCAAGTCCAGGAAGTGCATAGGCCCATACAGGATAAATCCAGGGAGAAACATGCCAAGACACATATTAATCAAGCTTTCAAAAATTAAATACAAAAAAAAAGTATTAAAAGCAGCAAGGGAAAAACAACAAATAACATACAAAGGAATCCCCATAAGGTTAACAGCTGATCTTTCAGCAGAAACTCTGCAAGCCAGAAGGGAGTGGCAGGACATATTTAAAGTGATGAAAGAGAAAAACCTACAACCAAGATTACTCTACCCAGCAAGGATCTCATTCAGAGTCAATAGAGAAATTAAAACCTTTACAGACAAGCAAAAGCTAAGAGAATTCAGCATCACCAAACTAGGTTTACAACAAATGCTAAAGGAACTTCTCTAGGCAGGAAACATAAGAGAAGGAAAAGACCTACAATAAAAACCAAAAACAATTAAGAAAATGGGAATAGGAACATACATATCGATAATGACCTTAAATGTAAATGGATTAAATGCTCCAACCAAAAGACACAGACTGGCTGAATGGATACAAAAACAAGACTCATATATATGCTGTCTACAAGAGTCCCACTTCACACCTAGGGACACATACAGACTGAAAGTGAGGGCAGGATGGAAAAAGATATTCCAAGCAAATGGAAATCAAAAGAAAGCTGGAGTAGCAATTCTCATATCAGACAAAATAGACTTTAAAATAAAGACTATTACAAGAGACAAAGAAGGACACTACATAATGGTCAAGGGATCAATCCAAGAAGAACATATAACAATTGTAAATATTTATGCACCCAACATAGGAACAGCTCAATACATAAGGTAAATGCTAACAGCCATAAAAGGGGAAATCGACAGTAACACAATCATAGTAGGGGACTTTAACACCCCACTTTCACCAATGGACAGATCATCCAAAATGAAAATAAATAAGGAAACACAAGCTTTAAATGGCACATTAAACAAGATGAACTTAATGGATATTGATAGGACATTCCATCCAAAAACAACAGAATACACTTTCTTCTCAATTGCTCATGGAACATTCTCCAGGATATATCACAACTTGGGTCACATATCAAGCCTTGGTAAATTTAAGAAAATTGAAATCATATCAAGTATCTTTTCTGACCACAACGCTATGAGACTAGATATCAATTACAGGAAAAAAGTCTGTAAAAATACAAACACATGGAGGCTAACAATACACTACTAAATAAGCAAGAGATCACTGAAGAAATCAAGAGGAAATCAAAAAATACTTAGAAACAAATGACAATGAAAATACGACAACCCAAAACCTATAGAATGCAGCAAAAGCAGTTTTAAGAGGGAAGTTTATAGCAATACATTCCTACCTCAAGAAACAAGAAACATCTCAAATAAACAATCAAATCTTACACCTAAAGCAATTAGAGAAAGAACAAAGAAAACCCACAGTTAGCAGAAGGAAAGAAATCATAAATATCAGATCAGAAATAAATGAAAAAGAAATGAAGGAAATGATAGCAAAGATCAATGAAACTAAAAGCTGGTTCTTTGAGAAGATAAACAAAATTGATAAACCGTTAGCCAGACTCATCAAGAAAAAGAGGGAGAAGACTCAAATCAATAGAATTAGAAATGAAAAAGGAGAAGTAACAACTGACACTGCAGAAATACAAAGGATCATGAGAGATTACTACAAGCAACTATATGCCAATAAAATGGACGACCTGGAAGAAATGGACAAATTCTTAGAAAAGCACAACCTTCTGAGACTGAACCAGGAAGAAACAGAAAATATAAACACACGAATCACAAGCACTGACATTGAGACTGTGATTAAAAATCTTCCAACAAACGAAAGCCCAGGACCAGATGGCTTCACAGGCGAATTCTAGCAAACATTTAGAGAAGAGCTAACACCTATCCTTCTCAAACTCTTCCAAAATATAGCAGAGGGAGGAACACTCCCCACCTCATTCTACGAGGCCACCATCACCCTGATACCAAAACCAGACAAAGATGTCACAGAGAAAGAAAACTACAGGCCAATATCACTGATGAACATAGATGCAAAAATCCTCAACAAAACACTAGCCAACAGAATCCAAGAGCACATTAAAAGAATCATACACCATGATAAAGTGGGGTTTATCTCAGGAATGCAAGGATTATTCAATATACGCAAATCAATCAATGTGATACACCATATTAAAAAATGGAAGGATAAAAACTAAATTATCATCACAATAGATGCAGAAAAAGCTTTTGAAAAATTCAACACCAATTTCTATCATAACCAATTTATGATAGAAACCCTCCAGAAAGTCGGCAGAGAGGGAACTTTCCTCAACATAATAAAGGCCATATATGACAAACCCACAGCCAACATCATTCTCAATGGTGAAAAGATGAAACCATTTCCTCTAAGATCAGGAAAAAGACAAGGTTGTCCACTCTCACCACTATTATTCAACATAGTTTTGGAAGTTTTAGCCACAGCAATCAGAGAAGAAAAAGAAATAAAAGGAATCAAAATTGGAAAAGCAGAAGTAAAGCTGTCACTGTTTGCAGATGACATGATACTATACATAGAGAATCCTAAAGATGCTCTCAGAAAACTACCAGAACTAATCAAGGAATTTGGTAAAGTAGCAGGATACAAAATTAATGCACAGAAATCTCTTGCATTCCTATACACTAATGATGAAAAATATGAATGAGAAATTAAGGAAAAAATCCCATTTACCATTGCAGGAAAAAGAATATAATACCTAGGAAGAAACCTACGAAAGGAGACAAAAGACTTGTATGCAGAAAACTATAAGACACTGATGAAAGAAATAAAAGATGACAGAAACACATAAAGAGGTATACCATGTTCTTGGATTGGAAGAATCAACATTGTGAAAATGACTATACTACCCAAAGTAATCTACAGATTCAATGCAATCCCTATCAAACTACCAATGGCATTTTTCACAGAACTAGAACAAAAATTTTCACAATTTGTATGCAAACACAAAAGACCCCGAATAGCCAAAGCAATCTTGAGAAAGAAAAACGGAACTGGAGGAATCAGGCTCCCTGACTTGAGACTATACTACAAAGCTACAGTAATCAAGACAGTATGGTACTGGCACAAAGACAGAAATATACATCAATGGTACAGGATAGAAAGCCCAGAGATAAACCCACACACATATGGTCACCTTATTTTTGATAAAGGAGGCAAGAATATACAATGGAGAAAAGACAGCCTCTTCAATAAGTGGTGCTGGCAAAACTGGACAGCTACATGTAAAAGAATGAAATTAGAACAGTCCCTAACACCATACACAAAAATAAACTCCAAACTGATTAAAAACCTAAATGTAAGGCCAGACACTATAAAACTCTTAGAGGAAAACATAGGCAGAACACTCTATGACATCAATCACAGCAAGATCCTTTTTGACCCAGCTCCTAGAGAAATGGAAATGAAAACAAAAATAAACAAATGGAACCTAATGAAACTTAAAACGTTTAGCACAGCAAAGGAAACCATAAAGAAGATGAAAAGACAACCCTCAGAATGGGAGAAAATATTTGCAAATGAAGCAACTGACAAAGAATTAATCTCCAAAATATACAAGCAGCTCATGCAGCTCAATATCAAAGAAAACACAACCCAATCCAATAATGGGCAGAAAACCTACACAGACATTTGTCCAAAGAAGATATACAGATTGCCAACAAACTCATGAAAGAATGCTCCACATCATTAATCATTAGGGAAATGCAAATCAAAACTACAATGAGGTATCACCTCACACCGGTCAGAATGGCCATCATCAAAAAATCTACAAACAGTAAATGCTGGAGAGGGTGTGGAGAAAAGGGAAACTTCTTGCACTGTTGGTGGGAATGTACATTGATACAGCCACTATGGAAAACAGTATGGAGGTTCCAGAAAAAACTAAAAATAGAACTACCATATGACCCAGCAATCCCACTACAGGGCATATACCCTGAGAAAACCATAATTCAAAAAGAGTCATGTACCATAATGTTCATTGCAGTACTATTTACAATAGCCAGGACATGGAAGCAACCTAAGTGTCCATCATCAGATGAATGGATAAAGAAGGTGTGGCATATATATACAATGGAATATTACTCAGCCATAAAAAGAAACGAAATGGAGGTATTTGTAGTGAGGTGGATGGAGTTAGAGTCTGTCATACAGAGTGAAGTAAGTCAGAAAGAGAAACACAAATAACATATGCTAACACATATATATGGAACCTAAAAAAGAAATGGTACTGATGAACCTATTGGCAGGACAGGAATAAAGACGGAGACATAGAGAATGGATTTGAGGACACAGTGGGGGAGGGGGAAGCTGCGGCAAAGTGAGAGTAGCATCGACATATATCCCTACCGAATGTAAAATAGTTAGCTAGTGGAAAGAAGCAGCATAGGACAGGGAGATCAGCTCGGTGCTTTGCAATGACCTGGAGAGGTGGGATAGGGAGGGTGGGAGGGAGGGAAGCTCAAGAGGGAGGGGATATGGGGATATATGTATGCACATGGCTGGTTCACTTTGTTGTACAACAGAAACTAACACAAT
Organism: Balaenoptera musculus; assembly: GCF_009873245.2. NCBI lineage: Eukaryota > Metazoa > Chordata > Mammalia > Artiodactyla > Balaenopteridae > Balaenoptera > Balaenoptera musculus. Next base: position 78,794,862 of record NC_045789.1, on the reverse strand, counting down.
ATTGTGAAGCAATTATACTCCAATAAAGATCTATTAAAAAAAGAAGAATTAGATTTCCTTCATCTTACACTGCTAGTAGAGGATAGAAATTTAAAAATAAATAGATAGGTTTTAAGTAGAGGCCACAGTAAGATAGTGACATGAAGAAAATAAAAGATATGGCTGGTTTTTATGACTATTTCTGACTTTTTTTAAATAAGAAAAGCTGGAAAATGTGTTGTGAGATGACAAATAAAATCTATTACATGAGACTGAAAGGGGAAAATTCTAAATAATAGGAGAGGTCACTCCAAATGTTCTCCTCACTATCCCACAAACACATTACATATAGCACTGGCCCATTGCACATGCTACCTATCTGTACTTGGAATAAACTCTTCCCTTCAGACCTCTAGCCAAAAGAAATATTTCTCAAATCTTTTCTCCTTCATGGCTCTTCCAACCACAGTGATCTCCTTTGAACTCATTATACTTGTCTCTATCACCCATTTCTCTGTCTAACCAAATGTTCCTTTGTGATTTCTTTTAGATCACTCATTTGGTATCACCATTAAAGAGTCCAGACTAAGACCAAGATGGAGTTGCTTATGCTAAGCTCCACATCAGCAAACCAGAACTTAGCTAAGTTTATATGCTCAGCTCTCCAAGAAAAGGAAAGCCAAGGTCAACCAATCAGTGTTTGCCTGCTCAGCAGAAATTTGCTGACATGGCTGAAACACTTCTCTTTGCTCAGTGTAAGGAAGGTAACCCTGTTTTAACCAATCAGCAAACACCCAGGATAACTTCCTTGTTTCTGCTCACTGTGGCCTACAAAATTCTCTCACTTTGTACAACTCTTCCAAGTTCCTTTCTATTTTCTACACTGGACACTTCCCAATTTATGAATAATAGAATAACCAACCAGATCTTTTCAAATTTTATAATTGTTGGACTTTTCCTTTAACATTATTTAGCTCTTCCAGGCATATATATCTCATATTTTCCCCCCATCTCCATCATAAACTTTTAGGGATCAGCGATGCCTCTTCCACATTTTTCTCTATCACATGGACGAGGCAGAGAATCAATACTTAAATCACTCTATGACCTTAGATAACTCAGGAACTACTCACTACATTTGGACCAAGTGAATTTAGAAGTCAGCTAGAGCAGCATGCAAACTTGCAGATCCCATCTGGACCTCATATGGCATCCTTTGTCCTACTTTGGCTTCTTTTGTGAATAATTTCTGGATCATCACAATAAATATTTGTTAACAATTAAATAAAGAAATGAGTGAGTTGTGTCCCATTTGGCAATCTTGTTATGGCTCCAAATATATGTAATATTTTGGATACTTCAGATGAGAAAAATTTGGGGGGGATGTTTATTTAGTTAGAAGGCTTGAGAGGGACTACAGTAATTTTTCCAACCTCTTGTCAAATGTGCAAAATGTTGCAACTTAGCTTTTGCTCAAGATAATGCCTTGTCAGAATTCTGTAGAATCGAGTAGCGTACTTTTTCCTATTTCCTTCAGCCCATCCTTCATGTTTTACCCCTGTCTTTACTGAGAGGAGTGCAATCCAAATGAATTAGTCTTTTCTATCTTCCAAGGTGATACTGCACTGCCATTTTACTCCAACTTTACTGCCCATTTTAGAGTCCTTTTTTCCTTCTTAAGCTTTGATATTGTAGTTACTTGAAATTCTAATAACAGTATATCCAAGAACTTGCCTAGTACAAAGTAGAAATAACACAAACACTGCCAAATTCATTGCATCTTTCTTTAAAATTTCAGAAGACCCACGAGCCTCTTGATACATTTTAACACAATTACTATGAACATAAATTACATGTGCCTTAGGAAAGAAAACAAGTGCTTTGATCTTTCTATTTATTTGATAACTGTATACATGAAGATTTAATAATTTATTTTACTGGGATAAGGAACATTTATTATCCTAATATCGATTGAAAAGATGACACAGGCAAACTAATAGCTAACATCATACTCAACAGTAAAAAGCTGAAAGCTTTTCCTCTACATTCAGGAAAAATTCAAGGATGCCCACTCTCGCCACTTTCATTCATCATAGTTTTGGGAGTCCTAGCTGGAATGATTGGGTAAGAAAAATAAATACAAGGCATCCAAAGTCTAAAGGAAGAAGTAAAACTGTCACTATTTGCAGATGACATGTATATATAGAAAAACCCTAAAGACCCCATGAAAAAACTGTTAGAACTAACAAACAAGTTAAGTAAAATTGCAGGAAACCAAAATCAATACAGAACATACTCCCAAGTTCACTGCAGCATTTTATTTATGATAGCTAAGGTGCGGAAACAACCTAAGGGTCCATTGATGGATGAATGGATAAAGAAGATGTGGTATACATATACAACGGAATACTATTCAGCTACAAAAAAGAAGGAAATCTTGCCATTTGTGACAATTTGCATGGACCTTGAGGGCAAATGCTAAATGAAATAAGCCAGACAGAGAAAGACAAATACGGTATGATGTCACTTATATGTAGAATCTAAAACAAAATAAAACATAACCAAGCTCAGAGAACAGATTGCTGGTTGCCAAAGGCAGGGGCTGGAAGGGGATGAGGTAGATGAAATGGGTGAAGAAGGTCAAAAAGTACAAGCTTCCAGTTATAAAATTAAAAAGTAATGGGGATTTAATGTACAGCATGGTGACTATAGTTAATAATATTTGTATTAATTGTATTACATATTTGAAAGTTGGTAAAAGACTAGATCTTAAAAATCTTCATTAAAAGAAACAATTTTGTAACTTGTTTGTATGGAGATAGATGTTAACTACACTCATTGTGGTGATCATTTTGCAATACATACAAATAATATAGAATCATTATATTGTACATATGAAACTAATATAATGGTATATGTCACTTATACCTCAATAAAAAATGATACAAACAAAAATAATAGTTAACATACATCAAGTGCTTGAATCTTCTAATTATTTTACATGTATTATCTCTGTTGTCGATTCTCTCAAATACCCAGTGAAATCCTACTTTTTTATTGTTGCTATATAGATAAGGATTGAGATATACAGAAGTTAGTTAAGTAAGTTGCTCAAAGCACACAGTTGTATATTGCAGCCAATATACAAATCCATGCATTCTGACTCTGGAATTCAGGATCTGCCTTCTGACAGCAGGAATTGGTTGTTCCTTCTGGCTTACAAGAGCTGATTCTTAAATTTTCAGGAATTTGGTGAGCCAGTTGATATCATACTGGTAGCTTGAAATTGGCCATGGTGAGTGTTGTAGGCAGAAAAATGGCCTCTCAAAGTTGTCCATGTCCTAATCCCTGGAACTTATGAACACGTTATTTTACATGGCAAAAGGAACTTCTACATGTTTTTATGGATACTGGCCCTGGGAAGATTACCTTAGATTGTCAAGGTGGGTCAATCTGATCACATGAATCCTTAAAAGTAAAGAACTTTCCCCACCTGTCATCAGAGAAAGAGATGTAGAAACAGAAGCTGGGTCAAAGAGGTGAGTGTGAATAGGAAATTGCTATGGCAACAATAGAAAACTAAGGAGTTGATTGGGAGTTTTTACACCACAGAAATCAGCAAATGGTATAAACTGGATTTTATGGATTTTTTTTTTTGAGAGACACTTTAAACACTTACCAGCACATCACTGCTCTTAAACATTATACTATACTGTATTCTATCAAATAGATGAAGAAATAGAAATATCAAGGTTAAGTAACTTATTCAAAAGACAGAACAGAAATTCAATTGTCTGTATAAAACTGTTTGTTAGAAGCAAGAAGAACAATAATCCTGCAACCTGTGGAACAAAAACCACTTTCACAGAAAGATGGACAAGATGAAAAGGCAGAGGGCTATGTACCAGATGAAGGAGCAAGATAAAACCCCAGAAAAACAACTAAATGAAGTGGAGATAGGCAACCTTCCAGAAAAAGAATTCAGAATAATGAGAGTGAAGATGATCCAGGACCTCAGAATAAGAATGGAGGCAAAGATCGAGAAGATGCAAGAAATGTTTAACAAAGACCTAGAAGAATTAAAGAACAAACAAACAGAGATGAACAGTACAATAACTGAAATGAAAACTACACAAGAAGGAATCAATAGCAGAATAACTGAGGCAGAAGAACAGATAAGTGACCTGGAAGACAGAATGGTGGAATTCACTGCTGCGGAACACAATAAAGAAAAAAGAATGAAAAGAAATGAAGACAGCCTAAGAGACCTCTGGGACAACACTAAACGCAACAACATTCGCATTATAGGGGTCCCAGAAGGAGAAGAGAGAGAGAAAGGACCAGAGAAAATATTTGAAGAGATTATAGTCAACAACTTCCCTAACATGGGAAAGGAAATAGCCACCCAAGTCCAGGAAGCACAGCGAGTCCCATACAGGATAAACCCAAGGAGAAACACGCCGAGACACACAGTAATCAAACTGGCAAAAATTAAAGACAAAGAAAAATTATTGAAAGCAGCAAGGGAAAAATGACAAATAACATACAAGGGAACTCCCATAAGGTTAACAGTTGATTTCTCAGCAGAAACTCTACAAGCCAGAAGGGAGTGGCATGATATACTTAAAGGGATGAAAGGGAAGAACCTACAACCAAGATTACTCTACCCAGCAAGGATCTCATTGAGATTTGATGGAGAAATCAAAAGCTTTACAGAAAAGCAAAAGCTAAGAGAATTCAGCACCACCAAACCAGCTCTACAACAAATGCTAAAGGAACTTCTCTAAGTGAGAAACACAAGAGAAGAAAAGGACCTACAAAAACAAACCCAAAACAATTAGGAAAATGGTCATAGGAACATACATATCGACAATTACCTTAAACGTGAATGGATTAAATGCTCTAACCAAAAGACACAGGCTTGTTGAATGGATACAAAAACAAGACCCATATATATGCTATGTACAAGAGACTCACTTCAGACCTAGGGACACATACAGACTGAAAGTGAGAGGATGGAAAAAGATATTCCATGCAAATGGAAATCAAAAGAAAGCTGGAGTAGCTATACTCATATCAGATAAAATAGACTTTAAAATAAAGAATGTTACAAGAGACAAGGAAGGACACTACATAATCATCAAGGGATCAATCCAAGAAGAAGATATAACAATTATAAATATATATGCACCCAACATAGGAGCACCTCAATACATAAGGCAACTGCTAACAGCTATAAAAGAGGAAATCGACAGTAACACAATAATAGTGAGGGACTTTAACACCTCACTTACACCAATGGACAGATCATCCAAAATGAAAATAAATAAGGAAACAGAAGCTTTAAATGACACAATAGACCAGATAGATTTAATTGATATTCTTAAGCCATTCCATCCAAAAACAGCAGATTACACGTTCTTCTCAAGTGCGCATGGAACATTCTCCAGGATAGACCACATCATGGGTCACAAATCAAGCCTCAGTAAATTTAAGAAAATTGAAATCATATCAAGCATCTTTTCTGACCACAATGCTACAAGATTAGAAATCAACTGCAAGGGGAAAAAACATAAAAAGCACAAACACATGGAGGCTAAACAATACGATACTAAATAACCAAGAGATCACTGAAGAAATCACAGAGGAAATAAAAAAAATACCTAGAGACAAATGACAAAGAAAACACGATGATCCAAAACTTATGGGGTGCAGCAAAAGCAGTTCTAAGAAGGAAGTTTATAGCTATACAAGCCTACCTCAAGAAACAAGAAAAATCTCAAATAAACAATCTAACCTTACACTTAAGGGAACTAGAGAAAGAAGAACAAACAAAACCCAAAGTTAGCAGAAGGAAAGAAATCATAACGATCAGAGAGGAAATAAATGAAATAGAAACAAAGAAAACAATAGCAAAGGTCAATAAAACTAAAAGCTGGTTCTTTGAGAAGATAAACAAAATTGATAAGCCATTAGTCAGACTCATCAAGAAAAAGAGGGAGAGGACTCAAATCAATAAAATTAGAAATGAAAAAGGAGAAGTTACAACAGACACCGCAGAAATACAAAGCATCCTAAGAGATTACTACAGCAACTGTATGCCAATAAAATGGACAACCTGGAAGAAATGGACAAATTCTTAGAAAGGTATAACCTCCCAAGACTGAACCAGGAAGAAATAGAAATATGAAGAGATCAATCACAAGTAATGAAATTGAAACTGTGATTTAAAATCTTCCAACAAACAAAAGTCCAGGACCAGATGGCTTCACAGGTGAATTCTATCAAACATTTAGAGAAGAGCTAACACCCATCCTTCTCAAACTCTTCCAAAAATTGCAGAGGAAGGAACACTCCCAAACTCATTCTATGAGGCCACCATCACCCTGATACCAAAACCAGACAAAGATACTACAAGAAAAGAAAACTACAGGCCAATATCACTGATGAATATAGATGCAAAAATCCTCAACAAAATATTGGCAAACAGAATCCAACAACACATTAAAAGGACCATACACCATGACCAAGTGGGATTTATTCCAGGGATGCAAGGATTCTTCAATATACGCAAATCAATCAATGTGATACACCGTATTAACAAACTGAAGAATAAAAACCATATGATCATCTCAATAGATTCAGAAAAACCTTTTGACAAAATTCAACACCCATTTATGATAAAAACTCTCCAGAAAGTGGGCATAGAGGGAACTTACCTCAACATACTAAAGGCCATATACGACAAACCCACAGCAAACATCATTCTCAATGGTGAAAAATTGAAAGCATTTCCTCTAAGATCAGGAACAAGACAAGAATGTCCACTCTCGCCACTATTATTCAACATAGTTTTGGAAGTCCTAGCCACAGCAATCAGAGAAGACAAAGAAATAAAAGGAATACAGATTGGAAAAGAAGAAGTAAAACTGTCACTGTTTGCAGATGACATGATACTATACATAGAAAATCCTAACGATGCCACCAGAAAACTACTAGAGCTAATCAATGAATTTGGTAAAGTTGCAGGATACAAAATTAATGCACAGAAATCTCTTGCATTCCTATACACTGATGATGAAAAATCTAAAAGAGAAATTAAGGGAACACTCCCATTTACCACTGCAGCAAAAAGAATAAAATACCTAGGAATAAACCTACCTAGGGAGACAAAAGACCTGTATGCAGAAAAGTATAAGACACTGATGAAAGAAATTAAAGATGATACCAACAGATGGAGAGATATACCATGTTCTTGGATTGGAAGAATCAATATTGTGAAAATGACTATACTGCCCAAAGCAATCTACAGATTCAATGCAATCCCTATTAAATTACCAATGGTATTTTTTACAGAACTAGAACAAAAAATCTTAAAATTTGTATGGAGACACAAAAGACCCCGAATAGCCAAAGCAGTCTTGAGGGAAAAATATGGAGCTGGAGGAATCAGACTCCCTGACTTCAGAGTATACTCTAAATCTACAGTAATCAAGACAATATGGTACTGGCACAAAAACAGAAACATAGATCAATGCAACAAGATAGAAAGCTCAGAGATAAACCCACGCACCTATGGTCAACTAATCTATGACAAAGGAGGCAAGGATATACAATGGAGAAAAGACAGTCTCTTCAATAAGTGGTGCTAGGAAAACTGGACAGCTACATGTAAAAGAATGAAATTAGAACACTCCCTAACACCATACACAAAAATAAACTCAAAATGGATTAGAGATCTAAATGTAAGACCGACACTATAAAACTCTTAGAGGAAAACGAAGGAAGAACACTCTTTGACATAAATCACAGCAAGATCTTTTTTGATCCACCTTCTACAGTAATGGAAATAAAAACAAAAATAAGCAAATGGGACCTAATGAAACTTCAAAGCTTTTGAACAGCAAGGGAAACCATAAACAAGACGAACATACAACCCTCACAGTGGGAGAAAATATTTGCAAACGAATCAACAGACAAAGGATTAATCTCCAAAATATATAAACAGCTCATGCAGCTCAATATTAAAAAAACAAACAACCCAATCCAAAAATGGGCAGAAGACCTAAATAGACATTTCTCCAAAGAAGACCTACAGATGGCCAAGAAGCACATGAAAAGCTGCTCAACATCACTAATTATTAGAGAAATGCAAATCAAAACTACAATGAGGTATCACCTCACACCAGTTAGAATGGGCATCATCAGAAAATCTACAAACAACAAATGCTGGAGAGGGTGTGGAGAAAAGGGAACCCTCTTGCACTGTTGGTGGGAATGTAAATTGATACAGCCACTATGGAGAACAGTATGGAGGTTCCTTAAAAACTAAAAATAGAATTACCATATGATCCAGCAATCCCACTACTGGGCATATACCCAGAGAAAACCACAATTCAAAAAGACACATCACCCCAATATTCACTGCAGCACTATTTACAATAGCCAGGTCATGGAAGCAACCTAAATGCCCATCGACAGACGAATGGATAAAGAAGATGTGGTACATATATACAATGGAATATCACTCAGCCATAAAAAAGAACGAAATTGGGTCATTTGTTGAGACGTGGATGGATCTAGAGACTGCCATACAGAGTGAAGTAAGTCAGAAAGAGAAAAACAAATATCATATATTAACACATATATGTGGAACTTAGCAAAATGGTACAGATGCACTGGTTTGCAGGGCAGAAATTGAGACACAGATGTAGAGAACAAACGTATGGACACCAAGCAGGGAAAGTGGCAGGGGATGGTGGTGTGATGAATTTGGAGATTGGGATTGACATGTATACACTGATGTGTATAAAATGGATGACTAATAAAAACGTGCTGTAAAAAAAAATATATATATATATATACATATTATTCAAGTCATCGAATGATGGAATGACCCAGTTGTTAAAAACAAAACAAAAACTGTTATAATACATGTTTTTAATCTTTGCAATAACTGAGAAGTTTAATTTTTTTATTGCTGTAGAGTGTATTTATGTTAAATGTAATTAAGTAGAATCCTTTGCTATCACAGCACATCATTTCAGGGTCCCCTATTTTTTCTGAGTGCACCTTAGTTGATACATATCACTTTGTCTCCGAGAAATAGTCAGGATAGGATCCAAGGATATGTAGGCTATTTAAAGAAAATGAATCACTGAATGACTATTCATCTATCCATCCATTAATTTATGCATTCCAACAATAATCCAGTTACTTCTCCAATTTAACAAATACTTATTGTTGAGTTACTATATGCTCAGTTTTAGGTATTTGGTTATTAGTAGACAAAACAGTTAAAAAGAAACAACACAAAACCAAAAACTACCCTGCTCTCATAGAGCTTAAGTTCTAATGGAGTAATATACAAAAATCACCCCCAGACACAGAATATTAATTTGGAGAGTAGGGACTTTCACATACCTAGGTGTTGTCATTTTGGGAAAGTCTGTCCCAAATAAAGTGTGGAGCCCACCCTTGTAGTCTCCTGACCTTTCATCACCCTTCCTCCTTCTTCTATTACCCCTCCTCTCCTTTTGTTTCTTCCCCTTTATATAAAGTGGGTCTCCCTTAGAAAGTTATCCTTAAAGGTCCTGGTAAATAAGGATAGAGTTCAAATAAAGAGCCATTATTGAAGCCACTACTTAAAGAGGCAAGATCAAAGCTACGGGAATGACAAAGGATGGTGGGGACGCTCAAAAACTAACAATGGCAAGTTCCTGAACCCAGAAGGAAGAACCCTAGATAGGAGTTATGCTCATGGAGAGACACAGCCCCTGCCAAAGGCACAGCACCCAAGCAGGGAAGGAGTAAAGTAAAACACCATGATATCTCACTCCTCCTGCCACCTGTTCTGCTGCTGCCTCGCACTGGCCAACCCAACCAGAAGCCAGCCAGCAAGGGAGCCTGGGTGATGCAGTCTGCTGTGGTCAAGACCTGGGGTTGCAGAGGTCAGAGACTGGATCCAGATGAGAGGCAAATGGAGAGTTAGGAGTACAAAAGTAATTCTAATTATGTTGCAAATGGATAAACTATATTATTGCATATTAATAAGGGATATACCTTAAACTAAAGATATACTCTTCTAATAGTGTAACTTAAGGGAATGATAAGAAATATCTTGGGCTGGTGAGGGCTACCTCTTGACCCTCAGATCATATTGATCTCTTACAAGGTGCCATCCCTATCACACACCTTCTGTGTTACTAGAACTCACTGCTGCTTTCAGTCATTCACCAACTTTTAAGTTAGCTGCAGTTGCTGATTTGCCAAGTTAATGTGTTTTCAGAGGAAATACCATGGCACTCAAGAAAATAATCAGATACAGGAGATGAGGAGGTTAGGATGTCCCAATCAGACTGTCTTTTGGCCTCTTATTTATTAGTGTTTACTTATGTAAAATGAAATCCTGCCCTTTAAAGAATGGATCTATGGAACACTTTGGGTGAAAGGAAGCCTTCCGGTCCTGTGGGCATTGTCCTTACATGGGCAGCCTTAAGAAGTTACTCACTGATGTGTTTGGAGAAACATGAGCTCTTGTATCATGTACACTCTTAACCAGCAGATGTCATGCAAAGTCCTGTGCGTGTATTTTTCTACTTATTGCTGTCAGTAGAAGAGCAGTGTATGAAATCAAGGAAAAATTCTCATAGGCTTGAAATACCAAGAATTATCTCTGTTTTCTTTGAGAATAAACAGCAAGTTTAATAAAAATAGTTTATATTTTAATATATTTGAGGGGAAGAAGAGCAATATATTAAGATATCTAATATATTTGGTGAGAAGAGAAACTATCAGGAAAAGAAGTAATCAGATAGTCCCAGATTTGAATCTTAAAGTACAATTATTCTAATTATTCTCCATTGGCATTCTAGCCTTCACAGTTTAGTGAATATGGTGTTCCAAAATGTATGGAGGACAGGGTAAATTTAGAGTGCCTTTCACCTGCATTGATTCTGCTCCTTTGATCAACAGTCTGGGTATTTTAAAATCTAAATCATACAGGTTTATGACACAGTGCTCTAGACTGAAAACATGCTATTATTCCCACCAGACGTGCTTGTTAACACACAGAGAAGCTTCCCCACAGTCACACAGAACAGGACAGTCATACCCTGCTCTCAAACGGCTCACATCTTACTGGAATATTTTTCTCACTTCATACCACATTGATTGGGATTTTTTTCCACATTGAATCCCACTTTGTTCATTCTGTATACATAAAATCCCCTGAAAGTAATGCTTACTCCATTTTTTCCCTTTCTGCTAGTTGTATCATTTATAATCTTTGCATCACCCACTATTTTATACATTCGCTATTATCTTTCTCTCTTCCAGATCTAACAATGTCTAATGTCTAACAATTTGTTAGACATCACTGGGCTAAATGCTGGGTTTTGTGGTGCCCTAATGGCCATCTCCTAATTACTTGGGAAAAAATACAGTGTATCATTATAATCTAATATATGTGATTATGTTTTCATTCAAGTGAATGTGAAACATAATTTATACCCAGTGGATCAATAAACCAATTATAGAAGAATAAATGATCCATGCTAAGCACGCAGTGATTGTTGATGACAAATACTTAGGAAGATAAGTTTTCATTTTTTTCTTACATTTTACTTCAGAGTTACAGACCATATATTAGTCAGGATTCTCCAGAGAAATGGAACCAATATACATAGAAAGAGATTTATTATAAAAATGAGATCATGCAAATATGGAGGCTGACAAATTCCAAAATCTGCTACACACTACTATATATAAAATATATAAACAACAAGGACCTACTGTATAGCACAGGGAACTATATTCAATGTCTTGTAATAACCAACAATGGAAAAGAATCTGAAAAAAAAATATATATGTATATGTGTACAACTGAATCACTTTGCTCTACATTTGAAACATTGTAAATCAACTATACTTCAGTTAAAAAACAAAAAAACCTTAAACAAACAAACAAAAAAATTCCAAGATCTGCATTCAACAAGCTGGAGACCTAGGAGAGCCAATGGTGTAGATTTAGTTCAAAGCCCTTCAGCCTTGAAACCTGGGAAGAGCCAATGTTTCAGTTCCAGTTTGAAGGCAGGAAAAAGCCAATGTCCCAGCTCAAAGACAGTCAGGGAGGAGGAATTCTCTCTTAATCAGGGAGGCGTCAGCCCTTTTATTCTATGCAGGCCTGAATAGAACAACTGATTGGATGAGGCACATTCACATTATTGAGGGCAAACTGCTCTACCCAGTCCACTAATTTCAATGTTAAACTCACCCCAAAACCAGAAACACCCAGAAAAACATTTGACTGAGATAGCTGGGCACCCCATGGCCCAGGCTAATTGACACATAAAAATAAGCCATCATAGACCATAAGACACTTCTCCTCTTTGTTCAGTTTCCTTACTAGAGAATGAAGGGTTTATTCCAGGTCAGGGTTTCCAAATCTAGCTGAATTTCAGAATCACCTGGATACCTTAAAAACACCAATTTGTGGGGAACTTCCCTGGCGGACAGACAGTGGTTGGGACTCTATGCTTCCATTGCAGGGGGGCACGATCCCTGGTCAAGGAACTAAGATCTGCGCACGCCGTGCAGCCAAAAACAACAACAGCAACAGTGATTTTTGGATTTTTTGGTACTCACTTAACATCTACTGAGTCAGATTTTCTCTCTATGAATAGAGCCCAGGAATCAAGTCATTGTGATTCTATATTCTGCAGGTTGATGGTTGGAGCTCTATAAGTTATATTTCTCTATTGTCAGCTGGTTTCTTACCATTTCTCCCAACAGAGTTCACTAAGAAGAGACTGGAATGCAGGAAAAGGAAGAAAGGGATTTCTTCATTCCTATTTGCTTTCTATTCCCATCAGCATCACTCTAGAAGTGGTACCTTCTGGAAGAAAGTTGATTCTATTTTTCCATTTTTGTTGGCACTTCAGAACCAGTCTCATTCTGACCCCTGAGAACATCCAATTCACAGTTCTAGGTCTCAGTTCTCCAGCCCCCTCATCTGCTCCTCTGAGGCAACAGTGCAAATGGGCGATGGTTCTTCCTCTGCGATACGGAACCAAACCTTCTGGGTTCCTCCTCTGAGCTCCTGAGGTCCCAACACCAGATGATCAGCACGCCATCCTCAGGTGTCTGAGCCACATCTCCATGGCCACTCCTCTGAGCTGCTGGGTTCTGATAGCCCCAAACCCTTCCATTTGCTTCTCCCACTTATAGAGGTGGTAGCTGCTTCCTGCCTTTACTATCTGCTGTTAACCTTACTGTTGCTTTTGGCTGTTCCTGTCCTTCACCTGCTTCACCAATTCCATATCAAATCTTCTCCGTTGAAAGACTTCATTTGGTTTGTGTTTCCTGGCTGATCACTATCTGCTGCAAGTTAGTGAACCACCCATGTGAATGTCTAGGTGAAGAATTGTCCAGGCAGTGGAAGGAGCAAGTTCAAAGCTCATAAAGCAGAAGCACGCCTGGAATGTTTGAGAAACGGCAAGGAAGTCACTGTGGTTGGAGCAGAGTAAATGAGAAGAAAGTATTTAGAGATGTCAGAAAGGGCCAGATAGCGTACACCCTTGTAACTTACAGACGAAAAAAAATCTTTGGTTTTTATTTTGAGTGGGAAGGGACACCACTGAATCTACCAAAACCACTCCTCTTTAAAGCGAGGAGTGATATGACGAGAAATTTGTTGGAAAAGTATCACTGTGGCTGCTATAGTAAGAATACATTTAGGGGAACAAAAATAAAAACAGAGGTAACATTTAGGAGCCAATTGCAAGCATCTACACAAGAGATAATAGCGGTTTTTTCAAGGATAGCAACAGTGGAGGTAAAAATAACTAGAGAGCTTATGAATATATTTTGATAGTGGAACCAACCAGGTTTGACAATAAAGTGGATAAAAGAGGCATTAAGAACGGCTTCAAGGTTTTGGCCTGTGCAGTTGGAACAATGAAACTACCGTGAACAGAACGGAGCCATTTCTTTTTGTGCGGGTGGGGGACAGGCAGCAGGAGCTACGTTTTAAACAGGGGTCCCCAACCACCCCCCCCAGGCCGCGGACCGGTACCGGGCTTGCAGCCTGTTAGGAACCCGGCCGCACAGCAGGAGGTGAGCCGCGGTGAGCGAGCACAGTTTCATCGGCTGCGCCCCACCGCTCCCCATCGCTCGCGTTACCGCCTGAACCATCTCCCCGCCCACCCCGGCCGAGGAAACATCGTCTTCCACAAAACAGTCCCTGCCAAAAAGGTTGGGGACCGCTGTTTTAACATGTTCTATTAGACATCCAAGGTGTTAAGTAGACAGTTACGTATGTGGGTCTGAAGTTCAGGGTAGAGGTTCAAGATGGAGCTCTAAATGTGAGAGACTTCAGAAATATAAATGATATTTAAAAGGTACAGGAATGGATAAAGTAATCTAGGGAATATAGATAGAATAGTGGTGCAGGAGATGCCAATATTTAGAGATTGAGGAGACAAGAAGAAACTATCAAAAGTGACTGAGGATCCAAAAGAGTCGGAGGGATGTTAGGAGAACGTGTTATCCTGAAAGCCAGTGATGGAAGGAGGAGGTAGTATGAATAGTGGCAAGAGTTGCTGATAGGTCACCTGAGATAAAACACCAAGAACAGACAAAGTGGCTTTAGTAACATGAAGGTCATTGATAACCATGATAAAGGACAGTTTCTGTGGAGTGGGGGGGGGGGGGGCAAGTCTATTTAGAATGGGATTCAAAGAGAATGGAATTAGATACCCTGCAGTAAGAGAGTACAAACAACTTTTCCAAGTCATTTTCTCTCTTCCTTCCTTCCTTCCTTCCTTCCTCCCTCCCTTCCTTCCCTCCTTCCTTCCTTCCTTCTTCCTCCCTCCCTTCCTTCCCTCCTTCCTTCCTTCCTTCCTTCCTCCCTCTCTCCCTTCCTTCCCTCCTTCCTTCCTCTCTCTCTCTCCCTTCCTTTCCTTTCCTTTCCCTTCCCCCTTCCTTCCTTCCTCCCTCTCTCCCTCCCTTTTTCTCCCTTCCTTTCCTTCCTTCCTCTCTCTCTCCCTTCCTTTCCTTTCCCTTCCCCCCTTCCTTCCTTCCTTCCTCCCTCCCTCTCCCTCCCTCCCTCTCTCTCCCTTCCTTTCCTTTCCCTTCCTTCCTTCCTTCCTTCCTTCCTTCCTTCCTTCCTTCCTTCTTTTTAATGTAAAGGAAATGAGAGAAATAAGATGGTAAATAAAGTGGGAATGGGGATTGAGAACATTTTTTAAAAGATGGTAGAAAAAAGAGCATATTTGAGTGTTACTGGGAAAAATCCACTAGAGAGGACAATTTGATGTCCTTGATCTTGGGCATCAGTGGAGAGATTTGCTTTAGAAACATGGAAATTCATCTACGGTATTTTTAAGTCATAAAATATATTATTTCATCCCCCCACACTTAAAACCTATGAATGATTTTTCCTTGTTTTAGAAGAAAATCCACAATCCTCACCCTTGAGGATTCAAGGTTGAGCATGACCTGGGTTCTACCTCTCTTGCCTGCACCGTCTCTTACTGCTTCCCCTGCTGCACTAAACGCCAGCCAGTCTGGCCTCCTTTTTGTGTCTTGAACACATCAAGCTTTTTCTTGCTCCAGAACACTTGCACTTTGTTTTCCCTCTATCTGGTAAACTATTCTCTTGGCTTTTTAGGCTCCGTCTTTCACATATTTTAGGCTTCAGCCTAAATACTTCTTTTTCAGAGAATCCTTTCCTGATAACCTTATGGAAAGTATGTGCTTAGAAATTACTCTCTATCATTATGCCCTGCTTAATAGCATTTATCGCCATCCATAATTATCTTCTATGTATTTGTTTACTAGCTCATTTTTTTTCTCCCCAACCAAAATCTAAGTTCCGGCTGTATCTCTAACACCTAGAAAGTGTTAGGCTCACACAGTGACCAATAAATTGTCTGTGACATACGTAAATATTTATTAAAATAATAATCAAAACCTCAGGGTCCTGAAGTTCTTCAGCCCTCTAGGATGTTTATTACTTTTAATATACGTGCAACAATAATATGAGCTCCCATACTGCATAACTGCAAGAAGTCTAATTCTCTTCCTAAGTATTTCTGAGATCACTCCTTGTGTGTCCTAGAAATCCATTTTGTCTTGCTTATTACTTCCTTTCTGTCTTACAGGTTGCCTCCAGCTGTCTCATCACCACTTTCTCATTCCTGAACATACTTCATCCCAAAACATGGACACAGGCCCCTAAACATAGCTAGAGCGATACTCTTATCTTTATTATTTTAGTAACTCTTGGGGATAATCATAATGTTGGTAATAATAACGATAATACATTCAGCACTTGCTAGGACTAGACACTGTATATATATTCACTTACTTATCCCACCAATCCTATGATAAAGGTATTATTATTATCCCTGCTTTCTAGATAAGACACTGAAACATGGGGAAGATATATAAATTTCCCAAAGACATTTAACTAATAAGTGATCAACCCAGGATTCATTCCCAGGCAATCTGTCTGTAGAGTCCATTCTCTTAAATGGAAGGGAATTATAATCTAGATAAGGAAAGGTTAAAACTGGCTCTCTGATAATTTTCTTCCTCTAATGTGTTGGCTCATTATCTTTGATCTAAATTTTCCCACTAGACACATCTTTGTCAGCTGCTGGCTTATTTCCATATTACTGGGGCTTGATTCTCTTTCTTTGGAATAAATTCATCTTTTCTCAGCTCTTAATTCACCCTCCCTACTTGTTCTTAGCCATAGAAAATTAATGTATCCTAACAACATAATAATCTTTGCAAAGACTAACTCAACTCAAAATAAGCAGTCTTTTATATGATTAAATATTAGCAACAGCTTGGTCTGAAGCATGAGTGTTTTCACTTTCTCATGTCCTTATATATGCAAGGCTAAAAGAGTCATCAAAGAGGTCCTTAAAATAGCAAAGGGAGGATGTTGGCATTCACCCTAGAATTTAGAAATGGCTGTAGCCTTTAAAAGGGCACACTTTCGTCCCCACTTTATATGCTGGACACTGCAAGGGTTAGGTGAAACAACAATGGCATTTGCTACACCCAGGAAACTAACAGGAAGAGAGAAGAAAGCATGACACATGACTTCAAGTGTTATAAAGTATTACACGTAGACTCTGAGAGCTGGGAAATAACAGAAGGTTGTTCAGCAAAGGTTATGCTACAATGCCTAAGGAGAGAAGTAAAAATCAAAAGTGACTACCACAAGCCTTTAAGAGGGCATTCATGTGACAAATTGGGAGATGGGGGGCAGGGGTAAATGCTGTTGAATAATAAGGATGTTAGAAAAGACTGATTCTCATAGTCTAAGAAGGTAGAAACCTCTGATATATTGGAAACTCAACAGCACACCTGTCTTCCCTAAATGTTTTAAGGATGGTCCCTGCCTAGGTAAGTTGGAGATTAAAAAAAAATCATGATATCACTTTTCATGAACGTCATAAACCACATGACCTTACATTAACAACAAATACAAAAATAGCAATATAAGCAGCTGCCATTAATCAATTAATTATATAAAATGTAACTAAGCAGGGCCAGGAGCTGAGGTTCCAGCAATGAACAAAGCAGATAAAAAAATCCCTGCCTTCATGGATCTTATGTTTATGGAGTACTTACCGTGTGCCAGACATTGTGTACTGAGTTTTCATAGACATTCATTATTATTCCTCACAGCAACTTTTGAGGTCGTTTCTCTATGGCTCCTGGCCATGCTGACCAACAGTGACCTCAGGTTCTCCCCAGACATTTGGCTGTGGACTCACTGATTCAGACGCTACTCAGAAGCAATGGTTTCTCATAGCCTTCTCCACAAACGCTCCTTTCATGGTTCTACATCTATGGCTGGTAGGACATGGCTTCTCTAATTGACTGGCTGGTGACTCAACCTCTGATCCAACACCTCTTCTGGACCTGTATTTTTCAACAATTCTGTAAGGTCTACTTCCTATAATAACTCAAAAACACTCAGACTGACACTTCTCCACTTATTGAAACTGGGATGATTCACCAACAAAAGATGAATGCTAATTATTAGTAACATGAGAAGCAAGATGGAAATTATTTATTTCCAGACATATAATTCTCAATAAAATGTTTCTAATCTATTCTTAAGAAGTGTTGTCTCTAAAGACACCACCAGAAAACTAGAGCTCATCAATGAATTCGGTAAAGTTGCAGGATAAAAAATTAATATACAGAAATCTGTTGCATTTCTATACACTAACCACAAACTATCAGAAAGAGAAATTAAGGAAACAATCTCATTTACCATTGCATCAAAAAGAATAAATTACTTAGGAATAAACCTACCTAAGGAGGTAAAAGACCTGTACTCAGAAAACTATAAAACACTGATGAAAGAAATTGAAGATGATGCTGTGTTCGTGCATGGGAAGAATCAATATTGTTAAAATGACCATACTACCCAAGGCAATCTACAGAGTCAATGCAATCCCTATTAAAATACCAAGGGCATTTTTCACAGAACTAGAACAAATAAATTTAAAATTTTGTATGGAAACAAAAAGAACTCAAATAGCCAAAACAATCTTGAAAAAGAAAAATGGAGCTAGAGAAACCATGCTCCCTGACTTCAGACTACACTACAAAGCTATAGTAATCAAAACAGTATGGTACTGGCACAAAAACAGATACATAGATCAATGGAACAGAATAGAGAACCCAGAAATAAACCCACATACTTATGGTCAATTAGTCTACAACAAAGGAGGCAAAAATATACAATGGGGAAAAAACAGTATCTTCGATAAGTGGTGCTGGGAAAACTGGACAGCTACATGTAGATGAATGAATTTAGAACACCCTCTAACACCATATACAAAAATAAACTCAAAATGTGTTAAAGACCTAAATGTAAGACAGATATCTAAAACTCCTAGAAGAAAACATAGGAAGAATACTCTTTGACATAAATTGAAGCAATAATTTTTGGGTCTATCACCTAAAGCAAAGAAAATAAAGGCAAAAATAAATAAATGGGACCTAATTAGACTTAAAAGGTTTTGCACAGCAAAGGAAACCACTGACAAGACAAAAACACAACCTACTGAATGGGAGAAAATATTTGCAAATGATATGACTGATAAGGGCTTAACATCCAAAATATATAAACAGCTCACACAACTCAACACCAAAAAAACAAACAACCCAATTGAAAAATGGGCAGAAGACCAGAACAGACATTTTTCCAAAGAAGACATACAGATGGCCAACAGGCACACAAAAAGAGGCTCAACATCATTAATCATCAGAGAAATGCAAATTAAAACCACGACATACCACCTCACACCTGTCAAAATGGCAATCAACAAAATGACCACCAAAAACTATTGTTGGCAATGATGTGGAGAAAAGGGGACCCTCGTACACTGTTGGTGGGAATGTAAATTGGTTCAGCCACTGTGGAAAACAGTATGACAGTGTCTCATAAAACTAAAAATAGAACTATCATATGACTCAGCAATTCCACTCCTGGGTGTATATCCAAAAAAAAAACCCCAGTAATTCAAAAAGACACATTATCCCAATGTTCACAGCAGCATTATTTACAATATCCAAGATACGGAACCAAAGTGTTCCATATGGACAACCAAAGTGTCCATCAACAGATGAATGGATACAAAAGATGTGGTATACATACATACATACATAAAATGGAATATTACTCAGTCATAAAAAAGAATGAAATTTTGCCATTTGTAACAACATGAATGGACATGGTGGTTATTATGCTAAGTGAAATAAGTCAGACATAGAAAGATAAATACTGTATGATATCACTTTTATGCAGAATCTAAAAAATACAACAAACTAGTGAATATAACAAAATGGAGACAGACTCACAGATATGGAGAACTAGTGGTTACCAGTGGGGAAAGGGAAGGGAGGAGAGGAAAGGTAGAGGTACTGGATTAAGTGGTACAAACTATTATGTATACAATAACTAAGCTACAACAATATATTGTATAACACAGGGAATATAGTTAATATTTTCTAATAACTATAAATGGAGTATAACCTTTAAAAATTGTGAATCATTATGTTCTACACCTGTAATTTATATAATATTGTATATCAACTATATCTCAATTTTTAAAAAGTAATAAAAAAGTTTTTCCTATCTTGAAAAGATATCTCCACCCCCATGTTTATTGTAGCATCATTCACAATAGCCAAGACATGGGAACAACCTGTGTCCATCAATAAATGAATGAATAATACACACACACACACACACACGGAAGATTATTCAGTAGTAAAAAGAAGGAAATCACGCAATTTGTGACAACATGGATGGACCTTGAAGGCATTATGCTAAGTGAAATGAGTCAGACAGAGAAAGGCAAATTCCCTTTGAACTCAATTATATTTGGAATCCAAAAATGCTGAACTCATAGAGAGTATAAAACTCATAAAAGCAGAGTTGAATGATGGTTGCCAGGGGCTGGGAGCTGGGGGAAATGGAGAGATGTTGGTCAAAGCGTACGAACTTCCAGTTATAAGACAAATTCTGGGGATCTAATATGTAGCATAATGACTATAGTGAACAATACTGTGTTATATACTTGAAAGCTATGCTAAGAGAGTAGATTTTAAATGTTGCCTCCCCCACACACACACACAAAGTAATTATGGAAAAAATTTGTCCTGTTGGGAAAGTTAATATAATACACATGACTTGGTAGTTTAGTGGTTCAGATGCTTTTTAAAATTGTCCACCTTGCCTTCTGTTGATTTTAAAAAGCAATAGCCTGAAATTGACAAGTCTGTCCCAAATCCCAAAACAGGCTTGATTTTGCATGTAATACACAGGATTAAAAAATATTGATAAATATTTGACTCTGCTTTTTTTAAGCCTTTACTGTAGAACATAAAAAATTATTCAACTGAAATGAAATGCACCACAAGTTGTTTATGTAACTGTCTGAGGATAATATGTCAAAGAATATTATGATAGTAAACTGACAGGGAAAAATGATTTACTAGTCTCAATTTTGAAAGGATAAAAAAACTGTTGGAGATCATGTTTGAAATGTCATTCTGCCTCACTGAACTGCATAATTTTTATTAATAATTTATGATCATACTGATTTTTATTTAATGTGCACATTGGCTTTTATGAGCATGTTGGGAATTACTGCAAACTGAATTTCACATAAAATATACCTGTATTTCACAATACTTTGCTTTACGCATTTTAAGTACAGTACCAGATGTGTAGCTGATCCAATTTTTTTCACTTACTTTTTAAAATAAACAATTTTTGAAGAGTTTTGGATTAACATAAAAGTTGAGAATACAGAGAATTCCTATATAACCCAGGCCCAGTTTCTTATTCTTTAATAAGTAATAAGATATTACTAGCATCTTATATTGTTTGATACCTTTATTATAATTAACCAATATTGACATATTATTAACTGTAGTTTATAATTTATTCACATTTTCTTACTTTTATCCTGATGCCCTTTTTCTGTTCTTGGATCCCATCCAGAAAGCACATTACCTTTAGTCATCAGGTCTCCTTCGGCTCCTCTAGGCTATGACAGTCCCTCAGGCTTTCCTTGATTTTGATGACCTTGACAGTTTTGGGGAGTACCAGTCATGTATTTCGTAGACTGTCCCTCAGTTGGGATTTGTCTGATATTGTTCTTATGACTAGACTGGGGTTACGGGTTTTTGTGAGGAAGACCACAGAGGGAAAGTGCCCTTTTCATCACATCACATTAAGGATAAATACTATGAATGTGACTCATCACTACTGGTGTTAACCTCTATCACCTGGCTGAGATGGTGTTTGTCAGGTTTCTCCACTGTAAAGTTACTCTTTTTTCTTTCCATATTCTACTCTTTGAAAGGAAGTCGCTTCAGTTTAGTTTGCTGGGGCTACCATAACAAAGTACCACTATCTGGCTGGCTTACATATCAGACATTTATTGTCTCACAGTTCTGGAGGTGAGAAAATCTGAGGTCAAGCAGTCGGCTCGTTCTGAGTGTGGTGAGGGAGAATCTGTTCCATGCCTTTCTCCCAGCTTCTGGTGGTTCGCTGGCATCTTTCAAGTTCTTTGATTTGTACACGCATCACCTCCATCTCTACCTTCATTTCACTTGGTGTTGTCCCTGTGCTTGTGACTCTGTCCAAATTTCCCCATTTTAAAATGACTCTAGTCATATTAGATTAGGAGCCCCCCCTACTCCAGTATGGCCTAATTTTGACTAATTACATCTGAAATGGCCCTATTCCCAAACAGAGTCAAATTCTGAGGTACTAGGAGCTTGGACTTCAACACATGTAGTTTTGGCAGACATAATTCAACCCATAACTGTTGCTATATGCAATGCACACCTAAAGAGTGGGGAGTTATAGTCTAACCCATTTATTTATATTAGGATGGACTCATTGGTACTTGCTTTATACTTTGGGTTATAATCCAATGATACTTTATTTTGTTGCTTAACTTTGGCATTTGGAGCTCTTTCATTTGGCTCCTATAGTGCTTTTAACATACGCCCCTCAACATAGTTTTTATATTTATTTTTAAAAATTTTAGCACTTCCTAACTTTCTGACACCACAAAATGCTCCAGTCTCATCTTGTATATTTCCTGCCCATATTACTGTCAACCCTTTCTCTAAGGATCCAAGGAGTCCTGGTGTCTTTTATTGGAGAATGGTATCAGCAACTAAGGTCAGGGCACTAGGTGTGCTTGTTGCTACCAAGTTGTTTCTAGACCTTCTCAGCTGACAAAGCAAGGAGATGTATGTGTATATACTAGCTTATGTATATACACATATCTATATATATTTCCACATGTAACCATTTGAAACTACATTAAGCTAAATGAGTCATACTGATGTCTCCAACTGTAATCCACTACCATGTAGATCATTATAGCCTCTTGGCTTTGCTTATCTGTAACCTCCCACTATAACACTGAGAAACCTGGCACCTACCACCCACCATCCATTCACATAATTGTTCAGTTCTAGTATGTATTTATAGCAGGTTTACATTTACTTTTAATCTACAGAATTATTAAAGTATAAAATATTTATAAACCCATCATAAATATTTAAATGTGCAAAATTCCACACAGTAATAGCTTACATTTCCTAGGAATAGCCGCAGACTAAATTGAAATGTAATTTCTTCTCCGGATCATTGTTAATCAGGACAGTGCCATTACTGAGGTGCAACTGGCTTTCTGTTTAATGTAATTTGTTAAAATGCACATTAGACCAATTAGAATAAATGATACAAACATCAACTTCATGTTTTCATCAGAGTAGCACATAATAAAGTGTATGTAATCTCCCCACCTCCTCCTCTCTGTCTCTCTCCATATACATATATATGTATATGTATATATATGTTATTTGTATTTATGTCATGTAGTACATACAACATACTCTACATATCCTTACACACATATAATAAAAACTTAATTATGGACATTTCAGAAGTTATAAAATAATTATTGAGTTTCTAAGATAGAAATAACATATAAAGGTAAAAGCCAAAAGGCATTTTCAATTTATTAAACGTCTTTTGTTTTAAGAGGGAAAAGAAGTTTCTGATACCAGAGGTTTGTACTGGTAGAATTCCAACTATCTCAAATGTAACGAATTTCAGATTTTCTCTTTGTTCATCATATACAACATTGAATTTTACAAACTGCATATAGTATAGTCTTTATCCACAGCGGGGTCTAGTTGCTGTTGTTGTTACAAATTTGGTTACAGTTGCAAAGTCCTGCTTGCTTCAAGACAAAGAAAAAAAATGGAGTAAGTTTGGGTAAAGGTCTGAAAAATTAAAAATTTAATTTAAAATAACTGGAGTTAATATACACCATGCGTGGCATATGTTCTCTGCATTCATTGGCTACAAACTTGGATCTAAGTTTTCCATCAGTCCCCATGTAGCAAACACCTCTTCTGCACGGCTTCAGTGTCTCTCAGTCTCATTCCTCTCTTGTCCCAGCTGCCACTGTGGTGACAAGCTCAGCCTGGAACTGGACTGACTTCACACAGCTGCAACATGACAGCCCCGGGCTCTGGATCCAAGCCACACTCTCACCTCCCATCTGTCGTTTCTCTATTGATATTGTTTTGGGAGCTTCACTCTGAAATCTCATCCCTGTCATCAGTAAAGGAACAAGATAATCTTTTCCCTTTCAAAATGCAATTCCTGATGCCATTTTTCATTCTACTGCTCTTGTCTTAGCAAACTCTTATGCATCTGTATGTTTGTTGTGTTATGGAGAAAGCATCAGACACGAAATGGGAGCCTATCATGTGTAAGCCTCTGGGTCTTTCAGGGAAAGAATATTGTAATTCATTACAACATTAGTAGAGTTGATAATAGCATTTTTAACCTTCTGTATTTGTCTTAAAAGTTGAATATGAAGCTGTGAAGAGCTACCTGTACATGAGGAGAAAAGGCTGGCTACCCTTAGGTGGTCAAAGAACAAGGGATTTAATATTTAGTTTAGGCTCACTGAGATTTTTCAGAGAGAAAAATTTGCAGATGGCATTTAAATGCAAATGCTAGCCCAGCGTTACCTGGGCAGGTGTCCTTGAGGGAATGAACGGCCTTTATCAAGGCACCTGCTTCAGATCTCAAATCACATGGAACTCATTCACCTGGTTGCCTTGGACTGTTTTTAAAATAAAGCTTATGTTCTGCTAGTCCTTCTGATAATATTCTGAGATTCTTAATTCAAACTGGAGAACAAAATAAGAAAAAAGATAACTTTAAGTCTTCCTCCCAAACCACCCAAAGTGAAATTCAGGCTGTGAAACAATGATGCTTCCCCTCCAGTGGGGACTTTATAACCTTTTATTCATGGGAAATTCAACTAAAATGTGCAAATCTGCTGTTTCCTGAAAAATTTAATTTGCATCTTAACTTGCCACTGCTGTGCCCAAGATTTTCAAATCAAATATTAAAAATGAACTTGTCAACCCCAGCAGCTTTATGCTGGGAGCTAAACACTTCATACATTCTCTTTCATTTTGTGGTCTATTAAGATACACTTACAAGTGAATGTGTAGTGGACTAAGTTGTTAATAGGTAAATTTTACAATGAGTTTTAAATTAGATTCTCTCCACACACTCAATAATCCACCTCATTTCCTGTGTGTATTTTTATCTTCATGCCAGATTCACAATCTTAAAATCGAACACAAGCCACTGTGTTGTTTGAATAATCTCAGAAGTCCTGTAGTCTAATATCTCATAAACTGGCTTTTAAACTTGTTTTTCTCTTTTATGTTTCTGAACTGTTTTAGATATACTTAATCAACAATGTAAAAAAAAAATCAGAATTCATTAGACATGTCTGCCTTTGAATGGAAAAATTATGACCTTATAATTCCTTAGTGAAATATTCAAGATTGAAATTCAGGATAGTTTTTCTTTTTAAAAAAATGTATATACTAGTTGACTGTAGTATAGTGATGTCCACTGTGTAAGTCAGAATTATTTTTACTTGCAAGTGGGAGGAAAAAAACCTCATGCTAAATTTCTTGGATGTGATGAGGTATGGTCGATTTTAGGCATGGCTAGGTCCTGGGGCTCCTTCAAATTCTGTATCTCTTGTTATCTCTGCTGTTGCAGTGATTCACAAAATGGCTGCCAGAAGCCCTACACACATCTTTCAAGCTTACTGACCTCAGTGGAAGGATAATTTTTCCCAATAGTCCTTAAAGAAAAGTCCACAAAAAGACATATTTGTCTGGCATGTAGCACATGATCATTACTGAACTAGTCACTCTGACCAGAGGTCTACAGAGCCCTGTTTGGCTAGGTCGGGGTCATAAGAAATATTCCAATGGCTTTACAGAACCACATGAAATGTTTTTTCTCTGAAAAGAAGAGTTCTGTCACCTGAGAAAGGAGGGGGAAGAAATACTGAAAAGGCAAAAATAATGGTAGTTAACTACACTATCTCACACCTGACCTTGGACTGTATTCTGGATTACAGAATTTATCATGTTGCATTGTGATTAGTTTTATATTTCTTGCCCTGATCAAACTCAGAAAATCCTAAAGATAAGATGCAAACATTACTTCAAAAAATACTGTCATTATTTCATTTTCAGAGTCTAATCCAGTTTTCGGCATTTAGTGGGTCTTCAACAGATGATTACTAATTATACTAAATAATTACATGTACTACTTACTATCCTTTTTTCCCTATCTCTGTTTTGGCATTCTTTTATCTTCTTATTCAGCCCTTGTGAGTCTTTTTTTAAAGAAATTTCTTTTAATGTTTAATTTCAGCCAGTTTTCAAATCACTTTCCTAGGAAGCCAAAAGAAAAAAATTATGTAAGCTTAATAATATATATTATTTGCAAAAGACAATTTCACTTTTCAAAAAGGAGTGATTTCTTGGGTCTATTTTTAAAAAGCAGAAATATAACAAATTTAGTTATTTCATTCGTGAAGCTAACTAAATATACCTAAAATCTCTAATCCCTCATTCCCTCAGATTCATGAGAGTACCTTGATTTCTTATTGGTCCTCCCCCTATCTCTAGTACCTTTGAGATACTAATTGCCATTCTTAATTAAAATGGAACTGATTTTGATTGTGTAGTGTTATCTTGCATTTTTGTCCTGGATCTAGGCATGTTTTGTATCATTGGCTGTTTATGAGTCATGTGTATTGTTATTTAACTTATTATAGGTCTAAAGTCAGTCTCATTCTAATTAAACTCAGTGAGTTTTATTTTGTTTTGACAAGCAACATCCAGATGTCCCGAAGTCGATGGCTCCGGATTGGTCAAGGGACTGTTTTGAGGTCACTCTGGATTAGATGCCAGATTAATAGATATGTCCCAGAACACCACAAAGAAAAGAAAATTAGAAGAGCTTCCTAAGCAGCCACTTTTCTATGCCAAACCCTCTTTGTGCTTAGATAGTTCTTCCTTCATTCTCATATCATGCTATGGTTAACTGAGCTCTTTTCAGTTACTTCTCTCTAGAATGTCTTCCTGGAAAATTTTTTCCAGGTTATTTCTACTCATCCTTATGTTCACCTTCTTCAGAAAAGCATTTGCTAAACTCTAAAAAGTTACCCTATTGTGTATTGTGGCATCACCTTGCAATTTATTTACCATCTTATCACTGGTCATAATTGGACATTTAAAAATTAATTTTGTGTTCCCTACTATGTTGTAAATTCAATAACTAAGACAACCTTGTCTTGTTCACTGTTGAATACCCAGTCCAAATACAATGGCATACAGTAGTCTCCCCTGCCTCAGCATTTCATCATTTTTGTTTTATTTTATTGTTATAAGACTTGACTTGAGATCTACACTCTTAAAACATTTTTACAGTGTACAAAACATTATTGTTGACTCTAAGTACAATGTTGTACAGTAGATTTCCAGAGCACATTCATCTTGTTTGACTAAAAGTTTATGCCTACTAATTAGCAACTCCCCATTTCTCCCTCCCTCCCTCAAATCCCTGGCAACCAACATTCTACTCTTTGACTCTGTAGGTTTGATTATTTTAGATACTTCTTATAAGTGGAATCATGTAGTATGTGTCTTTCTGTGACTGATTTATTTCACTTTGCATAATTTCCTCAAGGTTTATCCATATTATTACATATTTCAGAGTTTTCTTTTTTCAAGGCTGCATAGCATTCCATTGTATATGTATACAACATTTTCTTTACACATTCATCTGCTGATGGACATTTAGGTTTTTTCCACATCTTGGCTATTGTGAACAGTGCTGCAATGAACATAGAAGTGCTAATATCTCTTGAGATTCTGATTTCAATTATTTTACTTAAATGCCAAGAAGTGAGATTGCTGGATCATATGATAGTTCTATTTTTAAGTTTTGCGGAACCTCCATACTGTTTTTGATAACAGCTGTATCATTTTGCATTCCCACAAACAGTGTGAAATGGTTCCAATTACTCTGCATCCTTGCCAGTATTTGCTGTCTTTTGATTTTTTGATAGCAGCCTTCCAGAGAGGTGTGAGGTGATATGATATTGTGGTTTTGATTTGCATTTCTCTGATGATTAGAGATGGTGAACATCTTTTCATGTGCCTGCTGGCCATCTGTATGTCTTCTTTGGAGAAGTATCTATTCAACTTCTTAGCCCATTTTAAAATTGAGTTACCAGTGTTTGTTTTTTTTTTAGCTATTGAGTTGTAGGAGTTCCTTATATACTTTGGAGATTAGTTTTCTCAGTACCATTTTTTGAAGAGACTGTCATTTCCACATTGTATATTTCTGATACTGTTGTCAAAGATCCGTTGTGGATTTCTTCTTTCTCAAGTTTGATTTGGCTATCCCTTGTCTTGTGTTGTTCCATATGAATTTTAAAATTGATTTTTCTATTTCTGTAAAAAAAATGTCATTGGGATTTTCATTGGTATTGCATTAAATCTGTTGATTGCTTTGGGTAGTATAGGCATTTTAACAATATAAAGTCTTCCATTCCATGAGTGTGGGATTTCTTTCCAATTGTGTCTTAATTCTAACTAGTTTAGGCTGCTCAAACCATCATTTTTGAGTGAAACCTAAACAAGATCAGTAATAAAGATTTTATTTCTCATATTCACTGCTGTATCCCCCAGGTCCTAGAACATATTTTGTGCTCAGTAATTGCTTTTTTGAATAAGTGAAGGAATCTTACTTATGCACCAGATAATAAAATATCTCTGCATTATAGAACCAGTGGCTGAGCCAGTGGTGCTCTCTGGTGATTAAAAGTCATCACTGTAGCCTTTTTCTTAAGCCAAGTGACTGGCCCTTAGACTTCTCTTTTAAGTCTAAGATTTCACAGTATTATGTAACCAGGGGTTGTCTTGATGAGATACTTTTTTAAACAAAAATTTATTTATTTATTTTGGCTCCACCAGGTCTTAGTTGTGGCATGCGGTACCTTTAGTTGTGGCATTCAGACTTCTTAGTTGCAACATGTGGACTTCTTAGTTGCAACATGCGGACTTCTTAGTTGCAGCATGCATGCTGGAACTAGTTCCCCAACCAGAGATCGAACCTGGGCCCCCTGCATTGGGAACGTGGAATCTTACCCATTGGACCACCAGGGAAGTCCCTAGATGAGATACTTTTAAGAAACCCTAGCAATACAATCCTAGCAGTGTAAGAACAATGTCTTATATATGTATATCACTAAAGTCTTGGGGCACACATAGATGTATTAGTCAGGGTTCTCCAGAGAAACAGAACCAATTATAAATATAAATGTATATTACAATGCCATTGGTATATTCAAAGAAGAAATTTAGTGTAAGTTAGTGGGGCTAAGAACAGAGTAAGTGATGAAGAAAGAGATTGTTGAGATATTGTCAGGAGACTTGAGCTTTACTTATCTCTAATCAACACAAGGGGTTATTTACCTAGCATCACAGATGTTACAAAAAAGACTTCATTAATGAAGTGAGTAATGGTCAAGACTATTGGTTAGAAACACCATAGAGACACTGGCCCTCACACAAAGAGTGAACCCAGCAATCTGTATGGTTTTGATGGGTCTCAGATTTTTATTTCCAAGGTGGCTGGTATTCAGTCGCTACTTTGAAAGAATCTAATTGTACATTGTTTACAAATAGACAAGCAGACTCCTGTCTCTAGCATATTGTCACATTTTCTCCCAGAGAAGCTTTCATGCCAAGCATAGTCAAAGCATTTAACCATGGACAGAAAGCTGGGATTTCATTAAGCTTAATGGGGACAGGTTGCATGGCTGTCTTAGTTCCTGTTTGCTAATAAACATTTGTATGTGTACAAAATTTATTCTAATGATTGCTTTGATACCTGGCCATAGGTGTCCGGAGGACAGCTCTTAGCACTCACCTAACAATAAAGACTGGATGCTATGATACCAAACTAAAGACAGCAACTATGAGGGCCCACATTGCCTTAGATCAATTTACAATTTATATCAATTTCACTGGTTTCCTTGGAAGTCTCTTCCAAATTGATGAGTTTGCACCTACTTTCTGCTTTGTGTGTGGAACTTTATATGAACAATAACATCATAAGACATGAATTGTTTAATGGAAAGGGCAGTGCTATGAAAATTAAAGACAGAGTTCTAGTCCCAATTTTACTACTACTAGATGGTTTATATTAATAGGTTATTTTTCTTTCTGGGCCTCTATTTTACTTTAAAATGAATTTCCTTCAGACTGTAAAAATCTTTGAGTCTATATGAAGCACACAGATTCTTATCTCTCTGGAAGGAAGCTGTTATGGACAGACTTGTGTCCCCCCAAATTCATATGTTGAACCTTAACCTCCAATATAACTGTATTTGAAAATAGAGCTTACAAAGGTAGGAGGAGGTAATAAAGGTTAAGTGAGGTAATATGAGTAGGGCCTTCATTCTGTAGGATTGGTGTCCTTATAAGAAGAAGAGGTAAGAGAGTTCTCTTTCTCTCCACGAGTTCACAGAGAAGAAAGGTCACGTGAGGACAACAAGAAGCCAGCTGTGTACAAACCAGAGAGAGAATCTTCATCAGAAACTAACCCTGTTGGCACCTTGATCTTGGACTTCCAACCTCCAGAACTGTGTGAAAGTACATTTCTGTTATTTAAGCCACCCAGTCTGTGGTATTTTGTTATGACAACCCTAGCAGACTAACACAGAAGCATTGCATAAGCTATCTCATCTGAGAGAAAAGGTCATTCTAACAGAAAAATCTATGAGATTGAGAGTCAGAAATGAACTAAATGCTATGTGAAGTTGGGCAAGGGACTCAATTTGTCAAAGTTTCAAATACTTCTTTTTAAAAACATAGGCAATAGTGTCTAATTTATTGCATTACTGTGAGGATTAAATGATTAAATAAGATACTTTAAGGAAATGCTTTGTAAACTGTAAAGAATTATATACATATCCTGGTTCACCCCGCCCAGCCTGGGAATCTTCTGTTTCAGGGAGACGAAAATAACATCTCCTTACAGACATTACCTCAGATTGCATCAGATCATTCTTGGGCAGGAAGCTCCACCCATGTCTTTCAGACAGAGAAGACAAATACACCAATTGAATATAAACAATTTCCTTCCACAACTGCTTGGAGGTAAGTTGTATGAAAAGACTTCCCTTTCAAACCAATAATTCTTAGGAAGCAATTCTATATAGGACAGCTTTCCCATTCAGTTTTTTTTCTGAGTTTATTGATGGATATTTGACAAATATCGAATAATTGTATATATTTAAAGTCTACAATGAGATGAATATATATATACACATACACACACATACACACACGGAATAAAATGGAATAATTACCAAGATCAAAATAATTAACATATCCATTACCTCACACAGTTAACTCCTTTTTTTTCCATCTTTTTGTGGTGATAATTCTTAAGTTCTACTTTCAGCAACTTTCAAGTATACAATACTGTATTATTAACTATAGTCACCATGCTGTACATTTGATCCTCAGAACTTATTCTCAGTTTTTGATGAAGATGATAAAGGAAAAAGTACAGGAATAGACTAAAAAGCTTTAAGGGTAAAAACGAGTCACCTATGTAATAATTCACAAATAACAAATAGGTGGATTCTCTGTGTTAATTCCTATGCAACACCTTCCTCCTATTTTAAAATTATGCATTCTTTTAAGTGTGATTTGTTTCTCATTATACTTTTAACAGGTTTCTGTCCAGGGTGATTCAATTAGTAGAGTGGCATTTTTCCTTCTTTTAAAAATATTGAGAAAAATGTTTTCGGAACACAAATGACTTTCTCTAGGGTCTTTATTGAAAAGAAGTCACCCTGTTTTGTTGCCAAGGACACCAAAAATTGCTGGTTGACTGGTTAGTCATTTCTTTTCTAATGAAAAGAGACAGCATTGAGATTTCCTGGAAAATGAATCGATGTGAATGTGGATAGTGGTTTGAAATCTTGCTGCTGAACTATTTAGAACATGACAGAGGCCAAACAAGATTACAGAGCAAAATTAAATGATATAAAATGTGTTAAAAAAGACTTCGCATTATGCCTTTAGCATAATTGAATCTACCATGGAAATAAGCCCATGCCAATGAAGAGTGAATATCAAACTGTGTAGAATTGGGTTATCCCTCTGTTGTTACAGAAACTAGGGCAAAGTGCCTCCCCCTTTATTTTTTAAATTAATGTGTCTTTTGTTTCATTAACCAATAGTCACTGTGCACTATTTATTCACCTAAAGTTCAGAATATTATACAGAATATTATAAAGAATGCCTCGTGGATTTGATGGAGCTTCTGGGACTTAAAGGTAAAATTATCTCAGGGTATAACCTATCATTTTAGGAAAAGAAATCTATCTTTGAAAGCTGTATTAATTTGGAACCACCATCCAAGAATTGTTAAGTGTGCTACATCACCTGTCTTTGATAGTTCAAACACAAGGAAAATGGGCCAAATATGAAAGAAAGGTCAATGAGGGAAGAAAAAGGGACCCAATTACGTTATTGCCTAAATAAAGTACAAAGAAGAAAACAAACTTCAGTCTAAACATGTCTGCTGTCATTTAAACAGAGAAGCTTTCAGTCATATAGTTATTATTTTTAATTACAAAAGTAGTACATGCTCTATACTAAAAAAAAAAACAAAGAAGCATATAATGGTCTTTTGATGTGTTCACTTGGCTAGGCTACAGTCCCCACTTAACTCTCAAACACTAAACTAGGTACTCTGTAGATGTGATTAAAGTCCAAATTAAGTTGACTTTAAGTAAAGGAAATTATTCTAGATAAATGAGTGGGTTTGATTCAATCTGTTGAAAGGTCTTAAAAGCAGAGCTGAAGTTTCCCTGAAGATGACTGCAACTTCAGTATGTGCTTAAGGGTTCCAGGCTGCCCTTCTTGACATCCTGTCCAACAGATTTCGGACTTGCCTTGTCAGTCCTGACAATCACATAAACCAATTTCTTACAATAAATCTATGATTATATACCTCCTACTGGTTCTGTTTCTTTTGTTGAACAATGACTAATACAAATTTTGGTGAGGTTAGAGGAACAGAATATGAAAGATGAGTTTTCTGAATTGGTTCTGGGTTTTCTGGAATTGGTTCTCTAGTTGATAGATTTAAGGCAGTAATGACTCTATTTCCAGTAGTAAAGAGAGCACCTAGTCCATGGCTTGATGTGGCAACAGAAATATGCAAAATATTGCATGGGACACTACTAATCAAATATCTATAGAAGGAAAAGTTCTGGATGAGCATGTATTTGCTATTATAGGGCATTTTAGTCAAACTAAGTAGTATAATGAAATTGACTGTCTGCCCCTAACTGAGCTATAGAAAGTGGAGAAAGTAAACGATTATCTCCGGACTTCAAATTCCCAGCACAAGCTTTGTATAAATAACTTTAAAGCTTCTACATCTTCCCTAAAAGAAACTTTTGTCTACTGTAATTTCAGGGCTAAGATTTCTGAAAACCAAACCCAGAGTCTCATCCTGTGACTGACTGAATTATAATACAAATTGAATTCCCAACCTCCCAGGGTGTCTTCTGTTAAAGTGAGGGCATTGACTGGGAAGTAATAAAATCCTAAAATTCGGAATAGGGTCATTTAGGTAGGTCCCAATAACTTAGGGGTTACTGAACCCCTAAATTCTGCCAAGTCTTCTTTGCCAGGAAAAGCAGCCCTTTCATCTTTGCCTAAAGAAACCAAAATGGCCTCCCAGAAGCACTTGCCTGACAAGGTACCTACTAATTCCTCTCAGGACAAACCCCTTACTACCTCTCTTTGATGCTAAGCCTATTATTATTAGACTCAATTCACAGTAGGCTCCAAAGGATAAGTTAGAGATTGTAACCCAAGAAGAGGTTCACTGTATATCAAAAGAACTGTATGGGTTTTTTTTCAATTCATATAGACAAAAATCTTGGGAATGTGTGTGAGAATGGATCTTAAAGGTTTAGGATCATGGTGGGAGAATATACAATTGGATCAAGCTAAATTTACTGATATGAGCCCAATATAAGAGATTCTGGATTCAAAGTTTTAGCTTGAGGGGTTGGAAAAAGCTCTAGTTGTTTGGTTGGTTAACTGAAACATGGACTCAAACATGGCCTACACTAAAGGAAATTGAAATGCCAAGACTGTCTTGGTATACTTTAGAGGAGGGTGTCCATCGGCTTAAGGGGACTGGAAAGTTAGTATTTTTATCACGTTAAGATGTGCTCACCCACCTTGGGAGGGGCCAGAGGATGCACCTTCCTCCACAACTGAATAAGATGAAATTGTGAGGGAGCCCCATATCCTTGCAGAACTCTGTGGTCTCTTTTCTCTGCAGGCCAGAAATGCCAGTGGGAACTGCCATCATCAAACTGGGATCTCTAAGTGCAATGGGGATAATGGGATCCTGGGGTGGCAGGGGACAAGTGGTGGCACCAAAGACACAGTGAGTGTGGTTACCATGATGGACAACGGACCCAGAGCAGTAATCAGAATAGTCTGACCTGTAAAAACCAACACTGAATCCCCCATTTGGCACCATTCCCCAGCGTTCTAAGTGCTAGTGCTCTTTTTTTTCCTAGTATAAATTATGTTACAATTATAAGTCAATTAAGTATAGGAACAAAATCATTTTTGTTATCAAATTATAGACACAGTGTCAGTCTTTTATGCGAGCATGAGTATGCCTCTTTTCAGTCTGAAAAGTAATGTCTTAATAACACATTACTTATATATCATTAAATCCGGAGGAATGATCTCTCTTTTGATTTGTGAATGTATTTTTGAATCCTGTATTTAGTAACCAAAAGAGATTTCAAACTGTTTTGAGTTAACAAAACAAAAATAAATAAAATTCGAAGAGTATGTCACTTATGAACTCCTCTGTCCTACCTTTTATGAACTAGTATTTATGGTCGGCCACTGGCCACCTGAGATAATCTAGTAATAGTTTAGGTT
This sequence comes from Balaenoptera musculus, assembly GCF_009873245.2. Taxonomy (NCBI): domain Eukaryota; kingdom Metazoa; phylum Chordata; class Mammalia; order Artiodactyla; family Balaenopteridae; genus Balaenoptera; species Balaenoptera musculus. Next base: position 78,759,903 of record NC_045789.1, on the reverse strand, counting down.
TAAAAGATACCATAACAATTTCATTTTTTTAAACATCTGGGGCCAGAATTAGGAAAGACATTATTAAAAATCATTGTCAGAACGTTTTGCTCAAAACACAAAGAATTTTTGGTGTGTTGCACCCTTTGTTAGTCAGGATAACATGTAATATTTAAAATAAATATGCATAGTTTAACATAATACATATTGAAAATTCTAGTTCTTCTTAGAGTGAATAATTCTTATTGCTCTATTTAAAACAAACTAGGGGCATGGTAAAAGACAGCATGAAAGCACAAAATTAGACTCATGAGACTTGAAAGTCTACATTAAAAAAAAAAAAGCTTTGATTTACTGAGTAAATATTTACATAGGTGCCAAACAGTACTTATTTTTCCCCCTCATATTATAAGCTAAAAGTATAATCTAAGGCCACAATTTTCATTTACCTATCAGTTCTCTCCTTTTTATTATAATTGACTTTTTTCTTTTTTTTTTTGATATGGCATAATATATTTAAACATAAAGCACAGTCATATTGCACAATGTTAGATGACAATATTATTTAAAGTTTCTCTCTTTTTTTTGGCCTTAAAATATAATTAAATTTATTTATATATAAGACAGTGTCTATATACAACTGATTTTAGCCTTGTGGTTTAACCTTTATAAGATACAAATGCATAGATGTGTGTTGACGCTTGAACAACTCAGGGGTTAAGGATGCCAACACCCTTCCCCGCAAAACCCACATATAACTTTGCCGTTGGCCCTCCCTATCTGAGGTTCCAGGACTGCAGATTCAACCAACCATGGGCTGTGTAATGCTTTAGTATGGACATAGTGAAAAAAACTCACATTTAAGTGGATCCATGCAGTTCAAACTCACGTTGTTCAGGGGTCAACTGTATATGCAAGAATATTCTTGCAAGATTGTAAGTAAATACTATATGACAAGCCTGTGTATTTATTCTCTCTGATTTAGGGTGACTGATTTCTATAGGAATTTTTATTTTTTGTAATAAAAAATTATTCACTAATGACTTTCAAGTACTCAAATTCAGTTTTAGGCCTTAGAGAGTAAATTAGAGTTATTCTTTTTTTTTTGTATATAAATTTATTTTTTTTTTATTTATTTATTTTTGGCTGCATTGGGTCTTCACTGCTGTGCACGGGCTTTCTCTAGTTGCGGCGAGTGGGGGCTACTCTTCCTTGTGGTGCGTGGGCTTATCATTGTGGTGGCTTCTCTTGCTGCAGAGCACGGGCTCTATGGTGTGCAGGATTCAGTAGCTGCAGCACACGGGCTCAGTAGTTGTGGCACACGGGCTTAGTTGCTCCGTGGCATGTGGGATCTTCCCGGACCAGGGCTCAAACCCGTGTCCCCTGCATTGGCAGGAGGATTCTTAACCACTGCTCTACCAGGGAAGCCCTAGAGTCATTCTTTAAAAAACAATATGGTCACTGTTGACATTACAAAGTTCTATAAAAATACTTTTTAGAATTTATCTAAATTATTTGAGTAGGATAGCTCTCTAGATTCACATAAGTTACAGCACTATTGGAAGTTGTAATAATCAATCTGTTTTATAAAAACTTTAGTTATTATGAATAAATTTGGTTAAAAACATGTTTTTATTTTCATAATTGGAAATATATATAACATCAGAGTTCGTGCATTTGACCAGTAAAGCCAGAATAGGAAGCTTAGCAAGTTCCAATTATTTAGGCTTTCTATTGAAAAAGTAAGAAAAGTCTTGCATAAATTAGAATATTAATATTTTCTAGCATTGCTTTACATTTTATTATTTTTATATTCTGATAAAATCAGAGGGAAAGCATATTATCAAACCAGTATAATTTCCAATAATTCATCTTAATTAAATATATTAATTGAATGTGCCCCTTTTTAGAGCTATATACCAATTACTGAAACTTGTTAAATCACTGAAATACAATGAATGCCCTCACAGCCCATAGTTTAATGGCTTTATGAGGTTTCAAAATAACTCAAAAGGCCATTATTATTATAGCATAACTTTTTTGCCCTTAAATAATGAGCATATTTAAAGTATTAAAGTTATTTTTCCTTTGGAAATTTGTCAGTTCTCATATCTTAAATTTATATAAGCCCTTTTAAATCTTCATAAGCCAATTAGCACAGGTACACCTACAAGTTTTAAAAGATCTAAGAAGCTGATTTGTTAATTTCCACCTCTTTTATGTTAGATTATCTGTGTGAGATAGTTCCATAGTGCATGCAAGTCAGATTTTATAACCAAATGGATAGGCTGACCATTGTAAGATATAACATTGGATCCCATTTTGTCCTAGAACTCCACAGAGCTGGAAAACTTGGTTAGAATCAAAACTTATAAACTATCTTTAATGAAGTACTACCATTTAACCAGTGAGACACAGGAATTGGGATTATAATGTAAGAGCGATAAAAAATAGTAGTCTTTTCAGGAGGTGGTTGAGATTTAGATGTGGATAAACACATATAGACAAGGGGAAGAAAGTACCATGATCAAGTTCTGTACTTTAAATGAGCAGAGCTGATTCACACACACATAGCCTCACCATTATCAACATCTCCCACCAGAGTGGTACATTTACTACAATTGGTGAACCTACATTGACACATCATAATCAACCAAAGTTCAAAGTTTATATTAGGGTTCACTCTTGGTGTTGTACATTCTATGGATTTGGACAAATGTATAATGACATGTATCCATCCTTACGGTATAATACAGAGTATTTTCACTGCCCTAAAAATCCTCTGTTCTCCACTCATTCACCCCTCCCCAGAGGAGTCTTTTTAATTCTGGAATGATTGGATGAATTTTTAATATGTAAAAATAGAAATTATAATGAGTTAGCCTTTTTTCCAGTATCAATTTGGCAAATACTAGAGTGTTTCCAGACTTACTCATTTGGTCCTAGGGAGAACTGAACAACATTTTAGTATCTGTTCAGTCTGAAAGCAGGGTCTTGTTCCATCTTCACTATAACCAAAATGAACTTCTGATTTTTACCTTTAATATTTGTCCCTTTACCATCCAAGTATTGATTGAACAATCTCCCTCTTGTATTGCTTAGGTCAAAAACTTAGAGTTGTTTTTTTTTTAATTTATTTATTTGGTTGTGCAGGGTATTAGTTGCAGCAGGCGGGCTCCTTAGTTGTGGCATGAAAACTCTTAATTGTGGCATGCATGTGGGATCTAGTTCCCTGACCAGGGATCGAACCCCAGCCTCCTGCATTGGAAGCATGGAGTTTTAACCACTGTGCCACCAGGGAAGTCCCTAGAGTTGTTTTTGACTTCTTCTCTTTTCCTCATACCAAACATTTCAATCCATCACTGAAACCTCTTGGATTTACCTTAAAAATATATTAATCTAACCATTTTTCTCCACTTCATTGTTATCACCTTAGCCCAACTCTTCATCATATTATATGTAGATTATTACAATGGATTCCTAAATGGGCTCTCAGTTTTCAAATCACTTCCCAATCTATTCTAAGTACAGAAGATAGGATAGAGATAATTTTGCCTAAAAACATAAGTAAATTCACGTGAACCTTTTGCTCAAAACTATCTAGTGACATTCTACTTCATTTAGAGTAAAAACTTTAAAAGAAAGAAATCCTTAAAACTTTACCTGATTTGGTCCTAAATCTCTTTGTGGTCTCATTTCCTGCTAGTCTCAGCTGTGCTCACCCCCTCTATTCATACAAGCCTCAAATCACGGCACATGACCTTGCTTTTTCTTTTCTCCCTTTCCCAATTCTCAAAGGGCTCATAAAAAATAATAAACAAATAGACTTATATACTCAGAACAGATGATTTCGTTCCAAAAAAGAAGTGAGATAATGGTCTTTGCAAAAAAACAGAAATTCTGAGTATTCACCACCTGGAGAGCCTGACTAAAGGGACCCTCAGAAGGAAAATGATCCTGGACAGAAGGTCAGAGATGCAGGAAGAAATGACTAGCAATGGAAAGCACAAACACTCATGGAAATCTAAATAAATGCCAAATTTCTACTGTACAAAACAACAGAAAATAGTCTTTTGACATTTAAAATATATAGAAAATTAAAATACCTAACGTCTATATAATATTAGCTGGAAGAGGCTTAAAGCAGCTGAAATAGTCAAAGTTTCTTGCGTTACCCAGAAAGTGATAAAAGAACAAATTTATGTAAGAGATTTTTAAAAAGAACAGCAGATTAACTCAAGGAAACTGTAAAGAAAAAAATAATAGATATAAGAAAAGAAAAAATGAGAGAAGGTACAAATAACCAAAATTAGAGTTTACAAACAGAATATCCTACAGAACTTAAAATGCCAATAAATTTGAAAATTTAGATAAAAATGGGCAAAATCCTATGAAAAAATTATCAAAACTGATGTAAGAAATAGAAAATATGAAAATTCCAGTATAAAGGGGAAAATTATAGAATAACCTCAATAGATGAAGAATAGGCATTTGATAAAAGGTAACATCTATCCAAAACAAAAAATTAGAAAATTAGTAACAAAAGGGAGCTTCATTAGTCTGATAAGGTTTATATTTAAAATACCTATTTTCCATCCTTTTTGTCACCTTGCCTCAGTATGGTTATTTTCTTATATCTATTTTCTAGTTCTCAGTCAAAATCTCAACTGTGTTTCACAGTTGTTTATGCGGAATTTTAAATATTTTTAAAAATAAGTATAATTATTTTAAAGTCTATGCTTGGTAACTATGGCTCTTTGGCTATTTTTTTCTTTTAATTATCAATCCATGACCTGTCTCTTGTATATAAAACAAAGTAGAGATAATTGTTGGGATCTGTATGACATTATCTCATTCCAGAAAAGATTTACCTTTGTTTCTGACAAATGGTCAGGTTACAGACACTAGCCTAATCCAATCAGAGTTGGAGATTGAGAGCTGGACTTTCACCCTTGTGAGGACTGGCGTATTTCTAGTTCACTTTTGGAATAAGCCTGCTTATTTGCTAGCCTCCCTCCTTGTCAAGTCCTGTAATTCTCTTTTTTCCCCCTCTTTAGAAGTGCAGCTATTTTGAAAGCTTTGCTTAGCTCTGAAGCATCTCAGAACAAGTACTTGTAGGAAAAAAGTGGCTGTAAATGTGAGAATCAACCCTCTGGTTTCCTATATTCTCCCAGATCTTGCCTTTTACATTCTTGCAAGTCTTAGTAGACTTTCAACACGCTGGAACAAACTTTACAAAATATCTTGTTTAGCTTTTCCTATTGGTGTTAGTAGGAAGATTTGTCCTAATTACCTACCATGCCATTAGCTAAGCTCAATTCCCATTACATTTATTATTAAGTATAATTTGCATATTTGAAACATAATGCTAAATTTTCTATTTATAGTTATGATATAAAGTTTCCATTAAAATAAATATAGTGAGTACAATGTGAGTTCATCTAAATAAAAATATCAAGCAAATAGCATGTATAAAAGTTAGGCTAATATGGCAAAAGCATTAAAGAATATGCCAATGATTGAAGTCTAGGAAAGACAAAAATGTGATAATCTATATTAAATAAATAGTACAGTGGCTTCCAAGTTTTTGGTACTCAGAGATATCTGCCTTAATTTAAATGAAGTCATCCTCATTGGTAGGCTCTCTGTTCATAGATTCAATTTCCACAAATGTGAATTTCTGCTTAGTTTCTATTCCCAAGCCCCTGCGTTGTGACAGTTCTTTTCTTTTACTCTTTCAGCAAACATTTATTTAGAATCCACTGTGTGTCAGAATGTTGATAAAACGTTGGTGATTCAGTGTCTGATCTCAAGGAGCTCACAGCCCACCTGATGCGATGGAAAAATGAGCAAATTGCATTAGTGGCATAAGAGCAACAACAGAATCATGGACAAGAAACAGAAGTTACAGAGTATTGGTGTGAGTAACTTTCTCTTGTGGTGGGAAGTTATGAAAAGTTTCCTGGGGAATCTAGAGATCAATAAATTAAAAATAATCTGCTAGGTGTGGCAGAAAGAGGGTGAAGAGGGTCCACTGAGAGTCAGAGGGGGAATTCTTGCGAGAGAAAAGTGCTTGGGTAAATGCAAAGAGGCATGAAGCATCATGGTTTGGTTGGGTAACTGGAAAGAGTCCATTGTTGCTGATGTAATAATTGAGAAGGAGGAGCAGAATAATCTGGTTAGAGAGAAAAAGAGGAGGGAGATCATGAAGGAATACAAAGAGCTCTGGCAATTCTCTAGAGTCAACAGAGAACCCCTGATGCATTTATTATAGTTTAAGCAGAACAGTGATATTGTCATGTTTGTGCTTATACAAGGTTGTGGTAGTGAAACAAGAAAAGATGATTTGGGCATCAGGGTAAGGACTGGGGCCTACGCAAGGGGATCATTGTACAACAAAGTGTGTCATGAAATTACAAGACTCATTTTTCAACAAAATTAAATATTTGATCAGAATTGCAACAATCAACAATTCTTTAAGAGTTCAACATATATGGTTCTTGTTTGTATCAATATTTGGGGGGATACATTCAGAGGACAAGAAATTAGATTTCTGTATTGATGGCTACAAGTAGTATTTTATGAAATGTACATTTAAAACATATTATCGGACTTTTGTTTAGAACAAAAAAGCTCTTAAATTTTTTTTTTCATAGGAACACAAAACAACTCAGGTTACTGGATGACAATTATTCCTATATTCAACAGGAAGAAAGCACACTCAAAGTCAAGCTAGTTTTTGAATATCTACTGAAATTGGTGGGGGAAGGAGTAGGAAATGTCAGCAGCTTGTCGCCACTGTACCACATGCCTGTCTATAATGCGGTATTGGTAAATTAATATAAGAACTCTTAAAACTCATTTTTGCTAAACATTGTCAATAACAGCACAGACCTTGACCCCAATTTGCTGAATATCATTTTGTTTCAACTTTTGTGTAATAATTATAAATTAACTGGGAACAGTGAGCAGAGAAGAGATAAGTAAAAGATAAGAATTTGTTTTTTTCACATTGTTGTAACAAAAAAACTATACTTGATTCTCAATTCTTGCTATGTAAATTTAAAACTAATTATTCATAATATTGATAAAATGAGAAGCTTTAAAGCAGAATCTCTCACAAGATATGTACTCTGAATTCTCACCTTAATTAAATAACTAGGCCTCCTTTTCTTCATGAGTAAAATCTGAATAAATTTAATTAGTACTGAGAATTCTAGCTCAAAGTTATGTTACTTCTAATATATTCCAATGAAAATGAACTATGAAAAGGGACATAAAAGTACTAATTTACTAAAAAATATATCCATAATTTTTATTATTAGAAATAACGTTAGCCTACCAACAAAGAATTTAATTTTTAATGCATTCATACTAACCTGGGTTTTGAATTTTTTAAAAAATATTTGAAAAGAAATCAAAATAGTTTCTAATGAAGACATAAGCAAATACACTAAGATTGGCAAGCTTTTTAAAAATGTACTAGGAACCCACAATTTTAATTCAATCATATATTATTCTTTTAATTATTTCAAATAGTGTTCACCAAAATGAATACCTGGAACATTAAGTATTGACGGCTACTGAAAAGATATTATTTAGGCTCATTACCATTCATGGATTTCTAGAGCTCTGAAATGTTTATTTTTAAATTTTCTATCTAGTTTTATAGTTGTTTTCTGGGGAAAGAATGTGCCAGCCTCTTCACTCTGTCATACTGGAAGTCCCACCTCTCCACACTTTTTTGTAAAGGCCAACAGGACAGTTTTGTTTTAGGACAGTCTTCTAACAGTGAATACTGGGTGAGACTGGACCAGTTAGGGGTCATTGCCAAAGGCCAGAGAAGAGATGACTTACACCTAAACCTAGGCAGCAAAATGGAAATGGTCTGGATTCAAGTGAAGTTTCAGAAGTAAGATCAATGGAACTGGATGTTTGGATGCTGGCTGTGAAGAAGAGATGAATGAATGTTGCCTTCAGATTTTCAGCTTATATGACTGCATAATCATAGTTTTATTATCTCAAAAAAATATTTACTTTCTGTTTTGTGCCAAGCACTAAGCTAAGCATTAGGGATACAGGGATAAACAAAATGACACTGTCCATATTTTCAGTCGGCATCCATCAATGGTGTCATCAAATAAATTGAGAAGCTGATAAATCATAATTTTTTTGACATGATTAATTGGGCAGCTTTCATCAGAAATCTTCATAAATCTCAAAGTACCAGGTATGAAATAAACAAATGGAACAAAATTGAAAGAGGCAGTAATGATTGCTTATTTCCACATGGGGGCACTCAGAAACTTTTAGTTCTCTGCACGTGTCCAAACCTCAATGCTGTTATTTGGGAACAAAATGACTGTGGATGTTTAATTAATTTTTAGTATTTTTTAATGTCTTCTCTTTGAGAAAGACAAACAATAAGCATCTTTTCTTCAAAATAACTGGCAGAAATGTTATCTTCTGAAAATACAGTCTCTTTCTCTCCTATTTTTCTTCCTATGATTCTAGAAGTATTGCACAAAGAACAAACTTGGCATGTGTTCAGTTTTTCCCTTTTCCATTTGCTCTTCAATTATTTAGAAAATCTTGAAGGGTAACTGAGAGTTGGCATTCACATAAGAGCTTGAATTTCCCCCATGACCTAAAAATGTTTGTAGTTAATAGACAACTTTTGAGGAAAATGTGCAAAATTTGAGTACATTCTTGACACATGCAAGGAATCCTCTAACCTTGAACTCTGACTTTGGTAAAAGGAACAGTATCCTTAGACTCTGGCAAAATTGTGGGCTATCTCTCTAAAAAGAAACTCATCGTTAAACAGTAACTTTTCAAATGTGTTTATGTACTCATTTCTAGCTATAACATGGAGGAAAACAGTTATCACCTACCTTACTGATACAAAAACTTCATCATCATCTTATCTATCTAGAGGGAAAGGGTATCTTAATTATTATTTTGCAGTCATTCTTATTTGGTAAATGTGATATGAAATTCTTTTTCACTGGAAATTGATATATAATTACTTAGAGAAATACATACTGTGATTTCTATAATTTAGTGATCTGTTCTGCCCTGTAGTTAATTTTTTAAATGTAAAATATGTATATTTTAGTTTTTATGAGATTTAGTTACACCCTCATCCCTCTCTTCTCCTGAATGGAGGCAGAGGAACAGAAAAAAATGGGAGAATTTCTGTTTCAGTTGAGGCTCTGACATGTGCCTTCTTCAGAGTTTTAAGTGAAATGTACAAGAAAAGTGATTGTATCAAGTTCACAAAATGAGGAAATTAATCTACTACATCTTGGCTCTAAAATTCTGTGGCTTCATTAGTTTTATATGATTTATTATAAGTTAGTGAGAAAATTTCTTAAACAAACATACTTGTCCTAATCTAACCTGATACTTTCTCCTCATTTGAATAGTCTTCTATACCTTTTTCCTAATGGTACTAATACTGCCCAAAGCATGCTTGGCACTCTTTTGGAATATCTTCAAAGACCAGAGAAAATTATTTTGGAAATCTTCAGCCACAGAAAAACTCAGAGAATGAATGGAACTTTTGGAAGACATCATATTCTTTCAGAGTCAAATATAGTAAACAGGGTATATGAGTTCTTCCATATCTAATTTATTGTCCCATTTTTTCTCTATCCCTATGCTATTTTTCTCATTTGTTTTTATTATATTTATCATGTTTTATCATGATGCTATATATTAAAATTATTTTTAATCTTTAATCTGGCTTCTCTACTTCCCTACTAGAGAGTAAACACATTGCTGTCAGGGCCATCATCCTGATTTATTAGAAATTCCCTGGAGCTTACCAAAACTTTTTTGACATTCAGATGCATCAGATACTTTTTAGATTTTATGTCATGTCGAAAACACAACTGGAGACTACTGACTTGCATTCATCTGGACTGACAGAGTTCCATGCATGAAGCACAATTATCAACATGGGATCTCTCATCCATCACCATTATCCTGAAAATGTCCTTTGCTTCTCTGATGTATCCCCTCATTTCCATATCGCCTGTCTTCCACTTATTCAATTTCTTCCTTCATTTTGGTAGGGCTTTCTCAAGGAGCTTCCCAAGAAATTGTACATGGGAGGTAAACTTTTCTAGAATTTGCATGTCTTATTTAAAATGTCTGTACTTTGTCTTCAGGGTGTTTAAGGTTTCTCTCTAGTTTGTCTTCTTTTGCATCCAACCTTTTAAAATTAAATTATTAATTTTTAAAAAATTGATTGAGGTAACATTGGATTATAACGTTATGTAACTTTCATGTGTACAACATTATATTTCAACTTCTGTATACTCTACAGTGTGCTCACCACCAAAAGTTTAGTTTCCATTCGTCACCATACAGCTCACCCCCTTTACTCATTTTGCCCTCCCCAATTTCCCTCTAGTAACCACCAATCTGTTCTTTGTACTATGTGTTTGTTTTTGTTTGGTTTGTTCATTTATTTTGGTTTTTTGTTTGCTTTTTATATTCCACATATGAGTGAAATCATAATCATACAGTACACTGTACACTGTAATCATACAGTGAAATCATACAGTATGTCTTTCTTCATCTGAGTTACTTCACTTAGCATAATACCCTCTAGGTCCATCCATGTTGTCACAAATAGCAAGATTTCATTTTTTTATGGCTGAGTAGTATTCCATTGTATATATGTATATATACTTACATAAAGAAGATGTGGGATATATATATATATATATATATATATATATATATATATATATATATATATATATATATAGACACAGGTTCTTTCCATATCTTGGTTATTATAAATAATGCTGCTATGAACATAGGTGGGCAAATATCTTTTTGAACTAGTGTTTGTGGTGTGTATTAAGAAGAATATGAAAACATTTAACTTTTTCTTCTGCCAAAGCAAGACAAACAGTATCTTGTCTCTATACTCATTTTTTAATATTGTTACAAGAGCCATAAATAAGGTCTGTTTTTTGTTTTTTTTTTTTTATTAAATTTTATTTATTTATTTATTTATTTATTTATGGCTGTGTTGGGTCTTCGTTTCTGTGCGAGGGCTTTCTCTAGTTGCGGCAAGTGGGGACCACTCTTCATCGCGGTGCGCGGGCCTCTCACTATCGTGGCCTCTCCCGTTGCGGAGCACAGGCTCCAGATGCGCAGGCTCAGCAATTGTGGCTCACGGGCCCAGTCGCTCCGCGGCATGTGGGATCTTCCCAGACCAGGGCTCGAACCCGTGTCCCCTGCATTTGGCAGGCAGATTCTCAACCACTGCGCCACCAGGGAAGCCCTAAGGTCTGTTTTTGTTCCATGTTTATTATGGGCTTTTTCAAATTGAAAATTCATTTTCTTCAGTTCTTAGAAATATTCCTGAAACTTTTTTGATGATTTCATGCTTTCTGTTTTTTCTGTTCTTTATTTCTGGTATTCCAATGAAGAATTCTCTTGATTTGTTCTCTAATTAACTACTTTTTTCTTTTACCTTCTTCTTTTTCAATCTTTTAATGCTTTGTTCTATTTCTGCCAGTTTTCCTCAACTTTGTTCTTCAATTTTCTATAGAGTCTTCCTTTTCTACCACTATATTTTTAACATTCCAGGATTCTTCTGTTCTCTGAATCTACCCTTTTTATTAAATATTCTGTTTTTTCATGGATGTAATAACTTTTCTTATTTCTCTCAGGATATTAATGGTAGTTTATTTATTTCTTTTCCCATTTTTAAAAATTATCTTCTCCCAGGTTAGTATCTATCTGTTTGTTCCCCTCTAATAGTTTTTTCTGGTTGTTTGTTCTGTTCCCATACGTGTCATATTAAAAAATTGCCATGTATATTCAATGACTCTTATTTTTCTGTTTATTTTTTAAGAAAGGACACTATAATCTGGTTGGCAGTTTTGAGCATATATGGAGCTTGTTGCTTTTTGCCTTCACTTGAAAATGATCTGAATGGGCCATTATATTGTAAACAATATTAATGTCAATAGTTTTACACACTGTTAAGAGTTTAGCTAAGTTACTCCATTGTATTACTGCTATGGCATCTATTTTGTTTGGCCAAGTAGCCTGCAGGGACCTTATGTAAGCACAAGCCCTAGATAGCAGCCTGCAGGTTCACAGCAAATGTTAGTTCCTGATGTGACTTTCCCAACAGCCCTTGTAATCAATGCCTTCCCTTATGTGCCCCTTACATAAGACCCCTGCAGAGTTTATCAGCACACTGCTCTTTTGGTTTGAACTGATTAATCCAACCCAGCCTGGGAACCCCAAAGCACTATACCCATGGGCCCTAATCAAGCCTTGTACCCCGGGTCCTGCTTCTCTCTCTGTCTGCACTCAGCCTTCACTTCCCCATGTGGCTCCTCAAAGCATACTGTATATTTCCTCCAGGACCTATGAGTTAGCCTTCTCAATTTCAGTTTCTCTTGTGGTCCGTTGTTGAACTGCAGTTAACTTCTGGCATCATGTGCTCTACTTAACAAATGTTAATTTAACTAAGTCATAACACACACACACATACGTATATTCATTCACCACATATATGCTGTTATTTAAAAATTGGAATCATACGCTTCTGGATCTTGCAATTATTGTAACATTATCTTATGAGAATTGTATAAAATTATTCAAATATTATTTGGAAATATGATAGTTAATTGCTCTATAAGATTTCATGGTATGAACTGAGTATATATGCTTTCATAGGTGGATCAGGTACAGAGGGAGACACAACCACCGGTAACATCCTTCTGAGCTCTCACTTCTCTGACTAGACTTGGCATATTCTAACAAGAGTTTCTACAGACATTGCCTTAGTGGTGTCACCAAAGCCCCGCAGCACTTTACCCATTTATATCAATCAAAGCAGAGTCAGATATCAACGATCAGGTTCAAAGGGTATATTGGGGCATAAACAAACACATAACAAAAACAAATTATGAGAACAGAAATGGGAGAAAAAAGAGATTATTCTGGATCATAATTTGAAGCTTATTAGGGTGAGGTATGAGAATAAAGAGAATGAACACTTTGAAGGGTTTAGAACTCCTCCTTCTTAAAAATGTTTTAAAATTATTTGAGGCATTTTAGGATATGATTAGTAACACAGGCTTGGAACCAGATAGACTGGGTTCAAATCTAACTCTGCCACTAATTAGTTACTGGATGTTAAACAATTTAATCTCTAAGACACTGTTTCCTTAATTATTAAATGAAAATTAAATAGTACCTAATTTATAAGATTACTGTAAAAATGAAGAGATAATGAATTTAAGCTGCTTAGCATAGTGTTGTCGACTAAAAAATTATTCAAAACCTAAAAGTTGAGAGTTATGTTTTATTCGGTGGGAATTTTTAGGCCTTCAAGCCCGGGAGGCAGCATCTCAAGTAACCCTGAGAGAACGGCTCCGGGAGGTGAGGTGGGGAGCTAAATATATAGGAGTTTTGCAACAAAGGGCAGGTAGTCGGGAACATCAAAAGATTATTGCTAATTAAAGAAAACCAGATATCCCAAGTTAAGGAATTTAGGCTTCTCTATGTATAGGAGGATGCAAAATTCTGGGATCACTGAAATCATTCCTTTGATATGCACCTCAGCTATCTGGGGCCAGTATCCTGTGTTTTCATATCCTGAGTTTCCTCAGGGCTCACCTTAGGGAGTGGCATCAATCTGATGCCTGCTAGATGGCAGGTATTCTTTCCTTCCTGAGTTCCTTCAGGGCTCATGGGTTCACAGGCTCAAGTTGGAGGGCTGCAATCGCTGATGACATCCTTTGTTTACTGATATGGCAGGAAATATTCCATTTCTCAGAGCCCAGAATACGTATTTACTCAATGAATGTTAATTTTTATGATTACAGAAGAACAGATACGTGCTTATTATATAAAATGGGAAGAATACAGGGAAGTGTAAAGGAGAGAAGAACTATATGATCCATAGATAGCCAGGCAGCGCTAATCTACACACAGGAATAGCTTTTCCCCTTCGGTTGGTCAGAGTTCTCAGAGAAGGACCTTCCAGGTCTTGGGAGGGACAGGCTGGCAGAATTCTGGGAACCTAGTTGGGCAAGACATCTCAGAGGATTCAGCCTACATTGCCTTTCCATCTATTTTCTTTCAGCACAGGAATCCTGCTTGCATCAGTGACTGGTATCCCTCAGTTCTGAGTATCTTTGTTTTACCTTCTTATGGAATAAAATCCCAGTCTTCTAAAAGTGGATCAACAGTCAACCCATTGCAGAGAGAGGAAGATTTCTTACTGGGATTTTTAAGCAGATGTATTCAGAATTTTTGACCCAAGTTCCAGGAAACACTTGGAAAGAGTTCAAGGGTAGAAACCCCATATTGTCCATTGCATCAACTCTTTTTACTCATCAGCACACATTTGCATCTGTTCTTTTCCAAACCCCTGACTTCGTGCCACCACCAGGCTGCCCAAGCACCCAGTTTTGCTAAGTCACCATACTTCCCATTCTGGGCCAATTCTCATGAAACTGTTCCTCTTCTTAAAAAAAGCAAAGCAGACAAATACATGATTTCTTTTATTTCAGGGTCCTATTCTCAGCTAGGTCATTAATGAATTTAATAAGCTACTATATCTTATCCATTATGCTTATTATTGCTTAGATATTTTTTATAATATGAGGGGATTCAGGTATAAGGATTCTGAACTTTAATAACATTTGCCAATAGAGACTGAGCAGAAGCAAAAATTATAGAAAGGACAGTGGCCGCTCTTGCTTCAGCTAAATGAATAGTCCAACAATGGGCAGGGGATGAGGCAAACTCAAGCAAAGTTCAGGTTCACATTTGACATGATGAGATTTCAGAGTGACAGTGTAGAGCAGAGTGTGGGCATCCAGCCCATCCAAATGGCATGGCCAGGGGGTAGTCACAGATGGCAGGTGGTGATATACCAGGTCAGACAGATGTCATCACTGTGGATCCAGGTGCTCTATCCATTTTACAGCCAGGGAATGGAGTGCAGCAGTAGTGAGATTCAAAGAAGTCATTAACTGTTAGGCTATGTGAAGTCATTAACTGCTAGGCTATGTGTCAGAGCTTCATCCACAGGGATGCAGAGCTGAACAAAGCTCCAATTCTATCAGGCATGGATTGGAAAGCAAGGGGAGAGTACAGGAAATGTGGTGACTTAGAGACAATGTGCTATCCAGAGAGCATCCTGGCACTACAGGGAATTAGCTACAAGACTATTTCTAAACACTGCAGAAAGTTTCTCAAAGTTTAGTCCACGGACACCCTGGACTAGAATTGTTACAGCAGGCAGGTAGCTAGGAATGAGCAGAGAAATGGGGGCAGGGGCCAGGTGGCAGGAAATCATGCATCTTGTAAACAGCGGGGGGCCATAGGCAGACAAAGGAAAGCAGGAACCTCCAGACTGACAGGAAACCACACATTTTGGGTGATATGTGTCCAGCTAGCAGACAAAGAAAGGTGGGGAAAGGTGGGACTCTCCTGCATCTGAATGTAACCTGTCACTCATTATGCTCTCATTACAATAAAATTAGCCTTACAGATAAGAAGTATCCATCATGAACCAACACCATAACACTTCTGATCTAAGCTAAATAAGTACAAAAATCCCTCCTCCCCTCAGGAAAATGGAGCTGGGATGAAAATCAGGGAATCCGACCCCCAAACTCCTCCTGCCCCAGTGAATATTGTGCCCCTTCATTTGCATGCCCCTCATAACCGGCTTGCCAAAGAAACCCAAGGCAACAGCTGACCGCTCTCCCTCTGAGAGCCTATCCTTGCTTAAATAAACCCTCACTTTACTTTCTTAACCTCTCTGCTTTGTCTCCGAATTCTTTCGCGATGAAGAAAGAACCTTAAATTCATGGGGAACAGAATCATGAGGTCAGTGTGCCATGAAGACAGACTCTTTATTCTTTCTGGTTGGCTAGAGAGCTCATGAGTTGCTTCTCTCATACAAGACAATGCAGGTATGACAATCAGTAGCAGAGACTCTGAAGTTGTATGTCATGTGAAGTGAGGTATCGTTCACAACAGTCCTCCAGCTGAAATAAATGTACTGGCAAAAATAACTTACAAGTGGCATTTAAAGCTGTATACCTTAAGAATTTTTTAAATTGAAGTATAGTTGATTTACAGTATTATATTAGTTTCAGGTGTACAACAGAGTGATTCAATATTTTTATAGATTATATTCCATTTAAATTTGTTGTAGACTTGTACTCAGAAAACTATAAAACACTGAGGAAAGAAATCAAAGATGCCATAAACAGATGGAGAAATATATCATGTTCTTGGATTGGAAGAATCAATATTGTGAAAATGACTATACTACTCAAAGCAATCTACAGATTCAATGCAACCCTTATCAAACTACCAATGGCATTCTACACAGAATTAGTACAAAAAATTTTACAATTTGTGTGGAAACACAAAAGACCCCGAATAGCCAAAGCAATCTTGAGATAGAAAAATGGAGCTGGAGGAATCAGGCTACCCGACTTCAAACTATACTACAAAGCTACAGTATTCAAGACGGTATGATATTGGCACAAAAACAGAAATATAGATCAATGGTACAGGATAGAAAACCCAGAGATAAACCCATGCACGTATGGTCAAGGACATACAATGTTTATGACAAAGGAGGCAAGAACATACAATGGAGAAAAGACAGCCTCTTCAACAAGTGGTGCTGGGAAAACTGGACAGCTACATGTAAAAGAATGATATTAGAACACTACCTAACACCATACACAAAAATAAACTCCAAGTGGATTAAAGACCTAAATGTAAGGCCAGACACTATAAAAATCTTAGAGCAAAACAGGAAAAACGCTCTCTGACGTAAACCACAGCAAGATCTTTTATGACCCACCTCCTAGAGTAATGAAAATAAAAACAAAAATAAACAAATGGGATCTAATGAAACTTAAAAGTTTTTGCACAGCAAAGGAAACCATAAACAAGAAGAAAAGACAACCCTCAGAATGGAAGAAAATATTTGCAAATGAAGCAACGGACAAAGGATTAATCTCAAAAATATACAAACAGCTCATGAAGCTCAATAGAAAAAAAATAAACAACCCAATTAAAAAATGGGCAGAAGATCTAAATAGACATTTGACCAAAGAAGACACACAGATGGCCAAGAGGCACATGAAAAGATGCTCAACGTCACTAATTATTAGAGAAATGCAAATCAAAACTACAATGAGGTATCAACTCATACCAGTCAGAATGGCCATCATCAAAAAATCTACAAACCATAAATGCTGGAGAGGGTGTGGAGAAAAGGGAACCCTCCTGCAGTGGTGGGAATGCAAACTGGAACAGCCACTATGGAGAACAGTACAGTGGTTCCTTAAAAAACTAAAACTAGAACTACCATATGACCCAGCAATCCCACTACGGGCATATATCCTGAGAAAACTATAATTCAAAAGGACACATGTATCCCAATGTTCATTGCAGCACTATTTACAATAACCAAGGCATGGAAACAGCCTAAATGCCCAATGACAGATGAATGGATAAAGCAGAGAAGATGATGAGGATGATTATAATTTTTGTGACTTTCTGTTTGAATTAAAAACAAAAAAATCCCACAAGGACTCAGAGGTAAAGAATATACAAGTCAATTTTCACTGCAAAGGAAAGGAGCTGTTACAGTGGAGGATTACTGGACTGAATGTCAATATTATGACATAGTATGAGTGTGTTTCAGGTTTGGTAATTGCAATCATTGTTGCTTTTGTTGTGGTCATCCATTTACAATGCTTGGTGTCAGTCTATTTATCTCTTGTAAAAATAAAATACAGTGTGTGTGTGTGGAAAAAAAAAAAAGAAGATGTGGTACATATATACAATGGAATATTAGCCATAAAAAAGAATGAAATTGGGTCATTTGTAGAGATGTGGATGGACCTAGAGTTTGTCATACAGAGTGAAGTAATCCAGAAAGAGAAAAACAAATATCATATATTAACGCATATATGTGGAGTCTAGAAAAATGGTACAGATGAACCTATTTGTAGGGCAGGAATAGAGACGTAGACATAGAGAACAGACATGTGGACACAGAAGGGGAAGGGGAGGGTGGGACGAACTGTGAGATTATGTTTGACATAAATACACTACCTAGTGTAAAATAGATAGCTAGTGGGAACCTGCTGTATAGCACAGAGAGCTCAGCTCGGTGCTGTGTGACAACATAGATGGGTTGGATGCGGGTGGGTAGGAGGGAGGTCCAAGAGGTAGGGGATATAGGTATACATATAGCTGATTCACTTCATTGTACAGCAGAAACACAACATTGTAAAGCAATTTTACCCCAATTAAAAAAAAATAAAGTTGTTATAAAATATTGGCTATTTTCCCTGTGCTGTACATTATTACATCCTTGTATCTTATTTATTTCATACATAGCCTCTTAATTCCCTTTCCTTATCTTGCTGTTCCTCCATCCCTCTCCTTACTGGTAACCACTAGTTTGTTCTTTGTATCTGTGAGTCTCTTTCTGTTTTGCTATATTTATTCACTTGATTTTTTAAATCAGATTCCACATACAAGTGAAAACTTACAGTATTTGCCTTACTCTGTCTGACTTATTTCACTAAGCATAACACCCTCCAGGTCCATCCAAGTTTTTGCAAATGGCAAAATTTCCTTCTTTTTTATGGCTGAGTAATATTCCATTGTGTGTGTGTGTGTTTATACCACATCTTCTTTATCCATCATCTGTTGATGGACACTTAGGTTGCTTCCATGTCTTGGCTATTGTAAATGATGTTTCTGTGAACATTGCCCTGCATATATTTTTTTGAATTAGTGCTTTCATTTTCTTTGGATATATACTCACGAGTAGAATTGCTGGATCATAAGGTAGTTCTATTTTTATTTTTTGATGAATCTCCATACTGTTTTCCATAGTGGTGGCACCAATTTACATTCCCACTAACTGTACTAGGGTTCCCTTTTCTCCACATCCTTGCCAACATTTGTTGTTTGTTCTTTTTGATGATAGCCATTCTGACAGGTGTGAGGTGATATCTCATTGCTGTTTTGATTTTCATTTCCCTGATGATTAGTGATATTGAGCATCATTTCATGTGCCTGTTGGCCATTTTTATGTCTTCTTTGGAAGAATGTCTATTCAGGTCTTCCGTCCATTTTTCAGTTGGGTTGTTTTTCTGATATCGAGCTGTATGAACTGTTTATATACTTTGGATATTAACTTCTTATCAGCCATATCATTTGCAAATAATTTTTTTCCTGTCAGTCTTTCCATTTTGACAATGGTTTCCTTTGCCGTGCAAAAGCTCTTGAGTTCAATTAGATCCCATTTAGTTTTGCTTTTGTTTCCTTTGCCTTAGGAGACAGATCCCAAAAATTATTGCTACAATTTATGTCAAAGAGTGTTCTGCCTATGTTCTCTTCTAGGAGTTTCATGGTTTCAGGTCTTACACTTAGGTCTTTAACCCATTTTGGGTTTATTTTTGTATATGGTATTAGAGAATGTTCTAATTGCAGTCTTTTACATGTAGCTGTCCAATTTTCCAACATCATTTACTGAAGAGACTGTTCTTCCCCCATTACATATTTTTGCCTCCTTTGTCATAGATTGTCTTCTCAGCAAGGGTGGGACATTTCCCTCACTTCTCTGTTAACATTTATAACAATTTTCCATGGTGGTCTGACCCAGCAATTTTCTCTGCTTTTTTCCCTACAGTATCCATCATTCTCTACTATTCTATGTGTTTTATTTATTTATTATTTAACTGTTATTGTCTACTTTCACCACTAGAAATTAAGCTTCATGAAGACATGAAGGGCAGTTAGTTATTTGTGTCTGCAGTTGGTAGAAAGACAAGGATATCTCTGTCTGATTTAATGCTATATTTTCAGTTTCTGATGCAGTGTCTGACATACAGTTAAGTGCTCAATAAATATTTGCTGAATGAGTGACTGAGTTAAATTCACACTGGATCACAGAAAAGAAGTAGGAGGGATGCACTCAACAGTGTTCTCACCCTTCCAAGATACAAGAAGTCTCAAAGAATCCATCACCTCAGTGAAGAAGGCATTTCAGAGCCAAGCCTTCCCAGACAGCGACCCGGGACTCAGAAGAAGTTGTAGGAGAGCTGCACTTCCAGCACCTACACAGACTGTACAAGCAGCAAATAGAGATAGCCAGACATGGGTTATGAAAGTCTGCACTTTAATGACTGAACTTTTCAAACAGAGGAATTGGCAAGAGGCCGAGCTGTACAAGTCAGATGCAAGGACCACCACCAGACCCGAAGAAGAGCTGAGAACAACACAGACATAAGTGACAGCTGATAAAGAGAAAGTACATAGACCCAGAACAGAAGCAATGGCTTAACCACTCGTGGCTATGGTTAAACAATATGGTCCTCTTTAGTGAAGAAAGAGTGCTAATGTTTTCTAATTCAATTTGTGTATCAGTTTGTAGCCTGTTTAAAGTAGATTCATACTAAAGTTAATGGTTTCTTAAATTGAGTGTGGTTTATTTGAGGGTTTGATTTCAGTAATCTTCAACTAATCATCTTGCTGTTAAGGATAACCTCTGGATGGGGCGGCCATTTTATTTGTGCCTGGAGTGGGCAGAATGACAAGAGGAACCAGAGCCAGAGTAAGGCTTGAGTATGGCTTCTACCGTTTTGGGTGAGGCATTAATGAGAAAAAAAAGCAAAAAAGAAAAAGAATAACGTTGGCATTGTTAACTGCTACTAAGTTAATATAATTGATATTTAATGCTTTAAAAAATGCTAATGAATTAGCATAATGAATGGTTTAAGCTACTCAGTCTATAGAGGGAAGGAAAATACTGGTTGCCAAAATTATTAGGGAAAATGTTATCACTCTGCATAAACTCTGCATAAATAACAGTAAGACCTAACTGATTCTATGTAAATTATATAATTCTATGTAATTAGAATTATATATAGTATATGCATGCATTAATATAAATTAATTTATAATATTTATTTCCTAAGTGGCGTGCAATCTATACAATTTTCCTTTCTATGGTTCCCCCCCACCCCCTTACTTCCTCTTAGGATTATGCTGCTTGATTTTGGTGAGAATTGTATTCTTACACCTTGTTTGACTTTTACTAATTTCTTCCCTAAATAAACAATAGTCATTGTACATTAACGAACACAATAACATAGTTGTATTCCTAAAATGTTGCTATTTTTACATTGGGTTGAAGAAATTCTACCTTCATACGACACTGGAAGTAACATTAGATAAAGGGAAAATCTTGTAGAAAATGAGTTAATAAAATAAAACTTTGATTAGTGCTTTCTGTGAGCTTTTTTCAGAAAAAATGAAAAACGTATCTCTTTATCTGATTAATTTTCTTCAGGTCAGTGAATGAATAATCTTTTAAGATTATTTATTTGAAGATGGATGAAATTGAAAATTGTAGGTCATTTCAGGGAGATTTTCCATTTGCAAATAATTTAAAATTTGTTTCCTAGGTGACAATTCTTCAACAAGGAGTTCAGGTTGAAACCTTATTATAGAAACCATGAAGATAATACTTGGTAGAGACACAGATTTATTACTTCAGGAGAAAAGTAGGTTACTAACTTCCAAACAGGCTGTGGTTTTCTTCTGAGATTGAGGAGGCACTTGGTCTTTAATATGTTGTTTCAACTGGAAAATATTCTGTATTGGAAACATATAGGTAGGTGACTTTGGCCTATTTAAAATTATGAGGTCTGTCGCTACAACCAAACCAATTTTGTCAAAAATATTCAAATTCCCTGTGAAAAGCACAATGGGAAACAATAGGGACACCAGAAGGATGAATAAAATCACTTGCAAGAATAATCACTCGTTAGAGTTTATACTCTAACAGAGGACATTACCTAAAATGCAGTTCACAATACAACATGGGCTACCTGCCTGTTACGTTGTATAAGGGAGATGGTTACTAAATGGTGTAAGGAGGTGATCACTGTGGGATAGTTACATCAAAAAGGGCTTTGAGAAAGTTTCTCTTCACCTGGAATTTTAAGTGCTTGCAATTCAATTCAGCAGACATTCATGAATAGTCACCGGCAATTGAAATTAAAAGCGATATGAATATATACCACATCTTTACCCATTCATCTCTTGATGGACATTTAGGTTGCTTCCATACCTTGGCTATTGTAAATAATGTTGCTGTGAAGATTGGGGTGCATGTATCTTTTCAAGTTATTGTTCTTGTTTTTTTTTCAGATATATACCCAGGAGTGGAACTGCTGGGTCATATGGTAGTTCTAATTTTAGTTTTTTAAGCAACCTACATACTGTTTTCCACAGTGACTGCACCAATTTACATTCCCACCAACAGTGTACTAGGGTTCCCTTTTCTCCATATCCTTGCCAACATTTGTTATTTTCAGTCTTTTTGATGATAGCCATTCTGACAGGTGTGAGGTGATATCTCATTGTGGTTTTGATTTTCATTTCCCTGATTATTAGTGATGTTGAGCATCTTTTCATGTGCCTGTTGGCCATCTGCATCTCCCCTTTAGAAAATGTCTATTCAGAAGATGTGCTTTTATATATATACAATGAAATACTACTCAACCATAAAAAAGAATGAAAGTTTGCCATTTGCAGCAACATGGATAGACTTGGAAGGCATTATGCTAAGTGAAATAAGTCAGACAGATAAAGACAAACACTGTATGAAATCACTTACATGTGGAATCTAAAAAATATGACAAACTAGTGAATAAAACAAAAAGGAAACAGACTCACAGATATAGAGAACAAACTAGTGGTTACCAGTGGAGAGAAGGAAGTGGGGTGGAGCAATACAGGGGTAGGGGAAAAAAGGGTTATTATGGGATTATATGAAATCAAGTGTGTGAAACTTCTGAAAATTGTAAAGCAATATAGAATTTAAAGAAGCTTTCATTCAATAAAAAAAATTTAAATAAAAATTTAAAAAAAGAGTGAAATGAAACTAAGACATAGAGCTCTTCCTATGGGTCAGGCACTATTCTTTGTGCTTAAAATAAGCATCTTTACTTAGAACAAAGAGGTGGCCATTATCATCTCCAGATCGCAAGTGAGAAAATCTAAGGATGAGAAGAGTTGAAGAAACATGCCCAAGGGTAAGTAGCAAAAGAACTGGAGATGGGAGTCATGCCCAGGTCTGTCTTTTTCTAGAGTCTTGCTCTTCACATAACACCATCATCTCTGCTCTTGAAGATGCAGACAGAATGGTCCTAGCTATTAAAAAAGGGTTTGATCAGTCATTACACTGTGCACCTTAAACGTATACAGTGCTGTATGTCAACTATATCTCAGTAAAACTAGAAGAAAAAAAAAAGGATTTGATCTATGCAATATGCAGCTAATCTGAATGCTGGCTGAAGTAGCACATTCATGACAAAGATGACTGAGGTGTAGAGAGAGAAATTGTGGGCAGATACTGTGACATTTGGATTTTGTTTTTTTAGGCCATTAGTAACCATTGATTATTATCTAGATGTTTGACTGAATTTAACTATTCTTCAAATAAGCACTTATTTGGATTAAACTCTTCATCTTTTTTTTTATTGTGGTAAAAAACTCATAAGATCCACCCTCTTAAATTTTGAAG
Organism: Balaenoptera musculus; assembly: GCF_009873245.2. Taxonomy (NCBI): domain Eukaryota; kingdom Metazoa; phylum Chordata; class Mammalia; order Artiodactyla; family Balaenopteridae; genus Balaenoptera; species Balaenoptera musculus. Next base: position 78,736,286 of record NC_045789.1, on the reverse strand, counting down.
TGCACAGTACAGCACTGTTAACTATAAGCACACAGCTGAAAAGCATATCTCCTTTCTTCATTATTTATTTATGATTTTTGAAAATCCCTGAAAGTTCAAACATTTTTATAAAGCAATATTTTATAAAATATTAATTTAATTTGCCTTTCTCAGAGGATGTATTCATATGAGGCATTTCAATTTTATTAAGGGTTGCTAGTCTAAGTAGATGGTAATAGTTTTTTGTTTGTTTGTTTGTTTGTTTATATTTTCTATAAAACATGTCTGTAAAAATTCTGTTAAGAAACCATTTACATAATTACTTTTCCATAGTGCTGCATTATTTGCAGATTCTGACAATGAACTTGTTTCTATTAAGAATGCTTATGGCTGCAAGCAAGAGCATACCTAAGAGTTGCTTAAGCAGTTCTGAGGTCCAGTCCACATTTGTTATAACGTGTCAGTGATTTCAGGGCTGATGCTCAGTGGTTTGTAAGCTCTAGTGAACTAGCCATCCTTCATTTAAATCAGTCTGACCTCCTTTCTGAATGATTGTTGCCCATGTGGTAATTATTTTTAAATATTTAGAATGTCATCCCTTGATATCATCAAGGAGCTGACTCCTTTCTCTCTCCTATACTGTCTATTCTTTTTTTTTTTTTGGCAGGGGTGGTGGCATTTAAGATGATTCTGGAAGCCTCAGACATCAGAATTATGTTTGAGGAAGGAAATGGAGAAAGAATGGCCCATTCTATAGAACAATAAAATTCTTCTCAGAAACCCCTCAGCACACTTCCCCTAATATCTCATTGGACAGGACCATGTCCCATTGCCTCTTCTAGCTGCAAAGAAGATTAGGAAACATTTATGTAATTTTTCTATCCTCTGGAGTAGAGGCGGTGTGGAAAAGGGGTTGAACATGAATACTGAGTGAGCTAACCAGTAATATCTGTCAGAGAGTTATAGAAAATCACTCAAACATTTTTAAATGAGTTTTCAAAGTGATAAGCTTTCACTCTTTCTCAAGTCTTTAGGATTGGAGGAAAGGATGAGACAAGAACAGGTATGCCCAACAAGCAATACCATGAAATCTAAATGAAAACAACTGTCTGTACAGCTTGATGGAGACGCTTCTGATCCTATCACACAACTTAATTTTCATTAAATTGTTTTTATTTACTTGGGATTTGAATTCCATAATTACAATTGAGTGTGCTTAAGTAATTCTCCCAAAGCATCTTTTCAAATTAATTCTCTTCTGTTGTGAGGTGTTGTGAGGAAATTTAATTTTACTTAGTCTTCATGTGATACATAAAGAGCTGTGAGAGTGCTCTCATGAGAAAGGAAACAAAAAAAGAAAAGAAAAACTAGTATTTTCTCACTGTCTAGGATGCAACAGCCTCTGCTTGCTACATATGCCATTTCATTCCATCCTCACAAACCCCTATCAGGGACAGGTAATACTGTCCTAATTTTACAGGTGAGGAAACTGAGGTTAAGAAATATTAATTGCCCAAGATCACACTGATAGTAAATGGCAGAGGAAGGGCTTGGTCTCTTCTTTGCTGTCACCGAAGACAGAATATCAGAAGTGATGGTTATCACATAGTACCTCAGCAATATAAAAAGCCATAGAAGAAACTTGACTACTCCTGGTAACCTTGGATCTGTCTAAATGTTATATATATATATATATATATATATATATATATTTCAAATACAGGAAAGTACACTTTGCAAGGACCAAGTTTTTTCATTCTCCATGGAACCCTGTTAAATTCCATAAAAGGAAGGGGGGGAAATCTCACATTAGAAAGTTTCATATCAGATGTTTGCCCTTCATATACATTAGCTCTCCAATATAGATCCCAAATTAAATATTACCTGTTTAGAAAAACTTTCAGTTGCTCAAGGGCAATAAGAAATTTTGAAAGTATTGACACAGAGGAGTTTCTCAGTTTGGACCGAATGGCCTTTTGTACACACAAGAAATTGCTTTGCTGTCCTCCCTACACCATATTGCTACACGGGTCCTGTTGGTCTGTTAAGATGATGAAGGTTGAGGGGAGGGTAGGATTCATGCATCTGGAAGCCAAACACATGCCCTGTCTTGCTTGCCTTTAAAGTCTCACTAGTAAGGTCAGTGTTAGGCTTGCAATAGGGATTTTTAAAATACCCTAATTCATTGGCTACCTTCACATACATTCTGTGGGCCCTCTTAAAGTAGTACTAACCTCCACCTCTCTGCCCCACTGCCTCCCAGATACACTATGGAGCTAGCTAGTTTTGTTACCAAATTATAATGGGAATATTTATACAGTAGCCTCTTCAGACTTAGAATCGTAGTAGTTTTCACTCCAAAAAATGCCTGGTGTGATGTTTTACGCTCCATGAAGTGTGGTTTAAAGGCACAGGTCATGGGCCCTGTCATAGCAGTTGAATGTACGTTGAAATATTTTTCTATGATTTTTTTTTAAATTACAATAGAAACATAAGCTATATGTATGGTCATGACAATGTATGTGTTTATATTTGAAGTCAGATGTCTATAAACTTGTATATGTGTACAGAATTCTCAGTGGGTTTATACATTGTGACATTTTTATTCAAGATTGGGATGTGGATTATGCTTAACAGTGAAAGCTGAAATGAGACCATTCACTTTGTTTAAAATGCTGTACTGTGCACATATGGAAATGTACATTAATTTGCTGTATGTAATATCCTGAGTTTGTTTATATCTCCAAGTTTTTACCAAGTTTTTACACTGAAGATAAATTAGCTTTAATTACATTCAAAACTTTTTTTTAAGGGAGTAAACTGTTGGGCTAAATCTGTATAAATGTGTTTTTGATTTTCTGGATATATAGTGAAAGTTTATACTTGATCTCACTGCATCATATCTGATTGCAGAAATTAAAGCACAATTTACCACCACCAAAAAAAAAGAAACTCTCTTGAATTTATTTTCACATTCCTCATGCTCAACAGAGTGGCCTCCAGAGAAAACGTAAATGTTTATTGAATGGGTTTAAATTCTGTCTAACTCAAAGGCCCATGCTGTTTATATTGTGATGTGTTCCATTTCCCAAGAATAGTTTCTATTAGTGATGTTCTCCAATTTTCTAATACATTTTGAAAGGTCAAAAATTTAGATATTTGAAATAGTCTAGTAAAATCAGAGGTGGAGGGCAGTTAATATTTCTGAACAATAAACCATGACATTAAGAAGTTTGGTCATATTTAAATAGCTAGTAAGACTGACGCTGGGATATAAACCCAGGTGGTTTGTAATCTTAACACTATTCTGTATTTTACTATAACTGGAGATTTTTAAGAAATATCCATGAAGTATTATTTAGGATGTGTTGACATCAAGTCATATAATGCAAGTGAATCACTTAGCAGAGTGCCTGGCATATAATAAGTGAATAAAAAATTAGATTTAGTTATTCCTCACATTCCTAGATATAAATATTTTATAATACTCTGATTAATTAAATTGACAAAGATTACCTGAAGTGTGTTTACATTCATGTGAATCACTCATGAATTGGGGAAGGATAAATATTGGCAGACTTCATCTTGTTCACCACTGAGAAAAGAATGCAATATCCCAGTAGAAATGTTTGGTGCTACTGAAGTCTTAAACTTTGGATGAGAGTTCAAGTTAGTTTAAACTTGTGATCCTTTCCTCTTTTCTTCATTCCACTAATATTTATTGTGTCTTTACTCTGCTCCAGGTACTGGACTGACTTCAGTGCATACTATAATGTATAAGACAAAATCTTTGGCCTCAAAATGGTCTTCATGGTCTATTTTAATTCTTTCTAACTAGATCTTTGGTCTGCTGACCACAAAACTGTTGATACTCATTAATGTGTACGGATGACCAGGATATGCACAGGGCCATAGGAGAGCCATATAACCTGTATGGGGCTAGGGGAAGGCTTTCTGGATGCACTGATAGCCAAGGACTGCCCTAAAGGACAAAAATACACTTACCAAAATCAGTGAGGCTAGGTTTGAGAATAGAGAGAAGGAGGAATGTTTATTTCAAGCCTGATAATTGCATATAGGAAGTAAAGAAGTTAAAGAAAAATGAAAATGTCAGGGAAGAGGAAGTACTTTAATATGACTAGAGTATGGAATTACACAGTCCAGTACGCTGTCCACAGATGCCTCTTCAGCACTTGTAATGTGGCTACACACTGGATTTCAAAGCCTTAGTGAAAAAAATTTAAAAATTAAAAAAAGAAAAGTAAACTATCTCAATAATATTTTTAAACTGATTTTATGGTCAAGTGACAGTATTTTGAATATTTTGGGTTAAATCAAGTATATTATAAAATTAATTGTATCTTCTTTTTACTTTTTTAATGGGACTACCAGAAAATTTAAATTATGTATGCGACTGCATTTGTGTTTGTGTTGTATTTTTATTGGACAGTGCTACTGGGAGCATCAGGTAGCAAGTGAGAAGAAATGCTGGGGAGATAATGAAGAAGAGAGGAAAAAAGTTATTAGATATTTATTTTGCCTATAATACAGGCTTTGAAGGCAACACTTTCCTGTTTGGAGGACTTAAGCTTCTCACCACATAATTCCAACCACTCCAGACACCAAAACCATTCTTTTCTTATTTCTGGGAATTCACATAGGCTGTCTCTAATGTGCCCACAAACAAGTCTGTCAGCTAGAGTCACCATGAAAGGGCTGTAGAGTGTCTTCTCTCCTTCTCCAGCCTCCATTTATGCACATGTTTCTTGGGAAAAATCTCCTAGTAGTTGCTCATCAGAAGAACACCAAGGCCTACATAAAGGAAGCTAAAGTGGAAACCTTCAGTGTTGTCAGCAGTATCTATTCTTCCTTCCTTCATATATCCTAACCTTACTTCACTTCAGGAAATCCACCCTCTCCCCACTTTCAGTTAGAAGATAAACTTCAGGTGTGGACCCCAATTGGCTTAGAGGTGTCTGCGTGTCCCAAATCCTTGCCCACAGGGATTGGTTCAGAGATGGGTGTGTAACCCAGTCAGAATCAGTGAGACACTGGGTAGTGTTTGCTGTGGCTTCTGGGAAAGAAAAGCTTCTTTCTTCTTCTATGGGAAGCCCAGGAAGAGATTCTTTGTGCAGCTGGTTGTTCAATAAAACCTGTCCTCAGCTGCCAGTCATCTTGCAGTGATGAGGGAAAATCCTGCCCAAGTGAGGCCGGGACTGAAGAAACAAGATTGAGAAACACAGAGTGAAGATGACTCAGTCCACCCTGGCCAGGTAGTTCCAAAATCCAATCAACTTCGTGTATTGTTTCAACAGTGTTGATATGTATATTTTGTCATTGCTATTCCCAGATATTCCCAAAGCGAAGGACCCTTGGGGACCAGAACAGTGGCAGGTAGTGAGGAGAGGAGAGAAGAGAGGACTTCCTTTTCTGTGCCTTTGTCACTCTGTTCTCTAAAATTTTTGTGCTTGAAGCCAGAGTTTCATACCCTTGCTAAAAATTAGTCCCAAGGGAGAAGACAGAATTCTGCCTCCCTCCTCCAGCTCTGCTTCCTCATCTGTAGCTCATGATAAAGTTTATCTTTAAAGTTCGCATCCCTTTTCTCACTTATGCAGTGAACACATGCATGAATATAACAGAGGTGTGTAGGAACAGTGTTGTCTACCTGGGCAACAGTCAGATAAAATGTCCTGATACACATAAATTTGTTCATATGATTAAATGTCTGTGTACATATTTGTATATCTTCTAGTTTATTGAAGGTTGGGCAGACTTTTTAAGTTGTTAAATATGATTTCATCATTTTACTGATGGAAAACCAAGTATTAAAGAGGTTAAGTTTGACTTTTCCATTGAAACAGTAGTCTAGTCTAAGTAGCTGTTCTCCTGCTCCAACCCAGGTCCCCTAACTGACGAGTATGTAAAACATCTAATATTAGGTATCTTAGGAACTAGTAAATTTGCTGGTATACTATGCAATTATGAAAGAAACTCTGCATCACAATTATGCCCTGTGTGACCTGTAGTCCTGTGCTGTGCCCAATGTCAGCGAGTTGTCCCAACCAGGGTATACCTCTGTCATTCCTCTCACCTTTCCTGCATTTGGTCTTGAAGTTGAAATCCCACTTTGCATACGAAGGCTTTCCAGAAAAATGACCCTATATGATTATTCCATATTGTGTGATTTTTAGAGGACACTACAAAATAACTAAAAAACACACCATGTATTGATTTTATGCTTGGTAATCATAATTATGAATCAGAACATTTTCTGAAAAGGTTTATTCAGTAGGAGAAGAATACTAATGACCATAATGCTTATTAATCAATAATTCCTCAAAAATAATAAACTATATTATAACAGTTCTCAAATTATTTATCCAGTGTTCTTGGTTTACCGATTGGGGAGAAAATCACACAGGGAGCTGTGTGCTGAGCTTTAGTTGAGTCACAAATACTACTGCTTATATAAAACTGCCCATGTCTATTTTTTTTACCTCTATGATTTATGTGCACTTAATCAAAGTGCCTAGACTAGATTAGGCACTCAGTAAATACCCTATGTATTATCTTAGAGTGATTCAATATGTCCATGTGTTTCCCCCAATGTTTTGTTAATTCCAGAATAAGTATGATTGATAAGACAGGCAAACTATATTTTTATCTTAAACTTAATGTTTTGTTATAATTTTTTAGGCTGCATCAAGAGTCTGCCTTATAGGTCAAAATCTAGGAAAACTATCATTAATGACGACAGGCGTTCACTCTAGCACACTAGCAATTTTGAGTAGGAGAATTATGACAAATTCTTTCTCATATTCCCATTTAGCATTTACACTCTGCCAACATTGAGCATTAAGAGGTTTATTTTTTATTTTTTAAAGCTCAATTTTGCTGTCAGAAATGTTTGAAAATTGGCTTGGATTGGCAAAAATATCGCTGGGTGGCCTACTTTAAATTTTTTAACCCAGTCACACTTATCATCTAGAAATGGCAAAATAGCTTTAATAAAAGAGCCTTTTAAAAGCACTTCCTCCAGATATAGCTAGCTCAGTGGTTCTGAAGTAGTAGGAAAAAGAGCTATTCAAGGAGAGTAGGGAGTCTTTCAGAGCAAGATGATGGAAGAAAAAAGCAGCAAGCTGATGGAAATAATGAGTCAAAACACTAAAGAACCAAAGGTGGAAAGAGAATTCCTCCTGGAGCAAACATGTGAAAATAGAACAATTGTATTCTGACATCTGCAGGATGAGAAAAGTAATGAGGATGTGTTTGGAAAAAAGTAAATGATAAATTAGATCTTGCTTATTTCAAAGTTTTCCCTTTTGCTAACTCTCAAGGTAAAATTATTAGCGATAGAGTAAAGCTACATGGAAGAGAAATATTGCAAGCAGTTATTTGTATACTAGTTATTAGTATATGTCTCAAAAGCCAGATATGTGTCTTTCAATTTGCTTTACCCGCTGTGCTCAACTTAGGATTTGCTGTAGATCCTTCAAAACATAGAATTTGATGAATGAGTAAATGGGTAAAGCCTTTGTGTCTTGGTGCAGAGAAAGGTGATAGTTCAGCCTTGTCTAAGGAATCCCTGTGCTTGAACCCCAGCTGGAATTTTTCTTTTCAAAGCAGAACTGTATTTGCATTGGTATGAAAATACCCAGCAGCCTACTCTCTTCCTGGTGAGGGAGAATGTGAGGAGTCACCACCAGTGAGGAGTAACCTTATCTTTCCATGAAAATAGCACAAGCTTAACCTCTGGAGGCAGAACTGTTGCCATGTTCTCTAGGAAGACAAGTTTCTGGCTATTTCTGCCTTTAGCTTGTCTATTGACTTTTGGTGAACAAAACAGAGTTGGCCTAAGTGTTAATGTCAGATGGTAACATTTGTCAGGCTAGAGCCTGCTCAGGCATTATCTGGTCAATGATCTAATGACAACAACAACAACAAACAAATCCCAGGTAACAAGGATTTACTGAACACCTACCTCGTACCACTAAAAAACCAAAAACCAAAAAACAACCTGAAAACTGACTTAAGGAGTTTATATTATCCAGAGACAAACATACATCTCAAAAGAAAATTATTTTTCTTTATAATAAGGACCATAAGCAAATATGATGAGATTTCTATAAAAACATAAAAGGGCAGAGATGTCTTCTTTAATATCAAATTCAAAATAAAATTAAATCATTACAATTAGTTTGTCACAGGATAGCTCCCCTCTGTTCTCCCAAATTGTCCAGGATATATATTTTAATTTTTAGACTAGATCAATTAAACTACTCATTGAATTCTGGAAATTCAGAATTACAGAAGGAATCACTACTGGCAATATGATTTTTTAGAGTTAAGGGTTTTGCCTTTCATTTATTCATTCAATAAAAGTTTGAGTGTCAACCATAAGCTTTACACTCTGTTCAACATATGACTATGACAGAGTCACTGACTTCAAGGTGTTAAAAATGTAGAGATTCATGCAAACAGGTAATTATAGAATATAGTAAGTTTGGTTAAAAAAAAAAAAAAAAAAAGGGATGGGGCCTTAAGAGATAGCTGATAAAGAAGAGACTGGGAGGATCAAGAAAAACTCCCTAGAGGAGAAAATCAATGAGTTAGTGAGCTAAGTGTAAAATGGAGAGTAGGGCTATGGAAACTGGGGTCTGAAGGAGGTAGGGCATTTCAAAGGAATGGAGATAAGATACAGCCAAATCGGGCAAGACACTTCAAGGTATTCAAGATTGCTAGCACACAAGGTGTGACGCAGGATGAGGAGAGGTGATGCTGGAAAAAACAGCATCAGTCAAGGTCAAGTGTTGGCCAAGAGTCCAAGGAATGAAGGTCATCAGTGTTCCATGAATCCCTGAAATAATGTGGACAGTACTTTCCATTTACATGTGTGCTTTTTTTCTAGGCAGTCTATGGTTTTCAACGAAATCTCAAAATGATAGCCAAATGGTCAATACACAAATGAAAACGTGTTCACAAACATTGGCTGTCAGAGAAGTGCAAGTTAAAACCACAAAGAAATGCTGCTATATATCTATCAAAATATGTAAAATTTTTTTAAAAAACCCTAAAACTACCAAATATTCATGGAGATGTAGAACAACTGGTGAGCATGTAAAATGGTAAAACTACTTTTGAAAATTATCAGTTACTAATAACATAATCATACAACCATTTTATGACCCAGAAATTTCATTCCTATTCTTTCCCCTCAAGATAAGCAAATTCTTCTGCAAAAAGCATCGTGCAAAAGTGCTCATAGCAATGTTATTCATTATTGTCCCAAAGTTGAAATAGCCTTAATGTCCACTAACAGAAGAATGGATAAAATTATTGTGTCAATATCACAACAAATTACCAAAAAGAATTACCAAAACTGAGTGACTTAAAATAGAAATTTATACTCTTACAATTCTAGAAGTCAGGAGTTCAAAATGAGTCATTTAGGGCTAATCAAGGTGTCAGTAGGGCTGTTTCCTTCTGGAGGTTCCAGAAGAGAGTCAGCTCCTAGAGGCTGTGACATTCTTTGGCTCTTGGTTATGTCACTTAAATCTTTGCTTTCATCATCACATCAACTTGTCCTTATTTTCACCTCCCACTTCACTCTTATAAGGATCTTTGTGATTACACGGGACCCACCAGAATAATGCAGAATAATCTCTCAGCTCAAGCTCCCTCACTTAATCACATCTGCAAAGTCTCTTTTGAATGTAAGGTAACGTATCACAGGTTCTAGGTATTAGAACACAGATATCATTGGGTGGCCATTATTTAGCCTAACACAAGATTGTTTATCATTTATTCTTACATTGTAATAGCACTCAGAAATAAAAAGGAACAAGTTACCCACACACATAAAGATATGGATGAGTCTCTTGGACATAATGTTGAGCAAAAGAAGGTGGTCATAAAGAGTATAAAGTGCATGATTCTAAACTAACCTGTGGTTACAGAAGTCAAAAATAGAGGTTACCTCTGGTGATGATAGTAACTAGAGAGGGGCCTTGGGAAAGTTTATGGAGCAATGGAAGTGTTCTATATCTTGATCTGATGTGTAATTACATGTTGTATTTGACTGTATATAATCCAAAAATTTAAATTTATTCATTTTCTTTTGAGTACTATGGTTCTTCTCCTTCTTCTACTTTAACAATTTTAATACTATGGTTAATACTGAACTCTTCACCCTCGTTTTCACAAACTACATTTGCTATTTTGCCTATGATTCCCATTTTAGTTAATGGCACCTATTTCCCTTGGTTTCCCAAGAGAAATGACTCTGAACTCTCAATCACCCTCTGTGTCAGGGTCTCCAAGATCACTCACAGGCTCCAAGATTTGCTAAAAGGACACACAGGACTCAGAAAAGTGATTATATACTTAGTTATGGTTTATCACAGCAAAATGATATAGATTAAAATCAGCAAAGGGAAAATGCACTTGGCTGAGGTTCAGGAGAAACCAAGAGCACATTTCCAAGTCTCCTCTTCCAGTGAAGCAGCACAGAATGCACTTAATTCTCCCAACAGTGTGTGACAACATTGTGAAAAGTGTTGCTAACTCTGAAAGCTCATCCTGGTCATGGTGTCCAGGGTTCTTACTGGGGGTCAGTGATGTAAGTATGCAGCTACTTTGACTCCAGCACCCCATCCCCTCTCCCCGTGCCCACCCAACCTCAGCAAAAACATAAGGTCTCAGGCAAACAAAAAAACTCTTCTCAGGCAGAGTAATCCAAGGGCTTGGAGGTTATCCCCTAGGAGCTGACCAAGGGTGAGTTCTGAAGATGTGCTTTTCTCTTGAATGTGCAGGGTTTGAGGAACCCAGGCCTGCTATGTAACCCTTTGCTGCCTACCCTCAACTGGAACCAATTAGGTTCAAGTAGAGTGAATTCTGCCTTTGACATATCTCTTAGATTTAGATTCTCTTCTCTAATTTCCTGGCCCCTACATTACTCCCAGTCCTCATCTTCAAGCATCTAGTACATTCTCATAGCAACAAAATGGGTGGTTCTACCACCACTTTCTCACTCACCCAAACTGGTCTTCCCCATTCTTGTCAGAGCCATCTCTCTAAAGATCAAATTGGATAATGTCACTGCTCTTCTTAAAGGTCTATCGTTGACAGTAATCATAATGTCCATCACTTATAGAGCATCATGTACCTTTTAAGAAACAATAATGTGCAACTCTACTCATTAAATTGGAGATATATATTCAATATGTTTATAAGTAGAAAAAAAGCTAGAGACAAAATACTACATGTGTTTTATTCTTGTGTGTGTGCTTGTGTGTGTGTGTATTTATATAGAAAAGCCTGGAAAAATTGCCCACAAATATTGTTAATACTTATCCCTGGGTGGTTTAGAAAATTGGTGATTTTATTTTCCTAGATATATCTTATGAATGTTCTAATTTTTTAAATGAGCCTGTGCTAATTTAAAACACAGTAAAGTTATTAAACATATCTGTGGCTTGCCAGTGGCTCAAAGATTAAGTTTGAACTGTTTAATGTGGATTAAAAGGCATCAGGTACAGAGAGGCCCCACCTGATTTTACATCCGTTTTTCCTGAAACTTCAAACCATGAACTCTGCTCTGTAGTCATATTGAACTTGCTGAAACTCCCTGAACACCTCTGCTTGGTCAGCCCTTGATGCCTTTAGATTTTTGCTTTTATGCCAAGAATGTCTGTCTCTTCTTTGTCTGGAAACTATGTCTCTTTCAAGAACCAAATAAAATGTTACCTCCTCTGGGAATACTTTCCCAATGTCCCAGGCAGAATTAAGACTCTTCCCCTTAGTGACCCCACGACATTTTGTCAACATATGTTATATAAAACTTAGTACATAAAACTTAACAGTTTATTGTTTATTTCTCTACTAGACCTCGAGTATTTATTTATTTATTTATTTATTTATTATTTTTTTTTTTTTAGTGTTGGTAAATACTTTATTTTGCTGCAGAAGCTAGTTCCTTTACTCTATGACCCATGCAGGACTGGGGAAATATGCAGTTTCTACAAATAACTCCTCAGAGTGAAAGGCGCAATCATTCTTGCATTGAATATGAAAACTATCAACTCATGTACTCTGCTCTTTCACAGATATATGCTTCAGGATATAAAAGAGATAAAGCAAGAGATTCTGATCTTGAATATTGAACTGTGATATGCAAGCAGAAGTTTAACATGGTTAAGACATGAAAAACCAACTGGGAACAAATGAGTAAGGTGGCACTCCAGAATCAGGGAGCAAGTGTACTCTGCACGATGTCATATAAGAAGGTCTAGCTTTGGGGTTGGCAGAAGGTTGAGGTGGGTGAGAGTTGAAGGCAATATTATTCTTTTTTAATAAATTTATTTATTTATTTTGGCTGCGTTAGGTCTTCATTGTTGCATGTGGGCTTTCTCCAGTTGTGGCGAGCGGGGGCTACTCCTCATTGCGGTGCATGGGCTTCTCATTGCGGTGGCTTCTCTTGCTGTGGAGCAGGTAGACCTCGAGTATTTAAATTCAAAAACACTCATGTATCCATGTATTTATTTCATGGGCTTTTCACAGAGCCTGCCAATACTTTTAAAAAAATTATTAAAATAATCTCTCTTCATGGAGATGAGAAAAAAAGAGCAGTGATTTATAGACATGTAAACATCAACTGTCATTTTCCAACAACTATTATAGTTTATAAAGTTTCATTTTTTATTATTGCCAAAAAATGTTTTTCCTTCTGTTCAGAGAACAGGAATCAATAGGTAGTGCAGATTTGATTTATGCCTTTAGATGGTGCCATTACTTAGAATTTGATCTAATGTCCAATTTCTTTGGCATTTATTTCTAGTTCTCCCATATTCAAATGTCTCTTAAAATCAAGTATTTCTCAATTTCATCGTCCAATTTCTGGCTATAGTTGATGGACAAGGATGAATAAAATGCCAATGAAAAAGAATATGTCATCTCACATTGTATTTTTCATTGGATTACACTGTTGGATAAAAGTACCTGGAGTCATCCATCTCCCATTATTTTCACCATTCAAGTAAAGCTAATTGGTCAGAGTCTCTAGGAAATGCCATCCACATAAATATCCTAGTGATAATCTCAGATCCAAAACTAGGGCTTTGGTTATCTCAAAGGGGTCTGAAGGATAGCATTCATCTCCAAGATGAAGGGTCATGGCAAGGAATAGGATCAATTAGAATAGAAAAGGATGAACTAAGAAACTTAGAGAAGCATGTTTCAAACTTCCAAGGCTCAGCACAAGATGGAAGAAACTGACTAGTACCAAAGGTTTAAGTATCCTTGTGAGTTTTTTTAATCTATTTATCTATCTACGTATAATTTACATGTGTGATGGTTAATTTTATGTGTCATTTTCACTGGGCTATGGAATGGCCAAATATTTAGTCAAACATTATTCTGGGTATTCCTGTGAGGGTGTTTTGGGATGAGATTAACATCTGAATCTGTAGACAGGAAAGCAGGTTGCCTTTCCTAATGTGGGTGGGCCTGATGCAATCATGTGAAGGCCTGAATAGAACAAAAAACTGGTCCTCCCTTGAGTAAGAGAGAATTCCTTCTGTCTGACTGCTTTTGAGCTGGACATTGGCTTTTTCCCACCTTTTTACTCAAACAGAAACATCGGCTCTTCCTAGGGTCTCAAGACTGCTGATCTTCCTTCAGACTGGAACGATACCATCAGTTCTCCTCGTTCTCAGGCCTTTGGGCTTGAACTAGAACTACACTACTGAGGTTTTCCTGGGTCTCCAGCTTCCAGCTCACCCTGCAGATCTTGGGATTTATAAGCCCCCATGATCACATGAACCAATTCCTTATAACTAATTAATTTATATTATATTGGTTCTATTTCTCTAGAGAACCCTGCTAATACAACATAGATTAGTAAGTTTTATTCTATGCAGTGGTATTGACAAATGATTCAGAGCCATGGGTAAAATACTAAACAGGACCAAATCATATTTCCTATTAAATCATGTTGCTTCAATCAATACATAATAAACTAAAAGCATGTTCAGTTGGGAAATTTTAAAAAATACTTTAATATTTTGTTTAGCATTAAAGTTTTATAAAAAATAGTGTTTTTAAATATTATTCTTGTAGAGTTATTGTTTTATTCTTTTAAATGAGCGGAGGAAGGAGAAAAAAGAAATAATTTTACAAATAAAAAAATCAATTTTTGTCAAGTACTTGAAAATTTACTGCAGTATTTTATAATTATGGTAAATGGATATGATTTTAAAAAGGAATAAAAGAAAGAGAAAAAGACAAAAGAAAGAAAAAGAAAATAGAGCAAAAGATACCAGCACTTCAAGCAATTTTGAATTTCTGATCTCCCCTAGTTAGAACAAACATTGGAACTGAGACTCTCTGCCAGTGACTCTCTGCCATGATGTTTTTGCTCTATCCTGCAACAAGTCACACCACAGGCAAGGAATAAAAAACAATCTGGCTTTTGATTGGCACCAATTTTTGTACCACTTATTTATTCCTACTAGACAGCCTACCCCCAAACTTAGTAGCTTTCAGCCATGACCATTTTTCTTATCTCAGGATTTTCTGGATCAGCTGGGTGGTGTTTTATATATAGATTGATTTTTGCTGGGCTTTCTCACGTGTCTAGGGGCAGTTGATACATTTGTGATGGTAGAATGGTCTTGTATGACCTCACTCACGTTTCTGGTGATTAGTGTGTAGTTAACTAGCACACTTTAATTATCCTTTACATGGTTTGCCATCCTTAAGCAAACTAACTTATGCTCTGTTACATTGGTCTCAAGGTTCTGAAGTGGACAAACACTTTTCAAATCTCTGTTTATGTTGCCTTTTCTATTGTTCAATTCTCCAAAGCAAGTCATATAGCCAAAATTTGTGTTAGTAAGAGAGTGGTATACCTGCAGTATATGCAGTGGGTGCCTGAAAAGATGGATTGTACCAAACCCTAAATATACCATGCTTTTTTTAATACTAATGGGCAAGTAGTGTATACAGTGTGGATATGGGAAAAGGGATGATACATGTCCTGGATGAAACTGAGCTGGATGGTGCAAGATTTCATCATGCTACTTGGAATGGGACGTAATTTAAAACATGAATTGTTTATTTCTGGAATTTTCCATTTAATGTTTTTGGACTGTGGTTGACAGTGGGTAACTGAAACCATGGATAGTGAAACCACAGGTAAGGGGGGACTACTGTAATCGAAACAAGGAGAAGAAGATTCTGTGGCCATTTCTTTTCAATCTATGCTTTGAAAGAAAAGAAAAATGGACTAAATAGTAGAATAGACACAGTTAACAGATATAACTGATGAATTATGCCAGAAATCAGCACAAGAGGAAAAATAAATAAAGATAGAAGAAGTTTAAAGAAATAGAAGACCCAATATCTGACTAATAAGAATTAGAGAGAGACAGGAAGAAGAAAGAGAGAAAGAAATAGAAAATTTAGAGTGGCAGTATTTAAAAGAAAAAGAAATAGCCTACAGTCTTCCAGGCCTATATATTAAGTCCTCATATTGAAAAAAAATATAAAAACAAGACAAACAAAAACACACTGGGCACATTGTAGTAAAAATTTAGAATTAAAAAAATATCCCAAAAGCTGTCAGAAAGCAACAAAATATTACACCTGCAAAAGAATCTGCTGAACATCAAAATTCTCATCAGAAACAATGAATGCAACCAAGACAATAAAGCAATATAACAAAATATTAGAGGAAAATAATGTTGGGCCTGGAACAGCTTACTTAACCAAACTATCACACAGAGTAAGGATGAAATAAAGATGTTTACGGACATCAATGGATTCAGAGTTCATTACTCATAGACCATCTATGAAAGCATAACCAGAGCCTATAGGCCAGCAAGAATTTTTAAAAGTCCAGAAGGAATAAAGTAATAATTAGCACATAAATTTATGAAATTTATTTTTAAATCTAAACATTACTGTGTAGTAAAATTATTTCTTTAAAATAGCGATCTGGAACTAAAATTCCAGTTTATATCAGCATGTAATTTGGGAATAACAGTAAGCAGAGAAAGAGAAAATTCTCTGAGAGATTTAAAAGAGAAAATTAAAATGTGTTAGTATTCTATTTTGGATGAGGACAAATATAGGTAATTCCTAGAGAAGGCCATTTTACTTTAAGTAACATTGTATTAGACGTTTGTTGGATTTCTTTGCCAATCATCTCTTGATTTCCTTTGTTTTTCTGAGATCTCTGCAGTTTTGTGAGTCACAAAAACCAGGTACTTGTTCTCTTCAGTCTCTGAATGAAATACAAACAAATGCCCAAAGCAAGGCCACGTGGATGCTGCCTCATCCAGATACTGAGGAAGAAAGTAATGCAGTGTATCAGGGAAACTTTAAAATTCACTGTGTAATCAACATTGGAATCAAATGTCCAGTATAGTGGTATCAGTGTCTGAGAACTGATATTATAACCAAACTATTACTAGAAATAATTTTGGCTGCAACTCCATTAATGTGTTCATTTTCCAGTCATTTACGCATTCATTCATTCAATAAATTATATCTGAATATCTACTTTGGGTTAAGCTAGGTGCTAGGTGCTAGGGAAATAGAAATGAACAAGAAAAAGAAAGCCCAGATTTTCATTAAGCCTGAGATATAGTGAGTGAGAGAGAGAGAGAGAGAAAGTGAGAGAAAGCTATATAAATAGTATGTAGAAAGTGGAGCAGTATAAGATCATAGAGAGTGATGGGGAGCTTTTTACATGGAGTGGCCAAGAAAGGCTGCTTTCAGAGCTAAATTCCCTTGCTCCATTTTTAGTTTTTTTCTTGGCTTTAGAATCTATAGGTTCTTTGAGCTACCAGATACCTTTCCAGTAAGACTTTTCTGCCTATGTTAGCCAGACTCAATTCCTATGGTTTCCATAAAGACTCCTGACTGGTACTATCAGGAGTTAGCCAAATGGCGAGGCCTGAGGGCACAGTCCTGCACAAGACTGCCTTCACTTTTAGCATGAACTGCAAGTTCAAGTTTCCCAAACTGCCTTCAGGTTTGATAATTCACAGGACTTATAGAATACATCAAAAGCTATTATACTCATGGTTATAGTTTGTTACAGATAAGGGATATATTCAGATCAGCCAAAGAAAGAGACACATAGGTCAGAGTCTAGGAGAGTAGCAGATGCAAAAGTTCTTCTGTTCTCCTCAGGACACATTACCCTATTGGTATTGATGTGTGACGACATGCAGGGAATATTCCCAACCAAGGAAGTTCACTAGAGCTCTGCAGTCCAGAGTTTTTATTGGGGTTTCATTAAGTAGTCATGACTGATTGGATGATTTCCCATATGGCTGAACTCAATCTCAGTGTCCCCTCCCCTGGAGATTAGTATAATGTCACGTGGCCAGAGAGGCCCACCATGCATTACCTTGTTAGCATTAAGTATCAGATTATCAGATGTGGTACTAGGGGCTTATCATGAAAAATAAAGAAAATTCTATCACTCTGGAAATTCCAAGGCTGTAAAGGTTAACTCTAGGAACCAGGTCGGTCCTCTCTATGGACAAGAACAAATTCTTTACTACACAGGTACAATGTATATGTATCTTAAAAATTAAAACAAGTGTCATATTCTTATTTTAGTCAATTTAATATTAGATAAATATTCAAAGGAAGAAATTAAAATCATCCTTTATTTTAATATTCAGGTATAACCACTAGTTAAACTTTGATATATTTTCTTTTTCTCTTTCTTCCTTGGACTTTGAAATCAGATTGCGGATGCAGTTTTGTATTTTGCTTGTGGCAGACACTTGAATAGACTTGCTCTGACTTCATTTCAACCTGTTTTTATCAGCAGTGGTTGGAAAGCTAAAAACTACATTTTTGAGACTCCTTTCCAGTAAAGGATTAGAGTCAAGATATACTCATGTGAATCTGGGATTCAGAGATGAGATGGAAGCCATTTACTGCAGCTTTGTTGGCTGAGAAGCAATTCTGGAAATCATGAATACTTGGAGCACTCGGCTCCATCTCCAGTCCCTGGTCAGCAGCGTCACAGATGGGGAGCAGAGGAGGTGGCAGTGATAACTACAGTTAGGAGCAGTGATTTTCTAGCGTCTGCAGCAGATATTGTGCTGTGACCTAACAACCAAAAGAATGCAGGGGAGTTCATGAATATTGAACAAATTATTGTTTAAAAATAATTTTGTAAGCACTTAATTCCTCGTACTGAATCCTTTCTGTACAAAGTACCTGGAGTGATTTTTATTTCCAGCTCTGAAACCTGAGTGAAAGCATTAAAAAAAAAAAAAAAAAAGATTATATTATAAATGTATTTCCAATCAGTAAAATATTAAGAAAAATCATTGTAAATTTCAACCTAAAAATTCTTCTACATTGTTCAGCTCTTCAGGAGCTAACTTCTATAATCAATTTAGAAAAATAAAATATTTTCCTAAATCATTTTTTTCTTCTGGAATCTGGGTTACCAAGTTTGTTTTTTTAAAAAGAGTTCTGTATACTTAAACTTTGTACGTAATACATGAGTAAATAGAAAAATTTTGAACTTTGTTGTTTTTCCTATAAAATTTCTGAAATATATTAAGTAATGGAAACATAATTGTAATCTTTCAATGTTCTATGACATCATTTATCTTTGAACAAGCAAAACCTTAGAAAGATGTGATTGATGTTGTCAAAGCGATTGTGCTTTCATAAACTACTCAAATTTCTATAAGTTTTATTTTAGACATTTTCATGAGTTAATGAACATATTAGACATGGTTCATAACATAGACAAAGTTTTTAACAGTAATATCTTCTTGGATTTTACCTGTAATAAAATGTGTTGTCTTATACACCCTTTTTATTTGTTTCCTGTATTCTTCTTTATCTCTCCAAAGAAAGTAAATCTATGTGCTTAAAAAACACCTGTTCTGATTATTCCATCAATTCTCTTTACTTAGAAATTACTTCTCTGTTTGTTGAATCTATTGTCTCTCTTTTGTGGTGTTGGTTTCCTTAATTTCTGGTGATCCTTGATTTATGTGGTAGTCATAATTCTCTTTTAGATTGCTTCCTTAGTTTGTGCTTCAGTTGATGAGTAGGCATTTTAGACAAGGTTTCTAGCCTTACAGTGAGCTTGGGAGATGACTGGAATGTACTCTAATTGGGATATTCAATTTTTTGTGCTTCCTATTGATCCAGAATATCTTTGTCTCCCAGTCTAAGTTTTTATACTAATTGTACTGCCTGGAGGCAGCGATTACTGATTCCCCCTCTTGTCTGATACGGAGAGGGGAATGCACAGGGCTGAACTGCCTGTGTTTTCCCTCCTTAGCAGCATGACTAATAGCCCTATTGGTGACTTCTGGTGCACATTTGCTCCCAAGTTCCACCACAAGCAAACCACTACTAACAGTCAGTGATGTGCCTCTACATTTGCAGACTCGTAATTATGAGGCAATTCAGCCTGCTGGCTTCAAATCAAAAAATTTCAACTTATCAATGCACTTTTTGTTTTAAATAAATCACTATTGTACTTTTTTCTTATTCATAAAATCTGGGGTTTGGGGCATTCATTAATCTCTTGTACATTCTACAGATTTGTTTTGTTGGCATTTATTCAGTGCTACAAGAGAAGATCCTCAATCTCTTTATTTTCTCATTTGGTGATAACAATATTTACAGTTGCACTTTATTTTACTACTGTAAGTATGATTTTGGTTTACTCCTACAGGTTCTGATATGTGGTGTTTTAATTATCATAACTTTGACATTTTCTTGGAATTCCTCTTTGACAAATAATTATTTAGGAAAGAGTTTAAATTCTTAGTGGTTGGAGTTACTGTTTTGTATTTTTGTCACTAATATGAGGTTTTATTGTGATAGGATCTGAGATTGTCATCAGTACTTTTCTAATTGAGGGATTTTAAGACATGTTTGTATTTTATGGGCAACTAAAAATGTATAATCATTTCATATATTATATATAATACTAAATTTTATTAGTAGTATTATTATTCAGTTCTCTGTATCTTATATATTTAGGCCTACAATGGGGAGCCATTCCAGATCAATAGGGATCAAGAAGTTAAGTTTCAAGATCTTGGGCTATCTATATGTATCTGTCATTTTCTCCTCATATTTCTAGACTATATATAATTTCCATATGAATAAGAATTGAATATAAAAATGGACAATCTCAATTTCTTGACCTCTGCATTTTTACAGAGAATAGAACACGTCCAGTCATATTTATGCTAGTATTTCAACTTTTCAATATTTCAGGTTAAGTACACCTGTTTTAAAATTTAATTGGAATCCACCGCGGTAAAAGGTTTCTGTTATTTCCAGCTTATAAAAGCATTGAAAAGCTCCAGCTGAGACACGTTAAAAGAAAAATGTGTTGTCAATTCTTCAAAGTTCAAATTAACAGTACATATTTTAGTCACAGGTCCCAATGAAAATATAAGACCATCCCCCCCCCACCCCCCAAATCTGTTAATGAGAGTAAATTAGAACAAGAGATATGGGAGAACAATTGAGAAAACAGCAAAAATGTTTTGTTTACTTTTTAATATAATTTTAAAGATAATGGAATTGTATTTTATTATTGGGTTCCCAGGACATGTGCCCAGTCTAGCCTCAGATTATATAATGAAAATATTTGTTTGAGCCAATCTCAAAATGAGCTTTCACATTTCTGTTTTCTTTATTTTTATGTTCATTTGTCACACTTTCTTTTGTCCTTCCTCATCTTGTACTTCTCCCTCACCCGTTCCATTTCTCTTTCCCACTCTAACTGCCTTCTCTCATAAGCAAATGCCTGGATCCCATCCCTATTTCCCTGAGTATTCTTTCCTTCTCCTAACTTTAATTTTATTTACACACTTGCTACATGCCAGATACTAAGTGTTTCACATACATTAACTCATTTAGTCTTTGAAGCAACTCTTTAAGTTAGATATTCTCATTATACTTATTTTAAACTTTTAAAATTTATTTATTTATTTTTGGCTGCATTGGGTCTTCGTTGCTGCACGTGGGCTCTCTCCCAGTTGTGGTGAGTGGGGGCTACTCTTTGTTGCAGTGCACTGGCTTCTCATTGCGGTGGCTTCTCTTGTTGCGGAGTATGGGCTCTAGGTGTGCAGGCTTCAGTAGTTGTGGCACATGGGCTCAGTAGTTGTGGCACAAGGGCTCTAGAGCACAGGCTCAGTAGTTGTGGCACAAGGGCTTAGTTGCTCCGGGGCACTTGGGATCTTCCTGGACCAGAGCTCAAACCCATGTCTCCTGCATTGGCCAGCGGATTCTTAACCACTGTGTCACCAGGGAAGCCCTATACCTATTTTAAAGATAACTAAACCGAGGCCCAGATAAGTGCATTTCCAGAGGCCACATAGCTGATAAGTGGCAGAGCCAGGTCTGGAAGTCAGGCTGTCAGGTTCAGACTGACATGGTTCCTGATGACGAGACTTCCGTCAAAGCCCTGCCTGGAAGTCAGGGAACAGAGTGTGTCAGTCTTCAGCTTCTTCTTGGCTCCCCATTAACTGTCATCATCCTATATAATCACTCAAGGAAACCTAAACCTTATAATGGGCATGGTGCTTGCTAAGTGACAGGCTTGGGCTGGTGATTTATCTCTAATATCACATTTAGTCCTTAAATCACTCTGTGAATTAGGTATTATTTTCTCATTAAGAAATGAGGAAATGGAAGTGTATATAAATTATTAATTTGCGGGCTTCCCTGGTGGCGCAGTGGTTAAGAATCTGCCTGCCAATGCAGGGGACATGGGTTCTAGCCCTGGTCCAGAAGATCCCACGTGCCGTGGAGCAACTAAGCCCGCGAGCCACAACTACTGAAGCCTGTACACCTAGAGCCCATGCTCCGCAACAAGAAGAGTCACTGCAATGAGAAGCCCACGCACCACAACGAAGAGTAGCCCCTGCTCATCGCAACTAGAGAAAGCCCATGCGCAGCAACAAAGACCCAACGCAACCAAAACTAAAATAAATAAATTTACTTTAAAAATTATTAATTTGCTTAACATCATATAATTTATAATGGTCGGATCTTGGATTCACATGTACCTACGGCTGA
This sequence comes from Balaenoptera musculus, assembly GCF_009873245.2. NCBI lineage: Eukaryota > Metazoa > Chordata > Mammalia > Artiodactyla > Balaenopteridae > Balaenoptera > Balaenoptera musculus. The sequence continues at coordinate 78,714,215 of NC_045789.1, read as the reverse complement.
CTCCAAAGTGTCTACTTTAAACCTCTGCTCTATAATATCTTTCCTTTTGAAGCCCAAACCATCCATATAGACCAATTTCTTCTCCCATCTTTTTATTTTATTTTTAAAAAGTTTTTATTGGAGTATAGTTGATTTAAAGTGTTGTGTTAGTTTCTGCTGCACAGCAAAGTGAATCAGTTATACATATACATATATCCACTCTTGTTTAGATTCTTTTCCCATATAGGCCTTTACAGAGTACTGAATAGAGTTCCCTGTGCTATACAGTAGGTCCATATTAGTAATCTATTTTATATATACTAGTATGTATATGTCAATCCCAATCTCCCAATTTATCCCTCACCCCTTCCCATCTTATTAATATGAGAGACAATCCCCTGTCTTTCCACTTGAAAGTTTTCCTTCTTGACTGATTCACTGCAAAGTCTTCAGTCATTCACTCTAAATTTATGCTTACTGTAGTTTTCCTTCCTTATAAGGCTAACACTTCTGACTATGTTTTCTATGTTTTGTATCCATTTATTAAGTTATCAAGTATTTGTTTGAGAATATGATAGTCTGAATTGAGCACTGAGTATGGAAGGGACCAAGAGAGATGTGGCCCTTGCCCTCACAGGGCTCACAGTGGGAATATAAACCACTACGTAGATTTTTATCATGCATAAAGATAGGCCCAGTTCCAAATAGCTCTAGTAACAGTTCCATCAATTTTCCCTTCCCTTATGTCTTGCATCTTCAATGTATATTTTCATTGTCTCTATTTTCTGTATTAACTGTAGCTTACAAATATGTCCAGGTCTCCCTCTATTATAACAACAAACATCCACAAAATTTCTCCTCAATTCTGCTACACTGCTGAGCTCTTTTCCTCCCTTTCTCTTTCATCACCAAATATTCTCACAAATAGAAAAATGACCTTAAATTAACTTCTTAATCATCCATTCACTCTTGAATCCTCTGAAGATTTGGCTTCTATTACAACTATTTTATTGATGTTTCAGGATGATTCTGCATTTCTGCAAGGCTCTTGATAACAGTTTCCTTTTTATGCATATATGTGTAATATGTGTTTTCCATAGTATACAACCTGCAGAAAAAAGCTTATATCTCCCAAGGATCAACTATCAGCTCATGAGAAGTCCATCACTGTTTGCTCATTTGTTTTCATCTTTTGCTATTAAAACTCTAGAGTTCATTAAAATAACTAGTACATCCTCTGTCTCCTGTACAATTTTCAACTCTCTTTTACTTTATTATTCATTATTACCTTTTTAGCTTCTTTTCAACATTTTTAGACCTTAGATTTTTATTCTCTGTATGTATTCATATATATTTTGTGCTTTTCAGTGAGGTAGTCAGTCCCCAAGAGAAGAAGTCCTGGAAATTCTCCCTACCTGACCTTCCCTTACCCCGCAATGCAGTCTGAGGTCTTAATTACATCCTGACTCCATGCCAGCAGCTGCTTGAATCAAGCAGGACAAGAAGCTTGGTGTTGGGAGTAAAGGAAAAGGGAACCAAGTAATAATCAGTTTACCATGTTTCCAGAATCCCTTGCTTCAAGAAAAGTATAATCTGTATCGTTATCACCACATTACATATACATTTAAACTGGTATTTATTGGGTGCTAACTCTATGTCCTAGTAGCTACAGTCCTTGACATTATTTACCACCTACAGTTGCCTTTGGCTCTTCCTTCACATACCCCATATAGTCACCAAGTCCTTTAGATTTAATGACCTTATCCCCGTATTCATCTGCCAAATAACATCTCATGCATTATGCCTTAGGATGTAACCACCTGTATGACTGCAATATTTTTGCAACTCTTTCTAATCTATGCTTCAGCTAAATTCTTGTACTATGTTGACAGATTAGTTTTCCTGATTCCTGATTACTTATGCTACCTCTATTATTAAAGGTTGCCATTGACTCTCCATTATCTGTGGGATAAAGTCCAAATTCTTTTTTTTTTTATGGCAGCTTCTTTTTTTTTTTTTAATTATTTATTTATTTATTTATTTATTTGGCTGTGTTGGGTCTTTGTTGCTGTTTGAGGGCTTTCTCCAGTTGCGGCAAGCGGGGGCCACTCTTCATCGCGGTGCGCGGGCCTCTCACTGTCGCGGCCTCTCCCGTTGTGAGGCACAGGCTCCAGACACGCAGGCTCAGTAGTCGTGGCTCACGGGCCCAGCCGCTCCGCGGCATGTAGGATCTTCCCAGACCAGAGCTCAAACCCGTGTCCCCTGCATTGGCAGGCAGACTCCCAACCACTGCGCCACCAGGGAAGCCCAAAGTCCAAATTCTTTATGCAATATGTAAGTTTCTTCATAATCTGACTGCATTCCACAATCCAGCTTCCTCACTCACTTCCTTGCACCTGCCTTGTTTTACACTTGGGAAGGAAAAATAATTTTCCCTCTACCCTTTTGAGTTTTCAGAAGAGAGCTCCATGATAAAAAGGGAAATTAACATGATGAAAAACAGAAGTTTATTAACATGTACACCTCAGATACATGAGATATCCAGGAGAAAATGGGCAACTCAAAGAGGAGGCTTAGAATTCAGGCTTAAATACCATCTTAATAGGGAAAAGGGAGGGGACTGTTAGCCTCTTAGGGAAGAGTAAATGATTTGTAGGAAAGATGAATTGGCCCTTAGAAGAACAGATGGGAGATACAGTTTGTGACAAAGTTTGTCTGGGTGTGGTGTCAAATTCTAGTGTTTTCACCTGGGATAAGAGTTAATCTTTCCTTGTTGATGAAGCTCCCAGGGAAGGAATCTATGACAATTGAGTTTCTTTTGGAGGATCTGTCTTTAGGCAGATAAGAGGAGTTAAGAGAAAGCTTCTCCTTGCATTTGATGTTTTCCAAGTGCCTACAGCTCAAAATAATTAATACACCAAAGTGGCATATTTGGGGATTGGTATGTTCTGCCAACCTTCGCACCAAACCCAAGTACCCATTATTCAACAAATAGATACTGCAGTGTCCTATCCCTCTGCCTTTTCTTGTTCTGTTTCTTTTGCCTCCATCCACCCATATATTTCCTTCAAGGCCCAGTTCTCAAATGTCACATTATCCAGGAAGGAGTCTCTGTCTCTTACCCTTCACTTTTAGCCAGCTGTGACCACGCCCATCAATTTGTCCCTATCTATTTATTGCCCACTACCAGTAAAATCATGTGAGCCCATTTGTCCTGGTGTTGGTGGATAATTGATTCATCACTTTCCTTCATAAGAAGTAGTATATACACATATATAATGGAATACCACTCAGCCATCAAAAAGAATGAAATAATGCCATTTGCAGCAACATGGATGAACCTAGAGATTATCATACTAAGTGAAGTAAGTCAGAAAGAGAAAGACAAATATCATATGATATCACTTATATGTGGAATCTAAAATATGGCACAAATGAACCTACCTGCAAAACAGAAACAGACTCACAGACATAGAAATCAGACTTGTGGTTGCCAAGGGGGAGGGGGGAAGGGAGAGGGATGGACTTGGAGTTTGGGGTTGGTAGATGCAACTATTACATTTAGAATAGATAAACAACAAGTTCCTACTGTATAGCACAGGGAAGTATATCCAACCTCCTGGGATAAACCATAATGGAAAAGAATGTACATATATGTATTACTGAGTCACTGCTGAACAGCAGAGATTGGCACAGCATTGTAGATCAACTATACTTTAATTTAAAAATATATATGAAATAAACAGTGTATATGCATGAAAATCATATGAAAATCAAAATTACAGTCTAAGACACAACTATAAACCTTGCCTTTTGTATGTTCAGTTCTGCTCAAGGAAATTTGGATTTCCTAGATAACAAAAATAATACAGATTAAAAATAGCTTATTCAATAAACAAAACCTAGGAAAAATGAGATTTAGTTTTTTCCTTTTGTGCATTTGCTACATTAGATTGCCTCTATATATTTTTGATTGAGCAAATTAGCAGTAGATACCTTTATCTAAAACTATCTGATGCACCTGTGATGAAACATTCAATAGGATTCACCTCAGAAAAGTGCAGATTATTTGAGTATGCTCTTTTATAAATATATTTTATGAGTACCTCTAAATAAATACAAAGCAGTCACATAGACTACAAGTCACACCTTCACATTTAGCAACACAAAGGACAGTCACATACTGTTATGCTGAAAATGCCTTGAAGCAATTTAGAAACACTCAGAGTTTATTAACATAATGGAGTTTCTTCATTTTGTATTAATGGGATTCCTTAGTTTTTGAATGCCTCTGCTTTTATCCATTTATACAATAGTCTGGTGAGGTAGGTGAGGTGTTATTAAATACCTAGTAAAAATGAGAAAATTCAAATCCAAACTTATTGAAGTTCTCTTAAGTCAGCCTTAAAATGAATACAATGTGGTACAGCCACTATGGAGAACAGGATGGAGGTTCCTTTAAAAACTAAAAACAGAGCTACCATATGATCCTGCAATCCCAATCCTGGGCATATATCCAGAGAAAAACATAATTCGAAAAGATACATGCACCCCAGTGTTCACAGCAGCACTATTTACAATAGCCAAAATATGGAAGCAACCTAAATGTCCATCGACAGATGAATGGATAAAGATGATGTGGTACATATATACAATGGAATACTACTCAGCCATAAAAAGAATGAAATAATGCAAATTGCAGCAACATAGATGGACCTAGAGATTATCATACTAAGTGAAATAAGCCAGACAGAGAAAGACAAATATCATATGATATCGCTTATATGTGGAATCTAAAAAAAAAAGGATGCAAATATAAAACAGAAATAGACTCACAAACATAGAGAACAAACTTATGGTTACCAAAGGGGAGAGGGGGAGAGGGATAAATTAGGAGTTTGGGATTAAAATATACACACTACTAAATATAAAGTAGATAACCAATGAGGACCTACTCTATAGCACAGGGAACTATACTCAATATCTTGTAATAACCTATAATGAAAGAGAATGTAAAACAATTATATATATATATTTATACATATATATGCATAACTGAATCACTTTACTGTAAACCTGAAACTAACACAACATTGTAAGTCAACTGTATTTCAATAAATATTAAAAAATAAATAAAATAAAACAAAGTAGGGACTTCCCTGGTGGCTCAGTGGCTAAGAATCCACTTGCCAATACAGGGGACACGGGTTTGAGCCCTGGTCCAGGAAGATCCCACATGCCACGGAGCAACTAAACCCATGTGCCACAACTACTGAGCCTGAGCTCTAGAGCCTGCGAGCCACAACTACTGAGCCCCTGTGCCACAACTACTGAAGCCTGCGTGCCTAGAGCCTGTGCTCCTCAACAAGAGAAGCCACTGCAATGAGAAGCCTGCACACTGCAATGAAGAGTAGCCCCCGCTCGCCACAACTAGAGAAAGCCCACGTGCAGCAACGAAGACCCAACACAGCCAAAAATAAATAAATAAATGTATTAAAAAATAATAAAATAAAATGAACACATTGTCCCTAATGTTTAGTATCTTATTCAAACCACTTGACTATAGTCTCAATTAGTCTATATTCTCATTAATGGTGGTCATAGTATGGTGGTTTCTATGTCACTGTGTTTCTATTAAGTGATAGGATCTGTTCAAAGACCAAAAAAAAAAAAATTGATTTCAAAGTTTCAGAGGTTTTAAGACTGAAAGGTTCTTTGAGTTGAAAAGTGAGTTTAACAAGCAGTAAAAATCTCAATTTTTAACTTTTAATTCAACTTCCAACTTTTTAAATCAATTTTACATTAACAAACATTTGTGCTAATTTAAAGGATTTTAACAATATTTTTTAAACTTTTCAAAAGATAAACTTTGCTTATTTTAATGATTTTTGTCTTTGAGTTTTTCTGAAACACTCAAAGACAAAGTAGATAAATGAAGAGAAGGGTAGAAAAAATGAGCTTCTCCTTTTGTTGTATCAGAAAGGGGACTCTATTATGAGATGTCAGATTAATCTGTCTTAACAGTGACCATTTAAGTCTATCCTCAAAACATTTCTAGTATCATTGATATAAAAATCAGAAGTCTAGCTTTATTCGCAGTGTAAGTGTTGACCTAATGTTTTTAGCAATGTTATATTTAATTTATAAAGGTTATATGAGAGATTACATTAGGTATAATAAGAAATAAAATTAGTTTTGCCATAGTCCAAACTCAATCTTCCAAAAGGAAATTATCTCTGGTTTCCCAGAACCCTCTTAAACCCAACATTCAACTGGATATTGGCTCAAGCTGGCACTAAGGGAAGACACTGTCATTGGACAGACAAATATATGGGATTTTGTTTATGGATTCTTAAAAATAAATATTACCTTATTGCAATTGAGATTTCTGGAAGTTGAGGATGGTTTATATGCTTGAATGGAATGAACTCTGAATACCAAACACCATTCCTGTGTATCCACTATGCATTTGTATCCAAGATATGTGGTATAGAAAAAAAATATCTTTGTATTGTTATAGAGTTCATTTTAACTTAAATTTTTTTCTGAAAATTTGGGTTCTGGACTAAAAGTAAGCCCTAGAAAGTAATTTACATCAATATTGACAGTGAGAACTCAAAAGAGAATTACTCATTCTGGAACTCTGTGTTTACATTTCAAGGGGTAAGAAGGTCCAGGAGCTTAGAGACATTGCTGAGTGCAAAGATTAAGACATTGGGATGATCTGGCCCTTTGAAGAATTTATTTATATTTCAAAAGATTAGAAGGAGAACTCAAGGTCCTTTCCATACCTTCCATGAGAAACAAAGGTTTTTCTCCTTTTTTTTTTTTTTTTTTTTTTTAGTAGAGAAGGGGGAATAACCCCCTCCCTTTTCTATACAAATATCCAGATTTATTTTTTTCAACATTTCTGTACGCATAGGACATTTAACTTGACTTTATTGCACCTCCCCAGGAGTCGGAATTGTGATGTAGGAAACCACATTATTATTTGCTTTTAAGTGAATAACGATCATCTGTCTGTGACTCCAAAACTTTGTGTGTGCAACCAGGACAAAATTAATAAAGATGAAAACCTAAATGAGATACAATCTTAGATACACATATTTTCACATAAATTACAATCCATAAACATAGACATTTCCCATGGGAGAAACTCTCAGTGGAGAGGAGATCAGAGGGAAGGTATTAAATCTATTGTTAGTTTTTATATAATTTATATATCAACACTTGGCCAATATCTCCTTCTCTTCTATATTACCACAGCATTTTCCATTACAATACTTATCACATCCTGTACCTATGTGGCATAATGATATTTTGATATATTAATCAACTTTTTTGTTCTGGTAATTTATTTTGACCCCATGACTTCCTCCATTAAACTAGACTGTGACATCTGTGTCCTCAATGTCAAGTAAGAATGCTGAGATAAACCAACAAAGAAATGTTTAGCAAAAAAAAAAAAAAGGGGGGGGGGGGAACTTGTTAAAATTTTTTTGATACATTGGAGTATCAAAATCTAAGGCTGTATAACTGATTTACTTTGTTATAAAGCAGAGGCTAACACACCATTGTAAGGCAATTATACTTCAATAAAGATGTTTAAAAAAAAAAAAAAAATCTAAGGCTGTAAGTATCTAAGACCATAACATCTTAAAACCGTAGACAACAGATTTGGGAGACAACTTAGGAGAGAGCCACTCTTCCCATCCTTTTTCCCCTCATCTAAGTAGATGGAGGTTATTATCTCTAGGCTAAAAATGAGAAATGGTGGGGAAGCAAGACCTTAGAATTTTCTCTTACTTAATAGGAGGCTCCTTCAGTCGGCTAGGTTTGGGGTAATGGAACTCCAGATAGACTGCAAGCTTGACCACAGAGAAGGCTTGTACTTCACACCCCTGGGTGGAACTGAGAAGGCAGCCAGCCTCAGAGCAGAACTGTTGTGAATATGTACTCAAGTATGGTATCCTGGCAGATTCATCAGGCAGGTTTGTGGAGCCTCCACCCATTCCAGGGCAATCACAGGAGCATGCTGTTCTAAGTGTCTGAGAGTAAAGAGCATCTTGAACAAAGAACCATGGGGACCAAGACAAGAGGCCTTGAGGTAGGGTCAAGGAGGATGCACTACCAATCTGCCTCCACCAACCACCAAGACCAGGTGGGTCAGAGTGCCTCACCAGACGACAAGGTGGAGAGATGACAACCAAGGACGCACTACACGAGGTCATGGCACTAAGTATACCTCTCATACATTGCTAACTTAAACACAATCCTAGGAAAAGACAAGGAAAACTATAAAGGAGATTGCTCAAAATTAACAGAATTGGCTGAGATTTAATTTCTGCCCCCTGGTAGAATGAGGGTTCAAGGTAGAAAATAAACTGAATAACAGAAAAATTGATAAAATATAGTAGTAGTAGTATTTGTTGTTGTTGCTATTATTATTATTACACCCTGAGCTTATGGCTTGAATATCACACCACAAGTTTTGCACAATTTATGTCTTCCCCATTAGACTAGAATCTCCTCCTAAGAAAGACTTACTATTTATTCTTCTTGCCTTTCCCGTCCTGGAATTTACTTCTTACATGAATAAATAAGACAGTGGTGAAGGAAGATTGAGAATTGAGAAATTAGCTGTTTTGGTAGGTAATACATGTTTATGAACAACATCTCTCTTCTGTCATAATATTCTACAAAACTTAGGCTTTGTTTTGCCTTCACATTTGTCAAAATATGTAGTGTTAACCTGACCCTCTGTCAGGCAATTTTTGATTAAAATTCTTAATGGCAGTAATATCACAAGCTGCTGTCCAATTAAAACAAATTTTTCTCTTCAGGAAATATTTCTAGAGTCTATATTGTTCAGTTCCCTTATTCACTGTGGTGAAAAGAAACTCAGAAAATTGTATTTTCTATAATATTTCCTTACTGCTTCCATTTAAGTTGGAATTCTGGGATTTTTAACAATTCCTGTCAGCTACAATGTGTCGATTCCTTGGCTTCTTGCAAGAATAGATTTTCCCTGTGCAGGAAGGAGCAATGATTCTCCAAATGACACCACCTTGGAGGCTGATGAAATGTGCGGTATGTTGTGTGCGCATATGTGGCAAGAGGGGAGGTGCCTGCACATGCACATAAACATGCAACAGAATCCTTTGAAAAATGGGAGAAAAATTAATGACTTTGGAACATCAAGTCATTTCACAAATACAATACTATAAATTTCCATATGCAGCATAGTAGTAGTTGTTCAACTTTGTTGAATGTATTTTTTCCCTCACAATATTTCTCAATTGCCAGAAATGTATGTCAGAACTAGGAGTGGAAATAGAGAAAAATAATCACTTCTCCCATGAAATCAAATGTAGAGAAAAGTCATTGGCTTTTTGGAAGGAAAATTAGCCATTTCTGGCTCATTATAACTAATAAGTAGGAGTGTGAATATCAACTGATTGAAAATCAGTGAAGCAAAAATGGTGCATTTAAATCAGTACTGTTGAATCAGTCAGAGTTAATCACATCTCAACCAGCATTAAAGAACAGTGTCAGAAATAGCCCATTGTGAAGAAGGCCAAATTCAGAATCCTCCTAATTTTCTCAGGACCAAGTCGTGATGAACAATATTTATCCCCCTAAGAGAATTTTACTGCCTGATTAGAGGCCCATGTCACAAGCGAGTTGGTGAGGTGGACATCCAATGCACTGAGTACCTTCACTACAACAAGGCACAAAATCCAGATAATCCATGCTGTAAGAACTTACTCTTAGAATAATACAAAGGGTCACGCCTGTCATTAAAAATGGGTATATCTCATATCAGACAAAATGACTTTAAAATAAAGACTATTACAAGAGACAAAGAAGGACACTACATAATGATCAAGGGATTGATCCAAGAGGAAGGTATAACAATTGTAAATATTTATGCACCCAACATAGGAGCACCTCAATACATAAGGCAAATACTAACAGCCATAAAAGGGGAAATCGACAGTAACACAATCATAGTAGGGGACTTTAACACCCCACTTTAACCAATGGACAGATCATCCAAAATGAAAATAAATAAGGCAACACAAGCTTTAAATGATACATTAAACAGGGTGGACTTAATTGATATTTATAGGACATTCCACCCAAAAACAACAGAATACACATTTTTCTCAAGTGCTCATGGAACATTCTCCAGGATAGATCATATCCTGGGTCACAAATCAAGCCTTGGTAAATTTAAGAAAATTGAAATCGTATCAAGTATCTTTTCCGACCACAACGCTATGAGACTAGCTATCAATTACAGGAACAGATCTGTAAAAAATACAAACACATGGAGGCTACACAATACACTACTTAATAACGAAGTGATCTCTGAAGAAATCAAAGGGGAAATCAAAAAATACCTAGAAACAAATGACAATGGAGACACGACGACCCAAAACCTATGGAATGCAGCAAAAGCAGTTCTAAGAGGGAAGTTTATAGCAATACAAGCCTACCTCAAGAAACAGGAAACATCTCGAATAAACAACCTAACCTTGCACCTAAAGCAATTAGAGAAAGAAGAGCAAAAAAACCCCAAAGCTAGCAGAAGGAAAGAAATCATAAAGATCAGATCAGAAATAAATGAAAAAGAAATGAAGGAAACAATAGTAAAAATCAATGAAACTAAAAGCTGGTTCTTTGAGAAGATAAACAAAATTGATAAACCATTAGCCAGACTCATCAAGAGAAAAAGGGAGAAGACTCAAATCAATAGAATTAGAAATGAAAAAGGAGAAGTAACCACTGACACTGCAGAAATACAAAGGATCATGAGAGATTACTACAAGCAACTCTATGCCAATAAAATGGACAACCTGGAAGAAATGAACAGATTCTAAGAAATGCACAACCTGCCAAGACTGAACCAGGAAGAAATAGAAAATATGAACAGACCAATCACAAGCACTGAAATTGAAACTGTGATTAAAAATCTTCCAACAAACAAAAGCCCAGGACCAGATGGCTTCACAGGTGAATTCTAGCAAACATTTAGAGAAGAGCTAACACCTATCCTTCTCAAACTCTTCCAAAATATTGCAGAGGGAGGAACACTCCCCAACTCATTCTACGAGGCCACCATCACCCTGATACCAAAACCAGACAAAGATGTCACAAAGAAAGAAAACTACAGGCCAATATCACTGATGAACATAGATGCAAAAATCCTCAACAAAATACCAGCAAACAGAATCCAACAGCACATTAAAAGGATTATACACCATGATCAAGTGGGGTTTATTCCAGGTATGCAAAGATTCTTCAATATATGCAAATCAATCAACGTGATACATCATATTAACAAACTGAAGGAGAAAAACCATATGATCATCTCAATAGATGCAGGGAAAGCTTTCGACAAAATTCAACACCCATTTATGATAAAAGCCCTGCAGAAAGCAGGCATAGAGGGAACTTTCCTCAACATAATAAAGGCCATATATGACAAACCCACAGCCAACATTGTCCTCAATGGTGAAAAACTGAAACCATTTCCACTAAGATCAGGAACAAGACAAGGTTGCCCACTCTTACCACTATTATTCAACATAGTTTTGGAAGTGTTAGCCACAGCAGTCAGAGAAGACAAAGAAATAAAAGGAATCCAAATTGGAAAAGAAGAAGTAAAGCTGTCACTGTTTGCAGATGACATGATACTATACATAGAGAATCCTAAAGATGCTACCAGAAAACTACTAGAGCTAATCAATGAATTTGGTAAAGTAGCAGGATACAAAATTAATGCACAGAAATCTCTTGCATTCCTATATACTAATGATGAAAAATCTGCAAGTGAAATTAAGAAAACACTCCCGTTTACCATTGCAACAAAAAGAATAAAATATCTAGGAATAAACCTACCTAAGGAGACAAAAGACCTGTATGCAGAAAATTATAGGACACTGATGAAAGAAATTAAAGATGATACAAACAGATGGAGAGATATACCATGTTCTTGGATTGGAAGAATCAACATTGTGAAAATGACTCTACTACCCAAAGCAATCTACAGATTCAATGCAATCCCTATCAAACTACCACTGGCATTTTTCACAGAACTAGAACAAAAAATTACACAATTTGTATGGAAACACAAAAGACCCCGAATAGCCAAAGCAATCTTGAGAACGAAAAATGGAGCTGGAGGAATCAGGCTCCCTGACTTCAGACTATATTACAAAGCTACAGTAATCAAGACAGTTTGGTACTGGCACAAAAACAGAAACATAGATCAGTGGAACAGGATAGAAAGCCCAGAGATAAACCCACGCACATATGGTCACCTTATCTTCGATAAAGGAGGCAAGCATATACAGTGGAGAAAAGACAGCCTCTTCAATAAGTGGTGCTGGGAAAATTGGACAGGTATATGTAAAAGTATGAAATTAGAACACTCCCTGACACCATACACAAAAATAAACTCAAAATGGATTAAAGACCTAAGTGTAAGGCCAGACACTATCAAACTCTTAGAGGAAAACATAGGCAGAACACTCTATGACATAAATCACAGCAAGATCCTTTATGACCCAGCCCCTAGAGAAATGGAAATAAAAACACAAATAAACAAATGGGACCTAATGAAACTTAAAAGCTTTTGCACAGCAAAGGAAACCATAAACAAGACCAAAAGACAACCCTCAGAATGGGAGAAAATATTTGCAAATGAAGCAACTGACAAAGGATTAATCTCCAAGATTTACAAGCAGCTCATGCAGCTCAATAATGAAAAAACAAACAACCCAATCCAAAAATGGGCAGAAGACCTAAATAGACATTTCTCCAAAGAAGATATACAAATGGCCAACAGACACATGAAAGAATGCTCAACATCATTAATCATTAGAGAAATGCAAATCAAAACTACAATGAGGTATCATCTCACACCAGTCAGAATGGCCATCATCAAAAAATCTAGAAGTAATAAATGCTGGAGAGGGTGTGGAGAAAAGGGAACACTCTTGCACTGTTGGTGGGAATGTAAATTGATACAGCCACTATGGAGAACAGTATGGAGGTTCCTTAAAAAACTAAAAATAGAACTACCATATGACCCAGCAATCCCACTACTGGGCATATACCCTGAGAAAACCATAATTCAAAAAGAGTCATGTACCAAAATGTTCATTGCAGCTCTATTTACAATAGGCAGGACATGGAAGCAACCTAAGTGTCCATCATCGGATGAATGGATAAAGAAGATGTGGCACATATATACAATGGAATATTACTCAGCCATAAAAAGAAATGAAATGGAGGTATTTGTAATGAGGTGGATGGAGTTAGAGTCTGTCATACAGAGTGAAGTAAGTCAGAAAGAGAAAAACAAATACAGTATGCTAACACATATATATGGAATCTAATGAAAAAAAAAAAAAAAGGTCATGAAGAACCTAGTGGCAAGATGGGAATAAAGACACAGACCTACTAGAGAATGGACTTGAGGATATGGGGAGGGGGAGAGGTGAGATGTGACAGGGTGAGAGAGTGTCATGGACATATATACACTACCAAATGTAAAATAGATAGCTAGTGGGAAGCAGCCGCATAGCACAGGGAGATCAGCTCAGTGCTTTGTCACCACCTAGAGGGGTGGGATAGGGAGGGTGGGAGGGAGGGATATGCAAGAGGGAAGAGATATGGGAACATATGTATATGTATAACTGATTCACTTTGTTATAAAGCAGAAACTAACACACCATTGTAAAGAAATTATACTCCAATAAAGATGTTTAAAAAAAAAAATGGGTATAGCAAAGGATTCCTTAATGGGCAATATTCTTTTGCAGCTAAAGAAGGAGAAAAAAATAATGCATGTCATTGGAAAGAGTTTTTTTTAAATGAGCATTTAGATTAGTTTTTAGATCTAATTATACTGTTAGCCAGTGTAATGCAACCTACTTTCCAGATTATAATACCTAAATAGTCTGATCATAGCTCTTCCTAACTACACTTTTCCTGATGAATTTATTTGATCCTTTAAACAGAGCAGGACTTTATATGTACCATCTCAAGATCAATTTAAATATCTATTTCAGCTATTTGCTAAGAGTCTACTGTCAGCTCCTTTCTACAATCTGCCTCCTGCTATGAGCCCTCTGAACACCTGCTCCATGCCCTATATGGATATCATTTTCTATTTTCTGAATTTACTGATCTATTTAGGCATTCTTGACCTTCTGTAGTATTCTGCCTGTTTTATAGACTCCTTGGATTTGTCATTCAATAAATTATTATTGATAATCTACTGTGCTCTGGCCACCAAGTAAATATCGTGTCTCCCACAGATGTCGGTGTATACAGTCCTGTTCCCAAAGACACCATCTAGCCAAGCCAGAATCCAAGGAGTGGAATTTAGATATTTGACTCTTATACCTCCAGGCCTTCTATGGTATTCTGTCATCTTTCTGTGTTCCTTTCACATGTTGAGGTACTTTCTGCCATCTGGTCAAACTTCAAATGCCAATTGTGCCAGGAAGTCTCCTTAGAAAAACGTTAGCATTGGAATAGCTCCCTCTCCTGTGACTACCAGTTGGTATCATTCTAACAGTATTTATCACACATGTAATGTGGGGATATATTTTATCTCCCCTAATAGAGAGTGACCTATTTGAAAACAAGTATGAACTCTCAATTTCCTTTGTTTCACCCATAATGCTTAGTAGAGTGCATATATTAGGTTGGCCAAAAAGTTCATTCCGGTTTTTCCATAACATCTTACAGAAAAACCCGAACGAATTTTTTGGCCAAACGAATATATTTGAATAGTAAAAGTTTGTTGATGTAATTAATTGGTCTGTCAACACCATGACAAACTAATTCACTTTCAACTTCCTCAGTGTTCAATTATTCACTCTAAGTGCAGCTGTAGGAGAAATGCTGTTGTGAGAGGAATCCAGTTGGGGAAATGAATTGTGTGACACGATATTGGAGTGGTAGGATATTCCTAAATTCATTTGGAAGGTTTGGAGGCTATGTGGTATTGTCACAGTCATTGACATGGTTGTCAGGGGACTTGGATTGTAATATTGTCGCTGCTGACAATTAGCTGCCTAATTATTGAGAAGTTCTACATCTCAGAGAAGTGCTCAGATTTCAATTCACATAGCAATCATTTATTTACCATCTTTTGTCTGCCAGTCACTGTACTAGATACTATAGTCAAAAGAAGAATTAGGCACTATCTCTGAATCAGAGGAGCTTGAAGTATAGCAAATATATAACCATATACACCAATAATTACAATAAAGTAAGTTGAGAACATTGTGCAAAGTACAGTGGGAACAGAGGGAAGAGAGTGATAGGTTTGGCTAAGATGTGGTGAAGGCTTTACAGAGAGGGTATGAATTAGTTCTGGATGTTTCCTTGACAGATAAAAAGAAGTTGCGGCAGTGCCTCCTATGCAGTGAGAACCGCACATATAGATCCAGAATGGCAGAAAACTGAATGATCTGGTCAGTGGCTGCATGTTGTTCAGAGTTGTTTGAACCACAGACCTGGTGGGAGAAGATCAGAAATGGGCTACAGGAGCCCAACAAAGAAAACTCTGCATTTGCTAAGAAGTGTGGACATTTTCTTGTAGATCATTGGATCTTAACTTGTGCTTTTTGGAGTCCAAACATTCTTTAGAGGACCTCCAGGGCTGCTCACAACCAGGGACGTGAGACAGAGGAAGAGGAGGGCTAGAAGTTAAACTGGTTTTTTACTTCAACCATTTTAGCTCTTAATTTATGGTTTTATTTTTGGGCTCTACAGAAGATTAAGCTTGACAATCAGTCTTATTTCTAAAAATAAAAAGGAATACAAAGCTCTGCAATAAAATACGGAGAGCAGTGGATGGAGCCTAAGGATGGATGAGTTTGGATGTGTCCTATAGAAAGAGCCTTATGGCAGCACTCTCGACCGTGAACCTGAACCTGCAGAGACTTGGGCCAGGGAGGCTACTCAAAGCTGTTACAGGCACCTAGGGGAGAGTTGGTGAGGGCCAGAGAGAAAGCAGTGGCAGTGACAGCGGCTGGAAAGGGAGCAACAGATTCTATAGAAACTGAAGTGGTAGTAAAATGGAATTGGACTGGGCAATCACTACTCTCTAACGTGGTGGTAGGCTGCGTGCAGAGACTTGTAGTTGCATTTGTTCTTATTCTTTTCAGCCATATTCACATTCCATTAATTTCTCTCTACTGCTGACAGTGCCCGCTTCCCAGCAGTGTGGCTGCCTAATCGTCACTGCAGGCTGCTGGAATGTGGTTTATAAAGAGGTGCGTCGTCTGGCTGACTCTTACCCACCAGCCTGCATTGGCTTGTTCAGGTCTCAACATTGCTATCAAAGTTGCCAGCTGTCTTCCTTGCAGAACCCCTATCAGTGCAGGTTTCTGTGAATCTAACTGAACCTCTGGCCTGCAGATTCAAAGCAAGCATTTAATTGATCCTACAGAGTTCCCTTTGGACTCTCAATGTCTCTACCTGAGATTTTTCTGGTTCTCAGTCTATGTGAATGGTTTATATTTTTTTTGTGCTCATACATTTGAAGGATAGAAATTTTGGCAGCACATTTGAAAGAATAAAACCACTAAACGAGTCATCAATCATTACTCCATAAGCACTACTAAATTATAACAGTGTCTTGCTAGGACTATAAAATGATCCACAGACTGCCTGGATCTAAACTTAGCCTCCACTATTTATTAGTGGAGACTAAACAATTTTGACCAAGGTTCATGATTTTCTAAACTTTCTAAATCTTGATTTTTCTCATACTAAAATGAAGAAAGTTTCTTTGAAGTTTAAATGAGATAATGTACATAAAGCATTTTGTACAATGGCCAACACATATTAGATACTAAACAAAAGTTAGCTATGTTATGATTTTTAAATTATCACATCATATTATTTTCATACAATCAACAATTTGCATCATATTCCCTTTTTTTCTGTCCATATTTGCTCTCTTGAATATTCATGAGAAACGTTTTTATGAATTTTTATAACACACAGTCTTAATTCTTACTCATTTCTAGCTACCTTGCCTTACACGATGCTGCATGACCTACACAGCTAGTGTCCCACCTGATGATACTCCATATGCATATATGCTTAGTGTGATAAGACTACTTTTTACACTTTTATTACAATTAGGAGGCAAACCATCAAAGTTTCACATAATACCACATGCTATGACAGTGGGAGAAGAAATACTGGTTTATGCTATAAAGTCTCATCATAAAAGTAGCTGCAAGAGTTGTTGACAAATTACTGGATTGAGATTTAGGAAACTGGAACTCTAACTTAACTCTCAGTTTTCTGATTTGTATAAAGAGTGGGCCTAATACCTAACCACTCAATTCAATACTTGCTCAAAGGCTGCTGAGAACAAGAAAACAGTACATTTGTTACAATGAATGGATCCATATTGACACATCATTATCATCCAAAGCCCATAGTTCAGGTTACAGTTGACTCTTGGTATACATTTTATGGGTTTTGACAAATGTATAATGATAGGTATCCACCATTATAGTACCATACATAATAGTTTCACTGTCCTAAAAAGCTCCTTGCTCTGCCGTTTCATCCCTCCCTCCCCTCTAACCCCTGGTAATCACTGATCTTTAGTTGCACCTTTTTCAGAATGTCATATAGTTAGAGTCATACAATATGTAGACTTTTCAGGTTGGCCTCTTTCACTTAGAATATGCATATAAGATTCCTCCATGTCTCTTCATGGCTTGATGGCTAATTTCCTTTTAGTGCTGAATCATATTCCATGGTCTGGATGCTCCACAGTTTACTTATCCATTCACCTACTGAAGGACTTTTTGATTGTTTCCAAATTGGGCAAGTATAAATAAAGCTGCTATAAATATCCATGTGCAGGGTTTTGTGTGTACATAATTTTTCAATTCCTTTGGATAAATAAATACCAAGGAGCACGATCACTGGATTATATGGTGAGAATATGGGTTTTTTTTGTAATGAACTGCCAAACTGTCTTCCAAAGTGGCTGTGCTAGTCTGCATTTCCATCAGCAATAAATGAAAGTTCTTGTTGCTTCCACATCCCCCCCAGCATTTGGTGTTGTCACTCTGCTGGATTGTGGCCATTCTAATAGGTATACAGTTGTATCATGTTTTGATTTGCTATCTCCTAATGATATATGATATGGAGTACCTTTTAATATGATTATCTGCCATCTGTATTTCTTTCTTTTCCTTTTCTTTTTTTTTTTTTTTTTTTTAGTGAGGTGTCTTTTAAGGTCTTTTGCCCATTTTTAAATTGAGTTGCTTGTTTTTCTTATTTTTGATTTTTCAACTTAAGTTGTTTTTCTTATATTTTGAATAACAGTCCTTTACCAGATGTGTCTTTTGCAACTACTTTCTCCCAATCTGTGACTTGTCTCCTCATTCTCTTGATCCTTTGTTAAATTTTAATAGATCTAACAGTGTTGGTAGAGGTAAAATACTGATGCTCAGGACCCATTCTGCTTTTCACTAAGCAGAATGAACTGTAATTTGGAGGTTGTTTTCAGGAATTCATTCAAAACATCAAATTATTTCTTTAGGATCTTCCTCTCTCCTAAAAAATACCTGTTAAGAATTCTAAGTGAATAATCCAGTCAGTTGCATTTTGGCTCAATTAAGTTTATTACCATTCACAAAATATTTATTGAGATTACAATGAGAGGGATTTCATTATAGACCGTCCAGATTTAAATCTCCTTGGTTATGCTCATGATTACAACTTGATTGGGACAGAATTCTTGGATCACAAATGTTTTCCTCCATTACTCTTTAGACTGTGAGACATTTTCTTCTTAAATTTAGCACTGATGAAAAGTGTGCAATCAACTAGATTGTTACATCTCTTTTATCTACCTGGATGCAGGATTTTTTTATTATATTACCAAAATAATAGAAATAGAAAGACAGGATAGGTCTAGATGTTAGTTTTTCATTGATTTTGCTTTGTGCCTGATGAGAGTTTTGATCCGTAGACCAGGATATTTTGACTTTGATAATGGCTTCAGTTTAACTTGCTCTGATTTTCTCTTTGGGCATAACCAGCATCCACACAATGTATATTTCTTTTCTCAATTGCTCTTATAATTCTCACAGCTTTCTCCTTTATTTCTGCATCAATCAATATTAAGCTTCTCAATACTACTTTGTTCATCGCTGAGTTGGATTTCTAGTGCACCATTTTGTTCTTTATTGCCACAACTGCAGATTTTACTTCTTGAAATTGTGCTTTTATTTACTTCTTTTCCTTTACATTTTTTCCTTTCCCATCTCTGTCTGTTTCCATTTCTTCTCATCTTTTACCTGTTAGTTTGGAGTCCATGTTTACTTCAAATGTTTTCTAAAATTTTCTTTGCCTTTTTTTATAATATATATTTTCAAAAGAATGCCTTTTCTTTGCATATTTTAAGCCATGCTCCCCTTTTGGATATTTGCAGTTATTACTTGCACACCTATGCAAGATTCTGTCCATTTAAAAATTCTTAAAGAGAGAAAGACCTATTCTAATCCAGTGTTTGGAAATTGGGCACATGGAGTATCCCAAACACCTCCAACTATCCACTTACACTTAGCAGAATCTATCCCCCAGCCTTCCACTTTTGAATCCTATGCCAGGGTAGATGTACATTTCTGAGCCAAATCACCAATGAGACCAGCCTTCTCTATTGTCAGGACCTAAACCATACCAGAAAATTAGATAAAGATTGTTTTCTAAACTAAATGACAGACTTCCCTGGTGGCCCAGTGCTAATACTCTGTGCTTCCAATGTAGTTCTTCTTCGTTGGGGAACTAAGATCCCACATGCCATGCAGCAGCCGAAAATTTTTTTAAAAATAAAATAAAGAAAATGATGAGTGTTATATGGAGGTTATAAGATACTAATTGCTTGTTATTTGATCAATTATTTAACCTTTCCACATCACAATTTTCTTTTCTCTAAAATGGGGATAATAATCCTTATCATGGAGGCTGGTTGAGGGAATTAAATGAGTTCATATTTGTAAAGCATTTATCACAGAGTCTGATACAGAATTTGCATTAACAATCATCAGATTTTTAAATTACACATACGATTTTATAATATTTATTTCTGTAACTTACAGAAAGGTCTTAGATCTCAATGCAAAATCCCTTTTGAATTTTATAATTATAAAGAGATCTATATTAAATCTAGTGAGGTATAACTATAATGAACATTCTTGCTACATCCTTTTCACGTGAGAAACTACTACTGATGGTAAAAATGGAAAATGCAAGTGATACTTGTACGATAAACTCAGAGAGCATAAAAGCAAGTAAAAATACATGAAGCTATTCAGAAGAATTTAGTAATATGTTTTAATATATTCGTAGATAATTCAAGATAATTATTTTCCACATAAACTAAAGACAAGAAAAAGTGTGCCTGTATCCACGTTCACTGAAAAAATCTGCTGTATAGGAGATCAGGTCTGATGTTGGATATTTCACATTCAGAATGACACATACTAGTAATGTACAGTCCCATAGTTGTTAGGTTATAATCATATCTGCATTTATTCTGCAGCAAGTGAAATGGGGTTTTAATGGCATAATGTATTGTACTGTAAACCTTCCAATGGGATTACAATTAATTCTCAATATTGGTTGATTTAGCAGTATGACTGAATACAGCTGTGTTTTACCTCAATCTTACGGGTAAGTCTGCACATATATTTAAACTCCAATGACTTTCCTTGAGACTTAATAGGCTGCTTAGCTAGAAAAGGTTCTGATAGAATACACAATGAAAGTTTCTCATGGCTATGAGAAGAGTACCCTGCTAGTCCAATTTTATTCCATCCTATGACAGAATCATGGGGAAGCAAGGCCTATAATCTATTTTAACTTCAATTTTACTTGTGATTCCAACTCATCTGATACATATCAACAAAATTGTACGATATATTCTCCATTCAAAGAAAAAACATAGTCAACCGAAATATGTGAAATAAATAAAAGAACTGTTTTGATGATCTGTGGGCAGATCATTTCAGAACCCACATGTACTTGCTTCACATTGAAGAGCTATTCAGAGCAGTTTGAATAGAAACTCATGGGTTTCTTAGTTGAAAATGGGCCAGAGAAAATCACTTATGGTTACTTCCCACCTACAATTCTATTTTTCTGGAGTAATTTTAGGTAGCATTTATCCAATATCTATTACAGAAAACATAATTTACTCTGTAATAATACACATATTCATGTATCTTTTTCATCTTATTAAAAATACTCAGAAAATGGCTATATGTCATTGCTAGACACAAAGATACAAGTCTCATTATTTATTTCTTTAAGTAGTTCCTAAAGTTTTCAAATTCTACTCTTGATGATTCAATTTCCCTTTATAAGCAATTTATACTAGTTTAATTCAAGTAATTCTCACACTTTTTTAACCCATTAAACTATTGGGTGACCATTTACTTTTATTTCCAATTTTTCTTATTCTTTTTAACATTATAAAAATAAAAAGAAGACACATTTTAGTCAAGAAGAACTGCAATCCAGGACTGAAGTGTGTGTATCCAGATTGTGGCCCATCAAATTCAAAGGGCACATAATGTAATGAAACTCTAAAATATAAAGCAGACTGGCTAGGGACTCTGAGACTCAAACAATGTGGTGGTGAGTTCCCTGGGTTTGCTTTTTGCTTCACATTCCCCAGATGTGGAGCTGGAGGAGCCAGCACTCCAGGAAACTTCAACAGGTGCAGACAAAAATATCCCCAAGTAAAGCCTAATCATTTAGTCAAGGGACCAGAAACGGAGCAGCCTAGCAAGACAGGAAACTTTTTGATAATAACTGCTCTACTCAAGCCAAATATCACAAAAAAACATGTGGCCTCACCCTTACCCATGCCAGCAAAGCTGAGTAGGAAGCCTAGACTTCTACCCTCACCTTGTTGTAGCAAATTACTTCAAACCCCATCCTGAGGCGGTGCCAAGAAAGGGTCAGTAGGGAGCTGTGACTTTCGTATCCACTGTGCAATAATAAGCCTTGCCTCCCCATGGTCAGTGAAGACAAGGAGGCAAATCTCTTACAGTGTCAAAGAACCCTTTCCTCTCCTTGCTGAGCAATGTCAGAGGAGGCCAGGCAGAATAAGAACTTTCACCAATGGCCAGAAATATTGAGGCTACCTTTCCATAGTGTCAGTGGAGGTAATTTGTGAAAGAGTGAGGCCCTTTTGCCTCTCCCAGACAGGGTGGCATCAGGCCCAGTGTGGAGCCAGAACTCCCACTCCTGCCCAAAAGTAACTGGCACTCCTCTCCTCCTTGGGTGTTACAGAGGATAAGTGGGGAACCTGGATTTCCACCAAATCTGGCAGTAACAGGTAATGTCTCCCCTTCCCTTGCCAGAGAGGTATCAAAGGAAGCCAGCTAAACCAATAGACTTAAATAAGATCCAGAGTCTTATAACATGATACACAAAATGTCCAGGTTCCAAAAGAAAATTTCATCAGACCAAGAACCAGGAAAATCTCAACTTGAATGAAAAAAAAAAAAAGACAACCAGTAGACTCTAACACTGAGATATGAGAATTATCTGAAAAAAAATTTAAAGCATTCATAAAAATCTCTGAGCAGTAACAGACATGATTGAAGCAAGTGGAAAAATAGGAAGCCTCAGCAAAGGAAAAGAAAATGTCAGCAAAGAAACAAAACCTACAAAAAAAGAATCAAATGGAAATTTTAGAAATGAAAAATGCAATGAGAGAAACAAAAATTCAATGGATGGATCAAAAGCGATGGAAGGAACAGAGGAAGGAATCAGTTATACTGAAGGTAGAACAATTGAAATTACCTAATACAAATAATAGAAAATAGATTGAAACAAAAGTAAAACAGTTCCAGAGACATGTAGGATTTTAAATAGAAATCTCACATTTGTGTCACCAGAGGCCTAGAAGGAGGGATGAAAGAAGGCAGGGTTGAAAATTACTTGAAGAAATAATAGCTGAAATTATCCCAAATTTTAAAGGAGACATAACTGTCTAATACAATAAGTTAAGTAAACCCCAAACAGGATAAAAACACAAAGAAATCCATGCCTAGACACACCATAGTCAAATTTGGAAAACTAAAGACAAAGAAAACAACTTGGAAGGAGCAAGAGAGAAAATACATCTTACTTATAGGAAAAAAAAAAAAAAAAAAAAAAACCCGACTGGAATACAGAGATTTCTCGTGAGAAATCACAGAGCTCAAAAAGATAAAAAGCACATTTTTGAAGAGCTGAAAGCAAAGAACTTTCAAACCAGAATGCTATAATCAATGAAGGTATTATTCAGGAACAGATAGAAATTAAGATATTATCAAATGAAGGAAAACTAAGAGAATGTGCCACCAGCAGACCTACCCCAGAAGAAGGGCTAAAGAAAATTCTCTAAACAGAGAGGAAATGACAAAGGAATAATCTTGAAACATGATAAAAGAAGAAAGAACAGGATAAGAGCAAAAATATAGGCTAGTTCAGTAGAATTATTTTCTCCTCTTGAATTTTCTAAGTTATACTCAATAGTTGTAGCAAACGTTTTTAACACTGTCTCGTGTGGTTCTAAATGGATGCGGAAAAAATTTTTAAAACAATTATAAATGAAGGAGGATAAACAGAACTAAAAGGAGATACAATTTCTACATTTTACTCAAACTGATAAAATGTTGACAACAATAGACTATTATGTCATGTATATATAATGTGATACTTAGAGTAGCCATTAAAGAAGCAACACAAAGAGATACATTCAAAAATACTGTAGATAAATCAAAATGGAATTCTAAAAACATTTAAGTAACCATAGGAAGGCAGGAAAGAGAAAACAAAGAAATGAAAAGCAGAGAGAACAAATGGTAAAGAAAAAATAAATTGGCAGACTTAAGTCCTAATATAACAATAACTATGTTAAATGTAAATCATCTAAATACATCAATTAAAAGGCAGAGATTGGCAGAGTGTATCAAAAGCATGACACAAATATATGCTATCTAAAAGAGACTTACTCCAAATATAACAGCTTAGGAAAGTTGAAAGTAAAAGGATGGGAAAAAATATCCTAAGCATGTATGAATCAAAAGAAAGCAGGAACAACTATAGAAATATCAAATAAAATAGACTTGAGAGTGAATAAAATTACCAGACAGAGACAGACTCTACATAACAATAAAAGGATCACTCCACCAAGAAGACATAATATTGTTATATGCATATGAACCAAACAACAGAGCTATAATACATATGAAGCAAAAAACTGAAAGGAGAAATAGTCAAATCTACGAGTATAGCAGAGATGTCAACATCCTTCTCTAAAAAATTGATAGAACAAGATATTAAATCAACAAGTGTGTGTGTGTGTGTGTGTGTGTGTGTGTGTGTGTGTGTGTGTGTGTGTGTATATATATATATATATAAAGAGCTTACCAATACCATCAAGTAATAGCAACTAATAGACATTTATAGAATGCCTACTCAACAATAGCAGAATGCACATTTTTTGACAATCTATGAAATATGTACCAAGATAGAATGTATCCCAGGCAATAAAAAAAGAAAAAAAACTCAACAAATTTAAGAGAACTGAAATCATATATAATGTGTTTTCTGTCCACAATGAACTCAAACTAGATATTGATAACAGGAAGATAACAGGAAAATCTACAAACACTTGGAAACCAAACAACACACTTCTAAATAATTCATCAGTGAAACAGAATTTCTTAGGGGAAACCACAAAATATATCAAACTGAGTGAAAGATGAAACTATAGCATATAAAAATTTGTAGGATAAAACTAAAGCAGTGTTGAGAAATTTATAGCACTAAATGCTTACAATAGAAAAGTGGGAAAGTTCCGAAATTATAATCTGTTTTCATTTCTAGTTTCAAGAAACTAGAAAAAGGGCAAAATAAATCTAAAATAAGCAGAAGAAAAGGAATAATAAAGAGATGAAATCAATGCAAATGAAAAGAGAAAAATAGAGAAAAATCAATGAAGCAAAAAGTTGTTTCTTTGAAAAGATCAATAAAATCAACAAAACTCTAAATCAGGAATGAAAATCAGAACAGAATTACAGACTCCAAAGACATCTCAGGGATAATAAGGAAATACCTTAAACAATTCTACACACATAAATTTCACAACATAAATAAAATTAAACAATTCCTTTAAAATCACAAGCTACCACAACTCACCCAATATGATATAGATCATTTGAGTAGCCCTATAAATATTAAAGGAACTGAATTTTGGACAAAAGAAATGTCCACGCTCAGATGGTTTTACTAGACAATTTTATCAAACATTTAAGGAAGATTTAACACTGTCTTAGTTAGCTTGAACTACTATAACAAATACCCTAGACTGTGTCACTTAATCAATAAACATTTATTTCCTACAAATCTGGAGGGTGAAAGTCTCTTATATGTGCACTAATCCCAACCATGGAGCTTCTACCATCATGATCAAATTAACTAACAAAGGCCCCCATCTCCAAATACCATCACATTGGGGATTAGGATTTTAACATATGAATTTTGAGGGGACACAAGCATTCAGTCCACATTTTGCACCCCCCCATTCATTTTCTTATTTTATGCAAAATATATTCATTCCATCCCTATAGCTCCAAAAGTCTTAACTTGTTCCATTATCAACTCTAAGATATAAAGTCCAAAATTTTCCCTAAATATTATCTAAATCAGATACAGGTGAGACTTGAAGTATGATTCATCTTGAGGCAAAATTTCTTTCTGGCTATGAACCTGTGCAACCAAACAAGTTATGTGTTATGAAAATACAATAGTAGGACAGGCATAGGATAGACATTCCCATTCCAAAAGGGGAAAATAGGAATAAAGTTAAGTGTGTCAGGTGCCAAGCAAATCCATAAGTAGCAAGGTAAACTTCATGAGATCTTAAGCCTGGAGAATAGTCCTCTTTGGCTAGATACTTTGCCTTCTGGACCCACTGGAGTAGAGATTACAACTTCTGGACCCACTGGGGCTGTAGTCTTGGTCCTGCAGCTCTGCCAAACAGGGGGTTCCACTCCCAGGAATCTGTCTGATGGGGGTCTCATCTCCAAGGTTCAGGGTGGTCCTGCTGCCATAGCTCTGGGCAGCCTCACTCCCAAGGTTATGGGCAGAGACCATTTTGCCTGTTGAAACCTAGGCAATGTCCCCTTCCCCCCTCCCTTTTAAAATCAAGGAGGAAGCCCTGATGGCCTTTGAATTTCCTACAGTATCACTCTTCCCTTGCTTTGAAGAATAGTGCATGTTCAAAGCTGAATAGCTTTAGGATCCATCCTGCAAAATTCAAAAGATCCAACAGCTTTCCTTTATTACATCCTATTTTCTCTATTTCCTTTAGTTCAAACTGGCAGTGTCTTTGCTGGTGTAAGCCCATCTCTATTACTACCCTCTGCTGAGATGGCTGATTAGGTCCATGGCTCACACTCACACTAATATCCTTATCAGTTGGTCAGCTATACCCTTGGTGTTCTCTTGCAAACATGCTTTCTCTCTCTCTCTCTCTTTATTTTTATTTATTTATTTATTTTTGTAATATGAATAGGCTGAGAATTGTCCAAATCTTTAAATTCTGGTTCCTTTTCTTCTCAATTTTGTTCTCAGTTCATTTAACATGCTTCTCACTTCCATCTGAAACCTCATCAGAATGGACTTTATCATCCATCATCCACATTTCTACCAACATTCTGTACATGATTGTGTATTATATAAGAAGATAGAGCCTTTCTCTCCAGCTCTCTTCTTTTCTTTCTAAGCTTTCACCAGAATCACCACTAAAAATCTCTTCACAGAAATATTGGTTTTTTCTAGAATGTACCTCAATACTCTTCCAGCCTCTATCCATTACCCGATTCCAAAACTGTTTTCACATTTGAAAGTATTTGTTATAGCAGCACCCTGCTTCTTAGTACCAATTTCTGTCTTACTCAGCTGCTATAACAAACTCAGTGGTTTAAACAACAAACATCTCACAATTCTGGAAGCTGGAAGTCAGAGATTAAGGTGCCAACATTGTCCACTTCTGGTGAAGTTCTCTTTTCTTGGTTTACAGATGACTACCCTTTTGCTGTTCCCTCATATAGCAGAGAGAGAGACAGAGAGACAGACAGAGAATGGGTTGGAAGACACAACATATTTAAAGGTATCAATTCTTTCCAAACTGCCACACAGTTTCAAAGCAATTCCTATCAAAATCCCAGGAAGATTTTTTTGTGAATATAGACACTGTTACTCTAAAATTTACACAGAAAGGTAAATGAATCAGACTAGCCAAATCATGTTTAAAAAGGAAGAATAAAAAGTTGGAGAAATCAGGTTACACATATTATGCAACTACATTAAACAAGACTGTGTGGTATTGTCAGAGGCACTGACACATAGTCAATGGAACAGAACAGAGAACCCTGAAATAGACCCATTCAAATACAGCCAACTAAATTTTTGACAAATGTGCAAATGAAATTTAATTGAGGAAGGATAGCCTTTTGACAAACGGTGGTAGAACAAATGGACATCCATAGGCAAAAAACGAACTTCAACCTAAATCTCGCATTTTATACAAAAATTAACTCAACGTGGATCACAAACTTAACTTTTATAAAGCTATAAAACTTTAAAAAGATAACATAGATAAAATTCTTCAGGTTCTATGACCAAGAAAATAGTTTGTAGACTTCACAGGCTCCATAAAAGAAAAACTTAATAAACATTAGAGAAAAATCAGTTGGCTGTACTTGTGTGGGTCTATTTCTGTGTTCTTTAACTCTGCTTCATTGACCTACGTCTCAGTCTCTCTCTGACAATACCACATAATCTCGTTTAATGTAGCTGTATAATAAGTCTTGAAATTCGGTAGTCTGATTCCTAATTCATTCTTCTTTCCCACAAAAAACTTTGTTCTGTGAAAGACTCTGTTAAGAAAAAGAAAAGACAAGCTAGCAACTAGGAGATAATATTTGCCAATGACTAATACCTAGAATATATAATGAACTTTCTAATGTCAACAGTAAAAATCAAATAATCTAATGAAAACCTGGGCAGAAGACATGACAAGAAATATTAGTGAAGAAGACGTATAGATGGCAAACAGGAAAATGAAAAGATGTTCATTATCATTAGCCATTAGGGAAATAAAAATTAAAACTGCTTACTTCTCACTATACATCTATCAGAATGGCTAAAATAAAAAACAGTGACAGAACCAAATGCTAGTAAATAAGTGAAGAAACTGGATTACTCATACATTGCTAGTGTGAATGTAAATGGTACAGGTAACAATGGAAAACACTTGGCAATTTCTTATTAAACTAAATATACAACTATCACAAGGTTTAACAATTATACTCTTGGGCATTTATCTGAGAGAAATAAAGACTTAAGTTCACACAGAAGCCTACCCACAGATGTCCATAGCAAGTTTATTTGTAATAGCCAAAACTGGAAGCAACTCAGATGTCCTTCAGAAGATAAAAGCTTTAACAAACTGTAGTATATCCATATGGAATATTACTTAATATAAAACAACAAACAGGGACTTCCCTGGTGGCGCAGTGGTTAAGAATCCGCCTGCCAATGCATGGGACATGGGTTCGATCCCTGGTCTGGGAAGATCCCACATGCTGCGGAGCAACTAAGACCATGCGCCACAACTACTGAGCTTGTGCCTCTAGAGCCCATGAGCCACAACTACCGAGCCCACGTGCCACAACTACTGAAGTCCGTGTGCCTAGAGCCTGTGCTCCGCAACAATAGAGCCACCCCAATGAGAAGCCCACACACCACAATGAAGAGTAGCCCCGCTCGCCACAACTAGAGAAAGCCCATGTGCAGCAAAGAAGACCCAACGCAGCCAAGAATAAATTTTAAAAAATTTAAAAACAAAACAACAAACAAACTACTGATACACACAACAGCATGGATAAATCTCTGGAGAATTACTCTCAGTGAAAAAAAAACCCTGAAATTTTATATATACTGTATGATTGCATTTATATAATGTTATTAAAATGGCAAATTTATAAGAATGGAAAACAGATTAGTGATTTCTAGTTGGTTAAAGATGAAGAGGGATATGGGTGGGAAGTGGTTGTGGCTATAAAAAGGCAACAGAAATGATACCTATGGTTTTGAAATCATTCTGTAATTTGACTACATCAATGTCAATTTCAATATCCTGCTTGTGATATTGTACTACCATTTTGCAAGTCTTTACCAAGGGGGAAAAATAGGCATAGGGTACAGAATATCTGTATCATTTCTTACAGCTGCCTGTGAACCTACAATCATCTCAAAATGAAAAATTTAATTAAAAAGAGCTTACCAGTCACTAGTTGCAGGCCATAAATATATTTCATGTACACTTTGTTATTAATTTTAAAAATATTTTTGACATTTACAAAACTGAATATAATTTAGAAAACTTTAAATCCCTTTCAAAAATTAGCAGCTTTTTAAGTAAGCCTGTGAAAATATTCCTCCTCCTTCCCACCCACCAAAAAAATGTGATGATAGATTGAGAATAAACTTCAGATAACATGCCAATTTCACATTATTTTGTCTTATACATAAAATATAAAAGTAAGGTATTGTAAATCAACTTAAGCCAATTTGGTCTTCACAACTCATATTATTTTTGGCAGATAATGACAAGCCTCCAAAAATGTTTGAGGAAAGGACTAGCTTTTCTCCCCAAAACCTCATTACCAGGTATAATAAAATCAAATGGCAGAGAAACTCTAAGTAAGAATATTGTTTTAATGATAGTATGTTTAATATAATATATTACAACATATAATATGATATAACATGATATGATATAATATAATATGATCTTAATATAATATCTAATGATTTTAGTATATATAATATGATTATATATGATATCTATTATACACAGAAAATATCATTAGTATATGAGTATTAATTTTTATATTGAAGTATAGTTTATTTATAATAATTTATTAGTTTCAGGTGTACAAATTAGTGATTCAATATTTTTATAGGTTATACTCCATTTAAAGTTATTAAAAACTAATGGTTATATTTCCCTGTGCTGTACAATATATCTTTGTTGCTTATTTATTTTATACATAGTAGTTTGTATCTCTTAATCACCTATTCCTATCTTGCCCTTCCTCACTTTGCTCTCCCCACCAGTAACAACTAGTTTGTACTCTATATCCGTGAGTCTGTTTCTGTTTTGTTATATTTATTATTTTATTTTTTAGATTCCAAATACAAGTGACAACACAGAGTATTTGCCTTTCTCTGTCTGATTTATTTCACTAAGCATAATACCTCTAGGTTCATCCATATTGTGGCAAATGACAGAATTTCATTTTCTATGGCTGAGTAATATTCCATCATAAGTATATACCAAATATTCTTTATCCATTCATTTGTTGATGGACACTTAGGTTGCTTCCATATCTTGGCTATTGTAAATAATGCTGCAATGAATGTTGCGGGTATATGTATCTTTTCAAATTACTGTTTACATTTTCTGTGGATATATGCTCAGGAGTGGAATTGCCAGATCATATGACAGTTCTGTTTTTAGTTTTTTGAGGAACCTTCACACTGTTTTCCATAGTGGCTGTATCAATTTACAGTCCCACCGACAGTATACTAGGGTTCATTTTCCCCACATTGCCACCAGTATATTTGTTATTTGTTGACTTTCAGATGATAGCCATTTTGACAGGTGTGAGGTTATATCTTATTGTGGTTTCAATTTGCATTTCTCTGATGGTTAGCGATGTTGAGTATCTTTTCACGTACCTGTTGGCCATCAGTATATCTTCTTTGGAAAAATGTCTATTCAGGTCTTCTACCCATTTTTAAATCAGTTTGATTGTTTTTTGATATTGAGTTGTATGAGCAATTTATATATTTGGAATATTAACCCCTTATTTGTTATATCATTTGCAAATATTTTCTCTCATTCAGTAGGTTGTGTTTTCATTTTGTCAATGGTTTCCTTTGCTGTGCAAAAGCTTTTAAGTTTAATTAGGTCCCATTTGTTTACTTTTGCTTTTGTTTCCTTTGCTGTAAGAGACAGATTCAAAAAAACACTGCTGTGGGGCTTCCCTGGTGGCGCAGTGGTTGAGAATCTGCCTGCCAATGCAGGGGACACGGGTTTGAGCCCTGGTCTGGGAAGATCCCACATGCCGCGGAGCAACTGCGCCCATGAGCCACAATTACTGAGCCTGCGCGTCTGGAGCCTGTGCTCCGCAAGAAGAGAGGCCGCGATAGTGAGAGGCCCGCGCACCGCGATGAAGAGTGGCCCCCGCTTGCCACAACTAGAGAAAGCCCTCGCACAGAAAATGAAGACCCAACACAGCCAAAAATAAATAAAATAAATTAAAAAAAAAAAAAAACACTGCTGTGATTTTTGTCAAAGAGTGTTCTCCCTATGTGTTCTTCTAGGAGTTTTGTTGTTTCAGGTCTTACATTTAGGTCTTTAACCCATTTTGGGTTAATTTTGTATATGGTGCTAGAGAATGTTCTAATTTCATTGTTTTACATGTAGCTGTCCAGTTTTCCCAGCACCACTTATTGAAGAGACTGTCTTTTCCTCTGTATATGCTTGCCTCCTTTCTCACAGATTAATTGATCATAAATGTGTGGGTTTATTTCTGGGCTCTCTATTCTGTTCCATTCATCTACATATCTATTTTTGTGCCAGAACCATGCTGTTTTGACTACTGCAGCTTTGTAGTACAGTCTGAAGTCAGGAAGCATAATAGCTCCAGCTTTGTTCTTTTTTCTCAAGATTGCCTTACCAATTTGGGGTCTTCTGTGCTTGTATATAAATTTTAGCATTATTTGTTCTAGTTTGGTGAAAAATGTCATTGGTATTTTAATAGGGATTGCATTAAATCTATAGATTTCTTTGGGTAGTATGGACATTTTAATGATATTAATTCTTCTAATTCATGAACAAATCTATCCATTTCTTTATGTCATCTTCAATTTCCTTTATCAATGTTTTATAGTTTTCAGAGTGTAGGTCTTTCATTCCTTGATTAAGTTTACTCTTAGGTATTTTATTCTTTTAGATGCAATTTCAAAAGGGACTTTTTTTTTTGCTTTCTCTTTCTGATAGTTCATTATTAGTGTATAGAAGCACAACAGATTACTGTATACCAATCTTGTGTTCTGAAACTTTACTGAATTTATTTTTAGTACTAACAGCTTTTGGTGGTGACTTTAGGGTTTTCTATATATAGTATAATGTCATCTGCAAATAGTGACAGTATTACTTCTTCCCTTCCAATATGGATGCCTTTTACTTATTTTGTGTGTGTGACTGCTGTGGCTAAACTGGACGGCTTACATGTAAAAGAACGAAATTAGAACACACTCTAACACCATACACAAAAATAAACTCAAAATGGATTAATGACCTAAATGTAAGGCCAGATACTATAAAACTTCTAGAGGAAAATATAGGGAAAACACTCTCTGACATAAATTACAGCAAGATCTTTTTTGATCCACCTCCTAGAGTAATGAAAATAAAAGCAAAAATAAACAAATGGGGCCTAATTAAACTTAAAACTTTTGCAAAGCAAAGGAAACTATAAACAAAATGAAAAGAAAACCCCCAGAATGGGAGAAAATATTTGCAAATGAAGCAACCAACAAAGGATTAATCTCCAAAATACACAAACAGCTCATGCAGCTCAATATCAAAAAAACAAACAACCCAATCAAAAAACGGGCAGAAGATCTAAATAGACATTTCTCCAAAGAAGACAAGGAAAGGTGTTTAACATCACTAGCTATTAGAGAAATGCAAATCAAAACTACAATGACGTATCATCTCACAACAGTCAGAATGGTCATCATCAAAAAAATCTACAAACAGTAAATGCTGGAGAGGGTGTACAGAAAAGGGAATCCTCCTACACTGATGGTACCAGTTTGCTGGTGTGAACTGGTACAGCCACTATGGAGAACAGTATGGAGGTTCCTTAAAAAAATTAAAAACAGAGTTATGATCCAGCAATATGATCCAGCAATCCCACTCCCAGGCATATACCTTGAGAAAATGATAATTCAAAAAGATACATGCACCTCAGTGTTCATTGCAGCACTATTCACAATCGCCAGGACATGGAAGCAACCTAAATGTTCATCAACAGAGGAATGGATAAAGAAGATGTGGTACATATATAGAATGGAGTGTTACTCAGCTATAAAGAAGAACAAAATAATGTCATTTGCAGCAACATGGATGGAACTAGAGATTCTCATACTGAGTGAAGTAAGTCAGACAAAGAAAGACAAATATCACATGATATCACTTATATATGGAATCTTAAAAAGGCTACAAGTGAATTTACCTACAGAACCAAAATAGAGTTACAGATGTAGAAAATAAACTTATGGTTATGGAGGGGTAGGGCAGGGGAGGGATAAATTGGAAAACTGAGAATGACATATACACAATACTATATATAAAATAGATAACTAATAAGGACCTACTGTATAGCACAGTGAACTCTACTCAATACTCTGTAATGGCCTATATGGGAAAAGCATCTAAAAAAGAGTGGATATATGTATTTGTATAACAGATTCACTTTGCTGTACACCTGAAACTAACACAACATTGTAAATCAACTATACTGCAATAAAAATTTTAAAAAAATGTCATATTGAGATTATCAATGGAGTAGGGAAACATCCAAGCTTTACAGCTCTTTAATTCAGCAGTACAAAAAAATGAAGTAACTACCAAGGAGAATGTGAAGGCGCAGCTAATGATATGGAAGCAAGTCTGAGACAATGTTGAGTGTTAGCAGTTAAGCAAAGAAGAAATATTTGTATAATTTACTCAGCTCTGCATTCTAATCTAAGTATATTTGGCAACTACTGCAAATATTGCCCAGACTGGCCAAAGGTATCTGTATTTGATCTTAATCTGAAAGTCAGGATGGAGTTCTAACAATTCTCAGTTATTGTCAGAGATTAGTAGATAAAGCTACATAGTTCCACAATTTCTCATCTGCCTTTCCAAAGTCCACATAATTCTGAAAACAAAAAAGATCAGTAGTTCACTTGGAAACAAAATCTGATCTGTCCTTTATTCTTTTAGCAACAAAGCCTGATGTGAACTAACAAGTCAATTTATAATCTTCATTTCTCACTTAGTGGGAATAGTCATACATTTTGCTTCCAAAAACTATTCCTGGGTTTGAATTGTCATTGCTGCCCTACACCCTTTGGCAGGTGCAATGTAATTTATTAACTATTTCAAACTTGAAATTTCTAAATTCTGAATAAATTCCAATTTCAGGGGTATTAATGAAGCTAATAGTGGTCCTCTATAAAATTATTTTAGCTCTATGTGTATTTCATATAAAACAGTCTTTTAACTGTAAGTACATTAAGACTGTAAAAGCCTGGTACATAGTAAAATAATTCCATTCCCCATCCCCCACCTGGATGTACTCCTCCTTCAATGCTCATGTGTTTGTTTACCAATCGTGTGACCTCCAGCAATTCATTTAACTTCCAGATCATCTTTAATTGCTCCATGCATAGTAAAGAATACAAACTGGCCTAGATATTTCCTAAAACCTCTTACACCATGAACATTTTATGTTTACATTTTTAAACCAAATATACTTATGTTGAGAATGATGTGTGTGTTTATGTATAGATGTATTATAAAGACATAGAGTACAAAGACCTTCAACATGGCAGAGGAGTGAGATGTGGAGATCACCTTCCTCCCCACAAATACATCAGAAATATATCTACATGTGGAACAACTCCTACAGAACACCTACTGAATGCTGGCAGAAGACCTCAGACTTCCCAAAAGGCAAGAAACTCCCCACGTACCTGGGTAGGGCAAAAGAAAAAAGAAAAAACAGAGACAAAAGAATAGGGAAAGGAACTGCACCTCTGGGAGGGAGCTGTGAAGGAGGAAAAGTTTCCACACACTAGGAAGCCCCTTCGCAGGTGGAGACTGTGGGGGGCAAAGGGGGGAAGCTTCGGAGCCACGGAGGAGAGCGCAGCAACAGGGGTGCGGAGGGCAAAGCGGAGAGATTCCCACACAGAGGAGTGGTGCCGACCAGCACTCACCAGCCCGAGAGGCTTGTCTGCTCACCCGCTGGGGCGGGCGGGGGCTGGGAGCTGAGGCTTGGGCTTCGGAGGTCAGATCCCAGGGAGAGGACTGGGGTTGGCTGTGTGAACACAGTCTGAAGGGGCTAGTGCACCACAGCTAGCCAGGAGGGAGTCCGGGAAAAAGTCTGCAGCTGCCGAAGAGGCAAGAGACCACTGTTTCACGGTGAGCGAGGAAAGGGGATTCAGAACACTGCTTAAAGGAGCTCCAGAGACAGGCGCGAGCCGCGGCTATCAGCGTGGACCCCAGAGACGGGCATGAGACGCTAAGGTTGCTGCTGCTGCCACCAAGAAGCCTGTGTGCGAGCACAGGTCACTATCGACACTGCCCCTCCCGGGAGCCTGTACAGCCCGCCACTACCAGGATCCCGTGATGCAGGGACAACTTCCCAGGGAGAACGCATGGTGTGCCTCAGGCTGCTGCAACGTCACGCTGGCCTCTGCCACCGCAGGCTTGCCCCGCATCCGTACCCCTCCCTCCCCCTGTCCTGAGTGAGCCAGAGCCCCCGAATCAGCTGCTCTTTTAACCTCGTCCTGTCTGAGCGAAGAACAGACGTCCTCAGGCGACCTACACGCAGAGGTGGGGCCAATACAAAGCTGAAGCCCAGGAGCTGTGTGAACAAAGAAGAGAAAGGGAAATCTCTCCCACCAGCCTCAGGAGCAGCGGATTAAATCTCCACAATCAACTTGATGTACCCTGCATCTGTGGAGGACCTGAATGGACAATGACTCATCCCAAAATTGAGGCGGTGGGCTTTGGGAACAACAATATATATATTTTTTCCTTTTTCTCTTTTTGTGAGTGTGTATGTGTATGCTTCTTTGTGTGATTTTTGTCTGTATAGCTTTGCTTTTACCATTTCTCCTAGGGTTCTGTCTATCCCTTTTTTATTTTTGTTTTTCTTTTTTTTGGTATAGTTTTTAGCGCTTGTTATCATTGGTAGATTTGTTTTTTGGTTTGCTTGCTCTCTTCTTTCTTTTTTATAAAAAATTATTTTTTATATTAATAATTTTTTAAAATTCTATTATATTTTTTTTCCTTCTTTCTTTCTTTTTTTCTCCCTTTTCTTCTGAGCCATGTGGCTGATAGGGTCTTGGTGCTCCAGTCAGGTATCAGGCCTGTGCCTCTTAGGTGGCAGAGCCTACATCAGGATATTGGACCACGAGAGACCTCTCGGCTCCATGTAATATTAAACAGCAAAAGCTCTCTCAGAGATCTCCATCTCAACGCTAAGACCCAGCTCCACTCAACAACCAGAAAGCTACAGTGCTGGACACCTTATGCCAAACAACTATCAAGACAGGAACACAAACCCACCCATTAGCAGAGAGGCTGCCTAAAAACATAATAAGGTCACGGACACCCCAAAACACACCACCAGATGCAGTCCTGCCCACCAGAAAGACAAGATCCAGCCTCATCAATCAGAACCCAGGCACTAGTCCCCTCCACCAGGAAGCATACACAACCCACTGAACCAACCTCACCCACTGGGGGCAGAAACAAAAACAACAGGAACTACAAACCTGCAGCCTGAGAGAAGTAGACCCCAATCACAGTAAGTTAAGCAAAATGAGAAGACAGAGAAAAACACAGCAGATGAAGGAGCAGGGTAAAAATTCACCAGGCCAAACAAATGAAGAGGAAATAGGCAGTCTACCTGAAAAAGAATTCAGAGTAATGATAGTAAAGATGATCCAAAATCATGGAAATAGAATGGAGAAAATACAAGAAACGTTCAACAAGGACCTGGAAGAACTAAAGAGCAAACAAACAATGATGAACAATGCAATAAATGAAATTAAAAATTCTCTACAAGGAATCAGTAGCAGAATAACTGAAGCAGAAGAATGGAAAAGTAACCTGGAAGATAAAATAGTGGAAATAACTACCACAGAGAAGAATAAAGAAAAAAACAATGAAAAGAATTGAGGACAGTCTCAGAGACTTCTGGGATAACATTAAACGCACCAGCATTCGAAGTATAGGGGTCCCAGAAGTAGAAGAGACAAAGAAAGGGACTGAGAAAATATTTGAAGAGATTATAGCTGAAAACTTCCCTAATATGGGAAAGGAAAGAGTCAAACAAGTCCAGGAAGCTGAGTGTCCCATACAGGATAAATCCAAGGAGAAACATGCCAAGATACATATTAATCAAACTATCAAATATTAAACACAAAGAAAAAATATTAAAAGCAGCAAGGGAAAAACAACAAATAACATACAAGGGAATCCCCATAAGGTTAACAGCTGATATTTCAGCAGAAACTCTGCAAGCCAGAAGACAGTGGCAGTATATATTTAAAGTGATGAAAGGGAAAAACCTACAACCAAGATTACTGTACACAGCAAGGATCTCATTCAGATTCGACAGAGAAATTAAAACCTTTACAGACAAGCAAAAGCTAAGAGAATTCAGCACCACCAAACCAGCTTTACAACAAATGCTAAAGGAACTTCTCTAGGCAGGAAACACAAGAGAAGAAAAAGACCTGCAAAAACAAACCTGAAACAATTAAGAAAACGGTAATAGGAACATACATATCGATAATTACCTTAAATGTAAATGGATTAAATGCTCCAACCAAAAGACATAGACTGGCTGCATGGATACAAAAACGATACCTGTATATATGCTGTCTACAAAGGACCCACTTCACACCTAGGGACACATACAGACTGAAAGTGAGGGGAGGATGGAAAAAGATATTCCATGCAAAGGGAAATCAAAAGAAAGCTGGAGTAGCAATTCTCACATCAGACAAAATAGAGTTTAAAATAAAGACTATTACAAGAGACAGAGAAGGACACTACATAATGATCAAGGGATCAATCCAAGAAGAAGGTATAACAATTGTAAATATTTATGCACCCAACATAGGAGCACCTCAATACATAAGGCAAATGCTAACAGCCATAAAAGGGGAAATCGACAGTAACACAATCATAGTAGGGGACTTTAACACCCCACTTTCACCAATGGACAGATCATCCAAAATGAAAATAAATAAGGCAACACAAGCTTTAAATGATACATTAAACAAGATGGACTTAATTGAAATTTATAGGACATTCCATCCAATAACAACAGAATACACTTTCTTCTCAGGTACTCACGGAACATTCTCCAGGATAGATCATATCTTCGGTCACAAATCAAGCCTTGGTAAATTTAAGAAAATTGAAATCATATCAAGTATCTTTTCCTACCACAGCCCTATGAGACTAGATATCAATTACAGGAAAAGATCTGTATAAAATACAAACACATGGAGGCTAAACAATACACTACTAAATAACCAAGAGATCACTGAAGAAATCAAAGAAGAAATCAAAAAATGCCTAGAAACAAATGACAATGAAAACACGATGACCCAAAACCTATGGGATGCAGCAAAAGCAGTTGTAAGGGGGAAGTTTATAGCAATACAACCCTACCTCAAGAAACAAGAAACACCTCAAACAAACAACCTAACCTTACACCTAAAGCAATTAGAGAAAGAAGGACAAAAAACCCCCAAAGTTAGCAGAAGGAAAGAAATCATAAAGATCAGATCAGAAATAAATGAAAAAGAAATGAAGGAAACACTAGCAAAAATCAATAAAACTAAAAGCTGGTTCTTTGAGAAGATGAGCAAATTTGATAAACCAGTAGCCAGACTCATCAAGAAAAAAAGGAAGAAGACTCAAATCAATAGGATTAGAAATGAAAAAGGAGAAGTAACAACTGACACTGCAGAAATACAAAGGATCATAAGAGATTAGTCAAGCAATTATATGCCAATAAAATGGACAACCTGGAAGAAATGGAAATATACATAGAATAGTACAACCTTCCGAGACTGAACCAGGAAGAAATAGAAAATATAAACAGACCAATCACAAGCACTGAAACTGAGACTGTGATTTAAAATCTTCCAACAAACAAAAGCCCAGGATCAGATGGCTTCACAGGTGAATTCTATCAAACATTTAGAGAAGAGCTAACACCTATCCTTCTCAAACTCTTCCAAAATATAGCAGAGGGAGGAACACTCTCAAACTCATTCTACAAGGCCACCATCACCCTGATACCAAAACCAGACAAAGATGTCACAAAGAAAGAAAACTACAGGCCAATATCACTGATGAACATAGATGCAAAAATCCTCAACAAAATACTAGCAAACAGAATCCAACAGCACATTAAAAGGATCATACACCATGATCAAATGGGGCTTATTCCAGGAATGCAAGGATTCTTCAATATATGCAAATCAATCAATGTGATAAACCATATTAACAAACTGAATGAGAAAAATCATATGATCATCTCAATAGATGCAGAAAAAGCTTTTGACAAAATTCAACACCAATTTATGATAAAAATCCTCCAGAAAGTAGGCATAGAGGGAACTTTTCTCAACATAATAAAGGCCATATATGACAAACCCACAGCCAACATCATTCTCAATGGTGAAAAACTGAAACCATTTCCACTAAGATCAGGAACAATATAAGGTTGCCCACTCTCACCACTATTATTCAACGTAGTTTTGGACGTTTTAGCCACAGAAATCAGAGGAGAGAAAGAAATAAAAGGTATCCAAATCGGAAAGGAAGAAGTAAAGCTGTCACCATTTGCAGA
This sequence comes from Balaenoptera musculus, assembly GCF_009873245.2. Classification (NCBI taxonomy): domain Eukaryota; kingdom Metazoa; phylum Chordata; class Mammalia; order Artiodactyla; family Balaenopteridae; genus Balaenoptera; species Balaenoptera musculus. Next base: position 78,674,370 of record NC_045789.1, on the reverse strand, counting down.
TGACGTGATTCTATACTTAGAGAATCCTAAAGATGCTACCAGAAAACTACTAGAGCTAATCAATGAATTTGGTAATGTAGCAGGATACAAAATTAATGCACAGAAATCTCTTGCATTCCTATAAACCAATGATGAAAAATCAGAAAGAGAAATTAAGGAAACACTCCCATTTACCATTGCAACAAAAAGAATAACATACCTAGGAATTAACCTACCTAAGGAGAAAAAAGACCTGTACACAGAAAACAATAAGACACTGATGAAAGAAATTAAAGATGATACAAACAGATGGAGAGATATTCCACGTCCTTGGATTGGAAGAATCAACGTTGTGAAAATGACTATACTACCCAAAGCAATCTACAGATTCAATGCAATCCCTATCAAACTACCAAGGGCAGTTTTCACAGAACTAGACCAAAATATTTCACAATTGGTATGGAAACACATAGACCGTGAATAGCCCAAGCAATCTTGAGAAAGGAAAACGGAGCTGGAGGAAGAAGACTCCCGGACTTCAGACTATACTACAAAGCTACAGTAATCAAGACAGTACGGTACTGGCACAAAAACAGAAACATAGATCAATGGAACAGGATAGAAAACCCAGGATAGAAAGCCCAGATAGAAACCCACGCACATCTGGTCACCTTATTTTTGATAAAGGAGGCAAGAATATACAATGGAGAAAAGACAGCCTCTTCAATACGTGGTGCTGGGAAAACTGGACAGCTACATGTAAAAGAATGAAATTAGAACACTCCCTGACACCATACACAAAAATAAACTCAAAATGGATTAAAGACCTAAAGGCCAGACACTATCAAACTCTTCGAGGAAAACATAGGCAGAACACTCTATGACATAAATCACAGAAAGATCCTTTTTGACCCAGCTCCTAGAGAAATGGAAATAAAAACAAAAATAAACAAATGGGACCTAATGAAACTTAAAAAGCTTTTGCACAGCATAGGAAACCATAAGCAAGATGAAAAGACAACCCTCAGAATGGGGGAAAGTATTCGCAAATGAAGCCACTGACAAAGGATTAATCTCCAACATTTGCAAGCAGCTCATGCAGCTCAATATCAAAAAACAAACAACCCAATCCAAAAATGGGCAGAAGACCTAAATAGACATTTCTCCAAAGAAAATATACAGATTGCCAACAAACACATGAAAGGATGTTAACATCAGTAACCATTAGATAAATGCAAATCAAAACTACAATGAGGTATCACCTCACTCCAGTCAGAATGGCCATCATCAAAAACTCTACAAACAATAAATGCTGGAGAGGGTGTGGAGAAAAGGAACCCTCTTGCACTGTTGGTGGGAATGTAAATTGATACAGCCACTATGGAGAACAGTATGGTGGTTCCTTAAAAAACTAAAAATAGAACTACCATATGACCCAGCAATCCCACTACTGGGCATATACCCTGAGAAAACCATATTTCAAAAAGAGACATGTACCACAATGTTCACTGCAGCTCTATTTACAATAGCCAGGACATGGAAGCAACCTACATGTCCATCGACAGATGAATGGATAAAGAAGATGTGGCACATATATACAATGGAATGTTACTCAGCCATAAATAGAAATGAAATTGAGTTATTTTTAATGAGGTGGATGGACCTAGAGTCTTTTATATAGAGTGAAGTAAGTCAGAAAGAGAAAAACAAATACTGCATGCTAACATATATATATATGGAATCGAAAAAAAATGGTTATGAAGAACCTAGGGGCAGGACAGGAATAATGATGCAGATGTAGAGAATGAATTTGAGGACACGGGGAATGGGAAGGGTAAACTGGGACGAAGTGAGAGAGTGGCACTGACTAATATATACTAACAAATGTAAAATAGATAGCTAGTGGGAAGCAGCCACATAGCATAGGGAGATCAGCTCGGTGCTTTGTGACCACATAGAGGGGTGGGATACGGTGGGTGGGAGGGAGACACAAGAGGAAGGAGATATGGGGATATATGTATATGTATAGCTGATTCACTTTGTTATAAAGCAGAAACTAACACACCATTGTAAAGCAATTATACTCCAGTAAAGATGTTTAAAGAAAAAAAAAAATGTGGAGTACAGAAAAAAAGCTCACACAAAACACTGAAATGTCATCAGTCTAATCAAAGACCAAATTCTCTATTACTGCTGTCTCTCCTCTTTTAAGATGCTTTTTCTTTTACTCTTGTCAAGATGGTGTTGGATGCCAGACAAAGATTTGTATTTTCATGGTGGCAGGGAAGAATCTTGAGTCCAAACTAGGTCCCTTTTGTTGTCTAATGACTGGTCACTTACTGCTGAAAACCGTCATCCCTCATTTAGTCTCTGAGACTTCCATGTTCTGATCAGAGAACTACTCTGGCTCAGTGGTTTATTTCATCAATTTTTTGTGTATCATTAGATATATGAGAACTTTGGAATTCCCCCATTACACCATGTATAGGTTGTAGGAAATCTGGGATAATCTGGGAAATCTTTCAGCCAGTTTGAATCTAATAGATGGCACCACGTGGAATGTGGCATCATGCTGACCACATAAGCTTTCCAAAGATTTACTAACTTTACCATTATATGGAAAAGAAGCAAAGAGAGAACACTTATCTCTCACCCCAAAACACATGTGAATTAGTTTGCCCCATTAAACCTACTTGTATATGTTTACCCCACTCTCCTATCAGGTTTACTACCAGGAGAGGTGCTGACTAGGAACACTCACATATGACCTCTTGTTCTTCTGCTCTGTTTTTTACCTCTTCTCTTCAAGAGTAGAGGCGCTTTCCATTTTCCATTCATGTTTCATAAGAGCTCCTTTTACAATATTTTCCTTATCCACATTTATAGTTAAGGTGAATATATAACCTAGTCTCAAAACTGGGATGCTTTTGAAAATACAAGGGAGAAGGACAAAGACTAAACTGAACCAAAAAAATTGGACAACTGAACAAAAGGCAGAAATCAAGACTGTCCTTGTCATAACTCTACTTACAGTAAGAATCTATGATTTAAGCCAACAAGGTTTGACTCAATATATTAAAGGGAAAATTAGAATTTAGAAAACTTCTTATTAAGTATGACTTTCATAAATTTTGTTTCCCTAGAGACTCAAAGAGGTCAACTTTCAGATTCTAAACTAATGATGACTTTGCTCTAGGCAGGACCCAACATTTATCTGAAGCAATCAATGCCTTTGATGGGATTGGGGGTGGGGTGGGAGGAGGTGATGGTTGTGAGACTGGCATGTCAGAAAGAGAAAAAAAATTCATATGATATTTTAAAAACACTTTTCTTTTTCTTATTGAAGTATAGTTGATTTATAATGTGTGTTAGTTTCAGGTGTATAGCAAAGTGATTTACATCTATCTATAGATAGACTTTTTTCAAATTCTTTTCCATTACAAGACATTGAATAAAGCTCCCTGTGCTATACAGTAAGATCCTACGTTGATCTATTTTATATACAATAGTTTATATCTGCTAATCCCAAACTCCTAATTTATCCCTCTCCCTCCTCCCCTTTCCCCTTAGGTAACCATAAGTTTTTTTTTTTTTTTTCCTATGTCTGTGAGTGTATTTATAATGTTTTGTAAATAAGTTTATTTATATCACTTTATTTGATTCCACATATAAGCGATATCATATATTTGTCTTTTTCTGTCTGGCTTACTTAGTATGATAATCTCTAGGTCCATCCATGTTGCTGCAAGTGGTATTATTTCATTTTTTATTTCTGAGTAATATTCCATTTTATATATATACCATATCTTCTTTATCCATTCATCTGTCAATGGACACTTAGGTTGCTTGCATGCCTTGGCTATCACAAATAGTGCTGCTATGAACACTGGGGTGCATGTATCTTTTCAAATTAGAGCTTTCATCTTTTCCAGATATATGCCCAGGAGTGGGAGTGCAGGATCATATGGTAACTCTATTTTTAGCTTTTTAAGGAACCTCCATACTGTTTTCCATAGTGGTTGCATCAGTACATCAGCAATGTAGGAGAGTTTCCTTTTCTGCTCACCTTCTCCAGCATTTACTATTTGTAGACTCCTTAATGATGGCTACTCTGACCAGTGTGAGGTGATAACCTCATTGTAGTTTTGATTTGCATTTCTCTAATAATTAATAATGTTGAGCATCTTTTCATGTGCCTGTTGGCCAGCTGGATGTCTTCTTTGGAGAAATGTCTAAGTCTTCTGCCTATTTTTTTATTGGGTTGTTAGTTTTTCTGTTATTGAGCTGTATGAGCTAAAACATTTTCCTTTTAAGTATAGTAAATGACTAGAGCAAAATGTAAAATTTTAAAAATATATATGGACTGACAGGTTGACCTGCAGTATATCTTTATTTTTGCATCTTATGTATAATTTATGTTATATGTTTACCATAATCATTCTGAAACTAAAAAAACTAGAATGATTCATTTAAATGCACACCTACAAGTTAATTGTTCTGTATTTAAAGATGTTACCTTAACATTAGTCATGGCATCCAAAAACATTTTATTCATATAAAACAAGATGTTCTGTTATTTAAATTTTAAAGAAAGTAGATAATCAAATTATCAGTTGCCCATTGTGTTATATTATGAATTCATGTTATTGAGGAATGCATTATCAAGAGGGTTTAGCCTCTTCCTAATAATGACAGTCAGACCAACCTGGAGTATAGGATCATGGGGAACATAATCCTCCTTCAACTGCACATGAAAGAAATCCTCTAGAATTTCCAACAGAAAGAAATGCCATAGTTCATTTTAACATGATTTATAGCTGTCTAGGGTAGGTAATTTACCAGAATAAGTGACAAGGCACTTTTTATTATATAGTTTTGTCACTTGTAAAGTTATATCATTAGGTTTCAGATATATGTAGATAGTTTAAGAATATAAACTCATTGTTGTTTCTTCTATTTCTGTGAAAAAAAATGTCACTGAGATTTTGATAAGGATTGCATTGTATCTGTAGATGGCTTTGGGTACTATGGACATTTTAACTTTAGGCACTTCCCTGGTGGCACAGTGGTTAACAATCTGCCTGCCAATGCAGGGGACATGGGTTTGATCCCCAGTCCAGGAAGATCTCACATGCCACGGAGCAACTAAGCCCATGCGCCACAACTACTGAGTCTGTACTCTAGTGCCTGTGTGTCACAACTACTGAGGCCACATGTCAAAACTACTGAGCCCACGTGCCACAACTACTGAAGCCCACATGCCTAGAGCCTGCGCTCCGCATCAAGAGAAGCCACCACAATGAGAAGCCTGTGCACCGCAATGAAGGGTAGCCCCCACTCGCCACAACTAGAGAAAGTCCGTGTGCAGCAACGAAGACCCAACGCAGCCAAAAATAAATAAAAATTAAATCTTAAAAAAAAAAATTAAGTCTTCTAATCCACAGAGACATAGATGTCTTTCCATTTGTTTGTGTCTTGTTTAATTTCTTTCATTAATGTTTTCAGTTTTCAGTATACAAGCTTTTCACCTCCTTAGTTAAATTTATTCCTAGGTATTTTTTTCTTTTTGTTTGTACTGTTGGTAGGAATTCAAAATGGTGAAGCCACTATGGAAAACAGTATGGAGGTTCCTCAAAACCTAAAAATAAAATGACCATACGATCCAGAAAAATCCATTTGTGTATGTTTATATAAAAGAATTGAAATCAGGATCTTGAAAAGATATTGGAACTATTATGTTTATTGCAGCATCATTCATATTAGCCAAGATGTGGAAACTTCCTAAATTTCCATTGACAGATGAATGAGTAAAGAAAATGTGACATATGCATACAATGGAATGCTACGAAGCCTTAAAAAAAAAAGGAAATCCTGTAATATCCAACAGCACAGATGAATTATGAGAACATTATTCTGTGTGAAATAAGCCAGTCACAGAAAGACAGATATTGCATGATTCCACTGAGGTATCTAAATAGTTAAATTTATAGAATCAAAAAGTGGAATGTTGGTTGCCAGGGGCTGGGGGAGGGGAAAATGGTGAGTTATTAATCAACAAGCATAAAGTTTCAGTCAAGCAAGATGAATAAGCTCTAGAGATTTGCTATACAACATTGTACCTATACTCAACAATAATGTATTATACACTTAAAATTTTGTTACGAGAGTGGACCTTATGTTAAGTGTTCTTACCATAATAAAATTTTAAAAGAAAATGAAAAAATATACATAAAATGGTTGAAAATAAGTAGACTCTAAATTCTGATATGTTTCTAAATTGTGCTTTAGAATTAGAGTGTGACAAAGGCAGAGAGAAATGGAGGACAAAATAATAATTAGATAGAGCTTTGATGATTAACAATATTTAGGATATTACATATTTTTTAAAAAGCAGTTGGAGTTGGGGAGGATTGAAAAACATTAGTGGCAAAATTCAAGTTACAATTAAAGGCAGTTCAAAGCCCAAGGTGGAATTTTTTTTTTTAAAGCAAAGTGAATTACACTTTCAAAAGGTCAAAACAATTGTAAATTAGAGAAAAAAAGCAAATATTAAAGGAAGAGAAAGTCAAGAGAGCAATCATCTGGATGCTACCCTGACAAGGCAAAAGATACAAACAGCAGCCAGCTTCCATTTAAACAGCTTGGGTAGAATGTTTATATCATAAACATGTATAGTTACTGGCTTAAACATGCTAAGAAAATCCAGGGGAACACAAAGAGTTGGGAAGGGGGATAAGGGAGGGGGAATGTCAAAAAATTCCATAGGTTTAAATGGAAGGAAGCTTTGGCAAAAGAAAATCCAAAATTGAATTCTTAATCACCAGCTTTCTCTACCAAATTCAGAAGATAGAAAATATAATTAACCTAAAAAGATGGGCATAAGAGTCACACACATACAAATAATCACAAGCCACTTAGAACCAAAGCAAGTTGATATAAAGCCCCAGCAGAACAAATTCTTATCTCCCATGCAAATACGAAACCACATTTCCAAAGAAAATTTGAATCATACAGTAAAACCAACTACATTCAATAGTAACAAACAAGAAAAAGAAACAACATTTAATTTTAAGTATAATAGCATATTTCAAATTTGAATGAAGATAGGTTCCCCAATACAATTCCCACACTTCTGGTGACAAATTTTCAGACCTGATAAAATGCTTAATTAGCCCTTCTGCAAAACTGTGAAATGTACATGGCTTAACTATTTTCTTTATAATCAGCAAGCCCTTTAGGCATTTCTGCACTATCAGAAGATGATGAAAGATGGAAAATAGATATAGAAATCAAATTTCCCATGAAATAAAAAACACTGAAAAATGTTGACTTAATTTGAACTGCATATGCCAGTGATGCTGTTTAAAATAAGTGATTTGTGTTTGTAACAGCTCTATATGGCTGTGAAGACAGTCAATAGTAGAATGGGAAATCTAAGCAACAAAATTCAGATGGTTCCCAAAAACATTAAAAATAAGATATATTGTGCATTAAATTAACTCCTGCATATAAAGAATTGATGCACATAAAGCTGGAAACCAAATATTGCTACTTGACAAGGTCATTGAATAGATCTATGTAGAGAGCACTCTGTACAATTCCAGAGGGCACCATTTGAACAAACTATGATTTCAAGACACCTTCTACAGTTGTGCTGTGCAAAAATTTACCAAGTAAAGAAAGCAGAAATTATCTGAGGAATCACTTATCCCAGGTTTTTAACCTGAGACTACAAACTATTACAGCATTTAATTTTTACTTCAGAATTATAATGGCTGAGTCAAATGGGCTAAATTTAAGATAGCCCAATCCCAAGGTACCTTCTAACCATTTTAATAAGTGTTCCCAGGGCTTCAGTTGTGTTCAGGATGAAGTTCCCTCACATCACTTCACTCCATTCCCCAAAACTTGCCATAATGACCTAACCTCAGCCTCTAATGAGGCTGATGAGATGGCCTCTCCACTCTTTTCAACAATGACTGCCATGCTGCCTCCATCTGGTGTCTAGGATAGAAACTCAGTATATGGGAATTTTCTCATCTCCAACTCTCACAGCCAAACTGAAACCAGAGTTGACTTTTATAAGGCTAAACATGAATAAATGAAAAGGGACTACACTAAGTACCTAAACACCTAAAACTACTGCCAAGGTGAGACCTGTCCTGGGGTCTCTTGCTGGACCAGTTCTTTGGTTTATATCAACCCTGTGTAGTTTAGGGAAGATCATAGCATCCTTTTCTTGACATCTGGAACCATTCAGAATCTAGAAGTCTTCCTCTCTGTTCTCCATCTCTTGTTTCTACCCAAACCCAGAGAGCAAGTTTCCCTCCAACCTTTCAAAAAAGTCATTCAACTTAGGATCTTATTTGTCCAGAATGAGTGACAGTGAGAACATCAAATCCCTTAGGGAAAAACTGCAGCAACTGAACTCACAGGGGTGTGCTCTGGCCCCATCACCCCTCAAGACAATTATATATATATATATATATATATATATGGGAACTATATCAGCCTTATCTACAGTCTCTTGATTCAGGCTTATATATTTATGATCACCATGTTTGCTTTGCTTTAAGCAAAAAAAAAGTACTCAACAATGAGAGTTACTTTTTCTATCTTCAGGTAGGTTTATATTTTTGTGCTACTGAGTACAGTATGATGAATAATATTCACTTGAAAAAAATAAAAGGCAATTTGGCCAAGTTAAGGCCCATTTAGTTCAGGAGTCTATAAAGACCTAAAGTCTTAAATATCCTATTTCCATAATCATGAGGTTTGGGGAGAAATATTACATAGGCACAGTGGATAGAAAATAGAGGAGAATTCAATTTGATCTTTAGGAACTGTTATCTGCATGACAAAAATCATAGATGAGTTTTCTATGCTTTAAATTCAATTATCTAGGAGGGATTCATTTTCCCTCTGTAATGACAAATCATGAAGCTCCTGTCAGGCTAATTTCCAAAATGATATATTCAACATTTAGCATGGTACTTTGCACTCCCTAAATGTTTATTAAATGAATGCATGTGAAGTACCTCTTTAAAAATTATGAATGTCAATGACCACACCCATAGCTCTCTATCTAACTGAAGGATCATAATATGGGGCATGGGAAGTATGTTGAATTTCTTTCACGGTGATAATCTCAAACATGACCTTCTTGAAACACTTAAGGAAATATTTCTTAAGACTGTTTTTAGTTTGTTCTAAACTCTATTTTTAACAACTCCCTTATACTAACTTTGAGTGTCTATGCTATTAGACACTTAAGTGTCTTTGGATGAAGATGGTGTTGGACATGAGCAAAGAGAAACTTTTATGGCTCCTTTGTTACCATAGAGTAAAATCTGCCTCCACTTCCAAAGCCTACTTTATGGCTCTTTTGAGTTGGGGTAGTACTTTTTCCATCTGTCCTAAAAATAATCACATTACACTTTTGTTATTTATGCCTACCTGTCTACAATACTAATTCTTAGTTCCTTGTAGTTAAGTGCTTGTCTTCTTTGCTTTTGTAGCATCAGAGGTAGAGTTAGCACGTAGAAGATATTTAACTGATGTTTGTAGAATGAATGAATGAATGAAATCTTAATGAGGCAAAAAAATAATTAAAAAAGGAAAGATGTATTCAATTTTTTAGCAAGAGGTTAAGGAACAAAATTCTTTTGCATTTAACCTTCTCTAACCTTTTACTCTTTCATTCCTCAGCACCACCAACCTATTTACAATGATTTAAAATTATGATCTGACATTAGTTTCACCTTTCATCCCATGAGGAAACTTTCCATGGAGTAACAATGGTCTCCAAGTAGATGCACTGAACTGATAGCTTTTATAAGAAAAAGAAAAAAAAAATCTTTTTTTTTCCCCCTATTGCAGGCACCAAGGACTTGGCAGAACTAATACAAAAAGAAAACAAAAATTAATGAGTTTGAGCTTCTGCTTCTGTTTGTGAAATCCATATTTTATATTACAGTGGTTGCCAGGAGAGCTCTGAAGGGCTGAGAAGCATTAAAAAAATAATACATGTAACCTTCACAAGAGCCCTTCTCCAAGAATCCTTTCTTCAACACAAAGATATTATTAACTGTATAGTTAATCTGAAACTGCAAAGATTGCAATAAGAAAGATAACCGTCAACATTTCAGTTTCAGAAGTAATGTTTCATTTTCATAGATTTAATCACATAATTTTAGGGCCATACAGTGTTTGATAAGTAAGAATGGAAATTGCCTGGATAATTGTTCCTTGGAATATAACTTAGAGACCGTATTTGGGTAGCTTTTGCCATAAATGTCCCCCATGATGTATGCTATATACCAGGCCCTTAAAGCTGTAAAATTTCTGAATGTTAATCTTTATCAGTGAGGTAACATGACCTTTCCTATGAATGAATGAGATAAATTACTTAATACTGAATGTAAAAATTCTGGAGTGGCTTAAGAGAAAACAAGAGGAAAATCTGTAAAGTGAAAACGACTGTACATAAAATTGATGTGTAAGAGCCTCGTGATCTCATCTGTTAAGCCAGGACTTCAGGCACGCAGTGATACTGGCAATGCCTACATGGCAGTTTCAGGTGTCTACATCAGTCTTCACACTTTGTTTTCTTGGTAACCATCTCCTGCTACCACTTTTACCACCTCAATGATGGTCCCAGCTGCTACCGATATGTAGCTTCTTTAACCCATCAGGTGTATGTTCTCTTAGAACCTAAGATTCTTCAAAGATAAGCTCGGTCCAGTATAAATGGGGAGAATATTCCTTCATCAACCTCTTTTAAATTTATCCTTAGTCACAAAGACATAAAAGTAGTGCCACTTGTGACCCACAATTTGACTGTTATTTAGTGAAAGGAGTTCCTGCATGTTCTTCCTATGGACCTTTCTCCTTTAGGGCTCAGTTAGAAAATGGTAACACATCAGGGTTCTAATCTCTGAGATAAACACTGTGTACTACTATGAATTTCTTTCCCCTTTCTTTCATCCTATACTTTCTCCCTCACCTTACGGTCATTCACCTGGGGCTACACTTATGCAATCTGTCCAATGCCCACAATAAGGTATGGGTTTCATTTTCACTATTTACAGACTGACCTGGTGAATATGGTCTAGTCTATCTGACAGGAAACTAATATTTCAGCTTGGAGAAATGAGTAGATGAGACCTACGGTAGCATTATGACATTTATTTCTTCATAACCTTGCATAAAAATAAAACGTTCTTTGCGTTTTTCAGACAGAAGCCTTCTGATTGAATATATATAAATCTATATCAAGCAACCTCAGAAATGAAAGTTTTCTGTTTAATTGTTAATGTGTCAAGTGCTTATTCGTTCATATATTTAAGATTTTTTCCTAATTTTATAAATAAACTACAGAAGCACGTATCAAAAGAAAATAATAAATCTACTGTCATTTGGAAAGAAAGCTCAGGTCAAGTGTTTGAGTGGTTCCCAGTATAGGGATATGTCATGTTGACCCGTTAGTGGGATGAACTGGAAAGACAGCTGTCCAGAGGGGTCCTGAGTGTCCTACTCTAAGTTCTGCTCTGTATTAATCTTGTGGACATTTTTGATCAAATGATCACTCTGAGATTCAGTTGCTTCATTTGTAAAATGGGGATATTAACCCAGCACTAACTGAAATGCACAATTATTAGAAATCGCTAAGGTCATTACAGATTAACATGAAGTACATGAATGTGAGGTTTTGATTCTCAGTTTCCTGAGTGATAAAGGACATTTTAATAGACACTTATTGTGGCATACGCTTAGCCCACTTCTTATGCAAATTGTGTCCCCAAATTATATTCAGTAGAGTGTGGTAACTCATACATGATCCCTGGAATCAGGTAGTCTTTGTGAGAATAAAGCTCTATCACTTAAAAACTGTGTAACTTTGGGCAATTTTCTTACTGTATGTGTTTTTCAGTTTCTTTTTTTTTTTTAAACATCTTTATTGAAGTATAATTGCTTCACAATGGTGTGTTACTTTCTGCTTTATAACAAAGTGAATCAGCTACAGATATACACACGTACCCATATCTCCTCCCTCCCGCATCTCCCTCCCTCCCACCCTCCCCATCCCACCCCCCCAGGCGGTCACAAAGCACCGTGCTGATCTCCCTGTGCTATGTGGCTGCTTCCCACTAGCTATCTATTTTACATTTGGTAGTGTATATATGTCCATAACACTCTCTCATCCTGTCACATCTCACCCCTCCCCCTCCCCATATCCTCAAGTCCATTCTTTAGTAGGTCTGTGTCTTTATTCCCATCTTGCCACTAGGTTCTTCATGTCCTTTTTTTTTTTTTTTTTTCCCTTAGATTCCATATATATGTGTTAGCATACTGTATTTGTTTTTCTCTTTCTGACTTACTTCACTCTGTATGACAGACTCTAACTCCATCCACCTCATTACAAATACCTCCATTTCATTTCTTTTTATGGCTGAGTAATATTCCATTGTATATATGTGCCACATCTTCTTTATCCATTCATCCAATGATGGACACTTAGGTTGCTTCCATGTCCTGCCTATTGTAAATAGAGCTGCAATGAACATTTTGGTACATGACTCTTTTTGAATTATGGTTTTCTCAGGGTATATGCCCAGTAGTGGGATTGCTGGGTCATATGGTAGTTCTATTTTTAGTTTTTTAAGGAACCTCCATACTGTTCTCCATAGTGGCTGTATCAATTTACATTCCCACCAACAGTGCAAGAGTGTTTTCTTGCACTTTTCTCCACACCCTCTCCAGCATTTATTGTTTCTAGATTTTTTGATGATGGCCATTCTGACCGGTGTGAGATGATACCTCACTGTAGTTTTGATTTGCATTTCTCTAATGATTAATGATGTTGAGCATTCTTTCGTGTGTCTGTTGGCCATCTGTGTATCTTCTTTGGAGAAATGTCTATTTAGGTCTTCTGCCCATTTTTGGATTGGGTTGTTTGTTTTTTTGTTATTGAGTTGCATGAGCTGCTTGTAAATCTTGGAGATTAATCCTTTGTCAGTTGCTTCATTTGCAAATATTTTCTCCCATTCTGAGGGTTGTCTTTTGGTCTTGTTTATGGTTTCCTTTGCTGTGCAAAAGCTTTGAAGTTTCATTAGGTCCCATTTGTTTATTTGTGTTCTTATTTCCATTTCTCTAGGAGCTGGGTCAAAAAGGATCTTGCTGTGATTTATGTCATAGAGTGTTCTGCCTATGTTTTCCTCTAAGAGTTTGATAGTGTCTGGCCTTACACTTAGGTCTTTAATCCATTTTGAGTTTATTTTTGTGTATGGTGTCAGGGAGTGTTCTAATTTCATACTTTTACATGTACCTGTCCAATTTTCCCAGCACCACTTATTAAAGAGGCTGTCTTTTCTCCACTGTATATGCTTGCCTCCTTTATCAAAGATAAGGTGACCATATGTGCGTGGGTTTATCAGTTTCTTTATATGTAAAATTGTGTAATAGTAAAGCGATTCTATGGTCACTGAGAGGCTTACATGAGATAATACATATAAAGTGCTTAGAATAGTACCCAGTACGCAGTAAGTAGTTAGCTGTTATTACCAAGCCACTACGTTTTCATTCTGTGATCCCGCCCAAGACAAGAGTTGACCAGCTGAGATATGAACATAGAAATAATTCAGACCATTCAAATCTCCATCCCTCTCTCTCTCTCTCTGTCACTCCCTCCCTCCCCCTTTTGCACATACACATGTGTGTGCCCATGCTCAAAAACTTCATCTGAGTGGTAGGAGAGGTGGAGACTTGGGAGCTGTCAAATGTCAAGAGTTCTAGCTGGAAGTTCCAAAAGTTCTGCTATTGAGGTCTCTGAGCTCCCTTTGCAAGAGCAAGATGGTTTAATTTTTTCCTTGGCTTCAGAGGGATTCTCCCTGTATGATTAGAATACTTTGTTTTGGGGATTGTGTCTAACTAGATTGGTGAAATTGCCCTGATTTGCAACTAAAAGAAACAATCCATATAGATTGTATGTGCTACTTAACTGTTTCAGTTATTACTGTCTATAGTTCAGGGTATAACATATAGCTACATAGAAGTACTTTTCCCTCATAAGCTATTACTTAGTTCAATTTGGAATAGATACTTCTAAACTGTCTAAATTAGAATTATATTCTGCTAAACAAACAATGAAATCACTTGCCTTCTGGAAAACCAGGCAGAGTGACACTGGTGAAATATAAGAAATAAGAACCAAGTGCACAGCTTTTTAAATTCATTATGAAGGCAATTTAATGAAATTTTTAAAATAGTGAATCTCTTTTAAAATAAAAGAATCAAACACTAAAATTGATTAAAAGTTTTTTAAAGTTTGGATTTGACATTGTATACTTTGCATGGAAATTTAAGTTTTTGGATTTCTCAGAAAAAAATGGCTACTTATCTTTTTTGATTCTAATAATTTAGTTACAATTTATTGAGAATTTCTTTTTCATTGAGCCATAATTACCTTAGTGTTATCCTGATCATTGTATATGTATGTGTTCTCTTAAGTATAAATTTTCCAGAATAAGCCTATGAGATATTGCCCTGTGACTGAATTAGGTAGCATTAACCAATGTTTAAAATATGTTACAATGGGTTGATGTTTTAAAATTACCTAGTTTATCACTATAATTTCATGCATGGATTTTTATTTTTGTGAAACAGAAAATTGTATCAAATTAAAACACTTGTCAATAAAGAAATAAGCCCTTTTATGGGTTGAGAAGGGAAGCTTTTCTCAGTGTTTGTATGCCTAGTTATTACTCTTTCCATAAAATGCATTTGGTCAAAACAAGGGCTATGTGTGATTTCATCTGTGCCAATTCTAAAGAGAAGAATCGTAGATCTAACTACTTTTATGCTAATCATATTCAGAAATGTTTTAAAATAGCTTCATTTGTTTGTAGAAATATAGGGAAAATAGGTTTTTTTCCTCCCTCATTCTTTCAGATACATAAAATCTACAAATTTATAAGGAAAAGATGACACAGTTTGGAAAAAGATATAAAACAAAACAAAGAGAAAATATCAAATGATTTCCTTAAATGAAATCATGGAAGACTGAATCTGGTCATCTTTGTTCTCCAAAGATACACTTCTTGTGAATTCATTCAAGTATGCTTATGAATTGCCTACTATAATCCAGGTATTGGGCTTCTCACTAGGAATAGAAGGAGAGGAAAGGCACAGTTCCTGCTATTAAGGCTTCTGCAAGAAACGATTTTATAAGGTAGAAAAGATCATTACTGACATGCCTGGAAGGTGTCCTAAGAACATCAAGAAATGATATCTAACAATCTAGAAAGGGATAAAACAAATAGACAGACAAAATCTCAGTTATTAAAGATAAAAAATGTGCAACCTGGTACCATTGAATATAGGAAGACACTCTCCTAATATCCCAGAACAAAGACATGACTGTTTTCTGGCTAAATTAATGATTACATTGATAATAATTCCAAGTCAGTACTAAAAATATATATATTTTAAGTCATTGCCCAGTAGCTCCATTTTCTTTGAGAACATTCATTTAACTAATATTTATTGCGTGATTATTGGATGCCAAGAACTGTTCTAGCAATGAGAATTAGCAGTAAACTAAATAGATAAAACCTCTGTCTTCATGAAGTGAAAGTTCTAGAGGATTTAAGAAATATATAGCTGATTTAAAAAGATAAAAAAGAGTTTAGTACCTTTTAACTATTCCAAATGCTTTGAAATATGCTTTGGTTACTAGAAATTTTATATTGCTTATTTTCTTCCCCAAATATTGACAATGTCCATGATCTCTTCTAGGGATTTCTTAGCAGAGCTAAGTTAGTGGTTTAAATAACTTAAATAAAATGAATTTTAGAACCAAATTTACACAATTTTTGAAGAGATCTATGACAGCAAAGAAACATTTCATTTGAAACATTTCATGTAAATATAAGTAGAAAAAAGCAAATACTTTAAAATTTATTTATTTGACCAATTCAATCTTTTTTCTGAAACACTGCCTTCCACAATTGTGTGCATAGATTTATTCTTTCACAAAACTGTGTATTACCAGTCCTTAAAAATTCTCTGCCTTCTAGTTATATTAAATTTTCCAATCCCTAGAGACATATAGAGAACCAAATATATAGTCCTCTTTTCAACTGTTTTTTTTTTTAATTTAAGATTAGAAGAGACAGTTGTTAGTTTTTTTTTTCTAAGATGATATAAGTGGAAGAGACAGTTCTTCAGATGTAACAGAATATTTCAGCATTTCACCTTACAACTAAAAGGCAATTTGTCAATGACTCAACACCATGTTCCTTAAAGCACTACCTCAATGACAATCATTCTCCATGTCAGAAGGTAGATTTGAAAATATGGTTGAAAATAGACAAACAGAGATTTCAGCAGTCCTGTAAATGCTGACAGTTCATTTTAAATATTCTTCTGCTGTAGAATCTATACTCTGGACTGAATGCTTGTGTCCCCCCAAACACCAAATTCATATAATGAAGTCCTAACTTTCAAAGTAGTGATACATGGAGGTGAGGCCTTTGGAAGGGAATTAGGTCATGAGGGTGGAGCCCTCATGAATGGGATTAGTGTCCTTAATCAAAGAGAAAGAGAGACACAATCTCTCTCTCTCTCTGCCACGTGAGGATACAACAAGAAGATGTAAATCAGGAAGAGGAGTCTTACCAGAACCCATGCTGACCATGCTGGCAACTTGGTCTTGGACTTCCAGCCTCCAGAACTGTGAGAAATAAATACCAGTCTATGGCATTTTGTTAAAGCACCCAAACTGACTAATACAAGCCACTTTCCACTGTTCTGCTTATATGATTCTTATTATCAAACCTGCACTTCAGAAACATGCTTAGTAAAATGTGTTAAAAGCCTGGCTAGATATTCAATAGGACTTTTTTCTCCTCTAATGATTAGATTATGCATCCATCTGTTATGGGCTGAATTGTGTCCCCTCAAAAATTCACATGTTGAATTCCTAACCCATAGTACCATAGAATGTGACCATATTTGGAGATAGGTTCTTAGGAAGTAATTTAGTTAAAATAAGGTCATTACTAGTATTCTTACAAGGACAAGAAATTTGGACACAGATGTGTACAGAGGGAAGACCATGTGAGGACATAGGGAGAAGTCATCTATAAGCCAAGGAGAGAGGCCTCAGAAGAAACTGACCCTGTCTACACCTTGATCTCAGATTTCTAGTTTTCACAATTGTGAGGAAATAAATTTCTATTGTTTAAGCCACCTAGTATGTAGCACTTTGTTATGGCACCCTTAGCAATCAAATACACTCTCCTTATATTGTTTTGTCCAATCTAACAGATGGGTTAATCCCTCCTCCTATACAGGACTTTTCCTACAAGCATGACTGTGATCTCATGGCCTCTTATCTCCACCTAGAACACTGCTAATCAGTGATATATTTTTTCCTCTTTCTTCATTTTCTTTCTATTTACACCTTTCTTTCAATTTGCTTAATTTTTCTACCACCATATTTTGATTCTTTTGTTTCTTTTTTTATATCCACATTTCAGAAGAGTAATCTACGGACAACATTCATATCTCCCATTTACCTGTCAACCCAGTGCAGTCAGGTTTATATAACAGGCCTCTATTTAATTTACTCTTATTAAGTTCTCAAGTGACCTAATGCTAAATCCAGTATCTAATTTTTAGCCTTTAACTTATTTTACCTTTTTGTAGTTTTGCACTCCCTCCTTAAAAGTTTCCACTGGTTACCATATTTTCTTTTCACTCTTGGACCAAGTAACCTGTTCTCCTTCATGGGCTCTTCATCTTTTAAGAGTTGGTACTACTCATGCTTACTTCCCCTTCCCTACACTCTTGATATTGTATTCTTAGGTAATCTCAACCATTCTGATGATTTCATTGATACCCAGGATCACCAGTATATTAATAATCCTTCAGTCCTATCACCTGCCCTCACCTCACCACTAACCTATCCATTTGCCTGTTATGTACCTTGTCTACTAAATAGGGATTCATCTTTTTGCTTGTTTGTTTCCTCTTAAATCTGTGCCTGTTCCAGTAGTCTCTCAATTAGTGATTCTACCATCACATTAATTGTCCAAACTAGAATACTGGAAGTCAGTTTCAGTTAACACATGAAATCAGTCCTTGCTTATTGCTGAACATACTTTCAATAGTATGTACTTTAACTAAAACTTGTATCATCAGGGCAAAGTGTTAAATGTAGAAGTATCTAAGTAAACTCTCATAAGGTAGATTCTTCCATCCTATGTTCGGGAACATACTATAAAATGCTGAGAGCAGAATAAGAAAAAGTTAATTTGGGAAGACGATGGAATATTTGAGAAAACAATTTTAAGCACTAAGAATAAGTGAATCACATACATAAAGACAAGATTATTTGATTTTTCTCATTTGAAAATTTGAGAGATCTGAATTTTTTCTGTTACTTTAGGAATCAGATATCTTGAATATTGTGAATCATAAATGTTTATCCTCTCATTTTCAGAATATGTTATAAAAAGTAGAAAAATAGTTTTTAATACTTCAAATAATTATACTAAGCAAATGCAGTTAAGTTCTCTAATTTCATTTTGTTTATAGGGCTATCACCATAAGAAAGGCTGAGATAGCCATACAACATAATTCTACAATGCAAGGATAAAACCTTTACTTTTAAAGTTCATGATACATGTCATATATGTACTAAATCCCTAGTAAACTCATAAATCTTCAAGTGTATACGTCTTTAAAATAAATATATTTAGTAACTACTTAATATCAACTACGTATTTTTCAGCTTAATCCTTTTCATAGTATATCCAATATCTCTATAGCAGCTATAGGACCTGCTCCTCTTGCTGAGGAAACTCTACAGTTAATAAACCATGGAACTCAATGTGTTGTTTCAGCAATAAGAAGCCCACTAAACTCAGTGTTTTATAGGTAGCTATAACCTATTATAGATTGTGTCAGATGATACCCAAAACTCTGAGGAATATATTTTCATATACTGAAGTTTAATATGTTAGTCACATTCATAATTTATCATGTATTAATTTATTTCCTGGCCCCTGCACTCTACCCCACCTCATTAGCTGCCTCTCAGTGGTACTAGAGAGGGTTGCACGTACAGTTATCCAGGTTGTGTAAAGAAAAACCTTTACGTAGGAGGAAATACTTGCAAATAAAGGAAACCAGAATATGTCACCCCAAAATATGCCTCTTTGACATAATTATTTTGAGTTGAAGGTAATTAAGAAGCAGTAAACACAGAAAAAGCTCCCCCTAGGCAGAAAATACATTTTCCTTTTACTGGAGACAGACTCTTATTAGTCCAGAGATGACACCAGAGAAATCTGCAAACAAGCCTTGTTAAACTAATTCTTAGCTTCCTTAACTAGAAAGGTAAGAAAGATAAGGACTTGCAGGGGACACGTGTTCGAGCCCTGGTCCAGGAAGATCCCACATGCCACAGAGCAACTAAGCCCGTGCACCACATCTACTGAGCCTGCGCTCTACAGTCTGCGAGCCACAACTACTGAGCCCGCGTGCCACAACTACTGAAGCCCTCATGCCTAGAGCCCGTGCTCTGCAACAAGAGAAGCCACCGCAATGAGAAGCCCCCGCACTGCAACGAAGAGTAGCCCCCACTCGCCACAACTAGAGAAAGTCGCGCGCAGCAACGAAGACCCAATGCAGCCAAAAATAAATAAATAAAATAAATAAATTTATTAAAAAAAGAAAGATAAGGACTACCTGGCCCTAGCTGGACTGCCTCTAGCCCAAAGCTCTTTGTCTCATCAGTTCTTCACAAGTTTATTGTTTCTTTGTCTAAAAGGTATAAAAGCTTCTTGCTCTGATCACTTCTTAACTCCTTCATTCTCTTGTGAAGGCTCCTATGTAAAAATTCAATAAAATGTGCGTGCTTTTCTTCTGTTAATCTGTCTTTGTCAGTTTAATTTCCAGATTCAGCCAGGGACCCAAAGAGGATGGAAGAAAATGTTTTCCTCTCCTAAAAAGACTTTTTAAAATATATATACAGAATAACCTAGTGCTTTAAGACATGGGCATTGGAGCCAAGTGGAACAAAGTCCATGAACTGGCTCCAGAATGCACTCACTGTGTCAACCGACTCAGGCTATTAAAGTTCTTTTAAATCTATTCCATGACCTGATAAGTCGAGATATTTGTAGTACCTAATTCACAGATGTGTTTGGAAAATAGACATAATAATGTCTGTATTTCTGTACAAGGCACCAACCTGAGAGAAGGTATAACTTCATGACAAAATGTGGGTAATGTGGGGAAAACAATCCCCAGCAAGAGGTACCAAAAACAAATGTAGTTTTGGTTTTTGAAGAGTTTAATGAACAGCACAGCTTTCTCCCTTACGAATTTGTAAGTACTGAGATACAGACAAAGAAGTTCAACAGGTGGCAAGCAGTCGTCAGATTTATTACTAATAGAGATTGTGAATTGCATGGCATAGTTGTGCAGCAAAGAAGGATTTCTACTACCAAGCTCTAAAATCAGCTGGATAACTGCTGCTTCTCATGTAAAATGTAGGACATAGAGGAGCAGAGCGTATCTGGGGGTCCTGGGCCAGCTCACTCCACAGAAAAGAGGAGTTGAGCTTCCTCAGCAGTTTTTTCTTCCAGCTTCTTATACAGCTGTCAGAGAGGAAGAAATTTTCCTTTACGCTTCTAGGTTCTTCTAGATGGTCTAAGAATTTAATTGACATGAGACAAGTAAACAGGAGAAAATCACACAGAAGTTTAATAACATGCACCTGACAGAGACTAAGGAAAACTGAGTAACTCTCCAAAACGACGGAAAACCCTCACCTTAAATACCATCTTCAGCTAAATACAAAAGATATTGGGGGTAGTGGCTTGGAACTTCAAAGGGGAGGAAGGCAACTGGCACGCAGATGGAAAAGCAAATGTTTGGTAAACAAATGTTTGCTGGGCCATGCAGAGACAATGGGACACAGAGTGATAGTGAGGCCCTGCCTGGAGTTTCTGCCACCACACCTAGTCCATATCTCTGGCAATAGCTCTACTCCTGGAATAGGCCTTCCCTCTAAATTCTTTTAGGCAGTTAGGGGAAAGGTCAAAGTTTCTTCCTGAGTTTTCAGGCCTTGATTATTTTCAGTTCAAAATAATCCGCATGCTAAAGAAACATTTTGAGGTGGCAAATTTTGCCTCCTTTCACAGCTAAGTCACTTCTTTTCTTGAAGGAGGAAGTAAAAGATCATAGAGAAGAGAATCGGTGCCACCGAAAGAATGTCCCTCACCATCTGGTTCTACAAGCGTGAAGTCACTAGCCACTGCAGTTGCTGACCTTTTACTCACCCTGAAAGGAGTTCAGGGTGGAGATCAGGAATGAGGCATTCTGATCTCTGGGGAAAATTGGCAGAACAGGACTTCAGGTAGCTAGATATTTTCAAGAGAAAATTTTATTAACCCAATTTCTTGCATCTTTTCATACCTAAAAAAGCACTAAAATTATTAACAGAGACATCTGCTCCTTGCAACTAGCAGCAACATTCTGCCACGATGTGTGCTCGATTGCCCATGCCCGCTTCACCAAAATCATGTATATACTGACCTCCCTCCCTACCTTTTCAGAACAGTTCCTTGGAGCTATCTGAGAGGCTGTCTCCTGGGCTATGTTCCTCAGTAAGCTCCAAATAAAACTGAACTCACATGTTGTGCATCTTTTTTTAGTCAACACAGGGTATTGCTCCAAAGGAAGCTCTCTCACATGGATAGACAATTAAGAGTGGGGAATAACTGGGGAATAACTAATGTACAGTTACAGAGGATTGAAATTTTACTGGGAATCAGAACATGGAGAGACTTCTAATCCACAGCAAGTCAGAAGAGGTATGAAGAATTCTGATTTTAGTTTAAAGGATTTTTGATAAGGAATGGACTGGAGAGTTTAACTTTATATAAGTTTCTTGCTTTGACACTGAGAAGCAATTATTTTCACTTCCATGATGGTGAGGTAACCTGGCATCATAGAAAAAGCTTCAGAATCAGAACTAGAATTTAAATTCTGAATCAGCCACTTAATAACAAGATGACTTTGGGCAAATTGCTTAATACCATTGAGCCACACTGTTTTCAACTGTGAACTAGGAGTCATAGCCCCAGAATGGGTATTATAAAGATTAAAAGAGATATATAACAAATATAGAATAGTATTTAATTTTTACCCCATTCCCCCCAAAATATGTCAACTGTCCCTAAACAGAAACTAACTTAAATTAACATAGCACTTATCAATACAGATAAGAGAAAAAATGAAAAATATTCAGGAAATACCCAGGAACTCAGAAAATCAAAGGCGTAAAGTCTTTATCACCTCTTCTTATTTCTTCCACTATACTTAGAAGACTTCTTTATACTTGTTTATTCACTCATTACAGAGGATATCTGTCAATAGCCAATCGTTTATTATCTCAAGTACCTTTAACTTTGGAATTTAATGGTGAATTCTCACACAGATTGTACTAGTGAATTAAAATCAAGAAGTATGTTTACTGTACTAAGTTTCTGTTGTTTTTAAGTAGCAGATATTGACTCTAGCCAGTTTAAGTAAAAATGAAATTTGTTTGACAGTTACAAGAGCTTCTTCTTAATTCTAGAGAGGAGCTAAAGAATAAATCTGAGAGAAGGTAGGATCTACAGAACTGTGGGCCTTAGTACCAGGAATTCATTAATCTTACCCTGGAGAGCAGCTGTTCATATGATTCATCTACAACATTTTCAGTCTTTGCTGTGACTGGTTCATACTGGGTCATGGTCAGTCAACTGTGACTGGCTATGATGATCACATCAGACTGTCATGGCTGTCCCCATGGGACCAATGGGATTGTGAAAGAGGTAAATGCCCAGAAGAGTAAAACACAAAAAAGAGAAAATAATCCAAGGAAGCAAGAAATTTGAGGGGAAAAGGGGAAAAAAAGCAGAAAATATAATACAAATAGGAAACACATACAAAGATTCAGTTATAATACAATTATTGTTAAATTTGAAAATTATTCCAGAAATAGGTTTAAATGAGGTAAACATAAACCATGAAGACTTAGATAGGTGGAAAGTCAAAGGGTAGAAAATTATACCAAGAAAATAATGGCCGAAAGAAAGCTGATATCGCTATGCTAGTATTATTCAAAATAGACTCTATGTACAAAAGCACTGCTAAAGATAAAGAGGGTCAACTACATAAAGCTAAAAGGTCCAGCTTACCAGGATGATAAGCTAACTGTAAATTTGTACTTACATTATAACATAGCCCCAACATGTATGAAACAAAAATTGACAATTCATTATCATAAAAGGTGATTTTAACATACTGCCCTTAGCAATTGATAAATCAGGCAGATTTTAAAAAGTCAGTGAGAATGTAAAAGGTTTGAACAGCATGATCAGTAAGCTTGATACACAAACAGACCTAATGATATAAGTGACTTTGGAATTGACTTAGATAAAAAGGTAAGTTCATAGTCAAAGACCTAATATTAAAAGAAGCAAAAAATTCTAATATTTAGGAATATATTGAAAACATTAGAATTCACTATAAATGAATACTGTTCATTTTAAAAAATCAGTATAATTGATGATAGTTTTTAGGATGGCAGCTGTCATCTAGGCCTTCGTAATTTTCTTCCTTTTCATCCTTCAAATCACTGAGAATCATTCCCAAAGGACTTGCTAAGATCAGATTCAATCCCTCAACTCTGTTTGATAAAGACGGTCGAATGCACGCGGGGTATACATGCAGCAAAGCCATAATAATAATGGCATTACCCAAACCAGTGATTCTCAACTCTGCTTGACATTAAAATTGCCTAAATATATTTTAAAATATACATGTGCTTATATTTTAATAAAAGAGATTCTGATTTAACTCATCTGGTTTGAGAACCAAATCTGTTTTTCTTTAAAGCAGAGAAGGTAAATTTAATATGTATCTAGGACTGAGAATCACTGCTCTAAATTCGCAGTGGTCAACAACATTTTAATGGAGATGAAACCTAGCAGAGCCATGCAGCCCCCACCCGCCAACCCCGCACGGTACCAAGGCCCCTCCATGTCCCCTGCCTCTTGTTTGTAGAAAAGCTGAAATTTCCCAAGCCTCCCTGAGTCACAAAAGATCAGGCTCAAACAGTTAATGAGTAGGACAATAGAATCACAGAATCCTTCAGTGTCTGATGCACATTCCTGAGTCATTTTAAGGTCCTTAGTTTAATCACGTTAACAATGTTCCTTTTTGACATGTGAGGTAACACAGTCACAGGTTTTGGTAATTAAAATGTGGATATCTTTGGGAAGCTATTATTCAGCCTATCACAAGGGCTATAACAGTATCATCTCTTAGGCTTACGATAAACATTAAATAAAATAATCCACAAAAAACACCTGTAACATAGTAAGTGCTCAATTAATATTACTATTTTTAAGACTCTTGCTGCTCCTGCTGACGGAAACCCTAGAGGACATAATCTAAACCACATAATTCAGCATTTCATATTCTACTATAATGTAATGGGTGATTGTATTTAATTTGCTTTAGTGTTATCTAGTGAATATCAGTCATTCCTCCTGGCCACTCAAAACCTTTGAACACTCTTCCACTGTTTGGGGAAATTCCCCTCTTTGAGAAGTCGCACCATGGAAGCCAGATACTGGTATTTCTGGGCCCTCTTTCAGCTAAGGTCTAGACACGTGGCCTAGGCTTTGCCAATCAGATGGATCTATGGTGAATTTTGAATCAAAAGATAATAAAATCAAAATGAAGCCTCTATGTGGGAACAATCTGAGTGATGGTGGCAGCAGACCCATCTAGAGGAGCAGCTGAAGACCTTCAAGAAAGAAGAATGTACAGCATACCATTCACAAGGCTCTGGCCACAAGTCAGTATTTGGCCCCTGTGGTGGCACTAGCATCTCCCCTTGAACAGTTGACTTCAGTGAGATTTGGGGCACTGTTCGTGGTTCCACAGTGTCCATCCTTGGCTTCCCAGGAAATTATGTAGGCTATCTGATATCCTGCTTAAAACAGATTTATGCCTTCTTCTTTTTTCCCCCAGCCACTACAAAGGCAGATATTTTTATCTTGATTCTGCTATTAAATTATTTTATCTCCGAGGACAAGGATCCTGCATTTTCCATTGTATCATCAGTATAGCCTAAAAAATGATTATATAGAATATGCATGGAATCAAACCCTGGGAACTTGAAAATGGATAATATGAAATTGTATCTTCTAATGGCACAAGTCAACAAAAATAACCCAAATTATAGCAAGGAACTCTTCTAGACAGCAATATCAGAATATGACCAAGTGAAAGGAAAGTTAACAAAATCAGTATGAAAACACAATCATTGACCAAAGACTCAAAGCCAAGTAAAACTTATTTCTGGTCTTGCAGTAAAGAAATGGGCTCCAAAGTGGTGAAATAAATGGGCTCCAGAAAGGAAAAATATATTAGTATTAAGAGGGAAAGTTCTCTAAAGTCAGAGCTTTCCCTCTTTGTGGCGATCAAACTATTCCCCAGATGAATCAGCACAGGTACCATTGAGTCCTTTGGACAAAGTGGGTTCACTTGTGCTATTTTGAGAAATAATCAGTTAAATGTCATTTCTTATGATGTTACAGGTTAAGAGGTTCAAATTATTGATTTGGGGTAGTTCAAGTTGCACAAAATAAAAGCAAGAATTTTTCCATTTTCACTAGAGTAAAACTTTTTAAAATGTCATTTTAAGGCAAAATCATCAAACTGTCTACTTCCTACTTTGCTGAATGAGGAACATAGAAGTTTAAAAAAATATATTTGGTTGAATGTCTGTTTAGGCTTTTATCTTACAGAAATCTGAAAATCCTAACATTATGTCTCCTTTATACCACATAATCCAGATCTTCTCTCTCCCGTCTAACCCTGGCCTCTGGTTAGTAAACATACATTATTACCTTAAGAAGAGAATTTGAGAATGTGGTTTGTGCACTGGTAAGAATAAAATATGCAACAGACTTGGTTAGAAATATTATTTCAACTTGGAGACAAAAGACCTTTTTTGGAAAACAATGTACTTATTGTGCCCTGACCAGACTAGACAAAAATTTACTAAATTGACCTACCCTTAGGCCACAGATTATATCTATAAATAGACATGTAAAATTAGCTTTAAATATTAATGTCTCTTTAACTGGAGTGTTGAATAAAATACTCTCAAATTAACTTTGTTAATGTCCTAATTCTGCTGTTTTCATGTTTCGTTCACACTTTTTCCATCTTCTTTTTTTCCCCCAATTGGTTGTCTTCTGTTTCTGTCCATTTGGGGAAGAAGGAAGAATGGAAGAGTGAGGACTTTCACCACTTCTGCACTGACCTGTGCTCAGTAATTACTGTTTCTAATATGTTTAATTTAATCAAACCCTTGTATAAGCCAAAGGCTTGAACAATTACACAGAGCCTTTACGGGAAAAATAGATACAGGTCTCCTTAAGAGTTGATGGATTTACACTGCTATGAGAATGAGTTAATATAACTGTCATCCGGGAAAAAGTCATGTCAGGGTATTGAGCAAATGCCTTGGGATTATCTGCATGTGCATCTCTGGGAGATGTGGCTGAAGAAAGGAGTGGATTATAGGAGCCTTGGCATTAGAATTACTCTCCCTCCTTCCTCTCCCTCTTCTCAACCAGAAGATTAGTTTATATATAGGAGAAATAGAGGAATTTGAAGGCATGATAGGGCATGGGGTGTTAGTATGCATGAAGTCAAAGAACTGAGGGCCCTGAATGCAGATGAGGCTGGGTTAGAATGTTAGATATACCACTTCCTAGTTAAGAAATTTAGGATAATGTCACCTCTCTGTACCTCACTTTTAATATCTCTAAAATGGGGATACAGTAAGTCTTTTAGGTTTCTTAGTGACTAATTTTTTAAATGAGTATATAGAAGATATTATCTTTCTAAAGAAGTTAAAATGGTAAAAGACATTCAAATGTGAGCAAATGGTATTGGAATAACTTCCAGTGTAACTTCTATTTAAGTAATCTAGTTTTATTCTTTCCCACCCACAGCAGCTATTTTGCAATAAAAGCAAGGCCATGAGGCTTATTATTGCTCTATAAGGAGAGGGTGGCATCATTAAAGAACACAGAGCAAAGGAGTTTACCACATGGGGAAACACTGAACCACCACAAAGAGGAAGTTAAAAGCCTTTCCTCTACAGATTATAGACACCTATTGAGAGATGAATAGAGTAGTTTTAAAAAAGGCACTAGTTAACCGGTTTCTTCTTTTAAGTAGAAGGCTGGAATTCCTGAAGGTGTATTGCAAATCAAGGGATCAAAGAAAGACTTAGATGTTTTTTCAGAGGCAAAACCCAGGGCAAGAGGCTAACTTCTCATTCCTCTATCCATATCTATCTATCTATCTGTCTATCTATCTACTGGGGTTATTTGTCTGAAAAATGCAAATTTCTCTAAGAAACCACATGATTTGCATGCTGCCATATCTAAAGAGACACAGGGAGGTAGATTAAAAATGGCTGACGGAGGTGTCCATAGAGGTGTTGGTCCCCAACCTCCTCAGATCCAACATAGAATGGAGGGTATCCAGAGTCCCAACAAAGGACATAAGATATAGCTACGTGTGCTAGCTGGAGAACTTGTCAGAGAGATAACCACCATGAGGGGTGAAGTGACCCTGAAGTAGAGGGCTTAAAGGTAGATTTCCCAAACTTGGAATTGCAGAAGAATTATTGCTATAACTTGGGGCATCTGAAGGATCAGTCAGAGCAAAGGGGGTGACAAGAATCTTTGGGTGCTTCACTGAGTGACTCACATGGTATTAATGAGGATGATGGAGTTTCTTGAAGAAATCTGGTACACAAAGGTAAGGGCTACACCTCCTCTTGCAGAAAAGTAAGGATTTCCAACCAAGCAAAGAATTCTACGGTGAGAGGGTACCAAGGGTATATACCAGGAGTCAGTCAACAGTCTAGCTCTCACTATTTCCTGGAGAAAGTAGTCATGTAAAAATCTATGAGACAATTGTTTGATTTTTATCTCACTTTACCCTACCCTCAACTTGGTTAATATGTTTCAAATATATTTTTATCTTTCTTCCCAATATTAAATTACCTTCAATTAAATTAATTAATGTTCAATTAAGCAAACTTGGAATATAGTAAAAAAGAATAGTAAACAGAGTAAAAACACCTAGTGTGATGCATTACCCTCATTTCATGTATACTGTTTTACATAGTTAAGATTGTAATTTTACTGACTTTTATGCCCTTTTTACATCTCCTTTCACTTAATATATTATGATCATTTTTGTCTCTTCATTTTGGGGAGTCGAGGGGGCTGTCCTTGAGAGGATTTTTTAGCAATCATTGAAAACCAGAATTTTTAGAGCACATCAGTGCTTGGCTTTTCCCTAGAATTTCAGAATCATCTAACCAGGAAGCTAAGAACATGTTGATTTAATTATATGAGCACCATGTTAGTTTAGGTTAGACAGCAAAATCGGATTAACACAAGGATTATATCAAGAGAGATGCTTTTATAATAGAAAATAGGGAGGGATATGTGAAAGGCTGGAGGACCCATGTGACTAAGATGCTGGTTTGACACTGGAGAGAGGGAGAGAAGATAGGGGGAAGTATATTTAACTGCTTTACAAAGGAGCCTTGAGTCACCAGAGGAACCCTGGTTTGCCTTAATATACCTGTCCACACCTCACCTTCCACCTCATTGGTTGATAGTAGCCCAGTGAGAGGCATGACCTCTGGGCAAACTAAACAGTGAATTTCAAATCTGAGCTGTTGGACTCTTTGGTGTTCTATTCCCATCAGCCAGGGACATTCTTATGATCACCCCCTGGTCATTCATAGCTAAAGAAAGGGCATTTAAAATTTTCTCACAGATTTTTATTTATAGAAGTGGTACCAATTCATCTTTGGGTCAAACTTCCTTTACTTTAGGAAAATCATCAAAACAAATCTTTAATGTTAGTTGAAGGCATTATTTAAAAATATAACATTTGGCATACTGAAAAATTTTAACAAAGTTAGATCGGGGCTTGTTTCAAATGCAAGATGAATAGAAAGGTGAGTTTAAAGCCTAATTCTAACCATCTCTACCCTCATGTTTACATTTCAAAACTTGGTGTACATTTTTAAATGCTCAATTAAGTTTGCTTTCCTTCTACAACTTTCTCTCAGATATCATTATTCTTTCCTACATATTTTCTCTACTTTTGGCAGCTTTTCTCTACTGCTGTCTCAGTTGCTGCTTGTGTTCATGTATAATTGTAGCTCTTACCTGAAAGTACATTTTTGGGTCTGCAAAATCTGTTCCCTGTTTCTGCTGCAGTTGAAGTCTATTGTTAAACCATCCAATGCTACAAAGCTACAAAGCAAAGCTTCTGGGATTCTGCTGCCCAAAGGCATTACACGCTGCATTCTTTTGTGCAGGGGTGATTTGCTGCTCTTTCAAATGGAGTTTTCTAGTGGAAATAATTATTTGAAGCTGGAGAAAGGGCATTTAAATTTCTCACAGATTTCAGTTTATAGGCGTAGTAGCACCAACATATCTTTTGACTAAACCACCTTTACTTTGGGAAAATCATTAAAATGAGTCTTTTATTTATAAAAATGTTAAAGAAACAATGTCCCTTTGTTCTTAGAATTATAAAGTCAAGACTAATCTGAAAGTAGATGGTTGAAACTGAAAATACTGACGATTTGCTTTAGACATTTAAATGATATATTTAAAAATTTTAAGAATATATATTTCCCTAAATATATATTTAGACTTAACTCCAATTCATTTTTTGGTGATGTAGTTGTTGTTTTAATGAAATTATTTTCTCAAGGAGATTTTGCAAAGAGAGTATTCAGGGAGCATTTGTAGGACTGATGTTTCACGCTTCATATTACAGGAAGGGCTGGGAAAAGAAGCTAGACCAGAAGCTGGGGTCTTATTCATGATGCTCTTTTTGAATGAATCTCTCTGAATTGAAGAATTGTTTTGTCATATGTCTTGATTTTCCTCTCCTAGCTACTTTTACGTTTCCAAAGATGGAAACATCTATTTCCATTGCCAATCACTATGCAGTAGGAAACTACATGACCATTGGAAATGGGAAGCAATAACTTTCCTCTAGCTCTAGGTCTAAAGTGGATCTCAGTTAGGATGGAGATTTCTGGGGATCCCCATTGAAGGAGGTTGAGCAGACATCCACCAATTTTAAGTCCAAAGATTAGCCTTCCTAGTTGCCGGTGTATACTTTTCCCAGTATTGTATTCTCTTATCTTCAACTTTTGGTAAAGTACCATATATAGAGGAATGTTTTTCCAGGAAAGAAATTACATAATTTTTCTTCTATATGAACCAGGCTACTAATTTTCTCATGTTAAAACATTTCTGGCAGTTACAAGAGTTTTGATTTCTTGGCTTTGACAATAATGATTGTCGTGTGTGTGTGTGTGTGTGTGTGTGTGTGTGTGTGCTTATGCATGTGTGTATGTACTTATGTGTGTGCATACAAGTGTATTACCTAATATGTTCAGGTTACAGAGAATGGGGTTTTGTGTGCAAAGTTTAAGTTTATAAACCCTTCAACTTATCAGCTTTTCCCCCTTTATATCTTGATATTTTGATACCAATATAACAACCGGACAGACTAGAGTACCAAAGAGAGGGCCTAGTAGATGGTAGTGTAAACAATATGAATTCTATAATAGAACCTCTATCATAAATGCAAGATCTGAAGGAGCATGCTAACATCTCCCTTTCAGTATTGGCTCTTACAAAATTCATTTGCATGGGTGTGGTGAATTGAATTGGGATAATCACAACGGATGCAGAACTCTGTGTATGTCATGAGAGTTGGTGTGATGGGGGAATGGGTGTGGTAAAGATTAGGGTGGCAGTTTATTCTGATGACTGTAGTACAGTGGTTCTCAACTGGTGAGTCTTTTTGCCTCCCAGGGGACAGTTGGCAATGTCTAGAGACATTTTTGATTGACACAGCTGGCTTTAGGGAGTGTTGCTACTGGCATCTAGTGGGTAGAGGTGGGGGGATGCTGCTAAGAATCCTAAAATGTACAGGACATCCCCGCACAACTATGGCAACAATGTCATAGGTGGAAAGCCCTGCTGTACTGAAGCATGCCTTACCGCAGAAGGGGGAGAAGACAAGGCGTGGCCATGGGCTGAAGAACACCCAAAGCGTTCCTGAGTATACGTACAGTCAGAGGAGGCAGCATCTGGCTGCTTGGTAGGAATGTCCCACTTTCCCTCATTTGCTTCCATGTTGTGAAAAGTTGTTTTTCAAAACATTAACATAGTAGTAGTTACCTACGATATAGTAGAAGCTTTAGTGAGGACTTGGGGGAATGCTTCTCCAAGGGTGTTAGCAGGCATATATTTCTTTACATTCCTGTAATGGTTTATACAGTACTGTTTGTATTATGCTCTATCTGAAATAAAATATTATTTAAATTTAAAATTTTGACATACTTTAAATGAAAATTATTCCAAAATATCTGAAGAGTCTGAGCCCATCTTATACTTTCTGAATGTAAACAAATAAAATCATATTTTTCTAATGGAAAGAGATTTTTTATCACTGAGAGAATGGTTTCTTTAATTGCCATTGATGAATCACAGTAGGTTATTTTTTAATTCCTAATTTAAGATATGGTAATAGTTAATTTCACTTTCTCTGAGGAGTGTGATTCTAAATTTGCCAAAGTCTATATAGAGTAGGTTGTTGATCATGATGATATATCTGCAATGCCAAAAACCTGGTAAATTCAGTTAAAAGGTAGCCCTGTCAGTGCAAATCTCAGTCTGGATATTTGACAACAAGCTGGAATGATGTCTAGATGACTAAAACTTGTTGAAGTGCCTGGTTTGTTTTGGCACTTTGATGACACAATCTATATTTACAATTTCCTTCTGACAAAGATTATCTCTTACATTTCGTTTCTAAACTTCTATTCCGGAATGAAAAGTAGCAATTATGTCAGTAGGTAAGGTGCTATTTATTACATTTATTTATGTACTCTGAATTAGGAGAGACAATCTCTGTTTTCATTCACTTCTCAATGGTGGAGTTTCCACAGAATCTTAATCATTACATCAAAGATTAAAAGCAATAAGAGAATGAGTTATTTTTAATCAAAATATTTAAAGAATTTAGCAGCCATGTTTGAAGAAATGTGCCCTTAGTCTAACACAGCAAAAACACTTCAAGTTAACAAGTTTAAAGGGGAAATGATTACTTTGATATTTATTGGTTTCTGCTAATTTTTAATTATCATGTAATCTGTGCCAGCCTTTGATTATTTTATACAACTACTATTACAGTGACATTTATTTAGTGCTGACTATATGCCAGACATTGATCAAATTGCTCTACATGTATTACATTATTTAATTTTCACAATAAGTCATTTACAATGAAAATATTTACATTTTATAGTTGAGGAAACTAAAGCACAAGGGTTTAAATAATATTCCCAACTTTACAAGTAAACAGTGAATCTTGGATAAACATGGCATAGATGAGTAAGATTCTGCTACCACCCTTTAGAAACTTTCAGGATAATAAGAGTTTGAGATATATCATGTACCAATTTCTTCGTTTTCCTTTGCACCATTAGAATTTGGAATCACGAAATACGAATGCTGACCAAACTCTGCCCCTATAGACTGCTTTATTCTAATGAGGTCTGTTAAACTCATTCCTTAACTGGGAAGGGAAAGACGAGATAACAGTTGTAAAAATGCTTAGTAATTTGAGGACTGAAGTTGTTATTGCCAGCCCCAATAGGCATGATGACACTAGTTTGTAAATTAATTATTATGACCTCAATGATGAGATGATTAACTTAACTCCTATTTTACTACCAGCATTTAACCACTGGGGAGGGAAAATAAAACTCTCTAAGACGTACTTATTAAATAAGTATGAATCACCTTGGGTGTTCCACTGCCTCCCTTCTTTTCTCTGCTGGGTAGCCAAAAACCCCAACACAGTAGCTTAAAAAAAACAACAAACCAACTACCATTTATTACTTCTCGTGAACTGAAGAGGTGGCTGAGCAGTTCTGCTGATCTGAGTCAGGACTGACTCTAGCTTGTGAGTTGACTGGGGGCCGGCTGGTTTAGGATGGCTTTAGTTAGAGTGACTCATCACTGCTTTAAGTGGTTTCTCATCTTCTAGAAGTTTAATACAAGCTTGTTCTCATGGCAGCGATAGAATTTCAAGAGAGAGTGAAAGTACA
Source organism: Balaenoptera musculus (assembly GCF_009873245.2). NCBI lineage: Eukaryota > Metazoa > Chordata > Mammalia > Artiodactyla > Balaenopteridae > Balaenoptera > Balaenoptera musculus. Next base: position 78,641,069 of record NC_045789.1, on the reverse strand, counting down.
CAAGGTCTTTGGAGATCTGTACTTGAAACTGGCACATTGCCACTTCTACCACACTCTATTGATCAAAGGAAACCATCAGGTGAGCCCAGATGCAAGGGCTGGATTAACAGACTCTTTTTTTTTTGAGAGGTGGGGCTGCGGAGTTCTATTACAAAGGGTGAGAATACAGGGAGCTGTGGAGAATTGAGACCATTTTTGCAATCAAACTTTCAGGCATCCCGTGGCCAGTGCCTACCAGTTGGTCACTTCTCTTTCATGGCTTTAATCCCTTACCTGCTTAATAGTCAGTCCTTGGCTGAGGTGTCCTTCAGTTTCAGGAAAACTCTTTCAGTTTCCTTATACTCTTTTACTTTGAATCCATTTGTTTTCTTTGGTGCCGTATGGCTTATAGGGCATATATAATTATTTATGTTCCCTTCCAGCTTGATATCCACGACTCTTGACCCCAGAGTGTCTCCATAGGCTGATCGTGACTGCTTCCAGTGTCAAGGGCTGCTATGTGAGGTGGCTTTCAGTATGAAGGTGCTCTGGAATTAATCCAGCAGAAGTGTTGCCTGAAAAAACTTATCCCTTCCCGCTGGACACCAGGGACCAGCATATGGACACTTGCTTTTATAGACCTTAAAACAAGAATATGTGGATTTATGACTTGTTAAAGCTTAGCAAGCCTCAGAGATGCTGCCTTTATCATCTCTGTTGATCTAGTAATCCTTCGTTTCCCTCCTAGTTGGTCTTTAGAGATTTATGCCCAGTCAAAATGGGTTTTTTTGAGTCATAAGGGAGTATCAGTATTCTCTTTCAAATGTCACACTCAATTAGGGGCACTGCGAATCAAAACTGTCTGGATCCCAAGAGTTACAAATCTTTGAAAACATAGTTCTTTTTTTTTTTTTTTAACATCTTTATTGGAGTATAATTGCTTTACATGGTGTGTTAGTTTCTGCTGTATAACAAAGTGAATCAGCTATATGCATCCGTATATCCCCATATCCCCTCCCTCTTGTGTCTCCCTCCCACCCTCCTTATCCCACCCCTCTAGGTGGTCACAAAGCACCGAGCTGATCTCCCTGTGCTATGCAGCTGCTTCCCACTAGCCATCCATTTTACATTTGGTAGTGTATATATGTCAGTGCTACTCTCTCACTTCATCCCAGTTTACCCTTCCCCCTCTCCGCGTCCTCAAGTCCATTCTCCACATCTGCGTCTTTATTCCTGCCCTGCCCCTAGGTTCATCAGACCTTTTTTTTTTTTAGATTCCATATATATGTGTTAGCATACGGTATTTGTTTTTCTCTTTCTGACTTACTTTACTTCTGTATGACAGACTCTAGGTCCATCCACCTCACTACAAACAACTCAATTTCGTTTCTTTTTATGGCTGAGTAATATTCCATTGTATATATGTGCCACATCTTCTTCATCCATTTATCTGTCGTTGGACACTTAGTTTGCTTCCATGCCCTGGCTATTGTAAATAGTGCTGCAATGAACATTGTGGTACATGACTCTTTTTGAATTATGGTTTTCTCAGGGTATATGCCCAGTAGTGGGATTGCTGGGTCATATGGTAGCTCTATTTTTAGTTTTTTAAGGGACCTCCATACAGTGGATAAAGACCTAAAGGCCAGACACAATAAAACTCTTAGAGGAAAACATAGGCAGAACACTCTATGACATAAATCACAGAAAGATCCTTTATGACCCACCTCCTAGAGAAAGGGAAACAAAAACAAAAATAAACAAATCGGACCTAATAAAACTTAAAAGCTTTTGCACAGCAAAGGAAACCATAAACAAGACCAAAAGACAACCCTCAGAATGGGAGATAGTCTTTGCAAATGAAGCAACTGACAAAGGATTAATCTCCAAAATATACAAGCAGCTCATGCAGCTCAATATCAAAAAAACAAACAGCCCAATCCAAAAATGAGCAGAAGACGTAAACAGACATTTCTCCAAAGAAGATATACAGATTACCAACAAACACGTGAAAGGATGCTCAACATCACTAATCATCAGAGAAATGCAAATCAAAACTACTATGAGGTATCACCTCACACTGGTCAGAGTAGCCATCACCAAGAAGTTTACAAACAATAAATGCTGGAGAGGGTGTGGAGAAATGGGAACCCTCTCGCACTGTTGGTGGGAATGTAAATTGAAACATAGTTCTTTTTATTTATCACATTCAACCATTTTCCACCTAGATGGAACTAGGGTGAGCTGAGTAGATGATGTTGGTGAGCCTTAGCATCCAAGGTTGTATCTGGACCCAAAGACCTGGGTATTGATGCTGAGGCAAGGACATCCATCTCATATTGTACCCTCTTTTATGTGATATTTAATACTTTTTAAATGAATTAGGCACTAAATACCTATGGTTCAAAAAAGTCTGTCATGCTTTACTTCCTTATCTCTCCAAATATGTAATCACTGTTACAAGTTTTGTGCATATTTTTCCAGATTTTTTTAATGCAAATATGAAAAAGCTATAAATATATAGTCTTATTTTCCCCTTTTCATGACAGATATACCATGCATACTTCTGTGCAGTTTTACTTCTTATATTTTGAAGATCTTTTCACACCAGTTTATAGATAGCTTCTTCATTCTTTTTTTTTTAACAATTGCAAAGTATTCCATTGTATAGATGTACATATTATAATTTATTTAACCAACTCATTCCCTGCCGATAGACATTTAGGTTGTTTTTAATCTGTTGATATGATAAGCAATGTCTCAGTTCTTCAATAAGCTTGAACATACATCATTTCACATATATCTAGTTATATCTATAGGAAAAATTAATTACTTAAATTGTGGTTGCTGGATTGAAAAGTCTATACCCATGTAAATTTATATGTTGTCAAATATACCCCCACAGAAATTGCACAAACCAACTTTAATACCATCAATGATTGAGACTATCTGTTTCTACAAGCTTTATCAACAAGGTGAATTCTCAAGCATTTTATTTTTTTTCCAGTTGGGCAGGTAGAAAGCAATATCTTAGGGTAATTTTCATTCACATTTTCTCTTCTTAGGAATAAAGTTGAACACCATTCATGTTTCCAAACCATTTGTATTTCACTTTCTTTTAACTGTCTATTCATATTCTTTAATTTTTCTTATGTATTTCTAAGAGCTCTTTACATATTAGCATTTGTTTGTGATATGAATTTAAATACTTGTTCACAATTTATTTTTCATCTTTTTATTTTGAAAATCGTGTTTTTATTTTAAGTTTTGCAATGCAAAACTTATGCACACATACAATGGAATATTAGCTATAAAAAAGAATAAAATTCTGATATTTGCAGCAACGTGGATGAACCTAGAGAATATTATGCTTAGTGCAATAAGTCAGACAAAGACAAATACTGTATGATATCACTTATATGTGGAATCTAAAAAATAATACAAATGAATATATATGCAAAACAGAAACAGACTCACAGATATTGAAAACAAACTAGTGGTTACCAATGGGGAGAGGAAAGGCTGAGGGGTAAGGTGAGGGTATGGGATTAAGAGATACAAACTACTATGTATAAAATAGATACTCAACAAGGATATATTATATAACACAGGGAATTATAGCCATTATTTTACAATAACTTTTAATGGAATATAATCTATAAAAATACTGAATCACTATGGTGTACACCTGAAACTAATATTGTAAATCAACTATATATATGTGCATATATATATATTTGAATTTGATTTACATATATATATGGCTATTCCAGCAGTCTCTCGGTTAATATTAGCATGCTATATCTTTCTCCATCCTTTTACTTTTAGTCTATCTGAGTTTATATTTCAAGTGGGTTTCTTCTAGATAAGATATAATTGGGTCTTAAAACCTTTTTTTTAAGATTTTCTTTTCGTTGTACTTGGAAGTACCAATTGTTTTTGTGTATGTGTGTTTTTGGGTTTTGGGGTTGTTTTTGTTTGTTTGTTGTTGCTACTCACCTTTGATTTTTCTGAAGTTATTGCTATGTTATCAGTGGTGAGAGGAAAGACCTGATTAATCTTTCAGGTTTTCTAAAACAGGGGCTCCTGTTTCCCTTGTTGCCACAGAGACAGTATTTAGCCCACCTCCTCTATTTTCTGATTCTAACCACATCCAGGATAGTTTTTTTTCTAACGTGGACTATTTTTTTAAAGCCTTTAGTTTTATTTATTTTTTTAACATCTTTATTGGAGTATAATTGCTTTACAATGGTGGGTTAGTTTCTGCTTTATAACAAACTGAATCAGCTATACATATACATATATCCCCATATCTCCTTCCTCTTGCGTCTGCCTCCCATCCTCCCTATCCCACCCCTCTAGGTGGTCACAAAGCACCGAACTGATCTCCTTGTGCTATGCAGTAAAGCCTTTATTGAATTTGTTACAATATTGCTTCTGTTTTATGTTTTGGTTTTTTGGCCCGAGGCATGTGGGATCTTAGCTCCCCGACCAGGGATTGAACCCACACCCCCTGCATTGGAAGGTGAAATCTTAGCAACTAGACCACCAGGGAAGACCCCAGGATAGCTTTTGCCTCTAGCATTGTCATCCTCCAGTCTCTCAAAAGCCTTCATAATGGGACGCAACTATGATCTGCAAGGTAAATTTTGAGCTTCCACACATACATGTATGTCTTGTGGTGTTTGGGGATGTCTACTGGTACTAGCCTCTCTCCATACCCTTTGCACCTCCACCTCTCCTTTCCTACATTCTGATTCTGCTCCATCTCATTCTTGCTCACCTCAGCTCTTGGTATGGTTGTTATAAATTTGGGATATTGCTAAAGCTCTCCAGAGTAAATCTTTCATAACCAGGGAATGAATTCTGGCATTGTTCTCTAAGCTTTGCTGCCCCAGGAACCCGTGACGTTCTCCACTACTCTTCCCACTAGGGCTTAACCAGTCTTAGCTATTTTTGACCTTTGAAAGTGAAACTTGCAAAATTTAGTTTATTAATTTTTAAATTTCTCTTATTATTTTGTTTAATTCCAAGAGAAGGAGGAAAAGATAGAGAAATACACTACAAGTACTCATACCATGGATTTTTTCTGGAGAATTCTCCTCAAAAACCACAGTTGGTCTTTTTCACAATATGGACTTAAGCCACTCTGATTAATGGGACATGCTGGATTTTTTTCAACTGAAATGGTCTAGGTTTTGTATAGGAAGGAGTGGGGTCTTAATTCTAGTTTCTCTTTAACAGGCATCTTTCCACCCTCATGGAAATTCACATATTATAAATTTAAAAATAAATGTGAGGGAATAGCACTGCCAAATTCTGATCCAACTGCAAATACATCAATATCCAGTTTCCACAAAATGTCAAGCTCCAATACACTAAAAAAAATTAAGCAAACCTCATGAGAAAGGTTATTAACTACACTTTAATAATTCAAAATGAGGGAGCATATCAAGCTGGCCTAGAGATCACCTTACAGAGAAATGTGATATACTTTTCAAGCTGAGCATCATCATGTTTATTATTTTACTTGTCACTGATTAAACTGTAAATACTTCAGTTTTCTCAACATTAATTTAATCTCCATCTTATTAATATGCTTACAGATAAATTAGAGAAAAAATTCTTCATAACATTTCCTTTGTTGCCTTCACCCATTTTCAAAATATCCCTTGTCTCTCTCATTCTCTTTTGGCTTTATCAATAGAAACAGTCTTCAATAATCCTTACACACCTAAGGTGGAACTAATTTAGATTTTAGCCTGATAAATACTAGAAAGGGATTTATTTTCACCTTATTTTCTTAATCTATTTGAATCCATACTGCCTGGTAGGTACACAGTAATGCTATTTTCAGTTTAATAGCTGTTGGAGAAGAGAATAATTTTTGCAAACGTCCTTTGTAAAGAACAACCAATTTTACTGACTAATGTAGTTTAAGTAAAAACCCTTCTGAATCAAGCAGTTTGTGATAAGCAATATGGATTCACAATCTATCACAGTGAAAATTCTATTACTCTCAAAAGATTAATTTTAATGTGGAATTTTACTACCTAAATCTGATTCAACAACTAAACATTGAATCCAGACTCTAAGCAGAGTTATACTTTAAAAAAAAAGTCCCTAACTATGAAGAATTTGAGAATAAGATCATCATATAATTCTAAGATACAAAGTAGGTTACAAAAAGTAACACAGGATAGCCATACTCAAAAGAATGAAAATGGATTACTATCTTACACTGTAAGATTAACTCAAAATGGATTAAAGACTTGAATGTAACACCTGAAACCATAAAACTCCCAGAAAAAAAACATAGGCTATAGGCAACTTGACATTGGTCTTGGTCATGGTTTTTTGGATTTGACACCAAAAGTAAAGGCAACAAAAACAAAAATAAACAAGTGGGACTATATGAAACTAAAAAGCTTCTGAACAGCAAACGAAACCATCAACAAAATGAAAAGGCAGCCTACTGAATGAGAGAAAATATTTGCAAGTCATTTATCTGACAAGGGATTAATATCGAAAATACAGAAAGAACTCATACAAGTAAATAGCAAAATAATCCCAAATAATCCAATTAAAAAATGGGCAGAGGATCTAAATAGGCATTTGTCCAAAGAAGACATACAGATGGCCAACAGACACATGAAAAGATGCTCAACATCATTAACCATCAGTGAAATGCAAATCGCAATAGATATCACCTCATACCTGTTAGAATGCCTATTATCAAAAGGACAAGAAATGACAAATTTTGGAGAGGATTTGGAGAAAAGGTAACCCTTGTACAATGTTGATAGGAATGTAAATTGGTGCAGCCCCTATGGAAAATAGTATAGAGGTACCTCAAAAGGTTAAAAGTAGAACCTCTTTTAGTTCTACTAAAAGTAGTAGATCTAGCATATGATCTAGCAATTCCACTCCTGGCTATTTATCTGAAGAAAACAAAAACACTAGGAAGGAGGTCAAGATGGTCGAGTAAAAGGACTCAGAGCTCATCTCCCCCTATGAACACATCAAAAATGCATCTACATCTGGAGCAATTCTCACTGAAAACTAACTGGACATTGGCAGAAAGATTTGTGCAACCAAAGCTGTAAGAAAGATCCACATGGAATTGGGTAGAAGGAGAAGTAAAGCAATCAGGTTAGGACCTGTACCCCGGGAGGGGACACAGAATAGGCGGGGGATTACATGGGTGGATAGCCTCCTTAGGGAGTGAGTAGTTCAAGACAATATTGGGTGCCCCAGCTTTGGGGTCCAACACTGGGAAGATGAGTCCTCTTAACTGGTTTGCAAACAAGTAGGACTAACAGGAGGTATGTAAGAAACCTACTCTGCTCATGAAGAGCATGCACATGCTTTCTTACTTCCAAAACAAGGTGGAGGAAGCAAACTGAACCTGTATGGGACTGTGGCCTGTTTCCTGTGATCACCTGGGCACACACCCCAGCCTGAGCCAAGTGCACCACCTGGCCCCGCTTGCTGCACAACACAGCTCCACACTAGGGTGAGGGCTGCCACTGCCGAGGGGAGGGCTAAATTATAAGGGACGGAGCCAGGTCCTATGGAGAATGTCATCTAAATGGGGCTGGGCAGCCAATATTGACACTTACGCAGGCAGTACATCAGGAGCAGTCCCAAAATCTGATTGGGGCTGGGACTGCCACATCTTGCACCCAGACCCATGCTGAAGCCTCAGCCCCTCTTGCTCCAGTACTGCTCCCCTCTGGAGCGTAAGTAGTTTTTGTTTCTTACTTAAAACTTCTCCAGTAAATTTAGTGATGTCCAAATGACATGATGCGAGCCCATTCCTATCCTGATCACTCTCCCCTCAGTGTCCTCTGGGTTGCTAGTGGTCTACATTTTAATACTTTGGTGCCCAGTGCTAAAGAAAATTATCTGCATATGGTTGATCAGAATAAGGCTATTTTATGTCTATCCCCTGGAAGTGTTTCTAAAATTGGAATGTCTCTAAGGAGAATAATGCTTAACCTTGGCCATTCTCTGTCACTTAAAATATTTTAGAGATGGAATATTGGGATCTTATTATTATTTTGACAAACACACTGACAATAGCTAGACACACACTACTATATAAAAAATAGATAACTAATAAGGACCTACTGTATATCACAAGGAACTCCACTCAATACCCTGTAATAGCCTATACGGGAAAAGAGTTTTAAAAAGGGTGGATATATGTATATGTATAACTGATTCACTTTACTGTACACCTGAAGCTGACACAACATTGTAAATTACACTCCAATAAAAATTTTAAAAAACATTCTTATCAATATAGAGATTTTAAATAAATATATTAAGTCCCTTGGGATAATAAGTTACTTGCATGACAGGTCACCACTCCTATTTTTAATTTACCCTACATGAAGAGAAATGAAGCAGAAAACTGTTCAGTAAACACTTCAGTAATGGGAACTTGATTTTCTCCTTTAAGGTACCTCAATGAGCCCAGTCAGAGGAGCACAATTAATTGAGATTCCTCATCTCCCTGTGTTCTTTTAAAATTAAAAGAAAGTTTGAAAAGTTCCTTAATATCCCTCCTATCTAAATATTTAATAACTGTATAAGTCTAATTCACTGTCCATAAATATATGCTCTTAAATTTTATTGAGATATAATTGACTAATTTGGTGTGTTTGTTCATTCAGGTGACTGTGGACTATTCATTTCTGTAAGTCTCAGTGTTTTTTTCTTTACAATAAAAGTGACCTAAAACTACTTTTTTTCTCATGACTCATATGTAGAGAAAGCACTTAAATTAAATTTGATTAAAATTATGTCCTTCTGGTTCATAACACAGATCTACATCAAGTCACATTTGACAGGAAATTTAAACTTAAATATCCCACTACCTTAATATTGTTTTCAGTTTTCTTTGATAATTATTAAACACTAACAAATATGCTACCATTTGAATCAAATAAAATAAGATAATGGATTACATATATCTCTTTTGAGTTTAGCTAATTTGGAGGCTACTGCTTATAATTCAGGGGGCACCATTGTAAGTCAGGGTGATTTTCTACAAATGTTAAGAAAAAGGTATTTTCATTCAACACCAATTAAACACTGGCTATCAAGTAAAGATCAGCTAAATGTTATTTTAAAAATTCTGACTCAGTAAAATATAACAGAATAATAACTATATCATTAAAGTATAAATATTACTTGAGAGCCATACTTAAAAAAACATAAATCTGTGACACAAAAAGTTATGCCTTCCTTATCATTTTAATTTTTCAATGTAATAGTTATCTATTGTATAATAACTTACAGCAAACTTAGTGGCTTAAAACAACAAACATTTCTTATCTCATAGTTTCTGTGGAAATCCAAGAGTGGTTTAGCTGAGTGATTCTGGCTCAGAGTCTCTCTTGAGCTTGCAGCCAAGCTCTCAGCCAGGGCTGTGGTCATCTCAGGTTGGACTGAAAGATTTACTTCCTAGCTGGTTGACATAGCTGTTAGCAGGTCTCAAAAGAAATGCTCCTAACTTCATTCATGTGGTGCTGGCAGGCTTGTCATATGGCCTTTTCTTTGGCTGCTTGAGTACCCTCACAACTTGGTAGCCAGTTCCCCCCTCTTTAGAACTACCTCAGAATGTGGCAGCTGGCTTCCCCTGGAGCGTGTGCTTTGAGACAGAGAGAACGAGAGAACACAGTTAAGACAGTGCTCACAGTCTTTTTAAAACCTAATAAATTCTGTTTGCTTTTAGAATTCATATTGTTAAAAATTACTAGCAACAAGTTATTAAGGGGTAGTTTTAAAAGAGTAAAAATAAAATAATATGAGACAAAAAATTCAAAAAAAACTAATGTCAACAGTGACAGCCTATAACTTCTGCTACATTGAAACAGAGAGGAATTAAGCTTCACCTATTGAAGATAAAGAGTATCAAAGTATCTGTAGACATGCTTTAAAAGAGCCACATTTAATTACTAACTAAAACTTGGAAAATCTTACAGAACACTTAGAAGAGAACTTTATAAAAAGATCCCTCACATTTTATAGCTGTAGAATAAATATACCAAGGGAAATATCTTGGATATACATCACTAAAAAGTGTTCTCACAGTCAGAAATCTACCTGGAACTCTTAGAAGACTCTACTTCAAAGGTGAGAGTAGAAAGTCATGCAAAAGTGACTTGCTTTTTCTTATTGCTGGTAACTGTCATTGTCATCAAGCTTCTCTCCTATTTTCCCTAAATCGAAGACTCTGATTCCTCTTATGCCATCTCTTTTAACAAGTTTAGAAACCAATACTGTAAGTTTCATCGAAAGTATGGTATGCCATAATGTATCTTTCTTTGGTTTGTTGGTTTCTCCTTTCTTCAAATCTGGATGGATTTAGACAGTTCTTGCAGAGTGTGAGACCCATTTTTATTTTATAATCATCTTCCCCAGAGAAGACTAAGAAATTTTACATATTCTTCTTTTCTCTTGAGATTAATTTACATGTTATAAACTATTTCTAAATGGGCTTTCTGAAGGAAAGGATATTAAAGTCATCAGACGTTTTTTCCTCTTAGAAAAAAATATTAACTATTCTTTATTAGTAAGCATAATATGAACACTGAAAATAAGATCCCCCAATTATATTTAACTGGCCAATTTAGAAAGTTATTTTTAAACATTTGAAGAACCATCCAAATTCATCTTATGATTAATGGCTAAATTATTTAGTATTGGTTAACACTTGATATGTGGTAAAGAGAATATCAGTTAGTTTAGCACAGCTAAGAAAATTTTCTACTGATAAAATTGACAAAAGACACAACTAAAATTGAAAAGACAAAATTCAGGCATCAGTTTCAATTTGAAGAAGCAGAATGAAATCCCTAAAAAAAGAACATCACCTTTTGTGATTGTGTAGAGAACAATCACCATTTCAGGAAAGTGATAAGAAGGGAACCCATCATATTGAATCAGGTTCAGACCAGTGTACCAAGACTGATTGCAGGCAAAAGCCTGCAGCTTTGGAAATACTTTAAGACTATTGTATGAAAACTCCTTTAAGAATGTAAATATGTATGGCCTGCCTTTGACTATACTGTGGTCACAATAAAAGTAAATGTAATAAATGTTTGCTACTGCTGTCATTTTCATGTCTACATTTTTGGACCTGGCCTATACATATTGAAGTTACAGGGAATCTAAACATACTCCAACAATTTTACTTTGACTCTTCTAATTTGCCTTGACTTCATCCTAATAAATGCTTTTTAAGATCACTGACCATGTCTTACTTATCTTGGAATTTTCCCAAAGAGATTACATTAGAATTTTACATGTATTAATTACTAAATTCAGTTTGTTGAATCGAATACTTAAATGTTAGCAATGAGCTGAGTATGGGAAAAAACATCTAAAACACCACATGTAAATAGTTGACTAAGAGTTAAATGAACTGATTTTTTACCTCAAATAAAATTTAAAAATTTAGTTAATTTAAGAGCTAACTAAATCCCACGAAAGTTGATATACCCCTAGGACTATACAAAATTCTGTGTTTTTGTAAATAATTAAGTAATCTCCTATATATATAATCAGAGAGTATCTCTCTGTTGACACATAAAAATACAGAAAATTATAATTACTTAATGATGTATTTTTTATTACTTAATTGCCCACACAATCCACAAAGCTTTTGGAGAACCTACAACATCTGGTAAAATGAAGAGGGGGCAGCTTCTGTAATTAATCCAACTAATAAGCCACTGATAGCCTCATTGAACACATTGCTTAGTTAGGAAATGCAAGCTATGCATATAGTTTTTTCCTAAATTCTAATGGATACACACAAAAACCTTCTATAAAAGTTTAGGTGCAAAATGCTGAATTTGTTTTTGTCCAACTTTTATTCCATCAGATTTGTCAGTTGACAGAGAAGGAATTGAGTTCTTTTAATTGTTTAAAATTCTGAGAGTAATTTTAGAAAAATCTATTGGTAAAACTAGTCTTTTCTAATTTTTTTATCCTCTAACCTCTCCTAGCAGCCCTTGATGCTTTCAATTATTTTTACATTTCGAAACTTATTCCATCACGACTTCTAGGGCATCATATTATTAGCAGCCCTGCCTTTCTTTCTCTTATTTTTCCTCTAAACTCAACATTTATTTTTGTCAGATAAGGATACTAGAATAAAAATGACTACCACTAAGTAATCCTATCACTGTCATTTAACACAAAAGGGAATATTTGAACAGCCAAGTAATAGAAAGGGAATAATCTCAGATTAAACAATTGACAAACTTCCTCTATATTTTAAAAACTGAAAGAAAAATTATACTAAAACATGTTTAATGTAGGTAAATATAAAATATTCTTCTCTAAAATATATATGATAATAACTAACGGTTGTTGAATGGTTACCATGTACCAAACGGCATGTTTTATATATGCTTTAGATATATTATTTAATTAATTAGGTATATTTAATTCTCAATCTCCTATGATAGAGAAACTATTATTAACCCTACTTTATAAAAGAAGCACTCAGACAATTGATCAGTGATGAAGTAAGGTTTACAAAAATCATTTTGTCTAACTGCACAGCCTAAACTGCTGACAAGTGAATAATATGTTATTCTATTTATTGGTCCAAATTTGTCAAGTTGGGGACATTTCAGAGAACAACATATAGTAGAGCTCAACTCCAACAACTTATTTTCTAATTTTAGTCATGACTTTTTCAAAAAATCAAATTTCGCATAATTAAACTCAACTGAATGTCTGGTTTTTGGGGGTTTTTTTTCTCCACAATTTCCAGTGAATTGAGAGATGCTTATTCCAATCACTTCCCTACTTCTCTTACATTTCCATACGGGATGGAAAGCGAAAATTGGAGCGAAAGGCAAGATGTCTGGTTTTGAAATCTTCAAAAAGAGAGATAGAGGGTGATTTTCACTTTGCAGTTTCTTAGAATTTGGGGAGATCTTTATAACTACAGCCCTTGGTAGTTCAAATGGAACAAGGAGGACCTTCAGGTAAGGGGCCATGGTCCAGTAAAAACTACACCTCAAAAACACTAGATTGAACAATGCTAAAAATTTGATTTAAATCTATGACTCCATGCCTATATAACAAATTCAGACATCTGCTTTTGCTAAGAGAGGGAAACATCAATTTAAACATAATTATTTGATAATTTTTATACATTAGAAAATGATCACCATGATAAGTCTAGTTACCATCTGTCACCATACAAAGTTATAACAATATTAGTCACTATATTCCCTATGCTGGACATTATATCCCCATCACTTATTAATTTTATAACTGGAAGTTTGTACCTCTTAATCCTCTTCACCTATTTCACTTATTCCCCCACATTCCACTTCTCTGGCAACCACTAGTTTGTTCTTTGTATCCATGAGTCTGCTTCTGTTTTTTGTTAGTTTGTTTTGGTTTTAGATTCCACATAAAGTGAAATCATACCATATTTGTCTTTCTCTGTGTGACTTATTTCACTTAGCATAATACCCTCTAGGTCCCTCTTTGTTGTCACCAACGGCAAGATTTTATTCTCTTTATGGCTGGGTAAAATTCCACTGTGTATATATACACCACATATTCTTTATCCATTCCTTTATCAATGGACACATATCTTGGCTATTGTAAATAATGCTGCACATTGGAGTGCACATATCTTTTTGAATTAGTGTTTTCATTTTCCTCAGATAAATGCCTAGAAGTGAAACTACTGGATCATATGGTAGTTCTGCTTTTAATTTTTTGAGAAACGTCCATACTGTTTTCCATAGTGGCTGTAACAATTTACATTTTCACCAACAGTGTGTGAGGGTTCCCTTTTCTTCATAACTTCACCAAAACTTGTTTTTTGTTGTCTTTTTCATAATAGCCATTCTGACAGGTATAAGATGATATCTTATTGTGGTTTTGATTTGCATTTCCCTGATGATTAGTGATGTTAAGCATCTTTTCATGTGCCTTTTGGATATCTGTGTATCTTCTTTGGAAAAATATCTATTCAGCTCCACTGCCCATTTTTAAATTGGATTGTATGTCTTTTGATATTGAATTTTATGAGTTTTTAAAATATACTTTAGATATTAAGCCCTTATCAGGCATATCATTTGCAAATATTTTTTTTCCCATTCAGTAGGTTGTCTTTTCCTTTTGCCAACTGTTTCCTTTGCTATGCAAAAGCTTTTTAGTTTGATGAAGTCCTCTTGTTTATTTTTGCTTTTGTTGTCTGGTCCCAGAAGACAGATCCAAAAACTATTGCTAAGACTGATGTTAGAGAGTTTACTGCCTATATTTTCTTCTAGGGGTTTTATGGTTTCAGGTCTTACATTTAAGTCTTTAATTCCTTTTTAGTTAATTTTTGTATATGGGTGTAAGAAAGTGATCCAGCTTCATTCTTTTGCATGTGAATATCCCAGGGTGTAAGAAAGTGATACAGTTTCATTCTTTTGCATGTGACTATCCCAGTTTTCCCAACACCATTTATTGAAGAAACTGTCATTTCTCCATTGTATATTCTTGTCTCCTTTCTCATAGATTAATTGACCATATAAGCATACATTGATTTCTGGGCTCTCTATCCTGTTCCATTGATCTATGTGTCTGTTTTTGTTCCATTATCATATTGTTTTGATTACTATAGCTTTGTAGGATAGTTTGAAATCAGGGGTCATAATACCTCCAGCTTTGTTGTTCTTTCTCAAGATTGTTTTGTCTATTCCATACAAATTTTAGGATTATTTCTTCCAGTTCTGTGAAAAATGCCATGGGCATTTTGATAGGAATTGCACTGAATCTGTAGATTGTTTTGGGTAGCGTGGACATTTTAACAACATTAATTCTTCCAGTCCACGTGTACAGGATATCTTTCCAATTATTTGGTTGTTTTCAATTTTTTCATCAATGTCATATAGCTTTATTCCTAGGTATTTTACTCTTTTTGATGCAACTGTAAATAGGATTGTTTTCTTAATTCCTCTTTCTGATAGTTTATTTGTGTATCAAAATGTAACAGATAGGTGTACATTAATTTTCTATCCTACAACTTTACTGACTTCATTATTTAAAATCGTTTTTCTGGTAAAGTCTTCAGAGTTTTCTATGTATACGTAGTAACATGTCATCTGCAAATAGTGACAGCTTTACCACTTCTTTTCCTTTTATTTCTTTTTATTTTATTTTATTTATTTTCCTTGTATGATTACTGTGGCTAGGACTTCCAATACTATGTTGTATAAAAGTGGTGAGATTGGGCAACTTTGTCTTGTTCCTGATCTTAGATGAAAAGCTTTTAGTTTTTCAGTATTGGATATTATGTTAGTTGTGGTTTGTCATATATGGCCTTTGTTATGTTCCCTCTATATCCACTTTGTTTTTATTGCAAATGGATGTTAAATTTTGTCAAATGCTTTTTCTTTATCTATAGAGATGATAGTATGATTTTATACTTTGTTTTGTTAATGTGGTGTATCATGTTGATTGATTTGTAAATATTGATCCATCCTTGCATCCCTGGAATAAATCTCACTAGACCATGGTGTATGATCCTTTTAATGTATTGTTCAACTTAGTTTGTTAATATTTTGTTAAGGATTTTTGCATCTATGTTCATCAGGGATATTGGCCTGTAATTTTCTTTTTTTCTTTTTTTTTTTTTAGGGTCTTTGATTTTGGTATCAGGATAATGCTGGCCTTGTAGAATGCATTTGGAAGTGTTCCTTCTGCTTCAATTTTTTTGAATAGTTTGAGAGGAATAAGTATTAACTTTTCTCTAAATGTTTTATAGAATTCACCTATGAATCTGTCTCATCCTGAACTTTTGTCTGGATATTTTTTTTATTACTGATTCAATTTTATTACTCATAATCGGTCTGTTCAGGTTTTCTATTTCTTCCTAATGCACTCTTGGAAGATTGCATGCTTCTAGAAATTTATCCATTTCTTCTAGGTTGTCCAATTTTTTAGCATATAATTGTCTGTAGTAGTCTCATGATTCTTTGTGTTTCTGTGGTGTTGGTTGTAACTCCTCCTCTTTCATTTCTGATTTTATTTGGGCCCTCTCTCTTTTTTCATTATGAGTCTGGCTAAAGGTTTGTCAGTTTTATATTTTCAAAGAAACAGCTCTTAGTTTCACTTATCTATCCAATTGCTTTTTTGTTTTTGTTGTTCTTTATTTCACTTATTTCCACTCTAATCTTTATCATTTTCTTCCTTCCACTAACTTTGGAGTGCTTGTTCCTCTTTCTCTGGTTTCTTTAAATGTACATTTAAAAGGTTTATTAGAATTTTTTCTTGTTTCTTAAGGTAGTCTTGTATCACTGTGAACTTCTCACTTAGAACTGCTTTTGCTGCATTCCATATATTTTGGAAAGTTGTGTTTCCATTCTCATTTGTCTTCAAGGTAACTAGTTTTCACTGTTGTGGGAATTTGACATTCTTTAGCCTTTGCCTTTCAGGCAGTAGACTGCCTATATTCATAACCTTGGGATAGTTACTTTAATATCTCTATACCCTGGGTTTCTTATTTGTGAAAATAGGGGTAATTATTATAACTACCACAGCACAATTGGCTTGTTTCATTGATTAAATAGGCTAATGAATGTAAAAGAATTAAAACAGTGCCTGGCAATTTAGGTAGCCAGTTAGTAAGTGGCAGGGTTGTGGTGGTGGGAGTAGTTCCTTCTGATATAGTAGTAGTTACTAAAGGGGCACTCAGGTCCACTACTCTAGCTCCAATTTAATTTCAACTGTAATCTTAGATTATTGAAGTTAAAAATATGATTCATTAATCATGACACTACTAAATCTGCTCTGCATGATAGAAAGTGGTACAATATTTGTCTTCCCAATGAGGTTTACAACTCATTGTCAGCAAAATCTCTCTCTGTTGCATTTTATTTGTATTCTCCACCGTGCCTTTCACAGTTCTTAGGGCATAGCAGGTTCTAAAAAATTACAACTTTAATAAATTTTTCAATACTTTTATTTAGCTTTATTCCACCCATATTTTCCCTGTCCTATTTGGATAATTCATTCATTCTAAGAACATTGTCCCTTTTTCTTGCCAAACTCATTTCCTTCAAGAACAGACTTAATGCTTATCTTGCCTACTGAGCTTTTATTAAGTAAATAAAAACTAAATGCTTTCTTCGCAAACACTAGAAATGCTGGCTATAAAGAAAGATAGTGGAAAATTTGAGTGCAGTAAGAGAAAAATAAAGAACATCAAATTATACAGATTTAAGTTGTTTCTCAAAGTTTTTAAAAATGTCTTTTTGATGTGTCCATAGAACCATTTTGTATTCATCAAGCTGACTCCATTCCGCCAATATTGTTTTGTGATTTTTATTCTTAATCACGTGGAATTCTGAGAGCTTTGGCGGTGAGGTGAAGGGTGTAAGGATTTTCATAAGTAAAGACCTATTTATTTTCCTCGGTCCTTACACAGAATTTATTATGTGATTGAATCATCACTTGCTCAAACATTTTTGACATGCTAGATATTAAATTTTCCTTATTTTTCTAATTATGGTGTTTATATTTAGCACTTATTAATATAAAGAAAACACAATCATAGTTTTTCTATGACCCACTTAAGGGAATGATGTCTATGAAGCATACAATAGTCAATCTCTATTGTTCTTTTTATAAGTCATGAATTAAAGAATGGAAAACTACTTGCCATAAGATAAATCTTATTTTCCCTCCAGTATATTATGTCAAAGCCTAAATTATTTTCCCAGTGGGAGCTAATGCTAGTTGTGTCCTCAGCTGTCCAATTTCTGTAAAGACTGTACAATCTAAAGGGCCATTTTTTCCCACTGGTAAAGTGTTTGGAAACTTTTCAGTAAATCTCATCTCACTTCTACAAAATTTATTTTTATGACATTTTATCAACAGTCATACTGCTCAACAGTCAGGAAAAGGAATGAAATAGTTTTTAGGTAAAAAAAAAAAAAATGGCTTCATGTCCTGTATTCTAAAAAAACTTTCTTCTTGCTGTAAGATAGCAAAAGCATATAGAAATTAAGTACTTTCAATGGCAAATCATTTCTAACGTATAAGCATATATTTCCATTATGATGGCTGAAATAAAAGTAAGACAATCCTTTCCTGATTTAGTTTTCCACGGACTTTATGCAGCAACTATTTATTTTTTAAGATCTTCCAGAATCTAACTGGCTCAATTTTTATTTTATTTAAAAGCCTCTTAATATCTCTGAATTTGGTGATATTGCCATAGAGTAAATATTATAAGTATAATCAGTAATGATGAAATTATTCATAATAGTTCTTCCTTGACTAACTGCAAGATTGGAGATGATAATAACAAACTATTATCTCTTCTGCACAAATGTATGCTACTTGAGCTAAACGCGGAATTTCCTAATAAAAATGAGTCTTCCTATTCCAGATCCCTTTGCCCAGGTAGTCTTTCCTTTTATTTTATGGATAAATTTGTAGTCTAATTAATTTTCTCCTATCTTTTAAAAGAGGCCTTTTATCATGCAATAACAAGGACAAATTTGCCTTGCACTGATACCATGGACACCAGGATTTAGATGGCAGCATTAGCAAATGCAGCTTGGCAATAGATATCTTGGAATCAATCCTGAGATTGATTTGACACTCTCTCCAAAGGCAAGCCCTCCTGCAAGAAGCCCTTGCTGTCTTCTGAATACTGATACACATGGCCAGAATGTTGGCGAGGGGTAGACAGTCTAGATAGACTAAAACAAAATGCTAGTGTCATTCTAACTACAACCTCAAAAGAGCAATTATAACAACAGTAAAGCCCCTGAAATCTCTACCATGTAATTTTTCCCTTTACTTTTAGAACCATATTTTGACCTTGCTATGTGACAAAGAAAATGCATCTTAACCATAAATCTTTAGATTTATACAGCATTTTCATTACTATAAGCCACATTTTCAGAGGCCATGCTCCTTAGGTGTAATTGGTATGCTTATCTTATAAGTGCTTCATGTCAATGGAGTAAGTTATTTTTTCCGTTTTCAAACATACATAATAAAACAACACTCAAAATAAATCTGAATAGAGCTTTAAAATTTATATTAGGTAATAAAAATATTTGTTCACAGAACCAACACTGATTAAATTCCCTACTAATCTAGTTAAATTTGTATTTCTAATGTAAAATGCAGACTTACCATGTGACCAAGGTCTGAGCTAGATTCTTTCACATACTTATCTTATTTTGGCATATTTTCATCACTTTGCAGAATAATGTGAGACTGCATGTAGTTAAATACACAATTTCAGACTGCTAGAAAATTATGGACCAGAAAAGGAAGCCCTAAACTGCTGACTCCATATTCAATACTGTTTTTATTAAGTACCACCAGTATTGAAAAATAATAAAAATGGTATTTATTGAACACTTACCCCGAAATTGTATATGTACAGGACTCCACAGGCTTTATTTCATTTAAACCTCACAACAACACTATGACATAAATAATATAATTAATCCCACTCTATAGATAGAGAAATGAGAATTCAATGACCACTGAGATGATATGTATTCAGGTAGTGGGTTCCAGAGCACACACAGCTAACCATCATGCTGTATTGCTCTTGAACATCTCATTTAAAACTAGATGGAAGCACACTGTAGAACTTGGTCACTCCTTAAGTATTTTGTACCCAACTGCATGTTAAATTCATCATAAAATTCACAGAATCACACATCAGCCACAAGTTCTATCCTTTAGAACCTCCATGTACACGCATGAATTCAAATCTCACTTCTGGCTCCACACTATTTTCCTTGAAAAGTAGAAATGGTGGTAAAGACAAGGGGAAGTAGGTAAACAGGGAGAGAAAATGAAGAACCAACTTATCCCCTTTTTTCTCCTCGTTTACACTGAGCCAAGCCAAGGTGGGTGATTAAGAGAGGGTAGTGGGAAATCCCAACATACTTATGCCAATGCTATTTACTATTTGGGTTTTAAACTTCAAAACTCTGATTAAACTTCTTTAGTTTATTTCCTAATGCCAGTCTCCACCAAGGCTTTCTAGAAATAGTATTTGAACAAAGCCTAACTCCTTGACTTACTGTTTTAAATGTTTTTATTGAAGTGCAATATGCAAACAGAAAAGTGAACAAATAGTAAATATGCAGCTTGATACATTTTTATAAGCACCCAGATCAAGAACCAGTATTACTGACATCCCAAAGCCACTGTCATCACCATTCTGGTCACTGCCCTTAGCAGTAAGCACTATCTTGCTTTCCAATGATGTAGATTATTTTTGTTCCATATACTTTTTATATAAGTGGAATCAAAGGTTATGTATTATACATTAACTCAAAGTTATGTTTGTGAGTCCATATTATTCTATTTAGGTGCAGAATGGTCACTCTCAGTATATAATATTTCACTGTGTGAATATACAATTTTGTATTTATTTATCTACTGTACTATTTATGAGTATTTGGGTAGTTTTCAGTTAGGAGCTAATACAAATAGTGCTGCCCCTGGACTGCTATCTTTGAACTGATGATGCTCTCCACTGAGGAGGTGAAAGGGGACAATGCTGATTTCACATTACTTCCATAAACGCAGTAGCTTATAATATATGACTCAGGTGGTACTAGACAGCTTCAACTGTTCATAAATGATTCCCTGATTTTCACACTTGATATGTGACATTCCACCACTAGTGACCCAGTCATTGATAGTAAACATCGTTTTTCCCTAAAGCTTTAATTTTAAATGCAATCTTATTTGGCAATACCTTAGAATATTTTAATCTCTAGGGCCCAGGGATCCATGGTTATGATTCACAACAACATAAACCATCTGAAATCGTGTGCATTAAAATTTTTTGTATGCATGGGTATACAGCAGACATTTCCAGTTCCCTGCCCATATCATCTTGGAATCCATTTCCACACACACCTCAGTTTACTTGAAAAATTGCAACGTTATCTGAGGTTTGTTTATAGCTGTCTGTGCACATTTGACTTGCACATAGAACAAGCCAGAAGTTCTGTGAAGTTAATAACCCGGAAGCAGTAGCCCTTGACAAATAATGGAAGGGGATTGGTGGATAAACATTTCCATTCGTCTGTTTCTGGTTGGGATAATTCTGAGGAATGTAGTATGCTGTCTCCAGATTTCCTCAGCAGGATTGATTTTCAGTTGCCCATAGTGATCACTGGCTCGATCATGCATGCTTTATTGGCCTCCTGCCTTCAGCTCTCTTACTTCCACACTCCTCTGCCTTCATTTCCTGGGATCATCTCCCAAACAGACTTTTTGCACTTGAATCCTGACAGCTTATACCAAGTTTTGTGTGTATGTGTGTGTGTGTGTGTGTGTGTGTGTGTTTGCATGTGCATATAAATTTGTCTGATAAAATGCCCAGTTTCATCAAATGTGTTTAAGAATAACTGTCTTATCATGAATTTGTTTGCCAGATCTTTTAAAAAATAGCACTTGATTCTAAAGAGAGCACTGTGAGGAGGGTTAGTACAGCAGGACTTGTTGCTTGCTCCTTGCATGTCTCCAAGGGATTCTGGAACCACAACTGACCTTTGGTCAACCTCTGGGAATCTGGCCCTCAGAAGACTCATTATGTTGATAATTGATAGTTCTGTTGTATACACCGGGGGCAACAGACCATGTCACATGAGCTTGTCAGGATTCTTTTGCACAAACATCAAGAGTGACGATGGGTACCAGGTTTCACTGTTGGGGTCTCGAGCTTTATTATCATGGCTGGTTGTGTAACAGGATGTGCTACATGACCAGCTCTTCATAAAAGCCTTCCCTCAGGAGAGTCTCATAATATGTCCTTATAGTTTACAGACAGGGAAAAGCACATCCTATACAATGACCCCAGATGGGATAAGACTTGAAATTGAAAAACCTGTGCTTGACCTCCCTGAACTCTACCCAATGTATAGCTTCTTGTTGTTCTTACTCTTGTCCTTTTTCTGTACTAAACTTAGCCTTGGGCATAATCTGCTATTACATCTGGTGAATCTTCCAGAGAATCGGCAACCTTAAGGGTGGTCTTGAGACCTCTGAAACAATCACCAAGTGAATTTTGGAAGGAATGGAGAGAGCAGAAATTTTGACTCCTAGGACACTTTCTAGAGAAATGCATGCCAAGGTGATAGTTTCATAATTGGGATAGAGATCTGGAAGTCTAGTGATTAATATTGGTCTACTGGATTCTCTCCAAAAAGATGCATGTAGAAGACTTTCATAAACAACTTCACTGCCTTTGCAATTCTGCTTAGGATTCACAATTAGGGTGAACAGCAAAGAAAAGTACCTGTTGTTGGTATCCAACTATGGAAAAAGTTTGTGAGCTCTTTCCTTTTCACCATTGACAAGACCTGCAACTAGTGAACGTGCTCATAAATGTGTTATCCCCTAAACCACCAGAACTATAGAAGTTGGAATAGTTAATACAGAAGTCAGAAAGGGTAGAAATCTCTCCTGGCTTAATTTGGGAAAAGGGAACTTGCAGTCTGAGCAGGAATTTAAACAGACTAATGTGAACTAACAGAAGGACATACTGAGTCAGGGCCATTCTTCTATTAGAACTGTCAGGCAGGAAAGCCACATGCCTGAGAGCTTAAAAATCACGAACATTAGAAGATGTCTCTTGACTTCCAAAGTGCTTTGGGCACTTCCAGATGACTTCCTGCATGTCAAGCAAACCAGATGAATTATACAATATTTAAAACCTAAGTTATAGAGTAAGCTGTGCTGGGGTTATAAATGGAATCATTTTGAGAAAAACTTTCCTTCTTTAGGAAACTTGCAGGGCACAGAATCATGAATTTAGACTTATTCTCAAGTTAATATCTATCACAAGAACTATCAGAAATACTTGATCAAAATAACATTTACTTTGTTAAAATCACTAACAACTTTTCTTTAGAAAAAAAAAATTGGAGGTAGTTCAATACAGCGATATAGATAGAACCAGAACTCACCTCCTTCCGTAGATACACCAAATCTATATGCAACAATTTCCTCTGGAAAAAATCTGAAAACTAGCTGAGCAACTCCTTAACATCAGACAAATGAGAAAAAGGTCACGTGGAAATGGGCAGGAGAGGCTAATAAATAATCTTGCCATAAATCCCACCCCTGGTGCCATGACCCACAATCAGAAGCAAACCTCACATACCCAGAGCTTCTCTCTGAGGAGTGAAGGGTTTATACTCCACATCAGGCACCCCAAGTTTTAAGACGTGCACCTAAGAGACAAGCCTCCAAAACACCTGGCTTTGAAAATTAACAGGGTTTACATCTACAAGACCCAAAAGCCTGTAGCAAGCTGAGAAATGGTTCTCAAAGGGCTCATGCGTGGACTCACTCACCCCAGGGCCCAGCACAGAAGCAGCCATTTGAAAAGTACACAGACTTTATGTAAGAGAGATTAATCTCCTAATCTTAAGGCATTGGTTAGAGGGGCAGGGGCCTGCTGGGATACTCTCTGGAAATGGACCCTGGCGGGCACCATTGTCCTGCTCCCTTTCTGCCTTGCTAAAGCCAGTGGCTGTCATTTATCTTTTTTTTTTTTTTTTAATTCTAGACTTTTTTTCCCCTTACCTAGTGCAATCTTTAGCCTCCAAACAGCAGGCACCATCTTCACTCTCTCCCTCTGCTGCACTCCAGAGTGCCACTATCTCCCAAAGTGGAGTATTTACACACATCTGGGGCCCGAAGGTTTGCATCTGGTGACCTGGTTTTTGCAGCTGCCACCCAGGCGACACCCCTTGATCACCTGACTCTGAAGGCCAGGAAAAGCTTGTATTCCCAGGTCCCACAGAACTGTAACAACTAGAGAGACAATAGTTGGCAGACTACCACCCCCAGGGCACTGCACAGATGGCACACTGAAACACAGCCCCAGCCTTTCTGAGAAAGAGATCTATTTGCTTATCCAGAAGCTTTGGACTAATAAGTGGCAGGCTTCTGGCCTGGCACACATCTAGAGGCCTATGGAAATGTTTTCAGGAAACAGAGGCCAGTGGATGCCATCTTTGCTCTCTCCCTCTGCCTCACTCCAGTTTGCTGGTATCTCTCAGAGAGAAGCTTATAGATTTGTCTAACACCCCAATTTTTACAACTGCTGTCAGGGAACACCTCAACATTTCCTAACTCTGGTATCCAACGAATCTTATGCTCATGGTCCCACAGAATTGTAACCAATGGAGAAAGAGTTCTTAAATAGCTACCACTCTCAGGGCACAGCAAGAGGCAACAGACTCAGGAGCTCAGTCTTTCTGTGAAAGAGGCCTATAAGCTTATCATCATAGCTGCTGCCTGAGGGGTAGGATTCTAATTAAACACACATCTAAGGGCTGAGTTTAAATCTTTCCAGAGGTCTTGGAGGGCAGGAGCCATCTCTGTGCTCCCCTTCTGCCTCACTATGGCTCATCAGTATCTACCAAAAAGGAGCTTAAACAATTGTCTGAAGCCCAATATTTGAGACTAACACCCAGCAGACACACTCAGATGGCCTGGCTCTGGTGGCCAGGGGGCTAATAGTTGCAGTCCCAAAGACTGCGTAAATCTGAATATTTTAAAAGCTGCTGCCTGAGGGTGGCTTCCAATCAGCCTGAATCTAGGTGCTGACTGAGATCCTCACCTTTGGGACACTGATAGGTTTTGGTACACCCTCAACTACTGGGAGCTGTTAAAAGTAAAATAGGCTGCTTGGACAATCACAGTTTTGAGAGATAACCAAGAGCTAGGGCAAAGTTAAACATTAAGGTTTATCTCCTACATGAGGCAGATCCTTCCAGACTGGGAGAGATGGCTGTTTCACCTAGTGCATAGAAATCAACACAGAGAGTCAAGCAAAATGAGGAAAAAGAGGAATATGTTCCAAACAAAAGAACAAGATAAAACCTCAGGAAAAATCCAAATAAAATTAGATAAGTAATTTACCTGATTAAGAGTTTAAGGTAATGATCATAAAGATGCTCACTGAACATGGGAGAAGAGTGAATGAACACAGTGAGAACTTCAACAAAATGACAGAAAAATATAAGAAAGTACCAAATAGAAGTCATAGATCTGAATAATACAATAATTGAACTGAAGAATACACTAGAGTTGTTCAAAAGCAAACTAAATGAAGTAAAGATAGATCAGTGAACTCAAAAACAGGGCACTGGAACTCATTAAATCTGAGCAGCAAAATGAAAAATGAAAAAAAGTGAAGATAGCTTAGAGACTTATGGGACTTCATAAAGCACACTAACATTCACATTATAGGGGTTCAAGAAGGAAAAAGAGAAAGAAAAAGGAGCAGAAAACTTATTTGAAGAAATAATGGTTGAAAACTTCCCTATCTTGGGGAAGGAAACAGACATCCTGATACAGGAAGCCCAGGGAATTCCAAATAAGATGAACCCAAAGAGACCCACACCAAGATGCATTATAATTAAACTGTCAAAATTTAAAGACAAGGAGAGAATCTTAAAATCAGCAAGAGAAACAAAACTTGTGGACAAGAGGACCACCATAAGACTATCAACAGACTTTCTGAAAGAAACTTTGCAGGCCAGAAGTGAGTGGCATGGTGTATTCAAAATGCTAAAAGAAAAAAGTTCCCAACAAATAATACTCTACACAGCAAAGTTATCACTCAGAATTGAAGAAGAGATAAAGAGTTCTCCAGACAAACAAAAACTAAAGGAGTTCATTACCATTAAAACAGCAGTACAAGAAGTGTTAAAGGGGCTCTTTTAAGCTGAAAAAGTGGGGGGGCAAAATTTAGTAATAGAAAACTTATGAAAGCATAAATCTCACAGGTAAAGGTAAATATATAGTAGTGGATTCATCACTTATAAAGCTAGTATGAAAGTTAAAAGACAGAAGAAGTAAAAATAACTGTAACTACAATAATTCATTAAGGGGTAACAAGATTAAGATTTAAAAGGTGATATCAAATGCAAAATGGAGGTGCAGAGTAAAAATGTAGAGCTTTAGAATGTGTTCAAATTTAAGTTGCTGTCAAGTTAAAATAGATGGTTATAAATATAAACTATTATATGTACGCTTCACCATAACCACAAGGAAAAACCTATAGTAGACACACAAAAGACAATGAGAAAAAAATCAAAGCAAATCAAAAGAAATTATCAACAAAATGAAAAGGCAACCTACTGAATGGGAGAAAATATTTGCAAATCATATATCTGATAAGGGGTTAATATCAAAATATTTAAAGAACTCATACAAGTCAATAGCAAAAGAAGAAACAATCCAATTTTAAAATGGGTAGACAGGCTGAACAGACATTTTACTAAAGAAGACATACACAGGGCCAACAAGTTCATGGGAAAATGCTCAACGTCACTCATCATCAGGGAAATGCAAATCAAAACCACAATGAGATATCGCCTCACACCTGTTTCAATGGTTATTATCTAAAAGACAAGAAAAAACAAGTATTGGTGAGGTTGTGGAGAAAAGGAAACCCTTCTGCACTGTTGGTGGGAATGTAAATTAGTACAGCTACTATGGAAACCAGTATGGAGGTTCCCCAAAATATTAAAAAGAGAACTACTATATGATGCAGCAATTCCATTTCTGGGTATTTATTCAAAGAAAATAAAAACATTAACTCAAAAAGATATATGTACCTTCATGTTCATTGCACCATTATTTATAATAGCCAAGATATGGAAATAACCTCAGTGTCCATTGGTGGATGAATGGATAAAGAAAACATGATATATATACAATGGAATATTAGTCATAAAAAAGAATAAAATCTTGCCATTTGCAACAACATGGATGGACCTTGAGGATATAATTGTAGGTGAAATAAGTCAGAGATAAAGACAAATACCATATGATCTCACTTATATGTGGAATATAAGACAATTTTTTAATTCAAAAAGAAAAGCTCACATATACAGAGAACAGGTTACCAGAGGCAGGGCTGGAGTTTGGCTGAAATGGGTGAAGAGGATCAAAAGTTACAAATTTTCCATTATAAAATAAGTAAGTCGTGGGGATGTAATGCACAACATGGTGACTATAGTGAATAATACTGTGTATATTTGAAAGTTGCTAAGAGATTAAATATTTAAAGTCCTCATCGAAAGAAAAAATTTTGTAGTAATGTATGCTGACAGACTTTAACTAGACTTACTGTGGGAAACATTTTGCAATGTATACGGATATTGAATCATTATGTTGTACACTTGAAACTAATATAATGTCATATGTCAATTATACCTCAATAAAAAAATAAACAATAAAATAAAATTTTAAAAAATTTTAACAAGAAAAATTCTGATAAACTTAAGCCAGTATGACACCTTCTCTATGCTGTGTGAATTTTCTATGCACTGGAAAAGCAAGACAAATGAAATATCACTCTAATTTTATGTACTATTAGTAAACATAAACATCCATGATATCGTCTAATTTAAAATTGGTGATATTGTAATAAAATAGTTCTGAATCATACTTGTTTCGTAAGCAAAATGTAATGTGATTTTCTAACTTTAGATTTGAACAAAGTGTTACCTTGAATTTAAACATAAAACCAAAACACAGCTAAGGTATCTTTCTAGCCCTCTGATGGGCACCTGCTGTAGCCCCACCCCTGTCTCTGAAGCCTCTGTCCATGGTCCTACCATGAATCCACCAGCTATACCGAATTCCCTACTGAGCTCCAGCCTCAGAGTGCTGAGTTACATGTTGGAACTGCCTACAGGGCAGGCCAGTGCCTGTTCTTCCCACAGGCCACCTCTCTACATGAGCACCTCTGTTCTTCTCAGACCTGTGCAGTCTCCAGTGCTGGGATTAGCTTCACATGAGGACAGGCCTGAAACCAGGACTATCCACCCAGGAACTGACGTAGATGCATGTATCCCAGGGAAATGAGCAGAAAGTCTGCTGCAGGCTCTGAACTGGCTAGAGAACCTTCTGAAAAGGCACTGAAGTGAATCCCCCAGCTGCAGTGGCCATAGGGAGACTGGTGGGAGCAAGCAGACCAAGATGTCCTCTCCAGGGAGCTCTGCCAGGGTCTGTCTATGCCCCAGCGACGGCTGTACTGGCTTCAGATCCCAGGGGCTCTGCAGCAGTTGTGCAGGTGAAGAGGGGTCTCAAACAGCAGTCAAGAGCTTCCTGAACAGTTTTTCACCCCAACACCCCACTTTTCCTAATTAAACATTTGGAAGAAAGCTTCCTCACAGAGGATTTTTAGGTCAGTGAAACTACTCTGTATAATACTATAATGGTGGATATATGCCATTTACAGTTGTCTAAACCCATAGAATGTACAACACCAAGAGTGAACCCTAATGCAAACTATGGACTTTAGGCAACTACGTGTCAGTGTAGTTTCATCAACTGTCACAAATGTACCACTCTGGTGGGGAATATTGATAATGGGGGAGACTATGAATGTGAGGAGGAAGGAAGTAAATGGGAAATCTCTGTATCTTTTCAATTTTGCTGTGAACTTAAAACTTCTCTAAAAAATAAAGTCTATTTAAAAATTACACATAAAAAAGGAAAACATGGAAAAAAAGGACTTTGCTCCACAAGCTCCTAGGGCACTTGAACAAAGCTCCTTGTAGTGGGTCTATGCACAGTCCTTCACTTTTAAGCCAAAGTGCCCTGTTTTAGGGAAATCATTTTGCAATCAGATCCTAAACTCATGGGGCCTTTCAAATAGCCCCGTTTCATCTTCCTCTTGCCCTCAGACTTCAGACTCTGTATTTCTCATGGAAATACTTACTTCCTATTCCTTCCTGACAAACCTCAAACTCTCTTTTTATTTCACCTATACATTGACAGATCATTAAACACAGTCCAATTCATTAGTTTCATAGAACGATTAATTTCCTCCTAGGAATAAAGGGGAATATTTATATTCTATTTTTCTAGTGCATCAAAGAAAAGAGAAGTTTTTAAAAATTAGATAATTCACCATAACAATGCAATGGCATACTTCCTTTCCCTCACTGACTGTTCAGATCCTTAACCATGTTGTGCCAGCTTGTCTGCACACATAAATCATATCTTACATCAATACATATCTTACTTCTAATACTCCTGCCACTGCTCTAATCTAATTCATTATCATCTTTTACTTCTATCCTTACATACTCAAATGCACAACCCTTTCTTCGTCCCTTATTGAATCATTGTTCCTTAAAAAGACAGATGAAATGTATACACCTGAAGAACAAGCAACCTTTGATTCATTATACACAAGTTTTTGAGAAGGGGATATGATATCCACCATGGCTTTAGCAGACTGCTTTTTGTGGTATGAGTCATTTCAGAGCAGTAATTTGGTGTCATGGTGATAAAGAGGGAGAAGAGGGAAAACATCTTAACATTTCTCAGCAGAAAATGTCTTCCTAAATAACATAAAATATCAAAAGTGCAACAGGGGCTCTGACTATTGCTGGAGCTCCTGATGCATTTAAAATTTAAGTGCAAGTAGAAAATGAAAAAGTCCTTCTGGACCTGTGGTTTTCAATTGTTGGAGATTTTGCACCCCAGGGGACATTTGGCACGGTCTGGAGACATTCTTGAATATCCAGGGGATGTTACTGGCATGTAGTGGTAGAAAACAGGGATGCTGATAGCGCACTGCAATATATAGGGCAGCCCTTCACAACAAAGAATTATGCAGCCCACAGTGTCCATAGTCACATTTGAGAAGCTCTGTTTTAGACCAACCCTCTCATTTTACATATGATGAATCTAAGGCCCAGGGTCTCAAAAGTCTACAGAGAAGCAAGACTTTCCCTCTCTGCCTCATCTGCACAATAGGTTATGGTCCTAACAAGCCTTACAATCAAACTATAGGATCCAAACTGCAGGAAAGACATAGGTTTTACAGGAACCCAGGGATTTACCAACATGATAACTAATTTCCTTTTATGGAAATGTTAAATCTCATTGCTTTCCCTCTGTGGAAGAAAAAAAATTACCAAGAAACAAAAACCAAAGTAGTCTGATTTTAGGAGAACACGATAGCCAAGGGTTTTCTAAATTAAGTTTCTTGCAAGAAACCAAAGAACTCAGAATTTGGAGCTTTCTTCTGGGATAAAAATAAAACTCATATGAGCCTTGGAGAATTTGAATCACCCACTCTTTGGCACCTAAAATTTCACTTACCCTAACAGTGTCTGTAGTGTGTGTGTGTGTGTGTGTGTCTGTGTGTCTGTGTGTCTGTGTGTGTGTGTGTCTGTGTGTGTGTTTTAAACCACTAATCTGATTTTTTCACTCCCCTGCTTAAAAAGCTCACCAATGGCTTATCATTGCAATCCCAACAAATCCCTCTTTTATCAGTGCCTTTAAGACTCTACTGGATCTGCTCTTCTCACCATCTTTTCCCCTTCTCCCCTTTTCTCTACCTCAGGACTTTGAACTTATTCTTCCCTGTAAAGGAAGAGCTACTTCCCCAGATAATTTTATTTTTAGCTCTTTCTCATCATTCATTCAGGCCTTGGCAAAAATGTCATCTCTTCAGAAAAGAAGATCACTCTATTTAAAGAAATTCACCCCTGTGATTACCTATCATAGTCACTGTTTATTTCCTTCATAACACTTAGAAAATCTAGAATTATTTATACATTGTTTAGTTGTTAACTTTTTCCTCTTACTAGAATGTAGGATTGTGTCTGTTTTGTTCAGTGCTATATCCACTGCACCTAGAACACCCTATGGAACTTAGCAGAACCCAATAGGTTTGTTAAATGTATGAATGAATGAAGTCAGTGACAATAGTGAGGAAAGGGAAAGAGATTTTAGTGTGAGATTCCAGGGGAAGAGAAAATGTTGGTGTGGGTGTGCAGAACAAGTTCTTCCAGGAACAAAGATGATCAAATAAAGGGGTAAGAATGACTTTGTCAGGAGTGACATCTCTAAGGAGTCAGTCCTGAAATGACAGTCTAAACCAAGCACTACTTAATTCTGAATAAAAGGAACAGTTAAAATAGGAATAGCAGAGATGTTGTTTAAGGGTACAAACTAGTAGATAAATAAGTCCGAGAGATCGAACACACAGTAAAGGGAATACAGACAACAATACTGTATTATAATCTTCAAATTGGCTAAGAGACTAGATCTTAATTATTCCCACCACACACATAAAAATAATAATTATGTGACATGATAGGGGTGTTAACTATAGCTACAATGACAATTGTTTTACAATATGTAACATATCAAATCCACGTGTTGCGCACCTTAAATTTACAAATGTAAAAAAAAAAAAATAGTGAAAAACATCTCTTCATCCTTTTAAGATTTCCTGCAGTTCTGTAACTTTGAGTTTATCACTTTCCATAACTCAATGACTTGGGCTCCTCCTCTCTAAAATGAGATGACACAAATATCTCATAGACAACACAATCTCATAGAACTGTTGCTAGGATTAAGTTGGATGTTAAACGCAAAGGGTTTTATCGCAAAACCTGGTACCTAGTGTTTAATAATTATCATTACTGGGCTTCCCTGGTGGCGCAGTGGTTGGGAATCTGCCTGCCGATGCAGGGGACACGGGTTCGTGCCCTGGTCTGGGAAGATCCCACATGCCGCGGAGCAACTGGGCCCGTGAGCCGCAATTACTGAGCCTGCGCGTCTGGAGCCTGTGCTCCGCAACAAGAGAGGCCGCGATAGTGAGAGGCCCGCGCATCGCAATGAAGAGTGGCCCCCGCTTGTCACAACTAGAGAAAGACCTCGCACAGAAACGAAGACCCAACACAGCCATAAATAAATAAAAAATAAAATAAAATAAAAAAAAAAAAAAAAAAAAAAAATTATCATTACTATTAGTTGGCAATATGGTTTATTAATGGTTTATTGCTGTCTGCTTTCATTTACTTACTATCAGTAACAAAACCAAACAAGAAAACAAAAACAGTTTTTAGGAAACCCAGAAGGAACAGTGTGGCTGTTTCAAAAGTAGCAGCCTAGGGAGAAATGAGGGAATGGCACACGGCTCCAAGCAGAGCCCAAGTGGGATACAATGCAGGGGGAAGGGCTGATGATGGCAGCTAGGAGGAAGAAGGCAGACAAATCCTTTTGGCCTGTGGGAGGGAAGAGGGAAGTGTAGCACAATGGATCCCTCAAAGTTTATTGTCCACAGAGGACTAAAGAGTTGGTCTAGGGTTATGCTGGTTGTGGATGGAAAAGGAGAGAGATGTTGAGTTTGAGAGACTTTCCAGGGAAAGAAATAACCAGGATTAGGAGCTAGCTACCTATCTGAAATAGAAAAATAAAGGTGGAAAAAACGAACTTAAAAATATTGTAAAAGTTTGAAATATAAAAGTGTTCTAGACTTTCTAGTTTTTTCTCAAACTTTCCAATTTATCAATATACGTGCATCTCCATAACACATATGTTTTTGTCTATTTTTGTGTCTGTTTTATTTTCTTTTTCCTATTCCTTTTCCTCTCCCTCTATGTATTTCTATCTCTAGGTCTTTTTAATTCTTTTTTTTTTTTTTTTTTTGGGACATTTTGAGTATGTTCTCAGATGGTTTCCATGGGGAATAATAACTAAAGTGAGAGTCATACTCCCTTTCTAGAGGCACTTCTAACACGAGCTTCATGGCTCCATGTGATTAAAATAATCTTTATTTGCTTCAAAATAGTCATGAGGCTGTATCTCCCACAAGGTCGTAAACAACTTGAAGTAAGAGCGTGTGGTATTTGCTTTCCATCCTTGTTGCTGAGTATTGTGTCTGTCTGACACACTGCCAGCATCTAATAAATGAATATGTTGATATTAAATGAATAAGTAGTATTTATTTACTTTCAAAATAGCATCTACTAAAGGACCCAACACGAAGTTCATGAAAGAGAAACTACAGATATATTGAAATGGAAGCAAATTTGCTAGCAGGTGGAGGGTCTAACTGACATTCATATTGCCCATTTGGGTGCGGCAAATAAACAATGAAACAACAACCAAACTCCTCAGTAATAAAAGATGAAAATTAAAACCAGAGATAATTCCTTTCTAATCAATTAACGTTTAAAAACTATTATTGTTCACTGACCTTTAGGGTATAGAAAGAAGAAGAGTCTCATACTCTGATATTGGTAATAAATATTGTTACCCTTTTGGAAAATAAGTAGACAAAATATATCTTGCTTTGAATATGTTCTTTGACCAGAAAATTCTACTTGTAGAAAATGACTCTAAATAAGCAACTGGAAATTTATAAAAGATAGTCTTTACACCTAAAATGTTGAAAAATGAAGCTACCTAAATCTTTAACTTTAGAAATAGAAATATATCATGTGCATTCACTGAATATTATACATTATAAATTATGTTTGTAAAATGTTTTTAATGACAAAAAAGTGAATATTATTTAAAAGCAATAAAAAACAAGATAAAAATTAAATATTGATTTTGAGCCTATTTGCACATATATAAAATAATATTTCTGTATTTTCTAAATTGTATACAATGAACAATAAGAGAAAAACAAACAAGGATATAAAACTTTAAATAGATTCCTCCCTGGCCCCAATCCCCTTATCAAATTATAAATAGTGAATGATGGCCCTAGTAGCATAGAGTACAATAATTCCTGCATCTTGGTTCTAATATCATTGTCCAACAAAAGGAACCATTGCTCCTTGGAGAAATGGCTGACCTAGGCCAGGAGCAAGGAGTTCACAAGATGAGCCTGGAGCATACTGTAGTGCCAAAAGTAAAGCAGTGCTAAAAAAATGTATGGGGTTATGTGAAAGGGACACAGGAGTCGACAGAAAGCTGACTCAATAGACAAAGCTAGAACAATTTGAGAAACAAAATAGGGTAGTATTGGATTATAACCCAAAGTATAAACTAAATATCCATGAGTCCATACTGATACAAATAAATGATCAAATAAATAAATAAGTGGGGGAGAATAAATGAATATCCCTTGCAGAAGAATTCGAAATAATTTATATAATCAGCCCTCATAAGAGATAGCATATATCCCCAGACCTTAAGAGTGGGCTGTGCATAATGACTTCCTTCCAAAGAGTACAGTACGGAAAGAGGAAAAAAAGAGTAACTTGCTAATGAAGAAACTGGATAAACACTACCTCTACTAGGTGATTATGGTCAATATTAATAGTGAAAAATCCTGGTGATAGCATGTATCTTTCATATGATGTGATAAATATGTCATTTTTTCTTTATGGTTTTTCTCTCAAAAAACCATAGCTCCAGTCTAATAAGAAGAAAAACATCAGACAGATTACAATATAGAAACAACCTACAAAATACCTGACCAATACTACAAAAAACTGTCAAGGCCACCAAAAGCAAGGAAAGTCAGAGAAACTGTCATAGCCAAGAGGAACATAATGTGATATGACAAGTAAATGTAAGTTGGTATCTTGGATGGGATCCTGGAACAGAAAAAGGAAATTAGGTAAAAACTAAGGAAATCTGAATAAACTATGGACTTTAGATAATAACAACATATCAATCATAATATATTAATATTGGTTCATTATTTGCATAAAAATAAGTACCATACTAATGTAAGGTGTTAATAATGGGGGTAACTGGGTAAGGGAGTTCTATGGGGAACTCTCTGTACTATCTTCCCAAGTTTTCTATAAACTTAAAACTGTTCTAAAAACAAAGTCTATTAAAAAAGAATTTGTGGTTTTATGTTAAATAAGTTCTTTATCCAAATGAACTATCAAGTATGACACATCTCAAAAGAATCACCTTCCACATATATTTTCTTAGGAAAATCCTAGAAAAAAATGTTCTACCAAACAAAGGGTGGCAAATAAGAAAAAAGGAAAAATGGAATTTAAGACAAAGGAGACAACAGAGCAATTCCTAAGGTGATGGCATTAGAAAACCCTAAGACAAGTCTGGGTAGCCAGTGTAGACAGCTACCAGTCCAGACCTTCACGGAAGGACAGAGGTAGAGGTAGAAATAGTCACGGCTCCAAGAAAAAAAATTGATTTAACACCTTACATGTATGCATGTATAGAGAAAAAAAAAAACTTAATTCACACTAATGACATTTATACAGAAAATTAAGGAACGAAAACGACAATATAAACATAGGCAATTACTTCCTACAAGGAAAAGAAAAAGTTGCACAGAAAAGGAAATATGAATAATATTACCATAGTCATGATAATGTAACATATGGAAATACAGTATTATCTAAAGGTTATGCAGTTATCCCCCACTTTACCAAAGTTTGCTTTATGCCACTTTGCTTTTACAAAGGACCTACATTAGTACCTGTTTTTGCTGAACCATAGAAGTCATGAGAAGATTTTCGCTTTTACCAAAAAAAAGGCCAAAAGTGAAATAGCATTCGGCATTTGCTTTGCAGCAACCCCGTATAGAGGCAGCACGCACCCTGAGCAGTGAGAGTGGTGCCACCAAGCACCTTCCCCAGGTACTATTCTCAGCATCTTGGTATCAAGCTATCATAGCTTTAACGTGTCTGTGAGCATCTGTACTTTATCTCGAATTATTTTGTGCATCCGTTAGCAAGAAGTGGCCTAAGGTAACTGCTTCGTTACTTTATGCCATTTAGGGTCATGACAAATTTCATACGAATGCTCTACTTTTGAAGAGCAGGGGAAACCTGTAACTATATTT
The DNA here is from genome assembly GCF_009873245.2 of Balaenoptera musculus. Taxonomy (NCBI): domain Eukaryota; kingdom Metazoa; phylum Chordata; class Mammalia; order Artiodactyla; family Balaenopteridae; genus Balaenoptera; species Balaenoptera musculus. The sequence goes on along the minus strand of NC_045789.1, from coordinate 78,605,443 downwards.
CAAGTGTGGAGGAGGCAGATTGTATGAAGGGGATTTGGGAGAGATGTGTAGGGGATTGAAAGGGAGCTAAATCTTTATCTTTCACAGCAGGAAATCAGATGTTGTACTTATTTTATCTTTAATTTGCTCTTTTCCTAACTTCATAAAGTGAATATTTAAAATCATCGATTTTTAAGTCTTTCTCCTTTTTAATATGATCATTTAGTTCTATAAGTTTTCTTCTTAGTTCTGTTTTAGGTACATCTCATAATATTTTTTAAATTGTATTTTTTAATTAGCATATAATAAAAGAATGTTTTGTAGGCTTCTCCGTCTATGAATTTTGACATGTGAATGGATCCATGAAACAACCACCCTAAGTTCCATCGTCCTAAGAATACTCCAACATGATATCTCTCATCATCCCTATCTCCTGACTCCCAGCCTCTGGCAACTACTGAACTGTTTTCCCTAACTATAATTTTATCTTTTTGAAAATGTCAAATAATGGAATCATGCAGTTTGTAACCTTGTATGGCTGGCTTCTTTCACTCAGTAGAATGCCTTTGAGATCCATCTAGATTGTTGCATGTATCAATACTTCACTCCTTTCTGTTGCTGAGTTAAGAAGGAAGATGGAATTGCCATCAACTAATTTGAAGCCAAGAATAGAGCAGGTTTGGAGAAAAAGATCAGTTGTTTAGTTTTAGATATGTTTAATTTGAGATGTCCATTTGCCATCTAAGTGGAGATGTAAAGTAAGCAGTTGGATATTTCAGGCTATCTACCTATTTATCCAAAAAGAGAAATATACTCTCTCTCTCTCTCTATATATATATATATGTATATATAGACACACATACACTGAAGACTGAGACCTGAGGTAATTGAAAGTTGAAAGGTCAATGAAAAAAGAAGGAATCAAAAAGAAGACCAAGAAATAGTGATCAGAAAAGTAGGAGAGAAAACAAGAGACTATAAAAAGTTGGAGTCTAAGTCAAACAGAAGTGACTTAGAAGCGGAAGTGATGTGTTAATTGCTTATAAATTAAGAAATATAAGGACTGAAAGTTGAGCATTGGAATTATCAATGAAACCTATTGATAACTTCGACCAGTATTGGTGGAATGCTGAAAACAAAAGCTTGATTATAGAAAGAATGGGAGGGGCGAGGTTTGGAAACACCAAATAGAGTTTGCTACAAAGGGAAGTAAAGATATCTGGCTGTTACTGGTGGAGAAATTAAGATCAAAATAAGCTACTGTTTTTCTTTAAGATTGGAGTGTTACTGCATGTTTGTAGACTGACAAGAATAGTGCAGTAGAGGAGGAAAATGGATAGTATCAAAAATTGAAAAATGAATAATAGCAGTATATATACGTTATATATACACGTTATTCAGAGGTAAAGATCAGATAAAGCTTAAACTAAAATTAGAAATCAGGAGAGATGTAGAGTAGTGTGGGGCAAGTTACTGCTGTTTTTCTTTCATTCTTGTTAGCATAACAAGTGTAAAAGTATAGGTTTAATCACAAATCTAAGTTGAAACTACATTCTGTTAACTCTGAATTGAAATGACAATAAAGTGCAACTTTCCTTCATAGTCATTTTCTACACAGGCAAATTAGTTTAGGTAACCAAATTAACTGTTTGATCCCCAAGATTGGACCTAAAATCTCTTAACCTTTGGCAGTTAATATCATCTATTGGACTGAGATTTTCCAATTGTACTACAGACTTGTACCATTGTGAATTCAGTAGTGAAAATAGACTGCCAGTCTCAAAACTCCCCGAGAAAACTCCAAGAATTTACTATTCTGAATGATCTTTAAACAAATGACACCACAAACAACCATATAATACTCGCTGTATCCAAATGTAGGTGTTGGCAAATTGAAAGCACCTACCTGCTTGGTAGTGCCACCTGACAGGCCACTGTCTTCCTCCAGTTCTTAGCACAGTAGAGAGACCTAAAAGTTGTCCATAAATCAATCCCTCTGTAGTGGATTAATGATCCATCCCACACATACAATAATACATCCTTATTTGCTATAGAAATTTAGAGTTGGGAGGACCCTAGGCTAAGAAGTTTCAGAATCGAAAAACTTAAATGTTCCAAGTTTATCCAGATTATTTGTAAAAGAACCAGATAAAGAACATGGGATATCCTCACTCTTGCTCCAACTCTGCTTGGCTGGCAGGTTAATAATCTTTTCCTTCTTATTTACCTATTTACCTATTCCTTCTGAGTCTTATTATTAGTTCTTCATCACCAATTTGATGTCTAAATTTTATCTGGCTACCCACTAACTCTCTAACCTCATCTTTGACCACTCTCATCTGTGCTCACTCCTCTCTCGCCAAAGAACCCCCTCCCCAAGGCCATACACTTGTCCTCCTCCTACCTGAAGAGAAAACCATCCCATAAAAAATAACCAACACCCCCCATTCCAATACTGTTTTATTTTTCTCCATATCCTTTATTATCATCTTACATATCATATATATTTACTTATTCATTTGTATACTGTTTCTCTTCCCCTGATAGAAAATAAGCTCCATAAAGAGAGACTTTGCTTATTTTATAACTGCTACATTCTCAATGCTTAGAAAAAAATGACTGGCCCATAGGATTGACTCAATATTTGTTTAATGAAGAAATGAAGGAATTTTAATAATAAAATTGAAAGGTTTGAAATAATATATATTTGGATATATAAAACTCTGACAGAAAATGCATTTTCATTTCAACTACTCATAGAATTTTCTCCAAAATGAGTGTGTACTATAATACAGAAAAGAATCTTGAAAATTACAAAAAAAGTACCAAATATTTTACAACCATACAAAATAAAATGAATTATAAAAAGATAACTAAAAATCCCTTAATTGGATAATTTAACATTCTTTTAACTAAATACTGGGATAAATAGAAAATGTAACATAAATTAAATTATATTAAGTTGATGAGATGCAGCTAAAACCATATAGGAAAGAAATATTTATCTTTAAATTTGTATTGTAGCAAAGAAGACATACTGATAAATAATAAGCATTCAACAAAAGAAATCAGAAAAATAGAATATAAGAAAATAAAAGCAGGACATAAATATCAGTAAAAATATAAAAAAGGCAAAAGGGAAATATCAACAAAATTCAAAATTGATGCTTTTAGAAGATTAATAAATTAGGCAAAATTCTAGTGAGATTGTCCACAAAAAATAAAAAGAGGCACCCACACAAACACACATAAAAATACACAAATGCACACACACATGTTCCTATGCTACTAGGAATAAAGAAAGTAAACATAGTCGCTGATATACTAAAGATCTGAAAATATCATAAGAGACTACTATGCACGATTTTACTGCAATAAAATGAATATTTTCTGGAAAATTATAATTTACCAAAACTCACTCAAGAAGAAGTAGAACAACTGAATAGTCTTATAATTACTGAAGAGAAAGAAGAGTAGAATAGAATCCACACATACAAATAAACTCATAGCAGGTAGGTGTGTGGATTTAGGTCTAGGCAGTTTTATAAAAGAAAGTTACCCAACTTCTAATAAACAGATGATTCCAGTTTCATGCAAATTATTCTCAAAAAAGAAAAAAAATACAAAAATAAAAAGAAACAGTATAATCTTAATACCAATATTTGAGAAGGATAGGTCAGGAAATGAACATATATGCAAAATTTCCAAAGAATATCTTAGCAAAATATGATATCTATGCAGGCCTTCCACATGTGAAGCCTAACCTAATCCAGCCTTGCTTATAACTAAGTGTAAAAGTCTGCCTAACTCTAAGGTTATGAATAAGCCTCCAAGTCTGCTTCTAAACTGTGCTCTTTATCTTTAATAATAAATATTTTGGCCTCCTTATTTACTCCTATATTTATCAAATTATACTGAACTTCAGCAGGAAAAGGAAGAAGGGTACAATTTATTGAGGTATTGTCACTGGGTGTTTAATATATGTCAAGATGTCACCTACAAATTTTGTAATTATTAACTCATTTAATTTTCACAGTGTCCCTATATGGTGCAATATTTGTAAACTGAGGAATGACCCAATTTAAGTAACTTGCTTAAGATCATACAGCTAGTGAGGATGGAGTCAGGATTTCAATTCTGATGAAATGAATTAATTGACTTTACAATCCAGTGGCAAAAGAAAGGCATTTCAACCAAATGGAGCTCAAATTATAGCAAGTAAAAATATTTCTTACTTCATATACCCCAAATATATACCCCCAAATGAATTCCAGAAGCATCGAAGAACTCAATATAACAAATAAAACTCTAAAACTTTTAGAGAAGAAACAAGAGAATATATCTTTGTGAAAGGAGAGAGAAGATTTTCATACTCATGAAACAAAAAGCAAAATTCATAAAACAAAAGATAAATAAATTTTGCTACATTAAACTGAAAACCTCTGCATGACAAAAGAGATCAGAAATAAACTAATATTATATATCATAGACTGCAAGAAGATACTTATAATCCATTTAACAGGTAAAGAATTAGCAATTGGAAGATACAAAGAATGTCTTCAAATCAATAAATAAAAATGAAGCAAATCCAATAAAAATAATCCAAGGATACAAATAGACAATTCACATTTGAAGAAATCAAGATAGACAATAAGTATCAATACATTAAATGTCCAACATCACTGATAAGAAGTTAAATGCAAATGAAAACAACAGTAAGAATTCCTCTCACATCCAGTTATCGAAATTAATAAGTATGGGAACACCAGGTATTGATGAAAATGTAACAGGGACTCACTAGTAGAGTATAAAATGTTAGAACCGTTTTGGTTAGCAATTTACTTAAGGTGGACACATCCTATAACCCAGAATTTCATTCTAATTTGCTACCCTAGAGACAGTGTCACACATGTAAAGTATAAACGCACACAAATGAAGGTAGATTTAACAAATGAACCTTAAGTTTTGGCAACTTTCACTTGCATAGGCCTCTTTTTAGGGAGGCTGTTTTATTCTGAATACTAATTTATGGTTAAACATAAAAGCCTTGGTTTCAGGATGTTGAAAGGTATCCAATATGAGAGAAATTACTGATGATATATACACTCGGTTAGTGCATTATTTACATTTATTTCTTTTAAGAAGCTAAGTAGGAAGTAAGATAATGGGATGACAGGCATGCATTACCTTTCTGAGATGAGTCAGTCCCTCTTTCAGCAGCTGCTAAGTGACCTCCAGTAGCAAGAGTATCTTTCTCTTAAATCCCTGGATGTGTTGAACATAAACCTGTATCAACACAATAACAAGGAAGCACATGTGTGAAGTATTAAGTTATTACACTCCAGCTATCTATAATAAAAAATTAATTTAGTTCATCCATGCTAGAGGGGAAATAATTTTGTTTCCTTTTGCTCTGTAGAAATTAACATTTTAAAATATTGTCATGGGAAGAGGTAATCAAGGACTATGGTCACAAATGTAGAGAAAAATGTAAATATTATAGAGGTAGGTCAAGCAATTCATTTCAAAATACGTTATTTTTGCAGATTGTGCAATGCTTGTGACATTTATCTGCTTTTTGAATTTTAAGTGTGCTGTGATTTCTTATTCAAAACAAATATTTACTTTTATTTCTAACTTTGTTTTGTAATTGTGTGTTTTTTTCTTAAATAAGGGATCCAGGGTGCACATATAAAATAATAGCTATACTGTTTTTATATACAAGATGACATGCACAGGGAAGACACACAAGTTTGAGATATTGGCTATCGGTGGCAAGGAAAGGAGACAGAAGAGGGAGAATTTAGCTGAATCTCTACCGTTTTGTTTCCCATTTTAAAAGACAGATTTGATGCACATACGGCAAAATGTTAATGTCTGTTTAATCTTAATGGTGAGCACATAGGTGCCTGTATTATTTTTGTACTTTTCTATATAATTAATAGGTCACATGTTTGACAAGGTGATTTTATTTTGTGTTATTTATCTTAAGGTAAAAACAAAAGGGACACTTTATATGAATAAAATATTTACCATTTCTAATGGTTACAATTATAAACATATAACCAGGCAATGTGCTACTGTAAAGTATTTATTTCTAAATATCCTCTGCTTAGATTTGTATTATTGATATTTTGGGAAAAAAATTCTTCAGAACATGACTGGTTGAATTTAGAATGCAATGGGATGCACAATGCATTCATTCATTCACTCATTTATCAAATATCTACTGAACTCCTACCATGATCTCATGATAGTACTGGATATAAAGACCTAGTCCCAAATTTTAGAGAGCTTACAGTCAATTGGAGAAGACAGACAACAAATAAACAAGAATATAAGTAAATATTGATTATGCATTGTGATAAATGGTCTGAAAGGAAGGAAGAGGCTGTTGGTAGAGTAACGTGAGTGAGGGGTGGGGAGGCTACTTTCGGAAGGTCTCTTCGAAGATGACATTTTAGCACAGATATAAAGACTGACAAGGACCCAGTGTTCCATGAATTAATCAATAATGAACGTAACATGTCAAGATGATTCCAAAGTTTTGAAGCTGGAAGGATTTGGGGGTGTAAATGCCATTGGCAAAAACAAGGAGATCAATTATAGGAGCCAGTGTAAAAGGTCAGGGGAAATTACAAATTCAATCATTAGCATATTGATTTTGAGATGTTATTAGAAAATCAATCCTTGGAAACAATCCCAGGAGGGAAATAATATAATCAGCTAATGGAAAATCATATATAAATTAAAATAAATTAACTGGATCTATATGTCAAAAATAGAAAATTATCAGGAACATAATACTGATTGAAAGAGCAAATTGGGAAATATGATTCCTACAGTATAAAATGATTTATATGAAGGATAAAAATATAAAAGGATAATAGATAGTGGTATGAGCTCATATATATGTATAGTAAAAGCATAAAAACATGCATGGAATATATATGTATTTTATAAGACATTGATTACCTCTGAAGATATATAAAAAGAAGTGGGATTAGGGAGGGATTCGATACATCTATAATATTTTAGTCAAAAAACAAGATTTAAAGCAAATATATTCAAATATCAATGTTTGCTCAGTCTTGCAGTGGATACTTAGAGATCTATTACATTATTTTTCATACTATTTCTATGATCTTGAAATATTTCATAATTTTGAAGAGCAGTAAACAAAAGGAAAAGCAATAAAAATTAATGAAGTAACAGCATGAGTCTATATTTTATTTTTAAAATTTTTATAGTCATTTCATTTATTTTTTAAAATGTTTTGTGAGTCTGTATTTTACATTTTACTTTTGGTGGCCAAGGAAGGAGATAACTAACTCATGTCTCTGGTTTCAGCATTATTATATCAGTCATGATTCGGTTGCAGATAACAGAAAGGGAATTAATTGCTTCCAAAAATAAAGGGAATTAAATGCTTACGAAATCACTGGAAGACTAAGAAGCCAGCCCTCTAGGAATGAGGCCCACAACAACACTACAAACCTATCCCAGCAAGAGAGCTACTATCCTTACTATAACAAAGAAGTGAGAAAGTGGGAACTCACCGCCAGGAACTGTGGAACGTGTTCCACACATGCACAGCCTTAGCATCCATCCAGAAATCAGGACGTCAATATTTACCACACCCTGCCTCTCAAGTCACACACCTGACGAGACACAGTGAAGTGTTTGGACGGTCTTACTGTGGAGACTTCTGGCAGCCATTCTCCCTTCCTTCTTCCGTGTTTGTCAGTGGTATGACGATTGAGAAGTTAAATCTATATTTCTAACACCTGATGACTGTTCACCTGAAACTCCCAACACCTGATGACTGTTCACAGTGGCTTCTATAATTGCTCTCCAGCTAAAGTAGCGGCAGACAATCCCAGAGCCTTCCTGAGCAAACTTTAAAGCAGTCACTGCAGCAATTCCAAAGTATGGCTCTGTTTCCTTCTATGTTCCAGCCTAATTAGATAAACTGTATCACATCAAGAACCCTCACTGCAAAAGAGTCTTGGAAATGTAGATTTCAGTTTCTCAATCTCCACATTACTGACAAACACAGAAGGAAGGGATGGCTACCGTAGTCTCCTCCATGAGACCCTCCAAGCACCTCATTTTGTCTAATACAAAGACCAGGGAGATTTTGACATTTTCTATTAGGGTCAATCCAGAAGCCAGGTACCGTATAAAATATGGGATAATATCTGGAATATTTAGAAAGAAGTATGTACTCCTTTCAAACTCAAATGTCAGCAATGAGACCAGGTGGCTGCAGAATTGAGAGTAGCAGCTGGTCAGTGTTGGTCAGCAGCCAGGCAAATGCAGAGTAGCTGGGAAAGAAAGAAACAGATTTTGTTTCCATACTCATTAGGAAATTCCATTTGGAGGTCTAGCAGCTGTTCATGGTGATAAGAAACCTCGAAATTGTTTTCTTTTAAATCTATAATAAACTGAATTTATACAATCTACCTAAAAGAATTTCACTTGTTTGGCTTGGGCTGAATTTTAATTGCCCAGAGGTCTTATTTTCTGGCTCATTTCCTTTGTCATTTCATTTTCACTTTTATCTCCTTACAACATTCCTGAGTGCAAGAGAACATTACTCTATACTTGTCATTAAATATTGTCAGCTAATACTTCAAGTCATAAAAAAACAGCCAAATGAAACTCACCCCCCTCCAAACTCCTGCATGGATGGAGAGTGGGAAGAGCATAGGCAATATTCATTTCTGACAGCACTAATAAGGTCAAGAAACTCTTTTCCCTTGGGGAATATTAATTATGTGTTACTGGATCCATGAATCCTATAAGAGCATGAACTGTATCATCCTCCAGTCCTATAAAGTATCTAGAAGAGAACTCTGTGCTGTAGTCTTTGCAAAATGGCCCTAATTCTTCACCTTTCTCTATATCAATACTCTTTGCCACATAACTTTGTGGTGACTTTCAGCTCTGATTCTAGCCTCGGCCATTGGCTTGCTTTGGTTAGTAGGAAGTCAGCAAACATGATCGAGGTGAGGTTTGAAAAATACTCTTTGAATTGGGCTTGCCTACTTTTGCACCTCTGCTATTGTTATAAGAACATGCCAGGGCGAGACTGCTAGAGGATAAAAGGTACGTGACTCACTGAAGTCATCCCAGTCAAGGCTATCCTAGATCAGCTAACAGCTAGACAACTCCCACATAAGTCTATGAACCCAGACAGTAACAGCAGCGCTGCCGGGATGACCTGCAGCTGATGCAGACGCATGGGTGAGCCAGGGCCACTTTAGCTAAACCTTGCAACCACATAAGCTAATTAATGTCTCTTCTTATATGCCACCGAGTTCTGTGTGATGTAGCATTCATGTGGCATTCGATAACCAGTACAGTGACCAATGAATATTACATGATGGTGAATTGATGATGATACATGAACAAAAAAGATATCTAAGTTTCATTTATAATGCCTTAAACTGACTTTAGTACACAAAGAAATCAGATCTGAGTTGATCCTACAATGTGCTTTGAATCAAAAGCTATAAGAAAAGGTAGAAGTTATTTAGTAGGTGAAATATTTCCTTCTTATATTTCAAAACAATTCTATCATGACCAAGGCCCTATTCATGGTCACAAGATCTTTCCAAAGTTCTGATGCTTGAGAAGAGCAGGTCTATTTGCAATTAGTTTTTAAGAAGTGTTTTGACTTTCTACATCCTTTTAGGCAACAATATATTTACCATAATTATTTCTAAAATGGAGGTAATAAGAAACCTTCAGTGTGAGGAAAACCCAAGATATGTGAGTTTTGAAGAGACAGAATAAAGTCTCGGCAAACTGATTGGGTATAGCTTGTTTTCAGCCTTCTTCCATCTCACTTCTCTTTGCATCACACTTCTTTGATCAGCAAGGAACACAAAAGAATACAATTTAATAGTATCCTGACAAAGAAGACTCGTGTATTCTGTATTTTTACTTTTTTCCTGACCACCATAATTACCAGTCTTGCATCTTCAAGCCTGTTCTTGGACTTTTAAAGTTTGCCTATGTATAGGCAACTTTACATAAATAAGACTTCAAGTATTCTGAAGCATTCTATATTAAAATTGCTTCATTAAAAAATGAAAATGTTTACCAAAAACATGAAATTTCAATAACATAATGGTTAAAAAAAAATCATAGTGGAAAGATAATAGTAGAAAAAGGATGAAACGATGTCAAAGTGTGCTATGCACAGAAAGACAAGCTTTAAAGCCATGCATAATAATTCAAAGAGGGCAGAAATTTGACAAATTATACTAGTTGTCAGAGCAAGGGAAAAATATTATTATTTATAAAAGTAGCTTGGTCCATGAAACAAAAATATATTCTTTACTTAGGATCAGTAAACTTCCTGAAAATGGTCTGAGACAAAAAATCTTCCACGTACCTTTATTTGGGTGAAGACCTCAACTATATATCCGTGTAGTAAACAGAAATTACAGTAAGATGGATATTTAAAAATTCCTACATGAATATCAAAGTGAAAGCATTAATATGAGTGGTGAAAAATGTAGTCAAATTGTGCAGCTTTCTGATTGTTAGACTGATCCAGAAGCAAATGTGAGATTACCTAAAGAGATGAATGAACTGCTTATCCTTCAGGCAATCCTTTATAAATATAACTTCTTACAACCTAACTCCTGTTACACACTGGTCCATAGACATTTTGAGGTTGTATTCTCACATGCTGAAATAAGTTCACCTGAAAAGAAAATGTGACATCACGCATCTCACTAGAAAAGTAGCACTGCTTGCTTCTTAATTGTCTATAAGCTTGTGGCAGATAGGATCACATTCAAAATGCATTTGTATAAAATTGTGTGTGTAGGTAAAATAAATTTTTAAAGTAAATTAATACAATGCAAACATGCTAACATTGAACAGTATCTGTTTATGATTCAATTTTGTACTTTGCTTTTTGATTTGATTGCCAGTAGATTGTTATATATAATTCAGAGAGGTCTGGGTTCAAGACCAGCTCTTCCAACTATCAGTTGTGGGATAATAGTCAATTTACTTACTTCCCTAAACCTAATTCCTTATTCAAAAATGGAGCAAAAGAATAATAACTAACTCAATAGGATGTTACAAGAATTAAATGAGTTGCTATATTCAAAATGCCTCATACACAGCAAATGTTCAATACATGTAGTCAGCAGTTGTAGCTGTCATTAACATCAACTTTGGCATCACAACTGCCATCACCACAACTATCACCATTGCCTTAAACTCTCTGTATAAAGGAGACAGTCCCTTAGTAAGGTATGTGGTCAGTGTATGGCTGTATTCAGAGCACCCATAACTTATCTTCTGATATACTTTATTTCACCCATAATTTTTGCATTCACCCTGGCCATCTTATGACAAAAAAAAAATAGATAGCAATCACCAAGCCACTACTCCAAAATCATGTTCAATTAAAAAAAATAAAATCTACCTAAGAAAAAACAGAATTAAATTGTACATTGTTAAGGATTAATTCGCAAAATGTCTTAGTGGATAATGCCACCTTGAAAACATCCTATATATTTTGTGTTTTGTATTACCTAGAAAGTAAGATTGTTATACATTATCCTCTGAAGTAACAGTTTCTTTTTCTAACTACTCTTCTCTAAAAGTGTTTGTTCACACACTCATTTATTTATTCAAACCTTTCATGAGGGTCAAATTTATGTTGAGCAAGCCCTAGAGATAAGAAAGCAAGGTAGATCCTGCCCTCAAGGAACCCAAATGTGGGGAGAGAGATAGGACAAAGAACTGTACACCTGGCCCTAAAACAAAGAGATTATTACCCTAATAAATGTGTGCTTGAGGTGCTATTAACAAAAAGAGCAAAGAGAGTGATTTATTGTGAAGAAGGGTAGGGAAGAGAAGTCAAAGAATTTTCAGGATTCCTTGCACAGTGTCTCTAAAATAATGGATTCGATGCCTGTAATTAAATGGATGCCTTTCTAAATATTCGTAGCTGTTAAATGCATGAGTCTATTTTTTGTCAAATAGATTTTTTGTCTACCGAGAAAGATGAAACAAAATAAATTTAGATTTTTAGAGTCAGGAATGACCTTTTTTTTTTTTTAAATTAATTAATTAATTTATTTTTGGCTGTGTTGGTTCTTCATTTCTGTGCGAGGGCTTTCTCTAGTTGTGGCAAGCGGGGGCCACTCTTCATCGCGGTGCGTGGGGCTTTCACTGTCGCAGCCTCTCTTGTTGCGGGGCACAGGCTTCAGACGCGCAGGCTCAGTAGTTGTGGCTCACAGGCCTAGTTGCTCCGCGGCATGTGGGATCTTCCCAGACCAGGGCTCGAACCCGTGTCCCCTGCATTGGCAGGCAGATTCTCAACCACTGCGCCACCAGGAAAGCCCAGGAATGACCTTTTTAAAAAGAGCTTTAACCTAGCATTACTGTTGATTAAAAAATCCTGTTCCCAGATAGTTTAGAATATGCCCAATTTGGAGACACATATTTGGTTAGTAGGAGAAGCAAGGATATGAACCATGTCTCCTATCTCAACTTCAAAGCCAGGATTTGGTCTGTAGCGTAGCTATTCTTTTACTCTTATGCCTGCATTTTGCTAAGTGCCTGGTAAAATGCTAACTTTCAGAGGATGCTTACAAGAGGTGCTTGTAAAATAATAAATAGATTTCTTTCGGCCACTAGAAGAGAATTCAGTGCAGCACCACAGCACTTTATTAAAAATGTGTAGTTGGGGGAGGAGCTTCAAGTTAGCGGAAGAGTAAGACGCAGAGATCACCTTCCTCCCCACAAATACATCAGAAATACATCTACATGTGGAACAACTCCTACAGAACACCTACTGAACGCTGGCAGAAGACCTCAGACCTTCCAAAAGGCAAGAAACTCCCCACGTACCTGGGTAGGGCAAAAGAAAAAAGAAACAACAGAGACAAAAGAATAGGGATGGCACCTGCACCAGTGGGAGGGAGCTGTGAAGCAGGAAAGGTTTCCACACACTAGGAAGCCCCTTCACTGGAGGAGACTGCGGGTGGCAGAGGGGGGAAGCTTTGGAGCCACGGAGGAGAGTGCAGCCACAGGGGTGCGGAGGGCAAAGCGGAGAGATTCCCGCACAGAGGCTCGGCGCCGAGCAGCACTCAGCACTCACCAGCCCGAGAGGCTTGTCTGCTCACCCTCCGGGGCGGGCGGGGCTGGGAGCTGAGGCTTGGGCTTCGGAGGTCAGATCCCAGGGAGAGGCCTGGGGTTGGCTGTGTGAACACAGCCTGAAGGGGCTACTGCACTACAGCTAGCTGGGAGGGAGTCCGGCAAAAAGTCTGGAGCTGCCGAAGAGGCAAGAGACTTTTTCTTGCCTCTTTGTTTCCCGGTGCGTGAGGAGAGGGGATTAAGAGCACCACTTAAAGGAGCTCCAGACACGGGCGCGAGCCGCGGCTATCAGCGCGGACACCAGAGACGGGCATGAGACGCTAAGGCTGCTGCTGCCACCACCAAGAACCCTGTGTGCGAGCACAGGTCACTCTCCACACCTCCCCTCCTGGGAGCCTGTGCAGCTTGCCACTGCCAGGGTCCCGTGATCCAGGGACAACTTCCCCGGGAGAACGCACTGCGTGCCTCAGGCTGGTGCAATGTCACGCCGGCCTCTGCCGCCGCAGGCTCGCCCCGCATCCTCCGTACCCCTCCCTCCCCCCTGCCTGAGTGAGCCAGAGCCCCCGAAGCAGCTGCTCCTTTAACCCTGTCCTGTCTGGGCGAAGAACAGTCGCCCTCAGGCGACCTACACGCAGAGGTGGGTCAAAATCCAAAGCTGAACCCCGGGAGCAGTACAAACAAAGAAGAGAAAAGGAAATTTCTCCCAGGAGCCTCAGGAGCAGCGGATTAAATCTCCACAATCAACTGGATGTGCCTGCATCTGTGGAATACCTGAATAGACAACGAATCATCCCAAATTGAGGAGGTAGACTCTGGGAGCAAAGATAAATATATATTTTTCCCTTTTTCTCTTTTTGTGAGTGTGCATGTCTATGCTACTCTGTGTGACTTTGTTTTTATAGCTTTACTTCTACCACTTGTCCTAGGGTTCTGTCTGTCCGTTTTTCTTTTTTTTTTCTTTTTGACTTTTAAAAAATTTTTTCTAAATAATTATTTCTTATTTTGTATTTTAATAACTTTATTTTATTTTATCTTCTTTCTTTCTATTTTTTCTCCCTTTTATTCTGAGCCGTGTGGATGAAAGGCTCTTGGTGCTCCAGCCAGGCATCAGGGCTGTGCCTCTGAGGTGGGAGAGCCAACTTCAGGACACTGGTCCACAAGAGACCTCCCAGTTCCATGTAATATCAAATGGCAAAAATCTCCCAGAGATCTCCATCTCAACGCCAAGACCCAGCTTCACTCAAGGACCAGCAAGCTACAGTGCTGGACACCCTATGCCAAACAACTAGCAAGACAGGAACACAACCCCATCCATTAGCACAGAGGCTGCCTTAAATCATAATAAGGCCACAGACACCGCAAAACACACCACCAGATGTGGACCTGCCCACCAGAAAGACAATATCCAGCCTTATCCACCAGAACACAGGCACTAGTCCCCTCCACCAGGAAGCCTACACAACCCACTAAAACAACCTTAGCCACTGGGGACAGACACCAAAAACAACGGGAATTATGACCCTGCAGCCTGTGAAAAGGAGACCACAAACACAGTAAGTTAAGCAAAATGAGAAGACAGAGAAACACACAGCAGATGAAGGAGCAAGGCAAAACCCCACCAGACCTAACAAATGAAGAGGAAATAGGCAGTCTACCAGAAAAATTCAGAATAATGATAGTAAAGATGATCCAAAATCTTGTATATAGAATAGAGAAAATACAAGAAACGTTTAACAAGGACCTAGAAGAACTAAAGAGCAAACAAACAGTGATGAACAACACAATACATGAAATTAAAAATTCTCTAGAAGAAATCAATAGCAGAATAACTGAGGCAGAAGAACGGATAAGTGACCTGGAAGATAAAATGGTGGAAATAACTACTGCAGAGCAGAATAAAGAAAAAAGAATGAAAATAATTGAGGACAGTCTCAGAGACCTCTGGGACAACATTAAATGCACCAACATTCGAATTATAGGGGTCCCAGAAGAAGAAGAGAAAAAGAAAGGGACTGAGAAAATACTTGAAGAGATTATAGTTGAAAATTTCCCTAATACGGGAAAGAAAATAGTTAATCAAGTTCAGGAAGCACAGAGAGTCGCATACAGGATAAATCCAAGGAGAAACATGGCAAGACACATATTAATCAAACTATCAAAATTAAACACAAAGAAAAAATATTAAAAGCAGCAAGGGAAAAACAACAAATAACACACAAGGGTATCCCCATAAGGTTAACAGTTGATCTTTCAGCAGAAACTCTGCAAGCCTGAAGGGAGGAGCAGGACATATTTAAAGTGATGAGGGAGAAAAACCTACAACCAAGATTACCCACCAAGGATCTCGTTCAGATTTCATGGAGAAATTAAAACCTTTACAGACAAACGAAAGCTAAGAGAATTCAGCACCACCAAACCAGCTCTACAACAAATGCTAAAGGAACATCTCTAGGCAGGAAACACAAGAGAAGGAAAAGACCTAAAATAACAAACCCAAAACAATTAATGGTAATAGGAACATACATATCGATAATTTCCTTAAATGTAAATGGATTAAATGCTCCAACCAAAAGACATAGACTGGCTGAATGAATACAAAAACAAGACCTGTATATATGCTGTCTACAAGAGACCCACTTCAGACCTAGGGACACATACAGACTGAAAGTGAGGGGATGGAATAAGATATTCCATGCAAATGGAAATCAAAGAAAGCTGGAGTAGCAATTCTCATATCAGACAAAATAGACTTTAAAATAAAGACTATTACAAGAGACAAAGAAGGACACTACCTAATGATAAAGGGATCAATACAAGAAGAAGATATAACAATTGTTAATATTTATGCACCCAATATAGGAGCACCTCAATACATAAGGCAAATGCTAACAGCCATAAAAGGGGAAGTTGACAGTAACACAATCAGAGTAGGGGACTTTAAAACCCCACTTTCACCAATGGCCAGATCATCCAAAATGAAAATAAATAAGGAAACAGAAGCTTTAAATGATACCTTAAACAAGATGGACTTAATTGATATTTATAGGACATTCCATCCAAAAACAACAGAATACACATTCTTCTCAAGTGCTCATGGAACATTCTCCAGGATAGATCATGCCTTGGGTCACAAATCAAGCCTTGGTAAATTTAAGAAAATTGAAATCGTATCAAGTATCTTTTCTGACTACAACGCTATAAGACTAGACATCAATTACAGGAAAAAAAATCTGTAAAAAATACAAACACATGGAGGCTAAACAATACACTACTTAATAACCAAAAGATCACTGAAAAAATCAAAGAGGAAATCAAAAAATACGTAGAAGCAAATGACAATGAAAACACGACGACCCAAAACCTTTGGGATGCAGCAAAAGCAGTTCTAAGAGGGAATTTTATAGCAATACAATCCTACCTTAAGAAACAAGAAACATCTCAAACAAACAACCTAACCTTACACCTAAAGCAATTAGAGAAAGAACAACAGAAAAAGCCCAAAGTTAGCAGAAGGAAAGAAGTCATAAAGATCAGATCAGAAATAAATGAAAAAGAAATGAAGGAAATGATAGCAAAGATCAATAAAACTAACAGCTGGTTCTTTGAGAAGATAAACAAAATTGATAAACCATTAGCCAGACTCATCAAGAAAAAAAGGGAGAAGACTCAAATCTAGAATTAGAAATAAAAAATGAGAAGTAACAACTGACACTGAAGAAATACAAAGGATCATGAGAGATTACTACAAGCAACTGTATGCCAATAAAATGGACAACCTGGAAGAAATGGACAGATTCTTAGAAATGCACAACCTTCCGAGACTGAACCAAGAAGAAACAGAAAATGTGAACAGTCCAATCACAAGCACTGAAATTGAAACTGTGATTAAGAATCTTCCAACAAACAAAAGCCCAGGACAGATGGATTCACAGGTGAATTCTATCAAACATTTAGAGAAGAGCTAGCACCTATCCTTCTCAAACTCTTCCAAAATATAGCAGAGGGAGGAACACTCCCAAACTCATTCTAAGAGGCCACCATCACCCTGATACCAAAACCAGACAAAGATGTCACCAAGAAAGAAAACTACAGGCCAATGTCACTGATGAACATAGATGCAAAAATCCTCAACAAAATACTAGCAAACAGAATCCAACAGCACATTAAAAGGATCATACACCATGATCAAGTGGGGTTTATCCCAGGAATGCAAGGATTCTTCAGTATACGCAAATCAATCAATGTGATACATCATATTAACAAACTGAAGGAGAAAAACTATATGATTATCTCAATAGATGCAGAAAACGCTTTTGACAAAATTCAACACCCATTTATGATAAAAACCCTCGAGAAAGTAGGCATAGAGGGAACTTTCCTCAACATAATAAAGGTCATATATGACAAACCCACAGCCAGCATCGTCCTCAATGGTGAAAAACTGAAACCATTTCCTCTAAGATCAGGTACAAGACAAGGTTGCCCACTCTCACCACTATTATTCAACATAGTTTTGGAAGTTTTGGCCACAGCAATGAGAGAAGAATAAGAAATAAAAGGAATCCAAATCGGAAAAGAAGAAGTAAAGCTGTCACTGTTTGCAGATGACATGATACTATACATAGAGAATCTAAAGATGCTACCAGAAAACTACTAAGAGCTAATCAACGAATTTGGTAAAGTAGCAGGATACAAAATTAATGATCAGAAATCTCTAGCATTCTTATACACTAATGATGAAAAATCTGAAAGTGAAATTAAGGAAACACTCCCATTTAGCACTGCAACAAAAAGAATAAAATATCTAGGAATGAACCTACCTAAGGAGACAAAAGACCTGTATGCAGAAAATTATAAGACACTGATGAAAGAAATTAAAAATGATACAAATAGATGGAGAGATATACCATGTTCTTGGATTGGAAGAATCAACATTGTGAAAATGATTCTACTACCCAAACTAATCTACAGATTCAGTGCAATCCCTATCAAACTACCACTGGCATTTTTCACAGAACTAGAACAAAAAATTTCACTATTTGTATGGAAACACAAAGGACCCCGAATAGCCAAAGCAATCTTGAGAAAGAAAAACTGAGCTGGAGGAATCAGGCTCCCTGACTTCAGACTATACCACAAAGCTACAGTAATCAAGACAGTATGATACTGGCACAAAAACAGGAATATAATCAATGGAACAGGATAGAAAGCCCAGAGATAAACCTACACACATATGGTCACCTTATCTTTGATAAAGAGGCAAAAATATACAGAGGAGAAAATACAGCCTCTTCAATAAGTGGTGCTGGGAAAAGTGGACAGCTACATGTAAAAGAATGAAATTAGAACACTTTCTAACACCATACACAAAAATAAACTTAAAAATGGATTGAAGACCTAAATGTAAGGCCAGACACTATCAAACTGTTAGAGGAAAACATAGGCAGAACACTCTATGTCATAAATCACAGCAAGATCCTTTTTGACCACGTCCTAGAGAAATGGAAATAAAAACAAAAATAAACAAATGGGACCTAATGAAACTTAAAAGCTTTTGCACAGCAAAGGAAACCATAAACAAGACGAAAAGACAGCCTTCAGAATGGGGGAAAATATTTGCAAATGAAGCAACTGACAAAGGATTAACCTCCAAAATTTACAAGCAGCTCATGCAGCTCAATATCAAAAAAACAAACAACCCAATCCAAAAATGGGCAGAAGACGTAAACAGACATTTCTTCAAAGAAGACATACAGATTGCCAACAAACACATGACAGGATGCTCAATATCATTAATCATTCGAGAAATGCAAATCAAAACTACAATGTGATATCATCTCACACCAGTCAGAATGGCCATCATCAAAAAATCTACAAACAATAGATGCTGGAGAGGGTGTGGAGAAATGGGAACCCTCTTGCACAGTTGGTGGGAATGTAAATTGATACAGCCACTATGGAGAACAGTATGGAGGTTCCTTAAAAAACTAAAAATAGAGCTACCATACGACCCAGCAATCCCACTACTGGGCATATACCCTGAGAAAACCATAATTCAAAAAGAGTCATGTACCAAGATGTTCATTGAAGCTCTATTTACAGTAGCCAGGACATGGAAGCAACCTAAGTGCCCATCAACAGATGAATGGATAAAGAAGATGTGGCACATATGTACAATAGAATATTACTCAGCCATAAAAAGAAACGAAACTGAGTTTTTTGTCATGAGGTGGATGGACCTAGAGTCTGTCATACAGAGTGAAGTAAGTCAGAAAGAGAAAATCAAATACCGTATGCTAACACATATATATGGAATCTAAGAGGAAAAAAAAGGTCATGAAGAACCTAGGGGCAAGACGGGAATAAAGACACAGACCTACTAGAGAATGGACCTGAGGATATGGGGAGGGGGAAGGGCAAGCTGTGACAAAGTGAGAGAGTGGCATGGACATATATACACTACCAAATGTAAAATAGCTAGCTAGTGGGAAGCAGCCGCATAGCACAGGGAGATCAGCTTGGTGCTTTGTGACCACCTAGAGGGGTGGGATAGGGAGGGTGGGAGGGAGGGAGACGCAAGAGGGAAGAGATATGGGAACATATGTATATGTATAACTGATTCACTTTGTCAGAAAGCAGGAACTAACACACCATTGTAAAGCAATTATACTCCAATAAAGATGTTTAAAAAAAAAAAAATGTGTAGTTGTTCTCAAACAGTTCATACAACTCCGAAAATGCATACCTTATGCCTTCAGAGTGATTTATGCACTGCCAAATCTTGTGTAAATCTCATTGCACAAGCCATGCTTGAGGAATACTGGAATTCGTGCTATTCACAAAACAATATTAGCAAATATATTTTTCCTATACTAAATATATCCTTGCCATTTTTATTATCTACTTGTGTGCTTATGCTCATTAATAAGAAGAAAGATTTGTTTAATATTTCCCTATGGCTGTTAGATCTACAGAGGCCATATAATAAATTTACCTTGTTTTCCATTAATTTATTCTCTCTTTTGCCATTATATTGGCAGTTCTATTAGTATAGATTTTGGTAATCATCCCAAGATGTCCATTAGGTGTAGCTCTAAAAAGATAAGAGAAGAAATTGACAGTCAGTGAATCCCCCCAAAGTTTCTTTTGTTTATAAATGTCTATTTCATAAATAAAAAGCTTTTAAATTTATTAGGTTTGCCTAGTGAAAGCTATTATACTGTAAACTGTATCCTTAAGCTGCATTCTATTAGGCCTTTTTGTTTAAGCCAGTCAACTAATTTCTTAGCGTTAGTAAATAGCTATGATCCTACATACAAAGTTTCGCAAGCAAATTGTTAATATTGACAAAAGATACATAACCTTAATTGTCCTTCACTAATCAAATGGCTACACATTTAACATAAGCTTGAGAGGCAGTCACAATTCTCTAAATCTTTTGAGGAAAAAGAGTTACTTTATTGCTAGGTTGAAACTATTGCTAGGAAACAAGAAATTTCACTTATTATTAAGGAAACTCCATATTATATGATATCATTTGAAAGTCATCAAGAAATTTTATCTATTATTTCTGAAAATCATAACAAACTGAATTTTAAGAATATTTACATAAATAAGTATAAATATGATATATGATTTTAGGAAACTCACTATTCTATACATTAATTTGACAGTATTGCTAAAATTTTAGAGAGATTTTAAAGCCTTGATTCTAAATCGAATCTGTTTCTGAGAACTGTAATTCTTGGTGTACCTCATTCTAACATAACTTGTCTTTAGCATTTCTGATTGTATAGTATTTGTATTTTACAGATGTTTATATTTCGAAGTTCTCATACCAACATTATTTCAATATAACTCCCTTTCATGAAGCGTTCAAAGAGCTTTATAAATATTTAATTACCTATTTTTATCTCAAATTGCTATAACAAGAAACTCTCTTGGACCATTTTGGTTGAAAAAATATGAATTCTACCCAACTATGTCTAGTTTGTGTCAAAAGGAAATTTGGTGGCTTATACAACTGAAAGTTCTAGGGTAGATTTGACTTAAGATATGTCAGTATTCAAGGGCACAAAGTATATCATCAAGTCTGTCTTCATCCCTGGGTGGTCTTCATTCTCAGGAGTGCTTTTCCTTTTTTGGCAAATATGACCCCTGGAAGAACTGGTGTTACTAATATTTTCAGAGAAAAGAGTCCTATTTTTCTCATAAGTCTAAAAAAATAATCCAGGTATGACTCTCATTGGCTCAACTGGAGTCACAGGTCCATTCTTGAATCAATAACTGTGGCCAGGTTATGAGCTGATCTGAAGGACTGGGCTTGTGCCACATGCCCTGCACTGAGGCCGGAAGGAGGGGTCAGCTTCACTGAAGCCATACTGACTAAGAGGGGTAAAGTCATGACTTCTCAAAAAAAAGTGGCACAGAACATACACAGCCTTATATAGCCTTATATAGCCACAAATAACAGCCATAGCTTTTTTCTCTCTTCTTTTGGAGATATAAAAAAGATGATGTGATATCTGCAAGACATTCACACCCATTGACATACCTAACAAGGAACATATTATGACACTTAATCAGCATTACTGGAAATCTGCACTTCTTACGAGATTCTCTAAATCCTGTCAAAATACCTGAATTTCAGAGCTAACATTTTCTATAATCTACCTAGATCTAAGAGGAATATAGAAGGAAACTTTAGTCACATGAACTTTGGAACTGAGGGAGTTGGTTGCCTGATAATTTTGGTCATGGCAATACTTTCAGGAACTGAAGACTTCAACTAGAAAATGAAGACACATGTAGTGGAAGACTAACTGTGCATGGTTATTCAAGTTTTAAATAATGGTTGTTCATTTTACAGTCAACTTGAAGATCATTCCACCATTCAGTTTCATAATGAATTCAGTATATCCCTTTTTCCTGTCCAGGCAATACCCAGAACAATAGTATCTCAGGCAGCCGTATCAATTGTCCAAAGAATACTTGCAGGGAATAAAGCAAGAAAAGGATGCCCATCTATTCAACATTACATACTGATGTCTTCCATGTGTTGAGTACTGGAATAAATAAGTCAACAAAACAAACAAAAATCCCTTCCCTTATGGAGTTTATATTCTAATGGACCAAGATATATTGATCTTACCATTAACTTTCCTTCTCACTCTCACAGTGGGTGTTTGTTCTAATTTCTTCTCTACCATTGCATAGTCGGCATCTCTGCTTGTCTATTAGTTAGTACTGATTGAAGCACTATTGGAGGTGTGATCAGGGCATGATGCAGGCTAACTTGAGGAGGCCATGAGCTCAGCTATGCTATCATCACACAGAAGAAAGTCAGAACTTAGAGAAGAGAAACCCCATGATATCCCACTCCCACCCTCCTATTTCTCGAGCTTAGTATATTTTTGTAAATAACAATTCCGTAAAAATCGTAGCTGGCTGGACTAACATTTAATATTTTTCTGATAGCAGAGGAGGAGGAGCTTTTGTGCTTATATGTGGATTTTTAAAAATACATCAATGGTGACACTTTGATAATCTATGTGCAGGAAGAAGAACAAGAGATAACACATGTTGAGAATTGGTTAAAACAGGCAGTGGGAGTAAGCTCTGCAGCCAAGCAGAGGACGCCAGTGGACCTCAATAAGATCACCTCCCTCTGGAAAAAGCCTTCCCCCCATCAGCGAGGTTCCTACAAGGTGGCCATGTTCTTATGTGGCCCCAATTTTGGCCACAGATTAGTGGTTCAGAAATTGTTGCATGATCCAAACTAGGCAAATAGGTAAAATTCCTAATATTTCTGGCATTTTAAAATTGTGGATCAAAATAATCAATTCTCCTATGGTGAAGGTATGAAATTTACAAGCTGTTTTGGGTTTATGTTTTCAACCATGAAGAGAGAAACAGCCTGAGAGAATAAAGACCCCACAAAGAGAAACAATGATGAAAGGAAGCAAGTTCTAATAGCACCCATGCTCCTGCTACAATTACTTCTGATAAATTTCTCTTATTATTGAAGATGGTTCAAGCTGGTTTTCTGTCACTTACAAAATGCACTAACTAATGCACAATTAAATGTCACTGTCATTGAAAGTACTCAGACTTTGTCCTTAAAGCTCTTTAGTTTTTCTCTGCTAGTTTCACCTCTTTCAGCTCCTTCCTATTTAGTTGGGAAGCCAATTAACCAATTCCCTTATAATGGTATCTAAGCCAAGGTTTCTAATTGCATCTAAACTAAGATTTCTAATTGCATCTAAATTAAGTTTAGATGCACTTTGTGAGGATGTGGACAGTTCTCTTTTAATTAGAATGCCTGAGCATTACTGAGTGCATCTTGTGACAGCTGTTTCAATAGCTAGAGGTCTTTTTGCTTTCTTCTACAGGGCAAACATCATGTATGTGAGGTTTGTTAGGGCAATCAATTATCCTGGTTTGCCTGGGACCAAAGGGGCTCCCAGGATGCAGAACTTTCAGTGCTAAAATTTAAAAAGTCCCAGGTTGGTTATACTGGTTTTAGAAGTGGCCTCCTGAAAATGTGAGGCATCACTGTATAGTTGAGTAAAATCCTCTGGGTGAAAATCCTGGCTCTGCTATTTAATGCAGACAAATTATCTAACCTGTTTATATGTCCGATTTCTCCATGTAAAATAGGGATCATAATGATATCTTCTTGTTTGGTATGATTTGCACATTGTTAGTGAATATGTGTAGCCCTGAATATAATGCCTTGAACATAGTAAGGACTCAAATTTAGCTACTATTGCTACTGTTATTACTGAGTTTCTAGTTCCTATGGCTAAATTGATGGCATGCATTTTAAAGGAAATTTCAGTACTGGACTGCCCACAAGGCTTGAGTAGAACATATGTCCTAAAATACCCTCAGCCTTCACTAACATCCAGATTTTAGTTCTATTAATTTTGCACAGTGCCAGAACAGCTTGTTTTTTCTGTTTTAAGTTTCATTTTCCCTAACTTCACTATATCATTACAGACTGTTTTGTATTTAATGTATAAAACTAAACACTTCATTTCCCCTATAAAGTCCCACTCTTTTTTTCCTTATGATCAGGCAAAGAGAAAATGAGGAAAAGGAACAAGAAGAGGAGGAGGTGAAAGAAACAATCACATAGTGATAAAATGTCATAACGGTCATATTCTAACTAGAAGAAAATTTGGTATTTGCTCTAAATTTAAACCCAATTGGATGTGCACTGAATCTATATCCAGCGGCATTCTTTTATTTCTCCTTTTTTAAGAGAGCACTTTTAGAATACCATTTCATAGAACATAGCACTTTTACAATATTAAATAGATCGTGAGAGGGTATCTTTTTAAGTGCAATAAAAACTGATTTCACATACACAATAATAATAATAACAGCAATGGCTTTTGCTTTTTACTGGGGGACTTGATGAGTCCAAATACTAGATTAAATGTGTTACATATGTTGGATCTCATTTTTGCTTTTACGGCACTTTATGACTTAAGTACTCTTCTTATCCCCTTTACACAGAAGAGGGAACTGCAGATGAGTCTCAGCCCAGAGAGAATAAGTGATTTCTCAAGTAATAAAAATAGTATTTGAATATGTGCTTTGTTTTATCTTGCTCAGGCTAAATTTATAATTTTCTTATTCTATTACTTACGAAACTTTGTCATGTTCTAGTTCCATGAATCTTCTAATCTTCCAGGGTTGCAATAATTATAATTACTTTTGGACTACATGAAATGGCCCCTATTTGTATATCTAGTGTCACCTAGATTTGAGTATCAGTTTTTGTTTTTGTTTTATCATAGCAAGAGGGTTTCTAAGAAGCTGCTCATCTGTCAGATAAACTCAGTTTACCTCTAACTACTGATTCTGTTCTGAAATTATATAATGTTTGCAGTAACTGACCCAGTATCCTGTAACTCCCAGTCTAAGTCCTTGCTAGACATTCTGGTTTCTCTTTGACAAGATCTGTGCTTCTCCTCACTCTGCTTTATACCTTCAGGGACTGGACCTGGGTCAGAAAACCAAGACCAGCAGGGCAAATCTCGCTCACCACCTGTTTTTGTAAATAAAGTTATATTGGTACATGGACATGCCACTCATTTACATGCTATAATGACATAGTTGAGTAGTTGCAAAAGACACTCTATGGACCACAAAGTGTAAATTATTTATTATCTGGGCCTCAACATAAAAATTTTGCTAA
The DNA here is from genome assembly GCF_009873245.2 of Balaenoptera musculus. NCBI lineage: Eukaryota > Metazoa > Chordata > Mammalia > Artiodactyla > Balaenopteridae > Balaenoptera > Balaenoptera musculus. The sequence goes on along the minus strand of NC_045789.1, from coordinate 78,580,122 downwards.
CCCTTGGTCAATTAGACTGTTGACCCCAAACCTGTTAGATTCCCTCTGATCTGGTTTTCCATTCACTATGTCCACTCATACTATTTTTGCTTGTAGTTGAGAAGACTTTTGCTGCTCCTCCACCTCAGAAATTATGATTAAACCTCCCTAACTGTCTCCTTGATCTGTCTATACTCATTGTCATGGTCAGTGCATCTGCGCATTTGCAAATCCTTATATATAACATGTTTCAATAAAGCAACTTTGTCTTACCCTTTAGTAGTCCATTTGTTCTAAGCACAACAGGAAGGTGAGAGGAAATGAGCTGGCCTCCTAGAGATGGGACAATGATGTCACAGGTGGGGTGACTTAGGGAAGTGAGGTCATTAATTCTTTGTTTATTATTATTTCTAACATGCATTATATTCATGGTGTGTTTTTTTTTAACATCTTTATGGGAGTATAATTGCTTTACAATGGTGTGTTAGTTTCTGGTTTATAACAAAGTGAATCAGCTGTACATATACATATATCCCCATATCTCCTCCCTCTTGTGCCGCCCTCTCATCCTCCCTATCCCACCCCTGTAGGTGGTCACAAAGCACCAAGCTGATCTCCCTGTGCTATGCGGCTGCTTCCCACTATCTATTTTACATTTGGTAGTATATATAAGTCCATGCCATTCTCTCACTTCCTCCCAGCTTACCCTTCCCCATCCCCGTGTCCTCAAGTCCATTCTCTATGTCTGCATCTTTATTCTTGTCCTGCCCCTAGGTTCTTCAGAACTAATTTTTTTTTTTTTTTTAGATTCCATATATGTGTGTTAGCATATGGTACTTGTTTTTCTCTTTCTGACTTCCTTCACTCTGTATGACAGACTCAAGGTCCATCCACCTCACTACAAATAACTCAATTTTGTTTCTTTTTTTATGGCTCAGTAATATTCCATTGTATATATGTGCCAGATCTTCTTTATCCATTCACCTGTCAATGGACACTTAGGTTGCTTCCATGTCCTGGCTATTGTAAATAGAGCTTCAGTGAACATTTTGGTACATGACTCTTTTTGAATTATGGTTTTCTCAGGGTATATGCCCAGTAGTGGGATTGCTGGGTCATATGGTACCTCTATTTTTAGTTTTGTAAGGAACCTCCATACTATTCTCCATAGTGGCTGTATCAATCTACATTCCCACCAACAGTGCAAGAGGGTTCTCTTTTCTCCACACCCTCTCCAGCATTTATTGTTTGTAGATTTTTTTGATGACGGCCATTCTGACTGGTGTGAGGTGATACCTCATTGTAGTTTTGACTTGCATTTTTATAATGATTAGTGATGTTGAGCATTCTTTCATGTGTTTGTTGGCAATCTGTATATCTTCTTTGGAGAAATGTCTATTTAGGTCTTCTACCCATTATTGGATAGGGTTGTTTTTTGGATACTGAGTTGCATGAGCTGCTTGTAAAATTTGGAGGTTAATCCTTTGTCAGTTGCTTCATTTGCTAACATTTTCTCCCATTCTGAGGGTTCTCTTTTCATCTTGTTTATGGTTTCCTTTGCTGTGCAAAAGCTTTTAAGTTTCATTAGGTCCCATTTGTTTATTTTTATTTCCATTTCTCTAGGAGGTGGGTCAAAAAGGATCTTGCTGTGATTTATGTCATAGAGTGTTCTGCCTCTATTTTCCTCTAAGAGTTTATAGTGTCTGGCCTTACATTTACTTCTTAACCCACTTTGAGTTTATTTTTGTGTATGGTGTTAGGGAGTGTTCTAATTTCATTCTTTTATTCATTAGCTGTCCAGTTTTCCCAGCACCACTTATTGAAGAGGCTGTCTTTTCTACATTGTATATTCTTGCCTCCTTTATCAAAGATAAGGTGACCATATGTGCGTGGGCTTATCTCTGGGCTTTCTATCCTGTTCCATTGATCTATATTTCTGTTTTTGTGCCAGTACCATACTGTCTTGATTACTGTAGCTTTGTAGTATAGTCTGAAGCCCAGAGGCCTGATTCCTCCAGCTCCATTTTTCTTTCTCAAGATTGCTTTGGCTATCTGGGGTCTTTTGTGTTTCCATACAAATTGTGAAATATTTTGGTCTAGTTCTGTGAAAAATGCATTGGTAGTATGACAGGGATTGCACTGAATCTATAGATTGCTTTGGATAGTGTAGTCATTTTCACAATGTTGATTCTTCCAATCCAAGAACATGGTATCTCTCTCCATCTGTTTGTATCCTCTTTAATTTCTTTCATCAGTGTCTTATAGTTTTCTGCATACAGGTCTTTTGTCTCCTTAGGTAGGTTTATTCCTAGGTATTTTATTCTTTGTGTTGCAATGGTAAATGGGATGTTTCTTTAATTTCTCTTTCAGATTATTCATCATTAGTGTATAGGAATGCTAGAGATTTCTGTGCATTAATTTTGTATCCTTCTACTTTACCAAATTCGGTGATTAGCTCTAGTAGTTTTCTGGTAGAATCTTTAGGATTCTTTATGTATAGTATCATGTCATCTGCAAACAGTGACAGCTTTACTTCTTCTTTTCCGATTTGGATACCTTTTATTTCGTTTTCTTCTCTGATTGCTGTGGCTAAAGCTTCCAAAACTATGTTGAATAATAATGGTGAGAGTGGACAACCTTGTCTTGTTCTTGATCTTAGTGGAAATGGGTTCAGTTTTTCACCACTGCGAACAATGTTCGCTGTGGGTTTGTCATATATGGCCTTTATTATGTTGAGGTAAGTTCCCTCTATGCCTACTTTCTGGAGGGTTTTTATCATAAATGGCTGTTGAATTTTGTCGAAAGTTTTTTCTGCATTTATTGGGATGATCATATGGATTATCTCCTTCAATTTGTTAATATGGTTTATCACATTGATTGATTGCGTATATTGAAGAATCCTTGCATTCCTGGGATAAAACCCACTTGACCATGGTGTATGATCCTTTTAATGCACTATTGGATTGTGTTTGCTAGTATTTTGTTGAGGATTTTTGCATATATGTTCATCAGTGATATTGGCCTGTAATTTTCTTCCTTTGTGACATCTTTGTCTGGTTTTGGTATCAGGGTGATGGTGGCCTCATAGAATAAGTTTGGGCGTGTACCTCCCTCTGCTATATTTTGGAAGAGTTTGAAAAGGATAGGTGTTAGCGCTTCTCTAAATGTTTGACAGAATTGTCCTGGTCCTGGGCTTTTGTTTGTTGGAAGATTTTTAATCACAGTCTCCATGTCAGTGCTTGTGATTGGTCTGTTTATATTTTCTATTTCTTCCTGGTTCAGTCTCGGAAGGTTGTGCTTTTCTAAGAATTTGTCCATTTCTTCCAGGTTGTCCATTTTATTGGCATACAGTTGCTTGTAGTAATCTCTGATGATCCTTTGTATTTCTGCAGTGTCAGTTGTTACTTCTCCTTTTTCATTTCTAATTCTGTTGATTTGAGTCTTCTCCCTTTTTTTCTTGATGACTCTGGCTAATGGTTTATCAATTTTTTGTATCTTCTCAGAGAACCAGCTTTTAGTTTTATTGATTTTTGTTATTGTTTCCTTCATTTCATCTATTTCTAATCTGATCTTTATGATTTCTTTCCTTCTGCTAAATTTGGGTTTTGTTCTTCTTTCTCTAATTGCTTTAGGTGTAAGGTTAGGTTGTTTATTTGAGATGTTTCTTGTTTCTTGAGGTAGGATTGTATTGTTATACACTTCCCTCTTAGAACTGCTTTTGCTGCATCCCATAGGTTTTGGGTCGTCGTGTTTTCATTGTCATTTGTTTCTAGGTATTTTTTGATTTCCTCTTTCATTTCTTCAGTGATCTCTTGGTTATTAAGTAGTGTATTGTTTAGCCTCCATGTGTTTGTAATTTTTACAGATTTTTTTTCCTGTAATTGATATCTAGTCTCATAGACTTGTGGTCAGAAAAGATACTTGATACGATTTCAATTTTCTTAAATTTACCAAGGCTTGATTTGTGACCCAAGATATGATCTATCCTTGAGAATGTTCCATAAGCACTTGAGAAGAATGTGTATTGTTGTTTTTGGAAGGAATGTCCTATAAATATCCATTAAGTCCATCTTGTTTAATGTGTCATTTAAAGCTTGTGTTTCCTTATTTATTTTCATTTTGAATGATCTGTCCATTGGTGAAAGTGGGGTGTTAAAGTCCCCTACTATGATTGTGTTACGGTTGACTTCCTGTTTTATGGCTGTTAGCGTTTGCCTTATGTATTGAGGTGCTTCTATGTTCGGTGCATAAATATTTACAATTGTTATATCTTCTTCTTGGATTGATCCCTTGATCATTATGTTGTATCCTTCTTTGTCTCTTGTAATAGTCTTTATTTTGAAGTCTATTTTGTCTGATATAAGAATGGCTACTTCAGCTTTCTTTTGATTTCCATTTGCATGGAATATCTTTTTCTATCCTCTCCTCACTTTCAGTCTGTATGTGTCCCTAGGTCTGAAGTGTGTCTCTTGTAGACAGCATATATACGGGTCTTGTTTTTGTATCCATTCAGCCAGTCTATGTCTTTTGGTTGGAGCATTTAATCCATTTACATTTAAGGTAATTATCGATATGTATGTTCCTATTACCATTTTCTTAATTGTTTTGGTTCTGTTATTGTAGGTCTTTTCCTTCTCTTGTGTTTCCTGCCTAGAGAAGTTCCTTTGGCATTTGTTGCAAAGCTGGTTTGGTGGTGCTGAATTTTCTTAGTTTTTGCTTGCCTGTACAGGTTTTAATTTCTCCGTCGAATCTGAATGAGATCCTTGCTGGGTAGAGTAATCTTGGTTGTAAGCTTTTCCCTTTCATCACTTTATTATTTTTTTTTCTTTTCTTTTATTTATTTATTTATTTATTTTTAAATTTTTTTTTTCCTTTCATCACTTTAAATATGTCCTGCCATTCCCTTCTGGCTTGCAGAGTTTCTGCTGAAAGATCAGCTGTTAACCTTATGGGGGTTCCCTTGTATGTTATTTGTTGTTTTTCCCTTGCTGCTTTTAATATTTTTCCTTTCTGTTTAATTTTTGATAGTTTGATTAATATGTGTCTTGCCATGTTTCTCCTTGGATTTATCCTGTATGGGACTCTCTGTGCTTCCTGGACTTGATTGGCTCTTTCCTTTCCCATAGTAGGGAAGTTTTCAACTATAATCTCTTCAAATATTTTCTCAGTCCCTTTCTTTTTCTCTTCTTCTTCTGGGACCCCTATAATTCGAATGTTGGTGTATTTAATGTTGTCCCAGAGGTCTCTGAGACTGTCCTCAATTCTTTTCATTCTTTTTTCTTTATTCTGCTCTACAGTAGTTATTTCCACTATTTTATCTTCCAGGTCATTTATTCGTTCTTCTGCCTCAGTTATTCTGCTCTTGATTTCTTGCAGAGAATTTTAAATTTCATTTATTGTGTTGTGCATCACTGTTTGTTTGCTCCTTAGTTCTTATATGTCCTTCTTAAACAGTTGTTATATTTTCTCCATTCTATTTCCAATATTTTGTATATCTTTACTTTCATTACTCTGAATTCTTTTTCAGGTAGACTGCCTATTTCCTCTTCATTTGTTTGGTCTGCTGGGTTTTTACCTTGCTCCTTCATCTGTTGTGTGTTTCTCTGTCTTCTCATTTTGCTTAACTTACTGTGTTTGGGGTCTCCTTTTCGCAGGCTGCAGCGTCGTAATTCCCGTTGTTTTTGGTGTCTGTCCCCAGTGGCTAAGGTTTGTTCAGTGGATTGTGTTGTCTTCCTGGTGGAGGGGACTAGTGTCTCTGTTCTGGAGGATGAGGCTGGATCTCGTCTTTCTGGTGGGCAGGACCACATCTGGTGGTGTGTTTTGGGGTGTCTGTGAACTTATTATGATTTTAGGCAGTCTCTCTGCTAATGGGTGGGGTTGTGTTCCTGTCTTGTTAGTTGTTTGGCATAGGGTGTCCAGCACTGTAGCTTGCTGATCGTTGACTAGAACTCGGTCTTGGCGTTGAGATGGAGATCTTTGGGAGAGCTTTCACCATTTGATATTACATGGAGCTGGGAGGTCTCTGGTGGACCAATGTCCTGAACTTGGCTCTCCCACCTCAGAGGCACAGGCCTGACACCCGGCTGGAGCACCAGGACCCTGTCAGTCACACGGCTTTGGGAAGTCTGAGGTCTTCTGCCAGTGTTCAGTAGATGTTCTGTAGGAGTTGTTCTACATGTAGTTGTATTTCTGATGTATCTGTGTGGGGGAAGGTGATTTCCATGTCTTAGTCCTCCGCCATCTTGAATGTCTTTCCCATTCATGGTGTTTTTAATTTCCTTGTTTTGAAGTGGTGTTTATGAAGGGAAAAATAAAGAGAAGTTCTTTTAAAATTTTTTGGCATGTTCTGACCTTTATTATTTTCTTTAAAGAGTGATAAGAGCAGAATTCTGTATAAGACTCCAAAACACACATCTTTCCCCAGAAAGATAGGACTTCATCAAGCAGGGAAGCTATTAGAGGATAATCACTGTTTTATCAACTTAGAGCATTAAAAAAATCATAGCTATAGCTGTAGAACTCCCACTGAAAATGAGCTAAAATTAAATATTCTCAGGTCCATAACTGTGGTTCCCTGTTGCTGGGCTGCACTCCAGATGCCTTGCCAACTGACTGCAGTTTGCATGACTGTTCTTTGAGGCAAGAAAAATTTTCCCTTGTTTCTTAATCCTAACTGGACTAGTTAGAGCACTGCAGACTGCTGCTGATTAAGACAACTCCCTGAGAATTTAGAAGCAAGCAACTGAGGTCTGGTGCTTATGGCCAGGATATCTTAGGAACATGGTTGTTTCTAGAATAAGCAGCAGGAGGCCTGCAAATTCTTAGATAAAGACTCTGCTTTTGTGAATTCCTTATAAATACCTTTGCTGGAACAGATTATAGGAAGAACTTTGTTCCCACTTGAACTTATGGAGATTCCTATTCACTGAAAATTGAGAAAACAGGGGAAGTGGCTGCTTTATAATTAAGGATTTGTATTCCACTGTCAATGTTACCACAAAGGGCATGAACCACATTTATTTCTGATTTGATACGGAGCCCTCCTTGAAAAGCCTGAGGCTCAGAGCAGCACCTGTTGAATGTAGGTGATTTTCCCCTCCTGGTAGATTCAAATTGCTGGCTTGATCTTCTGATTACCTAAAGCTGTTTCTCATCCATCTGTCATGACATATAACAAGATATTTAAAAGATGTCTGACAACCAATGTGAAAAACTATTTACTTCCTAGTGTAGCTTTTCCAAATGGTAGTACATTGATCAGCCAGGCAGTTTAATGAATCTGCCATCTTGCATCAGCAGTTATTCTCTAAATTAAGTCATATTCCGTATAAAAGCCTGATTGTTATTCAGGGTGCTTCCCAGCTACAGCTGTAAGATTCGATTAAATCAATCTGTTCCTGTGAGGAACAGCTTATTGGGGGAAGGCAATGTGAAAATGAACAGGGTAACAATAGAAGAAAAAATGCAGGGTTTCATTTTACTAATAAAGTTTCAAGGTGTGTTTTCATATCCTTGTAATGTCTCTTTTCAAAGACTCTTCCTCTGGAGTCTAAAGTTTTCTTGACCCCTAAGGATGTGTATAAGAGCTCTTTGAAAGTGAGAAGATGGGTTTCGGAAGATTGTCTTAGCTAAAAGCAGTATGTCTTATACATATAAGGCGAGGCGTTTGGCCTGGAATAGTTTGTAAACTGAGCAAGTACCCTTCTTTATCCAATGATATTAATATACAACAGAGTTACATCATCTCTGTCCTTGTCTCTGCATTTAAATTATGGACCCTGAGTGACATTCTAATCCTGTCTGGATTATAGGTAAATTTGGAAGTAGTATAGAATTTATTTGTAAGAAAGACCAAACTTCGTTCAATTCCAGACCCTCCTATTTACTACACCTGTGAATTAAGCCGTCACTTAACTCTTTTTTAAAATGAGTCACTACTTCCTTCTTTCTTTCACAATATTGTTGTGTCTGTTATTCATTTTGGTATCCTCAGGAGCTAGACCAGTGCCTGGCACATGGTAGGCACTTAAAATTTTTGAGGAATGAGTGAAAGTGCTGTGAAGCCCTGTGAAGCTTCATGCTTTGGTATTATTACTGTATATTTGAAGCCAATGCATGTGATTGATTGCATTATTGGCCCAAGTTCCTCACTCTGCCATTTCCTCACCATTTGTCATGTGACTCTGCAGTTCTTCCTACTACTGACAGCTCTTGACTCCTGGCTTAGATATGGAACTTATGCTGACAGATGGAAAATGGGTGAAATGGCAATGTTCTAATTAGGCCTAGATAAAAAGAGGCATTGCATGTTTCAGCTTGCTCTCTTGCCCTCTGCCATTACCAGGAGAACATGGCCCAGCCAACCTATTGATCCAAGGAAGACGAGGGACATGTGGAACATTTCCAAGCTGAACCTGCTATTGAGAACCTCCCAGGCAAGCCCAGACTGGATTAGCCGAACCCTTGCTAAACTGTAAGAGCAAGAGCAAAATAAATGCTATTGTTGTGTGCCTCAGAGATTTTTGTAGTTATTTGTTAAGGCAGCAATAGCTAATGAATATACTTTGCAATGTAAATACTTACTGACTGTACTGTGTAGTGACATACTCCTAGGGAAAGAAAGTGAAAAGTACAAACATGACATAGATATAGCCTGACTCTCAAGAAGTTTAAGTTAGTGTGGATACAGAAAAATACAGTCACTACTGTAATACAATGCCAGAAAAGCAAAAGAAATATACTATGAAATCAAAGATGGCAATGTAATGAGAATGTGAAGGTCAAATAAGATACATTCATTCATTCAACAAATATTTATATAATCCTATTCTTATTATGTGCTAGGTACTGGGGAAACAATGGTTTGCAAAACAGATTCATTATCTATCTTCATAGAGTTTATCATCTAGTAAATGTGAGTAGGAGGTAATATTTGATCCTGGACAAGGTGGATGAACTTTTTCCCCCCATTGGCAAAGATAGAGGAATGACTACTTAAGCAGAATAGATAGCTTGTGTGCAGGAGCACAAAAGTGGATGGAGTGATCTGAGAGAGGAAGGGATGGGTGTCTTTGCTTGAATGTAGAGTAGAAGATTCAGGTTCTCAGAACTTATTAACCAAATGCCCAATTCTCCCCACAAATGCTCACCAAGTCTTCTAGATCGCTAAATCTCCTTTTTTCTGAAATTCATTGTCATCATTCCATCCAGTCTTCTGCCATTTGTGTTTTCTTCCTTAAGTGTTAACCTTGTTTCCACAACTAGGTTTTAAGCTTGTTTCATTCATTCATGTGTTCTATATATATAGAATATCTATATATATATAGAACACATAAATATATAGGCACTTACTCTGTGCTAAGAACTGGTGATATAGCAATGAAGCAGACAGACAAAATCCCTGCTCTCAAAGACCTTACATTTAAGTGCAGTAAGACAGTAAAGAAAAAAAGTCAATGAGTAAATTACATAATATGTTAGATGGTGATAGTCATAATAAAGAAAACTAAAGCAGCACTTAGAACGAGGAAATTCTGAGGGGGTATAATTTTAAATAGAGAAGTCACAAAAACCCTCATTAAAATCTTGGCATTTTCTGAAGATAGTAAGGGAGCAGGTCATAAGGATATCTCAGAGGAAAGCATGCCAGGCAGAGAGAACAGCAAGTGCAAAGGAAAGGTGGAATCATACTTAATTGATCAAGACATAGTCATGATGTCATAGTCCGGTTGGTGCAGAGTGAGAGGGAAATAAGACATTATGTCAGAGTGAACAGGAGCTTGATTGTATGGGCGCTGAGTTCTTGGGTCCTTACTCTGAGTCAGAAGAGGAACTATTGGAGGTTTCTGAGCAGGGAAGTTCATGATCTGACTTACATTTTAACAGGCTTCTATGTTGATAACAGACCAAAGAGGCACAAGCACAGTCTGGAGGCTATAACTCAAGTGACAAATGAGGGTGTCTTAGGCCAGGGTAGCAGCAATAAACGGTGTGAGAAATGGTCAGTGCTGAGTGCGTTCTGAAGGTAGAGTCAACAGGATTGATCAGTGATTGAAAGTATGGTGTGAGAAGATAAGAGTGAAGGATCAGTTTAATGTGTCTGGCCCTAGTAACTGAAAATATGAAGTTGCCAATAACTGAAGTAGAGAAGACTGTGGGATCAGCTGCTTTCATGGAGAATATCAGGAATTTAATTTTAGACATATTATGTTTGAGATATTTATCGCTAAATGGGGATGTAGAGTCATCAGTCAAATTTATTAGCCTAGAATTCAGGGAAGAGATTTGTGCTGTAGACATAAATTTGGGAGTTGTTGCCATATTAGTAGAATTTAGGACCATGAGACTGGATGAGATCACCAAATATGTAACTGAAGTAGAAAAGAGAAATCGTCTTAGGAGCAAGCCCTGGGAATTCTACACTTTAGATGTCAGGAATATTAGATTTAACCAACAAAGAAGACTAATAAGGAGCTGTCTGTGAAGTAAAAGAAAAAACTAGTAGAGTATGGTGTCCTGAAAGCTAAGAATTAGGAAACAATCAATTGGGTCAAATGCTGCTGATAGGCCAAAGTGAAATAGGACAATGGCATCAAGGGAGTAGATAGGTTTTATGGAGAAAAATGAAGCTGCACATAGAAACAGGAAATTCTGAAGGGTACAATGTTTTTACGGTAAGATAACAGCTTGTTTGGAAGTTGATGGGAATATTACTAGAAAGAAAAAAATAGGCTACAGGAGAGGCAAAGGACAACTGCTAGGGCTACATCCTTGATTAGCCAAGAGGAGATGGGATCTTTGATTAGCCAAGAGGAGATGGGATCTTGAGAGTTGGTGCCTATTTCCATGGCCTAGTACAAGGTTAATTGGTGACAGATTAATTTCTCCCATGGATTGAAAAAAAATACGGAAGATGGTAAGACTAAGAAAATAACTCTTTGGAAAATATTTCATTATCCTTTCAATTTTACTGACGTGACTACTTGTCAGGTATATGAACAAATATGTTCAGTTTCCTTGAAATGTGGCGTTTAAAAACATTATTGTATTTTCTCAGTATCAGAACACAAATTCCCCTATGGAACATAATGTAATTCTAATGAAAATGATGCATTTCTCTAACTAATTCATGATACTATAAATATCCAAAGCTAATCACCATTATGTTGAGAACCGTTATACAAGTTGATGAATATTAATTACTAATTAGTATTCATCTGGGTTCAGTGTTCACATGGAACATGCATATGAAAGGATAAAGTAAAAATGCATCCTAGAAATGGAATTACTCCTTTATTGCCTAATTTCATCAAACTCTAGCCCCACTATTATTCCTGTATCAGATGCAGATTTTTTTCTTCATTTTATTCTTATCTGAATGATTATATTAAAATGAAAAAGAGTGACATCATTGTTCCTTAAAATGGTAATGTTTGCCAAGGTAATTATTTGTGCCTAAATATTTTCTTCTATGGCTATTTTCACATCTGGAAAAATGTGGTTTTCCTTTCGATGTCTCAACATCACCTAAGTCCTTCTGGTCCAGTTCTAATGGGACCTATAAAAACCTTTCAAGAGAAAAAAAAATACACTACAAAGAATCTCTTACAGGTCTAGAGCACTTTATAGCCTTTAAAGTGTTTCTAAATAATGTCCTCTCAGTTGATTGGATCCTCATTAACGATCCTGGGTCTCCGGAGCCAGCCAGAGAGGGTCTGAGAGCAGCTGTTAGAGCAGGAGTCAAAGTTTTACTAAGAGTGCCTGCTGGGGATTATGCCTCGGGAGGTAGTGCTGAAGACATAGGTTGTGGGATAGTCACTGTGGCTTCCTAAAGCAGCAGCTGTACCAGAAGAAGTTGGGGTGGACTGTTGATATGAGATGCCATAGTCAGAGGGGTTTCTGGAAAGGGAAAACCAGTGCTGGACACAAGGAGGTGTGGGTCATGAAAAAAGAGGCTCAGATTATGATTCTCCACCTCGAGTTTTGTAAGTAGAAGAGTCCTAGGACTGATCTTTGAAGTTGCTTCTGATAGCCATGATAAGAGGTAATTGCTTTGTCTCAAAAGGATGCTCAAAGATGCTAAACTAAGAGTTTACCATGTTATCACTGAGCTATAACTAACGTCAAACACTACTTTGTCCCCTTCTAAAATATCCCTCCTGACATTTGGAGATAATTCTATGGTATGTTTTATCAATTTGCATTTAGGAAATTTAAAGCGAATTTTTTTGAATATTGATTAAAAGCATTCATAGATTCCATTTTTATTCAATTTAATTTTTTTCTAAAGAAAGGATGTGGGCAGAAATAATAGTGGCTAAATGAAGTCTGTAAAGCTATTCTATAATTTAAAAATTATTTTTCATGAATTTTAAAATGTAAGGGTTTCTTCAAATTGTACAGGAAGAATACTAGCATTTTGACTGCCCATCATTACTCAAACAGAATACAGGATTTTTTTTCCAATGTAATATTTGGAGTGCTTGCAGATTTGGTTTCTCTCTCTCTCTCTCTTTCTCTCTCTCTCTCATAAATGTAAATTTAAGAATGACCTTGGATGGCAACCATCTTGGAAACACTATTCAAAACTGTGGTTATATAATACTATAGTAATAGGAAATGAAATGAATTTGGCTTAGAGCTGGATTGGCTTCCCAAATCTACTACCACTTTCTTACACTGTGATTTGGTCATGTCTGAGCCTTCATGTGTCCATTTATTGAGGAGTGTAATAATACTTCCCTGACAGTGTGCTTGGGAGGTTTAAATTATAATGGTTATACAATTCTCAGCCTGGAAGCAGACACATGGATACTGAATAACACATTAGTTTTCTTCAAGCATCATTAGGTCAAAAATCTACATTTTTCTACAAATAACCTATGGGTTATAGTAACAGCTCAAGTTTTCAGAGGTCCCCCACAATTGCATATTTCCTAAGTGACGTCTTAAGACTCATGTTCTCCATCCAGTCCAAGTAAACCCACTTAATGCCTTGACCTCTACCATTTCTAAAATTTAACAAAACCTACTACCACAATGGTTTTCCATTTTCTCCCTGAAAAAAAAAAATAAAAACAAGAATGTTCAAGTTACTAAAGTATTGCTCAGTATTAGCCAACTTCCTGTGAAAATCTTCCCAAAGAAAGCCTAGCAGATTGCAATTACTTAAACTCACTTAGCAACTCTAACACCTTGTTTGTAACTAAAACGTGTACATTTTCTGTTTGTCATCTTCTTAGCTATTTTCACTTAAGGAATGTCCTATTTCATCCCTTAGAAACTAATTTTGGGTCAGGTCCTTTCTAATATGTAATTTTGTATTCCCCATAGCAATTAGTGAATGTACTCCCTAAGATGAGTACTGTATTTAATAAATAGCCTTACTTAAATGACACAGTGCTTTCCAAACTTATCTGAAGAAGATCATCTGTTGTCCAGGCCAAAATGCAAATTCCCAGTCCCCAACCCAACCTGATGGATTTAAATTTTCAGGGAAGAAAGCACCCTAAATGTTTCTTCCCATTAGGGAGGTTTGGGAAACTCAGAGCTGAACTGCTTCCATCAACCCCAAAAGGTCTAGTCAAAGTTACAAGAAGAGGAATAAAAATCTTCTTGTGAGATGCGGAAAGAAAGAAGTGAGAAGGAGTACAGGCTCTGATCAATTTGTGTGTGTTGTGGATGTGGTAGGAAGTTGAGAATATTAATGCTTAATGAACTTTAGTTTCTCTGAGAGATAAGAATGTGCAGCCATCTGCTGAGGGAAAAGGCAGGAAAGCCATCAGGGGATTGAGGAGCATGCTGAAAGTTGGACATATGTAAGGAGAATGGGAGAGGGGATAGGTAAGTATCATGGAAGAGAGTTCAAAGGGATAATTGAGTACTCTTCTGACATAGGAATACGTTGTGGATATTATGATAAATCTATGTTTATATAGTGGCTGTGATGGCTCCAAATAACCTAACTAGGTGGGAAATTTCCTAAAGAAGGCTAACAGCTATGGTAGGCAACCTCTAATATAACCTCCAATGACCTTAGCCTCCTGTTAATCACTCCCTTGTGTAATTATTTTCCCCTTGTTTGTGAGCTGTACTTATTGATTCACTTCTCATGAATACAGTATGGCAGGAGTAATGGGCTATCACTTCTAAAGATTATGTTATAAAAAGACTGTTATGGAAAGCTTTCAACTTGGACCTTTCTCTCTTTTGGATTGTTTACACTAGAGGAAACCAGCTGCCGAAGAATCCCTGTAGAGAGGCCACATGAGGGAGATTGGAAATGGTCCTCTGAGTCCTGCCAGCAGCCACATGAGTGAGCTTAGAAGTGGATCTTTTGACTCCCAGCAACAACGTCTTTGTGGTCATGGAAGTGAGTCTTGAGATGCTGCAGCTCTGGTCAACAGCTTGACTACGACCACATGACAGATCTTGGGCCAGAGTCACCCACCTAAACCACACCTGGATTTCTTACCCATAGAAACTGTGAGATAATAGATGTTGCTGTTACACAGAAGGAGACATGTAAAGGAGTATATAAAGACAGAATTAGGCAAACAAAGAAAGTGGCTAGAAATTGAGCCTTAACAATGTGGAATAATTTTTTGTAATTATAATTCTATTTCATTAATTTTTTAAACATTTACAAGGTCGATTGGAACTATTTTCTATCTTTCATTAAATCCATAATTGAATTTCTTATTTATGAGGCATGTGGTATATCATTATCTTGATTTTTGTCCTTGGGTGTAGCAATTTTGGCTTGATGTGCCTACTGCACTCTCATATTCAGGTACCACTGAAAACAAATTGTCAGAAGTAAAGGCAGAGGATAAAGGAAATAACCTATCTTTGATATGTTCTAAATTTTTAATCCTTTATCTACGACAGGAATACTAAAACAATGTAGCACTTGGTAATGACTGCAATTATATAAATAACATCTTGAAAATATGTAGATTTAAAAATTCTTAATATCCAGACGATCTCAAAATCCTAAGTATCTAACATAGGAATATTTTGCACTTTATATTTTAGCTAACCAGTTAATTAATTTAGCTCAAAACTTGTTTTGTATATGCCGTGATGTTTATAACAATAACAGAGGAATAGACCATATGTTCTATATGTTATGGCCAATAAAATTAATAATTATCCTGGAAATTATTAATTAAATTATAATTAATTATAATTAAGAATTATAAATTATTGATTATTTAATTAATATTAAATAAAGTTAATTGTGAAAGAAAATTCAGGAATGATATGACAGATTTATAGGTATGGCTCTTCAATCTATCACTTACCTGATTTAGGTAATGTGATTCTTAGAACCCTGCCTGAATATTAGTAGATCCTCATTCATTACATCAGAAATACTGATTAGACTGGCTTGAGGAATGAGCACACTTCATAGAATTTTAAATATTTATCCTGTAGCTTTTTACATTACCATAATGCTCTTACTTATGCATGGTATGTGCTCATAAATCTTTGGAAATTATCCTTGACACTTGATTTACAAAATAATGAACACAGACTTCACAGGATATATTATCATAGCACACACACGTGCACACAAACACACTGTTTTGTATTCAAGAACTGTAATTTCTCTTCTACTACAAAATAATACAGGGAAATACTCATTTATATTGGCAAATATGAAAAATGTATGTTTAAAATTAAACTACTAATTGTGTGAGCTACTAGAACTCTGAACAGCAGCAATTTATTTTCTATATAATAATGGCCAAAAAAGGGGCAGCAATTTCTGAAAATTAAAATCTCAGCATTTTGAGCAGTCAGCTAGAACAAGAAGATATAAACTCGTATTTAAAGTATGCTTTGGCTTATCTTTGATAAAGGAGGCAAGCATATACAGTGGAGAAAAGACAGCCTCTTCAATAAGTGGTGCTGGGAAAACTGGACAGGTACATGTAAAAGTATGAAATTAGAACACTCCCTAACACCATACACAAAAATAAACTCAAAATGGATTAAAGACCTAAATGTAAGGCCAGACACTATCAAACTCTTAGAGGAAAACATAGGCAGAACACTCTATGACATAAATCACAGCAAGATCCTTTTTGACCCAGCTCCTAGAGAAATGGAAATAAAAACAAAAATAAACAAATGGGACCTAATGAAACTTAAAAGCTTTTGCACAGCAAAGGAAACCATAAACAAGATCAAAAGACAACCTTCAGAATGGGAGAAAATATTTGCAAATGAAGCAACTGACAAAGGATTAATCTCCAAAACTTACAAGCAGCTCATGCAGCTCAATAACAAAAAAACAAACAACCCAATCCAAAAATGGGCAGAAGACCTAAATAGACATTTCTCCAAAGAAGATATACAGATGGCCAACAGACACATGAAAGAATGCTCAACATCATTAATCATTAGAGAAATGCAAATCAAAACTACAGTGAGGTATCATCTCACACCGGTCAGAATGGCCATCATCAAAAAATCTAGAAACAATAAATGCTGGAGAGGGTGTGGAGAAAAGGGAACCCTCTTGCACTGTTGGTGGGAATGTAAATTGATACAGCCACTATGGAGAACAGTATGGAGGTTCCTTAAAAAACTAAAAATAGAACTACCATACGACCCAGCAATCCCATTACTGGGCATATACCCTGAGAAAAGCATAATTCAAAAAGAGTCATGTACCAAAATGTTCATTGCAGCTCTATTTACAATAGCCAGGACATGGAAGCAACCTAAGTGTCCATCATCGGATGAATGGATAAAGAAGATGTGGCACATATATACAATGGAATATTACTCAGCCATAAAAAGAAACGAAATGGAGGTATTTGTAGTGAGGTGGATGGAGTTAGAGTCTGTCATACAGAGTGAAGTAAGTCAGAAAGAGAAAAACAAATACAATATGCTAACACATATATATAGAATCTAAGGAAGAAAAAAAAAAAAGGTCATGAAGAACCTAGTGGCAAGACGGGAATAAAGACACAGACCTACTAGAGAATGAACTTGAGAATATGGGGAGGGGGAAGGGTAAGATGTGACAGGGTGAGAGAGTGGCATGAACATATATACACTGCCAAATGTAAAATAGATAGCTAGTGGGAAGGAGCCACATAGCACAGGGAGATCAGCTCGGTGCTTTGTGACCACCTAGAGGGGTGGGATAGGGAGGGTGGGAGGGAGGGAGATGCAAGAGGGAAGAGATATGGGAACATATGTATATGTATAACTGATTCACTTTGTTATAAAGCAGAAACTAACACACCATTGTAAAGCAATTATACTCCAATAAAGATGTTAAAAAAAAAAAGATGCTAATAAATTAAGTCTTCAAAATTAAAAAAAAAAAGTATGCTTTGGTTAATCAGTTAGAAGTGGTAAAAATAAAATAGTACCCTTAATCAATTTTCATGAAAATTATTAACAAGTGGGACAAACATTTATTCTAATTACATGACTCTCTCTAGGGGACTGAGCTGGTATATTTGGTTTATCAAATATCTACTTGAAACATATAATTTTAGTTTAAGTTAGACATGCTATACTCAGTTGCATTGCAAAATAGCATACTATTTTGAGTCTTGAACATAGTTTCGAAAGATATTTTATGTTGGAATTACGTCTTTATAGTTACCTTACAACAGCATTTTAGAATTTTAGTTCTTAGCCGATTTAATTCATCAAATAACTTGAACTAGATCAATTGATTCTTGCATCATTTCAGGTTATTTTAGTTTGGAAGATAGCAATCACAGTCATACCCACATGTGTACATACAGGCATACATATGCTATAAACACACAATCCACACATGTACACACACACACACACAAGCATACATACACATGCCACGTATGCCCACACAAAAAGCTGGAGCAGATGCACAAAATCTCAACACAGATTGCTTTGGAGCTCAAGGCCCAACCCAGGGAAACGTACAGCTCTAGGTGATTGTGTCAAACTGGAGAAGCTCAGATCATGCTGGGACTGACTGTATTACTAAGGTTACCATAATGCCAGAACTTAGACTACCCACCCATTCACTGCCACTTAAAGAAATTTAGTAACTATACTGCTCTTCTTTCTTTGAAACAATTCAAGTCCACAGCCCACACCTTGGATAGAAAAGAAAAATATTCAGTCAGTGCTCTAGACTTCCAGATTCTGTAAAATCTCCTCTCAGTAACTCTCTTTATAGCACTAATATCATCTAGATAATTTTAGAGAGTTAGATTACAATATTTTTTTCCTTTACTTTCTACTCAATAATGTTTTGAAATTTGTATTTAATATCAGACATAGCTGAAAAATATTTTTTGCTGATGTTTCTCAGCTGTGTATATTTAGTGTTGACATCCACCCTAAACACAAGTTCTACATTTTCACCCTTTTTCTAGAACTATGTAGAAGTACCATAAGAACGAGTTTCAAAAATGCTAAAACCAAAGATATCGCCCTGTCCCCCTATTCCCTCTTGTCCCCAAACCTGCCTCCACTCCCATCTTACCTATATATGACCATGCTCTGAATGAGAGGCAAAATCTTTGAGTTTTAATAGTCTTTGAATCTGTATTTTCTTCTCCAGCCTCCCTGACAATCTTTGTACATGCCTGTATTATTTATTACCTCAATTATTTTAATCACTCCCTGAGTGGCCTCCTTTCCTTCACATCAGCCCCTTCTGCTTATCCTCCATATTATGAGGTAGAATCATTTACCTTAAATGCAGATCAGAACATATCCCTCTCCTGCTTGGGAAAGTCTTCAGTGATCCATCATTGTTTTCAGAACAAAGTAAAATACGACAAGCAATTTCTTTTGTGGTGTTGTCCCTCTGGCCCCCATAAACATCTTGCCACAAATACAAAGTTTCTATTTCCTGCATGCATTGTGTGATCACAGCCCTGGATTCACACGGTGTTCCTTATCTAGTTAACCACATCCCTCACTCTTGGAAAACTCCAAATCTTTAGGACACAGGAATCATTTCAACACTACTCATTCCTATCGGGCAAGCAGAATTATATGCATTTGTCTTTTAGGTCTTGAGAAGATTTATTTTATAGATCTTGAGACTGTATTGCTTTTTAATTATCTCCAGCTCTGTACTTTTCCTAAAAACAAATAAGTAGTGGCAGAAATTTTTTATTGCACAAAACTGAACCTGCAAAGAGCAGAAATTTCAACACCATTAAGCCTCCTGTGTGCATGTCCGTGCTCTCTTTCTCTCCCTGTCATCTTTCTCTCTTCTATTTCACATCAGAATATTTATTTTCTCTACTGAATAACAAGCTCCTGCACATGGTGAGGAACATGGGAACATGGTCTCACTGTTCTAGATTGAAATACTATCAGTACCCAAGATCCAAAAAGCAAGGATCTAGGTCTATTAGAAAAAAAACTGAAAAAGACTCATATCAGTTTCCTGTGGTGTGTGCTCACCTCTGGACCTGTCACTGTGGCCAGGAAGATTGAGTACTAGGATTGATTGTTGCTGACACACATCATTCCCTGATGTGACCCAAGATTTATGATGTCTTCTGGGCCAATTCCAGGTAGAGAAACTCTGGCCCTCCTGGGCTACCTACCGTCCTACCACGTGACTACTCTGGGGCAAGGGCACTGGGCTCTGTCGCCAGAAAGTGGATTGGGTTGGGAGAGTCCCAGGTCAACAAAAACAAGAGTCATAATTTTCCCCAAACTCTTACTTTCTAAATCAGCCTAATTTAGATTAAGAGAGTCAGAGTAATAGTCCTAAAGCACAACTTAAGTTATGCTCACCACCCACCCTCACTCTTCAATCTTTCCTTAGATAAAATTCACGTCCTTAGAAAGTCATTCAACCTCCCTCTGCAGCAGGTTAGGTTGAAAGAGGTTATGATTATCAGTAACATTTTTTTCTTTGGAAGCCTCCATCTGATTAACCTAAACAAAACAGGAAAAGTATTTGTTACTGAAGAAAGGGAATCCTCAAAGATGATACTGCATTTAACAGGTGCCTTCTCACATACAGAGTTGAGGGGAAAGTCATGAACCCACATTCCTTTCAATACTGTGGAATTTTGCAAATCATCTTTTTGGAGGGAAAAGAGAGTCTGTCACACATCACTAGTGTTTCTGTCTTTTGACAAACTTCTCTTTATATTTCCTTTATTTTATGTAAGATCTTACCTATTAAAGCCTTTAAAGGTGATTAAGGCATCAACACGGTTGACACTTCTCTTTGGAATTTAAAGTGAGAAATACTTATTTTAATACTAGAAATGACCTCATAGCCAACAATTATGTTGTTATATGTATACCCAAGCACCAGGGAAATGATATTTCCAATGGTAAAAGACAACTTTCCTCTAGTAATACCACTTATAAATAGAATAATTGTAGGAAGAACGAACTAGAATTAGACAAAAAAGATTTGTAAAAGGAGAGCATATAAAGGCTTTATCCAAAGATCTGAAGAGCTTACACTAAATGTATAATTATTCACTATCCAGTGGTTCCTGAAAGGACCGCTGTAGTTGGCTAAGGGAAAGGGAACATTAAAATAGGGGTGAAATCTCAATTATAAGTAATAGAGTTGCAATTTTTCTATTTAAAAGCATTAGGATAACTCTATGTTAGTTGACAGATTCAGAAAGGCAGCAATGACTTGAGGTTAAGAGTCCTCACAGTAAGATATATCTGGTTTTAAACTCCTGATTTTAACCTAAAACCCTCTCTCTGCTTTGCTAATCATAGTCAAGGGAACTGTTGCCCAGTGACACTACCCTCTAGCTATTGAAGAATTCTCATTACATTACATTCCCATCTTTCTAGGATCAGTTGCTTGATAGGGCTTGGCTTTCCCCAAAGAACTGTAGCAGATCAACCAGACAGTTGTCATGTCAAATGAGGACATGTTCCCCACATTGTTTGAAGGTTAGTTTCAGCTTCCCTTGATATTTGCTTCCACTCTACCGTACAGTCAATAACCTAATATCTTTACTTCAATCTAAACAGTGCTATCAGAGTTGGTGTATCAGATAGCTAACACTTTTTATTTAAGGGCCATAGTGTGATGTGATTCTCAGTGTCCCCATCATTAGACGAAAACACTGCTTTCCCATCCCTCATGTAACAAGCCTTGTTTTGTTAATTGCTCCATAGAGGAGGAACAGTGCTTTTTCTAATAGGCAAAACATTTTACTTGTATGGCTCCACTCCCTCCTCCCTGCGTGTGTGTGTGTGTGTGTGTGTGTGTGTGACACCACAGTTGCCTGTGTCAAGGTGCGGTCTAGTCTGTTCTCTCCAAACTGGGTTAACCTTATTGGAACGGGCTCTTCCTATGTGGGAATATCTTGGATCTTTTTTGGTGGAGTGGAGGGTGGAATATGTAAGCCACATTTCCCAATATAGCTCATATCAGCAATAATTTAACATTTTTATCTTTATGTGATAAACTTTTGTGTCTTCAGAACTCAGACACAGAACAAACGGGTTTTACTTAGTAGGTTCTCTAAGATCAAGGTTTGGGACATTGGCTGGAAACTCTGAGAAAAATGATACAAAGGAGAATTTGAGGGCTAAGTAACTGGTATCACCAGCAGGTGTGGCTTTATGCATTAGTTTCAGTAAGATTAGCACTGAGTGGTTTAAACTTAGCAATTTTCAGGGGCTCTGTTGTCCCAGGTGGCTGAATTTTATATTGGTGGAGATGATTTCTTTTTCTGTAACCTGGACAAATATGTAAGAATTAGACTCTGTTAAATACGATTTCTGTGGAATTTTGAACTTGGCAGAGCCCTGCAGGTTTGACAGTGTTAATCACAAGCTACTGGTTGTTTGTATCCAATATGGGGCTCAGCAGGTACAGGCCATGGACATAAGACTCCACAAGCCTGAGAAGCAGGGCTCTTTATGTGCAGTCTCTGTACCTTGATCTTGACTTCTTTAGGCATCTGTGCCACAGGCATAGTAGCTGCAAGGATTGTTAGCAAAGAAAATCTTTTAGTCCTAGGGAAAGCTCACTTTGCAAAAGGTAGAGTCACAGTTATTGCTTCTATTGGTCTTTTCAGCCAGGTATGCAGGTCAGGAGACTGGAGCCTGGAACAGCAAAGGTGCCTGAAATCTATAAGTGCATTAGAGGCTGAGGCTTAAATTGTTATTATCAGATAGAGATAAGCAATGCTGGATGAGCTGCTCTAAATTCTGCCCTTCTTTCATGTTGTTTTTAATTACCTCCAGGGGCAAGGAAAAGAACTGCAGTTTCTCCATAGGGTCCTAAGGGCAATACTGAACCAGACAGCCTCAAATTTGTTAATTACACTCAGAACTTATTATGCTTTTAGATTTAAGGGACTGAAAATTAAGGCTTGTATCCTCATAAGGGTGGTAATTTGTATTAATATATAAATTAGAAAAAATGGGTGTCCTTATTAATAAAAAATATATAGCATCTGCTTGAAATGAAGCAGAGAAATAATATAGGCAAAATGTTACAAGGAAGTGACACACCAAGATGGTGAATAGGAAGTCCTGGACTTTCCTTCCCCTCATGACATGGATTCAACAGCAACACATATATCAGTTCTTTTTCTGAGAAATTAAGAAACTAGTTAAGAGGCTCCTGCACCACAGGTGAGTGAAAAACTAGCAACATCAAAACCAGTAGGAAAAGCAGAAACAACCTCTCACCAAGATCTCCACCCTGAGAACAGTGCCCTATAATTGGAAGGGGGCCTCCAGCTCCCCGATTCTTCCTGAGAAGCGAGTGAGGTGGACTGCATATCTAACACCCCTCCTTCTCTGGGTGCTACCTGAGGGACTGACTTCTCTCTCTCCTTCTTGGAAAGCTGATGGGACTTGATATTATGCTAGTCCCTCAGAGGCTACGAGAGCAAAACAGAAGTCAGAACTAGCATGCAGGCACTCACTCACGACTGCTCTTCTCTCTGGCTCAAGGCAGAGTAGGTGGTGATACACCCCAGCTCCCTGCTTCCCTTTGAGGAGCAAATGCATTGGGCTGCCCATATAATTTTCCAACATTTCCAGGTGCTACCAGAGAAACTGGCTTCTATCTCATTTGTCTCAGAGATCTGACAGGGCTCAACTTATACTAGCCCCCTGGAGGCTACAGAGAGTAAAGCCATGGCTTGAACTAGCGGGTGGGCACTTGCCTCAGTTCCTTTCCTTGGCTTAACACAGAATGAGTGGGTAATAAATCTCAGCTCCCAAATTCTCCTTGAGGAGGGAAAAAATTGAACTGCACAGCCAGAGTTTCAACTTCTCCAGGAGCCACTCAAAAGACTGGCTTCTCTCTTGTCTATCTCAGAGTGCTGTTGGGGCCTGGCACATCCAGATACCTGGGTGCAGCAAAGAATAAAGATGGCAGTATGGACTTGTACCAAGTTTTGAGAGGCCCACAAAAGTTCAGGTCAGCTTGAAGATGAAAGATTTTTCCTGCACAAGGTCAATCTGGGAAGATTGGGACAGGTGACAGGGTTTGGTTTGGTTTTGTTTGTTTTGTTTTGTTTTTTTTAATGTATAGATACTAACCCAGGTCAAAGAAAATGAAGAAACAAGGAAACATGATCTCAAGGAAGAAAATACATATAACTCCAGAAATCTACTCTAGTGAAATACAGTTATATAATTGACCTGACAGAGAATTCAAACATGATAAAAATGCTCAGTGAGCAACTTCAACAAAATGATAGAAAATTTTGAAAAGAACCAAACAGAAATGCTAGAGCTGAATAATACAACAAGTGAACTTAAAAATTCAATAGAGGGGTTTGATAGCAGACTAGAAGACACAGAAGAGAGAATCATCAAACTTGAAGATAGATCATTTAAAATTATCCAGTCTAAGGAACATAAAGAAAAAAGATCAATGATGGCTTAAGAGATTTATGGGACAAAATCAAGTAGATGATATGCATTATGAGAATCCGAGAAAAAGAGGAGAGAGAAAGAGACTATAAATATTATTCAAAGAAATAATGGTTGAAAACTTTCCAAATCTAGAAAAGAAAATCAGATCCAGGAAGCTTAAAGGATTCCAAATAAGTTGAATCCAAAGAAATTCACACCAAGGCACATTATAATCAAATTGTCAAATGTCAAAGACAGAGAATTTTGAAAGCAGCAAGAAAAAAGTGTCTTGCCATGTACAAGGCAACCCTATAACACTATCGGTGGCTTTTTCTGCAGAAACTTTCCAGCACAGAAGGTAGTGGAATGATATATTCAATATTCTGGAAAAGAAAACAAACAAACTGCCAACCAAAAATACTATGCCTTACAAAACTGTCCTTCAAAAATGAAAGAGAGATAAAGACTTTCTCAGACAAACAAAAGCTGAATGACCTCTACCAGACTTGCATTACAAGAAATGCCAAAGGGAGTTCTTCAACTTGAAATAAAGACACTAAACAGCAACACAATAACATAGAAAGTATAGAATTCATTGGTAAGGATAAGTATATTGATAAATATAGAATAACATATTAGTGTAATAGTGCTGGGTAAATCACTTTTAATTCTAGTATAAAAGTTTTTAAAGGTATTAAAACAACTATAAAATACATTATATAGAGATGTAAAGTGTGATATCAATAACATAAAGTGTTGGAAGGGAGTAAAAGTGTAGAGATCTTCTATGCAATAGAAGTTAAGTTGCTATCAGCTTAAAACAGACTGTTATAATTATGGTATTTTACATAAGCCCCATTGTATCTACAAAGAAAATAGTATTGCTGTTATACAAAAGAAATACTAAAAGGAATCAAAGCATATCAATACAAACAAACAAAATATAAAGGAAGACAGCAAGAGAGGAAAAAGGAACAAAAGAACAACCAAAGAGAAAACAATTAACGAAATGTCTATAGTAAGTCCTTTCCTATAATAATAACTTAAAATAAAAAATGGATGAAACTCCCTAATCAAAAGACAGAGAATAGCTGAATAGATAAAAACAAAAACAAAAACAAGATCCAACTCCATGCTGTCTATAAGAGACTCAGTTTAGATTTAAGGACACACATAGGCTGAAAGTAAGAAGACGGAAAAAGATATTCCATGCAAATGGTAACCAAAAGAGAGTAGGGATGGCTATATATATAGCGACAGAATAGACTTTAAGTCAAAAATTTTCACAAGACACAAAGAAGGACATTAGATAATGATAAAAGGGTCAACTCACCAGGAAGAAACATTAATTATTAACATAGACAAACCCACCATCAGTGCACCTAAATATATACAGCAAATATTAACAGAACTGAAGGGAGAAATAATAATACAATAATAGTAGGAGACTTGAATAGCCCAATCTCAATAATAGATAGAACAAGTGAACAGAAAATCAATAAAGAAACAGTGGACTTGAACAACATTATAGATGGATCTATCAGACATATATAGAACGTTCAACCAAATAGTAGTAAAAAATGCATTCTTCTCAAGCACACACACACAAAAACATTCCCTGGGATAAATCACATGTTAGTTCTAATACAGGTTTTAACAAATTTAAGAACATCGAAATCATACCAAGGATCTTCTCTAATCACAATGGAATGAAACTGGAAATCAATAGCAGAAGGAAAACTAGAAAATTCACCAATAGGTGGAAATTAAACAACACCTTGAACAATCAGTGGATCAATGAAGTGGTCAAATGAGAAGTTAAAAAATATCTTGAGACAAGTGAAAACATAACATACAAGAATTTATGAGTTTCAGGAAAAGCAGTACTAAGAAGGAAGTTAACAGCAATAAGTGCCTACATTAAGAAACAAGAAAGATCTCAAATAAACAACTTAACTTTATGTCTCAAAGAACTAGCAAAGCAAGGTAAACCAAATACAGTTACAAGAAGGAAGGAAGTAATAAGGAAGGAGCAAAAATAAATAAAGTAGAAAATCGAAAAAAACAATAGAAAAAAGTCAATGAAACTGAGTTTTTGAAAAGGTAAACAAAATTAACATCTTTTAGCTATAATAATTAAGAAAAAAGAGAAGATTCAAATTAATAAAATCAAAAAGAAAAGAGATGTTACACTGATGCCACAGAAATAAAATGCCAAAATGGAATAACCTAGAAAAAGTGAATAAATTCCTAGACACACTGAACCTACCAATACTGAATCATGAATAAATAGAAAGTCTTAATAGACCTATAACTAATATGGTGATTGAATTAATAATCAAAAACATCCCCAAACAAAGAAAAGCCCAGGACCAGATGGCGTCACTGGTAAATTCTACCAAACATTTAAAGAAGAATTAAGGCCAATCTTTCTCAAACTCTTTTAAAAATTCAAAGGAGATAACATTTTATGAGGCCAGCATTACTTTGATACAAAAGCCAGACAAAGACATGCCAAGAAAAGAAAACTACAGGCCAATATCCTTGAAGAATATAGATGCAAAAGTCCTCAACAAAATACTAGCAAATGGAATTCAACAGCACATTAAAAGGGTCATACACCATGGCCAAGTGAAATTTATCATTGGGATGCAAGGATGATGCAACATATGCAAATAAATTAGTGTGATACACCGTATTAACAGAATGAAGGATAAGAAACACGTGATCATTTCAATCGATACAGAAAAAGCATTTGATAAAATTCAATATCCTTTTAGGATAAAAACTCTTAACTAGGAAGAGAGGGAAGTAATAAAATCCATCTGTGAAAAGTCCACAACTAAAATCAAACTCAACAGGAAAAAACAAAAATCTTTTCCATGAAGACCAGGAACAAGACAAGAATGTTCACTCTCACCACTTCTATTCAATATATTAATGGAATCTTAGCCATAACAATTTGGCAAGAAAACGAAACGAAAGTCATCCAAATCAGAAAGGAAGAAATAAAATTGTCCCTGTTTATAGATGACATGATGTTAAATATATAAAACCTTATTCCAACAAAAAACTGTTAGAATTGATAAATGAATTCAGTAAAGTTGCTGGATACAAAGTCAACATGCAAAAATTAGCTGTGTTTATATATCTTACTTATGAACTATCTGAAAAAGAAATTGGGGGAATAATTCCTCTTATAATAGCAGCAAAAAGAATAAAATAATAGTTAAGAGTAAACTTAACAAAGGAACTTCACTTTCAATGCAGTAAAGAAGATACAAATTAATGAATAGATAACCTGAGTTCATGGATTAGAAGACTTAATATTTTTAAAATATCCATACTACCCAAAGTGACCTACAGGTTCCATGCCATTCCTATAAAAATTCAGAAGTCCTTTTTTACAGAAATAGAAAAATCCTCAAATTTACATAAAATCATTAAAGACTCCAAATAGCCAAAACAATCTTGAAAAAGAACAAAAAAGCTGGCTCATCACCCTTCTTGATTTCAATATATTTACAAAGATACCATAATTAAAACAGTATTATATATATAAAACTCTAAAAACTCCACACAAAAACTACTAGAACTAATAAACAAATCCAGCAAGGTTGCAGGATCATGATTACCATACAGAAATTGGTTGGATTTCTTTCCACTAACAATGAAATATCAGAGAGGGAATGTAAAACTACAATACTTTTACAATCGCACCAAAAAAAAAAATAATACTTTGGAATAAACCTGACAAAGGAGGTGAAAGACTTATATGCTGAGAATTATAAAACATTAATAAAGGAAATTGAAGATGATTCAAAGAAATGGAAATATATCCCATGCTCTTGGATTGGAAGAATAACTATTGTTAAAATGGCCATACTACCCAAAGCAATCTGCAGATTTAATTCAATTCTTATCAAATTACCCATGACATTTCTCACAGAACTAGAACAAATAATCTTAAAATTTATATGGAACCATAAAAGACCCAGAATTGCCAAAGCAATCCTGAGGAGAAAGAATAAAGCATGAGGCATAACCCTCCAATACTTCAGACAATACTACAAAGCTGCAGTAATCAAAACAGTGTGGTATTGGCACAAAAACAGGCATGTGGATCAATGGAACAGAATAGAGAGCCCAGAAATAAACCCACACACCTATGCTCAATTAATCTTTGACAAAAGAGGCAAGAATATACAATGGGGAAAAGGCAGTCTCTTCAGCAAGGGATTTTGGGAAAGTTGGACGGCTGCATGTAAATCAATGAAGTTAGAACACACCCTCACACCATACACAAAAATAAACTCAAAATGGCTTAAAGACTTAAACATAAGACATGACACCATAAAACTCCTAGAAGAAAACATAGGCAAAACATTCTCTGACATAAATCCCATAAATGTTTTCTTAGGTCAGTCTCCCTAGGCAATAGAAATAAAAGCAAAAATAAACAGATGGGACCTAATCAAACTTACAAGCTTTTGCACAGCAAAGGAAACCATAAACAAAATGAAAAGACAACCTATGGAATGAGAGAAAATACTTGCAAATGATGCAACCAACAGGGCTTAATTTCCAAAATATACAAACAGTTCATACAACTCAACAATAAAAAAGCAAACAACCCAATCAAAATATGGGCAGAAGACCTAAATCGACATTTCTCCAAAGAAGACATCCAGCTGGCCAACAGGCACATGAAAAGATGCTCAACATCACTAATTATTAGAAAAATGCAAATCAAAACTACAATGAGGTATCACCTCACACTGCTCAGAGTAGCCATCATCAGGAAGTCTACAAATAGTAAATGCTAGAGAGGGTGTGGAGAAAAGGGAACCCTCCTACATTATTGGTGGGAATGTAAGTTGGTGCAGCCACTATGGAAAACAGTATGGAGGTTCCTCAAAAAACTAAAAATAGAGTTGCCATATGATCCAGCAATCCCACTCCTGGACGAAACTATAATTCAAAAAGACAAATGCAACCCTGTATTCACAGCAGCACTATTCAAAATAGCCAAGACATGGAAACAACTTAAATGTCCATTGACAGATGAATGCATAAAGAAGATGTGGTACATATATACAATGGAATACTACTCAGACATAAAAAAGAACTAAATAATGCCATTTGCAGCAACATGGAGGGAACTAGAGATTATCATACTAAGTGAAGTAAGAAAGAGAAAGACAAACACCATATCACTTATATGTAGAATCTAAAATATGACATAAATGAACCTTTATGAAACAGAAATAGACTCAGAGACATAGAGAACAGACTTGTGGTCACCAAGCGGAGAGGGGTGGAAGAGGGATGGAGTGGGAGTTTGGGGTTAGTAGATGCAAACTATTATATGTAGAATGGATGAACAACAAGGTCCTACTGTACAGCACAGGGAACTAAATTCAATAAATATTCTGTGATAGACCATAATGGAAAAGAATATAATAAAAAAAAATGTATATATATATATGTATAACTGAATCACTTTGCTGTACAGCAGAAATTAACACATTGTAAATCAACTATGTATTTCATTAAAAATCATTTAAAAAATAATGTAAACAGTATTGCACTTTTATAAAGACAAACATAGGCTATTCAAACAAAATAGAAAGCCCTGAAATAAATCCATGAATATAAGGTCAACTGATCTTTAACAAGGGTGCCAAGAATAAAGTGGGGAAAGGATAGTCTCTTCAAGAATGGAAAAACTGGATATCTGTATGCAAAAGATTGTAATTGGACATCATACACAAAAGTCAATTCAAAATGGATTAAAGATATAAACATAGCGCCGAAACTGTAAAACTCTTAGAAGAAAACGTAGGAGAAAGTTTTCATGATATTGGTCTTGGCCATGATTTCGTGGTTATGGCACGCAGAGCACAAGAAATAAAAGGAAAAATAGATAAGCTGAGCTACATTAAATTAAAACACTTCTACATGACAAAGGGTATAATCAATAAAGTGAAAAGGCAACCTATGGAATTGAAATAAAAACTTGCAAACTCATTGGGTTAATATCCAAAGTATATAAAGAACTCCTATAATTCAATATCAAAAAATCCCCAAAATAACCCAATTAAAAAATGGGCAAAGGACTTAGACATTTCTCCAGAGAAGATATGCAAATAGGCAACAGATACATAAAAAGATGCTCAAGGTCACTAATCATTAGGGAAATGCAAATCAAAATCACAAAGAGATAACACCTCACATTTGTTGGTGTGGTTAATATCACTAAAAACAAAAGACAACAAATGTTGGTGAGGATGTAGAGAGATTGAATCACTTGTACACTGTTGGTAAGAATGCAAAATGGCACAGCTGCTACTGAAAACAGTATGAGTTCCTCAAAAAGTTAAAAACAGAACTACCATATGAGCAATCCCACTTCAGGTGATTTACCTTAAAACAATGAAATCAGAATTTCAAAGATATATTAGCACCCCTATGTTCATTGCAGCACTACTCACAATAGCGAAAATGTGGAAACAACCTAAATATCCACTGATGGAAAATGGACTTTTAAAACATGGTATACATTTGATAATGTGTAATTTCAAGTTTCTAACACATCTGGGACCCCTAAGTCTCTCAGTGCTTAAATGTTAAGCTTATAGAATCTTAGAATTATAAAGTTGAAAGATTCTTTACAAAAAAAGAAAAAAAGAAAAAATGTGGTATACAAATACAATGGAATATTATTCAGCCTTAAAAATGAAGGATATCCTGCAATAAGAAACAGCCTGTATGAACCTGGAGGACATAACGCAAGTGAAATAAGCCAGCCACATATGGACAAATATTGCATGATTCCACTTACGTGAGTCATATAGTCAAGCTCACAAAAGTAAAAAACAGGATTGTGTTTACTCAGGGCTGGTGGGAGGAGAAAATGAAGAGTTTGCTAATCAACGGGTACAAAATTTCAGTTATGCAAGTTCAATAAGTTCTAGAGATCTGATGTACAACATTGTGCCTAAAGATAACAATACTGTATTATATAATTAAAAATATGTTAAGTGGGTAGGTCTCATGTTAACTGTTCTTACCACAATATATTTCTTTTAAAAGCCAAATAAAAGTTAAAATGTTGCAAATGCAAAAGTTAAGATGACAATTTAAAAGGCATGTGTCTGTAGGAATCAGTTCTGCACAGAGAATCAAGGAAAAGCTGGAGTGTTTGGGAAAATATGTTTCATCATTACCATTAAAACAGGAGCAATAAAAGAATGCGAGTACAATAAAGGAAGACAGTCTGACTAAGCTGGAAGAAGAGAGGTTTCTTTAGGAAAAATGTTGACTTTATAGAGAACAGACAAGAGTGAGATGAAGTGGAAAATAAGAACTTGAATATATATATACACAGAAAGCAAAAAAGTTGCCAGATTTCTGTGTCTATTTTGAATTGATTTAGGACTGCCTGGATGAAGAGTATTATAATTTATTGCACAGCCCTACCCTCTCACATCTAAGCCTTTATTTCAGCCAAAAGTTATTATTACAAATGTAGACACCCTCCTATTTTCTATACAAAATCCATGGCATCAAATTCAAAGCCTCTCCAAACTGGATCTAGCCTGTCCTCCTAATCATATCTCATTTGTTCAGACATTCGTTTTTTAATAGCATTTACTTGGAACTTACCAGTTGCCAGGCACTTTGCTAGTGCATGGAAGACAGTGTTAACAAGACACATGTGGTCTCCTGCGACATAGATTTATTATCTTGATGGAGAGACAAATACTGTAGATAATTTCCAAAGCTGGTTTTCGGTTGGAATTTCAATAAGAGTAAAGGAGACATACAACTATTCCAAGGTCATATAACAAAGGTACTTAACTAAGTCTTCTCTGTCAAATAAGTGTACCTGATACCAACGAGGGTTCTTGGCCTTCCCTAATCAATAGAAATTGACTCGAGGCCAGACAAGAAATTCAGGCAAGGCTTTATTGGGTCTCCTATGCTGGCTGCAGGAGGGAGCGAGAAAGAGTAACAGGCTCCCTTGCTCACTCCCCGAGGGGGGCGAGCTGGTTCCTTATACAGAGTGAGGGTACGGGCGGGTCCAGGGGTCAGGCTGGAGGGGTGGCTTAGGTGTTTTTGTCCACCCCTTTGTGGTGATGAGTGCAGGGGGCATGCGCAGTACCCTGCTTTTTCTCCTGACACCCAATTTTTGCTCCCAGCTCTTCAGAAACGGCAGTTGGGTTGTTTTTTTTTTTTTTTTTTTCTTTTTGTATCTTTTGGTCCGAATTTGCCCACACTGTGCATGCACACAGTTATTTTTAGTCCCATATAGTTTCTTTGTATTTTGTAGCTTGAGGAGAGGTATGTCCAGGTACAAATTTTGCAGCACTGCAGCAAAGGTCCCAGGTCTCAGGCCTGTCTCATGCCCTAAGGAAATGGTGGTTAGGCCTAGCTCTAAATTTGAGTAGGCAATAGCTGGAAGGTAGAGAGATGGAAGCATTGGAGGTAGAGGGAGAGAGGTCTTTCCAAGCAAAAGGGAAAAGCACGTAAGAAGATCATAAGGTAGTCGGGAGCAGACATAGTCCACTTGCGGATATAAAATGTGCTTAATGTTGTGCAGTTAGAGCTCAAGAGAATCCTCAAGGATTAGCAAGTCAGGACTAAAGTGACCAAGAAGAAGTTGGGTCATTACAGCTATGTCAAGGTGGCTGAAAAGTAGAGATTAGTTATGAGATCATGAGGGTTCTGTACCAGAGGAAGTCAATACGTGAAGTGGCTGAGAGCAGGTTGCTACTGCTCCTAATGTAAGTGGAAATAAGAGATGAGGCTGGACGTTTCCACAGGGGACTGATCATGTAGGTGTGAGGGTATCATAAGACTTATGGTCTTCACTGAGAGCAACTGGAAACCACTGACGTTTTCTAAGGTGGGGAAAGAGAGGATCACACTTGCATTTTAATTTATTTTATTTTATTTTTATTGAAGTATAGTTGACTTAAAATATTATATTAGTTTCAGGTGTGCAACATAGTGATTTGCTATTTTCAAACATTACAAAACGATCACCACTATGAGTCTAGTTACCATCTGTCACCGTACAGTTTTTACACTATTATTGACTATATTCCCTATGCTGTACATTATATCCCTCAACTTATGTATTTTATAACTGGAAGTTTGTACCTCTTAATCCCTTTCACCTACTCTATCTGTCCCCTCACATTCCTCCCCTCTGGCATACTTGCATTTTTAAAAAGATCAGCCAGCATGTCTATAAAGTGAAGAATGGTGGCCAAAGACATGCATGGACAAAGAGCGAGCAGGTAGAGACTGTTGCTCTCATTCACAATTCCCTGAATGTGCCTTAAGACTTCTCATCACTACATCACTGCTCACTCTTTCTTCCTTTTGAAATATGTTGCCTCCTTTTCCTATCTCAACATATCAAAATTCCATATGTCCTGCACTGCCCAACCGAAATTCTTCTCCTTCATAAACCTAACCATCAATTAAACTCAAGATGGTTCTGAAAGATCATCTTATCCTCCAGGAATTAATTCCTCTTACTCTCGATTGACCCATTTATACTTGGAACATTTTTGCACCACTTTGTCATACTTCAGTTTACCTTTATTCTGTGTTAGCTGCAAGGATTTTTCTCATCCTCAATATTTACGAGGACATATATCATATCTATCTCTGTGTATCCTTCTAGCATCTAGGATATTGACTTACAAGCAGCAGATGGTAATTTTTTAAAAAAAAATTAGCCATCTATCACACAGAGATTCTTAATGCATGATTCTGAAGGCTGTTAACAGAGACATCCAGATGGGGGGTTCAGGAGAAAACCCAACTGCTTTCCGCATAGATTGTTTCATTACTCTCTTGCTGGGCTGCCAATATCACCTGATCGACATGTTAAGACCTGCTTTTTAGAGATTTCTTCAATTAGTATTTGACTCTCTGATTGAGAAATAAATGCAACCTTTTAAATGTTTTACTTCCAGAGTTAATAAATGCTACTTGTGTGGTGGACAGATGTGATTAATAAAATCCATTAGAAAGAAAGAATATAGATAATCATTTTGTGAGATGGAAAATGCTAATTGCTAGAGACAATCAACGAGAATTGCTGTGCTTGGATGGGCAGCGCCAAACTATGTAATTGCTTAGTGCTCTCCCTTTGTGTTTTTACAGGAGTGACAACCAGTGATTTCTTGTTAGTTCATAGTTTCATTTGTACCATACACCTGCTGCTTTTGAATATAATAATTAAATTGTTTAATTCACAATTCTGTACCTTCTTTAAAACCATCATAACTCTGCTTAGTTAAAAAGAATAAAAATGATAGCTTGCAAAGTATCTGTTTTGGGTTGTGCTATT
The DNA here is from genome assembly GCF_009873245.2 of Balaenoptera musculus. Taxonomy (NCBI): domain Eukaryota; kingdom Metazoa; phylum Chordata; class Mammalia; order Artiodactyla; family Balaenopteridae; genus Balaenoptera; species Balaenoptera musculus. Next base: position 78,545,918 of record NC_045789.1, on the reverse strand, counting down.
TAGTTACTGAGATAAATCTCTTAACTACCACATGTAAAAAACCATCTTACTTCTCTTAACTACTTCTTTGAAGGGCAGCCTCCTTAGGTACTTGTGTTTTTTTCTCCAACTTATTTTATCTGACACCAAACATAGGTTTCACATTTCCAAGTAAAGTATAACATCTCTCAAGGTTTGCTGGCATGTTTCCAATCCTGTGGGTGTCTCCCAGGCAACAGAACTTTAGGGGGACTAAACATAGTCTATGAAAAACAGATGGAAATTAAGATGTTGATCAAATGAACAGTGAAAGTGGAAACTAGAAAAATGACAGGCCTTACATAGATGCTGTCACCTAATGCTATTGCAAGAGGCAAGTAGTGAAAATTGACTGCTGATATACCAGCCTGTACGTAATAGGCAGAGCCAGAAGTAGGCTGCGGGGTTGACTGCCTTGACTGATGTGCAGGCAGAATAACTTCCCTAACCCCCCAAACATGGCCACATCCTAACTCCCAGAATCTATGAATATGTTAGGTGACATGAACAAGGGGAATTAAGGTTGCTAATTAGCTGATTTTAAAATAAGATTATCCTGGATTACCTAGGTTGGCCCAGGGTAGTCACAAGGACCCTTAAAAGTGGAAAAAGGAGGTGTAAAGTCAGATAGAGCTGTGACTACAGACAGACAGACAGAGAGAAATGCAACATTGCTGGCTTTGAAGATGGGGGAAGGGATCCAAGAGCTAAGGAAGGCTGGTGGCCTCTTCGAAAGAAGTAAGGAAATGAGTTCTGCCGTAGAATCTCCAGAAAGCAATGCAGCCTTGCCAGCACCTTAATTTTAGCCCAGCGAGACCCAGTTTGGGTTTCTGACCTCCAGCAGTGTAAGGTAATAAATTCATGTTGTTTCGAGCCACGAAGTTTGTGGTAATCTGTTACAGCCACAATAGGGAAATAATACAACAAGCATTGTCTGTCTTTTCTTCACTGTTACAGGGCTTGGAGCCTCAGGGGATCCTCAGAATTAAAATAAGCAGTAAAAGATGGGTCACTATACATGTGCAGAAGAGATGGGAAAATGGAACTATACGAAGAAGCCCAGTAGTTTTTAGACCTGGGGGATCCAATATATACAGTGGATTGGGCCGACACAAAAATATGGGACAGGAGTACTCCCTGACATAGGGATTTTTATAGAATCAAACCATCTCCTCTTCACAATCTTCTCCCCAAGTATCTTCCTGAGGTATCAAGATGGAAGGCTAGTACATATATGTGAGTGTCTGAGACCAAAAGACATTTCTCATGACCCACACCTCCCAGCCATCCCCTTTCTATATATCAGGCACTGCCACTGGCTGGGGAACTGCTGATATTCTTATCCTGAAAACTGAGGCAGGTTGCTATGGTACAAAATGGAAAATGAGGCTCTCAAGGAGCATAGCCTGAAATTGTGAACCATGAAATGGATCTGGAAGAAAAGTGGAGGCCGGAGTCAGTAGGCCACATTATTGACAAACTCCATAATCTCAAATATCCCCAGGTAGGGTTCCCTGTCTTCTGGCTTTGACAAACTGTCCCTGTGTGCTAGGGCAAAGCCAGACTACACATCTCACGCAAAGTTTCTCCCTTAAGATTCATTGTTTCTGGAGGTTCTTCCAGGTGCTCTATGGTTCTTCCAGATACTGGCCATTGGTTAAAAAATGGATGTGGAAACTAAAGTTGAAGAACACATTTCATTTGGAGGAACATCATGCATTGTTATAGGCAAGTCCTGCATATGAAGATAATAGTGGATCAGGTATGCTGTGGTAAGAGGTGTAATAGTAGTAATTTTCTATCATGAAAATAACGTAATTTCATTAGGCTATGGTCAGGGGGACATGTAGACTTGGTCCTGGAGAAAGGGAGGACCTGAATATAAAAGATGTAGATTACAACCATCTAAAATTAGAATACAAACAAGTGCCTGAAGTTGGATATCTCAGTGTTTGCAAGTCTAAGGATAAAACAGAACATGTTCAAAAACACACACACACCCAAACACACACACACACACAAAGAGGTATCTTGAGGAAAAGAATATAGAATGACATTGCATGTAACACTGTCATGGATTATGTTCACACCAACCATGGGTGTAACTATGAGAAATGGTAAAACCAGGGATTTGGGCTATAAAAGACCTTTGGGTCACCAAGTTTGTGTACAAGATCTAGGTTTATGCACTGGACTAATAAAATTTTATTTATATAGCATTCAATGTTTTGAATAGAGAAAAAGAGGCAGCCAAGATGTGAATGCAAGAAGCCTAATACAAGGGTTTAAAATGAGGGTTGTGTTGTTATTTAGTTCTTTTTTTTATCATTAGCTACTCATATCTAGAGACTAAGGGAGAGTTTAATTGAATGTTGTGTTGCCCATCTCCCCTCCAAATCTCAAAATTCCCAGGAGAACAATACATCTAAGATACATAAAGAGTGAGAAGCAAATCCACCCCTCCCTTATTACTAGCTGAGCCTCCTATAGTATTTCCCATAGTAGAACTCCGGTAAAGCTTGATCTGAAATCTCAATTCAATTTGGAGGCCTCAGCCAAGTGTTAAATCACAGAATCTTACCATTCTTTGATCAGCCACATGGTATACAAACACAGAGCAATGAAGCTTAGTCTAAAACAGAGTGTGATCAGGCTCTGAAGAGGCCCTGACTCTAGTTCAGCTTAGATTTCAGTACATGGAAGACAGGATAAGGAAAAGAAGGGAGATATGAGCACAGGACATTTTAGCAAAATAGTTCCATGCACTTATAAAATAGAGTCTAAATTTTATCTTGCCACTTAACCATGTTAATATTTCCCACCCTTGTGAAGAAGCACAGAAGAAAATGGGCAGTAAAAAGGAGCAGAGAAGCTTTCTTTCATAACTCACGGTAGCAAATGTGGAATGCTTGGTTGTGAGTTGTCCTGGCAGTGGACAATACTCAAAGTGTATTAGGTAGGAGAGCCCTAGTGGCTATAATAAATACTCCCCCCAAATTTCAGTGTTTTAAAGGTGGGATTTTATTTCTTCCTCACATAACACTCCACATGGAAAATCAAAGACCCAAGTTCCTCCCATCTTGTGGATCATCTCCTAGCCATGGGGTCATCTGCTTCCAGCTGGCAGAAGAAAAAGAGAGTGGAGAAGGCATGCTTACTCCTTAAACACTTTGGCCTTGAAGTGACTGCATGTCAGTTTCCACCTTCCATTGATTAAAACTTGGCCACATCTGGATGGACGTGTGACCAGAATACACTGTCCCTGCCTGGGCAGCCACCTCCCAGTGACAATTTTACATTATGGTAGGGGAAACACAAAGCTCTGGTTTCAACAGCCAGCCAACTACCACACACACCTTTTGCAACTCACCAAGCAACTCATGGGGAAATTTTTTGTCTGAGAAATTTCCTCCTTGGTGTCTGCAAACTATGGCTAAATCCACTATATCATTCTGATCCCTAGTGCCACCTTTAGCTACTTTCTTTAATTCACTATTTGCTTAAATAAGTCTTGGTAGAATCATGTGCTTTGAGTTTTCCTGTTAGAAATAAACACAGCATGTAGCACTTTGCTCTGCAAACTACAGGTAAGAATAGTTATTGAATTAAAAATAAGGAAGGACACTCCCAATCTTTTCTTCTTCCCTAGTCAATCAGGGTTCCAATTAAATATCTGGATTATCAGTGCAGTGAGAGAGGAAAAGAAAAGGGGTCAAAGTCAGAAAAATGAGCTCATCCTCTGATGGTCTTTCTTTCATTATCATAGTTTAGTTTAAAATCTAAATCTGAAAAACAAATATCAGACAAATTCATACCTATAGGCTATGTGGCCATGAAGTTACATTCAATTTGCAATGCATAGGGGTTTGTGGGGATGAGGAAAGGGCAATCCCTCCTCTTCATCTCTCAGCCACATTGACCGAGTCTTATAAGAGTAAAACTTTCTGATTAGTACGGGATGCAGACACAGCTTTTCACCCACCTGCATTCTCCTACTACTACAACCTGGGTGAGTTTAGAAGTAAGGACTCATCAGTGCTGAAAATACTGTGGAGAAATGCTTGGATCCTAAAGAAAAACAAGATATACTTAATACATAAAATATTGAAAAAAGTTAGTGGAAGAAAATTGTACTTATTTTCAGACCTAGAGAATAATATCTTTAATAGTCTTTTTCAATTGAACTTTTTTAACAGCTTGATATAGAAACAGTGCCCTATTTAGGAAAGTACCAGTTCCAGTATCTTCCTTTATAGATACACAATGTGAAAGACTTACACGTACATATCAAATCCATTGCCAAGAATTTCCAATCAACCTGGACTTTAATACACGGAGCAAAATGATGTAGATTGCTTTGAAAAGACACTGAGAAACAATCAAAATGAAGATAGCTCTCTAATCCTGGTGTTATGTGAAAATAACTTTGGGGGTCAAATTAAACATTTATAATTAGTTACTCTTATGAAAGGTAGGAGAAGTGGCTTCAAGTGATGTTTTAGTTTGGGCTGCTATAATAGAGTACATCAGACTGGGTGGCTTAAACAAAACTTTATTTTTCACATTTTTGGAGGCTGGAAGTCTGAGATCAGAGTCCTAGCAGAGTTGGGTTCTTGGTGAGGGCCCTCTTCCCGGTTATGTGCTCACATGGCCTTCCTTGCTGGGTGCATGCATGCAGAGCAATCTTGTGTCTCTTCCTCTTTTTATAAGGGCATTAATTTCATCATGGGTCCTCCATCATCAGGAATTCACCAAACCCTAATTACTTCCCAAGGTTCTACTTCCAGATACCATCACACTGGGGAATAGGGCTTCAACATATGAATTTTCAGAGGATGCAAACATTCAGTCTGTAACATCTGACAATCATTAAAGCAGCGCTACTTATATAGTTCATGTGTCCTGGAAAAACTCCTATGCCAATCTTCCAATAAAGACTAAAAGACTCCTCTCTATCTCGCTGTCTCTGTCTCTCTTTCTCTCTCTCTCAAGAAAATATCTGAGCTAGACCTTATTTGATGGAAGACAAAAGGTGAAGAAAACTAGAAGATACTTTTTTCCTATCATATTTCATGAGTTACATACAAAATAGCATACATTCATATCCTCAATATGGTGCGATATGCGTGTATATGTTTGTGTGTGGGTCCACTATTTTAAAATAAGTTTAAGGGGCTCTTAGCATAAAAATTAATTAAATTTGTTTTAATTAGAAGATTAACTCCATAAAGGGTGTGTAACAATTTTTTTTTAATTGGAGTATAATTGCTTTACAACGTTGTGTTAGTTTCTGCTGTGCAATGAAGTGAATCAGCTATATGTATAACTATACCCCCCTCCCTCTTGGACCTCCCTCCCACTGCCCCCATCCTACTCATCTAGGTCATTACAGAGCACCGAGCTGAGCTTCCTGTGGTTTATAGCATGTTCCCACTAGCTATCTAATCTATTTTACGCATGGCAGTGTACATGTCAATCCTATTCTCCCAATTCATCCCACCCTCCCCTTTGCCCCCATATCCACATGTCCGTTCTCTACGTCTACATCTCTATTCCTGCCCTGCAAATACATTCATCATTTATCATTTTTCTAGATTCCACATATATGCATTAATATATGATATTTTTCTCTTTATGGCTTACTTCACTCTGTATGACAGACTCTACATCCATCCACATCTCTACAAATGACCCAATTTCGTTCCTTTTTATGGCTGAGTAATATTCCACTGTATATATGTACCACATCTTCTTTATCCATTCATCTGTCGTTGGACATTTAGGTTGTTTCCATGTCCTGGCTATTGTAAATGGTGCTGCAATGAACACTGGGGTACATGTGTCCTTTTGAGTTATGGTTTTCTCAGGGTAGTGGGCTTGCTGGGTCATATGGTAGTTCTATTTTTAGTTTTTTAAGGAACTTCCATACTGTTCTCCACAGTGGCTGTATCAATTTACCTTCCCACCAAGAGTGCAAGAGGGTTCCCTTTTCTCCACACCCTCTCCAGCATTTATTGTTTGTAGACTTTTTTAAAAAGCTTAATTTATTCAATTATGTATGCTTCTGTATATATCATATGTATAGCTATGCTTATATATATAAGTGAGATGAATGACAGCAATGCTACCAGGGATGGGAGAGAGGAATAAGGATTACTTTTTTCTAAGATTTAATTTTACTTATTTATTTATTCATTTATTTATTTGGCTGTGTTGGGTCTTCGTTGCTGCGCGAGGGCTTTCTCTAGTTGTGTCGAGCGGGGGCCACTCTTTGTTGTGGTGCGTGGGCTTCTCCTTGCAGTGACTTCTCTTGTTGTGGAGCACAGGCTCTAGGCGCGTGGGCTTCAGTAGTTGCAGCACGTGGGCTCAGTAGCTGTGGCACGCGGGCCCTAGAGTGCAGACTCAGTAGTTGTGGCGCACGTGCTTAACTGCCCCATGGCACATGGGATCTTCCTGGACCAGGGATCAAACCCATGTCCCCTGCAATGGCAGGCAGATTCTTATCCACTGCGCCACCAGGGAAGTCCCTGTTTGTAGATTTTTTGATGATGGCCATTCTGATCGGTGTGAGGTGATACCTCATTGTAGTTTTGATTTGCATTTCTCTAATAATTAGTGATGTTGAGCATCCTTTCATGTGCCCCTTGGCCATCTGTATGTCCTCCTTGGAGAGATGTCTATTTAGGTCTTCTGCCTATTTTTGATTGGGTTGTTTGTTTTTTTGATATTGAGCTACATGAGATGTTTGTATATTTTGGAGATTAATCCTTTGTCTGTTGCTTCATTTGCAAATGTTTTCTCCCATTCTGAGGGTTGCCTTTTCATCTTGTTTATGGTTTCCTTTGCTGTGCAAAAGCTTTTAAATTTCATTAGGTCCCACTTGTTTATTTTTGCTTTTATTTTCATTACTCTAGGAGGTGGGTCAAAAAAGATCTTGCTGTGGTTTATGTCAAAGAGTGTTCTGCTATGTTTTCCTCTAAGAGTTTTATAGTGTCCAGTCTTACATTGAGGTCTTTGATCCATTTTGAGTTTATTTTTGTGTATGGTGTTAGGTAGTGTTATAATTTCATTATAACTCAGATTAACTCCATAAAGGGTGTGTGCCTAATTTAAACAGTGTAGGTGGAAATGAAGGTACCAGCTTTGGGTGCCAGTATAGAGAGGCAGTGATTCTTGCTGGTTAGGCACTCAGTTGCCACAGCAATGGACTTGAATTTAAACTTGGCTCTTCCATTACCAGGCATATGAACTCAGACGGTTACTCAATCTCTGTGCCTCAGTTATCTCATCAGATAAAGTAGGGATCGTAAGTTTGTTGTGAGGATTAAATGAGTTAAATACGTAAAGCACTTAGAACAGTACTTGGAACACAGCAAGAGCTATATAAGAATTTGCTATTATTATTATTATTATCATTATTATTACTCTTGCTGCTATTGCTACTAGTACTACATGGGAATAAGCAGTCTCCAGGAGACTCCCTATAGCAGCCAATAGTAACTTAAGGCAAAACGAGGTAGAAGTTTAAGTTCCAGGGAAGAAACCAGTACTTAGACATTACTCAGGAAAGTATGAATAATTTAATTAAATTTAATTAATAATGTAACCCAGTTTCAGGGTATAGAACTAATGGAAAAGTGGAGAAAGAATGAAGACAGAATTTGAAAAATGTGAATCACAGAAAAAGAAATTAATCACACAGCCAGGTCATACTAAGAATTACATCTAAAAATAAGAGCAGCAGGACAGAACTAACTAGCTACCAGTACCATGAAATAAAGAGAGAACATGGTCCTGACAAGTAAGCCCTGGTAAATTGGCTCCGGTAATTATGGTGATGGGAATGGGGAACCCAAATATGTCTGAGATTGTGGCTCCATCTTCCAGTTCATACAAGTAGCCCAGTTTCCCTTTGGTGGGATGTAGTGGTAGAGAAGACCCCATCAGCTTTCCTCATTTGTTCTGGGAAATGGGTAAGGAATTAAACTAACCTGGACTCTCCTTTTGAAAATTTGGGGCAAAATTAAGATGAAAAACTACTGACAGAAGAATGGAAGGGCAAGATGTACTTGGAATCTACAACAAATTATTTTCTGGGATGGCGCTGAAAGAAGGTAAAAAAACTTAACTACATCCCTCTGTCTAATGTTGTTTATAGAAAGAGCTAAATTTAAAGGAAGTTTTAATTCCTAAACAAAGGGCAAACAAAGTAGAAACTGTTCCTATAATCAGCTTCCAAAGCTACACATTTATGGAGCAGCAAATATTGGAAACACACCATTTCATGCTCAAGAGATTTATCCCTGCTCTACATTAATATCTTTGACTCTTAACATGATGCGCAGTGGGTGGTGGACATGGTAACTCAAAATGCACAAGGCAGAGAGAAGGTGATGGTTTTGCTACCTGGTACTAAGGAGTAAAACTTTAAGAGTAAAAAAAAAAATATTAGCAAGTGTTAAGCTCTACCCTCTGCTCCACCATCACTGATATCTAGATAAAGACATTTTTCTTTTAAAATAACAATATTTTTCCTTTGCATAATGATAAAGCTATTTCTGTTTGCAGTACAACACTTGGGATCTCTTCTCTACTTCATGATTATTTTTTAAATTTCTGTAAAAACTTTATGTGGAGACGACCAGTGGGTTGAGGCAATGTGATGTGACCCAGGCCCCAGACTTTCCTAGGGATTGTAGTGTTTGCCTGTTCATGCTTCTCTCTCTCTCTCTCTCTCTCTCTCCCCCTTTCACTCTCGCTCTCTCTTCTTCCTTCCCTCCTTCTTTTCCATTCCCCTCCTCTCTGAAAACTAAGTGCCCCTTTACAGAGAGGGCATTGCTATTTAACTCTTCTGTGCTTTTATTCTCTCATCTATAAAATAGGACCAGGAATAACCCTAGGTTATTGTGAAAATTAAATACAACATTCTACAGTAATGGACTTAGCAAAGTATTTGGTGCATGGTAAGTGATCCAAAAAAGGGAGCAATAATAATGATGACAACTATCAAAGAAAAAGTATACCAGAGAGAGTTAAAGATACAAGAAAGACTTTATTCAGGACCACTGCAATAGGGGAGGCAGACTGAACTCCACTGAACAAAAAGTAGGAGTGATTTTTAAGCACTGGGGTGAGCTAGTAGATTAGTACTGAAGAATGTTGGGGGAGTAGGTGGTCAATATGATTAGGCCATGGATGTTTGCTAATTGGCCTAAATTAAGCTCCTACCTTACCACAGAGACTGGGAGATAGGGCTGTATCTCCTTTGATAATTCCATTTGAAAGGGATGTCTCCCAGAGATCTGAGAAAGTCCTTCCTGGGTTGTAAAACTGGCAAGAGGCTGAGCAAAGAGTTATGTCTTAAAGGGGCAGAGAAAGAATTTACAATGAAAAGTTTACTTCAGTAAGTATTCTAGGAAAAGGGAGGTTAGGGGCCTCAAGTCAGGAAGAAGCCTGTCTAAAGTTTAGTTAATTGAGGGGAACAGTAAGGCCATCTTGGTCGTAATATTCAGGATGAAGGTAAAAGTAACTGCAAATGCACATGGATTATGGGGACAATGAATTAACGGTAAAATGGTGTATATTTCATATTCATTTTCTTTTAGATTAACAGCATAATTCAAGTACAATGATACAGAATCCCTAACTACTTGTTGTGAGCATTTGTGGAGTGTTAATTACATAGGTTGAAAGCCTCCTCAAGAAATCAGATTTCTATTCTTTTTAATTTCTAAATTTAGAGATTTAATACCAAAGTCACCCACATGGGATATGTATTACAGGAACTGAGAAAGAATGTATAACCCCTTAGTGTCTGATACCTGGTTAAAATGTTTGTACATTCATAGAAAAATCCTCTTTATTCACCTCTGAGTTAACATATGAATGCGTTATTAGGATACCTTCAATATTAACCCTGCTTTAGATATCCTCAGGTACCCTGAGAAGAAGATCAAAATAACTACTCATTTGTTTAAAAGGGTTGACAAGATTTGGGTCTGAAAATATTTCTCCTTTATGCTCTATAAAATTTCCTTTCTTGAATTGTGTTGAAGCTGAAGTTAATTCTGATTATAGGTAGAAAAAGCCACCCATTCTCAGCAACTAGACTAACAGGAATATGTAGATGAATTGAATGTGCTGGCAAAATTAGATGGAAAAATGCAAATACACTGACAATTAGGTATTTAAGTCAAAGGAATATATGCAAATCACTTAGTTTTCACACTGGAAACTTTTACTAAAATTCCACTTTTGATTTTGGAAAAATGTTAATTATTTCTTTCATGCTTAAGATATAAATGAGTTTTTCCTATAATTATATTCATAATAATTGTTTTAAAATATACTAAACAACAGCACAATAGACAACATTTAGTATTGAGAGTGAGACAGTCTGTGTTCATAAACAACTTCATCTCACGTGACCTTTGACAAACATCTTAATCTTTCTGGACCTCAGGTTCTCACCTGTGGTGAGAAAAATTGATGCAGGTGGTGTTACATTTTAAAATGATTTTTTAAATTTCAAAGTACCAAACACAGATGCAAGAGGGAAGAGATATGGGGATATATGTATATGTATAACTGATTCACTTTGTTATAAAGCAGAAACTAACACGCCATTGTAAAGCAATTATACTCCAATAAAGATGTTAAAAAAAAAAAAAAAGGGGACATAGTAAATGAAGAGGATTTTTCCCCCTTTGGACAATTAGACTTGAGAATTTTTGTATACAATGGGGGAAAAGTCACCAGAAGGAGACGACAGAGATAAAATAAATAGGGAAATAATTAAAGAATTCCTTTGAGATGAAAATTATTTGGAACCAGAACATAAAAGGATTAATTTTCAACAAGTGGAAGAAGTCTGATTCATATATATGGGAGGCAAGAATGGAGTGCATGAGAGTAGGTTGTTTGTGTCTGTAATAGGAATTTAAGGTGATTCATTTCTATTTGTAAAATAGAAGGTGAGGTCATCTTCATGAGTAGTCAAAGTTTGCTCTCTTCTTTCCCTCATGATTATGTTCTTTTGTCTAACTCCTTCCAGAAACCAAGTAGTAAAATAAATAACATGTATTTTAAGGAAAAAAAAAAAAAGTGCCAAACACATTTTACTGTGGTCATTAATTGTGTTCCATGTGAAACTCACTTGAATTCTAGGTATATCTCATCTTGATTTTTCTGTGAAACTATCGTAGGTGAAATCTAGGGTCTGTCTACATGAGATTAACTTCAACCCTAATTCAAACCTAGAGGGAATTGAAAGTCCTACCTAAGACTTCTGTGGATGTGTAGTGAACTTACCTTCTCAAGGTTGTTTCTTCCTACTCCTATTTCTGCTTATGCTTTCCCTGTTCCTCACCGAGAATTTATGATGTAAAATTAATCATTCTTCAGTGTTTTCCTAAAACAAAATGACAAAAAGAAAGAAAAATGCACAAAAAAACATTTTAGTAGATTTTACAGACTATTTTGGAGTCTCACAGTTTAAATAGTGTAACAGGCATTCAATTCTTGTCACTTTAGACCTACTGCCACTGGAGCTTACTGACCTATATGCAAGCATCTAATCGTCTTGCTGCTGTCCCTCCTTCTCTTCTATCTGTACTTTTCTCTCAGGAGACAATAACAATATCAAAAAACAAATATAAAATTCCTATCTCTCATATAGAGAAGCTTAATTTTATTTTTATTGCTTTGGGTCTAGTTGATCCACAAGCCTTTAGGGTCTCACATTGTATCCCAGTGGATTATCCTGATGTTTATCAAACAGGACCTGACTTTAAAAAAAAAAAAAATGCTTGGGTGCTAGTTGCCACAGTTAAAATGTCACTTCGCCTTGCTACCCAAGGAAGAGTTGTAATCATTAAAACAATTTTTTGGAAAATGTTAATAAACTTCTTGTCTTTCTCTAAAGAGGATAATGGACCATTTTAGATAGTTATAGATCAGGAGTTCAGAGCTCTCTCAGTGTCCATTGTGAGATAGATAACTTTTTTGGAGTCAATTCTGAATATGTGTAGGTGGTTCATTTCCATAACACTGTTATATAATTCTAGGCTTTGTAGAGGACTTTCTTGGGGTAGCTGGAGATCCTATTCAAGATAATAATTTTCTAGTAGTAGTAATTGTGAAATGATTAATTAAGTTATACATAAGACCCATAAGGTCTTATTTCCTCTTCTATTCTCAGAGCCAAGTTCAGTGCCCAGGACCAAGTAAAAATTCAATAAAGTATGTCAAATGATGACAGAATGAAAAAACAAAGCAGAGACATAGTGTTTTATCAGTAGCCATAACATCAGTGCACCCTTTGGGGAATTTTGACATCCATCCCTCTATTAATATTGCTTGATATTCATTTTGCAAGTATTACTTATTATAATTTTGTATCCTCCTAATTACCCCAATCCATTCAATCTCTTTATACTAGTCTCTTTCTTTTTTCTTGCTCCCTTTTTTCACCTTCTTGCTTGTGAAGCAAATATTAGAAATGCTGATTCAATGTCCTAGAAGAATAAAACCAGATGAATCTTATGAAAGTCTCTATTAAACACGAGACTCACTGTTCAGTCCCAATAAACATGGACATTAATGAACGCATTTGTTGGTATGAAAATGTGCAGGAGGAACGGGAAGCACTGCTGTGTGAAAGGGTATGAGCTGGCCTGTAAATCCACCTCACTCTGCCTATTCTCTGTAATAGCTTAATACTGCAGATTCAGCAGGAAAATATGCCAATTCTAATAGGTTTTCATTAAAATTTTTAGCTAACATAGTCAATATGTTTATTTTGATAGATTCATAGTGAAAACAACACAGGCAGAGGAATTAAGAATCAATATTTTCAGGTCAAGGGAAAAATGATCCATGGAACAAGAACATCTAATAGCTCACCATTCTGATTTTCAACAGCATGAACACATACAATGTAATTCCCCAAAAAATGAAATGGATTATTTTGCAAAGAAACCAGACATTTGAAGGAGGAAGTATGCATTTTGGTTTTTATGGTAATGATCTTCACAGATTGTTTTTTGCGATGTTTTTCTCTGGTCCAACAATTCTGTTGATGATCAGAGATCATTCTTCTCTTCAGAAGAACACTGTCAAAATGACCAAGACTGTATCAGGATCTTTTCTGTAGTTATGGATCTTGGATTAGAGATGTCTATATGGAATTTGTGTTTGCTACTAAAGGAGAAAAGGAAGAAGTTATTTCTTGGTAATGGTGGGTGATTGGTGGGAAAAAGAGAGTTGTTATATTGGACAACTGAGAGGTGGGTTGCAAAAGAGTATAGCAAAGCATCGTATGATTTTTTTATAAACTATATATGCTCCCTGGTTATCTGGCTTGTCGCTCAGCAGTGACCCATTCCCTGGTGTCCAGGGCCACTAAAAGAAATTGGGCTGAAAGAGAAGGTACTTGAGAACATTAGAGCTCTAATGTAAATATATTGCTTTTGCAGTCACTTGTACAAATATAAATCAGAACCCTAAATAGCAAACTGAAGAATGAAAAATTGTGTCTAGATAATTAAGCTTTTTGCAGCTGCTATCTGAATTTGTAGCAAATAACATCTACTAACGCCTCAATTTCTATGGGTGAGACTGAATCTATACAAATATATATTGTTTTTCTAACACTTTTATTTTCTAAATATAGTTAATAAGACTGGCCTTATGAATTTCATTTAGATTCTGATAGGAGTAACTATCTGGAGTTTTATTTAAAAGAGTTTCTTAAACATGTCAAGATGAAGATTTACAAAACTAAATAGTAAAAATCCAAGTAATAATAATTCATATTTTTAGCTAATTGCTTTGTAAAATGGAACTAAATAAATTATTATATGGCTAATTAATTATGCCCTATAATAACTGAGATGTAGCATATTGTATTATACTTGTTAAGAAATGAAAGACAGTTTCATATGTCCATACTTAGGCATACTGCATAGTCTTCTATGCCTCAGTTACCTCAACTATAAAATTGAGATTAATAGTAGCACTCATTTTAGTGTCTTTGAGAAGAAAAATCTAATAAATAGCACTTCCTTTACCTACCTAGGTTCTATACAAATTGAGAAATGAGATGAAAAATTCAGAAAAAACCCAAATATCATAGTCTCAGTAAGAAGAATCGGTTAAGGTTAAGAGCCTAAAATGGAATTGTTCCTGCCTATCAATTCAGGCTAGATCTTGGAACAGGGCATCAGAGAGAAAATTAAGCCTGCAGAACAGTCTCACTTACAGAAATTGTTTCCTCCTACAGATTAAAACAGCAAAACAGCAGAAATCAAATCCCCCATTAAGGAATTTGAAAGACAAGCTCCACAAATTTGAGTACATGGATTAGTGGTTGTAGCCTAATGACCAGGTAATGAACTCTACTTTCATGGGAAAGAATAAGGGAGTCAAGAGGTAGAAATATTTAATAAAAATCACTCCTCATGGAAGTTTCCCACTAGCATTCTCTACTTTTTATTTTCTTAGCACATTGGGACTAACCTTTCAGATTATGCTTTTGTAGGAGTATGCCTAGTCCCCTGGGGAGATTCCTACCTTCTTGAGGTCACTCCCTCAATCCACCATTCTATGGATATTCTCCTAGGATTGCTTGTGAGCCGTATAGATTTTGCCCCCAGACACTATGGGGAGATACCAGAATGGAATGGATCAGAACATAGCATTACTCAAATCTGCTCACATCCCAAATCTTGTCAAAACCATATTTTCCATGTGCAAGGAGATTAAATAAAAACATTCATGAATAATAAATTAGATGAAGAATTACATTGATGAATAATAAATTGCATGAAGATTATCCAACTATAAAATTCCAACAGCACGGAGAAACCCCAAATTTAAATACAAATCCCACACTGTGATCAAATGCTCAAGCTGAAGTTAAGTCCAAAAATTAAATGCCTAGATTTTGACTGAATTTCTTGGATTTTCCCAGAAAGCACAGATTTCAAGTCACCCATCTCATGGTTAGAACGTGTTGTACTTTTTGGTTTAGAGACAATGATTGCTATGTGCCGAGACCCAATAGGTATTTACAGCTCCATGTCTGCAGTAAAACTCATTCTCTGGGAGCTATCTGGTACCTGTGACTGGCAGGGTCTCTTAGGCTTTGAATAATTGGGGTAAGAGCAATTTGGGAATGTTCTTTATAACTCTCCTTTCCCAGCTAGTTAAAGTAACTGAGGGCAGATACAAGGAGCCAAAAAAAAAAAAAAAGTATCAGAAATGCAGTGTCAAGGCTAATCCTGGTGAAATGGTACTCCAGGGCCGAGCAGGACTGCCTCTTTCCTTCCTTAGGCTGTGGTCCTGCGCAGCCTTTTCCCACACAGTCAGCTAATACTTATCGTTGAAATAACACTGCGTTAAGAATCATATAGGGGTCAAAATTAAATGTGTAGGTCTATAAATTTTGAGTTGTTTGTTTCTAACATGTTGAGAATGATGCACCATAGGCATTTTAGAAATCTTTTTTTAAAGTAAGGCTACCTGCTTTTTAGAATTTGGACTCGAGGGATTTCTATCTTTAAATTTCTAATTTGTTTTCAGCAGCTTTTGTCTGTTCCATTAATTATTTAAAAATGCTGGAAATATTAAATATTAAAATAGGATAAGATTACTTGTATAAATGCTATAAGAAATTCCTGTAAAACCTTTGTAAATGTCTAAAATTAAATAGCATATTTTTGACTTTTAATGATGTTCATAATATATAGCTAAATGAGAAAAGCAGGTAAGTTTATAATGTTCAGCTTTACCTCTCTAAAAAAAAATCACATGTAGATTCATGCATCCTGTTTATGCTAAGACCTGACAAATGTCATATATAAATAGAAAAATATATAGAAGCATATACCCCAAACTTTTAATAATGACTGGTTGGGTAGATAGGATCATGTGTGGACATATTTTTCTCCTGATTTTTCAGTAATCATTTTATTATAAGATAAATAATAAAAAAGAAAATATAAAAATAAATAAAAATTATTTAACTATTTGCAGTTTTAAAGATATTTTCTTACCTAATTGGTTTATAATTTCAAATTTATTATTAGACTATTATGACTACTCCATTTGTTTTTGAAATCATTTCATGACTTTTATAATCACTTAGTACTACAGAAAAGGCATAATATGATAGACTATCTGTCACTCTGAGATGAAAAGTATATATAATATGTAATATAGATATATAAATATATGTGTGTATATATTTTTAAGAAATTAATTATACATTTTATAAAGCAAAAAATTGAGGAAAAGAACTCCCTAAAAAACCTTGCTTAAAGGCATGTGAAGTTGCCATAGTATATCTCAATTTCATGATACACCAATATGATCAATACTATCAAATAATCAGTCTCTAAGGATCATTTTTGATAATTTGATTGTTTCAAGAAATTTGTACCCAGTCATCTACAACTACTACACCTTTTAGAATGTGAGGGGAAAAGTAAAGTTTGGGACATTGCATGAGATTCTTAAGCCCTCTGGATCATTCTGGACCATGTTTAAGCCAAATCACCCTTGTTTGATATGTGCTGTCATTGTCTGAGCTGACTCCTGTGGCCTGTGTGTGTGTGTGTTTCGATGAGTGGCAAGAGACTTTTTACAGTAATCCAGTTACATTCCTTCACCTCATTCTACCTCATGCTTCTCACCTGTTTGTGAAAATGACCAGCCACATTTGGATAAACTCTGAAACTAAAGTTATCAAGGGTTAGCAAAGGGCGGAGCAGGCAATTGTTGAGGAAGGAGCAGACTGAAGTGCATGGCCCAGCGTGGCCATTGACCTATAGTGCCCCAAGGACTGCGGTTCCACCTGGCTTTTCTGCTGATCAGACCACTCAGACTTCACGTCTTTACTTTTTTCTTTTTAGGATTAGCCTATATAATCTGGCCTGGAATTCTTTTTTTTTTTTTTTTTTTTAATGTTGAGAATTTTCTATTCTATTTAATCTTCTTGTAGACTTTAGATGCCTAACTCAGAATATCTTTCTCTGCACGAAATGAAGTTATTGGTTCTCTCAGGCCCAGGGTATAAGATCTTGGTATCTTAAAATCTTGCAAAAAAAAACCAAACAAAAACAGTAAAGTCAGTCAAAATTCAATCTTGGACATTATACCCGTTAATCCTTTCATTTAGTAAAAATATAGCACCTACTCTATCCTGCTTTTTCTGGGTGCTGTGGATAAAACAGGAAAAAACACAGACAAGTTCTCTGCCCTCACAAAGGTTACAGCTGAGTGGGATACAGTGACAATTTGTCAACAAGTGACTCTATAATGGGGTTTCATGTGATGATAAATGCCATAAAGAAAAACAATGCAGGAAAAGTGGGTATAGATTGAAGGATGATCAGGGAAGGTCCCCCTGGAGAGGACATGAATAAGAAGGGAGAGAGAGGCAAGAAAAGGACTGTAGGAAGAAATTTCCTGCTTAAGGGAAATAGCAAGTCCAAAGGCCCTGAGGCAGGAAAGTATTCAGCATGTCTGGGCATCTGAAAAGCAAGAAGATGGGCAGGATGGATGGAGAGGAGTAAAGAAGGGCTGAGCAGTAGGAAATGAAGACAGAGATATCCTCGGAGACCAAATCTATGGGGCTTTGTAGGCCATGGGAAGGATTTTGGATTTTTAACTGAGTGTGACAGGATGATATTGATGAAGGGGTTTTGAGCTTGGCCATGACTTAACCTGATCTATGTATTTAAAAATGGAACTCTGGCCTCAGGTGGAAACTATTGTGTGCAGGCAAGCATGCAGGCAGGAGACCACAGGAGGCCTGACAAGAGATGAAAATGGCTTGGGTCAGAGTGCTAGCGTGAAGGGGTTATATGGATGTGATCTGAGACAGAAAGGGGGAAATGAAGTTTGACTCTGGGAGTTTTGGCCTTTGGAAAAGGGTGAATGTTTGTGCCATTTACAAAGATGGGAACAATAGAGTAGCTGGCCTACAGGACTGTTAATGAAGTAACAAATAGAAAAGCTACTCAGATTCTGTGGGACTATGCAGTCATAATAAGATTGGTATATATTTAGGATAAGGTAAGTGAAATTCAACATTGATCTATTTTTTAATGCTCCATAAACCTATTATCTACACTACTAACAAGTGAAAAGCTCTGGCATATGACTCATTTATTTGTGAATTCGTTTCCTCCGTACACACAGATGGTGTTCGCAGAGACTGGAACAGGGGATAGCCTATTGGAGAGGCAGGGATCCTCAGAGTCACATGTGACTGTCTCACCTATGGCGGAGAACATGCACTTGCTTGTATTTACACCCCTGCAAGTCAAAGCCAAATCACAAGGCTTTCACTGTCCTTTTCTCTGGTCTAACATTTAATATGTTTTTGTTGCCTTTTTCTTTTCTTCTCCTCTACATAGCTTTATGTATCTGTTGTCATAGCAACAAGATAGTCTTTGCTTAGGAGAAATAGTTTGGACTAAACTGAATTATAAATCAACACCACCAGTAATGTGGCTCTTTTTACATTGTTTTTATGAACCCAAGTAATACTGAGGAGTCAAGCTTTTATTGAGGTTTAGAGACATAGGACCTATTTTGTCTAATGCAGAAATCAGCAAACTTTTATGTAAAGGACCAGATGATAATCATTTTAGGCTTTGAGGGTCATACAGTCTCTATCTCAGCTATTCACTTCGGCCTTGTCGCATGATACAGCCACAGACAATATGTGAACAAATGGATGTGGCTGTATCCCAATAAATCTTTATTTATAAAAACAGGCAGCAGGCTGGATTTGGCAGATGGACCATAGATTGCCATCCCCTGATCGAATGGGTTCCTTCCTCTCACTTTCTAAGATAGTGTTCAAAGTATTTTCACTGTGTCATCCATAGCAGAATTCCTGGGTCCTACCCCAGTCCTACTGAATTGTAATTTCTGTGGTTATGAATTTGCAACAGGCTCCCTGACTGGTACCCACTCAAGTGTTAGGTCAAAAGCTGAGGTGTAGCAAACTTCCACAAAAGCGTCCCTAAATAGAGTGGAATATAAATTACCACAAAGCTTTCCACATTCTGAAATCAATATCCATCTACTATAAGTGAGGTAACATATGAGCAGCCTGAATAGTATTTAAGAAAAGAAGGAAGAAATTTGCCAACATTTTAAAGTCAGGAAGATTTCACTCGAAAATACGGATTTCCGGCTCCTCTTATAAATCATAGCATCTGGCTACACTGAGCCCAAATTTTCGTGTAGCAAAAGTCTGCTGGAGTGGAGTCATGAGCACTAGATTCAGAGAAAAGCACATATGCTCAGATTTAGACCACACTCCCCACCACTCCCTACCATCTCTTATACTGTCTCACTTTATCCATTTCAGTCATAGGTCTGCCTTCTGTGGTCATTTCATTTTACAACTGATTTAATAAATGCAGTCACAGTATTTATTAATGATGGATTATCATTGACTAATTTATCCATCTTTTACACCAGAACATGAGGGCATATGCTGTTAGCTATACATATGCAAATTTTAAGCTGCTCATTTCAACAGAACACCTCTAGAATGCAAAAGATAAATCCATTTTTATATTTACTGTTGTGTTACCTATAACTCTGCTCTCTCTGTGAAGAATGACAGAGGGGACACTGAACAATAAATGGCAAGTCAAATGCATGATTTTTATCAACAGTTGAAATGTGTCAATGAGACAAAAAGGATCAAGCAGCAATCTTGGTTTAATAAATTAAAGTCTGTTCCAGCACCGCATATTGAAACACCAGCTGCTCCCAGGTGTTTCTAATGGGGACACTTTGACATGAAGCCTGGAAGAGGGGGTGAAGACAGTGTGACGAGAAAAAATAAGCACTTCTGACTTGCCAGAGCAAATGCTGCTTTTCACCTTTTGTACTTGCTGACAGGACCTTAAAATCTAACTCTTACTGGTTAACATTTCCTTTTATTCTGTGCTCTCTCACTTTCTCCACTATCTACTCTGAAGCCCCTGGTGGGAGGGGGTAGGAAGGTAGAGAGGAAAGAGGAGAGATCATGTAAAGATAGAGTACATTTCTAAGAAAGGTGTTTCTACCAGAGATTTAATGTTAAAAAGGAAAAAATTTGCTTGGAAAGGGTTTATTGTTATCTTTTTGTTATGAGGAAAGGCACTTATGTTCACTCACAATCATCCTAATTTTTAAATGTACCACTAATACCAGGAAAGCATAACAAATGATTATGATGTCAGATACTAGATTTCGTGACAGAAAAATATAGGTGTGAGTGCCAGCTACATAACTTCCAAACTATAAGTAGCTACTTCATTTTTCTAAGTGTTAATTTCCTCATCTGCAAAATGGAAAGAAGAATACTTTCCACCCCATAAAAGTATTATGAGGATTAAATCCATGTGAAGGACTTAATAATGGGCCAGGCATTTAGTAAACAAATGATATCTCTCCCTAATTATTATTTTTATATGTAAAATGTGGATAATGGGGCTTCCCTGGTGGCACAGTGGTTGAGAATCTGCCTGCCGATGCAGGGGACACGGGTTTGAGCCCTGGTCTGGGAAGATCCCACATGCCGCAGAGCAACTAGGCCCGTGAGCCACAATTACTGAGCCTGTGCATCTGGAGCTTGTGCTCCACAACAATAGAGGCCACGATAGTGAGAGGCCCGTGCACCGTGATGAAGAGTGGCCCTCGCTCGCCGCAACTAGAGAAAGCCCTTGCACAGAAACGAAGACCCTACACAGCCAAAAATAAATAAATTAATTAATTTTTTTAAAAAATTTAAAAAAAATTTAAAATGTGGATAATAATGAAATCTAGCTCATCAGGTTATTATGGGGATTTAATCAGACCATATTCATGGAACATTTATTCCAGCACCTTACACAGGGAGAGTCCTTGATATATGCCACTTGTTGTTATTAAAAAATTATTACTATAACAATTATTGTTCGTAATAAGTCAGAATAATTTGGAAGAAAGAAAAACAGTTTGGAAGAGATTGCTAATGGTTATCTAATTTTTCAAACCACAATCCAAATTATGCCGTATAATAATCATCCTAGGGGGAGCTATCAAGATGGTGGAGGAGTAAGACATGGAGATCACCTTCCTCCCCACAAATACATCAGAAATACACCTACATGTGGAGCAACTCCTACAGAACACCTACTGAATGCTGGCAGAAGACCTCAGACCTCCCAAAAGGCAAGAAACTCCCCACGTACCTGGGTAGGGCAAAAGAAAAAACAGAGACAGAAGAATAGGGATGGGACCTGCACCTCTGGGAGGGAGCTGTGAAGGAGAAAAAGTTTCCACATACTAGGAAGCCCCTTCACTGGTGGAGATGGTGGGTGGCGGAGGGGGGGAGCTTCGGAGCCACGGAGGAGAGCGCAGCAACAGGGGTGCAGAGGGCAAAGCGGAGAGATTCCCGCACAGAGAGGATCGGTGCCAACCAGCACTCACCAGCCCAAGAGGCTTGTCTGCTCACCCGCCGGGACGGGCGGGGGCTGGGAGCAGAGGCTCCGGCTTCGGAGGTCAGATCCCAGGGAGAGGACTGGGGTTGGCTGCGTGAACACAGCCTGAAGCGGGCTAGTGCGCCACGGCTAGCTGGGAGGGAGTCTGGGAAAAAGTTTGGACCTGCCTAAGAGGCAAGAGACCATTGTTTCGGGGTACGCGAGGACAGGGGATTCAGAGCACCGCCTAAATGAGCTCCAGAGACGGGCGCGAGCTGTGGTTATTAGCGCGGACACCAGAGCCGGGCATGAGACCCTAAGGCTGCTGCTGCAGCCACCAAGAAGCCTGTGTGCAAGCACAGATCACTATCTACACCTCCCCGCCCGGGAGCCTGTGCAGCCCGCCACTGCCAGGGTCCCGTGATCCAGGGACAACTTCCCCGGGAGAACGCACGGCATGTATCAGGCTGGTGCAACGTCACGCCGGCCTCTGCCATTGCAGGCTCGCCCCACATTCTGTACCCCTCCCTCCCCCCAGCCTGAGTGAGCCAGAGCCCGCGAATCAGCTGCTCCTTTAACCCCCTCCTGTCTGAGTGAAGAACAGACTCCCTCAGGTGACCTAAACACAGAGGCGGGGCCGAACCCAAAGCTCAACCCCAGGACCTGTGCGAACAAAGAAGAGAAAGGGAAATCTCTCCCAGCAGCCTCAGGAGCAGCGGAATAAATCTCTAAACTCAATTTGATGTACCCTGCATCTGTGGAATACCGGAATAGACAACGAATCATCCCAAAATTGAGGCAGTGGACTTCGGGAGCAACTGTAGACTTTGGGTTTACGTTCTGCAGCTAATTTTTTTCTGGTTTATCTTTATCTTACTGTAGCATTTAAAGTTTATTATCCTTGATAGATTTGTTTATTGATTTGGTTGCTCTCTTCCTTTTTATATATATATAGATATATATTTCTTTTTTTACCTTTTTCTCTTTTTCTGAGTGTGTATGTATATGCTTCTTTGTGTGATTTTGTCTGTATAGCTTTGCTTTTACCATTTGTCCTAGGGTTCTCTCTGTCCATTTTTTTTTTTTTTTAGTTTAGTGTTTAGCACTTGTTAAAATTGGTGGATTTGTTTTTTGGATTGGTAGCTCTCTTCTTTCTTTTTTTTAATACTTTAAAAATTTTTCATTTTTAGTCATTTTTTTATTTTAATAACTCTATTTTATTTTTTCTTCTTCTTTCTATTTTTCTCCCTTTTCTTCCAAGCCGTATGGCTGTTAGGGTCTTGGTGCTCCTGCCGGGTATCAGGCCTGTGCCTCTGAGATGGGAGAGCCAAGTTCAGACATTGGTCCACCAGAGACCTCCCGACTCCATGTAATATCTAATGGCAAAAGCTCTCCCAGAGATCACCACCTCAACACTAAGAACCAGCTCCACTCAATTACCAGCAAGCTACAGTGCCAGACACCATACGCAAAACAACTAGCAAGACAAGAACACAACCCCACCCATTAGCAAAGAGGCTGCCTAAAATCATAATAAGGTCACAGACAACCCAAAACACACCACCAGATGCGGTCCTGCCCATCAGAAAGACAAGATCCAGCTTCATCCACCAGAACACAGGCACTAGTCCCCTCCACCAGGAAGCCTACAAAACCCACTGGACAAATCTCAGCCACTGGGGGCAGACACCAAAAACAAGGGGAACTACGACCCTGCAGCCTGTGAAAAGGAGACCCCAAACACAGTAAGTTAAGCAAAATGAGAAGACAGAGAAACACACAGCAGATGAAGGAGCAAGATAAAAACCCATCAGACCAAACAAAGAAGCGGAAATAGGCAGTCTACCTGAAAAAGAATTGAGAGTAATGATAGTAAAGATGATCCAAAATCTTGGAAATAGAATGGAGAAAATACAAGAAACGTTTAACAAGGAACTAGAAGAACTAAAGGGTAAACAAACGATGAACAACACAATAAATGAAATTAAAAATTCTCTAGAAGGAATCAATAGCAGAATAACTGAGGCAAAAGAATGGATAAGTGACCTGGAAGATAAAATAGTGGAAATAACTACCGCAGAGCAGAATAAAGAAAAAAGAATGAAAAGAATTGTGGACAGTCTTAGAAAACTCTAGGACAACATTCAGTGCAACAACATTCAAATTATAGGGGTCTCAGAAGAAGACGAGAAAAAGAAAGGGACTGAGAAAATATTTGAAGACATTATAGTTGTAAACTTCTCTAATATGGGAAAGGAAATAGTCAATCAAGTCCAGGAAGTGCAGAGAGTCCATGAAGGATAAATCCAAGGAGAAACACACCAAGACACATATTAATCAAACTATCAAAAATTAAACACAAAGAAAAAATATTAAAAGCAGCAAGGGAAAAACAACAAATAACACACAAGGGAATCCCCATAAGGTTAACAGCTGATCTTTCAGCAGAAACTCTGCAAGCCAGAAGGGAGTGGCAGGACATATTTAAAGTGATGAAAGGGAAAAATCTACAACCAAGATTACTCTACCCAGCAAGGATCTCATTCAGATTCGACGGAGAAATTAAAACCTTTACAGACAAGCAAAAGCTAAGAGAATTCAGCACCACCAAACCAGCTTTACAACAAATGCTAAAGGAACTTCTCTAGGCAGGAAACACAAGAGAAGGTGAAGACGTAAAATAACAAACCCAAAACAATTAAGAAAATGGTAATAGGAACATACATATCAATAATTACCTGAAATGGAAATGAATTAAATGCTCCACCAAGTGACAAAGACTGGCTGAATGGATACAAAAACGAGACCCATATATATGCTGTCTACAAAGGACCCACTTCACACCTAGGGACACATACAGACTGAAAATGAGGGGAGGATGGAAAAAGATATTCCATGAAAATGGAAATCAAAAGAAAGCTGGAGTAGCAATTCTCACATCAGACAAAATAGACTTTAAAATAAAGACTATTACAGGACACAAAGAAGGATACTACATAATGATCAACAGATCAATCCAAGAAGAAGATATAACAATTGTAAACATTTATGAACCCAACATAGGAGCACCTCAGTACATAAGGCAAATGCTAACAGCCATAAAAGGGGAAATTGACAGTAACAAAATCATAGTAGGGGATATTAACACCCCACTTTCACCAATGGACAAATCATCCAAAATGAAAATAAATAAGGAAACACAAGCTTTAAATGATACATTAAACAAGATGGACTTAATTGATATTTATAAGACATTCCATCCAAAAACAACAGAATACACTTTCTTCTCAAGTGCTCATGGAACATTCTCCAGGATAGATCATATCTTGGGTCACAAATCAAGGCTTGGTGAATTTAAGAAAATTAAAATCATAGCAAGTATCTTTTCAACAACAATGCTATGAGCCTAGATATCAATTACAGGAAAAAATCTATAAAAAATACAAACACATGGAGGCTAAACAATACACTACTAAATAACCAAGAGATCACTGAAGAAATCAAAGAGGAAATCAAAAAATGCCTAGAAACAAATGACAATGAAAACACGACATCCCAAAACCTATGGGATGCAGCAAAAGCAGTTGTAAGAGGGATGTTTATAGCAATACAATCCTACCTCAAGAAACAAGAAACATCTCAAATAAACAACCTAACCTTACACCTAAAGCAATTAGAAAAAGAAGAACAAAAAAACCCAAAGCTAGCAGAAGGAAAGAAATCATAAAGATCAGATCAGAAATAGATGAAAAAGAAATGAAGGAAACAATAGCAAAAATCAATAAAACTTAAAGGTGGTTCTCTGAGAAGATAAACAACATTGATAAACGATTAGCCAGAGTCATCAAGAAAAAAAAGTGAAAAGACTCAAATCAATAGAATTAGAAATGAAAAAGGAGAAGTAACAACTGACACTGCAGAAATACAAAGGATCATTAGAGATTACTACAAGCAACTATATGCCAATAAAATGGACAACCTGGAAGAAATAGACAAATTCTTAGAAAAGCACAACCTTCCGAGACTGAACCAGGAAGAAATAGAAAATATAAACAGACCAATCACAACACTGAAATTGAGACTGTGATATAAAATCTTCCAACAACCAAAAGCCCAGGACCAGATGGCTTCACAGGTGAATTCTATCACCTACCCTTCTCAAACTCTTCCAAAATATAGCAGAGGGAGGAACACTCCCAAACTCATTCTATGAGGCTACCATCACCCTGATACCAAAACCAGACAAAGATGTCACCAAGAAAGAAAACTACAGGCCAATATCACTGATGAACATAGATGCAAAAATCCTCAACAAAATACTAGCAAACAGAATCCAACAGCACATTAAAAGGATCATACACCATGATCAAGTGGGGTTTATCCCAGGAATGCAAGGATTCTTCAATATACACAAATCAATCAATGTGATACACCATACTAACAAATTGAAGGAGAAAAAATCCATATGACCATCTCAATAGATGCAGAAAAAGCTTTTGACAAAATTCAACATCCATTTATGATAAAAACCCTCCAGAAAGTAGGCATAGAGGGAACTTACCTCAACATAATAAAGGCCATATATGACAAACCCACAGCCAACATCATTCTCAATGGTGAAAAACTGAAACCATTTCCTCTAAGATCAGGAACAAGACAAGGTTGCCCACTCTCAACACTATTATTCTACATAGTTTTGGATGTTTTCGCCACAGCAATCAGAGAAGAAGAAGAAATAAAAGGAATCCAAATCAGAAAAGAAGTAAAGCTGTCACTGTTTGCAGATGACATGATACTATACATAGAGAATCCTAAAGATGCCACCAGAAAACTACTAGATCTAATCAACGAATTTGGTAAAGTAGGAGGATACAAAATTAATGCACAGAAATCTCTTGCATTCTTATACACTAATGATGAAAAATCTGAAAGAGATATTAAGGAAACACTCCCATTTAGCATTGCAATGAAAAGCATAAAATACCTAAGAATAAACATACCTGAGGAGAAAAAAGACCTGTATGCAGAAAACTATAAGACACTGATGAAAGAAACTAAAAATGACACAAACAGATGGAGAAATATAACATGTTCTTGGATTGGAAGAATCTATATTGTGAAAATGACTACACTACCCAAAGGAATCTACAGATGCAATGCAATCCCTATCAAACTACCAATGGCATTTCTCACAGGACTAGAACAAAAAATTTCACAATTTGTACAGAAACACAAAGACCCCGAATAGCCAAAGCAATCTTGAGAAAGAAAAATGGAGCTGGAGGAATCAGGTTCCTGGACTTCAGAGTATACTACAAAGCTACAGTAATCAAGACAGTATGGTACTGGCATGAAAACAGAAATATAGATCAATGGAACAGGATAGAAAGCCCAGATGGCTTTCATGCACGTATGGTCACCTTTGATAAAGGAGGCAAGAATATACAATGGAGAAAAGACAGCCTCTTCAATAAGTGGTGCTGCCTAAACTGGACAGCTACATGTAAAAGAATGAAATTAGAACACTCCCTAACACCATACACAAAAATAAACTCAAAATGGATTAAAGACCTAAATGTAAGGCCAGACACTATAAACTCTTAGAGGAAAACATAGGCAGAACACTCTATGACATAAATCACAGCAAGGTCCTTTTTGACCCACCTCCTAGAGAAATGGAAATAAAAACATACATAAACAAATGGGACCTAATGAAACTTAACACCTTTTAAATAGCAAAGGAAACCATAAACAAGATGAAATGACAACCCTCAGAATGGGAGAAAATATTTGCAAATGAAGCAACTGACAAAGGATTAATCTCCAAAATTTACAAGCAGGTCATGCAGCTCAATATCAAAAAAACAAACAGCCCAATCCAAAAATGGGCAGAAGACCTAAATAGACATTTCTCCAAAAAGATATACAGATAGCCAATGAACACATGAAAGGATGTTCAACATGACTAATCATTAGAGAAATGCAAATCAAAACTACAATGGACGTATCACCTCACACCAGTCAGAATGGCCATCATCAAAAAATCTACAGACAATAAATGCTGGAGAGGGTGTGGAGAATACGGAACCCTCCTGCACTGTTGGTGGGAATGTAAATTGATTCAGCCACTATGGAGGACAGTATGGAGGTTCCTTAAAAAACTAAAAGTAGAACTACCATACGACCCAGCAATCCGACTACTGGGCATATACCCTGAGAAAACCATAATTCAAAAAGAGTCATGTATCATAATGTTCATTGCAGCTCTATTTACAATAGCCAGGACATGGAAGCAACCTAAGTGTCCATCGACAGATGAATGGATAAAGAAGATGTGGCACATATATACAATGGAATATTACTCAGCCATAAAAAGAAATGAAATTGAGTTATTTGTAGTGAGGTGGATGGACCTAGAGTCTGTCATACAGAGTGAAGTAAGCCAGAAAGAGAAAAACAAATACAATATGCTAACACATATATATGGAATCTAAAAAAAAAAAAAAAAAGTGTTCTGAAGAACCTAGGAGCAAGACAGGAATAAAGACGCAGACACAGAGAATGGACTTTAGGTCACGGGGATGGGGAAGGGTAAGCTGGGACGAAGAGAGAGTGGCATGGACTTATATACACTATCAAATATAAAATAGATAGCTAGTAGGAAGCAGCCACATAGCACAGAGAGATCAGGTAGGTGCTTTGTGACCACCTAGAGGGGTGGGATACGGAGGGTGGGAGGGAGACGCAAGAGGGAGGAGATATGGGGATATATGTCTATGTATAGCTGATTCACTTTGTTATAAAGCAGAAACTAACACACCATTGTAAAGCAATTATACTCCAATAAAGGTGTTAAAAAAAAGACAACTTTTTTGTCATTTACAATAGCAAGAAAACTATCAATATCCTAATAATAAATACAATAATAAATGTAATAAAAATGTGCAAGAGTGCTATATTAAAAGCTCCAAATCACTGTGCAGATTTTTAATAATATCTAAATAAATGAAAAGATACATCATAAAAAAAAAAAAAGAATCATCCTATACATGAAATTGCCCTAGTTTTCTTGGCAGGACATCGGCTTTGGGGTCTGGTCCCCACTCCTCTAGTCACTAGTTGGGTGATGTCAGGTTTGCCATCTCTGAGCTTGAGTGTGTCATCTCTGAGCCATAATACCCACCTGATTTAGGATAAAAGCAATTCAAACAATTTCTGTGAAAATTCCGTGAGATGAGTATGTCCTTGCTATGAAGGCTTGGGTTTCCAGTACTGCTATAGTTCTTGTAAGCTCTCCAGTACAGATTTGATTTACACTTGCTCTTGTTCACATCTGCACACATTTTTAAGTTGTTAGGAGAGACTCTGCATAGATTACTCCTATCATCTAACACAGTGGTTCTCCCTGGTACCAACCTTCCTTCAAGGAGATATTGGTAATATCTAGGGACATTTCTTATTGTCTTGACTGGGTGGGGGTGGTGGCAAGGAGAAGGTGTTCTGCTGGTATTTAGTAGCTAGAGGCCAGGGATGCTCTTACACATTCTACAAATGTACAGGGCAGCACACTACAGCAAAGAATGTCAAATAGTTTGGCCAAAATGTCAATAGTAAAGAAGTTGAGAAAGTTGATCCAGTACAATGACTTCTGCACTTCCTTAGACTTTACTGAGTTGAGAAGTTTAAAGTAGACAGACAATTCCAAAACTGGTCTTAGAAACTGTCAAACTCAAAAAATAAAATAGAACTATCATGTGATCCATCAATTCCACTTTTGGAAATATATCCAAAGGAAACAAAAACTCTATGTCAAAGGAATTTGTGCAACCCCATGTTCTTAGCAGGATTATTCACAATAGGCAAGACATGGAAACAACCTAAGTGCCCATCGATGGTTGAATAGATAAAGAAAATGTGGTGTATATATAGACAGTGGAATATTACTCAGCCTTAAAAAAGAAGGAAATCCTGCCATTTATGACAACATGGATAAACCTTGGGGGCATAATGCTAAATGAAATAAGTCAGAGAAAGACAAATACTGTATGACTGGTTATATGTGAAATCTAAAAGAACAAAAACAAAAAAATCAAACTCATAGAAAAAGAGATCAGATTTGTGGTTACCAGAGGAGTGGGGTGGCAGAGAGGGAATTGGATGAAGGCAGTCAAAAGGTACAAATTTCCAGTTACAAAATAAACAAGTGCCAGGGATGTAATGCACAACATGATGACTAGACTCAACACTGCTATATGGTACATCTGGAAGTTGTTAAGAGTAAATCCTAACAGTTCTCATTAAAAAGAAAACAATTTTTTTTTTTTTTGTATCTCTGTGAGATGATGTTAACTAAACTTATTGTGGTCACCATTTCACAACATATGTAAGTCATATCATTATGTCATACACCTTAATCTCATACAGTGTTGTATATCAATTATATTTCAGTAAAACTGGTAAAAAAAGAAAGAAACTAGCAGCCTGAATGGTATGATTCTCTGCAATACTGAGATCTTCCTATACCAAAATGCTTTCTATATTTATCTCTGCATTTACAGATTCATTCTTTGATTTCGATTATTTTTAATCCTTTCCTAGATGAGAAATGTGTAACACCTCACTCGTCATTGATATACCTATATGTTTATTGTATCTATGGTAAAAGCCCCTAATATTTGCCAAGACAAGGGTGAAGCAACATGAGCACAACAGGCTCTGAGCTTGGAGGTTTCAGAGGCCAGTCATCCAGGGTGACTGGTTTCAGTGCTTCAATACCTGGCTGTTTTGAGTCTCAAGTACATAAAGCAGTATTTCTATAACCTGAGTATAAGATCATCCCCTGATCAAAAATGGCTTCACAGAGTCTTGGAATAAAGTTTAAATATTCACCCGGCCTACAAGGGCCTGTGTGATTTGACCCTGCACGAGCCCTGACCTGGTATTACAACCTGTCCCTCCACTCACTCAGCTCTACTCATACTAGCCTTCTTGCTATTCCTCTAATAAACCAAGCTCATTTCAGGCTCAGCACCTTAGCCATTTCTTCTTTTCTGGAATACTCTTTCTCCTAAATCATTGCTCATTTAGGTCTTTGCTTCGAAGCTCACTTCATGAAAGCCCTGGCCTTCCTATCAGAAATATTACCTCAGCACCACCTTTGCATACAGCATTCCCCTTCAGTGTTTTGTTTTTCTTCAGAACACTTCACTACCCCACATTGTATCATATATTTGTTTGTACATGTGTGTTGTATGCCTCTGGCGTTCTCAAATATAAGCTCCCTTTGACTTGTAATCCCCATAAATGTCATGTTAATCAGAGTTCCAAGGGATAGAGTTTGGCAGATGCTTAGTTAATCTGTATTTTTATATTTCATTTTCCCCTGGTTTTTCCATTAAAAAAGAGAAACAGACTACATCTGTGTGTCATTAAAATGTGCTAGAAATTCCAGAAATCATCAGAAAGTTTGATTTATCAGACTGGAGGCTCATTGACAAAATCTGACCAACGTAGTTTTGACAAACATTAAATCTGAGTGGGTTTCAGAGGAGCTTCACTCTCTAGTTCACACTCATGCCTGGTAAACTACTACCTGTATCTATATTCTATATTAGGTGATGTATATCTATACACATACATACAATCGTCCCTTGATATTCAAAGGGGGTTGATTTCAGGAACCCTCTCGGATATCAAAATACGAGAATACTCAAGTCCTTTATATAATATGGTGTAGTATTTGCATATAACCTATTCAATTCTCCTTTATACTTCAAATAATCTCTAGGTTACATATACTATCTAATAAAATGTAAATGCTATGTAAATATTGCTGGCATGTGGCAAATTAGAGTTTTGTTTTTTGGAACTTTCTGGAATTTTTTTTTTTTTTTACTTTTTTTAACTTTGGGTTTTTATTTATTTAATTAATTTATTTATTTATGGCTGTGTTGGGTCTTCGTTTCTGTGCGAGGGCTTTCTCTAGTTGTGGCAAGCAGGGGCCACTCTTCATCGCGGTGCGCGGGCTTCTCATTATCGCGGCCTCTCTTGTTGCGGAGCACAGGCTCCAGACGCGCAGGCTCAGTAATTGTGGCTCATGGGCCTAGTTGCTCCGCGGCATGTGGGATCTTCCCAGACCAGGGCTCGAACCTGTGTCCCCTGCATTGGCAGGCAGATTCTCAACCACTGCGCCACCAGGGAAGCCACTTTCTGGAATTTTTTTCGAATACTTTTGATCTGCAGTTGGTTGAATCCATGGATGGGGAACCTGCAGATATGGAGGGCCTACTGTATATAGGTGGATAGATAGAAAGATACAGATAAAGATAAATATAGATATAGGTAGATTATATAGATATATAATATCTAACTATAATACCTATATTAGATTCATCTATTTATAAGAAGTTAATGTATTATCATACCCGGTCAGCTCACACATTTATGTTATTTGCCTGACTCCCAAAGGCATTTGAATTTATTTATAAGCCCTGATCTACATGATAAAAAGCAATTTGCCTAAATGAATTTCATTTGATGAATTCGATTAAACTTTATGCACAGGTGGAATAGGTGGCTGACTATACAGTGTGATGTGAAGACATCATATACCATTCTTTTCCTTTGCCTTTTGATTTGCCAATGACTAAATGGCAATATTAAAAGGCTACTACAAGCCACAGAGGTTTTATACAGGTGCAGTAGTCTATGCTGTACTAGTACGTTATACCAGTACCAAATATACATTTTCCAGTAGAATTTATCACCTCTGTCTCTAAAGCACCTTCTGATGATTTTGAGGATATAGCAATAGTGGGAAGTCCATCATTAAATTGGGCACCCACAAAGGTAAAGTTCAAAGATACCACTAGTCAGGGAGGTTCAAAAAAAGAAGAGAAATGAGGGAGAAGTAAAAAATATTAGAAACAAATGTGGCCTTTTATTTTTCCAAAACAGGAAACCGCTTATGCTTTTTTACTCAGTACCTGTTTTGTTCACATTCTCATTTACTTTTATCGAGAGGTATCCATTCCTCCCTGTTTGGGTGTTCATTCTTATCCTCACAGAAGGAATATGAACCCCTTTAAGATGAAGCAGGGAAGAACTTGTTCCTGAGATCATTTTTGCTGTTGATGTCCCATATTTCTTTTCAAGCTGACCAGGCATACCCAACCAGCTTTTAAAGGTTGAATAATTCCTGCTTTTTTTAACTTCTGGTCTTCCCCCAACTCCACTTTCCAAAACACACAAAACAACAAACAGTTTTTCTGCAAAGTATTTGTAATGTTCTGGCTCTTACCCTTCTGTCTGGAATTAACCCTGTGTAACACTTTGGCTGCTCTTGTGTATGCTCCTTTGGGTTTATCTCATCTATTCCTACATTATTTTATGACTTTCACCATGCCATTGGTAGAGCAGCCCTAGTTCCTTGCTTGATCTTCTGACACAAATGCCCCTGTCCTGATGGGAACACCACGGTGTTCCATCCTAGACATTGGATAGACACAAATCACCATATCTACTATATTATTGAAGCTTATTGTAACCCTGGATGTTTTAAAGTGATAAAAGCTGCGTGTGATTTTCAAGAAACATAGATGGTTATCAGCAGAAAATTGTACCTGAACCATTTTTTAATATAATTTTTTCTGTAAGAATTTAAAGAATAAACTTTTCTGATGTTTTTCCCGTATCTGAAAAGAAAACTCTCAGAGGGAAGAACAGGCACAAGGAATGTATAATCCTTACCCATGGCCTGGATTTATACTATAACAAAGTATATGGACCTTTAACTTTCTTTTATTCTGTGCTATAAAGAGGCATCAATCTTGCTTTAGACTGTGCTGTCAAGTTACTTGCAGGCATAAGTTGAAAGTATGAGAATCTTTAGATACATAGCCATGTAAAAAATGTTCAGTGTATAAGCACTCACCAGATTTTTCCAGCAACAACGTACCAGGGCAGAAGGTTGACAAGATTCATATAATCAGACATGAAAATGCTGCTAATGGAAGCTTTATAATTGCTTTGAAGCACAATTCATCATAATCACATATTCTGAAAGCAAATAAATGACATGATACCTTAAATTATAGGTTTCCTACAGACTGAAGAGTAATCTTTTACTTTTTTTATTCTTTTTTTTTTAACATCTTTATTGGAGTATAATTGCTTTACAATGGTGTGTTAGTTTCTGCTTTATAAGAAAGTGAATCAACTATACATATACATATATCCCCATATCTCTTCCCTCTTGCGTCTCCCTCCCTCCCACCCTCCCTATCCCACCCCTCTAGTTGGTCACAAAGCACCAAGCTGATCTCCCTGTGCTATGCGGCTGCTTCCCACTAGCTATCTGTTTTACATTTGGTAGTGTATATGTGTCTATGTCACTCTCACTTTGTCCCAGCTTACCCTTCCCCCTCCCCGTGTCCTCAAGTCCATTCTCTAGTAGGTCTGCATCTTTATTCCTGTCCTGACCTTAGGTTTTTCAGAACCTTTTTTTTCTTTAGATTCCACATATATGCGTTAGCATACGGTATTTGTTTTTCTCTTTCTGACTTACTTCATTCTGTGTGACAGACTCTGGGTCCATCCACCTCACTACAAATAACTCAGTTTCGTTTCTTTTTATGGCTGAGTAATATTCCATTGTATACATGTGCCACATCTTCTCTATCCATTCATCCTTTTATTCTTTATGGCTCCCCCACACTCTGTTGATAATTCTGGCAGGAAGAATATGCATACAAGTTTCATCCCTCTTTTAAATGACTTTTAATTTAAAATGAAATTGAAAAATGCCCTATATTAGGAAGCCCTATGGAATGCTATTGAAAACACACATCTGCTGGCTAATTTTTTCATGTAATTATGTAAAGTAAAATCTTCATAAGCAAAGTAAAGAAAATTGTAATCCCCAGTGCTAGGTTTTGCAAAATAGCCCAAAGCAGATTTTTTCCCCAATGAGTGAGTCAGAATTAAATCTAACAAATACCACCACCAAAATTCAATTTTCTCTCCTTTCATAAAGAGCTGTAAGTAACTGCTCTTTAGTTAAAATCCATCACTGTGTGCAATGCTACTTTGACCTGGAAGTGAGTACAATTTTAATTTGCAAAGCATGACTTGCTATAATGCACCCAGTTGTTTGCCTGCCAATATCCCTTCGCCTTTTTCTCCTAACAAAACCATTGTTTTTCCATCCCTGCTCCTCTTCCTTGCCTAGCCCTTTCTGTTTTCACAGCCACTCCAACTCAGGCCTACGAGATGAGAAAGGATGTGAATCAGTTATCTTTTGTTATATAACAAACCATTCCAAAAACTTAGTAGCTTCAGTTACCATTTATTTAGCTCATGATTCAGTGAGTTGGTGACTTGGGCTGGTTTATACTTGGTGGTTCTTCTAGTTTCACCTGGACTCAGTTATGTGTTTTTTTGAAGAGCTGCCTGGTTGCTGGGCACTGATTGGCCTAGAATGGACTCAGCTGCAAAGATTCATTTCTGCTCCGTGTGTCTCTCATCATCTAGCAGAAAAGCTCAGATTGTTCATGTTGAATCTGGATAGGTTTCCAAGAGAGAAAGTAGAGATATAAAAGGCCTCTTGAGGTCTAAGCTGTTACTTCCACTGAGTTCCGCTGGCCAAAGCAAGACACAAGGCAAGCCTGGATTTAATGGGTGGGAAAGCAGAATCCATCTTTTGATGGAAGCAACTCAAAGTCACATTGTAAGGGCCATGGATACAGACAGTAGAGAAATTGTGTCAGTGTTTCCAAACATTCTACCACAGGGAGTTTGCTGGGATTTGGGGAATAAATTCCTTTTCTTTTAAGGCTGTTACTTAGGAAGAGATAGCTCCTTTTCTTCAGATATTTTCTTGTGAGGATGTCAGGTTTACACCTGCAACATCTAACTCAGTATCAACAAAGTAGCAAGTCTGCACAGAGGAAGAATGAGTCCAGGGAAACAAAGGAGAGGCACTGGAAAAAGCCAATTCTAGTCCATCCTTCTTCCCATCTCTCCCTGGCAACCACTGATCTGCTTCCTGTCACTCTGGATTAGCGTCAGTTTTCTATAAATGTCATCATACAGCGTGTATACTTTCTGTCTGGCTTGTTTCAGCAGGCACAATTATTTTGAAATTCTTCTGAATTTTTGCATGTATCAATAATTCATTTATTTTTATTGCTGAGTAGCATGCCACCATACAGTTTGTTGGTTTATTGAATAAACTGTTGAAAGACCTTTGGGTTGTTTGCAGTTTCGGGCTACTACAAATAAAGCTTCCATGAACATTTGTGTACAGTCTTTGTACAGACATATGCATTGATTACTTTGGGTATACCTTGGAGTAGAATGGCTAGATCATATGACAAGTGTTATTTTTAACTTTTTAAGAGTGCCAAACTGTTTTCCAAAGTAGTTGTACCATTTTACACACTTAGTATCAGTGTATGAAAGATCCATTCTTCCTACATCCTCACTGTCACTTAGTATGGCCAGACTATTTAATTTTTTGCCATTCTTATAGGTGTTAGTGGTATCTCATTGTGACTTTACATTTCCCTAATGTCTAGTAGTGCTGAGAATCTTTTCATGTGCTTATTTGTCATTCATATACCTCTTTTGATAAAATGTCTGTTCCAACCTTTTGCCAATTTTTAAATTGGGTTGTTTTCTTACTGTTGAGTTTTAAGAATTCTTATATACTGTGGATACTAGAATCTGATATTGGGAAACAATTCTCCATGGTTCTCTCATATTTTTGCACATCTTCTGAGCAACGGCATTAACAAATTTGTTTATAGAGCAAATATCCATGTAAGGTAAAGAGAGTGTTCTTTTCTGGGGCAGAGGACATAGTGTTTATTTCCCAGGATCATACTGTAAAAGTAATATTTCCTTTGGGAAAAGGTTGAGCACATTGGTAGCAGTCACTGTGGAAGACTGGAATTTTCTAAGTTCAGAGTTCAGTTGTCATGCAAACTCACTACTTGTGCAGAATCACTGGACTTCTCTGCATCAACTCATGGGACTTAGGGAAGGAAGAGGAACCAATAAGAATATGAAGTTCATATTGTGGCAGGTTAATTTATTAGCTCTCAGATTGATTAAAATCTCAGATCTTTTACAGTGTAATTTTCCAATATTTTCTCACAGTCTATGGCTTATCTTTTTACTCACCTAGCAATGACTTTCAGAACACAGACGTTCATAATTTTGAAGAAATCTAACTAATAAACTTTTTATTTTATTGATATTTTTTGTGTTGTCTTCTTGAAAGACTTGAAAACTTTATTACTAAATGCTCTTTTGTATGGTAATATTCTTGGCTCTGAAACCTGCTTTAATAATAATATAGCAATTCCAGCTTTCTTTTGACTAGTATTAAGAGGGTAAAACTTTTCCCATTTCTTTAATTTAAATCTATTTATTTTTTAATTTAAATTAGGTTTTTTTAGGCAGGACACACTTGGGTTTTGATTTTGTATTTAATGTGAAAATCTCTTCCTCTTGATTGAAGTGTTTAGACTATACATACTGAATATAATAATATGGTTAGGTTTAAATCTACCATCATGATCTTTGTTTTCTATTTGCCCATCTCTCCTTTGTTTTTTGTGTTTTTTTTCCTATTTATCTGCTTTTAAAAAAAATTTGAGTATTTAATATTTCCCATTTTATCTCTTTAATTTGCTTATCAGCAATTACTATTTGCTGTGTTTAGGGTTTATAGTATACATCTTTAACTTACCACAATCTATCCTCAAGTGATATACTTTAAATAGTGTAAGAACCTTAAAATAGTTTACTTCCATTTCCTCCCTCCTAGTATTTGTGATATCGTTGTTATACTTCTATGTATGTTATAAACTCCAAAACACATTTTGTTTTTACTATATACAGTTTATTATTTTTAAACAGATCTAAATAATAAAAATTATTTATATTTACCTATTTATTTAGCATTTCTGGTACACTTTATTCATTTGTGTAGATTTTTGTTTCCACCTGATGTTATTTTCCTTCTGGCTAAAGAACTTCCTGTAACATTTCGTAGTGTGTATGTTTCATAGCCATTAATTGTTTCGGTCTTGGTATATCAGAAAATTCTTTACTTTGCCTTAATTTTTGAAAGATATTTCACTACGTAAAGAATTCTAGTATGATATTTTTTGAACGTTCAGTATTTAAAAAATGTTGTTCCACTATCTTCTAGCTTATATTGTTTTCTATGTGAAATCTGCCATCATCCTTACTTTTGTTCCTCTCTAGGAAATGTATCTTTTCTCTCAGGCTACTTTAAAGACCTTCTCTTTGGTTTCTCACTAGTTTTAAGTACTTGGATTATGATATGACTTGGTGTAGTGCTCTTCTTATTTCTTTTGCTTGGAATTTGTTGTGCTTTTGGGATCTGTGAGTTTATACTTCTCACCAAATTTGGAAAAAGTGTGTCCATCATCCCTTCAAATATTGTTTTGGTCTTTCACCTTTTCTCTTTGTTCTTTGGGGGCTCTGCTTATACATGGATTTGGCTGCTTGAAGTTCTTCCACATTTCACTGATACTCTGAATTTTCTTTTCCAATCTCCTTAATCATTTTGTTTCATTTTGGATAGTTTTTAACTTCCCCCCACCCCATGATGTCCAATTTCCCATTAATCACACAGTGTTTTTTTCATCTCAGACATTTTAGTTTCTATATCTAGATGTTTGATTCGGTGTTTCAAAATTTTTCATTTCTCTATTTTACATGATCAGTTTTCCTCTAGCTTCTTAAACATACGAAATATAGCCACAATAACTATCCTAATGTTTTTGCCTACTAATTTTATCATCTGTGTAACTTCTGGTTCAATTTCACTAGATTGATTTTTTTTTTCCTCAATATGGGTTGCATTTTCCTGCCTCTTTGTACGTCTGGCGATTTTAGACTGGTTGTTGATATGAGTAATTTTATCTTTGGGGTGTTAAATATTTTCATATCCCCATAAATATTCTTGAACTTTATTTGTGACAGACTTGTTACCTGAAACCAGTGGTCCTTTTGAGTCTTGCTTTCAAGCTTTGTTAGTCTAGAGTTAACTTTTCCCACTGCAGAGGCAAGATCCTTATTATTCACAGTGATGTCCCCTGAATAATGAGGGTTTTTTTTTTTTACTCTTTCTGTTAGGAAGAGACAATATTCCCAGCCTTGTGTGAACTTCAGAAACTATTTCCTGTAATCTTTTTAGTTGGCTCTTGCCTGGAACTTCAGTAGTTTATTCACACATATTCACTTATCAGTACTTACGAATGCTTAATCCAGGTCTTCAGAATTCTCTTTCCCCAAAGCTATCTCCACTTTAGTATTTTGCCCTTCGTAATGTAGCTTCCTTGGTTTCTTAACACCCCAGGGTCATCTCATCAAGTGAGGGAAACTGCCAGACTATGCTTGGGTTCCTGCTGCCTGTCCTGGAGTCTGAAAACATTCTCCATGCAGTAAGCCAGGACAATTGTAGGGCTTACTTCATTTCTTTCTCATCACTTAGGGATCATTGTCTATTCCTTGATGCCTACAGTCTAGAGTACCCTTTTACCTCTATCAATTTTGTCTATTCTTTTAGTTGTTTCAGGTAAGAGTATACATCTGGTACCTATTACTCCATCTTCACTGGAGAGTCTCATTTGATACTGATATATTTAATTCACCTTTGAAGAGCTTACATTCAAAGAGCTGTTTGAATGAGTGCATGGAGAATTGCTTTATTAATCAGGAGCCCAGGAGTGTGAAAAATGATGGTTACTCTTAACACCAGATCTATGAAGAATTTTCCTACCATGAGTATTGTGGAGGAACTGGGCTAAAAACTTACCTGGTTTTCTATTTGTTGGCTGGAAAATGTAAAAGGCCAGTGAAGGAAAGATATGATGTTAAAATTCCCTAGCAGCACTGTGGCAGTTCAGGGATTGAGAATGGTAAGGACAGCGGCACAGAACATCCAAGTGAAAAAATGATAAAGACAAGATTTTACATGTTCTTTTCTTCTGATTAATCTTAACAATCATCAGCTAAAGTAGCTGATACTCACTGTTTCTATCACATACACAATAACATACTCAGAACTGCAGATATAAGAATGATGAAATAATACTAACACCTATAAAAAGAATTAAAATGGCATAGGATTATTAAATTACTTTTAAAAATAGTTATTTCTAAATATGATTTCTTTTAAGTAAGCAATTTCTACCATTTAGAAAAGGTAGAAGAGCTATTATTATATTAAAATTATGAGTAATTCTCTTAGTCCCTTGTAATTGTACCAAAACAATTTATATTTTATGAATTCTTTTTATAGTCAGATAGGTCCTTCATCAACATTGGAAATAAGTACTTTATTTTAAATATTAAAAAAAGGCTTATATTTTTAGATGAGTTTATCAAGCACCAGATAATTTGAAAATCTACTAAAAATGGCTTATTTTCTATATATAAAGATTATGCAAGTTTTCCTATTTAGATATGTCTAAAAGTACTGAGTTAATTTATCCAGTGAATCTGTCAATTAAATCAACTATGTACCATTTCAAACTGATGAGGGCTGAAACCACTTCTGTACACTTTCTTCAAGGCTACTTTCTTTAACTTTCAATTATTCCTGTTTGGCAAAAAGTAACACACTTTCTCATACTTTCCTAAATGCTAATTTTATCCTCTTCTTTACATATTCAATCATTTCTTGTAATTGTTTTGGCAGAAAAAGAAGAATTTTTTCTTGATTTACTTAATAAAGAGGACTGTGGGGAAGCTACAAGTATTCAACTTAAAATGTGTTTTATTATATTATACATTTGACAGAAGCTCACTGTAAGCATTTTGAAAATTCATAATGTTAGAAGGAAGTGAGGGAAGGAAATACACATAGTTCCACCACCCAAGAATAAAAATCATTAACATTTAGACTACTTGCTTCTAGTATAAGAAGCCCAATTTGATTTTTGACTGCAGTTGTGTACATGATTTGTTTCTATCCCAACCCATGTGGTTACTCACCAGACAGAGAAACCCCACTAATTATCTATGTGTTCTCCAATGTCAAATTTACCAGTTGGCAATCTCACCACAGCTCTTCTGAGTCCTTCTACCATGTTACAGTGTACTGCTTGATGTCTCCACAACTGCATCACTCTCCTTCACTTACTTCAGCCACCCACAGCCCTTCTTGGTTAATCGAATAGAGAGGTAATTAGAACATCCAAGTGGACTCAATCTATCATTTAGTTATTGGTTTTGAGATAAATGAAGAATAAAGATACATTCAGGAAACTGACTAAGAAGCTTAAGTGACGCAGGGTGGTATAGGATAAAATTCACTGGTGTAAGAGAAAATACTATCAGAGCACTCAGAATATTTCTTTCACCCACCCTCCTCTTCTGGGAACAGACCTAGGTCTAGACAATCATAGGGCTACTTCCCTGTCGTCACAGGTGAAGAAGGATGGAGGCAAAACTGACAGCAGAGATTGCAGGAAAGTTTTAAAGTTCCACTCCTGCCTCCATGGCACTCTGACTTGTAATGGCCCCAGGCACAGGTGTCAGAGGTGAGGTGTTGAGGAGACAAGTGTGAGTAGACAGATGAGTAGCTCCTCCAAACCTTCAAAGACAAGCAGCCTGCAAATATTATGCCTGAGAATCTCACGATGAAATCCTGACCAGAGATTTCATCCAGTGGAATGACAACAGTAGTCAGCAGAGTTTCTGTGGGGTCTGGCTTTTCACCCAGGGCTCACCTCTTCCTATCCCTCTTCCTTAGAATTACCAAGAGGTAATCGACCTGGCTTTCAGCCTTTATCAAACACA
The DNA here is from genome assembly GCF_009873245.2 of Balaenoptera musculus. NCBI lineage: Eukaryota > Metazoa > Chordata > Mammalia > Artiodactyla > Balaenopteridae > Balaenoptera > Balaenoptera musculus. Next base: position 78,504,585 of record NC_045789.1, on the reverse strand, counting down.
TATTATCAGACAGAGAGCCTGAAACACCTAAGAGAAAACAAGCTTACAGGTCCAAATATCTATATACTTGAAGAGTACAACTACTATAAAAGAAAAAACAGCAACATGTGCCCCATGAGTCATAACCACTAGAATTCTCGAATCAATGGTTCAGAGTAAGCCCTATCAATAGAGGCAAAAATATAAAATAGATATAAGAGAAAATAAAAGAAGTAGGAGGAAATATTTGATCTGAAAAATATATGTTAAAAAGTTAATTGGAGTAAAATAATGCAGCCACTATGGAAAACAATATGACAGTTCCTCAAAAATTAAAAGTAAAATTACAATGTGACCCAGCAATTCCACTTCTGGGCATATGCCCAAAAGAACTGAAAACAGGGTCTTGAATAGATATTGATGCACCTATGTTTATAAAAGTATTATTCACAATAGATAAAAAAAATGGAAGGAACCCAAATGTCCATCAACAGACAAATGGATAAAGGAAATGTGGTATATACAAACAATGGAATATTATTTGACCTTAAAAGGGAAAGATTACCTGTAGCTTTGTAATAATTTTTGAAATCATAAAATGTGAGACCTCTAACTTTGTTCTTCTTTTTCAAGATTGTGAAGATTTTGGCTATTTAGGGTTCCTTAAGATTTTATGTAACTGTTAAGATGAATTTTTCTATTTCCACAGAGAAAATGCTATTGGGATTTTGTAGGGATTGCATTAAATCTATAGAAACCCATGCATGTTTAAGGGCAATTAATCTTAATTCTAAAACTTCATAAGTTATTCAAAGACAGGAGAAATATAGTCTCATTTGTTTTTGAACCTAGATGCAAATATTAAAATTAGTAAAATTAAAATAATAGTAAAAATAGTATTAAGTAACAAAATCCAATGGTATGAAAAACATCATGATTAAGCAGAATTTATCCCCCCAAATACAAGGAAATAATATTGGAATATACAAGGATTTCTGCATATCAATAAGTAAAAGACAGGAAACCAACAGAAATTTAGGTAGATGCTACAAACTGACAGATTATGGGAATGGAATCTCCAAAAAGTTAGGAAGCATAGAAAGAGAAGCTCAAATACGTAAGCAATCAGATAAATGAAAATTAAACAAAAATATCATCCACCACTATGGCAAAAAATTAGCAAGAGGGATAATGACAAGGTATTAGTGGAGATGTGGCTACATAGGATCCCACACACTGCTTCTAGGTGTGTAGACTAGAGGTTATTCTGGAGAGGAAACTGGGGTCGCTCATTCAAATTAAGTATGCATGTATATATGACCCAGCATTTCCCCCCTTGGGTATATAGCTCAAAACAGTTCTCATATGGGCTCGTAAAGGGACACATGTGAAGATATACACTATCCTCACATGTTTGTGGTAAGGTGGAGTAGAAGCCAATCTGAGTGTCTACCTAATGTGATGCAATTAGAAAAAATTGAATGATATGTACATATAGCAAGATGGATATGTTAAAACACAGTGCACGTTAAAAAACAAAGTGAGAACTAAAGCATAATATAATTATGCAAATTTTAATATATTCATTGCACATAAAACATTATTACATATTTTATAAGAACACTTACTGAAAACGTTAAAAATTGCATTTGTCAAGCACATTGGAATGATTGCCTATGAGAAGAAGGGATGGGAGTGGGGAATGGGAAAAACAGGAATACTGAACAAACAAGCCAATAAATCAGAGAGGCTCCTGGGCCTTGCATGGACCAATGATGACTGCTGAGAACTAACAGCCAGTCCTCTGAAACTCAGAACAATAACAACAAACTCTCAAGTGGAGGCAAGATAGAGGACCGTAAGCCCATATTTTAAAAAGTTAATAAAGAGGATGAGAGCCAAAGAGGAGAATTCAGAGATTTTTTTTCTAGTGTAGTTGTAAACTTTTAAATGTAACAGGGAATAATCTATTAAAGAAGAGTAAAAATCTTGGGAAATAATATATTTAAGGAAAAAAATTCATAAAGACATTTGGTAATGCTGAGGTCAATGGCAAACATGGTACAGTCAGCTTCAGGGGGAGGACGGTTATTCCTTATTGTGAGACTAAAGATGGACCATGCTGTGGAGGCGAATGGAAATGAGGGAGTTTATGCTGGTTGGTCTAGGTCTCTTAAGTGAGACACGTATGTTAGCACTGACTAAAGAGTTGGGATCAAAGGATGGGTGGTGAGGGAGAGGAAGTAGAATAGCACTGGGTCATTTTTCTTAGTACTTGATTCACAAACTCTCCTTTAATTCTCAGTTTTCCTCATCTCAGCAAATGTTTACATTCTGCTCTGGTGCTTAAGACAAACCTCTGAGAATCAACTTTTATTTCTTCTTTTTCCTCACTCCCACATTCAATCCATTAATAAGTGTTATTGGCACTGCCTCCAAAATATATAGCAAATCCATCCATGTCTTTCCATTGCTACTAAAACTATCTTTTTTCCAAACTGTATCATCTCTCAGATTGATTATCTCAATAGTCCCCACTCCTCCTGCTTACGCTCTGGTCCTTTAATCCATTCCTAATCCTTAGACAAAGTGACCTTTTTGAAATGAAAATCAAATTACATCATTCCTCCATTAAGATTTTCTAATGACTTTTCATTGTTCTTACAATAAAATCCAAATTTCTACTATATCCTCAAGGCCTCTGCCTACTTTTCCAACTAATCTTATAATATTTTCCCTACCTGTGACTACCCTCCAGCCCCACTGGCCTTCTGTATTTTTCAGACACACCAGGCTCATTCACAATGCAACATCTTTGCATGTCCCACTCCATCTAATTGGAACACTCATGCTATGATCTTTGTCTCACTGACTCCTTCCCATCTTCATGAACCAATTCTGAAGTCATCTCTTCAAAGAGATCTACCCTGAGCACTGTTTCTAAAGGCACTCTTTCTCAAACACTTGCTTTCACCTTATTTTATTTCACCTTATTTTATATTCTTCATGTTAATGACTACTTTTGAACTTTAGCTTGTAACATACTTATATATTTTATGTTCCCTACACTAAAATGTAAGCCCCACAATAGCAGAATTCTTTTATTTGCTTATTTACTACTCTATACCTAGGGCCTAGAACAGTTCTTTGCACATAATAGACACAGAAACATTTATTGTTGCTGAATGATCAATGTAAAATTTTGCCAGTTTTCAAGGACCCAGTTGAATTTGGACACATTTAGAAAAAGAAACACACTGGATGCTGGGAAGGCCAAGGTAGGCCTATTTTTGAAGCAGATACAGCTGAGGAGCCTTTAGGGTGATAAACACAACACTGAAGTTTTGGTTTTCTCATCAATATAATAGAGATGCTGTCAGGAATAAGAGAGGACAATGCATTTAAAACACTCAATACAAACCCTGATACCAGTACAAGTTAGCATTATCATTATTACTATAATATCTAAGCTTTGCTTAATAGACTGTATATAGTTGAAGAGCTCACCTATATAATCCAGAATTCATCTATAGAATTTCTTTTCATCTATATTGTTTTGTGATTCTTTGCTTATGTTTTTCAGTATCATCTTTATGTCTATAATACCACAGGATCAGTCGAATCTTGCCCAGAATATTTCGAGAATTTCAAAAGTTTTATATTTAACATCATATTGAATGCAGTGCATCAGTAATTCCCATTTAAAATAAGGCAGTGAGATCACTTTTTTAACATTCTCTTTCTTTTCTCTTACAGCCTTAACTAACCATATTTTTGCTTCACATTGTTTTACCTTTAATCCCATGGCAGCAAATACAGCTTTATGCTTGTTCATTTCATATAGCTTCTTCTCCTTTGGAATTTATTCTTCTCCAGTTTCTATTCTTGTATTTTTCTTGGTTTCTCGTCCTGTGAAATTGCAATAAACATAATCACTGCCTTCATGGTGAGAACATTATTTGTTAACAGATGGTAGGTTTTCAAAATCTGAATTGTTTAAAGTAAGAGACACTGAAAAAGGTAGTCAAAATTGGACTCTGTCTAAGACTGAAAAAGAAAGGTCATTTTTTTCAAAATAAATCAAACTCTTATAAACAAAATTACCAACTGCTAGAAGCATTAAGGAAGGTATGTAGAAAGCCATGGGAATTCATTTGTCTCTCTCAATTAGTTAATGGGTTTTGAACATTAGTCATGAGGTTTCTCTATTTTAATTAAAGTAATTTATATAATGAAATTTCTGTACATATAATATTCCTAATAAGCATTTCATCATTCATCCCGGAAGGATTTCATGTAAATTAGTTCAAGTAATTCAATTCTACTTGGAGAAGGAGGGAGCAGGAGCTGGAAGCTAAGGATGATACTGAAATGAGAGCTAAGCAGAAAATTGCTACAAGGAGTGGGAGTCTAGTGGTGACTCCCTTTGATCATTACCAGTCACCAGGTAACAGACTGAAAACAAGATGACCAGGGCTTGTAAAACATTTAGTTTATATCAAACCTGTTCTTGTCAGTGTACAAGTTTGAAATTTTGCCTGGTAATTATTCTCTAGTAACTTCTTATAGGTATGTTTTGTAAACTAATTGTAAGATGCTTGAAATCGGAAACAATTTGTCGCTATTTTATTCGCCCTTTATTATCATAAGAGTCATTACAATGCCTATAAGGACACAGCTTAACTGAAAATTGTGGTTACCTCTAGCAATGGACTTAGAATGCGGGGGCTACTTCCACTTACTCTGTATTTTTTTTATTGTTTTTAACGTTTTATTTTGAGTTAATTTTAGACTTACAGTAGGGTATTAACAGTTCCTATACGCCTTTCCCTCAGCTTCTTCTGATGTTAACATCTTACGTGACAAATTTCAATTATCAAAACAAAGAGAATATTAGTACAATATTATGAGATAAGCTGAAGACTTTATTAAGATTTCACCAAATTTTTTTGCTAATGTCTTCTGTCCCAGAACCTAATCTAGGAACCCACATCGCATTTATTTGTCATGTCTCCTTAACCTCCCCTAAATTATGATGGTTCCTCAGTTTTTCATTATATAGTGACCTTGAATTTGAAAAGTACAGGTCAGTTATTTTGCATCCTGTCCCTCAATATGAATTTGTCTGATATGTTTCTCATGATTAAGCAGAGGTCATGCATAATTGGGAAGAATGCCACAGGTGTAATGTTTCCTTCTCAGTGCATCATTTCAAAGAGCACATGATCTCAGTATCTCTTATTACCAGTAATTTTAACCTTGCTTTCTTGGTCAAGGTGGAGTCTGCCAAGTTTCCCCACTATAAATAAAGTTACTATATTTCCCTTTGAAATTAATAAATATTTATTTTTGGACAGTGCTTTGAGACCATTCAACTTAACTTTACCCACTAACTTTAGCTTTCATTGGTGGCTCTTGTTTGCAGCAATTAATACTGTGGTGTTCTAATGATTTTCTATTTTTCTCAGTCTTCCTACATTTAGTAATTAGAATTATTCCTCTGTAAGAAAGAACTGTCCCTTCTACCCGACTATGTATGTATGTATGCATGTACGTATGCTTTTATTTAGAATGAGAGGCATGTATTTAATCATATAGGCTCATAGATAATTATTTTATTTGGGTTAATATCTATTCTTATTATTTGGTCAAATTGTGTCATCTGTTTCAGTTGGCTCCTGTGCCCCTTTGATACACTGCTTTTTTTTTAGTGCATCTTTATATTCTGGCACTACAATATGTTGCAGGTTTATCTTGTATTTTTTCTGCCCCAGCCCTGGAAGCAACCATTTCCCCAAGGAGACCAGATACTGTTTATCAGATAATGGTTTCTAGAAACCAAGATCTGATCACTAGGGGTGCTCATTGTTTCTGGATTGTCACTACTTCTAGACTCTCTCAGGTAAACAGAGCTAAGAGGTATAATAAGTATGTACACAAACTCATATATATAAGAGTTTATACTGGCATCTCCCACTCCAATCTAGCATCATTCTAGTCTTCCTTCATTATTTGTGACTTCTTTCTCTGACAGAAATCATACTTTAATTTTCTACAGTTTATTTATTTATTTGATCACCCTAGTAAACATATAAAGTCGCTTCAAAAACCCATGTCCCCGTGAGAACCGTATTTCCCAACTAGGGTACAGTGTTTATGTACAGTTTGCTTTTAGCCTAATCGTACCAAGTCAAGACATTGTTTAAAAGCTTTCTTTTTCACATATGAATCTTTCTTTGTTTCCTCGTTCAGTTCTAGGAAGAAAACCAATGCTTCAAGGGCTGATAATTAATGAACCTATACAAAACTCACTGTCTCATTTGGCCCACACTAATACAATCCTAATGGTCTTTGTCTACAATTATCCACTGTAGATGTGAAGTAGCTGCTCTCCTCTTCAATGTTCTTAAGGAACCTGAGTCAGTCACAGATTAACACTAGAAGATTCTCTTCATCTTATAAGCTAAAAATACATTGCTTTTATTTAGAACAAGATTTGTATGGCACAGGTTGGAATGAACAGAATAGCCAACGTTTAATCTACGGCAGGGGTTCTCTAAGGATGGACCTTGGACCAATAGCATCAGCATTATCTGGAAACTTGTTAGAAATGCAAATTCTCAGGCCCCATACCAGACTTACTGCATTTGAAACTTTGAAAGTAGAGCTTACCATTTGGAGGTAGAGCATGTTAACAAATCTTCCAAGGTATTCTTATGTGTGCTGAAGTCTAAGAAACTTTAACCTATCCAGATAACCTCATCTCTTTAGGATATTTTGGTTTAGTGAGGATTTGGGCCCAGTTTAGAATCAGAGTCAATTTCTGATCCATATGGCTCATTACCATCTTGACAGTGCAGATATAAACCTACTCATCCCTTTGGAAAATAGTAGTTTAAAGGTCTGCAAAACTTGATGCAGAATTACAGAATCTCTCAGTGTTAGGAGTATAGTAGCTTTGTGCTTCTTAGACTTTAAAATGCATGTGTACCACCTGTGGATCTTGTCAATAGGCTGATTCTGAGTCAGTAGTTTTGGGGTAAGACCTGAGTTCCTGCTTCCTGACAATCCCCCACGTGATGCTGCTGGTCCCTTTGTATCTTCCCTCTGATGTTTTAATCTCTCAGCAACATCCTCAGAAATTAGACAATTATGATTATGTCCTTGATACCTCCAGCCCATTTCATCTTTGACCAGCTCTGGGCATTATGTATTGCCCCTGTCATGCCATATGTCACACCCAGATTTCTCTAAGAATTCTGGTTCTACATTTATCTTTGGACTTTAAAGAGTCAGATGAAATGTTATGGAAGATTGAAAATACATCAAAATTATTTGAAAGCTCTCAAAGTTACTCAAAATTACTGAGGCTGATCAATGAGGTGAGATTTTTAAGGTAAAATTTTAGAAAGTATTTCCCTACTTGGGAATGGTATACTGGAGGATGGCAGACACAGGTAGGCCAGGGACACCTATAAGGACAAAGATTCATGGTGTTAACTCATCCCAAACCAAGCATTACTCAGAAGTAATAGAGACATTGTCACAAATGTATCAAAAATCTAATTGGGCATTACCATTTGGAAGTTATACGGTTATATTGGTAAAATGTGACTTGATATTCAAGACCAAATTCTGCTTAAACTTTTTCAACAACATCTTCTTAATTATCTCCATTCCACCCAGTATCAATCATTCTCTCCTTTGTGTAATACTGTACACTGCTCATAGATATTCTCAGTACTCATCTCTGATTGCAGGCACAGCTGTGAGCTCCTAAGATCTTGCTACTCCAAGTATGGACACAGACCAGCAGCAGTAGCTGGAAGCCTGTCAGAAATGCAGACTCTCACATCCCGCCCTTGCCAACTGAGTTAAAATTTGCATTTTAATAAAATTCCTCATGTGATTAAAATGCCCATTAGAATATGAAAAGCACTACTTAAAGAGAAAAGGAGAGTGACTTACTCATTTTAATATCCTCACCTTAGAGTTTGGCATAGAGTATGCCCCTTCAGAACAATTCTTGAATGATGTGGAATGAATTTACTAATATAATTTAAATTTCTATAAATAACTAAATCTGTTTAAAATAAATGGCAAGCTCTAAGACAGGAACCAGGTAGTCAAAATAAGAGTGATAATGGGACAGCACAAACAAATTCAAATACAATTTTCTAAGAATTCAGTGAAGGGCAAATAAAACAACACAGCTATAACTTAAGGGTCACAAATTTTCAAATTCTGCTTTGTGCTTGACCCTATCATAGGGGATAGGTAAGCTCTAACATTTTATGATTGATCTATGTACTACAGAACACCCCACCAGTCCAATGATATTCATAATAGTCTGGCATGTTCCTCCACCAGAATGACATGTGATCATAATAATTTTTACAATAATAATTATAATCATAATGCTTACAGAAATGCATTGGGAACTTACTATGTTTTACAGGCATTCTATTATTGTCCTTGTTTTACAAATAGAGAAACAGATTTATAGAAGCTAAGTGACTTATTTAAGAGCCACTAGCTGAACTCAGCTTTGACTGATTTCACAGATTCAATTCTTAACTACTGCAACATGCAAATGTTAGCTGAGAAAACACTAAGCATTTGTAACTATACATGCATCCAGAAGAAAGAGCATGAAATTTGACATGCAAGAAGCCCTCCTTCCAATCCGAATGCGTATGTACCAGGAGTGTGAGCTTGAGCAAATTATTTAAACTGTCTGTCTCAATTTCTTCACTTACGGCTAATAATACATACCTACCTGTAGAGCACTGTAAAGATTAATCACTTAACTTGTGATAGAAGCTGAATTAGGGAAGGTTATTCTTATTATTTCTTCTTATTATTAATAGCATATTAAATAGCTATACCTTAAAATCAAAGTGAAGGGCCCTAGAAAAAAAGATATAAGACGTCTAATGTGATGAGGGATGAAATTCCAGCCAGATGGAGTGCTTCCATGGGGAGCTCTTGGTAATTGTCCATTTCTATCTATAGTAACATAAGAAAGCAAAAGCAGGGCTTCCCTGGTGGCGCAGTGGTTGAGAATCCGCCTGCCAATGCAGGGGACACGGGTTCGGGCCCTGGTCTGGGAAGATCCCACATGCCGCGGAGCGGCTAGGCCCGTGAGCCACAATTACTGAGCCTGCGCGTCTGGAGCCTGTGCTCCGCAACAAGAGAGGCCGCGATAGTGAGAGGCCCGTGCACCGCGATGAAGAGTGGCCCCCGCTCACCGCAACTGGAGGAAGCCCTCGCACAGAAACAAAGACCCAACACAGCCAAAAATAAATAAATAAATAAATAAGAAAGCAAAAGCAATGTACTAACAGGAAGAACCAACTACCCTTTATAACCCAAAAGCATTTCAGCAAACAATATATTCCTTCAGCTCAATTTCCCCTCTTCTTAACCCCCAATTAAAACAATTTACAATGTTGTATTTTACAGAAGGATGCATTTCATAAAAAGTAATTTAATACACATTTCCAGTGAATTGATACTTATTAAAAATAACCAACTAACTCTTTGAGGAATTAATATATTTCCCTTTTTGTTCTGAAGTGTAAGTTTGGAAAAGCCAGAGCTATTCCCTGTTGAGTTAAACAGAGGACTATACAATTGGTGACTATTTTGAACGTTGACTTGTTTAATATATTATACATTAAAAACTTCTGAAGTTAAAAGATGCATCATGTGGACTCAGTAAATGTGCAAAATTCTTTGGTGGTTTTTTTAGCTACCCTTTAGACATGCTGTTCAGTTATTTATAATGTATTAAAAGAAAAAAGACAGAAAGTAGACTTCCTGGTAAAATTAATTGCCAGCCAAGCTAGCAAGTTCAACTGAATAATGGTATTTTGTTCTAGGATAAGTGTACACACAAAACATGTACCAGATCTCAAATGAGAGGTGAGGGGAGAAGAACAGGAAAAGTAGGTGATGCAAAAACTATACAGCAAAGAAAAAAGAAAAATTTAATGTGATCTTTTTCTTTTCTCACCGGAAAATACAGAGTAGTTTGTTTGTTTTTTTAACATCTTTATTGGAGTATAATTGCTTTACAATGGTGTGTTAGTTTCTGCTTTATAACAAAGTGAATCAGCTATACATATACATATATCCGATATCGCGAGAGTAGTTTTTAATAGGGTTAACTCAGGCCAGACTGCCTGGGCTCAGTGCCTGATCCCTCCACTTTCTAGCTGTATGACCTGTGACAAAAAAGAAGTCAAATTCGTCATCTATAAAATGAGGCTTATGGATACCTACCTCCATAGGGTTTAGCTATTCAAATGACACATCTTCGAAGAAGCCTTTCTGATTCCCCCTGATGCACCTGGGCATTCCTTTCTATCCTGCCTTACTCTTCTGCATCACCTGACACTTATCACTACCTGATATTATATTAAATAAGCAATGTCTGTTTCTTTATGCTTTCTCTCTCTCAAATGCAAGCCAAATGAGGGAAGAGATATTTTTCCTCTCTACCATATCTTCAGCACATAAAAAATGGCCTGGCACATGGTAAACACTCAATAACTGATGTTCATATTAGTTGTTATTAAAGACAAATGGATTTATTTGTAAAATGTATGCTTATATTTTAAATACTGCAAAATACTTGTTCATTCATCGAAAAATGTCATTCAGCTTAAAAACTGAACTCATCATTTGATGAGGAATGAGAACAAAGCTATCAATTTTTAGCCAGCTGAATTTCATTATGAACTGAATTTCCTCCCTTACCTGCAAGGTATTTTCATTTTAGCTATAAACATATCTAAGGGGCATAAATTGAACTTGTTCAAACAAAATACCAAAGACAGTTTCTCCCAGGCTTTTAGCTGAGGTTCATTTGGTTATAAGCAACACTGAAAACTATGATGGTTTACTTAAGAATAAAGATAAAAGAATGTAGGCTGTTCATTGGAAGGAACTGGAATATCTCCCAGAATCCTAATAATAGCTACCACTTGTAGGGCATCCACTATGTTCCTTTATGCACCATTCTAAGTTCTTTATATAATTACCTTATTTCACTCTCCCATGGGCTCTGTAAGGTATTTACAGCTATTATATGCCTTTCATAGATCAATAAACAGCTGTACTGAAAAGTTATATAATCTTCCCAAGGTCACAACTTAGTAAGTGACAGATCTAGAATTCAAACCCAGACAGCCTGACTTCTGGCCCCTTGCTCTTATCCACTCTGCCATACTGCATCCCAGATGCTCATGAATAGTGCATGTCCAGGCTGCAGGGAGGGCATGTACTTACGTGGCTCCAGGGAGCTCATGTTATTTCTAGGGTCCTGACATGAAAATGACTCACTCCGGTGACTGTCAGTTTCAAATTCCCAGGAAAAAGAAATAATTGGCTTAGATGTCTGCCCTGCATAAGTGATAGCCAATGGTCCAGAGACATGAAATATAGACATGATATTTCAGGGTCAACTGTTGTGGTATGAAGCCTTCCTGAGAGAAAAGATAATTATTGTAAACCAAAGAGCCACTCTAAGAATTATTTAATATATAAGGTATGAAATATTAAGGATGTGATAAATAGATTTAGACACAGAGAAACATTAATAAACAGAGGAGAGAAATTCTGTTTAATTTGTGTGACAACCTTGACTGTTATACATTATTATACTAATTTTACATATGAGAAAACTGAGGGCAGATAGATTAATTCACACCCAAATCTAAAGAGCTAGTAAATAGCACAGTTGGGCTTTTATACACATCTACTGGCACAAGTCCATGCTTTCTCTATTACACTATAATCCTTCCTTTTTCGTTGGCTAAAATTTGGCTCACAAGAAATAGAAAAGGAGTGTATAGATGGAGTATTTATATGAAAATTTTAATAAATCCTCCTATGTGGCCCATAATGACAATACACAGGAAGTATACAAGAAATTCAAGGGCTGCCTTCATATTTGTCTAAAAATTCCAAAAGACTCTTCAAACAGAAAATTATATAATTTTCAAGCTCACATTTGCTTGTCTAAAGTCCCGTCAATAACTCTATAGCCAGCTAATAAGGAAGTTAAGGACTGAAGCAAGGAAGATATTATGAAAAGGCATTGAAACAAATGGGTAATGGGAAGAGCTCCAGAGACCATGTAACACATATTGCTCATTAAATTGTATTTCTACTTGAGATATTGAAATGACACACCAACACCGGTGAACTTGGCTGTATCAAAAATTTATTGATTCCTAATTTGAAAGAGGAGCATATCTGTTCGTAAGAAACTTGTTTTAATGACAGATAGTGCGGGGAAATTAATCGCCTTCCTCTTTCTCCAAGGATTAAAGCAATTAAAAATAGACATTAGAAAAAGATAAGGTTCAAACTACCAGCTGTATTGCCAGTAAAACTGAATTACATAGCAGATTCATCCTGAGGTGGAAAATGGCCTCTCTACTCCTGCCATTTTACTTGAAATTATTCACCCCATTTTGAGCAGTTGCTGGACATGGGCATGCCCCCAATCACCCCCGCCCCCCCTCCCAGAAAAAGACACAAGGAAAGTCTATACATAGGGCTTACAAGAAAGAACAAAGCAGAGGATCACCCATGACAATGACACTTCACATTCCTCATTGATAATATTAGCAAAAGCTACTCCCCCAAGGAGACACACATTAAGCAGGGAGCAAGATGGGTGGAATATTTCTTGTCACTGGTTCTAAGTGAAGAGGAGTTAGTATTGTACGTCCCATACAGAAGTGATTCAGTAATTTTCCTGTCTATTTGTCCACCAATCCATTCATCTACCCGTGAATCTATGTATCTATGAATCTATGTATGAATCTCTCTCTCTTCTCTCTCTCTTTATCTATCATGCAAACTCTCTAGGCCTAAAATAGTGCATGTATATTTTTTACGTATCAAACCTATTCTTCAGATGTAAAATTATTATGACCAAATATTATAAATACTAACTAGAAATATGTGTGTGGAGAGAAATATAATAAGTGAACATTTAGGGCTGTATATCAGAGACTTCAAGGCTCCATTTGTTGAATATAAAATTTATGCTGTAGTCATTCAAAGCAGATGTAAATTATTTCAGGTACTACGTCTTTCAAATGTTTAGTAATTTGCAAATTTCATTTAGAAGTGGAAATAGTCTACCCTGGAAAGAAGGAGGCACATGACAAGGTAATTATTATGTAATTAACCTCTCTAGGGTCCCCAACTCATTTCAAATGAATATTTTTAATATCACACTAAAAAATAAGCACAGCTTCACAAATTTAAAAATATGTGAAGTACCAGTTAGATGGGATAGATGCTCTGACATGTGTCACTGAGCACTGAGCACATTTGTTTGTGGAACCGAAAAGATGCTGTAAACATTTGACGTTTCATTTTAAAGACCAAGGCTGAGAGTCTGCTTAATTCATAAATAATACCTCACAATTCTCCTTAAACTGGGCATGTATGAATGAAGGGAAAAAATGCTTAGACTTATTTTGTTGTTGTTGCTGCTTAGGATTTATCAAATTCTCCTTCCGTGGCAATTCTCTTTTTATTTCTCTCCCTCTCAGAACCTCCTCTAGTTAGGAATTTAAGGGGCAAGTTTCTCTGTTGAATCATGTAACAGTAAAGATTTTTTTCCTGGACTCCCAGAAACCTTTCATAAAGTTGCAGGGGAAAAGCCTTTTTTTTCTTGCTCCTCAATGAACAAAACAGCAGAAAGATTATATTCATTTATTATTTCATTCAAAATTTTTATTGAACACTCCCTCCATGTGACAGCACAGCTGTATTCCAGGCTCTTTCTGAGAAGTATGGTCAGGAATTCACCACCCTATAGCATCACAATCTGAGCAGAAAAACTAGTATTTTGTGCAGGCCTGAATAACTTCTGGAGATCTGCTGTACAACACTGTGCCTATAGTTTAAAATACCATATTGTACACTTGAAAATTTGTTAACATGCTTCTCATGTTAAGAGTTCTAAGTGAAAAAAAAAAAAAAAGATATGCTGTTCATCAATTCCTCTAGGATGGTGCTTTTTAGCCAAGGATGGTTTTCAGATTTATTGAGAAACTTTTATGAAAGAACAAAACACACAACACACATGTGTAGGCTCAATACCTGGGACTCCTGTATATAAATCCGGGGTTGGGACAAAGTTATGTTTAATTTGGAAAAAGCTACCCAGTGTAGTTATCATGCTTACCTCTGATTGGGAACTATTTTTCTAGAAAGCATGAAATTTACCCCCGAGGGAAGCATAGCATACTACATTTATTGCAGCTATCTTTCTTCTCCATACCCCCTGACCACAGATCATGTCACTGAACTGCCTGTGTCAGGGTTTCGCTTCGTTTCGGTAAACGCTTTCCTGTCCCTTGCTTCTTTGCTTAACATCAGGCTTCCATCCTCTGTCTCCAGTTAGAGACGCTTTTCAACATCATTTCAAGAGTACATGTTGCTCTTTCCTGCTGAGCATTCTAAAAGGAGTGTATTTTTTAACAAACAGACCTTTCAAAGAGTATTTTCAAAGCCTGGGCCTGGCGTGCTCTTAGCTGTCTCCATCTGCTGCTGTTCCCTGGAGAGAACGACCCCTGTCACTTCACAACGAGGTCCATATGCCCAGAGTGCACTTTCTCTCCACCCCATTCCCTGAGATTGCAAGATAGAACCCATGCTTCCTTCCTTAAGTGTTTGTCAAAGGAGTGCCATTTTGAGTCAGATTTGCCACACCCTCCCTCTCACTGCAGCACAGTTAGCGCCCCTGCTCCCATCCACTAAATGCCACTACTCAGTGTAAAATCCAAAATACCTCCACCTATTTCTAAAGCCAGTTAGCAGAGCAGCAGCACTCAAATTCAGAACCACCGTACACGAATCTAAGGGACTTGGCCGTCCCCTAAAATCCGCTTAACATCTCCCTAAAGAGCACAGAGACACTCATTGGAATTGGATTCCAGAAGAGTGCTGGGTACTATTAAATACTTTTGATATGTGAATTCTCTAAGAACATATGTATAAGATATGTGCAAGGATAAACATTTGTCAATATGCTTTCTCTTCTAACAATAAGAACTGTCTAAAAGGATTTTGTTTTAGGTACAAATCTTTATTATATAGTAATAAAAATCTGTAGGCTCTGATGTAGGCTGAACAAAATATGTTTTAAACTGGAAAAGTTATAAAACAGAAATTAGAAGGAAATAAACCACCAATTCTAAAAATAACCTATTTTTTAAACCCCTTTTAAAAAGTAAGGAAACAACATTTTAAAAAGTATGCACTGTGGACTTAGTATATATTTATTATATTCACTACGTTTTCAAAGCTTTGCCTGGGTGGCTATCATATCTCTACTTCAAGCAGTTCTTTAAGTTCTATGCTGTAATAGCGATGTGAAACTCTTGAAAGAGAATGTAATTAAGTGACTAATGCAGGCCTCCGAGCAGGCTGTGTCCCAGGCAGCAATTCAGAATGGGTGACTGTTTCTTTATCCCAAGAGGAAAGGACAACAGCACTCTAGGATCACATCCATTCCATGAGAAGAAGACCAGCTTGGATTATTTTAAGTCCTCCTGATATCATCTTGAAGTGCCAGGAAAAGAACTTGTATGAAAATTGGGGTAGTCTTTTATGCCTGGTTCTCAAACTTTGGATAAATCATTGAACTTCTCGGCAATTGCTCTAATACAATGCTCCTCATTTTTTTCATTATTAACCCCACCCAACCAAGGAGCATTTAAAATTTTTTTTTTTCTAGGTTCCCTCTCTAACCAACTTAATCAGACCCTCCAGAACTGGGGACTGGGCAAGTACATTCTCTTTGGAAATAAAGAAATTCCACAGGAGTTTCTGATTTGTACCCTTGGTTCAGTAACACTGTATTCTAAGACAGTGGTACTCAAAATTTTCCCATGTCTCAGATTCACCTGGAAGCTTTGATAGATAGGAAATTTCTGGGCACCATCTTGAGTTTCTGATTCCATAGTCTGGAGTGGGGCTCAAGAAACTGCATTCTTAATAATTTCCCAGGTGATGTTCATACTGCTTGTCCAGGGACCACACTCCAAAGACCATTGTTCTAGGACCTTAAAATTCAAGGTTTAAGACCTTGTAACTCATCTTAAAAAGTGGTACCCTGGCAGCCTGTTAGAAAGATATTTTCTGGGAGATTGTTGAAATGCAGAGTCACAGACCTGCCCCAGACCTACTAAATCAGCACCTACTTTTTAATAAGATCTCCAAGTGATTCAGATGCACACTGAGACTGAAGAAGAGCTGGCCTAAGGTTTCTTGAAATGCCTGTGATTTGTATTCTGATAATGAGCTATTAAGCCTGCTCAATACCAGCATATATTTTATCAATATACTACAAAAACCATAATTAGGTATTGTGTTTTAAAGTCCTTAAAATCAAATTAACTTCCATTAAAATATCATAAAATATTTTAATCTTTTCACTTTTCTTTTACCTCACCATTATTTCCTGATCTGACATTTCAACATAATTTAATTTTATCTTGAAGTCCTTAAAAACTGTTGCTTCCACAACTTGGCTTTTGGCACACACAGGTTCTGCTTAAATGACTCATTCATTCACGTTGTTCCTGCTGTGACTTAGAGTGCATTTATATTTTATGTTGGCGCTTTTATCCTTTCTCTGTCTACTTCCTGCTGGGGTGTTTAGGGAGATTAGTTCATAAAATTAGTATATATAAGATATTACCACGAAACTCTCCTATAGCAAATATTTCATAACATTTAAGCAATAGAGTTCTCTTTCTTCTGCCTTCTGCCCCCTACCATAACTAAGAACATGATTTTTCTAAATTTCCCTAAAAATAGGTGTGTATAGTGTTGTGCAAAATCTCATATTTCCTGTTTTATCTGACTAGTTATCACTCTTAGCTGAGTTCCTAGAGTACTTATTGTAATTTTGGCATTGAATATCAGTGGAATTGAACTATCACAAAATAGATATAATATCTAGTGGTTTAACAGATTCATAGTCAAAGTTCCTGTCCTTTTTCCTGCAGTCTCACTTTCATGCCTCATTTTTAAATGTTATATCTCCTACAGGGTTGGACCAGGATGAGTGAGGAATTTGCACAGCCTGGAGATCAAGTGCCTCCTTAAAATCTGTGTTTTAGATTCCTCACTCATCTCCCCCTTATCCCACCCTGATGTCCTGCATTAGTTATCTGTTGCTGTGTCACAAATTACCCCAAATCTTAATGGTTTAAAATAACCAACATTTCTTATTGCACAGTTTCTGTGGATCAGGAACCCAGGTGCAGCTTACCTGGCTCCTACATCTTAAGGACCTATATCAGGTTGGAATCAAGGCGTCAGCCAGGAGCTGTAATTATCTTACAGCTTGACTAGGAGACATGGGCTCCCAGGCTCACTCATGTGGTTGTTCATTCAGTTCCTCATGGGGTGATGAACTGAGAGCTTCAGTTCCTTGCTGTTAGCAGGAGGCTTCCCTCAGTTGCTTGCCATATGGTACTCTCCATATAGAAGCTTACAAATGGTAGCTTGCTTCATCAGAGCAAGCAAACAAGTAGAACCAGAGAGAGAGACAGACGGAGAGAGAAAGAGCAAACAAGACAGAAATCACAGCTTTAAATAGCCTAATATTGACAGTGACATCATATCACTCTTGTTATGTTTTAACTATTAGAAGCAAAGCAGGAGGTCCAGTACCCACAAAAGGAAGGGACTGCAAAAAATGTGAATATCAGGGATCATTGGGGTCATCTCAGAAGTCTCCTTACCAACTCTCTCTTATGCTCCTTAGAACGCCATTCTTGTCCTTTTTCTTGTACTTCCCATCCTCCTCCTCCGTCGCCTCCCACCCCTCTTCTTCCTCCTCCTCCTCCTCCTCTTCCTCCTTTTCCTTCTTCTTCTGATCCAACGTACACCATCATGCTTTGCAAAATGGGAATGCCATGCTTATTGGTAAACAGATTGTAGTTTCATTATTTTATTATTTATTTGAAAGATGTTTAAGTCCTCTAATACGTTCAAAGGAAGGGGAAAGCAGCCCCTGTCATCTGGGAGCTGGCCTGGCATTACCAGATAGGCCTTGGTATTGCTAGGAGATGACCCAGGGCTCAGAACTAGCACAATGCTCTTCTAGTGAACATAAAAATTTCACAGGACATCATCAGACGAGGCCATCCAATGACTCCAATAGAACAAGACTAAAAAGACCATTGTCCAAACTACAAAAATGACCAACTATCCCCCTATGCTGGTTGATTATGAGTAACTGCTGCTCTTTTACTAATTACAGCTTTACCCTTGCTTCAACTTCTCACTTTCTAAATAAGAATTATTATGATAGCCAACCATAGAATTACCTCAATTTCCTGACAGCATCCAACGCAGTGCAAATCCTCCCTTCCTTAAACCCACCTCAAAATCACCTAACCCAAGCCCAAGTCTTATAAGTCCTTTCTAATATATTCTTATTAAGACACTCCATAGTTTTCCATGGTGTGCTTTCACTCTCATGTCAGCAAATCAATAAATTAACTTTATTTGACTATAGGTGATCCTGGTGGCCTCTGGCTATAGGGCATTGGTTGTTCTATTATTCATCTTTAAAATGATATAAATTAATCATTATGTACCATTTGGGAAGGATTTGTTTGCTATTATATAATAGTCTTTGTTTCATTACTTTTTTCAAAACTTGATTTATGAAAGCAAAATAAAGATGGCAGTTCTATTTTATTTGCTTTAAATTGCATAGTGAAATCTTTGATTATGGGTCATATGGTCCTGAACAGCCATTAAGCCAATACTAGATCCAAAGGGAAGGGATTAGCCTCATTCCTTTTTGGGATCTTACCCCTTCAACCCCCCCTTCACGCAAACATACATACATAATACTGAGCATAGGGCTGATTGGCAAGAACTGAAATTTACTTCCCTAGGAAGACAACACAATGTTGTTCTGCCACTCAAAGTTTGGCCTATTTTCTCCAAAAGCACCCTGCCTATGTGACAGCCTCTGACTGTGCAGTTAATAGTTACTTTGGAGCTTAATTTCCCAGGCTTTAAGCCCATCCCTGATAGAAAATTTAGCACTAGCAGAGGTATGTTACCTCCTTTGTATTTCTAAGATATTGTTGGATATAAAACTTTCATAAAAAACTAAGTGCTATTCAACTAAATGTCATATCTATAATTAGATGTCGCTGAGCTTTAGGTCAGTCATATGTAAAGGAATAAAAGTTGGAGTAAAAAATATTGAATACTTATGTTGGTGTTAGGCAGCCTGTTTTTATTAATGTTGGATTGAATATAAATTGACTTCACTATAGTTAGGCATATAGGTAATTAAAGGAAAGCATAACAATTCCATTGTTTAATGACACCTCTTATTTAGTAATTTTCAATTCCATTAAATTGTATTAGACTTTTTAAGAAAATATATTGTTGATCAATCAGAATGTAAATAGGTGATTCTTGCCATTTGTCTTTGTAACAGAGGGGAATTGAATCTATAACTCAATCATTCTAAGCTCATTAGCCATTATAAATATTTTTTATTAAACTTGTCTACTCTTTTAAATGTTAAATTTCTTAAACTGTAATGGGAATAAGCTTACATCTGATAAATACCTCCTTTTACTTTTCTTTCTTATTTGAAAAAGAACTAGATGGTTAAGAAATTTAATAGACAAAAAAACCTGTAGAAAGGAAGAAAAAGAAAGTTTTTCTTTCATATGCTCAGTATACAACACTTCTGTAGAGAGGCAACAGCAATGTTCTATAAAGAAACGTAATTTTTTTGGTGGGGTGGGGGAGTGGGAGTTGCTTACTTGCTTTTTGTTTTGTTCTCTATTTTTGCTTGTTAAAACCCAGACATGACCTTATCTTCCTTAGACCATATTAGTAGAAGATTAAAGCACCATGAAAAACATTAACCAAAAAGAGTGATAAAAAATGTTGGCCATATTATTCCAGGGCACATGGTAGCTGGTAGAGGAAAAGGCAAATTAAATGTGTCCACTAAACTTTAAGAAGAATGCTTTCCAAAATGTTCCAATCAAAAGTAAGCATGTATCCACAGCCTAGAATTTGAAAAGGGAAGATCAAAAGATTTCTAAAACATAATTAGATGTTAGCAAATAATGCCAATGAAGGGAAAAGGGTGGATGCAACATCTTAAAAATCATCAATAAGACAGCTCTAGCAGGCCCACATTTAATAGGAGTAAGCAGAAAAAGTAGATGGAGAAAAAGGCACATGATGTAGGATGAATATAGGAGAGGCACAGATGTCTCAGAATAGTTTCTAGAAATAGAAATCCTAGAATAACCCGAGGCTTGTGAAAAAAGGTAAAGGCAAAAGAATTGTATTTTTTTCCTTATGTATGGAGAAATAAAAAAAGAAGGGATATAGCCATTGCTTAGCACAGATGATATAACACGATGGATGACAAAATGCGAAGCTTCTCAAATTTTGTTTTTATCATCTTCTCTATTTGTACTTACATAGGTGATTTTCAGACCAAAAAGTTTAGAATGAACTTTGGAATAAGAGAACAGTTTCTGAAAATAAGTAGTTGGTAGCAGGACCTCCTAGTATTCCTAAAGCTGGTGATAAATCCTAAAAAGTCTTCGGAAATGTATTTGATCACTTCATGTGGTAACTCATATTTAAAATATTTCTCTTAATAATTTAATGCTGGTTGTCTTATTATCCAAAGCAAAACTCTCTATGTTTTATAGCTACATTTCAGTGCTTAGCTGCGCATATTTTTGTTTCTACTTGTGAGTAGGTAATTTATCAATTTAAGGATATTGCTTGACTTATGACATTAGTGGGGGTTTTTTGTGTGTGTTTCCGAGATAGCATTTGCTATTCCATCTTTTATTGTAAATGGTAATTACCTAGTCAATCCACTTTAGGCTTCATATAGATTAGTTTTATGAGCCAGTATAATCCACATACACCTTCTCTTAAATAAATACTGCAGAAGTGAAACATCACATTTGGGTTTTAATATAAAAGAATCCTTCAGTAGACTGAATCAAATTTATGTTTGTTACAGCTTTGGTTCCCGTGTATAAACTGAAATTGGGATATTATGCATCAAAATATGTTTCATCCACTCCATTCCATGAAACAGAGATAAACTGTGATCCCAAGGCCCCACCACAGCTTCTTCTTTGAAACTGTCTTGATTAGTAAGGAAGAGAGCAAAGAAATGATTTTACGGATGCACGCAACAGAGGATGGTTGATTATCCACAGTGCTGACAGGCTGGGTAGGAAAGGTTTATAGCCTGAAATGGAGAATAAGGAGAGACTATAATCAGGGTCCTGAGACAACTGAGGAATATTTGCAGAGAGTCAGCTACTGAGCAAGGGAAAGGCAGCAGCTTGCTACTAGGAAGTACTGCCAGACAAGGGAGGAAAAGTCCACTGATGATGTTATGGGGGAGCCAGGGAGAAAGAGTCTCATGAAGAGGCTCGACTAAGCGGAGCTTGTGATGGAACCACAAGGAAAGTAAGCATGGCTCCAAACCCAGGGCAGACTATTTTCTAAAAGAAGGAGACACAGACCTGAAATGTGAATGTACAATTTTCTCTATATGAGGATGAGGGAATTCCAGGAAGGTCACTATTAAAGCCACCTTGTATTAACTAGACCTTCTCCTGCTCACAGAGGCCTTTTTGAAGTCAGGGACTGGGTCTTCATCACTGCATGACACAAAGTGTTTCACATAAAATGAGTATCAGATATGTGTGGGACTGAATCTTTTTTATTGAAGTATAGGTGATCTATAGCATTATATTAGTTGTGTGAGATTGAATATTAAATCTAGTTTGGTAAGGATAGAAAATTTTGGAAATACAGAAATATCCAAAGAAGAAAAAGAAACTAACACTTATCTTTCCATGTAGAGGTAATCTTAGCTAAATTTTCAGTGCAATTCTTAGTCTTTTTCTATGCACTTGTATAATTTGACATTTTTTTTTACAGCTTGGGGAATTACAGAACACTGCAAATACTTTTTCACTAAATATATTATGAACATTTATTAGCCATCTAGTCTTCCGCTAAAGCATGAATTTAATACAATGCCTGCATATACTAGTTTACAAAATAATAACAATAATAATAAATATACAATAAATATAATAATAAATATATAATAAATATAATCATAATAATAATGTGTTATAAGTGGCAGTTGCTATAGCAAAAGGAACAATAGTAGTAATAATAGCAGAGGTTGGCAACAAATCCAAGTATATTATGTACCTATGGTGGGCAGAGCAAAATTTTTAAGTACCTTCTATAGATTATCTCATTTAATCGTCTAAATGACACTATACTATGTACATTACATGTCATCCATTTTATAGGTGAGAAAACAGACTTTTAGAGGCCAAATAATTTTCAAGCTTAGATGTGTATGTACACCACATGATGATAGAGAGAGAGAGAGAAAATAAGAAAAAAAGATAGGGAGTAAAAGAGGAGAGCAGAGAGATTAACTAATTTAGTACAAAGAGGAATTTGATCAAAAAAACAGTATACATTTTATTGTACTCTAAGTTTTCATCCTTAAAGTAACTTCTTTTTTCATTTTTAGGAATGAAAACTCCCTCCAAATTTTGAAGCTTTACATATTTAACATACCATTTAATGCAAACAACAATTTTACCATTAAAGATAATATGCATGAAAACTAAGAAAATAACTAGATATAAAGTAGGTAGCTTATTCTTTAACTTTCTGAAAATATAAATGGCAAAGGAGAAAAATCGTGAGACATATTAAGTCCTAGAGGGGCATCTTCCAATAACTAGAATACAGTTGTCTTATAAAAGAGAGTAGGAACAGAAAACTGTTTGTAAGGCATATATGATATAAAGTCTATAGTAAAAATTATTTTATAAAAAAGGCATAAAAATGAAAGCAATATGAGGCAATAATGGTATTCACCTCTACATTTATTTTTGTCTGTCTTTTTAAAACAAGTTATCAATTATCTTGGATAACGTTTTAGCTCTTGTTATTTATTGTCTATATAAAAGTTAAATTAAAATGTACCTTAAATTTTATTCACTTCCAATCTAGGGAACATTTCTGTTACTCTGTAGAATATATTGGTTGTATCTGTCCAGAGTACTTCAAAAGAAAATTTGACATAACAGTTTTGTCATATATTTCATTATAAACAATGACACAAATTTGCCTGACCTCTTACAATGCTGTCAAAATGTTAGTCTTCCGCTATAATTACACTCTAAATTGACCTTTTCCTTAGTTTAAAAAATATCCTTAGTTTAAAAAGACATCAATTTATTTCTTTATTTCCTCTTGCATAAATTTTAAAGAAATAAAATTCTGTAATTTGGATATTGTTTCCCAGGGAAAGAGTTGGCTTTCATAAAATTAAGTTTTTAAATTTCATAATATAAATGTAAAACCAGAAAATATTCAAGTTAAACAAATTTAACAAATATTTGTCAAGCACCTACTGTGCGCTAGGTACTCTTCCAGGTTTTGGAGCTACTTCAGTAAGTTTTGGACAGAGGATCTACAGGAGTTTCTGTTGGATTAAATGTGGTGGAAGAAGGAAACAGAAATCAAGGCTGGCTTCTAAACTTTGCTTGAATAGGTAGGTGAATGCTCCTGATCATTTATAAGATGCGGAAATCTCAGAGAAAAGATTTGTGGAGAAAATCAGTAATTATAACTTAGATGCATTATTTCTGAATGCCTGTTACATCCAAACAGACATATCTAGTATGTGATTGTACCTTATAGCCATAAATTTAGGGAGAAGGTCAAGGCTGGAGAAATTAACTTGAGCATTCTTAGTATTAGATTGTATTTGAAGTCATGGAACTGGACAGAACTGTCTAAGAAGATTGGATAGAGAACAACCAAGAGAAAACCTATTATTCAGTCCTAGATCACACCAACATTTAGAGATCAAAAAAGGAAAGGACTCAACAAAATGAACTCGAGATGGAGTGACCAAGGAGATGGGAAGAAAACCAGGAGAATGCCATCTCATGAGAATGAGAAGAAAGTATGTAAGAAGGACTAATTGGCTAACGCTATTGAATACTACTGAGGTTAAGAAATGCAAGGCTATTTGGTTCTTCCACTCAGTGCCTCTCTTCTACCTCAAGTGCATACACATACACATACACTGCAATAATACATTAGATAACTAGTCACAGCATTCTCTTAAGGCAAAAAAAGACAAATGGGGATTATACTTCAAAGCACAGTGCTTTGAGAGTAGAAGGTATTTATTCAATAAATGCCAAATCTGAATCTTGTAATGGAAAAAGCTTTGGTGACTAATTAGAAAGACCCAGGCTTTATCATGCTCTGTCACTAGCTACTTAGTGGCCTAAGAAAGATAATTTTGCTTCATCTGTTTTTTTAAATTTTAAAGCTAAGGAGTTGAATTAGATTATTTTGAGGTTCCATCTAAGTTTAACATTCTCTGATTTTATAATGCTCCTCAGCCATAGTCTTTTAACCCAGAAAAATGAAAAAAAAATCAGACCTAAGATAATAATACAGGGTTCATGGTCTAGGCCAGGTGATTTTAAACATAGGTTCTGTTGCAGTAATACTGCTCTATGCTTTTAAAGGCCTTATATTCTCTGAAATATGTACATCTAATTGAATTAAGTTCAGAATTATGGTTTTCACAATAAATAAAATCTACCTATATATCATTTGGAATATATACACAAACATACATACATACATATATATATATATATATATATATATCTCACATACAAAAGATTTCTAAATGAAATGTTAGGGCAGTCTTTAATTAAAGCAGTCTTATCACAAATCTTTCAAAGAGTAATATTTACAAGACTGTAAAAAATGTTAGGTAGCATCAGAATATTTCACAAATGCATAGAAATGCTTAAATTTCAGTTTCTGATTTTGTTATGACGTATTGCAATAAAATTGAATAATGGCTTCTCAGGGAATGAGAGTAGGATAAGCCTGCATATATTTTATTAACACCATTTACACAGAATGCTCTAAACATTTTTTTAGTGAATGGGCTTTTTAAAAGTGAGATAAACTGATACAGCCACTATGGAGAACAGTATGGAGGTTCCTTAAAAAAACTAAAAATAGAATTACCACATGACCCAGCAATCCCACTACTGGGCATATACCCAGAGAAAACCATAATTCAAAATGACACATGCACCCCAATGTTCATTGCAGCACTATTTACAATAGCCACATCATGGAAGCAACCTAACTGCCCATCGACAGACGAATGGATAAAGAAGATGAGGTACATATATACAATGGAATATTACTCAGCCATAAAAAGGAACAAAATTGGGTCATTTGTAGAGACTGTCATACAAAGTGAAGTAAGCCAGAACGCATTAACGCATATATGTGGAATCTAGAAAAATGGTACAGATGAACTGGTTTGCAAGGCAGAAATAGAGACACAGATGTAGAGAATAAACGTATAGACACGTAAGGAGGGAAAGTGTGTGGGGGGGTGGGATGAACTGGGAGATTGGGATTGACATATATACACTAATATGTATAAAATAGATAACTAATAAGAACCTGCTGTATTAAAAAAATAATAAAATAAAATTCAAAAAAAAATAAAAGTGAGCTAAAGCTTTCAGTTACATTTATTTATTTAACTGGTGTATAACAAGCCATTTTCTATTTGTTAAATCAATATATATTGAAATGTAATACTTACTAAGTAGCATTGAGATAGTTATTTATTATTAAACTTGGTGTCATAGGGAAAGATCATTATTTCTTTACACTTAAGCATATTTTTAGGAATCTGAAAGAAGAAGTCAGAAATCTTTTCAGAAAAATGGGCTTTCAATTCAGGTCACAAAAATGTGTTATTACCAAAAATGTTAGTACCAAAGAGCAAAATGTCACCTCCCTTCCAAAAGATAATTCATGAGGAAACGATGAATAAGAATAATCACAAACAGAAATCACAAGATCAGATCTCAAATTCTGCAGATGTTAGAATTATCAGAAATACAGATATTCAAGTAAGTATGTTTAATAGATTTGAAGAAATAAGAAAGGGAGCATAAGAAGCTCAAGTTGTCCTCCTTATTTCCATTTTAACATAAAGTCTAATGTCATTCTTAGACACACACAGGAACAGCCAAGAGTGCCAGCTGAGGAGCTGAGATGGGGTAGGCAAGATGTAAAGCACTTCACTATTTTCTGAGGCTAGGGTGGAGGTTTAGCAGCTGAGGCCTTGCTATAGATTCAGACAGAAGTGGTCCAAACAAGGTTCTAGCACTTTCTGTCGCTAAGACCTTACACAAATCTCTGAATTTAGATCTGACATTGTTTTCCTTCTATAACTTTTGACTGTATGTGTCATCTATACAGAGGACTGTATGAAACACAAAGGAACATTCATTTAAACATTCCAATATTAAGATGCAGTAGTACCTTGAAAGCCCTGTTCTTGATCCCTCCTCAGTCACCTAACCTAATCACCTCCCTATACCTAGCTTTTAATCTCACTCCCTCAGAAAGACCTCTATTCTCAATTTTGTGACAATCATACCTTTGTTTTCATTATACTTTAATTTTACCATCTATGTATAAATCCCTAAACAGTAAATGTTTCCTCTTTCTCTACCCATTTGTTCAATAAATATTCATTAATATAATACACATTCTTCTGTGATTTACTGTTTTTACTTCATATCATGTTTGTGAAATTCATGTATGTTAATGTGAGTAACTGTAGCTTTTTATTTTCACTAGTGTATAATATTACATGGTAGGAATATATTATATCTGTAAAATACATATTTGGTGAACATTTGGGTTGTTTTCAGAATTTTTTCCTGTGACCATTTTTGCAACATACATCCTACAGAAAACATCATGGAATTGAATTTCTGGATCAATATTGCTAGACAATGTCAAATTGATTTTAAAAGTGTTTGTACTAATTTACTCTCCCAATGCAGAGTGTAAGAGTTTCCTTCATTCAGCATGCACACCAACGCTCAGTATTGTCAGAAATTTTATTTTTTGCCAATAAGAACTTTGTATTTTTATTTTTCATTGTGTTTTAATTTTTATTTCTGTAATTGCTGTTAAATAAATTTTTTAATATATGTATCGGCCAATTGTATATTCTCTTTTATAAGGTTCTGTTCTACTGCCTTTTTCCTCTTAGGTTGCTTAACTTGATCTTATTATTTTTTGAAAATAAATACAAATATAAAACTAGATTTAAACATTGGCTTAGCCCATTTGGACTGCTGTAATAAAATACCATAGAGAAATTTATTTCTCAAAATTCTAGAGACTAAAAAAGTCCAAGATCAAGGTGCTGGCAGTATTGGTGTCTGTTGAACACTTGCTTCCTGGTTCATAAACCGTCTTCTCCCTGTGTCTTCATATGGTGGAAGGTGCAAGGAAATGGCTGGAGGCTCTTTTATAAGGGTACTAATCTCATTCATGAGGGCTCCACCCTCAGGACCTAATCACCTTCTAAAGACTCCACCTCCAAATCCCATCTCATTGTGGATTAGGATTCAATACATGAATTTGGGAGAGAAACAAATATTCAGTAACAGCAAACACAAACAGAGATATAAATACAAACTAAATACACATATGCATATATACACATTCTAAATAATAGTCCTTTGTCAGTCCAACAAAAAATGTAGGAATAATAAACCCATGCTTGTATGTTCAATTAATCTCTGACAAAGGAGGCAAGAATAAACAATGGTGAAAAGACAGTCTCTTCAATAAATGGTGTTGGAAAAAGTGGACAGCTACATGGAAAAGAATGAAACTAGACCACTTTCTTACACTATATACAAAAATAAACTCAAAATGGATTAAAGACTTAAATGTAAGACCTGAAACCACAAAACTCCTAGAAAAAAACATAGGCAGTACATTCTTGGACACTGGTCTTAGCAATATTTTCTTTTTGGACCTATTACCTTAGGCAAGGGAAACAAAAGCAAAAGTAAACAAATGGGACTACATCAAACTAAAACACTTCTGCACAGCAAAGGAAACCATCAACAAAACAAAAAGGCCATCTGCTGAATGGGAGAAGATATTTGCAAATTATATGACTGAGAAGGGGTTAATAACGAAAATATACAAGGAACTCCTACAACTCAATATCAAAAAATAATCTGATTAAAGAATGGGCAGAAAACCTGAATAAACACTTTTCAAAAGAAGTCATACGGATGGCCTACGGGCACATGAAAAGATGCCCAAAATCACTAATCATCAGGGAAATACAAATCAAAACCACAGTAAGATGCCACCTCACACCTGGCAATATGAAAAAGACAAGAAATAACAAGTGTTGGCAAGGATGTGGGGAAATGGGAACCCTGATGCACTACTGGTGGGAATATAAGTTGATAAAGCCACTGTGGAAACAGCATGGAAGTTTCTTAAAAAAAATAAAAATAGAACTATCTTATGATTCAATAATTCCACTTCTGTGTATTTATCAGAAGAAAACAAAAACACTAATTCAAAAATATGTATGCACCCCAATGTTCATTGTAGCATTGTCTACAATAGGCAGGATATTGAAGTAGCCTAAGTATCCATCGATAGATGAATCCATATAAATGTGATATATATATATATATATATATATATATATATATATATATATATATATACACACAATGGAATATTAGTCATAAGAGAGAATAAAATCGTACCATTTGAGACAACATGGATGGACCTAGAGGGTATTAGGCTAAGTGAAATAAGTCAGACAGAGAAAGACAAATACCATACAATTTCACTTATATGTGGAATCTAAAATACAAAACAAATGAACAAACACAATAAAACTGAAGCAGATATGGATAGAGAACAAACTGGTGGTTCACTGGAGGAGAGTGAGGGGATGGGTGAGATAGGTGAAGAGGATTAAGAGGTAGAAATTTCCAGTTATAAAATAAATAAGAACTGTCTGAATCTTGATTATGATGGTCGTCACTTGACTCTAGGCATTTGCCAAAACTCATGTAACTGTACACAAAAATGAATAAATTTTCCTAGATGTCAATTTCAAAATATTTTTTTATCTGCTCAAAAAAAAAGTCACAGGGAGATAACATATATCATAGGGAATATAGTCAATAATATTGTAAAAACTTTGTAGGTGACGGATGGTGACTAGACTTGTGGTGATCGTTTCATAATGTATAAAAATATCGAACACTATGCAGTAACCTGAAACTAACATATTATTGCAAGTAAACGATACTTCAAATAAATAAATAAATAGTGAAAGAAATATAGGGACATGTTTGGAATTGCATTGAATCTACAGATGAATCTGTGAAAAACTAACTTCATGTTGAGTGTCTGAAACCGTGAACATGATTTTTCCAAGATACTTCATATTTTTATAATACTATAGTTGGTATATTTTAAGATTGCATTTTCTAACTTTCTACTGTTGTTATAGAGAATACAATATATTTGGTATTTTTTATCCAGTTGCCCTGCTGAACTCTCTTATTAATTCTAACATTCCTGTAGATTCCCTTTGGCATTTTCTATGAACAAAATCTATGAATAGTAATTTATTTTTAATCTTGGTTTTTAAATTTTCTTTTCTTTTCCCCTCTTATTGTAGTTGATAGGAACCCTAGTCAATGCTGGGAGGAACTTATATTACCAGATTTCCTTGTTTCTGATCTCAAATATGATGCTTCCACATTTCACTGTTAAATATGATGTTTGCTGTATGTTTTGTAGACACTCTTTATCTGGTTAAAAGAATTTCTTTCTCTTCCCACACTGCTATGTGTTTTTAATCATGAATGCGTGTTGATTTGTATCAAACTTCTGAATCTATCCAGCTGGACATACGATTTTTCTATCTTCATCTACTAAGCATCCATCATTCTTTGGATAAATTCACCTTGATAATGGCGGAAATTTTTTTAAAAAATTCATTACTGAGGTTGGTGCGTTAGTATTTCATTTGACATTTTGCACCCTTTTCATGGAATATGTAGCCTATATTTTTTCCATTTTCCTTTTTAATACTGATCATGTCAGGTTTATTGTCAAGGTTGTGCTAGCCTCATAAAATGAGTTGCATTTTAGTGTCTTTAAGCAAAAGAAATCATGTATAAAAAAATTAATATCTTCATAAAATAAATGGCTGAATGTGTCCATTTTTATATACTCTTTCAGACATTCATTCAACAAATATTTATTGAGAACCTACTATGTGTCAGGTATTTTCCTAGATACAGGCTACACAGTGGTGAGCATAATAGACAAAACTCTTTGTCTTCAGGGAGCTTATATTCTAGTAAGATGGGACATAAAATAAACAAATAAGTAAAATATATAATCTGGCAGATGCTGATAAATAATATGAATAATTATAAAGCAAAGAAGGAAGGGAAATAGGTCATACTGGGGAGGGACAGAAATCACAATTCTAAATTGGAATTAACATACAGGACCTCTGTGAAGGTAAGCTTTGTGAAAAGACCCAGAGGAGGTGAGGGTGAACACTCAGTGATTTCCATGAGCGAGAATTCAGATTCTCATCCTTCAGCGATACACTAGTCCTTTATATAATTCATGTGTAATTTAATCCTGGGACCCACTCCACCCTGCCTCATTAGAATCTTCCTCCTATACCCCATACACTGAATCTCTGTACTTTTTATGAGGAGCTCAGTAAAGTTTTCATACCTAACTTGTAAAGTAGCCAAAGCACATTTTAAAACACTTGAAATCTTTCACAATATTTTTCTAATAAAAAAAGTACAAGTTATTTCTTCGGCTGAAATAAAATTCCACATAACATTAAATGAGATACACTGCGGTCTTCAGCTACAGATTTTGGTATTTATTCTTATGGTCTTGAAGGAAATCAAATACATTTCATGTTCTCTGCATTTGGCCTTTATGAAGCGTTGACATTTAATTCTTACCCCAAATGGTCTGGAAAAGTCAGATATTAGGATGAGTTGGGGTCCATGTAACCATAGTTTTATGCATTACCAAACATTCAAAATATGTCTCTGGCCATAAAGTTGACCTGAATACTTAAAGTTCTATTCCCCAAGTCTTGCCATGACTTTTTGGATGTTTTAGGTGACAAAAGAAAATATAAGAAATGCACAATATTTATGTACTTTAAGATCTAGAAAATGACTGGTTTTGATTTTTTCTTTCATGAGATCATAATTTTTTAAAGATTTTTCTCAGTTTTAGGCTAAATGGCCAAGCACGTTTGTCATTTCCCATTTTAATACTGAGAAAGAAATGTTAACCGAAGTGTCATTTTCCAGTGATGCACTTTTAGGGCATCTGTCTGGGATCAGAGATTACGAACAAATTGTAAGACTGTCAGCTGAACTGTGCTGGAGAAATGTTTTCTCCTCTTGTTAAATATATTTGGAAAGGGAACTTGAATGGAAAATCTCTGTGCACACAAAAGTATTTATTCAGATTAATAGGATCTGCTTATGATGGTTGTGACAGTGCCAAAGGAAAGGCAAATAATAAAACAAAAATTTTATCTTGCCACATTAATTCTCTTATTTGATATATTTCTTAGAGAAATAAACAAAAAAGACTGAGAGCAAATATGACAAAATGTTAACAGTTGCTAACTTAGCACAGAAGAGAATATAAGATGTTTTGTTTTTTGGCATTGTTCTCTGTATTTTCAATTTCTCAAGATAAATTTTTAAAGGCAGTACACACTTGAAAAAAGAAAAGCTGGGCATATGGGTATGTCTAAGTCCCAAGAAATCACTATGATATCAGGAGAATGCTACTGAGACAGAGGCAAAGATCTGAATGTTGGAAAAGAAGTCATTCATAGTGGAAAAATGGCTTCCCAGTGAAAAAGAAAATTGTGCGTTCTCAAAACTCGCCTGCTCCTAGCAGCTTCCTAAATCTGCTCAGAGGTCATGCCCTTGGGTATCATTTGCAGAATTGTTTTAAATACACCCATCATTAGGGAACCAGTTCACAGAGATGACAGCATAAGGGAAATCATCTGCTCCCTGCTCTCATGTCCTCAATCTCTTCAAATAGAAGAGGTCAGTTTCAGGTCCCTTTGATGACAGCCTCACCACATGATCAGATGTGAGCTACATTCCTGAATGCTGAGGGGAAAATAAAGCATCCATCTGCTAAGTATGACCCTGATCTCTCCTCTAAGGAGTTTTCTTTGGATGGTACCCAGCTCCACAGATTGCCGTGAATTGGACATAAACAAGGAACAGAATGGTTGTCTAAGGAAAAATAATATTAAGTGGTGAGCCAAGCATATTCTATGCATTTCCACCTCCAGAATGTATTTCTTAAATGCTATATTGATTTCCCCTCATTTTAAGAAATGAAATTAACACGTTCACACTCTTATTTTCTAGCAACAAATACAGATTTTGTGCTATAACAAAATCCAATCACATTCCATTTATTTTTCACTTTGGGGTTGAATTAGTTGATTTGTAGTAACTGCTTCAATAAGATGGCTCCAGGCAACCTGTCACTTTTATCTGTTGCCTTCCAGAAATTTTTGGAGAGGAAATCTATCCGTAAGTTAGGCTTTCTTAGTTTATATCAGCAGCTTGCTGACACTTGCTGCCAAAGACCTCTACCTTCTGCTGTTATAGAGAAGGGATAGATAATTCTTTTCAGAATACTCGCAGAAACATCATAGATGTTCATTGCTTAAGGAAATTCAAAATATATATTTAACAGCAATTGCTTATATTTTCTTGAGTTATTGATGGTAAGAGTCCTAAGTAGGTAGGTAGATAGATAGATAAACTGATAGACAGACAGACATCTATCTAGATAAATAGAGTGGAGCTCCTCTATTACCGAAACATACTTGATTTATAAAATTTGATTTATAGTTTTGTTCTATGAAGACATCTATTTATAAAACAAGGAAGACGTGTACTAAACAGGTTTTCTGCTATAGCCACTCATGTCTTTAGCAGGAAGCATTCCTGCAGAGAACCAATACTTTATTTCAGGGATAGCCTTTTAGGAATATTAACAAGTTAGGACATGATGTTCCAACAAAGATAATTAACACCTTTACTCAACTCTGAGATTGTTCTGTAGAAGTTGAAAAATAACATGATACTGTGTGAGCTGACAGAATTTAAATCCAAAATGATGCTGAGTTTGTTCAGGAAGATATAACTTTATTAAAAACTGTCTTTTATTGGTTTTTGCCATGCTTATATAGTACTTTGAGTTGAAATATTGTAATACTCAGACAAATTCTAATAACTTTAGAAATTTCCTCCTTTCCCCAGTGTTGAATATAATAGACCCTAAAATTCTTGTGCATTGTATGCTGATTTTTGCATTTCTTTCTTCTACACATTGTTTAATAAGATCACTGATTATATTCACTTCTAGCTCATTAATTCCTTGGCTTGTATTTTTGCTGATTGCTTTTCAATGATGAGGAAAGTGCTGAATGACTTCTAAATAAATTTCTCTGAGAGTATTTCAAGCACTTTCCATCAGTTCACCAAATTCATCTTCAATTTCACAATGAAGAGACTGATACTGAAAGAAATGTCTTCCTTGTTAATATTTCCCAGATTACAAGGCCAGAAAGTAAGGAAACAAGGCATTGCCATTCAGATCAGAACAGAGACTCACCCGGACTCATATTTTTGCAGTTGTGCAGACATAAGATTAGCAAAGAGTTATATGAGATACTTTCAGAAAAATTCAGAAGATAAAATGACAAATCACCTATAGTAGGATTAAAAAATCAGATGGAGGATAAAGCAGCAACAAAATGGAAAAAGATGCATTATCAAGCAGTCAGTTCTGTTCTCAAACTTGCAAGTTATTAGAGATTGGTTTGTTCATCTTTTGTACATTCATTTCTTCCTCCATCCTTTATTCACCTGAACATTAGCTGAGAGTGTACTGTGTACAAGCCCATGTCCTAGGAAATTCAGAAATATTAATAGGAGAGGACATTTCTTTTTGTATCAATCTCTTCATTGCAAAATTGAGAATGAATGTGGTAGTGACCTGGTGGGGAATACTGTCCTTACGTACTCTGAGAGTCTATCTATGAGGCAAAATATGTTTTAATCAAGGAAATAAACCCTTGTTAAAGTTGTAGATAGTTAATTATCTGTACTC
Organism: Balaenoptera musculus; assembly: GCF_009873245.2. Lineage (NCBI taxonomy): Eukaryota > Metazoa > Chordata > Mammalia > Artiodactyla > Balaenopteridae > Balaenoptera > Balaenoptera musculus. The sequence goes on along the minus strand of NC_045789.1, from coordinate 78,470,373 downwards.
TCTGGTGAGATGCCATATAATATAAAAGGGTCTCAAGAGAAAAAAATGCCAGGAATATGTTATCTGTCAAGTTGTACTACCTAGCAATGCCCTAGAGTACAGCATGTGCTGTTTTTGGCTAAACTTTTATTTTGAAGTTTCTTTCTTCCTGAAGCACATGATAGGAGACCCTAAGGAAGAAGTATTGGAGACCTCCAGTGGGAAAGAGGGAGAACCAAAGACTTTCTCTGAGATTTGAAGTCTGCTGTGAATAGTGAGACTTTTGGATGCTATAATATTCTGTGTCTTTTGACCAAAAAACGGGTACACCTGTCCCTTCTTATTGATTTTAGGGAAATGGGATCCAGCTATTTGCCAGCATGTTCTGGACACAGTCCTTCTCAGAGGCAGAGGTCTGGACTAGATGACCTTTCAAGGTCCTTCCTGACTCTGTGATCCAGTGCCATGAACTAAAACTCGGTGTCCAATTCCAAGACAAGAAATTAAATATTTATAGATAAGGTTTTCATCTAATGATCTTGTTTCCTTTTATATTTAATTCCAGCATATGATTTGAGAAAGCCTAAAGGTTCTATTCAAAATTTTATGAACCCCTAGGCCCACCAGGTTGTTAATTGGATGGTGTATTACTATAAAGGAAGTGAGAAATGCTTGGCGTAATTGTATAACATTTGTTTTCTCAGCTCTGTGGGAATTCTCAGGGGTTTCATTAGCAGATGGTTACTGAAAGCAGTCATCCTGGAGTCTGGATTGGTGAATATCATTCTTCTTAATTATTCAACAACTAGCCTGCACAGGTCAGGTCTAAAACACAGATATTAAATTCAGAGCATCCTGGACAATAAATTGCCTGATCTAGAATTAGGTTTGTATTCTCTTCAATAAAGTAGTGCTAGGGTTGCATAACACTAATTCATCAAGACACTGAGTGTTATTTACTTGTGAGTCACAAGTAAGTTAGATTTATAAACTGGATCCTTTTCAAAAGCTATCTAGTCACCTTTATATACTTAACTCAGTGAATATACTAAAAAGTTAAACTGAGGCATATCTTCAAAGGCAACTTTTAGAGACAGGTTCTTCTGCTCACGTGGAATGTGGTGATTGATTAAATAAACAAAATAAAGCAACAAGTATATGGTAGCTATTATAGTAAGCATGTTGGTGATATCCCAAACCGTGGAATTCACCTAAATTGATGGGTTTGCTAGACCTCCAGTCCTACCCCAACGTGATCAAGATCATTATGCCTCTGGTCACATTCTAACTCTTTACACATAAGAAAAGAATATAATAATTCTGTAAACAATATTGGTCATGTGTTGGTCGATGTTGAAACTTGGTGATAGTTACATAAGAGCTTATTATTCTGTTGTATGTTTTGTATTTTTAAAGTTTTCCTATAATAAGTAAAGAAAAAACATTTAAAATTTATAATAGTTGTGCCCTGGTTATATAAAATGGAAAATAATAAATGGAGTAAAAGGTAGTAAATATTTGCTATAAATGTTGAATATCTAATCCAGGACTCAGCTGTCATGCTAGATAATGCCAACTTGATAATGCTCTGATCCTGGAGCTTTATCACACTGATGCTGAAGTTGATGTGGATTTCCAATTGGTGTAACACACTGCACCTCCAAACCCCTGAGCTCAAGGGATCCAGCTCCCACAGCCCCCACTCTGGCAAATAGCTGTACTACCACCAATTTTACCCAGATTAATCTGATTGCACCAACTCTCCTACTTGAAACAAAGGAGCAATCAACTTGATGATGTATCCTTAGATTGGCTTTTCCCTCTCCCCTTCCTCATTCTACTTAACCCACCCCCCAACTCACGCTATCTGAGATTAACTCCCTAATAAAGGGTAGTACATAAGATTTGCCTCAGGTGCATATATGATTTTCCAATTCCATTCATAGTTCTGTTGGAAATTTAATGCAGGTGGAGGTACAAAAGAAAATTTAATATTAAAATATCTATTTGTATCTTGGGGGGATATCTCAGCAATAGGTATACTTTATCACACAGTGGTGGAGAAAGAAATAATAAATGTGAAAAAAATATTATCTCATTGGGAAATGAAGATGTTGTTTCAGAGTTGTTATGCTATTACAGTACATAAATTGTTATGAAGAAAACTATCTAGTAGCACTTTTCAAAATATGATCCTGAACATAGATAGACCACATTCTGGGCCAAAAAACACATTAACAAATTTAAAAGAACAGAAACCATAAAATATATGCTTTCAGACCGCAAAAGAATTAAACTAATGTATGCTTTTAGACAATATTGGAATTACTCTAGAAATAAATAACAGAAATTTAGCTGGAAAAATTCCAAAATACTTGTAGATTAAAGCGCACACTTATAAATAACACATGGGTCAAGTAATAAATGTTAAGAGGAATGAAAAAATATTTGAACTAAATGAAAATGAAAATACAACTTACCAAAATTTGTGGTATGCAGTGACAGCAGTGCTTAAAAGGGAATTTATAGAATTGTATGCATATATTAGAAAAGAATAAAGATCTAAAATCAATAATCTAAACTCCAATCTTAGGAAAGTAGAAAAAGAAGAGCAAATGAAATCCAAAGTAAGCAGAAGAAAAGAAATAATAAACATGAGAACAGAAATTATTGAAATTGAAAACAGAAAATCCATGAAACCAAAATTTGGTTCTTTGGACAGATGAATAAAATCAGTAAGACTCTAGCCAGGCTAAGGAAAAAAACAAGAGAGGACACAGATTACGAGTATCAGAAATGAAAGAGGGGGCATCACTACAGATCCCCTGGAAATTAAAAGGATAATAAAAGAATACCATAAACCAATCTATCCCCACAAATCTGATAACTCAGGTGAAATGGACCAGTTTCTTGAAAGATAATCTGTCAAAAAAAAAGGAGAAACAGATGATTTAAACAGGCATATATCTTTTAAAGAAATTAAATTAATAATCTTTTAAAATAAATATTGTCAGGCCCAGATGGTTTCACTGGTGAATTCTATCAAACATTTAAGGAAGAAATTATATCAATTTTCTAGAACCCTTTTCAGAATATAGAAGCAGAGGGAATACTTCTTAACTCATTTTATGAGGCCAGCATTACCCTAATTCCCAAACCAGAGAAAGATATTACAAGAAAAACTACAAACCAGTATCTATCATGAATATCGATGTAAAGTCCTCAACAGAATATTAGCAAATTGAATCCAACAATGTGTAAAAGGAATTATACACCATGAACAAATGGGATTTATCCCAGATATGCAAGGCAGTTCAACATTCAAAAATCAATCAGTTAATCTACCCTATCATATCAACAGGCTAAATAAGAAAAATCATATAATCATATCAATAAATGTAGAAAAAGCATCTAACAAATTCCAACACTCACTCATAATAAAAACTCTCAGTAAACTAGGAATAGAGGGGAACTTCCTCAACTGGATAAAGAATATCTACGAAAAACCTACAGCTAATGTCACACTTAATGGTGAGAAACTCAAAGCTCCCTCGCTAAGATCAGGAATAAAGCAAGAATGTCCCCTTTCACCACTCCTTTTCAACATTGTTTCTGAAACTCCTAGCTAATGCAGTAAGGCAAGAAAAGGAAATAAAAGGTATAGCGCTTGGGAAGGAAGAAATAAAACTGCCTTTGTTTGAAGATGATATGATTATGTATGTAGAAATTTGAAAGATTAGACACAAAAACTCCTGGAACTAATAAGTGATTATAGCAAGGTTTTAGGATACAAGGTTAACATATAAAAGTTGATCACTTTCCTATATACCAGCAATGAATATATGGAATTGGAAATGAAAAACAAGATACCATTTACATTAGCACCCCCAAAGAATGAAATGTTTTTGTATAAATCTAACAAAACATTTTCAAGATTTATATGAAGAAAACTACAAAACTCTGATAAAAGAAATCAAAGAATACCTAAATAAATTGAGAGCTACTCTGTGTTCACAGATAGTAAGATTCAATATAGTCAAGATGTCAGTTCTTCCTAAATTGATCCATAGATTCAACACAATACCAATCAAAATCTTATCAAGTTATTTTGTGGATATCAACACACTTACTCTAAAGTTTATATAATTTATATGGAGAGGCAAAAATCCCAGAATAGCCAATGTCATATTAAAGTTAAAAAGGAAAAGGAAGACTGATGCTACATGATTTCAAGACTTTATAAAGCTATAGTTATCAAGACAATGTGGTATTGGCAAAAGAATAGACAAATAGATCAACGGAACAGAATAGAGAGCCCAGAAATAGACCAACATAAATATGGGTAACTGATCTTTGACAGAGGAGCAAAGGCAATACAATGGACCCTTTTAACAAATAGTACTGGAACAACTGAAAATTCACAGGCAAAAAATGTGAATCTAGACCCAGACCTTACACAATTTACAAAAATTAACTCAAAGTGGAACACAGAACTAAATGTAAACACAAAACTATAAAACTCCTAGAAGATAAAATAACATAGGAGAAAACCTAGATGATATTGGGTATGGCAATGACTTTTTAGATACAGCACCAAAGGTGGGATGCATGAAAGAAATAATAGATAAGCTGAACTTCATTAAAATTGAAAACTTCTACTCTTTGAAAGACACTGTCAAGAGATTAAGAAGATAAGCCATAAACTGGGAGAAAATATTTCCAAGAGATACATCTGATAAAGAACTCTTAAAACTCAAGAATGAGAAAACAAACAACTTGATTTAAAGATGGGCCAAAGATCTTAAAAGACAACCCATCAAAGAAGATATACAGATAGCAAATAAGCATATGAAAAGATGTTTCACATTGCATGCCATACGGAAAACGCAAATTAAAACAATGAGATACCACTACACATCCACTAGAGTGGCAAAAAATCCAGAACACTGACAACACCAAATGCTGGTGAGGATGTGGAGCAATAGGAACTCTCATTAATTGTTGGTAGAAATGCAAAATGGTACAGTCCCCTTGGAAGACAGTTTGGCAATTTCTTACAAAACGAAAGGTTCTCTTACTATTCAATCCAGTAATTGTACTCCTTGGTATTTATACAAATGAGTTGAAAACTTGTGCCTACAGAAAAACCTGCACACAGGTGTTTATAGCAGCTTTGTTCATAATTGCCAAAACTTGGAAGCAAGCAAGTTGTCCTTCAGCAGGTGAATGGATAAACTGTAGTGTATCCAGACAATGAATATTATTCAGGACTAAAAGAAATGAGTTATTAAGCCATGAAAAGACATGGATGACTCAGATGTATATTACTAAGTGAAAGAAGCCAGTCAGAAAATGTTTCACACTGTATGATTTCAAATATATGACATATTAGGGAAAAGGCAAAACAATGGAGAAAGTAAACAGATCAGTGGTTACCAGGGGTTTCAAGGGAGGAAAGGATGAATAGGTGAAGCACAGAGGATTGGGGATGGGGGTGCAGTGAAAGTATTTTGAGTGATACTACAATGGAGGATGCATGTCAGTATACATTCGTAAAAACCCATAGGATGTACAACGAATGTACCCTTATGTAAACTATGGATTTGGGGAGATAATGATGTATCAATATAGTATCATTACTGCTCTAATGATGATAGTAGGTCCATCAATAGTAACAAATGTTACAATTCTTTTGCAGGATGTTCATAGTGAGAGAGGCTGTGCTTTGTTTTTGTGGGGGCAGAGGATATATGGAACACTGTACTTTCTGATCAATTTTGCTTTGAACCTAAAACTGCTCTAAAAAATACATTCTATTTAAAAGGAAAAAACAATTAAATTTTTTTTTTAAATATGATCCTCATTTTAAAACATTAATTAAGATGATTCTCAGATACACCAAACATTGAGAACCACCTACCTATGTTTTGGGATGGAGTCACAAAAGAAATTTTATGCCAACCTTTTCAAAATATAAGCCAAGAACGCAAGTCAGTCTCTAAATCATTCCTTTTTAAAAGAGAAAAAAAGAGTGTAATTCACAAGTCCACAGGCCATTCCTACCTAACTTTTGGCTCTACCCCTAAAAGGTAAGCTAATTTTCTAAACCCCTACCTCAGCCTGGCTATGACATGCACAGAAAAATATTTGGATGAATTAATTAATTAATAGACACTGCCTCCTATTTGGAGACCATATCTAAAATTTCAGCTGTGCTACTTAGGAAAAAAGAATCCACACCTGTGGGAATTGAATTTTTAATTCCATATTCATTAAAATCTCAATAGGATCACCTTATTCTATTTATGCCAACTGCATTGGTCACCTCATGGGAGAATATCTCCTAAGCACCTAACAATCTTTTAACAATCCACCATAAATTTAAATTATTTTAGTTTCTGGGATTCCTTATTTGTGTTAGAATTCAATTTGCTACAAGCATGTTCTTATTTTATTGAAAGATGATACTTTGGCTATTGGAGTTGTCTTTCAAAATTTGGAAAGTAAAATGTGATTTTTAAGATACATACAGCTAATTTTGGAGAATGAATCCCTTCCACAAGAGTTACGTGAATTTGAAATTTTCTGATTTGAATTCATTGTTGTCTGTCCATTTTCCAAGTGCCAACACATACCACTGAGGGGAAAATTTACCCTTCTATGTAAACGAGGCTCCATTATGAAGTTTCATGTATCATGACAAATGGTAAATTTATATTTAGGCCTAATTTTAGGTTAAGTTCTGCCTAGGTCAAAGGAAACTTAGCAATGTGTGCTCCTGATATATATAGGAACAGAGAAGGTTTAGGGCAAAAGTATATGACATTCAACCAAGATGTCTTTAGGGAGCTCCGGAGCATATCTGTCATGCCTGAGGGAATGTTCACATAAAAGAGATGTACTCTCAAGGTGAACATGTCATAAGGAAGGCTCAGGACACTTGTTCTAATATAAAATCAGCCATGGGAAGTATTCATTTGACAGCTCACCCCAACAGACTAATTCACGAGATGCAGAGTGAACGATATGTGAAAACTAACTTTACTATCTTTACTAAGCCCTGGCAAAAGAACAAAGGAGAACGGTGTATGGGTATATTAAGTTAAGCCAAGAGAAAAGTTGAGTCATATTGAAAGTGTCTGTGTGTTTATATACTCATGTATATACACATGTGTATACATACTTTTGTGTTTATATATATGTATACACATGCATTATTTGGTGTATATATTATATATCATATATTATTAAATATATATAATCATATAATGTATATATTAAATTGTTTTACTAAGGCAGAGAGAAGATCTAAATTCAAAAAAAAAAAGTCTCAATAAAAGATGACTAAAGGAGCAGATAGTTCACAAAAATAAAAAATAGAAAACTGAATGGCTAATAAATATTTGAGAAGACATTCAACTTCATTAGCAATTAAAATGCAAGTAAAAATGAGAATCATTTTATAGATAATATTGGTGTAAAAAAATTGTGACAGCAAGTTTTGGTAAAACTGCAGGGAAATTGAAATTCCCATAAATGCTGCTGGGAGTATAAATGGGCTCAACCACTGTAGAAGGCAGTTTGGAAAGAACTAGTATCTATACCCTCAACACAGAAATTGTACTTATAAACTCCCTGGAGAAACCTTACCTGTAGTTATATAGAAGGTGGTTTACTGCAGAATTATTTTTAACAGTGAAAGTTGTAAACAATCTAAATTCCATCAACAGAGAGACAAAATAAATGTAAGTATTTTCATACACTACACTTCTGATCCAGATCTATTTAACTGTCTATGTTAATAGATGTCAAAACAATGTTGAATGAACAAAGCAAGTTGCAGAATATGTATACTACAAAACAATTATATGTAGATTTTTAAAAACTATATAAAACAATATTGCTTGTGTTTATATATTTTCCTATAAAAATAAGGTGGAGAGAAAATCCATGATAGTAGATGACTGGGATGAGAGACAGAGGGACTTTATGTTTAATGCTTTAATTCTTTTAAGAAAGACAAAATATAACTGAATATTAGCAAGAGTTAATTCTGGAGAGTGTATATGGGCTTTATTTTATATATTGTATTCTCTTTTTAAATGTCTTAAAAAATAGAAATAAGTTGTATTTGGGGAAATATAAGCACCATTGATGGTAGATGAATGAAGACATGAACTCATCTATGGATCTGTCTTCTACTTTCCTTGATTATTGGAATAGTGTCTCAAAATTGAATTTATGTCTCAAAATGTGAATTTCTGTATCAGTGCTCTGGATAATTCTCATTCACTTCCTTGGAAGAAGTGGGGAAATTGTGTAAGTTTGTGAATTTACATTACTGAAAATGTGAAACAATGCTAATATCATACTACAGGTATAATTCATCTTTGTATACTGGTTAAAATTGTTTCTAGCAATGTGCAGCATATAATTTTTAAAAAAGACTAATCTAATAGAATATATAATGCCAAAATTACTACCTAGGTTCAATTTATGGAAATACAGAACAAGATTTTAATCCTATCCTTACTCTTCTATGCTATTAATTATGGCAATAGTTTCCATTTTTTAAATTGCACACCTAATCAGTTAAGACCTGCAGGGTCTTAGTCTATTTGGGCTGCTATAATAAAATACCATAGATAGGGTAGTTTATAAAGAAGAGAAATTTATTTATTTCTCACAGTTCTGGAGGCCATGAAGTCCAAGACTAAGGTACCAGCAGCTTCAGTGCCTGGTGAGAGCCTGCTTTCTGGTTCATAGGTGACATTTATTTAATTGAAGTATAGTTAGTTGGTTTACAATATTATATTAGTTTTAGGTATACAGCATAGTGATTCAGTATTTTTACAGACTGCATTCCATTAAAAGTTATTCCAAGATGACGGCTATAATTCCCTGTGCAATATATTTTTTTTTTGCTTATTTATTTTATACATAGTAGTTTGTATCTCTTAATCTTATACCCCTCATTTGCCCCTTCTCCCTTCCCTCTCCGCTTTGGTAACCACTAGTTTGTTTTCTATAACTGTAAGTCTGTTTCTGTTCGCACATACATTCATTGATATTATTTTTTAGATTCCACGTATAAGTGATATGATACAGTATTTGTTATTCTCTGACCTATTTCACTAAGCATAATATTCTCTAGGTCCACCCACATTGCTGTAAATGGAAGAATTTCATATCTTTTATGGCTGAGTAATACCTCATTATACATATATATATATGTATATATACCACATTTTCTTTATCCATTCATCTGTTGATGGACATTTGGGTTGCTTCCATATCTTGGCTATTGTAAATAATGCTGCTATGAACATTGGGGTGCTAGTATCTTTTCAAATTAGTGTTTTTGTTGTTTTTTTTAATATATACCCAGGCGTGGGATTGTGGGATCATGTGGTAGTTCTATTTTTAGTTTTTTAAGGAACCTCCATACTGTTCTCCATAGTGGCTGCATCAGCTTACATTACCACCAACAATGTACAAGGGTTCCCTTTTCTCCACATCCTCCCCAACATTTGTTATTTGTAGGCTTTTTGATGATGGCCATTCTGGCAGGTGTGAGGTGATATATCACTGTTGTTTTGACTTGTATTTCTCTAATAATTATCAATGTTGATCATCTTTTCATGTGTCTGTTAGACAACTGTATGTCTTCTTTGGGAAAATGTCTATTCAGGTCTTCTGTCCAATTTTTGTTTAGGTTGCTTGGTTTTTGATATTGAGTTGTGTGAGCTATTTATATATTTTGGACATTAGCACATTGTTGGTCATACCAAGGAAATATTTTCTCCTATTCTGTAGGTTGTCTTCATTTTGTGAAAGGTTTCCTTTGCTATGCAAAAGCTTTTAAGTTTAATTAGATCCCATTTGTTTATTTTTGCTTTTACTTCTTTTGCCTTAGGAGACAGATCCAAAAAAATATTCACGATTTAAAGACTTAAATGTAAGACATGAAACTATAAAACTAGAAGAGAACATAGGTGGAACATCCTGACATAAATCATAGATGGCATTCTTTTCACTGTGTCTTCACATGGTAGAAGGGGTGAGAGGTCTCTCTGGGGACTCTTTTATCAGGGCACTAATCACTTCCCAAAGGACTTACCTCCTAATACTGTCACCTTTGTGGTTAGGATTTCAACATATGAATTTGTGGGGAGGAGAGGGGAGATAATAAACATTCAGTCCACTGCAACCAGTTTGTTTGTTCATTTATTTATAAGTTATATACAATGTACTATTATCAACTTGTATTAAATATTAGAAAAATCTGAATTTTTCTTATCTTTATATAGAGAAAGTTCAAGTAATCTCATCCTAAACATGAGATGAATCATCTCTCACTGTACTTTGGAGACAACAGAACTGTAGAACTATAGAATAAATTATAAATTTATTTTGGTCTGTTATGCTTTCTAATCTGGTTATGGAAATTGTTCAACTGTGTCCCTTTTTTCATCCGACTTCTATTGCTACTGATAGTTAGCACTTACTGCTATACACCAAAGCTGGTGTTTTTAGCCACTAGTTTGCCCGGCTTTGCACTAATCCCTGACATATAACATATGCCACAACCAAATGTTCTCTTGTGCCAAACAGTTCACCTCACCTAGTATATCTGAATGCTACTAAACCTTCACCATCCATGGGCTGACTTCCTTGACCCGCCCCACCCCCTTCCTACAAGAATTCTGGTCTTGGTGTTTAAGTTGTGACTCTAATCCATATTACCTTGTGTTGATTTTCACTTTTTGGTGGTATTTTGAAGTCAAAGTTTGTGCATTCTTTGGAAGCTCCCATAAGCAGTCTTACTTCGGTGTAGTTCCCTCAGCATACAGGTCATGCAGTTCTGCTTAGCACTGAACTCACAGCACATAGGGACTAGGTGAGTGTTCCTTAAAACTTTCTTGAAAGAATGAATGAACTTTAAATTTTATGTTTATAGGGAATATTTTTAAAATATGCATGGGTGAATTTTTTAAATGCATGAGTCTTATCCTTTGTTCATCTCATATATGCTTCTAGATTACCTTTGGATTTCTTTAAGCTGAAGGTAGGAATAACAGGAAAAGTAGCAGTATTTTTACTCGTGAAATGTGTCTGGCTCCCGGGCAAACACACTCCAACGAACTGAAATCTTGGGTTCAGGTCAGATAAGCTGATTCTTCGTAACTTTCCAAACCCTGAATTCCTGAATCCAGCAGGAACTTTTCAGACTACAGATGACTCCTAGCTATTCTAGGACCCTTCAGGTACTTCACTGGTGACATATACATGCCCAAGACTGTGCCAAAGTCAAAGCTATATGAACAGAAACATGTCCTCTGATGTAGGGTTTCAGGATAGTCATTCCTACAATAAATATATCAAGAAAAGTGCACTTAATTTTCTCAATGCTCAGTGCCAAGACTGACATGCGAGATTTTTTTCAATGTGGATGGAGTAAATAAGTAGCCATGAACTCAATCGTCCCTGAGAAGAAAGAGTGAATGGAATTAAAAGACAACCATGTAGGCTGCTAAGACCAAATCTTTATATATCAGGAGAAGAAACCAGGGATGGGCTTATATATTTTCAACAGATTATAATATAGATTTTTGGAAAATTTGTGGGTTTTATCCTCTTTGATCAGTTTCTTTTGGTTTTAGTCAGTACTTTCTTGAAGATATTGCAAATGCATTTAATGAAACTTTTCTACATGTGATCTTTTATCCCTAGGTATCTGTAAAAAGGAAGTATACTTCTGAATAAACTGATTTCAATTATAGGTACAGTGGGCCCTCCATAGCCTCGGATGCAGAACCCATGGATACAGGCGGATGGCTGTAAGGCAATTGAGTATTCACAGGGGTCCTGGAACCAATCCCCGCCCTCCTGGATATTGAGGGAAAATTGTAATCTGATGACAAAGAAGAAAAATGTATCATCTTGACAATGTAGTATATATAAAACTAAATGAGCTTTCCAATAATGTTTAACAAAATTTGATTCTTGTTTAGAACCATTGTAGATAATGAAGAAAAATGTGCATTTTTATCTTTTTTTCTTTCCACCATCTATTTATTTACTTTGCCACCATTTAGTTAGTACTTTCTCATAGCTAATCTAATTCCTGTTTAACCCCTGAAGTAACTGAGCAGTGAAGTATTCAGGCAGGGGAGGGTGGTGGTGAGGTGAAAGACACATGATGCAGGTGCACTGCCCTAGGAGATACTGCTCTGACCCTAACCTGGAGATTGTAGGATGGAAAATAGGAGCCAAGCAATGTAAAGATAAAGTTAAGAAACGTGTCACACAGCATTGACTTTCTATATTTCATCCTACTGAATCCCTTTATCAGGTTATTTATTTCACACAGGAAATCACTGGGAAGTCAAACCCTAAACTTTCATATCACAGCTCTGTGCCTACTGCTTCAGAAAATACATCCCCTCCCATTGAGGATTATTGTATTTAATAACAGTGTTTACACTGGAATCTGTCTCATCCCCTACTGTCTCAAGATAGGCTGTGGTGACATATAAGAATAGCAAGTGAGTAAACATGTCATTTTCTCAATCAGCCTTCCCCTGAGGGAGTCCTGAGCTTGGCAACACATGGGATATTTACCAGATCTACGGACTTTTGCCTATACTTCATCAGGGTGAGAGGTAGTTTTCCTCTTTGCACTTTGTCCACAGAATCCAGGTGTGAATCCATATGCTCAAGGTATTATGAAAATTATTGTGTCTGAAATATAATTTTATATATGCAGAATGTCCTTATATATTTGTGGTCAATTTCAACACTCTAGTCAGGATACTTCTGATTCTACTGCTTATGCTTGTATGTCTCTAGCCCTGAATTCTTTTATGAGCACCAAAAAGAAAAGGATCACAGATTCCTGTACAGTTGGCTACCACATTATTGACCCATATGAATGAGCTTTATTATACCAAACTTGGCTTATGAGTTATCAGGTAACTAGCAATGATTTCAATATGTTACATGGTAGAACTTTCTGCCAGCCCTTGCCCCTAGGACTTCTCTTGGGAGAGAGTTTTTAAGGGTGGGCATTTTTTTAAGATGATAGGCATCTTTTTTAAAATTAATTTTTATTGGAGTAGAGTTGCTTTACAATGTTGTGTTAGTTTCTGCTGTACAGCAAAGTGAATCAGCTATATGTATACATATATCCCCTCTTTTATGTATTTCCTTCCCATTTAGGTCACCACAGAGCACTGAGTAGAGTTCCCTGTGCTGTACAGTGGCTTCTCATTAGTTATGTATTTTATACGTAGTAGTGTATATATGTCAGTCCTGAAGAAGGGAAGCAGAACATTATTGGTATCCTCTACATCTGCTGTGTGTGCTTGCCACCAACCCGGGCTGACTAATCAGAATATTCTATCCTGCTGGCCCCACTAAATGGTTCATGGATAGATAGCTGACTTAAATTAAACCAAGCAAAGAAGACGCATTCACAATCTGGCACTTTTGTCAGATCCTTTGGGAAACAGACCTTCCCTGTCAATGTATAGGCCAAGAGCACTCACCACTACCTGAGGGAGAATCTACCTTAGAAGAGGCACAGGAAAGAAAATCAGAGCTAAAATTAAAAGGGTACATATTTCTGACATCATTTGATTATCTGGAAGAGCCATGCCAGAAGTAAAACAGACCACTGGAGTTTTCACTCACATTATACAATAAATCCTTTTTTGCTTAAGCAATATTTAGGTGGGCTCTGTCACTTGCAACCAAGACCTGAATACACATCACCTACTATCTCCAGAGATCAAAGAGGGGCACTCAAAGATTCCCAACTGCCAGGGAGCCTGGAGTTTGATCATTAACTGAAGATCATCTTGAGTGAGTTTCCCTAGGAATAGCCTCCTCCTATTCTACTCTATCAAAGTTCCTCCCATGGGGGTGAGGGGAAGGAGGGGGAAGGCATCCAGAAATGATCACATGTGAGGAGTTAGTGGAATATTTGAGCCTCTCCTGAATCACCATATATAGAAAAGGTAGAAGAATAAAAGAATATGTATATTAACAGTGAAAAAAGTAACTTGACACTCAATTCAAAATGAATCTTGTTTTCCTATCAGGTGGTTTGAGAAAATACAAATGTATTTCTTACTTACAGTGATAACATTTACTGAGAGCTTATCATGTGTCAGACATTGTTTGAATTCATTAAGTACTCATATAAATCCTTAGAGGTAGGTACAATTATTATCCTCAATTTGTAGATGAACAAGTTAGGGGCTGAAGTAACTTGCTTAATGTCATGCAAGTAGTGAACTGGCAGAGCTGTGAGTTGAGTCCAGTGTAGCACTTAAGTGTGAAAATGCTCTAGCCCTCTATACTAGAATTAATCATTGAAAACATAGGAGAGGCCCAAGCCTTCAACTGTCAATTGAAAAAAAGGAATGGATCTTAGCGTCTGCACACACACAAAAGAAATCCTAAAATGATTATAACAAATCTACGTCAGTGAACAATATATGCAGAAAAAGGACCTACTGAATGAAATTATTTTTTATTATAACAGAATCTTCATCTTTTCCAGAAGATTCAATTGAAATCTGCTTTAAAAAGATATTTTCAAATTCATTAACTTTTATAAGTCAAATATGGATATAGTTATTGGCTTTAGCTTTATAAAAGGAAAATCTTAGATAAATGCCATTGACACTTTGCTTAGTGAGATATTACACTTTGACCACTGGATTGAGGCTCCTAATAGAAAATAAAAATCAAAGAATATGCAGTTAAAACTATGAAAGGGAAAGTATAGCTCCAATTTTACATGTGTGTTTCTATTCATTCTTTATTTGTATTAATTAATCCTACTCATTATCATAAAATATTTTTGAGTGGCTAGTAGCATAAGTAACTCTTTTTCCTTTCTCATTTCTCTTCCCTTTTCTTGTTCCTCACTTGCATTCAGTTGTTCTATAGACTTCTCCCTTAAAATTTTCTTGCTGGCTGAAAATGACCTAATAGTGAGTTCTCAGAAAGGGATCTGGTCCTTATTGTCTATTATGGGCTAAGCATTGTTCTTTATGCTTCTTATGTGAAGCATCATTCAGTCCTTGCACTGACCCTACCAAGGGATGATTCTCATTTTTTAGATGAAGAAATTGTAGCTCACGGAAGCAAAGTAGTATCCCAAAGTGACCTGGAATTGATGCCCAAAAATATATGTTGTAAAGATCAAATGGGGAAAATCCGTGTAGTATATCTCATTAGCATGAGGCACAGCACACAGTTAAGTCCTGAATGGCAGCTTCCACATGGACATTCTGCCTTCAACAGTTTCCAGTTTCAGGATTGTCATCCTGGCATAGGCACAGTTTCATAGGCCAAAGTTATAACTTGTCATGCCTCTGCCAAAACCCTTTAATGTCTTTCTGTTTCTACTCAGACTAAACCCAATGTCTTCATCATGGCCTGTAGGGCTTTATACAATCTAACCCCAACAAACTCTTCAAGTTTATTTCCTAGCACTCTCCCCCTCCTCCTCTCCAGCCACACCAAATTTCTCCCTTTTCTTCCTTGAATGTGCCAAGGTCACCCCATCTCAAGTCCTCTGCACTCATGGCTCCTCTTTTGGACTGGCATCCACATTAACTCCTCTCAATTTCTTCAGGTCTCTCATCAAATGATACCTCATCAGATAGGTCTTTTCTGGCCATCTTATCTAATGAGGCACCTTGTTATTGTCTGTTTCCTTACCTTACTTTATGCTTCTTTGTAGCACTTAAAATACT
This sequence comes from Balaenoptera musculus, assembly GCF_009873245.2. NCBI lineage: Eukaryota > Metazoa > Chordata > Mammalia > Artiodactyla > Balaenopteridae > Balaenoptera > Balaenoptera musculus. The sequence continues at coordinate 78,454,621 of NC_045789.1, read as the reverse complement.
CAACATAGTAAATAAATTTATTTCCTTGTTTGTGTATTATTGACCTCCTCCCACCAGAGTATAAGTAACATGAGAGACAAGACTCTATTTTGTTTACTGTTAAATCCCCAACATCTAGAACAGGGTCTGACACAAGATAGTGCTCAATACAACTATTTTGAATGAGTAAGTGCCTGTGGCACATGGCCTCGCATCTAGGGTTTGCATGTACCATCATACCCTTGTATGTAGTTGGAGGTAGGTGACCAAGTTCTGCCCAAAATATGTAAACAGAAGTGATGTGCAAACATCCAAGTCTCTCCACCTCTTCTCTCATTCTACAGGCTGGAAATTAGAAATCATGGATAAGCCATCTCTGATCACATGCATGGTGAAAATGCAACAATAGAAAAGGAATCAGGTCCTTGAATGACCTCAGGAAGCAGAGTCACCTACCCACCCTAGACCACCAGGCTTCCTTGCATTTGCGGGTCTCGTTTTACCAAAGCTTATCTAGTATACTAACACAGAGACTAAACTAAGACACCTTTATTTAGCATGGAGAAGAGAAGAATGATTTTAGAGTTTTTGAGGAAATCAAAATACCAAGACTGGGTGACTGATGTGTTCTGTCAGGAGGAGATGGGGGAATGGAAAATGACCCTGAGGTTCTCAGCTTAGGGAGTGGGGATGAGGGTAATGCCACTGATCAAGTAGGAGATGTTTATGAGGGAGAAGGGTGAGACAATGACTCATGTTATGAATATGTTAAGATGAAGCTGCCTCTGAGACATCAGGGTGAAGATTTCCAATAAATTTTCCATTCCCTGCTTCAACTAGAACAGCTACAAGTAGATCTGTGATTTATACGTTGGCCTTCAATATAAGAGTTCATGGTTCTGTGCCTAAAAATAACTGTGTAGTTCACAGGAAGGGTGGAAAGTTCTCTCATGCAGACAAAATAAAAGACCATAGATGATAGATAAATAGACAGACAGATGTATTTATCTTACATTTATACACAAATAGACAATATATCTACACTATTTGCAGATAAAATGCGTATCGTCTTTTAGAGCAGACACTCATATTAATTTACCACACAACTTGAATAAAGGATGCACATTTTAGGAGCTGCAAGCATTCTGAAATGTTACTTAATGTCCAACACTCTAATTACAGGGAGTACATAGCTTACCCAAAAAGTTTTTAAAAATCAGTGTATCCTCTTTTCAATCTTTTACTAGAGAAATATCTCAAAACATTTTTAAATGTTAAACTATGTCTAAATAAATTTTCTTAAAGTAACAGTTTTTCCTTAAGATAGTCTCTTATAATACAAAGATAGTGAAATATTTCGTGCTCCAAAAATTTTACCCATAAATGTATGCACCTGCATACACATGCAAATGCACATGCTCGCATGCCCCCCCCCACCCCCACCACACACACACCACAATATCCCCTGAAGTGAGGTCAGTAGTATCAGGAACTTCAGGCTGAATGCAAAACCTTTTAAAGTATCATTAACGGAAGAATAAAGACCTTTGCAGAAAAAAGTACTTTTATAGCTCTCAAAAGTATTATAATTCAGCATATTGTAGCCGAGTTAATTGTGGCCCACCAGGCAAGGAATTTAATGAGTCAGGCATGTGGGTTAATGGTCAAGTCTTTTGTCTGCTATTACTCTCCAGTTAAGGGCAAGAGAAATGAGATGATGAGAGAAGAGAAGCAAGCAACATGGAGAAAGCAGTCAGCCCAAAGTTGACGTCCCCAGGCTAACAGATAATCACAGCTGGAAAAGAGAATCTCTATTTCACATCTGGGAAATAGGTCATCTACAACTAAGTCACACTGTATTCTCTGTGAAGAGGGGATAGCTTCTCACTCCAAAAACTGAGCACAGGAATGCCTTAAAAATCTGTAAGAATGCTTTTAGAATTCCCTTTCAGTGTTGCAAAGAACAGTTGTGAAAGAGAATATAGCATTCTTCTTTTATTGTTCATGTTATATTTTCAGCCAAAATGAAATTGGGCAAAGGGTGAAGAAGCTTCACTGCTTTAAGGTGATTTGCCAAAGAAATTCAGTAGAATGTCATCTGAACAAGGGTCATTATTCTCAAGATCTAGAGCCTGTTTTTGGGAATTGTTACTATAAAGCACAAATTAATTTGGTGATACCTGACATATCATAAGTAATGCCCATAGGAGAAATTTTCTTCTATATCATTTTATTCCATCAATAAATTGCTTCATTTACTCCTTCAAAGGTATTGATAGAAATCTTCTTATTCATCACTTCTATATCATATCCTATTTGACCTCCTATCCTATATTATTTTCTCCTGGAAAATTAGCTCTTTCAGGCATGCTAAGTTTGAGATTTGAAATACAAAAAAATCCATTTTAAACAAGGCAAGTAGTTTCTTCTTTAAAGTATAATTATGAAGTATTTAAATGTATTTGGAATTAGGAATATGCAAAGAGGTTCTTCTATGACTACTTCAATAGTTATATAAGAGAATAGATATGTGATTTTATATACATCCTTCATGTTGTAGGAAATACGATGACTAAAGTTGCAAACAAATCTTCATTTTAAAATAAAATACACAGGAATACTGATAATTAAAGATTTCTTATTCTTTGGCAGGATTATTTCAAACTTTAGTATTAATCAGTCAGTACTTATTCATTGAGCATTTCACAACCACCATATTGACCAATGTGAGTGTTAAGTTCAGAGTCACAATGAGACTAGACATAGATTCCAGCTGGATAAATGTATCAAGGCTTAGTTACTTAAATGTTATGGAAGGAAGTCAGCACAATCATGAAACGTGGTAGATATTTTCCACTGTCAAATTGAGTATAAGCTTTCAGGTACCCCCAAAAGGGCCACATACCAGTGGACACACATATTTGTGAGTTAAGGGTGATCTCAGAACTGCTGGTTGCTCTGAGGTCCTTCTGTGTCTACATCTACATAAATAAGGTGGGAGTATTTACGTGCACAGGTTAATCTGAATATGTTGATGACCAGCTCACTTGGGCCAGTCCTCCTTATCCACCTTTGGGATTACACAATATACAATATGATTACAGAGCAGAGTATATTTATTTTGATATGAACCCAGTTCTCATTTATCACCTTCAGCCTCCCCAGGCTATCAAAGCCTCCTACAAGGACTTACCTGAACTAAAGCTGTAGCATTATAACACAGATGAGGTATGAGATGCTCTGGAAGTTGTGCTAGTGGAGCCCTTTTATTAGCTTGAGGAATAATCTTATAAGAATTCACTGTGTATAAGCTACTACATGGAAGGTTTTGTATGATGGGAAAATATGAATTTAGGAACCAGATCCAAACCTTGGGTCCCACATTTATATAGCTATATGACTTAGGGAAACTTTCTTAAGTTTCTGAGGCTCAATTTTATCATTTGCTAAGGGTTATAATAGTATTTACCACTCAGTGTTTTTGTGGGTTGAAATGATTTAAAACATGTAGAAAGCCTGCCCAAGAATAAAGTAAGTATACCAAAAATGTGTAGTCTCTTTTTTCCTCCATTTCCTCATCTACATTAAGGTAAAGTCATCACCTTTGTTCTCAAAATACTTAGTATCTGATTGTGGAGAAAAAAGGGTTTTTTCCTTAAAATGATATTAACATTGATTGATATCTTTATTTAGGAGATTGCTATATGCCAAGCACTAACCTGAATATGATATGTGAAATCTTACATATTTAACCTTCACAAAACTTAAGAGGTAGGCACTTTTGTTGTCTTGACATTTTACAAATAAAATTCGAATTGGTTAGCTTTGCTGTAGTAACAAATAATTCTTGGATTGGATGGCTTTCAATAACAAAAAACAAAGCATTTTTTGTTTACAATTGCTGCTGAAGCTCTACTCCATGAATTTTTTCCTTCTAATAAAAGGCTGAAGCTCAGAGAGAGTAAAAAAGAGAGAGAAGGAGGGACTTGAACCACTCAATTACTCTTAAAGCTTCTGCTTGAACTCTCATGCTACTGGCAAAGCAAACTTTATGGTCAATTTTGACAATAAGGCAGAGAAATATACTCCATCTACAAGAAAAACATGACAAAGTCACACTTTTACAAGTAGAGAGATTTATAGTCTACCACAAGGTTAAATAATATGCCCAAAGTTGTGCCCTAATACGTGGGAAAGCCCACATTAGAATATCAATGCAGAGTCCCTACTCTTAACTAATAATTCTAAGCATTGCATGACTGTTGATGTTACTCCTACAGGCAAGAACTGATAAAGAGACAAAAATTGAAAGGGATAAAGAGAAAAAGAGATAAAGAGACCAGAGCTTTACCAGTTACTGTAACATCCTTCTTAAAAGTAGAGGGATGAAAGGTAATCTTATTTGGACTAGAAAATTGTGAAAGGGAGTAATGGGACATATATACAGGAAAGGCTGTAGCCTGATTTGGAAGGATTGGAAATCCATCCTGAGTGATTTACTCTATGTCCTGTAGTGTCTGGGTAGTTATGGAGGGAGGCTTCATATTAGAGGAATTTTATTAGCATCAGTCTGTATCTGTCTATCAAAAAACATGCTTAAATGACAGTAGCTCAAGGGAGGGCACTATGGTAATTCTAAGTGACACATGGAACAAACAAAATCTTTGTAGGACAGGAATGCCTTAATTAGGGTATTGAAAGATGCTGAATTTCAGCCCTTCGCCTGGCTTGTACAAGAGTTACCTCTCTAAATATTCCTTGGTTGATATATTGCATTGTCATTCCCTTAATTTTTTAAGAGAAACATCAGTTATTTTAATCATAATATTTAATGACTATATTTAATCATTAAAGTTTGTTTGCCCTATTTCAAAAGCCTTAAGGACAAATTCCAATTCTTAAAATCTGGTATGCAGCAGTAAAATCCATATGCGCTTCATTTTATTTAAGTAAACCACTTTTGGGACTTCCCTGATGGTGCAGTGGTTAAGAATCCACCTGCCAATGCAGGAGACACGGGTTCAAGCCCTGGTACGGGAAGATCCCACATGCCGCAGAGCAACTAAGCCCGTGTGCCACAACTACTGAGCCCGCATGCCACAACTACTGAAGCCCACGCACCTAGAGCCCATGCTCTGCAACAAGAGAAGCCACCGCAATGAGAAGCCCGTGCACCACAGGAGTAGCAGCCCCCACTCACCGCAACTAGAGAAAGCCCGCGCGCAGCAATGAAGACCGAACACAGCCAAAAATAAATAAATAAATAAACCATTTCAACTTTTCTATTGGAACTTGGGAGAAAGAGCAACATTGGCAATTTTCAACTGAAAGAGAAACATACATTTCAGAGACAACTAGAGTGAGTAAAACTAGGGCTTCAAAATACAGAAATACACCTTCAACCTTAACATGGGTATTGTAGACTCTATAATTACCTATTTTGCTCCCTCTCAGGAAATAATTTTCGATTATGTATTTATTCACTTTGTTTCAGGAAACAATTCGTATGTATAAGGCTAAAACTCAAAATGTCTTGCTTTCACAGAATCATGTGCTATTTAGCTGTAATTTTCTCTGACACCGGTACCATTGCCCTAATAAATATATAGACAATTCCAAACTGCAGCTAGTAGTCAGTCACCATTACCTGAATAAAGTTTGCACTACGGCTCTGTGTTCCACACAAAGTCTGTATCCACCACCTTACAACATATAGGAGAAGACAGACTACTACAGTGAGGGCTTGAGATTTGTGGTTCTAGAATGAGGCCAATCTGTATTTCAGCAGCAGCTCTATCATTTAATAGCTCAGTGGGTATCTAAGCCCCAGTGTCTCATTTGTAAAATGGAATATTAAGAATATCCATTTCATAGAATGTTGCAGCTTTAAATGAAATAATGCATTTTGCCAATGGCAATAATTTCTAATAAGAACCTCTTTAACCATATATTTTTAAATAACCACATATTTTGTTCCAACTTAGTAAACTTAGAATTTGGGTTCTTTTCTCAAAGATAAATATGGTAGATGTAAAACATTTTTCCCTTTCATTCAAAAACCAGAGACTACATACAAATGTGCCTGAGACAGCTGCTGGGGAGAAAGGGCTGAGGCAAACCTGCTCCCTGCCCTCATGGAGTTTTCAGTCTAGACGTGGAACTTACAGGCAGAACCATGTCCCAATATAATGGAAGATGCATTTGTAAGCCATGACTAAGTTTCTTTAGTTAGTTTCTTAATTTCGGAATCTTCTTTTTCCTTAGGGAGTCTATACTTCACAGCTCAGCTCTTAACTATACACTTTCATACTAGATCCCTATCCCATACTAGATGGGCTCTCCTATTTTTTGAGGTCTTCATATGACCTCAAACAGTGCTAAAACAATTAATAGATACCCAGAAAGCTCCAATGTTCATCTACATATATCTAATAATGCAGAGAGTCTAGCCACATTGCTTTTGCCATAATCATTATTTGTCACTATTCTAAGGTTTTATCTCTTCGAAGCTTGAAACAGAAAACATGCAATCCATTATATTCACTCATTTATTAATTTCTCATTTATGTGTTATACCAATGGTTATTGAGTATATCTTGTATGCCAGGCACTATGCTAGACACTGAAAATAATTTACAATACACAGAGGTTCCCCGACCTTCAGGAACTTACATTCCACTGAGAAAAACACAATTTTTAAAAACGACAAATTACCATATGGACTTGGAAGAAAAAAACACAGACTTCTGTGATAGAAAATAAAACATAGCAGGATGGGGGTAATAATTACATAGGATATATAGGGAAAGCCTTTCTGGGAAGAAGGCATTTTTCAGCTGAGACCCAGAGATGAGAAGGAGCCATTCATGTGAAGAAACTTCCAGGTGGGTAAATTGACAGACACAGAGACTTTGAGATGGGAGATAGCTTGGCATGCCTGGCAACTTGCAGATGACCAGAGTTACTGGTTAGAAGAAGGTAAGGAAGACAAGCATGAGATGAGCTGAGAGGCAGGCAAGGGACAGGTGATGTAAGACCACACGGTTCATGGTAAGGAGTTTGGATGGTATATATACTGAGCTGTTCTAAGCCTTGAAGACATGTGATTACTTTTATAATCATGTAAATAACAGCTAACATTTATATGCACTTACCAAGTACCAAGAATTGTTCCAAACACTTTTACATATGTTATAAACTCATTTAATCCTCATAACAACCCTTTGAAGTAGGTGCTATTATCATTACATTTTAAAGAAGAGAAAATTGAGTTATTGTGAGATTAAGTATCTTGCCCAAGATTCTAAGCTAATAAGTAGCAGAGATTCAAACCCAGGCAGCCTAGCTCCAGAACCTGGGTTCTATATCTTACTGTGTTGCATTAGTTTGTGGGTCTTGTCCAAACTCAAAATCAGGGATGTTGAGCAAACATCTGCCCTGGCCCAGTGGGAACAGCATTCTAGCTCTTCCTCTATCTCAACATACTGTAGTATAGCTACTAAAATCACAGAATTTTACTATTTAAGGAGACACCAAAAATTTTTATGTGATGTTTATAATGAGACTCTAAGAAGATAATCAGCTCACCCCAAGTTGCACCACTATTACACAGCCATTGTAAAAACTAGTGGGAATTTGGTGGGGCAGACATAAATAATTTAAGCAATGAATACCAGAATATATTTCAACGTTCTTATGAAAATCAATTTGGGGCTATGTAAAATAACCACAATTCCATGAGATCTTTTTAATAAGAGATGGTTTGAATTATTTGAATTTGGGAAAGCAGTCTTAGATTTCTCTTGAATACTGTGCTGTATAAACTTACAACCAGATGAAAATCCTGAAAATGGTTAAATACTGTATTCAATATATTAAATAAATGTTAGGAAAAATGCAAACAAAGATAAATTTTACCTAATTTTCTTCTAAGATCTACACAATCATAATAGGGAAAATGGTTGCTATAGTAACAAAAGGTACTGTGACATCGAAGACAAGTCTAGTAAAGTTAACTGTCAAGATATTGTGATGCATTTCAAAACATAAAAGAAGACAACTTCTAATCCTAAAAATACAACAGTAGATGAAGCATTGGTTAGACAGATTGTGCATTTATTGAATCACAAACATTAACTGAGTGCTTACTCTGAGCCAGGTGGCTTTGCAAAATGCATAAGTTTCTGTGCTTATAGAACTTACTTTCTAGCCAGGAGAGCCAGCCAAACATAAATCAAACAAACAACAACATGTCAAAAGACGACCAAGATAAATAAAAGTTGTAAGTTCATAAACACAAAAATCAACACAAACTTGCCTAGTAAAGAAATCAAATCAGTCCTACTCAGGCATTTTAGGAACAAAAAACTTCATGGCTGCTAATTTGGTAGCAGCTAAACATGGAGTCAATGTAAACAATTTGTCTGCAACTCACTTCAAGAAGCAGATGGTACATGAAAGATGCATTCATCTGGCACAATTCAAAACCCACACTCATTATCATTCAGCGTCTATAGGCACCTCTCTCAATAGGGGGACAGGCTGGGTATCTGTCAGACTGAACTAATAGGATCCCAGTCCTCAAGAGATTTACATAAATGACATGAAAAACAGAGAAAATTAACAGTTGCGTAAAAATATATAACTGAAAATTGACCAAGTGGAAAAAAAGATGAGAGTCTTTGACACATGCACTCTCAAAATAGGCTAGAGAGAGTGGGGACACTTTGGAAGGGAGTGTACAGGAATCTGGAGTGCCTATCCTTGGCAGTTTGTTTCCAGGTCCATTTTACATGCTTTTGCTCTGCTCTGTATCACAGCGTTATTGATCCCTGCAGGCTGTATCTTCCTTATTTTTCTATTAGGTGGCTTGACTAGTTTTAGACAATGGCAGGAAACAACAGACGATCAGAGAGTTAGTGGGAGGAAAGGAGAAGCCAGGGTATGTCTCTCCTGTCCTCTCTTTGCTTATGGTGGTGTCTTCTCAGCTGCTGGGATGCTTCCCTGGCTCCTGCTCCCCGTAAACGGCTCCATCGTAGTTCCAGTTCTCACCAGGTGACCTCAGTCCCCAGAATTTATTAGTAACACTGCTTCTTTGCTTAGATCTCTATTCTAGAAATGGTAACCTCTTCCTGACTTGTCTCTGTGTCGCCTCAATGCCCTGCTTGGCTCTCCAGCTTTTCCATGACCTGTATCCAATGCCCTATATTAAATTCCATCTGTTTTAAAGACATATAGGTTTGTTTTTTCCTCGCTGGGACTGATGCAGAAAAGATAGAGAATAATGTAGAAGAAATCACATATTTCAAGTCCTTAGTTTAAATTCTGGTATGTCATTTGGGCTGTCTAAACTTGGGAAAGAGATGTGAATACCGTATGCCTCGGGTTCTCATTAATTCATCCTTCCCTTCATTCTACAAAGTGAAAATAATAATATCTACATTCTAGTGTTATTGTGGGGATAAGATAAAGTCATGCATAGGAAGTTCTTAGCATTGTGCCTGTCTGATACTAAATCCTCAGTAAATTATACTTCATTTCCCTCCATGACTTCCTCTTGCCTCCAAGTTATCAACACCACACTTATACTTCCTATACAGTGGGTCTTACTATGTATAGGGTCTTGGCTAAGACCTTTGAGAGAGAGAGAGAGTGTGTGTGAAATTAAATTAAAAAAAATTTTTTTATTTAATCATTACAATAATCCTTAGCAGTTAGTTGCCATTATTAGTTCCTTTTTTCAGGTAGGAAATTAAGGCTTAAAATGTTAATTGAAATGTCTGAAGTCATATAGTTAGCATTAACAAGTGGTAGAGCCAGAATTCAAATTTATGTCTGCCTGACTCCAAAGTCTGTGGGCTTTACTCTGCTATACGACTTCCCATCACTACAAAGCTAAATCATATTTGGTCCTTAGATACTCTGAAGCTAGGGAAAATACATGACCCCCCAGTACTCCCAAATGTCCTCCCCTTTTGGATCTCAGCTATTGTGTAGGGTCACCTATGAAATTGGAAACTAAGCTTTTAGCAAAACAACAATTTTAGAGTGGAGGATAATGTATCCTATGAAATTGGAAAGGTAATATTTTAGACCACTCAGAATGTCGTGAAAAGTCTATAGTATACAATACTTAAAAATAAAGTATATAGTAAGTAAAAATAAAGCACCTAAAAATGAAGGTGTATTAAGTATATCATACTAGTATACAAAGATGTAGCATAAAGGTATGCACAATTTTTAAGAAGGGCAGGCAAAGAATGCATTTATTTTTGAGATTATAAGATAATAGACACCCTTTTAAGTATAACATAAGTAAGATATAATAATAATGTCTGAATTATATAATTATACATGCATATAATTATATATATGAAATAATTAAAGAAAAGATCACAGAACAGGTTACTAAGAAGAGTTATGAAATTGAACTCATGAAGTTTCCATCTTAAGAAAGTGTTGAACATGTACATTGCTGAGACTTATCCTGTTTTCTTTCTGTGTAAGAAAATAAATAGAAATTTTAGAATTAAAAAGATATTCAAAATCATACCATCACAAAGAAATGACATCAACTTTAAAATGTATCCTGCCTCAGTTTTTAGATATAAAGTCTTAAATAAGCATCATACCAAAACTCAGCATGGAAAAGTTAGCTTCTTAATCACCATTTTTAGTATGTTTTCCTATAATTGGCACTATTTTGTGCCAATTATAATAAGCAGGGTGAATGCTTCCTTATTTGTTGCATAAAACAAGTAGTTCCTCATTACAATAGATTCCTACAAGAAAAATCTCTTTAAGAATTTGTTTATGAAAGACTTTAAGTTGAATGAGCAGAACTGATCAAAGGAGGCATCTATTATATTACAAGAGGGGGAAATACCAGTAAAACTAAATTGAAATAGAATGTGTGGATCACTGAACTAGGAAGACTGTGACGAAACAGATAAAATAAGGAAGGAAAAAGCTGCAAATACCTTCAACCACAGAAATGAGAGAATCAAGAATGTAGTGGGTTTCTGGCCTCTGCTTAGGATGTAGATAGACAGTGTGAAAGAGCATTACTCCAAATCTATAGCAAGAAAAAAGTGGATAACCTACAAATTCACAACTTTCCTTGAAAAATGTTGAGGTTGCAGAGATAGTATCAACTAACTGAAAATCTAGGTAGAGACAGATGCTCTCCTTCTCTGCTTTGAATACCAACTAGATACACCAAAATAATACCTTATGGCCTTTCCCCACACTTTATTAAAAGCCACATTTGTTCATTGTTTCATTGAATGTAAACCTCAGTGAGATTCTAGTATAACTTTCACCCAGCTAAATCCTCATAAAAAATTGACAGGGCAATATTTCTATCTTGGCTTTTAGTTGATTTCATGTCGAGTCCAGCTCCAATCCTGAACCTAAGTTGGAGAGGTCATTTAGCTGTCTCTTAGCCCCCATGCCCACTCTTCCCTACTCTTCTCTGCACTGCTGGAAGGGGAATCTGCAAACTACATTTCCCATGATCCATCGTTAGCTGATTTCCGAGTAGAGCTATGGTCTGACAATAGGAACACCTGTGAGAGATGAAAAGATTGAAAGTAAGGATTTCTGCTTCTGGTTCCAATAGTATGGCACTTGATGGCAGTTGATGGGAATTATGATGTTTGCAGCATAGGTAAGATGATTTTAGGTTCAGCAACCTGGACAGAAGTAGTACTTTTTCAGTAATTTGAGCCCTGGTAGAAGCAGCACCTACCCAGCAGATGCAGAACTGTCCAGGATGGTGTATCCAACAGGGAAGCTTCAGGCTCCTGGACTCCAGCTCACAATTAGAATCAGCTTTGGATTTCACATTGTCACTATTTTTCTCCTGCAGCCACCTTGCTTTTCTCTTTTACAATTCCAGCCCTTCAACTATCTTTGCAGCCAATTCCTTGTATTCGGTTCCCTATGGTTGGAATTCTTAGAGTGGTTTCTTTATTCCTGTCTAGACCTTTCCTGATATATGTGTATTTTAATTCATAGGCAGTTAAAAGAAGGAGCAGTGAAGCAACTGGGACAGAGTGCTGTGATTCACACCAGTGGAGGCAAAGAGCTTTGCAGCTGAAATATATTACCTGACAAAGAAAAGTCCTAATTGCATTTATGCACAGTTAAGTTTGAAGTGAAAAAATAAGTGTTGATTTAGTGATGCCGTTTATTAGACTGTTGACCTTCTCTTGTTGATCTACCAACAGTAAAATGGAATTAATTTGGCTGTGTTTTAATGGAATGGACATTTCCCCCACATATTTGAAGGAAGATAGGCTCTCACTTGTATCTGAGTCTTTGCACATGTGATTTTAATCTCTTCCTTCTTCTCCCCCTATGACTCAAAGATTAATACATGCTTCATCTGGGAGATTTTTGACCAGACTTTCCCCCTCTATGTTGTGTGCCTATGCCGTGAGCTTTCCTGGTACACTCTACTTCCCTATCAGAACATTTAACTAGCTTTATTATTGTTGCCTTATTTGCTATCATCTCAGATAACTTTCACTGAGGGCAATGAAACCTACTATCCTATAGCCTTACTCACCGTTGCTTCTTTAGAACATGGCCCCTCTAAGTGTTCTGGAAATAACTGTTGAATGATCAGATTACGCCAAGTATCTGTTAAGCCACACTGCCTCCTATCTTCAACAGTGTAGGAAACACAAAAAGCATAAAAGATGTTTCTAAATCCTAAAGAACTGACAATTGCTTGTGAGGTTGAGGCATATAGAAAGTAAACTGAGAAACAGCTGTCAGGTGAGGTTCAGGAGGACATATACTGCAAATCACAGTCCTTCACTGACTCCAGAATCTTCCATCATGGGTAAGTCTCCCTGACTTTTTCTTTTCACAGAGAGAGACGTGAGCATAGGATGCCAGGTCTCATGTGGAGGGGATTATCAGGAGCATTATCTTTATACCTTTAAATGCACGGTGTCCCTAAGGGAAGTTTGTGCAAATATGCCAGAGGTATTTTGTCCCATTGACAATTACATGACAATCTGCCAAGTGGTAAATTTCTACATTCACATACAGAGTGACTAATGACATATTTTCCTTCACCATTAGTTTGTCTTTTTCCAAGTTGATACATGCTGTCACAACTTTACTTTGGTCTGGCTATGACTTACAGAAGCTTATAACGTTTGACTTTCTTTTCCTAAAATATGAAACAATGGTCTGAAAGCTTTCTAACCATAAAGCAAGAGTGCAGAATGTCTTTCTCACGCAATCTTTATATCCAGTTCTGGCAAGAACGTTTGCCAGAAGCTGTTCCAAAAAGCCAACCCTTACTAGATGTAGTAAAAGCATAAATATAGACTGATTTGGAAATTGACTCATGATTTTTACATAATTGCAGCTAGATGAAATTGAAGCTTTAGAGATTTGAAATTCCAATCAAACAATCTGATCCAAAATAAATGTAAATCCTACAATATGTGAATAAATTGAACATTTGCAAAATGATAAATGTCATTTATTGAATTTGACTAAGCAATATCAAACAATAAACTGAACACATTAAGAAGGGAGAAAATTACATTTGATTACCTATCAGCAAATCCTAAGGGGGGAAGTTTTTTTAAAGATTACGGAAATTGCACAGCATGTTTAGTTATTAGAGATGGGAAGGTATTTCTTACTTGAATACTTGGTTACTCTGACTTCTTGTTCATGTCAAACTAAATTCCAGCTCAAAGTTACAATGTACTAAATTCCGCCTCCACAAATTTATATGACAGACTTGTTACTTTTGATGACAGTTGTCTTCTACAGAAGTGAGTCTTTCTGCAAGCCTTTGACATGTGACGTAAAAATTTACATGAAATTTAGATCTTTGCTACTGTGGATTTTTTAAACAGACTTGTGTTTATTAGAGAAGTTTATTTTGACATAATAAAAAATAAACATTGGGAAATTAAGTTAGAATGTTCTTCCTTGAGGCAAATACTGCTTGGTTGCAAATAATGCTCAATAATACAGTTGATTCATCTACAATATATTTACTTTGCATTATCCTGGTCACAGGATTGTTATGAACAAAAAGATTTGGAACTGTAGCTACTGTGGGACTAAAGGAATAAATATAAATAATAATTCAATGTGCTTGGTCACTAGCATTCTTTCAACGAATATTTATCAAACCTCCCTTCATACAAGGCTTGGTTTAAGATTTCTTCTGGATACAGATGAACCAAATACAATCTTTAAGGAATGTATAGTCTATTTGGAAGATCAGACTGGTATGCAAATAACAGTACAGAACAAAACATGTCCTGTCAATATAGGACAGAACATGACAACCACCATTAAGTGACATAAAGATGAAGCCATAGGAGAACTCAGTTGATAGAAAGAAAAATTTTGGCTAAGGAATGAAGGGAAACTCCTATTGTGGATTGAACTGTGTCCCTGAAAAATATATGTCCAAGTCCTAACCCCCAGTACCTGTGATTGTGAACTTATGATAATTTGGGAGTAAGGGTTGGCCCTAATTCAATGACTGGTTAACTTACAAGAGAAAAGAAAGAGAAATTTGAGACAAAGAGCCACAGAGGAGAAGGCAATGTGAAGATGAAGGCAGAGATCAGAATTACGCTGCTACAAACCAAGGAAGCCCAGAGCCCCCAGAAGCAGGAAGAAACAAGCAAGGATTCTCTCCAGAGCCTTCAGAGAGAGTATGGTCCTGCCAATGCCTTAATTTTGGATTCTTGCCTCCAAAATTCTGAGGATGCCAATTTCTGTTATTTTAAGCTTCCAAACCTTGTAGTAATATGTTATAGCCCTAGGAAACTAATATAACATCATTACAGACATAATATTTGGGTTGAATCATGAAAGGTGAATTGTGTTCGGACATTCAAAGCCTTTCATGTAGGAGGATGCATGGCATTCCTTGCAGAAAGAATAGTTGAATAAAGACTTGAAGGTGGGAATGCTTCAAGGGAAGAGGAAGTAAGTTTTTCAGTATCCTAGAATGATAAATGAATGATGGGCAAAGTAAAAAAGACCACAAGAAAACAGGGGTTCTCCTTCTCTTTGAAGGCAGTAGGGGAGAATTCTTGCTTGCCTCTTCCAGCTTCTGGGCCTCCAGGCTTCCGTGGCTTGTGGTGGCATAATTCTAATCTCTGCCTTCATCTTCACATGGCCTTCTCCCCTGTGTCTCATGTCTCAAATCTCTCTCTCTTTTCTCTTATAAGGACACCAGTCATTGGATTAGAGCCCACCTACCTCCAGAGAATGGGGGGTGTGGGGTAGGGAGAGAAAGAGAAGGAAGTGTGAGAAGGAACAAAAAGGTTGAAAGCCAGCATGGAAACCACTGAAGAACAAGATGGAGCAGAGTGATGAAAAATATGTCTCTGGTAGAGACGCTGAGGAGCATGAGACCTAGAGGAGGAGACTTCTGGTTACTGTTGTCTCTCTGAAGTGCAGACATTTCAGGGAGAATATCTTTGAG
This sequence comes from Balaenoptera musculus, assembly GCF_009873245.2. Lineage (NCBI taxonomy): Eukaryota > Metazoa > Chordata > Mammalia > Artiodactyla > Balaenopteridae > Balaenoptera > Balaenoptera musculus. Next base: position 78,439,158 of record NC_045789.1, on the reverse strand, counting down.
AGAGAAGAGCTAGACATTATATTTACATGCATAGGAAATCTAATAATATGAGAAATATATATTTCTTATCTAAAGGTTTTACACAATTTTGAAATCAAGAAATGTGACGCCTCCAGCCTCGTTCTTCTTGCTCAAGATTGCTTTGGTTATTCAGGGTCTTTTGTGACTCTAAATGAATTGAAGGAGGATATTATGCTAAGGAAAATAAACCAAACAGACAAATATTGAGTGATCTCACTTATATGTGGTATTTAAAATAGTCAAACTCATAAAAGCAAAAAGAAAAATGGTGGCAGCCAGGGGCTGGGGCAAGGGGAAAAATGGGGAGATATTAGTTGAAGGGCACAAAGTTTCAATTACTCAAGATGAATAAGTTCTGTATATCTAATGCACAACAATGTGACTATAGTTAACAATACTGTACTGTGTACTTGAAATTTGCTAAAAGGGTAGACCTTAAGTGTTCTCACCATACACACACATACATACACACAAGAAAATGCTAACTATGTGAGGAAACAAATATGTTAATTAGCTTGATTGAGATTATTTCACAATGTATATCAAACATTAACTTGTACATCTTAAGTATATACAATATTTGTTAACTATACCTCAATAAAACTGGAAAAACGTCCTTACAAAACTTTAAAGTTTTTGTAAATGGAATTGTTTTTCCAATAATTGGTTTCCTGATCAACTCCCTTTCTGCTTAGAAGTTACTATTTTTTGCTTTCTTCTCTGCTCACCTGAATTCATTTTCCTTTTATAGCCCATGTGGATTTGTTTGAGTTGTTTCATATTGCCAAGAAAGAAAAATCTATTACTTACCTTGCCACTAATATTCCTTCAGAGATAAACGTGTTTTTTTAAATTTTAAATTGTTTTTCATAAGATTTCATAATCTTTTATAAAAATGAATATTTTTAATTATGGATTGAAAAATAATTAAGATATATATGTAATACAATTCAATGATAAATCACTTTGGCTCTACTACACTGATTTCTAAGCACAGATTTTTGAGGATTACAAAACACTTTTCCATACATTATCTCATTTGTTCTTTATAATAACAACCAGTGTTGTGCTAATAAGCTGGCTCTTAAAAAAAACAAAAAAAAGCCCTGATTCATAATGCATGACAGTTTCTGTGGCATAAATACTCCCACTATGGCCAATTTCAACCTACCAATGATTTAAAAGTGGTTTGTAGGGGTTCCCTGGTGGTGCAGTGGTTAAGAATCCACCTGCCAATGCAGGAGACACGGGTTCGAGCCCTGGTCCGCCACAACCACTGAAGCCCACGCGCCTAGAGCCCGTGCTCCGCGACAAGAGAAGCCACCGCAATGAGAAGCCTGTGCACCGCAATGAAGAGTAGCCCCCGCTCTCCGCAACTAGAGAAAGCCTGCGAGCAGCACCAAAGACCCACCACAGGCAAAATAAATAAATAATTTTTTTTTAAAAAGTGGCTTGTAAAGTTCATGAATATTTAACAATTAGCCCTTGCCAGCCAATCAGCTCCAGTGCATTACTGGATGTTAGGACTCATATCCCCATTTTTTCAAAGAAAAACAGCAGCCAAGACAAATAGTAACTTTTTCAAAATCACACAGCTAGGATGACAGCTCAGGTCATGCTATTCCATACAATATGCTCTTTGCATACCATAACTCAACTACCTCTTTATTCATAATAATGCAAGTTTTCACGAAAGGCATTATTATGGATCTCTTGCCTATTCATAAAATAATTTGAGGTACATATAGATTAAAACGCACTTAAAAAATAAAATGTATTTATAGATAAAACTAAATGATTGTTTTTAAATGAAGCAAGACAGCCAACAGCAAAGATTTTAGATATTCATGTATGCCAACATCATTTCTTCTGGAATAAAATGTTATGGAAATTGATCATGAGAACTGCTGTTTGGAGGACATTGAATGAGAGCTAGAAGTAGCCCTTTAGCCATGGTTTTATGAAATATAGAAACAAAATGGTTTTCTCATAGATATTCAAAGGCAGATCATCTTACATTTACTTGTAACTCAGTGGAAGCAATTATGTTAAGATTGAGTACATTAATAGGAAAAAATAAATAAAATAGCCCAGAGAGGTAACCCTTCTGAGGGTTGTTTTTAACTTAGATTGAACTCAAATGTCTTAAAAACAATTTTTATCCAAAACAAATTGATAATCCAACCCTTTACAGGCCTCTTAGGCCACTTTTCTGTATTTCTCAATAAAATGATAGGGAAATGCTTTAACAAAAGACATAAGAAGGCAAGAATTACTTTATATTTGGAAGCTGAGCCACAGGAGGGTATGGTTGTTCAGAAGACAATCAGAGCGCTTTAGCCCAGAAATAAGTAACAGAATTTCTCGTAAGCCAAGAATATTATTTTATCTTCTGGAATAAGCTTGGAAGTTTCTCCTTCTTCCATACCTCCCCAAACAAAAGTCATCATTCTACTAGTCACTCATTTATTTATTCACTCATTCAACAAATAATCTGTGACCACCAGGTATCATGTTGGAAGCTGATGATAAAATTTGCAGTCTAATCATAATATACTTGAAAGAAGGAAATATTTTTCACTTGAAAGAAGAGAACATCACTTTAAAAAGTGAGGTGTGACACTTATCTGATGGGATTACAATTTAAACAAATGTTTTCAATCAAATGTTACCAAATAAATTTAGAACAGAACTTAAATCTAGAGTTGCCCCTTATATTATTCTCATCCAGCCATCCCAGTCATCCCAGGTCTCCAGAAGAGACCAATATCCTACCACCTGACAAATCAATAAGTAGGAGTCTGTCAGGTTAGATATTTTAGCACCTAACACTTTCACAAATCACAATGGCAATGATGGCACCTTCTTGGCTGTGGTGTTCACTCAAGTCTGCCTGGATTTTCTCTCTGGAGCCGCACTAACAGAGTCAGTTTCCCCCGGTGGCCACCCCATCCTAAGAATGTCAAGCTTATATAACACCTGTTACCCGAGAGCCAAAATGCTTTGCACCTAAGACAACCTGAACAATGATGACCTCTACTTGAGGGGCTCATTCTCTTTTGTAATTAAGTTTGGTCTTTGGGTGTGTGCCTCAATCTCCTGTTGCTCTGGGATTCCAGCTGTGCCAGTTTTCATTATTAACAGATCCAGATTGTATTATGATAACCTGCTGTGATCAGGATTACTTTGTAAGTGTACTGAAGTTTAAACTGATAGAAAATTCATCAACTAATTGCATATCATCTAAAAAAATTAAATGTGGTTTTGCTGCTAAAAAATAGAAGATCAAACGTATGTAGGATCATTAAAAATAATATCAAAGAAAACCAATTTAAGTCAGTCTCTAGGAGGCTGATTTAAAGAATCCTAATAAGGTTCAGTGCTTATAAAATTAAATCAATGCTATGCCTAAAACACTTTAGCGGTGGTTCCAATAACCTACAAACCAATTATGACATGGCAAGGAGACTTCTTTAAGCACAAACTGCCATTATGTGGAGTTATCAGTCCAAGGGTAGAGACTGGGGAATACTTCTACTGTGTTAAAACATCAGCAAGAAGATTTGGGAGATATGCTTTCTGACCCCGAATCAAAAATTGTGATCACTCTTTAAATAAGACTGTTGACTCAGTTTTGAATTCGTTTTCTCTGCTTTCTGCATGATGCTTTCAGTTCAAACAGATAAGTCTCCAATTCTGCCGAGACTTTCTTGAATATATTGGCAGATATTCTTGGAGTGATATCTTTACAATATAAGAGTGTGGCAGTGTTTGTTAAGATTGTAAATATCTAGAGGGCAGAATCTCTTTCTTATATTATAATACATAGTGGATGTTGTTGGTGCCACACCAGAATACCCTTCACAAGCCAGTGTTATCTAGCCCCCAACCCACTGAAAGCTGACTCACAGCTCCCGCCATTTCTTTTCCAACAAAGAACCTCAGACAAAAGGAGTTCTCCACACCCACATAGAGTTGTCCTCAGTCCAGGACTGACTGACACAGGGGTACAAAGGGTGTACCCCCTTGCTTGTTTTAAGGTAGGACAGAGTCTACAGAACAAGTTGTGCTCTAGAGCTTCCCTGGGATCAGACCAAAGCTGGGTCAAACTGAAACTACTTCCAGGCTTAACTTTCCTCCTCTGCTCTATTTTCATACTTCATTTCCTTCCCCTAAGAACACCTGAACAAGAATCCCTGTCTCAGGCTCTGCTCCTAGATACTAACTTGGCACATGGAATGTTCTTGAGAAATATTTATTGAGCTGAAATCTGAAGCATAGCAATTTAAAAAATTACTAGTCTTAACAAAACTCCATCTAAAAGAACAGGTATATATGTATATATATATATAATGGTTCTCCTAGGATTATTTTATAAATAACCTGATTTACATTAAAATTAACTAAGCTTAATGATCTTGCCACAGTTAATTGAAATAATTTGTCTAAACACAATGGGTGAAATAAATTACCTTTTTTTTAAACAAGGGAAATTAGTGTACTGTACATTCCCAGGAGGTGTAAAGTTTGATGCATGCTTAAGCATACTCTTTATACCTTAGAAAATATTCACTCTACAGAGAGTAATCAATACCTTAATTTATAATAAAATGACTTGAATTGATTTTCTTGTATTTAAAAAAATAATCATTATAATTAATTAAAACAATTAAAAAAGAAACAAAACATAATTGGGTTCTGTGAAGATGTTATTAATTTTCAGCAAATGAAATAGAGCTCAGTTTTATTACTGGACTTTATTATGAAAAAGATGTAAGAAGACTAACACATTCTGCAATTTAATCATACCCAAATCCATGGTAATTTTTGGTAGCGAAAATGGTAAAAAACAGACAGCCTTGAAGAATTAAGATTGACTTCTTTAATATGACTATCCCTTGTTTAATTATATTCCAAGATGAAAGTTATTAGTGCAATATCAGCCCCATGTTGAGCAATTTCATCACACAGATCTATACCAAGGACAAAAGCAGGGAAGGTGATGAAGAATTGTTCTCATCTCTGAACATTCTTTCAGTATTTAATCTGAATATAACATTTAGCACTGGATTATGTATATTGCTCTCTGTGTAAGTGAATGAAAAGAAGTTCCTCACACCAGAGACTGTCTTATGCCTCTTGGTTATTCACTGCCTTGATCTTCTTTTATAAACAAACTCAGATGAGTAACTGAGCCATCTTGTTCTAGATGTTAACACTCCATGAACTTACACATTCTCATCTGTAAAGTGGGCATGATATAAACCATGTCTCCATCCAGAGTTACTATGTATGATATAATTAAAACTCACTGTAAATTCTGAAGTGAAACACAGATACAAGTTACTACCCTTCATCATTTGCTCTTTCTTCTCTTCTCCATTAACATTACCAAACAGACTCTCTTTTTAATCTGGAAGGAGATTTATATCTTCTCGGATTCTCCCTCATTTTGTTGCTTACACATTCCAAACCAGAGTGTTTCCACAGACCTTCCTAAATAAGCATGTGCTTTTTAGGGCCAATATATAATTTATATTATGATGCCTAAATCACTATGACTTTTTCGTTTTAACTCCAAGAAAAAAAAAATTGAGGTGTTCAACCTCCATTCTATGATCTCTGCAAAGAAATTACCCAAATGCTGACATCATTAGGCAACTACTATCCACAATTTTGTGATAATTGAGTCCTTAACTGTTAAATAATTTACCATCTATATATTCATCCCAAAGTAATATGACTCATTTTTAAACCTGTAAATGGACTATATACTGTGCATATTCTTTTGAGTTTTAATTTTTTGACTCATACTAATATTTGTGACATTTATACTTGTGCTCTAGTTTTGTTTTTATCTTATTTTCATTGAAGTGTAACCATACCACAGTTTACTTATTCATTTTAGTGTTAATGGATATTTGGATTTTTTTCAGTATTTAGCTGCTACAAGTAACGATTCTATAAACATTCTGCTTATATATCTTGGTACACATATGCAAGAGTTTATTTAGGCTATATATGTAGGAGTTGTAATTGCTGGTATCATAGAAAATTTATGTCTTCAATTTTACTAGACAATGAAAAACTGGTTCCTAAATTGATTGTCCCAATGTACAATACCATTAGCACACAGTTTCACAACAGCACTTGTAATTGCCATGGCAACTTTTTCATTGTTGCCAATTCAGTGTATGTGAAATATCATCTCATTGTGCTTTTAATTTACACAAACCCAAGTCCCTCATAAGATATGAAATCTAACAGGGAGATATTTCCTCTGAGTGAAAAACCCACACCTAGATACATATTTTTTGCCTATTGCATTGTACAGTAAATTATACATGCAGCTAGATAAGATATTCTTGCCTTGCTCCCTATCTATAGGGAAGGAAGTTATCTTTTCACTATTAAGTGTGATGCAGCTGTGGCTTTTTTGTTTGGTTTGGTTCAGTTTGGTTTTGGTTTTTCTTAGATGTTTTGTGAGGTTGAAGAAGTTCTCCAGTATTTCTAGTTTGATCAGTTTTTATTATGAATGGGTGTTAGAATGTGTCAACACCCATTTTGTATTTTTTTAAAAGAATCATGTGACTTTTGCTCTTTAATCTATTAACATGGTCTATTTCACTAATTTTTACATATCAAAGCAATCTTGCATTCCTGGGATAAATCCCAGGGTTTCATTCTTCTAATATGTTACTAGATTTGATTTACTAATATTTTGTTAAGGGTATTTACATCTATGTTCATAAGGCATATTGGTATTGGTTTATAGTTTTGCTTTGTTTTTTTCTCATACTATCTTTGAATTTGATACTAGTGCCTTGCTGGAGGAAGAAATGTTTCTTCCTCCTATATTTTCTGAAAGAGTTTGTAAAGAAATGGTGTTATTTCTTCAAATATTTCCTAGAATTCACCATTTGATGTCAACTGGGCCTAGGCTTTCTTTATGGGAAAAATTGGAATTTCAATTCTTTTACTTGTTTAAGTCTATTCATATTTTCCATTTTTCTTGAATTAATTTTGACAATTTGCATCTTTCTAGGAATTTTTCCACTTTATCTGAGATGTTTAGTATGTTGACTTAAAATTGTGTGACCATTTCAATAGGGATGGTAGTAATGTTCTCTCTTTCATTTTTAATTTGGTAATTTGTGGCTTCTTTCTTTTCTTCTTTGTCAGTATGATTAAAGGTTTGTCAGTTTTATTAATCTTTCCAAAGAACTCTTAGTTTCATTGATTTTCTATGGTTTTCTGTTTTCCCTTTCATTTATTTCTTCTCTAATCGTTACTCTTTCCTTCCTCCTGCTTGCTTTGGATTTTTTCTCTTTTTCTAATTTCTTAAAGTGGACGCTTACGTTTGATTTGAGTCTTTTCTTCTTTTCTTATATGTGTTTAAATCTATAAATTTCTCTCTAGTCGATGTTCTAGATACATCCCATAAATTTTGATATATGTTTTCATTTTCACTGAGTTCAAATTATGTTCCAATCTCCCTTGTGGTTTCTTCTTTAACCATCTAGAAATATTTCATCTTAAAGCCTATCTTGTCAGATATTCAAAGAGCCACTCCAGCTCTCTTTTGGTTACTGTTTACATGACTTTTTTTTTTTTTTTGCATTCTTTTACTTTCAATCTATTTATCTCTTTGAATCTAGGATGTGTGTCTGGTATATACCATAGGGTTGGATTTTTTTTTTTTATATCCATCTTGACAATCTCTGTTGTTTTGCTGGGATATTGAGAGCATTCATATTTAATATAATTATTGATATAGTTGACTTTATATTTTACTATATGTTTTCCATATGACTGCAGTCTTTTTTCTTCCTCTTTCCTCCTTTACTCCATTCCTTTGTGTTAAATAGATATTCTTTAGTGTAATATTTAAATTCACTTTTTAAAAAACTATATTTTGTGATTTATTTTCTAAGTGTTCATAATAGGGATTGCAATATGAATCTTAACTGATCACAATCTACTTCAAATTAATACTAATTATATTTAGTAAAATTTAGAAATTTTCTCCCCTTCCCTTGTGCTATTAGTTATGTATATTACATTTATATGTATATTATAAATCCAACAATAGAATTTTATAATTATTGCTTTATACAATCTTGTTTTTTTAAAAGTTAAGAGAAAAATAATGCAAAATATTTTATAGAATTTTTTATGTTAGCACAAATATTTACCACTTCTGCTGTTTTTTATGTCTTCCTCTGGAATTGAGTTACCATCTGGAATTGTTTCCTTGAAGTCTGAGGATTTCCTTTAGAATTTCCTATAAGGCAGGTCTACTAGCCATAAATTCTCTCACTCTTTATTTGGAGTTCTAAGTACTTTTGAAACTCTATGGCTTACTGTCTTTCATCAGTGTTAGGAAATTCTCAATTCTTATATTTATGTTCTTCTCAATTCCTCACTAAAATGGTATTTTTTTTTTAATGTAATGTGGTATTTATACCTGGTCAATGTACTATTTGTTTTCCAGATTTTGGGGAACATAGTTTTACTACTGTGTTGGAAATTTCTTGCCTAAAGTGGCGGTGGGGGTGGGGGAATCTATGGAATATATATTACATTATCCTTTGTTGTCAGCTGAGCTACTACATACAAGAATTAAGAAGTACAGCAAACTAAAATCCCAAACTGGAGAAATCCATATACGTTCAGAGAGCTGAAAAAGCCTTCCGATCACTGAAAGTTTTACCTAAAGAGAGAAACACATTAGATAAGGGCAGAATATGATAAGGGTGGGGCATAATATATGAATAGTAAACACAATTCTTTGGACATTTCTTAAAAAGTTGGGAGCTTTATTTTTTACATTGTTTAAATAACTTTAAAAATGATATCCATCATCATAGCAGAGCAGAGCAAAATCCATCATCAGACAGCTTTTCCTATCCTTTTCTTCATCTCACTGATAAAGAATGCTTTGTCAAAGGCTAGATTCTACAGCTTTTTAGTAAGCAGAATTCCCACTGACCTTCACTGTGGCTGCATACATTTATCTCTATAAAGTTTGCAGGACCAAGTACACCAGTATCTATTAGGGAAAGTACTTCCAGTACAGATAGGTCAGCAAAATCTTAGTGGTCACTCAGGTGCATCATGATTCTAAGTTACAAAGAAAGATTATCAAAAATCTGGTTTTATGGAATAGTATAAAAAATAATTTTATTCTATCTGGAACCAGGCCTATTTGTCCTGTCTACTTGTGTTTTTTGCAGATGCCCTGTACATTGCAGCACATGCCCCTTCCTGTGTGCCTTTAAATTATGCCATTCTCCCTGCCTGGAATGTCCTCTCTACTTATTACCGTTTATCAAAATGCTCTCTGTTCAAGGCCTACTCAAGTCCCATCCTTCCCATGGAGCCTTCTACAGTCCATCCCCCGCCAATCAATACTTTGATTCTCCCCACCCCCCAACTCCAACTGCACTTGCTACCATATCAGTATCATTTGGTTTAAGAATACATTGTTTTCTAATTGATTTATGTCTGTTTGTTTTCTCTCCCTTAATTACAATAATATGTTAATGTAAATCTTTACAGATTATACTTTTACATCCCTTCCTTCATTTAATTCTCAGTAGAGAGTGGTAGACAACAGAAGGCTTTAGCATCCAAACACTTGAAATAAGAGCTTTGGAATTTTAGGATATGTATTTAGTCTATTTTATTCTCAGTTTTCTTATCTGTAAAGTGGGGACATACAATGCATTTTTAACTGTGTTGTAAAGATTAATTGTGAAAGTATAGCTAAATAACCTAGAAAATGCCTAGCTCCTAGTAAGCACTCAGTGTACGTTTCTTTCCTTCCTGTCCTCTCAACAATTCTGAGAAAGTTATTATCAAAATGTATTATCACATGCTATCCTATAGCATTCCAAAGCAATTTCTATATCCATGTTAGCTATTATTAGTAGTAGCAAATTTTACACATGAAGAAACTGATACTCAGAGGACTAAAGTTGTTGCACAAGATCTGAAAGTTTGGTAACTCCAAATCTGGTTTCTTCTCACCTCAATATACTTACCAATACCTACTGAAAGTAATTTAATGACTGAATCCAGGACAGTGATGAGCCTTAATACTCACAAAAGCAATAATTGATGTATATGCATGTCAATGTTAGACTGAGCCCCATTGGCCCCCACAGCTTCCAGAGAGCCTGAAGGAATCCCAGTGCAGTCCCTTATCTAGAGCGGCAGCCCAATCCAGAAAGAGAAAGGTCATCAGGGCAATTGAAATTGATGATGATAATGATAAATAACACCAGTTATTGAAGGCATGCTATTATTAGTTCATACTGATATCTTCTGCTCCAATCTATCTATACAGGTTTTCTCCTTGCTTTTTTTCTTTCCACCTTTTTATCTCCTTTCTTCTATACCAAGAATAGTGGCTCCCAATAATTTCAACATTTGCGCATTTGTTTAATCCTTTAATACAACTAAAATAATTTCAGAATTGCTTCACCATACCACCACAACAAAACAAGTCCACTCAAAAGAGTCCAAGTTTCGTTTGCTCTTATATCCGGACTACAAGACTGGGAGTATATACAGACATATATCAGAGTTATTGCAGGTTCTGTTCCAAGACCATCGCAATAAAGTGAATGTAGCATTGAAGTGAGTCACATGTACTTTTGGTTTTCCAGTGTCTATAAAAGTTATGTTTACACTACACTGTAGCCTACTGAGTGTGCAACAGCATTATGTCTTTAAAAAATACCATAATTGAGAAATACTTTATTGCTAAAAGATGCTAACCATCATCTGAGCCTTCAGCAAGTCGTAATCTTTTGCTGGTGGCAGGTATTGCCTTGATGTTGATGGCTGCTGACTGATCAGGGTGATGGTTGCTGAAGGTTGGGGTGGCTGTGGTGATTTCTAAAATAGACAATTGTGAAGTTTGCTGCATTGACTGACTCTTCCTTTCATAAAAGATTCCTCTATAGCACGCAATGCTATTTGGTAGCATTTTACCCATAGTAGAACTTCTTTCAAAAATGGAGTCAATTCTCTCACACCCTGCTACCGCTTTATCAACTAAGTTTATGTAATATTCTAAATCCTGTGTTGTCATTTTAACAATCTTCAGAGCATCTCCACCAATCTTCATCTTCATCTTTCCATCTCAAGAAACCACATTATTTGCTCTTCCATAAGAAGCAACTCCTCATCCATTAGTTGATCATCAGATTACAGTAACTCAGTCATATCTCAGGCTCCACTTCTAATTCTAATTCTCTTGCTATTTCCACCACATCTGCAGTTACTTCCTCCACTGAAGTCCTGAATCCCTCAAAGCCATCCATGAGGGTAGGGATCAGCTTCTCCCAAACTCTTATTAATGTTGATATTTTGACCTCTTCCTGTGAATTGTGAATGGTCTTAATGGCATCTAGAATGGTGAATCCTTTCCAGAAGCTTTTCAGTTGAATTTTCCCAGGTCCATCAGAGGAATCACTATCTACAGTGGCAACTATAGCCTTATGAAATGTATTTCTTAAATAGTGAGACTTGAAAGTCAAAATGACTCCTTGATCCATGGGCTGCAGAATGATGTTGTGTTAGCTGGCATGAAAACAACATTAATCTCATTGTACATCTCCATCAGAGCATTTGGGTGACCATGTGCATTGTCAATGAGCAGTAACATTTTGAAAGGAATCTTTTTTTCTGAGCAGTAGGTCTCAATATTGGTCTTAAACTATTTAGTAAACCATGTTGTAAACAGACGTGCTGTCATTCAGGCTTTGCTGTTCCATTTGTTTCATTTAGACAGCACAGGCAAAGTAAATTGAGCATGATTCGTAAGGGCCCTAGAGTTTTGGGAATGGTAAATGAGCACTGGATGGTGTCATTTTCTTGCCTTTCTTTCCACTTTGCCCCCTCATTCCCTGTAGGTAACCAACTTCAGATTTTTACATAGATCACTTTTTTTTTTTAACAGTGTTTACATTCTCTTCTATATATATATTTTTACATTTAGATATCTTTGAACTCTGCTCTTTTTTGTTCAATTGAGGTATAGCTGATTTAATTTAATCTTTTCCAAATGGCACTACACTTTCCCCAACATAATTTATTAAAAAACACACCTTTTTTTTTTTTTAGTAATTTTTATTATAGTACAGTTGATTTACAATTGTTATTGTTGTGTTAGTTTCAGGTGTAGAGCAAAGTGCATCAATTATATATGCACATGTATCCACTCTTTTTTAGATTCTTTTCCCATATAGGTCATTAGAGAGTATTGAATAGAGTTCCCTGTGCTATACTGTAGGTCCTTATTAGTTATCTATTTTATATATAGTACTGTGTATATATCAATCCCCCAAACTCACCTTTTCCCTAGTGATTTGATACTCCATCTTTCTGATATTCTAGTTTTCTGAATGCAGTTGGGTTAATTTGTGTTATTTCTGTCCTATTTCATCCATCAGTCTGTCTATTCCTATATAAGTACATACTGGTTTTTTGGGGGGTTTTTTGTTTTTTTTTTAACATCTTTATTGGAGTATAATTGCTTTACAATGGTGTGTTAGTTCCTGCTTTCTAACAAAGTGAATCAGTTATACATATACATATGTTCCCATATCTCTTCCCTCTTGCATCTCCCTCCCTCCCACCCTCCCTATCCCACCCCTCTAGGTGGTCACAAAGCACCGAGCTGATCTCCCTGTGCTATGCGGTTGCTTCCCACTAGCTATCTATTTTACGTTTGGTAGTGTATATATGTCCATGCCACTCTCTCACTTTATCACATCTTACCCTTCCCCCTCCTCATATCCTCAAGTCCATTCTCTAGTAGGACTGTGTCTTTATTCCCGTCTTGCCACTAGGTTCTTCATGACCTTCTTTTTATTTTTCCCTTAGATTCCATATATATATATGTGTTAGCATACTGTATTTGTTTTTCTCTTTCTGACTTACTTCACTCTGTATGACAGACTCTAACTCCATCCACCTCACTACATATATGTGCCACATCTTCTTTATCCAGTCATCCGATGATAGACATTTAGGTTGCTTCCATGTCCTGGCTATTGTAAATAGAGCCGCAATGAACATTTTGGTACATGACTCTTTTTGAATTATGGTTTTCTCAGGGTATATGCCCAGTAGTGGGATTGCTGGGTCGTATGGTAGTTCTATTTTTAGTTTTTTAACGAACCTCCATACTGTTCTCCATAGTGGCTGTATCAATTTACATACCCACCAACAGTGCAAGAGTGTTCGCTTTTCTCCACACCCTCTCCAGCATTTACTGTTTCTAGATTTTTTGATGATGGCCATTCTGACCGGTGTGAGATGATATCTCATTGTAGTTTTGATTTGCATTTCTCTAATGATTAATGATGTTGAGCATTCTTTCATGTGTTTGTTGGCAATCTGTGTATCTTCTTTGGAGAAATGTCTATTTAGGTCTTCTGCCCATTTTTGGATTGGGTTGTTTGTTTTTTGGTTACTGAGCTGCATGAGCTGCTTGTAAATCTTGGAGATTAATCCTTTGTCAGCTGCTTCATTTGCAAATATTTTCTCCCATTCTGAGGGTTTTCTTTTGGTCTTGTTTATGGTTTCCTTTGCTGTGCAAAAGCTTTTAAGTTTCATTGGGTCCCATTTGTTTATTTTTGTTTTTATTTCCATTTCTCTAGGAGGTGGGTCAAAAAGGATTTTGCTGTGATTTATGTCATAGAGTGTTCTGCCTATGTTTTCCTCTAACAGTTTGATAGTGTCTGGCCTTACATTTAGGTCTTTAATCCATTGTGAATTTATTTTTGTTTATGGTGTTAGGGAGTGTTCTAATTTCATACTTCTACATGTACCTGTCCAGTTTTCCCAGCACCACTTATTGAAGAGGCTGTCTTTTCTCCACTGTATATGCTTGCCTCCTTTATCAAAGATAAGGTGACCATATGTGCGTGGGTTTATCTCTGGGCTTTCTATCCTGTTCCATTGATCTATATTCCTGTTTTTGTGCCAGTACAATACTGTCTTGATTACTGTAGCTTTGTAGTATAGTCTGAAGTCAGGGAGCCTGATTCCTCCAGCTCCATTTTTCGTTCTCAAGATTGCTTTGGCTATTCGGGGTCTTTTGTGTTCCATACAAATTGTGAAATTTTTGTTCTAGTTCTGTGAAAATGCCAGTGGTAGTTTGATAGGGATTGCACTGAATCTGTAGATTGCTTTGGGTAGTAGAGTTATTTTCACAATGTTGATTCTTCCAATCCAAGAACATGGTATATCTCTCCATCTATTTGTATCCTCTTTAATTTCTTTCATCAGTGTCTTATAATTTTCTGCATACAGGTCTTTTGTCTCCTTAGGTAGGTTTATTCCTAGATATTTTATTCTTTTTGTTGGCAATGGTAAATGGGAGTGTTTTCTTTAATTTCACTTTCAGATTTCTCATCATTAGTGTATAGGAATGCAAGAGATTTCTGTGCATTAATTTTGTATCCTGCTACTTTACCAAATTCATTGATTAGCTCTAGGAGTTTTCTGGTAGCATCTTTAGGATTCTCTATGTATAGTATCATGTCATCTGCAAACAGTGACAGCTTTACTTCTTCTTTTCCGATTTGGATTCCTTTTATTTCTTTTTCTTCTCTGATTGCTGTGGCTAACACTTCCAAAACTATGTTGAATAATAGTGGTGAGAGTGGGCAACCTTGTCTTGTTCTTGATCTTAGTGGAAATGGTTTCAGTTTTTCACCACTGAGGACGATGTTGGCTGTGGGTTTGTCATATGTGGCCTTTATTATGTTGAGGAAAGTTCCCTCTATGCCTACTTTCTGCAGGGCTTTTATCATAAATGGGTGTTGAATTTTGTCGAAAGCTTTCTCTGCATCTATTGAGATGATCATATGGTTTTTCTCCTTCAATTTGTTAATATGGTGTATCACGTTGATTGATTTGTGTATATTGAAGAATCCTTGCATTCCTGGAATAAACCCCACTTGATCATGGTGTATGATCCTTTTAATGTGCTGTCAGATTTTGTTTGCTAGTATTTTGTTGAGGATTTTTGCATCTATGTTCATCAGTGATATTGGCCTGTAGTATTCTTTCTTTGTGACATCTTTGTGTGGTTTTGGTATCAGGGTGATGGTGCCCTCATAGAATGAGTTTGGGAGTGTTCCTCCCTCTGCTACATTTTGGAAGAGTTTGAGAAGGATAGGTGTTAGCTCTTCTCTAAATGTTTGATAGAATTCACCTGTGAAGCCATCTGGTCCTGGGCTTTTGTTTGTTGGAAGATTTTTAATCACAGTTTCAATTTCAGTGCTTGTGATTGGTCTGTTCATATTTCTATTTCTTCCTGGTTCAGTCTCGGCAGGTTGTGCATTTCTAAGAATTTGTCCATTTCTTCCAGGTTGTCCATTTTATTGGCATAGAGTTGTTGTAGTAATCTCTCATGATCGTTTGTATTTCTGCAGTGTCAGTGGTTACTTCTCCTTTTTCATTTCTAATTCTATTGATTTGAGTCTTCTCCCTTTTTTTCTTGATGAGTCTGGCTAATGGTTTATCAATTTTGTTTATCTTCTCAAAGAACCAACTTTTAGTTTTATTGATCTTTGCTATTGTTTCCTTCATTTGTTTTTCTTTTATTTCTGATCTGAGCTTTATGATTTCTTTCCTTCTGCTAACTTTGGGGTTTTTTTGTTCTTCTTTCTCTAATTGCTTTAGGTGCAAGGTTAGGTTGTTTATTCGAGATGTTTCCTGTTTCTTGAGGTAAGCTTGTATTGCTATAAACTTCCCTCTTAGAGATGCTTTTGCTGCATCCCATAGGTTTTGGGTCGTCGTGTCTCCATTGTCATTTGTTTCTAGGTATTTTTTGATTTCCCCTTTGATTTCTTCAGTGATCACTTCGTTATTAAGTAGTGTATTGTGTAGCCTCCATGTGTTTATATTTTTTACAGATCTTTTCTTGTAATTGATAGCTAGTCTCATAGTGTTGTGGTCAGAAACACACTGTTTTAATTACAGAGAGTTTGTAGTTTGTTTTACTATCTGAAGAGTTCATTCCTAACCATTACAATGCTGTGTGAGATGATATATAACAGGTTGAAAGCTCAACTCTTAAGAAAGAAGAATATTATAATTTGTCAGTTTTTATCAATAAGGTGTTTTTAGTACTTTGTACTCATCAAACTGAAATTGAGCAGGACACTGTGCACCCCCCATACAAATCCTTTCCAAGTCCCTGTTTTCTAGTTTGTAAAAGGCTTCAGCCTCCTAGACTTTCTCTGAGTTCCAAAGGGCAGATTCAAACAGTTACTAATTAGGGAAGTGAGAGAATGCAGAAACAAAGGAAAAGCCGTCAAGAAACAATACTGCACAGATGGGGCAGGGGCCTGGTTTCTCCTCAAGGAATATACATAACAATATATCTTTGAGTTCTTCTGCAGGAACTAGGGCCGCCACCCTGGTGGAGGATGGTAACTTCAGTCTGAGCACAAGATTCCTAGAACACCACCCTTTTCCCTCACCACCAACCAATCAGAAGAAAGAAAATTTAGGGTGTAGCCCTCACCCTAAATTTTGCCTATAAAAATCTTTCCCTGAAAACTGTCTGGGAGTTCAGGTTTTCGAGCCTGAGCCACCCATTCTCCTTGGGTGGCCCTGCAATAAACCTTTCTCTGCTCCAAACTCTAATATTTCAGTTTGTTTGCCTAAACTGTGCATCAGGCACAGGAACTTGGGTTTGACAAAAAAAACACTTTATTATTTGACCTTTATTATTACCAACACTCTAAAACAGAATTTGAAAGGGTACTATTTGCCACTTATAGTTTAAAAAGGCATTTTTGAAAGAAGGAAGCTAAAGATGGTGTGAAATGAAATTAATATTTTATGGCAAAACGAGGTAAATTTAAACATGAAAAAACTTCTCTGCTCCTTGGCTTCCTCTCTCCCCTCTATTGTGCATTGTGCATCTGCATTATGCATTGACCAAACCTCCTCCATCAGCAGAAGTACCTGCTCAACCATAAAGAGCAACATTCTCCTAGCACCAATGAGACAATTCCTTAAAAGGTAACATTCCTTCTTGACCTTGTAAGGGGCAGGATGACCCACCACTTTGTACTTGCAGATCTAGATTATGTAAACTATTAATAATACATCATTTAATGTAAAGACCTCTGTCTCAAAAAATTATATAACTCTGCTTTGACTTCTAATGGGCGGAACAGTTCTTGGAGCTTTCTGAGATGCTGTTCCCAGGTTACAATCTTCAATATGGCTTGAATAAAATTTTCCATTTCTTTCTTAGATCAACTGATTAACTTTTCACCAACAATGGTAGATATAAAAAGTAGCTTTTTCACAATTTGCTATCATACATCCAAAGACAGGTCTTAACAGGTGTTAGGATTTTAGTACAAACCTAGTTCCTAGTTAATGCAACTAGTGGTACCTCCAGAAATAAATAGGCAGAGTTTTGGGGTGGCAATCCAGTTAGAAAGAAAGGTTGGGGAGTTGGAATTCCATTTGTATACTTATCATATGGTTTTAGTTAATTTTATGATTTTTTTCACCTAGATCACATGCTTATTTACAGTGGTTTAGGGAGCCTAACAGACATTATGGGTGAGATGTTGAAAAGAGGGCTTCAACTTCATTCTTCTTACCCCACACACATATCCAGAGCACCACTACTAAAACTGGAGGTTCCTTTGAAACTTTGGGACCTAGGAATCAAGGTGAAACAGGGCTAGGGTAATAGGTAATATATCATTAAAAAACTACTGTTGTTTTCAGTCACAAGTGGAAATACTTGCACTGTTCAATGTGGTCACCTCAGGACAATTTGCCACTACAGCTGTATTCTCTTATTAGACTATAAACTCTTGAAGGCTATATTCATTAGGACACTTTGGATTGCCAGTGACAAAAAGCCAATTCAAACTAGCTTAAGCTAAAAGGGAATTTATTGCCCAATATTCTTGGGAATCCTAGGAGAGGGCACTTTAACAATGCAATTCTCCATCTGAATTCATTTTGCATGAAGTCGACTTGGCAGAAAGATGGCTGTTGGTAGCTCTAGGTTCATATTATCTTAGTTTAACAACCACAGTAGAAAATGCTTCTTTATTTTTCTTTCCATGTGAATCACTGAAAAAGACTCTCTGTCTGACCTTGCTTGGCTCATATGCGTATCCTTGGCTCTAGCCATGGTCATATGCCAACTCTGTATTCTGAAAGGTGACTCCCTCAAGGAGAAAGGGCTGTCAGACAAAAACAACAGGTCTACTTCAAAAACCGAGTCAAAGTCTGAGTCATCTTTGTGTCCCCCACAGGCCTTTGACCTACCAGATTTTCAATCAATGTATGCCAGAGCAGCAAAGCAAATTTATTACTGATGAATTTATTTAATATGGACAGAAGCCAAAGTAATTTACTAGGAAGAAAGAGGTAAAGTGGAGGCAGAGAAGATTGGCAGGTAAGAGAGTGGATGTGAAAAGAAAGAAAAAATATACAAATAAGGTGAAACTTGTTTTTGCTTTGTTTTATATATTTGAACAGAGAGTACAGAAAAGCCATGATAGCCTTCTTCATGAGAGAAAGACTTAAAAATCTTTGGTTATCACTTTTAAAGATCCTACACGAAATGCCAGGGAGTTTATCCAATTCCTCTCACGCCTGGGTTGTTGTTAGCTGTGGCATGTCTGTTACACTGTTATATAACCATTGATATTTTTTTTTTTTAATAAATTCTTCTTCAAATTGAATTATCTATGCAAAGGATTCGTTTTTTTTTATAGCTGCTTTATTTATTTATTTATTTATTTTTGGCTGTGTTGGGTCTTCGGTTCGTGCGAGGGCTTTCTCCAGTTACGGCAAGCGGGGGCCACTCTTCATCGCGGTGCGGGGACCGCTCTTCATCGCGGTGCGCGGGCCTCTCACCATCGCGGCCCCCCCCGCTGCGGGGCACAGGCTCCAGACGCGCAGGCTCAGCAGTTGTGGCCCACGGGCCCAGCCGCTCCGCGGCATGTGGGATCCTCCCAGACCAGGGCCCGAACCCGCGTCCCCCGCATTAGCAGGCAGACTCTCAACCACTGCGCCACCAGGGAAGCCCAACCATTGATATTTTGATGGGCAATCCCAATAGGTTTTGTGAGCGTCTGCTAACTATAATTACTGGTGTTTTACACATGAAGATCCTGAAGATAATTAAACTGGAAGGCCAAGGTTATTTAACAATTATGAGCTAGAATTTGTAGCCAAGCCTCTCACCACCGATTTCCTCACCCAATGCTAGAATTCTACCATTCCTATCAAAAGAAACATGAATCAACACTGAGGATGTAACACATAGATGGCAGCTGTACACTCCTCAACTATTTTTAGCCTCATATTCTCTGGGGCACACACACACATGCACTCACACACATACATCCACAAAAACAAAGCATCAATAAACAATGGAGAGTTGACTGATGATTTGGAGATTAAAAGGGGTAAGTCACATTGTGCAATATTTAACATTCTACCAACTTGCTTGCCCCCTCCTCCATCTCTGTCTCTTTTTCCCTTTTCCTTCTTTTACATTACAAATTACTGTATTTTGCTAAAGAGCTCTTATCCTCTGGAGCCTGACCACAATTCCTTACATGCCCTGAGGCTTATGTCTACCATGCAAGAGGCTTATCAAACATATCTCAGCAAAAGTGAGACTTTTGCTACAAAGGATTATATTACCCAAGCCAAGGGAGCACAGCTTTTACAAATAATAATAATAAACAATAATAATATCTTACATTTACTGAACAAACCACATTTATGGCCAGCCACTGTGCCAAGTATTTTATAGGATTATTATATTTGATTCTTCGACTATTCCTATGGTGTTGGTATTGTTGTTATCTTTGTTCCTCAGTTGCCTAAGGTTACACACTAAATGGCAGAGCTGCAGTTCAAAGTATATTTTAATTTAAGTCCAATGCCCTGGGTGTTTTTGTCCAAAGCAAAGTGCTTTTTGGTATATTTGGTATATGTAATCTAAAAATTGGCATTAGAAATCTTCATTTAAAATGAAATATGGGGGCTTCCCTGGTGGCGCAGTGGTTAAGAATCCGCCTGCCAGTGCAGGGGACATGGGTTCGAGCCCTGGTCCGGGAAGATCCCATATGCCACAGAGCAACTAAGCCCGCGAGCCACAACTACTGAGCCCACGTGTCACAACTACTGAAGCCTGCATGCCTAGAGCCCGTGCTCTGCAACAAGAGAAGCCACTGCAATGAGAAACCTGCGCACCGCAACGAAGAGTAGCCCCCGCTCACCGCAACTAGAGAAAGCCCACACGCAGCGACAAAGACCCAACGCAGCCAAAAAGAAATAAATAAAATAAATAAATTTATTTTTTTAAAAAATGAAATATGAGTTTCCCTATGCATTTCATTTGGGTTCCCGGAATATTTTGGTTAAAGTGAATAAATGGTAAAAGACTCTCTTAATGATGAAGGCAAATAAGGTCAAAACACTTTTTACATATATTAGCTCATTTAATTATCACCATAGACCTGTAAATAAGGTACTTTTGTAGTGCATTCTATTGGGGAATAAGTGAGAGAGCTGGATCCTCTGACTTCTAAACTCAAGCTTATCTTATTCTGCCATAGGGGCTAAGCTGGTTGATGTTATCCACTGAAACTGAGAAAGAGGTATAAAAATTCACCTGGAGGTTGCACTCACAAATGCCTGTTAAGACATCTAAAGAATTTATACACCTACCTCAATTGGATCAAAAAAACCTAGGAGAGCAAGGACTGGAGGATGAATCAGTACAATACAAGAAGCAATTCTCAGGAGCCATGGGGGACAAAACAACTAATCTCTCCTCTTTTAGCATGTTTAAACGTCCCATTTTAAATCTCATTTCTCCTGTATAATTTATGTGGGTGACGAGGAGACATAAATTCCCTTAGAGCAACCAACGACTTTTCAGATCTCTTTCCTACCTCTGGTTACTTTTCCCTCTAAGAGTCTGAAGTTCATTCTTTTTGACTAAAGAGAAAAAACCAAAAAATTTAAAGTTGTTCAATTTCCTTTCTACTATCTATTGATACTATTCCATTGACTTCCTTTTCTTTCTTTCTTTTTGCCCCAACACAACTAAAATGGTTATTACTGCTGTTATAATCTCTCCAGAGCTCCGATATATGGGACCTAAGTATTTTGTGTGATCCTGTTACTGCAATTCTAGGCAATTCTATTATTCAAGGTAAGGAGCCTATTTTTCCCATGTCCTTTTAAAATTCTGAACACATCTTAGAGCTCCCTGAGCAGCATTAATTTTTTAATGTAACTCTAATCCTTCTTCTTTGCCTAGATCATTGCCAAATAAAAATTAGGTCTCTGAGGCCTCAAACTACTTGGTAAAACATCAGCCAGTTACTGTGGTATTCTAGGTAGCAGAGAATAGGATCAAAAATAGGTAGGGATCAAACTTGATTTCAGGACAAACATAAAAAGATAGGATAAGTAATACTGAGCAGTAAAGTAATAGTGATAGTATTAGGAGTCAAAAGCCTGAATTCAAAGCCAGGCTGAGCACTTAATAGCTATCTGATCTTGCTAAATTGCTAAATTTGTCTCACACTTAGTCTGTTAATCTGTACAATGGAAATAATAGTAGCATCTATTTTCAAAAGTCTTTTGAGGATTAAATCAACTAATGCTTATGAGATATTTAGAATAATATCTGATACATATTAAGAGCCAATACAAGATATTAGGTATTCCAACATAAATATTTCTGGTTAATTGGATCAGAGTCATAAATGAAAAGGAATCCCTACACAGTAGGTACCTGGGTTTCACCTAAGGGGAGAGTCATTGGGAGGTTCTCCTGATAGGTTAGTCATTCAGTGCTAAAATCTAGATCCTGTGTGTCTTTGATTTACTCACATGATCTCTGAATGTTTTATAAAGTCTTCCATTTTCTCCTGAGGCAGACCCAGAAAATTCTTATGAAGAATTGGAGCATAAAAGAGTCAGGGAGTAAAGTTTTCTAAGCAAGTAGAGAATGTTAAGGGCCCTATTATGGAGAAGAAAAGAAAAGAACAATAGTTGCTGTCTGAAAAACCTTCCTCTGGATAACCCAAATTTAATCTACATATCCATTGGTTCTCATGATCCCTGAAGGGAGTTATGTAAAACTCCATATAAAGAGGATTCTTCATTAAAACCTCTTAAAAAGGAGGTAAATTATTTATTCTCTTTTTTCCTCGAAGCTGGGTGGCATAAAAGATGTGCTATATATCATTTCTTCTCTATATTAAGGTCTAAGGAATTGAGTTGAAGCTCTTCCCTGTCTTAAATGCCCTGTCACAGTACTTCTTACAATGGTATTGTTACATTTCTTACATGATTATTTTATTACTGCCCATACCCCTTACTCAACTAAAAGTGCCAGGAGAGCAGGAACACAGTCTGGTTTCGTTTGCCATTTTATTCCCAGTACCCAGCATGGTTGTCTGACATTTAATCAATATTCAGTACCTATTTGCTGAATTAATTAATGAACTAATAAAAAAAGACTATATAATTCTTTCTCATCTATGATCCCCAAAAGAAATTATTAGCCTGACAAGTGTGCATATCAAAGAACATAGATTTTAATGGACAGTTATTGAAATGTTCCAGAAATAAAATAATAATATGTTAATATCACATCAAGATCTTAGTTTCTTGAGAAATTGGAACGTCTTGCTACACTAAGCCCATCTTCCTGCATGGCAACCATCCGCGCAAGCAGAGCAGCTGCCATCCTTTTTCAACAGAAAGTTACATGCTCTCCACTTTCCCTAAAGTCCTACTTCTCATTGTCTCATCTACATCAATGCTAAGTTTCAGCTGCAATATTAAAAACTAAAAATAATAATATTGAAATATCAGAATTATTATACCTGGCTATTTCATTCATTTACATATACATTCCCTATAGACATTTAAATTTTTAACCTTGAATTTATGTGAAAAGAAAAATATATGAGTCAGACATGTTCTGCCCAGACTACATAAGATTTAACATAAGAAAGTTTCAGGTTAATACCTTAGGCATACGTACATTTTACCCCCTATGGGATAAGACCCATCCAAAGGGACCAGTGATTATACTTCCCAGAGCATCCTAGCCATTCTCGTCCAGCCCTTGAGCAGTTCACTGGGCCTTTCCAGATGTAAAAAGCCATTTGTTTACACTGAGCATACAGTGACTGCTTATTTTTTATATAGAGATGATTGGAAAGCATGGAGTAAAGTCATTCAGGCTATTTAAAGAGTCAAAATTTTAGTACCAGAATGAATTTTAGAAATGTTCTAGTCCAACTATCTTTCCTATCTTTTTCATTTTTTCCCTTTCTCCTTCACTTACTTCACTTCACTCTTTCTCATCCTAGGAAGGGTGAAGTGTCTTGTCCAATATCATTCAGAGCTATGACTAAAAGAATGGATTTAAGATGTCCAGAGAAAGAATAATGGAACTCTGTTAGTGGATATAGAGTGTCTGTGTCAGAAGGAAATAAGCACACATTTCAGCATATGTTAGGAAATGAAAATGTTGTTAAAAGAGTGATGAAAGTTTCCATCACAGGAAGCTAAAAAAAAACAAAAGCAATTTAAGCTCAATGAAAGCAGATGAAAGAAACAATAAAGCTTTGACGAGAAATCAATGAAACAGTTTATAAATGTATTAAAAAAGCAAACAAAAAGGTAAAAGCTTAATTTTTGAAAGTGATGAACTTATAGAAAGACTGATCAAGATAAATAGAAAAAGCAAGTCATTAAATCAGGAAGAAAAATTGGGATATCAATTCAGATGTCATAAATATTAAAAAGTTAATAATAGAATATTATTTTTAAAGTTATACCAATAATTTTGATACCTGGGATAAAATGTTTTAGATCCTTTAAAAATTTATTAAAACTAACACAAGAAAAAGTAGGTAATCTGGATAATCATGTACCTTTTAAAGAAACTGAATCCGTGATAATAAAAAAAAAACTTTTTTACAAACAGAAACACATCAATTGAGATTTTATTACTATGAATGCTTACAAACATTAAGCAAGATATAAAACAATATTTTTCAGTCTTTCAGATAACAGAGAAAGCGGCAACCTCTGAAGGTGATACCAAACCCTAAGACAGATATGAGAAATGACTACAGACCAATGTGTCTCATAAGCATAGATGCAAAAATTATAAGCAAATACTATCATATTGAATCTCAAGTTTATCTCAGGAACATAAGGCTAAATTAACACTTGAAAATCAACCAAGTAATTTACCACATTGATGAAAGGAAGAAGAAAAACCTATTTGATTATCTCAATAGATATAGAACAAGTATTTGATAAATGTTCATGAAGAACTAGAAATACAAAACCTACAGCTAACACCATATTTAATGATAAAATTTCAAAGACTTCCTTGAGATCAGGCACAAAAGAAGGATGTCACTGTTGTCATTTCTATAACATTGTACTGGAAGTCTTAGTTCGTGCAATAATGTAATTTTAAAAAGGTATAAATATTGGAAAGGAAAAAGTAAAACAGTCTTTATTCTCAGATGACATGATTACATACATAGAAAACTCAAAATTCTACAAAATATTTGAATTAATAAGATGTTAGGATGGTCAATAGATGCAAAACTCAATGGTATTACTATATTCTAAAAAGAGAGGATCAGAAAACTAAAATTAAAAACTACTATTTATAAGAGCATCAAAAAAATCAAGGGTCAAGACATAAATCTTAAAAAAAAAAAAATGTGAAAGACTTCCCTACACATAAGTATAAGACACTGTGGAGTGACATAAAAGGAGACAATTAAGGAAGAGTTGCACCTTGTTTATGGATTGGAAGACTCAATATTCTTAATATGTCTATTGTTCTAACATTGATCACTACACTCTCACTGTCAAGATAATACAATCAAAACAAAATCACAGGGGCTTCCCTGGTGGAGCAGTGGTTGAGAATCTGCCTGACAATGCAGGGGACACGGGTTCGAGCCCTGGTCTGGGAAGATCCCACATGCCGCGGAGCAACTGGGCCCGTGAGCCACAATTACTGAGCCTGCGCGTCTGGAGCCTGTGCTCCGCAACAAGAGAGGCCACGATAGTGAGAGGCCCGTGCACCGTGATGAAGAGTGGCCCCCGCTCTCCACAACTAGAGAAAGCCCTCACACAGAAACGAAGACCCAACACAGCCATAAATAAATTAATTAATTAATTTAAAAAAAAAAAAAACAAAAACCAAATCACAGCAGCCCATTCTATAAAAATTCATATCTTGATTCCAAAATGTATACGGAAGTGCAAAAACCTAAATTAGGCAAGACAGTCCTGAAGAACAAGTCAGAGGACATATATTACTAGACTTCAAGATGGACTTTAAAACATCAGTAATTAACAAAGGATAATATTGGTATAAAAATAAACAGAGGAAGAGGACTGGGGTTGGCGGCATGAACACAGCCTGAAGGGGTTAGTGCACCACAGCTAGCCGGGAGGGAGTCCGGGAAAAAGTCTGCAGCTGCCAAAGAGGCAATAGACTTTTTCTTCCCTCTTTGTTTCCTGGTGCGCAAGGAGAGGGGATTCAGAGCGCCGCCTAAACGAGCTCCAGAGACGGGCGCGAGCCGCGGCTATCAGCGCGGATCCCACAGCAACAGGGGTGCAGAGGAAAAAACAGAGAGATTCCCGCACAGAGGCTCCGCGCCGAGCAGCACTCACCAGCCCGAGAGGCTTCTCTGCTCACCCGCCGGGGCGGGCGGGGCTGGGAGCTGAGGCTCGGGCTTCAGTTGGATCGCAGGGAGAGGACTGGGGTTGGCGGCGTGAACACAGCCTGAAGGGGTTAGCGCACCACAGCTGGCTGGGAGGGAGACCGGGAAAAACTCTGCAGCTGCCGAAGAGGCAAGAGACTTTTTCTTGCCTCTTTGTTTCGCGGCGCGCACGGAGAGGGGATTCAGAGCGCCGCCTAAACGAACTCCAGAGATGGGCGCGAGCCGCGGCTATCAGCACGGACCCCAGAGACGGGCAGGAGACGCTAAGGCTGCTGCTGCCGACACCAAAAAGCCTGTGTGCGAGCACAGGTCACTCTCCACAGTGCCCCTCCTAGGAGCCGGTGCAGCCCGCCACTGCCAGGGTCCCGTGATCCGGGGACAACTTTCCGGGAGAACGCACTGCACGCCTCAGGCTGCTGCAACGTCACGCCAGCCTCTGCCGCCGCAGGCTCGCCCCGCCTCCGTACCCCTCCCTCCCCCCCTGCATGAATGAGCCAGAGCCCCCGAAGAAGCTACTCCTTTAACCCCGTTCTGTCTGGGCAGGGAACAGACGCCCTCAGGCAACCTACATACAGAGGCGGGTACAAATCCAAAGCTGAACCCCGGGAGCTGTGCGAACAAAGAAGAGAAAGGGAAATCTCTCCCAGCAGCCTCAGAAGCAGCGGATTAAAGCTCCACAATCAACTTGATGTACCTGCATCGGTGGAATACCTGAATAGACAACGAATCATCCCAAATTCAGGAGGTGGACTTTGGGAGCAGGATATATTAATTTTTCCCCTTTTCCTTTTTTTGTGAGTGTATATGTATATGCTTCTGGGTGAGATTTTGTCTGTATAACTTTGCTTTATAATAGCTTTATTTTACTTCACTATACTATAGCCTCTTTCTTTCTTTCTTTCTTTCTATTTTTTCTCCCTTTCACTCTGATCCGTGTGGATGAAAGGCTCTTGGTGCTCCAGCCAGGCATCAGGGCCATGCCTCTGCGGTAGGAGAGCCAACTTCAGGACAGTGGTCCACAAGAGACCTCCCAGCTCCACGTAAAACCAAACGGCAAAAATCTCTCAGAGATCTCCATCTCAACATCAAGACCCAGCTTCACTCAACGACCAGCAAGCTACAGTGCTGGACACCCTATGCCAAACAACTAGCAAGACAGGAACACAACCCCATCCATTAGCAGAGAGGCTGCCTAAAATCATAATAAGGCCACAGACACCCCAAAACACACCACCAGACATGGACGTGCCCACCATAAAGACAAGATCCAGCCTCATACACCAGAACTCAGGCACTAGTTCCCTCCACCAGGAAGCCTACACAACCCACTGAACCAACCTTAGCCCCTGGGGACAGATACCAAAAACAACGGGAACTACAAACCTGCAGCCTGTGAAAAGGAGACCCCAGACACAGTAAGATAAGCAAAATGAGACAACAGAAAAACACACAGCAGATGAAGGAGCAGGGTCAAAACACACCAGACCTAAAAAATGAAGAGGAAATAGGTAGTCTACCTGAAAAAGAATTCAGAATAATGATAGTAAGGATGATCCAAAATCTTGGAAATAAAATAGACAAAATGCAAGCAACATTTAACAAGGACGTAGAAGAACTAAAGAGGAACCAAGCAACGATGAAAAACACAATAAATGAAATTAAAAATACTCTAGATGGGATCAATAGCAGAATAACTGAGGCAGAAGAACGGATAAGTGACCTGGAAGATAAAATAGTGGAAATAACTACTGCAGAGCAGGATAACGAAAAAAGAATGAAAAGAACTGAGGACACTCTCAGAGACTTCTGAGACAACATTAAATGCACCAACATTCGAATTATAGGGGTCCCAGAAGAAGACGAGAAAAAGAAAGGGACTGAGAAAATATTTGACGAGATTATAGCTGAAAACTTCCCTAATATGGGAAAGAAAATAGTTAATCAAATCCTGGAAGCACAGAGAGTCCCATACAGGATAAACCCAAGGAGAAACACGCCAAAACACATATTAATCAAACTGTCAAAAATTAAATATAAAGAAAACATATTAAAAGCAGCAAGGGAAAAACAACAAATAACACACAAGGGAATCCCCATAAGGTTAACAGCTGATCTTTCAGCAGAAACTCTGCAAGCCAGAAGGGAGTGGCAGGATATAAAGTGATGAAGGAGAAAAACCTACAACCAAGATTACTCTACCCAGCAAGGATCTCATTCAGATTTGATGGAGAAATTAAAACCTTTACAGACAAGCAAAAGCTGAGAGAGTTCAGCACCACCAAACCAGCTTTACAACAAATGCTAAAGGAACTTCTCTAGGCAGGAAACAGAAGAGAAGGAAAAGACCTACAATAACAAACCCAAAACATTTAAGAAAATGGGAATAGGAACATACATATCAATAATTACCTTGAATGTAAATGGATTAAATGCTCCCACCAAAAGACACAGGCTGGCTGAATGGATACAAAAAAAAGACCCATATATATGCTGTCTATAAGAGACCCACTTCAGACCTAGAGACACATACAGACTGAAAGTGAGGGGATAGAAAAAGATATTCCATGCAAATGGAAATCAAAAGAAAGCTGGAGTAGCAATTCTCATATCAGACAAAATAGACTTTAAAATAAAGACTATTACAAGAGACAAAGAAGGACACTATATAATGATCAAGGGATCGATTCAAGAGGAAGGTATAACAATTGTAAATATTTATGCACCCAACATAGGAGCACCTCAATACATAAGGCAAATACTAACAGCCATAAAAGGGGAAATCGACAGAAACACAATCATAGGAGGGGACTTTAACACCCCACTTTCACCAATGGACAGATCATCCAAAATGAAAATAAATAAGGAAACAAGCTTTAAATGAGACATTAAACAAGATGGACTTAATTGATATTTATAGGACATTCCACCCAAAAACAACAGAATACACATTTTTCTCAAGTGCGCATGGAACATTCTCCAGGATAGATCACATCTTGGGTCACAAATCAAGCCTTGGTAAATTTAAGAAAATTGAAATCGTATCAAGTATCTTTTCCGACCACAACGCTATGAGACTAGATATCAATTACAGGAAAAGATCTGTTAAAAATACAAACACATGGAGGCTACACAATACACTACTTAATAACGAAATGATCACTGAAGAAATCAAAGGGGAAATCAAAAAATACCTAGAAACAAATGACAATGGACACACGACGACCCAAAACCTATGGGACGCAGCAAAAGCAGTGCTAAGAGGGAAGTTTATAGCAATACAAGCCTACCTCAAGAAACAGGAAACATCTCGAATAAATAACCTAACCTTGCAACTAACGCAAATAGAGAAAGAAGAACAAAAAAACCCCAAAGCTAGCAGAAGGAAAGAAATCATAAAGATCAGGTCAGAAATAAATGAAAAAGAAATGAAGGAAACAATAGCAAAGATCAATAAAACTAAAAGTTGGTTCTTTGAGAAGATAAACAAAATTGATAAACCATTAGCCAGACTCATCAAGAGAAAAGGGAGAAGACTCAGATCAATAGAATTAGAAATGAAAAAGGAGAAGTAACCACTGACACTGCAGAAATACAAACGATCATGAGAGATTACTACAAGCAACTCTATGCCAATAAAATGGACAACCTGGAAGAAATGGACAGATTCTTAGAAATGCACAAACTGCCGAGACTGAACCAGGAAGAAATAGAAAATATGAACAGACCAATCACAAGCACTGAAACTGAAACTGTGATTAAAAACCTTCCAACAAACAAAAGCCCAGGACCAGATGGCTTCACAGGTGAATTGAATCAAACATTTAGAGAAGAGCTAACACCTATCCTTCTCAAACTCTTCCAAAATATTGCAGAGGGAGGAACACTCCCCAACTCATTCTACGAGGGCACCATCACCCTGATACCAAAACCAGACAAAGATGTCACAAAGAAAGAAAACTACAGGCCAGTATCACTGATGAACATAGATGTAAAAATCCTCAACAAAATACTAGCAAACAGAATCCAACAGCACATTAAAAGGATCATACACCATGATCAAGTGGGGTTTATCCCAGGAATGCAAGGATTCTTCAATATATGCAAATCAATCAACGTGATACATCATATCAAAAAATTGAAGGAGAAAAACCATATGATCATCTCAATAGATGCAGAGAAAGCTTTCGACAAAATTCAACACCCATTTATGATAAAAACCCTGCAGAAAGTAGGCATAGAGGGAACTTTCCTCAACATAATAAAGGCCATATATGACAAACCCACAGCCAACATCGTCCTCAATGGTGGAAAACTGAAACCATTTCCACTAAGATCAGGAACAAGACAAGGTTGCCCACTCTTACCACTATTATTCAACATAGTTTTGGAAGTGTTAGCCACAGCAGTCAGAGAAGACAAAGAAATAAAAGGAATCCAAATTGGAAAAGAAGAAGTAAAGCTGTCACTGTTTGCAGATGACATGATACTATACATAGAGAATCCTAAAGATGCTACCAGAAAACTACTAGAGCTAATCAATGAATTTGGTAAAGTAGCAGGATACAAAATTAATGCACAGAAATCTCTTGCATTTCTATACACTAATGATGAAAAATCTGAAAGTGAAATTAAGAAAACACTCTCGTTTACCATTGCAACAAAAAGAATAAAATATCTAGGAATAAACCTACCTAAGGAGACAAAAGACCTGTATGCAGAAAATTATAAGACACTGATGAAAGAAATTAAAGAGGATACAAATAGATGGAGAGATATACCATGTTCTTGGATTGGAAGAATCAACATTGTGCAAATGACTCTACTACCCAAAGCAATCTACAGATTAAGTGCAATCCCTATCAAACTACCACTGGCAGTTTTCACAGAACTAGAACAAAAAATTTCACAATTTGTATGGAAACACAAAAGACCCCGAATAGCCAAAGCAATCTTGAGATCGAAAAATGGAGTTGGGGGAATCAGGCTCCCTGACTTCAGACTATATTACAAAGCTACAGTAATCAAGAAAGTTTGGTACTGGCACAAAAACAGAAACATAGATCAATGGAACAGGATAGAAAGCCCAGAGATAATCCCACACACATATGGTCACCTTATCTTTGATAAAGGAGGGAAGCATATACAGTGGAGAAAAGACAGCCTCTTCAGTAAGTGGTGCTGGGAAAATTGGACAGATACATGTAAAAGTATGAAATTAGAACACTCCCTGACACCATGCACAAAAATAAACTCAAAATGGATTAAAGACCTAAGTGTAAGGCCAGATACTATCAAACTCTTAGAGGAAAACATAGGCAGAACACTCTATGACATACATCACAGCAAGATTCTTTTTGACCCAGCTCCTAGGGAAATGGAAATAAGAACACAAATAAACAAATGGGACCTAATGAAATTTAAAAGCTTTTGCACAGCAAAGGAAACCATAAACAAGACCAAAAGACAACCATCAGAATGGGAGAAAATATTTGCAAATGAAGCAACTGACAAAGGATTAATCTCCAAGATTTACAAGCAGCTCATGCAGCTCAAGAACAAAAAAACGAACAACCCAATCCAAAAATGGGCAGAAGACCTAAATTGACATTTCTCCAAAGAAGATATACAGATTGCCAACAGACACATGAAAGAATGCTCAACATCATTAATCATTAGAGAAATGCAAATCAAAACTACAATGAGATATCATCTCACACCAGTCAGAATGGCCATCATCAAAAAATCTAGAAACAATAAATGCTGGAGAGGGTGTGGAGGAAAAGGAACACTCTTGCACTGTTGGTGGGAATGTAAATTGATACAGCTACTATGGAGAACAGTATGGAGGTTCCTTAAAAAACTAAAAATAGAACTACCATACGACCCAGCAATCCCACTACTGGGCATATACCCTGCGAAAACCCTAGTTCAAAAAGAGTCATGTACCAAAATGTTCATTGCAGCTCTATTTACAATAGCCAGGACATGGAAGCAACCTAAGTGTCCATCGACAGATGAATGGATAAAGAAGATGTGGCACATATATACAATGGAATATTACTCAGCCATAAAAAGAAATGAAATGGAGGTATTTGTAATGAGGTGGATGGAGTTAGAGTCTGTCATACAGAGTGAAGTAAGTCAGAAAGAGAAAAACAAATACAGTATGCTAACACATATATATGGAATCTAAGGAAAAAAAAAAAAAGGCCATGAAGAACCTAGTGGCAAGATGGGAATAAAGACACAGACCTACTAGAGAATGGACTTGAGGATATGGGAAGGGGGAGGGGTGAGATGTGACAGGGTGAGAGAGTGTCATGGACATATATACACTACCAAATGTAAAATAGATAGCTAGTGGGAAGCAGCCGCATAGCACAGGGAGATCAGCTCGGTGCTTTGTGTCCACCTAGAGGGGTGGGATGGGGAGGGTGGGATAGGGAGGGAGATGCAAGAGGGAAGAGATATGGGAACATATGTATATGTATAACTGATTCACTCTGTTATAAAGCAGAAACTAACACACCATTGTAAAGCAATTATACTTCAAAAAAATAAATAAATAAATAAACAGAGAATGCAGAAGAGAGAACAGAACATAAAGAATACAGGAAAGTCTTACGTTCTGTGGTACAGTAAAGATTATATGTATTATATTGTATGTGTGGCCACTGATTTGCCACAAATTCAATGAAGACAAAAGTCATAATTATTGACTACCTGCTAATATATAAGGAAGTTGAATAAGTCATAGTTCCTGATCTCAAGAAATGTATATTTCAGACATATTTGAAACTATCTACGACACAAATGAGTAATATAACAAGGCATGTAGAAAATATACCAGGTTTACCTAATGAGCATCCTGGAAGATGTAAGAGATATAATAATTCTGAAATTATGAATAAAACTTTATCAACAGAGAAGCTTATCTTTTATATGAGCACAAGCAAATAGAAATTAGGTCTGCCTTTACCTAGTGTTGGTCCTGAATAGTATTTATTTTAGGAGTGTGCGTTTCAGAAAAAGTGATTTAGAAATCAAACACTGGAGTATGTGAACAGTGAAGATACGTTATATACTACCAAGGCTTTGTAAATTAATTTGCTAAAATGAAACTATAATATTTATTATAGATATCCATAATGATTTTCATTTAATAAACTCTTTTCCCTTTTTTCATTCAGACCCTAGCTTATGTTCTGATTGGTGTATTACTTGGGTTCATATTCCCTTCTGGGGACGTACAATGTTGAAAGATTCAACCAGAAAGAGTAACAGATGGTATCACTGGTATTGAAAGCTATTTGCCAAAGTCATAAATTTTATATTAGCAAGATCTGGAAGGTAGATTAATGAGTCATTACTCTGTTGTTTTAAAGTTCCCAGAGGCTGGTTTGAAATGAGTTTGCCTAAGTAGTCCCAGTGAAAATTAAATTTTACCAGGACATTCTTCCCATTTCTAAATAAAAATAAATGCAACACATCTTACTAAGCATCTTCTGAGACCAAATCCTCTGTAATAAATGCCAAAGAGAGAGCATCATGTACCGCTGAGGATCCAGGATTTAAAAGAACCTCTCTTAACCACATTTCCTTATCTATAAAATTAAGCAGAATAACTACATGATCCCTAAGGTCATGCAGTTTCTAAGTTTCTTCTAACTCTTGCCTCACTTTCAATCTGTATTTATATTTCTGTGGAAGAAAAAAGAGAATAACACAAATCAATTTTTAATCAGGTATGTAGGATATCAGAAGAGGAAAAGATGATTTTATTAAAGATAAACATGGATAAAGTTTAGACTTCAGACAAGTCAAAGAAACAGAAGTGAGCTTGGATGTGAAAAGGATGAAAAAAATTGGCTTAATTTTGTGGAGGATCCATGTTGGAGTTATCCCAAGAACTTTGGTTAAATACAGATTTCCCACACTCTCCAAAAGCAGAGAGATCCTATGAAACCATTCGTAAGCTGAAATGGCATAAAGTGAAGAAGTAATTACCTTAGGACACATCTTGCTAACAGATGCACAAAATAAACTGAAATAAATCACAGATGCTCACAGATACAGTTCAAAGCTATGGCAGCTTGATGCTGAGATGCTGAGAGTCATTCCTGGGGAAGAAGCTTGGCAGTACCACTCTCACTGCTTGGGGTGTGTGCTGCTTCTATAACTGATAGCTGCTAAACAAATGCTGAACACTATTTTCACTTTCTGGCTTCTTTCATAAAAGCGAAAATCCTCTTCAGATTTCTTTCAATTAGCAAAAACAGGTATTAATGTAGGTCTTTTGTAAAAGTGAAGTAGTGTAAAGCAAACTTTCAAAAAGCAGAGGATACCTGTAAAACAGACTTAATTAAGGAAAGACTTTAAATATATAGCTATGAAATTGGGCATAAAACTAATAGGTAATAAATTCTTGAGAAAAAAGTGTGACATCAAGAAAGTTGTGTTTGAAGAACCAAGCACTCCAGAACTTTGCAAACGTAGTTGCAAGTTTGTACCCTTAAACAACATCTCCGCACTCCCCAGCTCCTGGTAACCACCATTCTACTCTCTGTTTTTATGAGTTCAGCTTTTTTAGATTCTACATATAAGTGATATCATACAGTATTTGTCTTTCTTTGACTTATCTCACTTAGTTAGCATAATGCCCTCAAGGTCATCTATGTTTTCAAAAATGGCAGGATTTCCTCCCTTCTCATAGCTGGATAATATTCCATTGTATATATACAGTCATCATCCCTCAGTATCCAAGGGGGATTGGTTCCAGAACCAGCTGCAGATACCAAAATCTACTGTACTCTAGTCCCAGGGTCAGCCTTCCTTTTCAGCAGATTCCACATCCACAGATTTAACCAACCGTTGATTGTAAACATATTTACTGAAAAAAATCTGTGTATAAGTGGACCCTCACAATTCAAACCTGTATTGTTCCAGGTTCAACTGTATACCAGGGAACAGTGGTTATAGTCAACAGTACTGTATTATAAACTTCAAAGTTGCTAAGAGACCGGACCTTAATTGGTCTCACCACAAAAAAGAAATGATAATTATGTGAACTGGTAGAGGTGTTGGCTAACACTGCAATATATAAATGTATCAAATCAATACATTGTGTACCTTAAACCGACACAATGTCAGCTGTCAATTATATCTCAATAAAAAATAATTAAAATTTAATTTCTTTAAAAAAGAGCACTTAATAGTACTGTGAATAAATACAGGTACAAGGATAAGTAAATAACCATGTTTTTTACCTTAGGCTTGAGCTAGCAAGTGGGGACAGTGACGAATTAAAAGGATTGTCGCAGGAGAAAATATGGAGAGTATAAAAATATATTTTGCACATTAAGGGAAAAGGCAAAGAAGAGAAGGGAATTTTATTAAAATAGATAAGAAAAATATCAAGAAAGGACAAATTTGTTAAATTTAAAGTGACTGCAGATTATCCCAGTGGAGATGTCCTGTAAGTCAAATCGTAAATTAATAAGATATACAGGTTAAGACCATAGACTGAGAAGGAAGAAAGGAATGAGTTCAATTCTCCAGTCTGTGCCTTTCTAGCTGTGTGTCCTTGGGCAATTTTTACTGTAAACATAACTGGATTACAATAATGGCTGAAGATGTTTATGGTGAGGAAATAGTGTGAGAGTGATAGAGGAGACCATGGATCTGAGCTGGCAGAAGGGGCTAGTGTAGAACAAGAACTGTATGGGTCCAATGGCCAAGCTTTTAAGGATGTTCAGGGAATGAAAAGAGTACAAAAAGCAAGCACATAAGACAAAGGAGAGGAGTACTGAATGAGCTAGATGATTTGGGAGCATATGGTTATATGAAAGCAAAGGGAAGGGAGTGAATCTATAAGGAAGCTACAAGGGTAAAAATGATATTTCAAGGTTGAGGAAGAAAAGAACCCACTCAAAATGGCTAAAATATCATGAGCGTTCCAATGTAACTGTGGAAGAAGAGGCTATATAATTCTAAGCTAAAATGTAGTGAATGATAGAGAAATGGAACCTACTGTCTATA
This sequence comes from Balaenoptera musculus, assembly GCF_009873245.2. Lineage (NCBI taxonomy): Eukaryota > Metazoa > Chordata > Mammalia > Artiodactyla > Balaenopteridae > Balaenoptera > Balaenoptera musculus. The sequence continues at coordinate 78,403,282 of NC_045789.1, read as the reverse complement.
GTATTGATTTAAGGAGGTCAGGCCAATAGTTAAAGCTTAGAATCTTGGAGGTTACAAACATTTGAAACACATCTAACATTTGTACTGGTGTCACATTGCTTTTATCATTATATTCTAGGCTTGGGAAAGTTAGTGGTACTTTAAGGTTGCATAATTTATGCCAAATGGTATATTTGATATTGCAAAATTTTGTCCTAAAGGAGAAAAAAGAATAAGGAAAACTGACCGTTTTCATGTACTTACTCTATTTCCTGTATGGTACTAATATCATTCACTTTAAAGCACCACTGCCCCAGGGCTAAGCCTGAAATCCTGAGCCAGACTCCCTGGGTTTGAAATCTGGCTCTGCAACTTTCCAGACATAGGAGCTTGATGTAGTGCCTTAGTTTTCTCATCTATAAAATGGGAGTAATAACACTGCTTACTTTACAGGATCCCCAAGCTATTTTCTGAATCCCCAAGCTATTTGCTCACATTAACAAATTAAACTGCCTGAAGCATAATTCTTTCTTAATCTGTATATTAAAAACCCCTTTGTATTGATTTTTTTATAATAAGCTTTTTTACTTCTGTGTAAAAAATACATATATAAATGTATGATGTAAATTTTTCTTAACTTTTTTTATAGTTTCTAATACATATGACCAGTATAACCATTGTTTTAAAATGTACCAAGTAAATACAACCTGTTAGAAAAAAAATCCTCTGAATTAATACATGTTGAGCAGTTAGAAAGGCATGTTGTACACAGTAAGCTTCCAATAAATGTTAGGTATTTTTACCAGATAGTTCACTTAATTCTCATAGTAATCCTTAGGCTATAAGTGCCTCAGCGTATCATGTAAAGATCATGTAAAGTACACTTGTTTGTAGATTTTCAAATTACTCTCCCAAATTTAAGTAATTAAATTGGTTTATCTGAACACTGGCTGAAATAAATCTAAATATACCATGATAATCACTATATGCTTTATAATTTTGAATCACATTAGACCTAGTCTTCTAATATAGACTGTAAATAATGGTAATAAATATAACTTAGATTTGAAATAATTATCTGAAATGTAGACAAATGTGAGATATATATGTATATATATCATAATTCTCAAACAAACAAACCCTTATTTGTTCATTTATTTACAATTTTTATAACCTCGACTGCCTTGAAAGTGTATGGGTCCAGTTGACTGGAACTCCCTTTATAAAGGTGAGCACCTTTTAGGATTGAGCAAGGATCTGAAATGAGCTGAATTCTTCCTAATAAAAGGAAGATCTGGTATTTGAGTCTCTTGAAGAAGAGGGGAAGGGGGAGAGTAAATGGATAGGAGGAGGGAAAAATAAATAACCCAGAGAGAACAAAACGAGGTTGTAAAAAGCCTTTCATTCTGCAGTGTGATCCTCTCCATGACCCTAACACATTATTAACTTATATTTCAATTCTTGTGTTTTTAATTAAGATTTGTATTAGAGCAAGCAAAATTGACTATGGGTAAGTTAGGTAGAAAAAGATATTCTTGAAACATTTGGTGGTAGTTTACAGAATCTCTGGGAAGTCTAAAGAAACTGGCTCAGAAAACAGGCAGAAAGGAATGGAAATCGAACACAGAATCACAGCCAAACCACAGCACAGAATCTGGCCTGTCGATTGCTGCTTCCGCAGACCACCAAAGGATGCTTCATGCATGTGGCTGTCACCTCTGGTTGAGGACACTGGATACTGCTCGGCCTATAGATGGCTGTTACTACCACCACTCGTAAAATAAATGAGTTCTCCTCTGCCTCTGCTTCTTCGTGCCACTGGCTCATGCACAATTGACTGGGAAAACCTATACTTCATAACTGCCCATACTTTAGCTTCCAGAAACGCTAGGAAAGTTAGTAGATGGGAATTAAGCTCTTCATCAAAAGAAAGAGATCATATCCTGGGCAATATACAGAAATTTCCATTAGACCTTTTGGACATTGAGTTACTTTGTTGAAGATACTTGGAAAGGAAATGCTGATGTAAGCTAAACAGAGTTTGCCAGAGACAAATGTGACCATGAGAACAGACATCTTCCTGGGAATCTAAGGAAATCTTGGGAAAGACTTTGATATACCCAGGTAGCAGGATAAATGGGTTCAAGGTAATTCACTACATAGCAAGGAGCAGAGGGGCTTTATTGATATTTGGAATATATATATAGAGGTAAGCCATGGGTTTCATGAATAAGCTGGAATCTGTCAGGTACAAGCAGAAGGTAACTTTATTCTAAGTGGGTCTGTTTCCCTTTGACTTTTGTATGAATTTCAAGGTTTCCATGGCTTTCCCACTAACTCTCAAGTAGTAAGATATCTAATCTAATACCAAATCTTCGCACTCTCGTCCAATATAAAATGTCTTTATTTACTCAGCTTAGACCTGCCTTGGGTCTAGAAGCCTGCAGTGAAGGAGGAGGATCATGGAGCATTTCTCCCCTATTTCTTCACTCTACCTCCTTCCCCTCAGTAGCTGCTGATGTAGGCCCACCAGTATTGGAGCAGGCAGAAAATGGAGAAACAACAGTCATAAAATAAACCTGAATTATAACCTCACAGTACTGCCCTCTGGGTGTAACAGATTTTAAATCCCATTTGTTTCTCATAAAGGATCTTGTTATGGGTCCCTTAGGGATAACTATCTTCAGTGACAATGTGAGACTATGTGTATCTAGTCCTTTAATGCTTCTGGACACCTGAGATGTTGCTTCACTCCTTGAAAAAAGGCCTGGTCAGGCAAGGTTCTATTCAAGACAGCTTGTAGCTGGTTCACTTTTATAGGGTCTGCTTATGACTCACTTCCCTGCTGTCCAAGGTGGTGCAGCTGGCTATGGGCCACAGTCCCACATATTTAGACTTTCCTAGGTCTGAAGCAGTACTAGACCCTATATCCCACAACCTGCAGATATCTGTTTTCTTAGGTCAGTTTCCTTAAAGCAAAGTTTGAGGTGGGGATATGAGAACATTTAATTTATTGAGGCAGTCTTTCAGAAGAAAGGGAGTGAGAGAAGCAGGATAGTGTAAGAAAAGACATGGTTTTAGCTGAAGTCTCCCTACAGCTGATCCCATGAGGGTCTCTGGAGAAAGAACAGAATTGGTCCCAATGTAGAGCAAGGGTGCACACATTTTGCACCAGTTACCGTTGGCTGCAAGCATCCTCAGTCAGGGGCTGAGCATATAAGCCCAGTTAAGGGGCTCTGAGCAGGATGCTCACTGCATCTGCTACACCTGTTAAGCTTTTGCTGAGTTTCTCTCACTAGATTTGCAGTGCTGGGGAAGCACTCTCTTCCTCTCACCCCATGTGGAAGGGCTTAGAATATATAGCACACTTCTCTCCAAAGAAATTCTTCTTACCCTCTTGAATGTTCTAATAAATCTCTAGTCTTCTGCTGGCTTAGCCTTGAGGTGGTTGATGAGTCAATACTGATAGAACTCATTTCACACGCTCCTAGCTTGGTGCACTTTGCTATTGAAGCACCTTGCCATGAGGTCTGGAATAACTGGAACCTATTTTATTGTTCTTGGCTTTGGCTGAAATTCTGAAAAATAAATAAACTTACATTTATCCTCCTCTTAACATCCAACGTCTCAGAAACAAGGAATGGGAAAATATGCTACTCTTGGCATTAGGTGGCAAAGGGAGGCTTAGAGAATTGTCTATGGGCCAAGAAATTATGGATGTTTCCAGTAGATTTCCTTTGTTACATAAACCAGATAGCCTTGTTGATGTCTGAATTTTTTTTTTTTTTTGGTATTTCTGAGTCATGTGCAGCAGTTAATTTTGGCTGGAAATAAATCATTCTGTAACAATTAAGAATTTTCTTCTGAAAGCCTTATCATCCCTTTGTACTTTCTGTGGCAACTGAGCTGAATCCCCTCTTTTCTCAGTGGAAGGTGACCACAATATTATGATTCCCAGAACAGGCGCAGGCATAATCATCACTTAATAACAATGGGCACTACAGAATTTCTCCTTGTCCTACCCATGTCTTCTCTGACCATAACAGTATAAAAATCTTGCTTAAATTTTTCTTTATAGTTGTTGATCAGGAATGACAAAGGATGTTTTATGCACAATGCAGCACAGCAGTCCTCAGGAATCTATGTGCCAGTGTTAGCAGTAGAATGGAATTAGTGATAACTCTGACCACAGCTTGCTACAGAAGAGAGGGGCAATGGCCTTTTTGTAAGAAAGTCATTTGAGGCAATTTCCACTTGAAAGGCAGCTACTGAAGAATAATTTGTTGATGCATTCTTAATAGCATTAATATATTTTATTTACAAAACAGAAACAGACTCACAGACTTGGAGAACGAACTTATGGTTACAGGGATTGGGGGGAGGCAGAGTGGGGGGAAGGGAGAGTTAGGGAGTTTGGGATTGACATGTACACACTACTATATTTAAAATGGATAGCCAACAAGGACTACTATATAGCACAGGGAACTCTGCTGAATATTCTGTAACAACCTAAATGGGAAAAGAATTTGAAAAAGAATAGATATATGTATATGTATAAATGAATCACTTTGCTCTCTACACCTGAAACTATCACAACATTGTTAATCAACTATACTCTAATATGAAATAAAAAGTTTAAAAGAATCTATTTTCACTTTTTTCATTCTTTGCAGTTGGCAGCCAATAGGTAATGCATTATAGAGCATTCCCAGTTTGTGGAACATGTATATTGGTTTTCTATGAAAATATGACAGGCAGAAAGAGTGCCTGAAAACTGAAATCATTCACAGCTGAATAACCAGATCTCTCCAGAAAGGTGGAGTGTAATTTGTTGAACATGTGAATAAACAAAAACAAACTTGCAATTAGAAGATGAATAATTTCTGGAGATCTAATGCACAGCATAGTGATTACAGTCACCAATACTGTATTATAAAATTTGAAGTTGCCAAGAGACTAGATCTTAAATGTTCTCACCACAACAAAGAAATAATAATACGTGACATGATAGAGGTGTTAGCTACAGCTACAGTGGTACTCAGATTGCAACATATAAACGGGTCAGATCTACACCTTAAAGTAACACAATTTTATGTGTCAATTATATATGAATTAAAAAAGAAAAATTATTGCTAAACTCTGGGATTTTCAAATTTATATGTATTATTGCATTTACCAGTAAAAATCAGATTTTCTTGAAAATTATTAACTTTTACATTTCCACTATAGATTTTTATCAATTTTTAAATGAGTGAAGAGCATAAACAATCTGGAACTGAAATCTGTGTAATTGCACAACAGTAAATTTTAGTTAGGAGAAAAACTGCTATCCTAAAAGGCTTTCTAATTAAAAACTAGCTGAAAGGAAAATGTTGTTTTCCTCAAGTTTTCTTTCTATTCTATAAGACAAGCAAAGAATCATTTAGACAAATGCCCCTCTATTTCAGAACATGTCAGAAAACTATAGAAGCTGGATATTGGCAATGAAATATCATTTAATAAAGGAGAACTCTGGAGGAAAACAGAGGGAGCAACAGAGTAATTTTTTGTGAGGAAATTTAACTAAAGCTACATGTTGTCTTCCAGTTAGTGATAATAAAATAAACACATCATTCGTCTTTGATGGTTGAGAATTGTTAACACGTGCATTGAGTGATAGAGGAACTAGGGAGGGTTTCTAATTAAAATTTCATTATAATAAGTGAATTATTTCACACAAGTTTAAAACTACCTTTGCCAAAACTTACACCTAATTTTTAACCTCTTTATAGAGCCTGGAAAGGATGTTGAGTATATGTGTAAAATCTCTGAATTAGCAGTGAGACTGAGTTTCAGGACTGATACAACATAGAGTGCTGTGGTGATGGAAGTAAAGATATAGATATCCTTGTAATCTTCCTAACTTTCATTGGCTTTTCAGTAGACAAGATAAAATCCAGCATTTTTCAATACCAGACCTCAGTTAACAGGCCCAGCAAGGGACAAGGAGTGATAAGGGAGAAATTTAGAATATTTGGGTCAACAGTTTGTATTTATGTTTTCTGGAGGAGAATGATGCCCAGCTGGTAAAAATGATTGGTAATTCCTAACACTCAGCAAGTCTGCGAGGGGTGTTAGGGCCTATGCGTGGGGGCAGCAGGGTGGAAGAGAACACTATGTCGACAGACGACAAATAAGAATTGCCAGGAGTATCTTGATCACAGGCTCAAGGACTAACAGGTATAGCAAAAGGGACACTTATCCTAGCAGTTTACAGGGCACATTTTCATGGTGACGGGGCAAGGAAGGTGGACCAACCTGGGACCTAAGACCTTTAAAAATTCTAATCTAATCACTTATAAAGTCGAATGCATTTGTCTTCCTACTTGAGCCTGGGACAAATTATCTTTGCTCTAAAAAAGACCCATCTCTTTACTAGAGAGGAAAGGAAAGAGCTTGAGCAAATTATTAGTAAAGATGAGGACCCCAAGGAAGGACAAAAATGAAGGAGGTCATACCGACAGCAACAAAAATAATTGCTCAGGAGCAAAAGAAAACTAGAACCAGTAAGAGAATATGACATGTGACAAAGAGAAGGAACTACATGCTATAGAAGATTTAAATTATACAAGAGGCCTCTATCCTGACCTTTGTATGTTAAGACTGACCTTCTGAGGAAGTACTCACAAGACAAAAACAAGGACTGACAAGAGGAATTCTGGGCCTAGTCCTTGGAGTAATATATGTTTTGCTTGCTTGCTGGGTCCATGCTTTGTGTGAAAGGATAGTCACAGGTGCTAACTGGAGGTGCAGGGTCTTCCTGGAGCAGCACTGTCCAAAAGAAATCTATTGCGAGCCACATATGCAATTTAAAATTTTCTAACAGCACATTAAAAAGAAACAGGTAAAATTTATTTCAATAATACATTTCATTTAACACTATCTAAAATAATCTCACTTCAATATTTATTCAATATAAAAATTATTAAACAGATATTTTAAATTCTTTTTTATATACTAAATCTTTGAAGTCTAGTGTGTATTTTTATAATCACAGTACATCTCAATTGGGACTAGTCACTTTTCAGGTACTCAAGAGCCACATGGGACCAATGGCTACCATATTGGACAGTTCATTCCTAGAGTGTGAATGTGTCTAAAATGTGTAAGTAAGCCAAGCAAGGCCTGTCAGGCTTTCTAATTCTTAGTTTCTTGATCCCACATCACTTTTCCTCAGCAACCTCACTCAATCAAATATTTCCTCATTCACATATGTATACAGCCATTCGCCCCCTGCTGACTCCTCTTTCTTGGGCTAGAAAAGTCCTCAAGTCTCTCCCATACTTAAATGCAAAGCAAACATTCAAGTCCCTTCTCTTCGATACAACCAGGTTTCCTCTGAGTGATATACGCTCATTCTTCTCATTTTCTCAGACATCACTCACCTCAAACCTGAGCTGGGACATTGCACAAGTCCAGGGTCTTCATCCCCAGAGACTATAATAGAAGAGGTTTTCCTGGTGGTCATTTCTCAAGGTATTGAAATTTTCCTTCTGTCCCCAACCACTCCACAGAACCTGCTGTCATCACAATAACAACTTGCCTCTTTATTGCCCAATACAGTGACACATTTTAGTCCTTTTTTGCCCTAATCACTCAGCAGTATCTGTTCACCTCTGTGTTTCCCTAACAAGAATATCACTTGTTTTTAGTCCTCTCTCTCTCGTGTTGCTTCTTCTTGGTCTCTTTCCAGGCTTACATTTTTGGACCCATCCTTTACATTCTAGTTTTTCTTGGTGTCTGTACTTCTCTCTCTCTCCTGTTCTCACATTAAAAATTTTTATGAGTCCTTTTAACTCTCATATCATCAGTTAGGGCCTATTCTTCTAAATCTGTATTTTTACCCTAGATTTAAATTCCTGGACAACAAACCATATAGCCAGCTTCTTAATTTACATCTCTGTTCAGATAGCTCTCAGGGATTTCAAACTCAAATGTCTGAAACATAATTTATCTTCTCCATCAGGAATACTCCTGAATTCCCTGCCTAATCAAGAGTATGCCCACCTACTCCGTCACTAGAGTCAGTCACCTGTCACCATTATTTATTATTCTAACTCCCTTAACTTCAGTTACTCAGCCACAGTACCCTGTCATTTTACTGACTTTATATTTCTTGAAACAGTGCCCACCTTTCCATTCCTCTTCTTGCTATTTTATTTAGACATTGTCAAAGAGACATAATGGAAGAAGCATCTGGTTTTGAAACAAGTTTCCTAACCTTGTTGAACATCGTTTCCTTCGTATCACACCTGTGAAAAGTATGTAAGATAACACATAATGGACACTCAATATCCCATTATTAATAATCCCTCAAAGGACTCTCTAATCTTCACAATAAATACAAATACCATAGAACAGCCTATAAAGACATTTATGATCTAGTCCCCAGTTTTTATAACTTTCACTTTAAAATCTTCTCTTTGTTAACAAAGACGAACTTATTTTTTTCTAGAAGCAATTGTGTGTTTACTCATCTTGCTCCCCCTATCTTGAATGTTTCACTGTAGTAATTCTTACCTGATGGTTGCCTAAAGATTTTTATCTGCTCCCAAATTTTGCTAAGCTACGAACTCCTTCAAGATTCTTTCCCTTGATACCACTCACCACCTCAGTCTATATATTTAATCATAGCACTCAGTCAATAGAATTGTATGTTCAATTATTTGTTTCAGAGGTCTTATCTTGGTGGTTATCAAGCCTCTCCAATGTAACAGACACAAGAATATAAAAATGTATGAATGAATGAATGCTTTCATTTGAACTGATTCATTTGAATGAATGTAGATATTCTGTGTATCACACTAAAAATTGGGGGAATAAAATTGAAAGTCATGGCATTAAAAGTGAAGAAAGCATTAGAGGGAAACAGATGGTTATATTGATGACATGAAAAGACAGGATTTTGGTTTCTAAACCAAGATATATTATAGAGCAATGATGGACAGACTCTTGGCAAGAATCTAAGAGGTCCTCTGGAGAACTGAAAGTACTACTTGACATGTACTCATAAAGACAAGTTCAAACTAAAATTTAAAGGAAACTGACTCGGGGAAAATTGAGGGAACAGGGAAAACTAACAGACAGGTTCCATTGTTGGAAATGCTATAAAATAATTACCTGGAGAAAATAACAGGTATAATGTTACTTTATGTAGTTATAGGCTCAGAAGTAGATGTAATAAGTTGATTAAGCTTGAAATTAATTCCTGGTATTTGCTCTGGAGGTTCTAGTCATTCATCAAAGTAGACTACACTTAGATATTTCTATTAAAGCAAGAGAGTGTTAATATAGCAGATAATCTGAAAACATAATTCTTTAGATACAAGAGAATACAGATTTGTAGGCAGCAATAAAATATCAAGATATTGCACTTACCCTACGTTAAAAAACTATGGCTGACAGGAGGAGATGGACATAAAGAGAAGACGTGTTGCACCTGTTGAAGAAGTTTGGGGAATCCAGACATAGGGACCTCTATCCCTCCTTTGGGGGTTGAGTCCAGGAAAGTAGCAAGAATCCAAAATTTTCCTATTGCTTGTATAGTTCAAGGATAAAAGATATATACTTGAGAGTCTAAGCAAATGGACTTGGGACAGAATTACAGAGGACATGTTTTATGAGAAGGATTCATGGAAGATGAAATATTATACTTTCTTCTACCAGAGTGAATGTGCCTCAGAAAATCCAGGGGACTTGAAGGCCATGTGCAGTTGAGATGAAGAGGATATAGCATTGACATTCATGAACCAAATGCTCTACAGAAATAAAATGTATTATTGGGCATCAGTGTGGGGTCTTCACAATACTTATGACCCTTAGAATGTAGAGAAACTGGTGGGAATGCTGAATTGGTTGAGATAAAGTCTCTGCTTCTTGGTAGAAGGGGAGTATCTGATAGAAATTTAGTGCAGTTAAAGAAGAATAAAGGATATTACATTTTTGCCCACTAAGGTTATACACACTACACTAAGGAATGAAAAAAAATAAACAAATAAAATAGAGCCTGAAAAAGAAAAGATTCAAAGAAATGTGAGGGTTGTCTTCAAATATCTGAAGGACATCAAAATGTAATTTCTTCTGGGTGTAGTTTCAGGAGGCAGATGATATTTTCAGTAAGTGGAAATTAGAGAGTGACATATTCTTGGTAAGTTAAATAAACAAACAAAAAACCCAATCCTATTGGTGAGAGTCTTTTGACAATGGAATGAACTCTGTATTGATGGATTAAGCTCTGCCACTGGGGCCTGGAAAAGAACCAATACGAAGTGCTATTGAAGCAGTTCGCCAGTTTGGTGAGACAACAGTCCACATGTTTTCTAATGTGCTACCATGATGGCATAAATTTTCACAGTATATCAAAGCCTCAGCACACAGAGACAGTTCCTCTGAACAGGAATCTAAAAGAGTGCCAAAATAACAAGAGTTTTAACCTGTATCAACAAAATTTAAACCAAAAAAGGTCTTGCAGAAATATGTAGAAACACTTAACAGCTTTGCAAGTTTTGTTTGAACAGTTGTGCCTTTTATGTTTTGCTGAAGCATTTACCCAGCTCTGAGACTAATCGATGATAAGACGCTGCCAAGGATAACACTGGTTCTGTCACACTTCTACAGTAATAAGACTCGAAATTATGTTAATGCATTCTTGTGGGGAAAATAATGACCAGAGGCATTCAGTGTTCACACTGCAAAAAAGCTTTGTGAAAAGAGAACCTCTGCCATTCTTGTCATGCTTTTCTAACTGTGATAAAGACATGTAGGTGACAGAGTTGTAACTGAAAAATGATTTCTTTTGCATCTTATCAGCTCTTGACAATGGATGAGTAAACACTTGGTTAATCACAAGTTATTTTAATGAGAGAGCTTTTATATGATTTTTAAATTTGAGTTGTTAATTCAGTAGTTGCAGAGATCATTTTATGAGATAGCTGATAGAAATGTTTTAAAACCACTGAGATATTCACCAGTAATATTCAATTATTCATAACTGTGTTGCTAGTCATTAATGTACTCTCTATCATTATGGACACTGGCTTGAGTAACCATCAAAATAATTACTTCTATCACTTTGGAGGGCAGGCATCATTAACTGAAAATTGTGATGTAGAACAGCATCAATATTACATCAACCTGTAGGAAGCCTAATATATTCAATTAATACAATTCATAACAAAAACACAAGCTAACAAGTATAAATAGGGATGAGGATGCTAACAATCTTCATTTACCATATTTTAATATATTAAAGTTTATGACCACAAAGTTGATTTCTTATATATAATCACTTTGGTAAATGAAAAGAAGATATAATGGAAAATTTTTAATTACTGGTGGAGGCTTTCAGTTAGTCATTTGCAGAATTTAAAACTAGGACTCAGAGCCTCAAGATTGGTACAGCTGATGGAATCATATTTCAAGACATTTCAGACATAAATAATTTCTTATAAACTTGGCTGCATTTGTTATTTTATCATTTATATTAAATGATTCTTAAACCATATACCAGTCATAGATGCCCCAAATTACTCACGACTGCAAATGAAAATAGCATAGTAGGTATACAGACACATAGAATTACATAGCTACATGGATTTGCATGATAATTCCAGACATCTGGATCTTTCAATGTATTTTCATTGTACCCATGTAATACCCTTCACTGTGCTAAGTGAAACACGATACTAATGATATCTACTTTTCATTGAGTGCATATGCTAATCCAAATATGATTTTAAGTGTTTTAGATATTCTCATTTGATCCATACAACATATGACATAGAGATTATTTTATTCCAAGTTTACCATGTGGAGACTGCGCATCAAAGAAGTTAACTAACTTGTCCAGGTTATCAAATAAGTGGGGTTTCAGTTTCTAACTAGGACTTTGAAGTCCATACATGTCACCAGTAATCTATCCCACCTCTTGAAGGCTGAAGTGTACATGATCCTTGCACTTTTAAAAAGTTGCTGAAATAAGACTTTCCTTTTTATTTTCACTTTTGGCTGAATCTCCAATGCCGAGAATGTTTATTTAATGCCTGAACATTCTAGAAGGAAACATCACACCACCCTTAGAGAATTTAAGTGATAACCACTAAAAATCAGGTTAATGACATTTAGGTTATCACTGACCTTGAAGGTAGATAAAGAAAGACTTGAATATTGATTAGGAAAGTGAATATTTCTTTAGAAAGAAGAGTAATTTTAGAGTGAAGTGTCTGGTTTTTTTTAACTTCATAGTATGGTGGGGTTACTTTCCTTAACTGAATCCAAGCATACCAATTATTTTTTTGCCACATAACTAGTCACCACAAAATTTAGTGGCTTAAAATAACAACCATTGATTTAGCTTGTAATTATGTGGCTCAACTACTGGGGCGGCATTCCACTGGGCAGTCTCCTGATCTTGGCTGGACTTATGCTTCTTCATTTAGCTGTCTGATCAGGTGAGAGAGGGCTGACCTAGTGAAACTGCAGTTGAGATAGTTCATCTGGATTCCACGTGGCCTCTCATCTTCCAGCAGTTTAGCCCATACTTATTCACATGGCAGAGGTGATAGGGGTCCCAAGTGGGACAGTAGAAATATGCAAGGTCTTTTGAGTACTAGCACTGGGACTGACCCAACAGTGCTTTTACCATCCCAGATTAAATCCATATTTAAGGGTGGAGAAGTAGACTCAACCCTCTGATGAAAGGAGCTGCAAAATCATGTTGCAAGAAGTGTGAATACAGGAACAGTAGAGAACTGGGGCCATTTTTGTACCTTACCCCCTTAAGTGAGGAATCCTCTGAAAGAACCATCCGAAGAGTTTGGTCTGTATCTTTTGAAATGTTGAAATTCAGAGCCTGGCACATGACTCACTGATGAAAAGAATAAAAGAAGGAAGAGGAAGAGAGATAACTCCAGAGGGAGAAAGCTGTACTGTCTTGTTTGTTGGTGACAAGTAGTCATGTTTTCTGTGGGACATAGGGTAACCCCCTCAGAGTTATACCGAAAGGTCTCCATCCAAAAAAACCTCCTTCGGGTGCGTCTGTTATGGAGTGGATTGTAGGAAAATAAGAGCAGAGGGGAGAAATATAAGTAGCCAGACAGCAGAGATTTTTGACCCCCCACTAGAAAAGTATAGTCAGAGGAAACCTAATAGTTGTATCTTAGAAGAAGAACAACAACAACAAAGAATTTTTAATCCCTAAATATAGAATATAAGCATTGATAACTGTCACCACAGAGCCTACCATACTAGATTACTACTACTACTACTAGATTACTACTTATTACTTGCTAATTTCTACTATTACATACTAGATTACTACTACTATTACTACTCCAGTAGCCAAGTAAAATTTTCTGACCCTACGTATCTTCTGTCCCTTAGCTTCAACACTAGAATATCTGAGGCAACAAAATGATTGGGGGATGAGGAGCAGAATAGAAGAGCAAGGGTAAGCATTGAAGAAGCCAGCACATCAGTAAGCAGCTACTGTGACATTGTGCACCCAGAATATCACCATTTCATACCCACCTCTACCACCACTGCCCTGGTCCAGGGCATTAACTCATGAATTACTGCATTAACCTCCTCCCTGCTTCTACCCTTGCCCATTACAGTATATTATTGACACAGGCCGTTAGTGATTCTGTTCAAATTAAGTCAAAACCATGCATTGCCTCTACGTAGACACCCCATTTCTCTTAGAACTAAAAATCAAAACAATAAAGTGACCTAAAGGCTTGGAGCAGACATGAATGTGCGCATGCTCAGATGTCCTTTCAAAAAATAACCTGACATCCAGCTGCTTGAAGTAGTATGTTAGCCTGAGAGTTTCTAACTGCGGACCTCAGTATCTGCTGCAGCACTTGAGGCCACACCCTTCCCAGGTAGTCCCCAGCCAATGATTGTACATATAGTATGAAAACTAGACCAGCCAAATGCAAGGACTCCTCTTATAGGCCATCTTTGCTCTGAAACACGGGTTTAGTGAGATATGTTAAATATGAATCACAGTGAGGTAGTCCCGCCCAAACTCTATCTCCTTACCTCAGGACTTTAGATATTAGATTACATTGCAGTCTGAAGGCTTTTCCCTAACCTATTCTGCCCCCTTCTTCCTTTTTTTTAAATTGAAGTATAATTGATTTACAATATATATTAGTTCCAGGTGGACAGCATAGATTCAGTGTTTTTACAGTTATACTCACTAAAGTTATACAAGATAACAGCTATAATTCCCTGTGCTATACCATATATTCTTGTTGCTATATCTGTTTTTATACCTAGTAGTTGTATTATCTTTTAATCCTGTACTCCTAATGTGCCCCTACCCCCTTCCCTCTCCCCACTGGTAACCACTAGTTGTTTTCTACATCTGTGAGTCTGTTTTGGCTACATATATTTGTTTGTACTAATTTTTAGATTCCACATATAAATGATTACAGTGTTTGTCCTTCTCTGCCTTATTTACTAAGGCCATAATATTCTCTAGGACCATCCACATTGCTGTAAACAGCAGAATTTCATTCCTTTTTATGGCTGAGTAATAGTCCAGTGTGTGTGTGTGTGTGTGTGTGTGTGTGTGTGTGTATGTATGTGTGTATATACACACACACTCTTCTTTATCCATTTGTCTGTTGGTGGACACTTGGGTTGCTCCCATATTTTGGCTCTTGTAAATAGTGCTGCTATGAACATTGGAGTGCATGTATCTTTTCAAATTAGTGTTTTTGTTTTTTCCAGATATATACCCAGGAGTGGAATTGCTGGGTCATATGGTAGTTCTATTTTTAGTTTTTTGAGGAACCTCCACACTGTTTTCCATAGTGGCTGCACCAACTTGCATTCCCACCAACAGTGCACAAGGGTTCCCTTTCTCCACATCCTCACCAATGTTTGTTATTGTAGACTTTCTGATGATAGCCATTCTGACAGGTGTGAGGTGATATCTCATTGTTGTTTTGATTTGCATTTCTCTAATAATCAGCAGTGTTATGCATCTTTTCATGTGCCTGTTAGCCATCTATATGTTTTCTTTAGAAAAATGTCTAGTCAGGTTTTCTACCCATTTTTTGATGGGCTGGTTTGAGTTTTTTTTTATATTAAGTGTATGAGCTGTTTATAATATTTTGGGTATTACCCCCTTGTTGGTCATATCATTGCAAATATTTTCTTCTATTCTGTAGGTTGTCTTTTTGTTTTGTTGAGGGTTTCTTTGCTGTGTAAAGCTTTTAAGTTTAATTAGGTCTCACTTGTTTATTTTTCCTCTTATTTCTGATAAATGAATTAGCAAATTCCAGAATACAGGTTAAGATACAAAAATTTGTTGCTTTTCTACACACTAATAATGAAGTGTCAGAAAGGGAAAGTAAAAAACAATTCCATTTAAAATAACATCAAAAAGAGTGAATACCTAGGAATAACTTAACCAAGGAGGTTAAATACTCTGGAAACTTATAAAATACTGCGGAAGGTAAATTGAAGATGGCACAAAGAAATGGAAAGATAGCCCATGCTCTTTCACTGGAAGAATTAATATTGTTAAAATGGCCACACTGCCCAAAGCAGTCTACAGATTTAATGCAATCCCTATTGAAATACCATGGCATTTTTCATTGAACTAGAACAAATAATCCTAAAATTCCTATGGAACCACAAGAGACTCTGAATTGCCAAAGCAATACTGAGATAAAAGAACAAAGCTGAAGGTATCACCCTCCCAGACTTCAGGCTATACTACAAAGCCTACAAAGCTATGGTAATCAAAACAGTCTCATAATGGCACAAAAACAGACACATACATCAATGGAACAGAATAGACAGCCCCAAAATAAACCCATGTACCTATGACCAATTAATCTATAACAAAAGAGACAATAATATACAATGGAGAAAAACAGTCCCTTCAATAAGTGATGCTGGGAAAACTGGACAGCTACATGTAAAAGAATGAGATTAGAACATTTCCTCATACCATATACAAGAATAAACTCGAAATGGAATTAAAGAACCTAAATATAAACCTGAAATCATAAAACTCCTAGAAAAGAACATAGGCAGAACATTCTTTGACAAAAAATCGCAGTAATATTTTTGATCTGTTTCCTAAGGCAAAAGAAATAAAAGCAAAAACAAATATATGGGGCTCCCTCTTCCTCTTGATTCATAGGATGTTGCCCCTGTTAAACTCTTGCAATCCTAACTCTATCTCAGCTTCTGCTTGTTGGAAGACTTGAACTTACCATGATCTGGCTCTTTGTGTTTCTATGACCTTACATCTCCTACTCTCTACCTCACTCACTCTGCTTTACCTTCACTGGTCTCCTCACTGTGCTTTGAATGTGTTAGGCTCACTCTCCATTTCCTCTGCCTAGAGGGCTCTCAATCCACATATTAGCATGGACGACTCATTAACACTATTCAAGGCTTTATCAAATATCCATTTCTCCACAAGGCCTACCCACCAACATATTTATTTCTGCAACCTGACACTCTCCCACCACGATACTTAGTACTTATGTTCTCTCTGCTCAGCTTTTTCCATTTTCTATAACATGTAAACTGAATTTAAGCTCCTTATGGGCAGAATCTCTATTTGGATCACTGAAATATCTCTAACACTTAGTATGTACTTGCCATGGAACTATTTTTTTTTTAATGTTAAATTCCCTCTTCTGTGCTATAGCTGCAGCCTTCCTATTGGAGGCAAGCCCAAAATGGGGAAGGAAAAAGCTTTGAACTGAATGAAAGGCAGAATCTTTGAAGGTAAAGGATGTTTTATATCTGGAATTGAGATCTAATTTACCTGAATGTGGCAGAAAGACTATGCATTTACCAAGGTATTGTCAAGAATGGATGAAGGAGAATCAACAGGACAGGGGTGTAAAGGAAAAAATAGTTGTTTTCTGCTTGCACCCTGCTGAATCCAGTTAATCCAATAAATCATTTCATACACAAAGCAATTACATTCTAATCAGATCTTTGGTACACCAAGGAAATAAAATGGAATACAAAATCAAAAAAACTGCAGGGTCAGAAGAGTTGAATTCAAGTTCAATCAGAAATAACTAGCTGGCCAACCTACACTGATTTGCTCTCTTTCTGACCGTCATATTTGTCACCTGCAAAATGGTGATAGTTACACTTAATTCACAAGGGTTTTGTGTGACCCTAATTTACTCAATTTAGGTAAATGTAAATGTGACCTAGAAACTATAAAAATTGCCATGTGGCTATAATTTGAATTCAGAAAGAAGTGTTGATCTTTCCATGATCATTCTCTGACAAACCTTTTTGCCTGATTCAAATCGAGAGCAAGACAACTTATTAACAATTCCAACAAGTATATAGAAAAGAAAAGGGGAAAGAAATAGAATAGTTTCCTTTATTAGAAGTCTGTTTTCCTTCTGTATCACCCTCCCCATTTTTTTCAAGTGACCCCTATCTATCTTAGAGATGACAACGGAAAATTAGAAGTATGAGAATGAATCAACTCAAAACCGTGAGTATTCATTCAAGCAAACTATTGAAGGGCACAAGATCTACTTTTTTTCAAAAGGGAAAGAATTAAAAGACAAATTAATTAGTGATGCGTTACTTTGAAGACATGAAAAAGGAAGGTGGACTTCCAAAAATACATAATTTATCACCACTATTTAAAAGATGTTTTAATTAAAAGGCAAACTTCAGATTAAGTTATGACTTGTACAGGTTCAGCCAATGATAATCATTTGAAGAGGAATAGACACTTTGGTATGTTTGAAGGGGAGCTATGACTCTCGGTTCCAACTCACACTTTGAATATTGGGTAGTTCTGAGTAGATGATAAAGTAGTATGAAAAAAAAGAAGAAGAAATGTGTATGTTACTTTGCAGCAATTTATTTTGGGCTCTTCTGTTACCTTAGTAATAATCTTGCAAGGTGTTTAAATCTTGTTCATTTCTAAACACAATTTTATACTCATTATAAAAGAGACACACTATTTCACACATGAATTCTTTTGTTTGTTTTTTTACTAATATTCACATCCCTAAACCCAAATCTAAATAATGAAATGGCAAAGAGATGGAAAGAAAGAAAAAAATTATTCATTGATGTCAGATGATTCAGCTAGTCAGAGTCTATGTGTTTGACTGATTATTTTCCTGGATTAACCAGTTAATGGACATAACTAATACAAGTTAACATAAATAACTGGTGGTGATGAATTATCTGGCCTATCTGGGACCAAGCCATTTTTAAACCAAGTGCCCGTGCATTCTTAACATTAACACAACAGTGGACCAGTCTAACAGCACATTTACCAATACTGGAAAACAACTGAATTGTTAGGAATGCCACAATATTATGAGTTAGATCAAATTCTTTGAGCACACTATTTACAATAACTTATTTGAACAAAATAATTAATATCAAGGACCCATAAGTACCAACCCTAATAAGGACAAGTAACAAAATAATTATGAAATATTCCACATACAGTTTAGAGTTTTCATGAGTATATGTTTAATGACAGTAATTAATTTTTCTCCACAGAAAAACAAAATTTTTATCTTTCAATAGTTCTACTTGAATTATCTTATGCAGCATTTTGATTTGATTCAATCTTATAGTCCTAAGAGCAAGTGAGGGAGATTCATCATAGTATGCAATAAAGTTCTCTATACTTCACTCTCTTGAGGTGTATCTCAAGTCCCACTCCATCCAAAAGTCATTCCTATTTTTTCCAGCCAATTGATGAGCTCCTACTGTATAGTGGACATGAGTCTTTACTTTCAGGATAAATGAACAGTGATATAAATTACCTGTTTCCAGAAAACTTATGAAACTTGGGTCTCATATCTTGTGGAGCATAAGAACATGGAAATTGGAAAGGGCATCTAATTCTGCACTGGAGAGAACAGGGCCAGGGAAGCAGCCCTGAGGAAATGACAGCAGTGATGTATAATCATGAACTAGAGTAAGACGAGCAGCAGCAGGCTGGGACCAAAGTGGAAGGAAAGGGATAGGAGGGGGGAGACGATTTTTAGTGTGCTCCAATCTATGCTCGATTTAGAGCTCTCCCCCTCTGGATTTCTGTTCTGTTTCCCTCAAACTGACACAAACAGTTGTAGCTTCCCAGTGTTATAAAATTGTTGCATGCTCTTTTGCAAAACATATTGCCAATTCTCTATTTCTCCATCACTCTCACCCAGTGCCCAGCATAGAGCTGTGCACAGAGAATATTCTCAATAAGAAATGTGTTAAGTGAAAAAGGAAATTTCAGATTAGGAATTTTTAAAAGATGGTATATCACCTTCAAAAAAAACTACTGTGAAGACACATTTAATCTATGTCTTTATACAGACTTATCCCAGTAGGTATTTGACTGAGTTCTTCATCTTCTTTCCTTTCTTGTCGTCATCACAACATGTGGATTTTGTGTATACTGACAGAATTGAGTCCATGATGCTAATTTCTTAAATAAAGTTTAACAGAGATCAGTGTTAAACTGCCTTTGTTGTTTCCTCAAGCAGGGAAAGGGCAACATGGCTTAGGGATACAACTGACCATTTTTCACCCCCAAATTGTTCTGTCATTCCATGTTAAATGCAGAAATTCTATTTTTTTAAAGTTATTTATAGAAGCTTTTAAGAGAAAGGGTGTTGCCAAAGTATGTTAGTGTCGATCATTTTTTTTCTGGCATAAACGCTGAAGCTGGCAAAGTAGATATAAAAAAAATAGGCATATATTCGGATATGATTTTTGGCCTTTTTGAGAATCTGTGTCTGACATTCAGCCTTTTTCAAAGCATTTACAGTAATAAAATAATATGCTTATTAAAAATGTATTCCTTTCAAAAATTGATTTTTTTATTTGAGCAAGGAGAAGAAAGGATTTTAAACAAAGAATCCAGTACATAATATTTTAAATTAGATAAACATTTTAAAAGATGGGTGGCCACGTTTGCAAAGTTTTCAAAATTATGCCAAACATGAGAGCATGTTTTGTAATTCTAAAAATACAGAAATTGCTGGCTTAAGTGACATGCAAATAGACTTGCTATTAAGGTTCGGCCTTCAATAACATTCATGTCTCTGAAACTCATAATTAGGTCAAATACAACATTATCATTCACCTTGAGGTTGGTTAAGAAAGCTTTAGAAAAAAAAAATTAACACAGGAAGTTACTCTTGGAGCTAAAAATGGGAGAAAAAAAATCCCTTACATTTATATTGAAAATGAACATATCCACCTGCTATGAGAAATTCTCCCTTTCCAGGCAATCTCCTCAGGGGCAGATTCATCACTGGTAAAGATCAGGTCACTTCTGGCTTTTCAGAATTTGGAAATTCTATGAGTAATGAATCTATGTCCTTTCCAATCAAAGGACTTTGTATTAAGACCCTCCTTTGGTTAAGAATGAAGGGAAAGAAGCACATATGGAATCCTTCCTTTTCTTCTCTTTCTCTTTGCTCCCCTGCTCTAGGGCTCTGGCAACATGCTGATTGATAGCCCTCTTTGTACTAGCAGCAACCTGGCTTACAACCTTTTTTCTATTTACTCGAATGTGGAGAGTTATGTGGGTAGAGCAGACTGTGAATCCACATCCTGAGCAGTTAACATGACTGTATATGGCAGGACTGCTTACTCACTAACCACAGTTAGAGAAGCTGAAACAGAGCACTCAGGCATGATGGAGACAGCTTCTAGAAGGTCATCACACCCAGGTTGTGCTTATAAATGGAATTGATGACTATATTTAAGGCATGGTAGTGCAGCCCACTGATATAATGAGGTCTGGTGACTAGACTAACAACGCTTTCTTCTTTAGGGGAAGAATCAGAAAGGTAGGTGAACAGAGGGGTAGGGACTTTTTTGGTAAGTTGAGAGAAGAAGTTCCCGTCTCAAAAGACTGAGACAGAAAAAGGACAAAGAAGAGGTAAGTTTTCTACCTAATATTCAAATGTTAGTTTAACTCAACATTTTCCATTGTTTTCCAATATAATAGATATGCTTTTGAAAATCCATGGATTTTTCCATTTCTCTTAAATTGTGATGTCATTAGTTTTTGATATCTTAAATCAATGGTTTTCAAGATTTTAGGAGAAGGGTAGATATTAGGTAGAAGAATAAAGCCATTGGTCATTTTTTGACTCTCAATTTAGATTGTTGTTGTTTTTCCAAAGCAAGACAATAGCGCTGAGTGTTAAAGGCTGGGAAAACTTGTTATAGAGGTTTACTATAAAAAGTGGTTAGAAAGAATTCCAAATATTGTGAAGCTGCATCCAAGAGCAAACAGAAACCAAAGGTTTGGGCAGAAAGTGGGAGAAAAATAACGCCAATAGACAACTGTGATTAGTACCTTCATGTGCCAGGTACTTTTCAGGTACTTAATACATATTGTCTCATACAATCTTTATAACAACTTTCTGACATTATCTTCATTCTACAGATATGGAAATACGGAAACTAAGGTAGATGATTTAAGTAAATTTTTGTGTCAAATTTTCCATTTAACATAATTAGTATCCCACAGAACACTCTTTAGAAAATGATGGTTTGGCTCAGGATAAGGGATCTATGTGATTATCAAACACAAAGTTAGGAGACTCAGATCCAGGATATATACGGTCATTCACACACACTCACATACACATATACAGAAGGAGACAGAGAGTGAGAAAGAGAGAGAGAAAGAGAAAGAGATCTATACCTTTCTGGAAACATTCAACAATAACTTACTAATATTTTAGTAAAATATTACCAGATCTGGCAATCTTATTCTAATAATCTGCATCATATATTCATTTTGTGCTAGACGGTGAGACGATGTGGTTTTTTTCCCCTTCAGATAAGTTGTCTCACACAAGGCCATCTGAGTGTGATTAGCTATAGTAATATAGTCTAAATTTTGAGTTAACATTAGTCAAGAAAAGCTAAGCAAGCTTTCCTCCCTAGGTGCTCAAACACACTGTTTACTTCAGTACAGAGAATCAGAGGCTGTGGGATTCTTTTTTCCCAGTGTAGACTATTATTTCTTAATTTGTACTAGAGTTTTGTCTGAGTAAGTATTTTCCAGTAAAATCTAGATGACCAAAACAGGAGCTATTGATAAAATCCACATATTTTGATTCTTTCTTTTTTAATCTGCTTAAGTTGCACCTGAAAAACTGTCAGTTGTATAAAATAATGAACATTTTGCTTTCTTAAACCCCTCTTTTGAGACTGTTCCATTTTACCTGATTAATCAGTCTTCAGGGACATCACTTCTAACTCTCAAAACAGGTGTTGCAACACAACAGGTAGAAAATCCATAGCACATGATAATCAGTTATTCTGAAATGATCCTAATGTTGTACCAACACAGATAAGCTGTTTAAATTCATTTTTTATCAGCATCTGTTGCTAGCAGATTTAATACCTGATTGTCAGCTCAGGATTTCTAAATCTTTTCATCCAAGAAATACTAGGACCATAGTTTAGTTAAACCTTGTGTCTGATAAATCCTTATCCTAAGGGCCCAGGTTTCCCTTGGGGAGGTTATCATCTTTCTACCCATTGTTAGCTCATCTCTTTCCAGTTAAAAAAAGGCAGAGGCACATTCTGGTTACTTTAAGTCAGGGAGGCATATTATAAGTAAACATGGAAAAGCAAGGAAAATCACACACCCTGGAAATGCATATTACTGCTCAGGAATTAGCAGTTTTCCCAGGTGTCCAAGAACTGCTGTGGTGCCCATGTTGAAGAATTTGACTCTTAAAGATGCATGAGTAGGTCTCTCCATTCTAAGGCTTAACCAGTGCATCTGTTGGCTTATGCACCGCTCCCAATCATTAGTGCTCTCTCTCTCTCTACCTCAGTCATGATCCCCCCCAAAAAAAGTGTTAGATTAGATTAGATGGACTCTGACAATTGCACAGGTCACTCATATCGGGTGACATCATCATCTCTGCAAGTCCATGGCTGTTTACATATGGCTGTCTTAGTGTGAAGACCCTTTCAAGCACTGTAAATGATATGAGATCTTAGCCTACCTTTAACTAACACATTTGCCTGCCATAGTTTCATGGATGTCAGCAGAAGACACAAGATTCCTGAGTCAGATACCACGGAAAGTTTATTATTCATAGCGATAGCAATACCCAGAGTACTGTCATTTTCTACATTTTTGCCAAGCCGCAATTCTTGCAGGGCAACAGAAAGAAGGCAAGGGGATATGTGCACAAGAGGAATCCCAAGCTTAGGTAACCTAATCTTTTACATGGACAGTAAGCCTGTCTGAACTTTTCCCCCAAGGGGGACATTATCTTTATTATACTTGCTTTAATCTTAATGTTTTGTCCCCAAAAATGTTATATGTTGAAACTCTAATGCCAAATATGATGGTATTAGGAGATGAGGGCTTTGGGAGGTGCTTAGGTCATGAGGGTGGAGCCTTCATGAATGGGAGTAATGTTCTTTTAAGAGACCCCACAGAGATCCCTTCCATCATGAGGATACAATGAGAAGTCTGCAACTGGGGAAGAGGTTCCTCACCCGACCATGCTGGCATCCTGATCTCAGACTTCCAGCCTCCAGAACTGTGAGAAGTAAATGTCTGTTGTTTATAAGCCACCTAGCCTGTGATATTTTGTTATGGCAGGCCAAATGGACTAAGGTAATTCTGAACAGTAAACAAACCTGAACTTTGCTGCAGAGAGATAGTATCTCTATCTCCCAAGGTTGTCCACTAGACAAACATCCTTGAAGGATAAAAAGGCAGCCAGTGCTCCTGCTTGCAAGGCATGCAGAAATATAGGAGAATTGTCTCCCAGAAGAAGACCCTAGCTCAAAGGATTTACATGAAGAGGTATAATTAAACAGAAATAATATTGTCAACAAGAAAATATGAGTTGTATATGAAAATTGAAAACAACAGGTGTGAACCACTCTTTTCATCACTATAGTCACTGGAGGAATCCATCCATGACCTCTTCCCATCCTAAGACCTCTACCATATTCTGCCTTAAACTCACTGCTTCTTCTGTTTAGTGGCTTTATGACAAAGCACTGAGAAAATTGACAGTTTGTCCTTCAAACACCCAGTCTCCATAGAGATAACACATTTCCTGCTCATCTTAGCAACATAATTTCTTTCTTCATCTTTTTCTTTCATGAACTACAAAGAGGTATGAACAAAAACTCCTGCTCTCAAGAACAGAGAAATTACAAGATTCTTCCATCCCAAATATTAACTAGTATTTTCCTCTTAGGAAAGCCCATTTGCATGGCTAGGAATGGATACTTGAGGAAAAAATAAATGAATATCCAGGAAGTAGAGGATTTTACAAGGGTGTTTGTTTTGCTTTGTTTTGGTTTTATTTGCATCCATATATATGTCATATATTTATGATTGCAAAACAATAACTGATTATGGCAGAAACTCCATGCCTATCCAACATCTATCTTTCCCTTCTTCTATTGCAATGATATCAAACTTATTCAGACCATTAAGATAACCAGTAACAAGAATACATTACTTGGCTTTTCTTGGAGCTACACATTGCCATGAGGCTAGGTCTACCAAAATGATAATGATTTAAGCAGATGCATTGGGGAGGGAATTGGAGAAGACTCCGTGAGAGAGCTGACTCTGCATGGAATGTGCTCTTTTTATCTTTCCCTCTAATTCATTACTGCTAATGTGGATGTGATGACTGGTGCTTTTGTAGCCCTTGGGAAGGACTGTGGACCAGGTTAGAAGTAGCCTGGGTCCCTAATGACTTTCTGAAATGTAAGTATCATACCAGTCTTATACTCTCAATTTCCAAATTTCTGTTATATGAGACCATAAAAAAACAAAACCAAAAAACAAGAAAAAATTGAATGTCTATCAGTATATACCTTGACAGAAATCATTAGTGTCATGTAAAAGATATTGCATAATATTACAAAACTATTACAAAAAAAAGAGGTAGCTCTATAGCTATTAACCTGAATATACTATAAATTAAAAAGAAAATATCTGAGAATAATTTGAAAAGTGAGATTACATTTTGGTAAATAGCAATAAAATGTCTCAAGTGTAAATAAAAAAATCATCCCTAATGTGTTTAAGCCACTACGTTTTTTTGTTTGTTTGTTTTTGGAGGAGTTATGTTTTATTCTTTACAGCCCTAAATAATTGCAAATTATGTAATGATCCTTACAGAAAATTTGGGGGAGTACATTAAAAAATACAAAAAAAGCAAAACCATCTCATATTTTTGTTTCAGTGGCAAAATTTATCCAGATTATCAGTGGGTTACAAATGAATGAATCTAAAACATCTCTAGTATGAGGAAACAAGCATTTTATATTTATAATTTTATCTTTAATATTTATTTTTAGCTTAGCAGATCATATTCTTGCCTTTAGAAATCAAGGATCTAATTTCTACCCTTGAGGTTCTTAACAAGGCCCATGAGTTAAAAATATCATCACCAGAGATTTTTGCTAGGCTTCAGGGTTTTGGTGGTATGTTTAATGTCCTACATTCATAAATGTTTTATTATGAATATAATGGAAGCCCACGATAAATTCAAATGGTACAAAGGGTACAAAATGAAAAGGAAATGTCATTAAACCCCCTTTCCTTCCTACCATACTCTAAATGGTAAACAACTTTTATGTATTGTTCCTAAAACTTGTCATGTCTCCAAGATGTGTATATACACACCATAAACATCTATTTTATGCAAGGCACTATTTTTAAATCCTAGGATTAACCAGTGAACAAGGCAAATACTTTGACCTACAATTTTCATGGGAAAACACTTTTCATGGAAAAGAAGGAATAAAGAAATAAGCAAATAAAATAAATATTCAATATAATATCAAGTGGTGTGGTACTTATTCTGAATAAAAAGAAGACAAGGTTTGGTGGCAGAGAGTGACTTGGGTGGGGAGGTTGGAGTATTTAATACAGAGTAGTCAGGGACAGTTTGCAGAGGTGAAATTTGAGAAAGTGTATGAAAATTATGATGGGGCTTATATGTATATATCAGTTGATTTTTAATTAATAATATATCTTGAAGATATTTTCATTTGCATATTCATTTCAAACATATTACAGGTTTTCATTTCACAGTAAAAGGACCAATGTTTCATACGCTACTGAATTTAATGAGTGTCATGAGGTACAAGTTTAGAAAAATAATTTACATCATCTAATTTCCTTATTTTGGGAATGAAGATGCTAAAACACAGATATGTTCAATGACAGCTGAGGACATACAGGTGGATACGTAGCATGATTCTCAACTGTGGGCCTTGGCATAATTTCACACATTATTAGCACAGTTCAAAACTAAAAATTAAAACTTAGAATCCTCAACTCCAAAACACCATACTTCCTCTTTAAGTCAATAAGCAATACAATTCATCATCATTTGGGGTAAAGATGATCAATTGTTTTTCAGAGTAATTTTTGGCATTATCTATATTCAAATGTCAATGCATTTGATAGCTAAGTTATGAAATTAATTGCTAGCCCCATCAAGAATAGATCCCAGAAATGGGCAGGATCCAAAAATTCGATTGCCAATGCTACATTGTTTAAAATATTTATATATATATGTATGTATGTATGTATTGTGTACATACATATATGTGTCTGTGTATGTATATATAAATATATATTGTATGTATATACAAAATAAATATTTCAGTTTAAAAAGATCTATGTCCACATTTTACTTCCAAGTAGGCTCGTTGCCATGGTAATTATTCTTCCAGATAGGCTGGCTGAACCTTTCATCTCATTTTAGTAAAAATAAATAATTTTCCAGTCAGTGACCTAAATTACTGACTACTAGACCTAGATGTTTTACAAATATTTAAGGATGTTTTCAGTTGCCTTGAGAAGAGACTGCAATACTTTCAAGTGCATAACTTTATCAAGTGAATAATTTGACATTTCTTTTGAAAACATAAGGAAATAGAAAAGTGATAGAATGTGACAATTCTAGGAAATACCAAGGCACAAAAAATTCTTTACACTCTACATTATTCCTCCCATTAAAAGATTTCATAAAGTTTGGTGTCTATGTTAAAATAAACATACGAAAGACCTGGAGATTGTTGAGGAAACAGAAACCAATATTTCAAAAGAACAGTGATTTAAAAACCTGGAAAATTGCATGTGAAAATTTGAAATGAACCTGAGAGTGAAGGCATATTTTTCTCTAGCTCTTCAAATAAATGAATGAGAGAAATAGTGTAGTTTCTAGTGCACAAAAAGAGAGTAAGAACGAGTTGATCTTTGATCAAACATGAATGGCTTCACTAGCAGCAAAATTAACATTTCACCTCATCTTCGGGAGACCTGAGGACATAATGGTTAAGGTAAACATCTACCTGTGTGATTTACGTGTTCACCTAATTTGAGACTAAATAATTTCATCATTTGAGTTCACCTAGCTTCATCATTACCTCACCTTTTATCCTCCTAAACAAATTCCCTCTCCAGGCATTTTGTCCATCAATTTATGGTGGTAATCCCAGGAATAAAATTGCATGCCATAAACAGTTTCAAAATACAAACTGCTCTACAGAACAAAATTTAAACACGGGTAGGTGTTTGTGATTTAAATTACCTGCAACAAAGGCAGCTTGTGTTGCAGCTTCTGTCAACCACCCAAAGTGAAAAGAAACTGCTCCTATTTCTTTTCAAACCTTTGCAATCTAAACATTTTTCACTCACAGTAATGATTAAAATAAAGATTAAGATTGAATTGAGTGGCAGAAAATCACAAGTCAAAATGTTATGATCATTTCCCAAGATAAAAACATCTCCATGATGATGTAGAAGTTTTTTATTATCATTGAAAAGCTGAAAATGTTCAAATAAATTTGATAAAGAGAAAATTTAGAAGAAAAGAAACGGAAGTACAATTTAAAAAGCAGAAATGAGGGAATAAAATGGATCGCAAATGCATAAGAAGGGAAAACGATGTTTTTTCATACAAAAGAACTTACGAATTGGGTCTTTATAAATATGAACAAAAAGGATAATGCTAATGTCCTATATTCAGTATAATTCAGTTTCCAGATCCTTTTCATTCAAATCAAAACTTTAAATAATAAATGAGAATTTATGTATTAAAAAAAAAAGTTTAAGTGTCTACTAGTTCTAGTCCTTGTCTTAAATTCTATGGAGGATTCACAGATAAAACTGATATTGTGCTTATCATGCAAAAATTTGGATATGGTTATGATCACAGTGAAAAGTCATCAGTGGAACAAATGTGAAAAGTAAAAAGGTAAGGAAGCTAGTGAAAGGGTGGTACCTTTTTAGGGATTTGTTTCTTAACTTACCAGTTAGCCCTCCTCTTCCTACCACAGCCCCCAGGTTGAAACGTCAATGTAAATGCTATCTTCCTGTTTTTAAGAAGTTTCAAGGACACAGATCATCTGTGAAAAAAAAACAACCATTTACGATCCTTAAAGAATAGAACAAAAGTAGAATTTTGCGTCATATTATAAATTTGATTCATGAGATTTACTGATATATGAGATAAGAAAGTGTAGAAAAGGAAAATAAAGGAAAGTATCAGTTCTCTATCTAGATGACTGGAAGATAACCAAGTTAGGACATATGAAAAGAAGCACAATTGAGGGAATTGAGCACATAGTAAATGATCAGCTCATTTGGGCACTACTGAGTTGCAGGACCCTCTTAAATATTCAAGTAAAGATGTCTCAGTAGTGAAGTATAAATTCAGTCATCACCTTAGCAAAAGCTTTATGGCGATAGGAACTGCCCGGAAAGCAGGAACAACTAACTTCCACTGAGTGTCTTCCAAGACATGGGCCTGGAGCTTTGCCTAATTGGTCTTACCGTTTGTCACAACAGTCACGGAAGACAACTGTAACACTCAGGACTCAGGGAGATATCATTTCAAACCACCAAAATATAAAAGTTGGGCAATTCCAAGTGTTGATCTAATGTAAAACAATGGGAACCCTCATCCATTGCTGCTGGGACATTTTGGAAAGCAGATTAATAAACCACAATCCAGAAATTACTGTATAGATGTAACTGTTTTCACCTGGATTAAAAAACAGAGCCTTAATGCCAGTGGTTAATTTGGGAGTTGCAATCCCAGGACAAATAGTGTGAGGGGAAAATGAAAGCAAGACAGGGACAGATGGAAAGTGATACAAGGTGATGAGTTACTGTACTGGTAACTGCTTCAAGAGGAGTTGAGAATGGACAACAGCTGTTGTTTGACAGCTGCATCCCACTTGGTCATATGGAATGATTCTGAAAAGGCTCTACAGAAGAAAACATGCTTTAGAACAGGCCAGGGAATGAAGGAAGGGACAGAGAATTTATCCATCTATTCCTTCCTAGTTTCTTTAATTCATTGGTCAAAGTTTGCCCTACAAGAGATACCTTGCTCTGTGACAGTCACTTCTCAAGCCCAGAAGTGGCAGGAAGAGTCAGGGGATTCAGGTATATGGCTGATCAGTATAACATATCAATCTTGGCCATAGCTGAGGTTCATAAAATGCTAAAGATATATATGAAAGTAAAAGAACTTGAAGAGGTGTATAAAAAATGTCCAAAACAATACCCTAGAGAATTACTGGTATATGTGTAGTAGCAAGAGATAGTTCAAAACTGGAGGAAAAAGTGATATAATGTTCATTTAAGGATAAATTAAAACTATACTGTGGTACATTCATACAGTGGAATAATAAGCACTTGTGAAATTAATGACTTATAACCACAAGTATCAACATGGATGAATCATAAAACAATATTAAATGAAAGAACCAAGTCAGAGATGAATATATGCAATAGTATTCCAACTATATAGTTTAAAAGCAGGAAAAAATGATATAGCACATTAAATAGAGGTGCCCATATAAATGGCAAATTCCAAAAGAATGATTAACAGAAAATTTAGGATAGTGATTTCCTCCGGGTGAAGGAACAAATGATTGGGGTGGGACTCTGAAGTCCCAATAATAATTGATTCTTTAACTGCATAGAGGATATATGGGTATTCATTTTATCTGTCTTAAAATTATATGTACACTTTTTCGTATGTATTATATATTTAACAATTTAAAAAAACTTTGGCTTCTTTAAAAATAGTTACCAATGGGACTCAGTTCTTTCCTTTTCTGCCAATACAGAGCTATGAGATGGAAGGAATCTCAGTCTTTAAAATCATCACGTAAAGAAATGCTGTCCTCCAACTAGGAATACCCTGATTTTTACATGAGTAAGAAATAAACTTCAGTCTTATACTTTGGAGGATTATTGGTTCAGCAGCTAGCATTACCCAAATATGTGTGCACATGTGATCTGTGTGTGTATGTGTGTGTGTGTGTATGATACAAATACATGGTACATAGTGCAACAGAATGTATACAATGTAGGTATGAGCTATAAAGGATAATTTTAAAATGAGCAACCATGATTCCATACCCAACTTAAGAATTGCAGCATTCACAATATTTTTGACTCTCTGTGTAAACCTGTGCACCAAAGATGTTGAGGAAAAAACGACACTCGAGAATTCTTTTCTGAAATTTGGATCCTGATCAGGATTTTACACTTCCTATTTTTGCTACCTGGATTTCTCTTTCCCCAGGTACGTGCACAGGTGACTGCCTCACCTCCCTCAAGCCTTGCTCATATTTTATCTTTTAGTGTGGCCTTCCCTGGTCATGCTATTTTAAATTTCATGCATAACTCCCCCACCCAAAAAATTGCTGTCAATGTTCCTTTTTAATTTTTATCCATAGCACTTATTACCTTCTAACTTACTGGGTAATATACTCATTTTGATTTATTTATCTTTGGTCATCCCCTACTAGTATATTAGATCCAAGAATGCAGAAGATTTTGTCAGCTTTGTATACTTTTTTATTCATAATACATAAAACAGAACCTGAGTAACTCCATATATATCAATATTTATTGAATGAATGAATGAGTGATTAGAAGATTGTGCATCAGCTCAGCCCAAGAAACTGTGATATTTGCTAGGACACAATTCAGAGAGTTAGCCTTTTAAGAAGTGATCATTCCTTTATAAGCGTATCCTAGCTTTTGATATTTTGTGAACTGGCTCAAATTTGTATCTATCTAAATATATCTCTAACCAAGTGAAGTTCTGCTCATATTTAGAATATTTCAGTCTAGCCAAAAATGTTCTTTTCTGTATCCCTTCTTTAACTGAATTTCAGGAAAAGATCTATATGCTCAGACTATCAATTCTTAGGTGTTCCCTATATATCATAATCTCATTTGAGGATTTTATCTCTAAGGGCAGGATTCCCTTTAGTGGGTAGATAACCACACTTAGATCATGGATCATGTGTTAGAGCCTAAAGATTTTACCTTCTATCCTGATGGTTAAATGCTGATTTTTTCCAAGATAACCATTTAGTGTGTATTAATATTTCACAGAACGTAACATTAATAAAATCTAGATGTCTCAAGTGGACTTCTTATAAACTAGTACATTTTTATGATTACAAGATACAGAACAGGTGTAGGTTTGATATGAAGAGGTCTTTCATACAATATGGGTAAAGATGTACAGTCTTAACCTCTAAATCAAAGGGCTTTGAGACGTCAGCCTTTATTTTTACCAGATATCTATGAATGCTTCTTTATCTCAGAGTCATGTTTCCCCACTGTAGCTGAGTCAACAACTATTTATTTGCCCCATATACTTTGTGAACAACTATTAGTTCAAGGTTGCAACCTCTGGTATTAGCAGAATTTTTATGAGATAGGGCTAAACCAAAGAAAATGGAGCTTATAGTTTCCTGTTTCAATGCAAAATTAAAAATATATATATATATACAATACAAATTTTAATGCGTTTACGAAAGAAAAATACAGATTTTTTTTAGTGTAATAAGGAAACAATACAGATTGGTAGATTTAAGCTG
This sequence comes from Balaenoptera musculus, assembly GCF_009873245.2. Taxonomy (NCBI): domain Eukaryota; kingdom Metazoa; phylum Chordata; class Mammalia; order Artiodactyla; family Balaenopteridae; genus Balaenoptera; species Balaenoptera musculus. Next base: position 78,371,347 of record NC_045789.1, on the reverse strand, counting down.
ATAGCTGGAAAATGAGCAGGAATTAATCAAAGAGTACATGAAGGAGCATTCCTGGTGGTAAGATTAACATGTACTAAGACCCTGTAACAGGAGAGAGTTCGATGTGATCAAGAAACTGAATGTAAAAACACCTTGAGATGGAAGCTTATTAGTTTAGGATGAAAAAACACAAAGCTCTAGTAAATAAAACAACGTACAGGATGAAAATGTATGTCTAAACTACTGCTGTCTAAAGCCGGTCAGATTCCTCTTCTGGGTGTTTTCTCCTCCAAGCGATGATTCAGGCATACAGACTCTTTCCATTAGGTGGGTTTGCCATTTCAGAACTCTTCTCCTCCAAGGAAGAGAGTGGATCACATGGGAAACGCTGGTATTACAAATGGGGTCCATCCCTCTCATTCACATTCCATTGATGAAAAGTGCTCATTTGTTCCCAACTTAGGAGCAAGAGTGAATGAGAAACAGAATCTTCCTTTTATGCTCAGAAAGGGTGCATATCCATGCTTTGCCCCAAAGGGAGAAGAGAGATAAAAGTTGAGGCCAGAAAGCTAAGTGGAAGCCAACATGATACAGACTCTTATACTCCACTAAGATACTGAATTGTAACTAAAAAATAGGAAGTCAGTGGATGACTAAACAACAGAGTGATATAATTTAATTTACACTTCTACAAGTTCACTCTAATAATAAATGTGGCTATTAGGAAAGGAGTTGTGTGTACTGGTCTGAAGCTCAAAGAGGGCAATTTGGCAACAAAATTTGGAATTTGATACCCTATTGGAAATAACTGAAGTAAATGGATATGGATGAGTTTGCTATAGAGGGAGAAAAACCCAGATATTTCCCAAACAAAAGGTGATTCAAATAATATCATTTTTTATTAAGTCTTGTTTTCAATACAGCTTAAAGACCAATGAAATATCTTCAACTTTAAGACCAACAATTATTATTATACTGAACATTCAGAAAGGGGAGAGGAAGCAGGGCCTGTGGACTGGGCACTTTTTTTTCCTTTTACCATCTGGAGAGTGTTGATACAGTGCAAATAGCTTTATTGTACCTACTTCTTGGACTAATTTTGGAAAGAACACAAATAGCCTACATTTTATTCCCAGAACATTTTTTTTCAAGTGTGAAAAGATTTAAGTGTATGGATGAGTCAAAGGATAAGTTTCTGTGAGTCACTGAAGAGTAAAGAATAGAAATGCCAGTTTCAATCTCTAGTAACTGACAGTTTTGATAAACATTTATAAAACAAGACTATATGTATCATAACATGTAGCAGGATGAAAATGCAATGTAGCGTTCTCCCTTCACTAAAAGTTCCTGAATATAAGAACTTAATGACTGATAAAGGAGGGTCATCCCTAAGGCCTTGCAAGTGGGAAGGAAAAGGCACCAGAGCCAAGTTATTCTAAGTCAGTTATGTTTTCCAGAGGAAGCATTTGCTTACAGGTAAAAATCTGGTTTCAATGACCATTAGGGTTCATTTACATAGACCCATTAATGGTCACTTGGTAATACAATAAAGAGAAGTATGAACAAATATGAAGTGGTCTTTGCCTTCTATAGTTATCATTGAAGACCAGAGCAGGAAAATGGCCCAGGGGATATGTGGACAGACAGTAGGCAGTCTACGAATAAATCTCTGGTTGGCAGAATCTTCAAAATCAGTTGCATACAGATATTAATTTCATTTCTTACCCAAAGTTATGTATCTGACATAATTGTTCCACCACTGGTATGCCTTAGTTGACATGCCCATTCAACACCGGAGTAATAGGAGCTCTACCCCTGAAGCAACTGTTTTTCCAAGAAATGCTAACAGTGTATTCTTAGGTTGGTCCTCATTTTTTTAAATTGGGATATAATTGACATATAACATTATATTATCCTCAGGTGTGCAACATAATGATTTGATATTTTTATATACTGCAAAATGATCACCACGATAAGTCTAGTTAACATCTGTCACCATACATAGTTAGAAATTTTTTTTTCTTATGACGAGAACTTGTAAGATCAACTCTTTTAGCAACTTTCAAATATGCAATATAATATTATTAACTATAGTCACTATGCTGTGCATTACACCCCTATGACTTATTTATCTTGTAATTGGCAATTTGTAACTTTTGACACCCTTCACCCATTTTGCTCACCCTCCCACACCCCCACCTCTAGCAACAACCAATCTGCTTTCTGTATCTATGAGCCTGTTTGTTCATTTTTACATATAAATGAGATCGTATGGTATTTGTCTTTCTCTAACTTAAGTCACTTAGCATAAGGCTCTCAAGGTCCATCCATATTGCTGCAAATGGCAAGATTTTCTTTCTTTTTAATGGCTGAATATTCCACTGTATTTATATACCACAATTTCTTTATCCATTCATCCTTTGGTGGACACTTAGGTTGTTTCCATGTCTTGGCTATTGTAAATAAAGCTGCAGTGAACATGGGGGTGTATATATATTTTCGAGTTAGTGTTTTTTGTTTTGGCTTTGGTTTTTTGGATAAATACCCAGGAGTGGAATTGCTGGATCTTATGGTAGTTCTATCTTTAATTTTTTGAGGAACCTCCATACATTTTTGTGAAGCAATTTGTTTTTAAGCAATAGGGAAGGTGTATTGAAAAAAAAGATTTCCTAAATCCTGTTATTCTAGTTGCCATAGAATATTACGAATATGTGCATCTATAGGGCTCAAATAGACTTCAAGACTTTTTACATCACAAAGATTCTTTGAGGGAATTCTCTGGTGGTCCAGTGGTTAGGACTCTGCTAATATCCCACAAGCCACGCAGTACAGCCAAAAAAAAAGATTCTTTGAGAATCTGATAACAGCTTTCCTCTAGAAAATAAAATGTCACAATAGTGACACAATTTCTAGTTCTTTTTTTTGACTTCTGAACTCAACTGTGTATCAGAAATTTATGGTTTAGAGGGAGGATTTGCCTTTCCAAATCTAAAATTTTACTCATTCCTTCCAATCTTGGTCCACTACTATAGATACCGTTAGATATTCTTATCTTAATTCCATTTTTATGACCATGCATTCATTCTCTAAGACAGACTTGCTGACTCTGCAATGTGCTCCATAACCAAATTCACATAGAACTTGTCATCTAGTTTCTAATTCCCTCTTTAATAGTGTAACCACAGCCTTCCTGAGACTCTCTCAAGTGGAGATGTATATTTCCAAAAGTTTTTATCTTCTCTACTTTTCATAATTATGCAGTTCCATTTCCTTAATGTGACACTCAATACTAGCACACTACTTGATCTGGGTTTTCACCATGCTTATTAAAAAAATTCTAGGGGGGGTCTGGGCAAGATGGCAGAAGAGTAAGACGCAGAGATCACCTTCCTTCCCACAGATACATTAGAAATACATCTACACGTGGAACTGCGCCTAGAGAACACCCACTGAACGCTGGCAGAAGACGTCAGACCTCCCAAAAGGCAAGAAACTCCCCACGTACTTGGGTAGGGCAAAAGAAAAAAGAAATAACAGAGACAAAAGAATAGGGACGGGACCTGCACCAGTGGGAGGGAGCTGTGAAGGAGGAAAGGTTTTCACACACTAGGAAGCCCTTTCGCGGGCGGAGACTGCGGGTGGCAGAGGGGGGAAGCTTCAGAGCCACGGAGGAGAGCGCAGCCACAGGGGTGAGGAGGGCAAAGCAGAGAGATTCCCACACAGAGGCTTGGCGCCGAGCAGCACTCAGCACTCACCAGCCCGAGGGGCTTGTCTGCTCCCCCGCCGGGGCGGGCGGGGCTGGGAGCTGAGGCTCGGGCTTCGGTTGGATCGCAGGGAGAGGACTGGGGTTGGCTGCGTGAACACAGCCTGAAGGGGTTAGCACACCACAGCTAGCCGGGAGAGAGTCCGGGAAAAAGTCTGCAGCTGCCAGAGGCAAGAGACTTTTCCTTGCCTCTTTGTTTCGCGGTGCACAAGGAGAGGGGATTCAGAGCGCTGCCTAAACAAGCTCCAGAGACGGGCGCGAGCCGTGGCTATCAGCGCGGACCCCAGAGACGGGCATGAGACACTAAGGCGGCTGCTGCCGCCACCAAGAAGCCTGTGTGCAAACACAGGTCACTCTCCACACCGCCCCTCCTGGGAGCCTGTGCAGCCCGCCACTGCCAGGGTCCCTTGATCCAGGGACAACTTCCCCGGGAGAACACACAGCGCACCTCAGGCTGGTGCAACGTCACGCTGGCCTCTCCCGCCGCAGGCTCGCCCTGCATCGGTACCACTGCCTCCCCCCAGCCTGAGCGAGCCAGAGCCCCCGAAGGAGCTGCTCCTTTAACCTGGTCCTGTGTGAGCGAAAAACAGATGCCCTCAGGCGATCTACAGGCAGAGGCGGGTCCAAATCCAAAGCTGAACCCCGGGAGCTGTACAAACAAAGAAGAGAAAGGGAAATTTCTCCCAGCAGCCTCAGAAGCAGCGGATTAAAGCTCCACAAACAACTTGATGTACCTGCATCTGTGGAATAACTGAATAGACAACGAATCATCCCAAATTCAGGAGGTGGACTTTGAGAGCAGGATATATTAATTTTTCCCCTTTTCTTTTTTTGGGAGTGTATATGTGTATGCTTCTGGGTGAGATTTTGTCTGTATAGCTTTGCTTTCACCATTTGTCCTACGGTTCGGTCTGTCCGTTTTTTTTTGTTTTTTTGTTTTTTTTACTTAAAACACTTCTTTTTCTTAATAAATGATTTCTTAATAATTTTTTCCTTATTTTCTATTTTTAAAAATTAAAATTTTTTTTTCTTAATAAGTTTTTTCATATTTTTTATTTAAAAAAATTCTTTTCTTAATAAATTTTTTCTTAATAATTTTTTTCTTATTTTTTATTATAATACCTTTATTTTATTTTATTTTATCCTCTTTCTTTCTTTCTTTCTATTTTTTCTCCCTTTTATTCTGAGCCGTGTGGATGAAAGGCTCTTGGTGCTCCAGCCAGACATCAGGGTTGTGCCTCTGAGGTGGGAGAGCCAACTTCAGGACACTGGTCCACAAGAGACCTCCCAGCTCCACGTAATACCAAATGGCAAAAATCTCTCAGAGATCTCCATCTCAACATCAAGACCCAGCTTCACTCAATGACCAGCAAGTTACAGTGCTGGACACCCTAGGCCAAACAACAAGCAAGACAGGAACACAGCCCCATCCATTAGCAGAGAGGCTGCCTAAAATCATAATAAGGCCACAGACACCCCAAAACACACCAACAGATGTGGACGTGCCCACCAGAAAGGCAAGATCCAGCCTCATCCACCAGAACACAGGCACTAGTCCCCTCCACCAGGAAGCCTACACAACCCACTGAACCAACCTTAGCCCCTGGGGACAGATACCAAAAACAACGGGAACTACGAACCTGCAGCCTGTGAAAAGGAGACCCCAAACACAGTCAGATAAGCAAAATGAGATGACAGAAAAACACACAGCAGATGAAGGAGCAGGGTCAAAACACACCAGACCTAACAAATGAAGAGGAAATAGGTAGTCTACCTGAAAAAGAATTCAGAATAATGATAGTAAGGATGATCCAAAATCTTGGAAATAGAATAGACAAAATGCAAGAAACATTTAACAAGGACGTAGAAGAACTAAAGAGGAACCAAGCAACGATGAAAAACACAATAAATGAAATTAAAAATACTCTAGATGGGATCAATAGCAGAATAACTGAGGCAGAAGAACGGATAAGTGACCTGGAAGATAAAATAGTGGAAATAACTACTGCAGAGCAGGATAACGAAAAAAGAATGAAAAGAACTGAGGACAGTCTCAGAGACCTCTGGGACAATATTAAACGCACCAACATTCGAATTACAGGGGTCCCAGAAGAAGAAGAGAAAAAGAAAGGGACTGAGAAAATATTTGAAGAGATTATAGTTGAAAACTTCCCTAATATGGGAAAGGAAATAGTTAATCAAGTCCTGGAAGCACAGAGAGTCCCATAAAGGATAAATCCAAGGAGAAAAACACCAAGATACATATTAATCAAACTATCAAAAATTAAATATAAAGAAAACATATTAAAAGCACCAAGGGAAAAACAACAAATAATACACAAGGGAATCCCCATAAGGTTAACAGCTGATCTTTCAGCAGAAACTCTGCAAGCCAGAAGGGAGTGGCAGGATATACTTAAAGTGATGAAGGAGAAAAACCTACAACCAAGATTACTCTACCCAGCAAGGATCTCATTCAGATTTGATGGAGAAATTAAAACCTTTACAGACAAGCAAAAGCTGAGAGAGTTCAGCACCACCAAACCAGCTTTACAACAAATGCTAAAGGAACTTCTCTAGGCAAGAAACACAAGAGAAGGAAAACACCTACAATAACAAACCCAAAACATTTAAGAAAATGAGAATAGGAACATACATATCGATAATTACCTTAAAAGTAAATGGATTAAATGCGCCCACCAAAAGACACAGACTGGCTGAATGGATACAAAAACAAGACCCGTATATATGCTGTCTACAAGAGACCCACTTCAGACCTAGAGACACATATGGACTGAAAGTGAGGGGATGGAAAAAGATATTCCATGCAAATGGAAATCAAAAGAAAGCTGGAGTAGCAATTCTCGTATCAGACAAAATAGACTTTAAAATAAAGACTATTATAAGAGACAAAGAAGGACACTATATAATGATCAAGGGATCGATCCAAGAGGAAGGTATAACAATTATATTTATGCACCCAACATAGGAGCACCTCAATACATAAGGCAAATACTAACAGCCATAAAAGGGGAAATCGACAGTAACACAATCATAGTAGGGGACTTTAACACCCCACTTTCACCAATGGACAGATCATCCAAAATGAAAATAAATAAGGAAACACAAGCTTTAAATGATACATTAAACAACATGGACTTAATTGACATTTATAGGACATTCCACCCAAAATTAACAGAATACACATTTTTCTCAAGTGCTCATGGAACATTCCCCAGGATAGATCATATCTTGGGTCACAAATCAAGCCTTGGTAAATTTAAGAAAATTGAAACCGTATCAAGTATGTTTTCCGACCACAACGTTATGAGACTAGATATCAATTACAGGAAAAGATCTGTAAAAAATACAAACACATGGAGGCTACACAATACATTACTTAATAACGAAGTGATCACTGAAGAAATCAAAGGGGAAATCAAAAAATACCTAGAAACAAATGACAATGGAGACACGACGACCCAAAACCTATGGGATGCAGCAAAAACCTATGGGATGCTATAAAAGAGGGAAGTTTATAGCAATACAAGCCTACCTCAAGAAACAGGAAACATCTCGAAGAAACAACCTAACCTTGCACCTAAAGCAATTAGAGAAAGAAGAACAAAAAAACCCCAAAGCTACCAGAAGGAAAGAAATCATAAATATCAGATCAGAAATAAATGAAAAAGAAATGAAGGACACAACAGCAAAGATCAATAAAACTAAAAGCTGGTTCTTTGAGAAGATAAACAAAGTTGATAAACCATTAGCCAGACTCATCAAGAGAAAAAGGGAGAAGACTCAAATCAATAGAATTAGAAATGAAAAAGGAGAAGTAACCACTGACACTGCAGAAATACAAACGATCATGAGAGATTACTACAAGCAACTCTATGCCAATAAAATGGACAACCTGGAAGAAATGGACAGATTCTTAGAAATGCACAACCTGCCGAGACTGAACCAGGAAGAAATAGAAAATATGAACAGACCAATCACAAGCACTGAAATTGAAACTGTGATTAACAATCTTCCAACAAACAAAAGCCCAGGACCAGATGGCTTCACAGGCGAATTCTATCAAACATTTAGAGAAGAGCTAACACCTATCCTTCTCAAACTCTTCCACAATATTGCAGAGGGAGGAACACTCCCAAACTCATTCTATGAAGCCACCATCACCCTGATACCAAAACCAGACAAAGATGTCACAAAGAAAGAAAACTACAGGCCAATATCACTGATGAACATAGATGCAAAAATCCTCAACAAAATACTAGCAAACAGAATCCAACAGCACATTAAAAGGATCATACACCACGATCAAGTGGGGTTTATCCCAGGAATGCAAGGATTCTTCAATATACGCAAACATGATACATCATATTAACAAACTGAAGGAGAAAAACCATATGATCATCTCAATAGATGCAGAGAAAGCTTTTGACAAAATTCAACACCCATTTATGATAAAAGCCCTGAAGAAAGTAGGCATAGAGGGAAGTTTCCTCAACATAATAAAGGCCATATATGACAAACCCACAGCCAACATCGTCCTCAATGGTGAAAACCTGAAACCATTTCCACTAAGATCAGGAACAAGACAAGGCTGCCCACTCTCACCACTATTATTCAACATAGTTTTGGAAGTGTTAGCCACAGCAATCAGAGAAGAAAAAGAAATAAAAGGAATCCAAATTGCAAAAGAAGAAGTAAAGCTGTCACTGTTTGCAGATGACATGATACTATACATAGAGAATCCTAAAGATGCTACCAGAAAACTCCTAGAGCTAATCAATGAATTTGGTAAAGTAGCAGGATACAAAATTAATGCACAGAAATCTCTTGCATTCCTATACACTAACGATGAAAAATCTGAAAGTGAAATTAAGAAAACACTCCCGTTTACCATTGCAACAAAAAGAATAAAATATCTAGGAATAAACCTACCTAAGGAGACAAAAGACCTGTATGCAGAAAATTATAAGACACTGATGAAAGAAATTAAAGATGATACAAATAGATGGAGAGATATACCATGTTACTGGATTGGAAGAATCAACATTGTGAAAATGACTCTACTACCCAAAGCAATCTACAGATTCAATGCAATCCCTATCAAACTACCACTGGCATTTTTCACAGAACTAGAACAAAAAATTTAACAATTTCTATGGAAACACAAAAGACTCCGAATAGCCAAAGCAATCTTGAGAACGAAAAATGGAGCTGGAGGAATCAGGCTCCCTGACTTCAGACTATACTACAAAGCTACAGTAATCAAGACAGTTTGGTACTGGCACAAAAACAGAAACATAGATCAATGGAACAGGGTAGAAAGCCCAGAGATAAACCCACACACGTATGGTCACCTTATCTTTGACAAAGGAGGCAAGCATATACAGTGGAGAAAAGACAGCCTCTTCAATAAGTGGTGCTGGGAAAATTGGACAGGTACATGTAAAAGTATGAAATTAGAACACTCCCTGACACCATACACAAAAATAAACTCAAAATGGATTAAAGACCTACGTGTAAGGCCAGACACTATCAAACTCTTAGAGGAAAACATAGGCAGAACACTCTATGACATACATCACAGCAAGATCCTTTTTGACCCAGCTCCTAGAGAAATGGAAATAAGAACACAAATAAACAAATGGGACCTAATGAAACTTCAAAGCTTTTGCACAGCAAAGGAAACCATAAACAAGACCAAAAGACAACCCTCAGAATGGGAGAAAATATTTACAAATGAAGCAACTGACAAAGGATTAATCTCCAAGATTCACAAGCAGCTCATACAGCTCAATAACAAAAAAACAAACAACCCAATCCAAAAATGGGCAGAAGATCTAAACTGACATTTCTCCAAAGAAGATATATAGATTGCCAACAGACACATGAAAGAATGCTCAACATCATTAATCATTAGAGAAATGCAAATCAAAACTACAATGAGATATCATCTCACACCGGTCAGAATGGCCATCATCAAAAAATCTAGAAACAATAAATGCTGGAGAGGGTGTGGAGAAAAGGGAATACTCTTGCACTGTTGGTGGGTATGTAAATTGATACAGCCACTATGGAGAACAGTATGGAGGTTCCTTAAAAAACTACAAATAGAACTACCATACGACCCAGCAATCCCACTACTGGGCATATACCCTGAGAAAACCATAATTCAAAAAGAGTCATGTACCAAAATGTTCATTGCAGCTCTATTTACAATAGCCAGGACACGGAAGCAGCCTAAGTGTCCATCATCGGATGAATGGATAAAGAAGATGTGGCACATATATACAATGGAATATTACTCAGCCATAAAAAGAAACGAAATGGAGTTATTTGTAGTGAGGTGGATGGAGTTAGAGTCTGTCATACAGAGTGAAGTAAGTTAGAAAGAGAAAAACAAATACAGTATGCTAACACATATATATGGCATCTAAGGGTAAAAAAAAAGGTCATGAAGAACCTAGTGGCAAGACGGGAATAAAGACACAGACCTACTAGAGAATGGACTTGAGGATATGGGGAGGGGGAGGGGTAAGATGTGACAGGGTGAGAGAGTGGCATGGTCATATATACACTACCAAATGTAAAACAGATAGCTAGTGGGAAGCAGCCGCATAGCACAGGGAGATCAGCTCGGTGCTTTGTGACCACCTAGAGGGGTGGGATAGGGAGGGTGGGAGGGAGGGAGATGCAAGAGGGAAGAGATATGGGAACATATGTATATGTATAACTGATTCACTTTGTTATAAAGCAGAAACTAACACACCATTGTAAAGCAATTATACTCCAATAAAGATGTTTAAAAAAAAAAGAAAATTCTAGAGTCAGCTCTTTTGACTCACAAACTTTCTAAGAATATATCCCTATTTGGCATGGTCCCAGTTTTACTGCAATTAGACCAAAGACAGACAGAGAGGAAGAAACTAGTGGACAGTTGATACAAGTTTAATATATTTTCTCTTTCATAATATATAAAAATATCAAATCACTATGTTGTACACCTGAAACAATCTTAATTAAGTTAGTCTTAATATACTAGTTTAAGTCAATTATACTTCAATAAAATATTTTTCTCCTCTCAATCCAAAAAGCGACAGTTTTTTCAAAACCAACGAAGTTCAGAATGTGCTCAGATGACAAAGCGAGTCATTAGAGATTTTCTTCTAACCTACTTTATAGCCTCTCTCATCATTCCTACTGGTTTGCCTACACATTAATTATTTTTAACCTGATTCTATTCTGGAAGGTTAGTGACAGTGAAATTCAAAAGTTTTTTCTAATCACTTAGCATGTGGTTGAAAGAACTGTTAGACAAAACAGGTAACATTCTTTTATTTCATACACATAATACACAAGCCCAAATCCAAAACTTTATAGCTATATACTTATCCCAAATCTAAGCCATCATCATTGGAGCCTGAAAATTTTTAACTATAGACACTTCATGAGGTCCTCTTCCTTTCCTAAACTTTTAGAATGTTTCTCCCTTGAGTGGGAGGAAAACAGAATGATTATAAAATAAATTGACAATGAAAGACAAAAAGAGTCAGCTGTTTCAAAGGGAAAAAATAAGAAAAAGAAAAAAATTGCCTACCAGGAGAAGGGCCTGGGAGAATTCCAAGAATACAAAGGAAAGGAATTAAATTGTTTAAGTTGCTTGCAGACAAATGGCTTTAGCCTTAGTCTTTGGATTAGTCAGTACCACATAAGCAAATGGCAGACAGTAGCCACAAATGAGAAACACAGGATGGACTGAAACAGTGAAAAGGCCAAGCAATTATCTCTATGTTCTGTTGCGGAAGGTTAAACCTTTACTGTGGGCATGGATGCTCTTGTCTCAAATGGCTTCCTTTCCTTACAGAACAAGTATAGAAATACTTCCTGCAACAAGTAAAAGATCCAGCTTCTTAAGGAATATAACATGATTTCAGTATGCTTAAAAGTCATCCTTTCTGCAGGATAAATTTGACATCTTTAATATCCCATCTAACTTTTATGTAGTCCAGGACTGGAACTATAAGGATATTCAATAGGCAGCAAATTCTACAGTAGAAAAAAATGGAGCATGAGAAGTCCTGGATGCTCAAAATTACCCTCTTCTACCTGTTTCAATGCCTGAATGTTTCACAATGAACCGTCTCCTGGGTTAAATGCATTGTCTCTGAATGTCCAGATTCTATTGCTTTTTATAAAAGGAAATACATTAACCAATTAGTAATCAATGGTTAGCATGGATTTGGGTATAAGCTATTTGGTTTATAATAGGTATGTTAGGTTTCTTCATTGGGAGGAAATTTGGAAACTTAAGAAACATGGGAGATACCCAGAGACAATTGGCACAACTGGACTGCTAAAAGTAGCTTGTCGTAATCCAGAAGAGGAAAACTAAACTCTCAGAGTTTGGGGCAGCACCTGAAGAACAACTGCAATGTATAAAAGTGAGGAGAGCACTGAAAACAGCAAATATCCAATTTCAATATTTCCAAAAGCTTATATGGGTACATGTCCAGGTTTGCCCAGGACATTCTAGGTTTACACCAATTTTTTAATATTACTATTATTATTATTACTATTATTATCATCATCATCATCTCCCTTTTACTCTCAACAGGGTCCAAATTTGGTTCATAAATTTTTTGGTCACCAATCAAAGGCCATCCCTTCTAGGTATCTCTTCTCAATAGAAGAGAAAGGCTTGGGAGGGGAAAATTTTTACATGTGGATATGAAAGGAAATGTCTGAGTGAGATTGCTGAAGACATTAAATGCCAAACCAGGGCACTGGGAAGTTAGTCTTTAGGACCAGAGTCTGTGGTTCAGAGGGAAATTTGTTTTTCTCTGTGTCTGCTCTGTAAATACAAGGAACGTCCCTCCTGCTCATGATTTTGCTCTCACTTAAAGGAGTATGCGTGCTTAATCATACCACACTGCATCCTTTTTTTCTAAGCTGCCTGTACCATCTCCATTGTTGGTTTATCATCCCAAAACCAATCTTTTAATGCTCTGGTTCTTCAGGGTTCCATCTTAGGCATTCTTCTCTTATCTCTCTACTCTGTCAGTTGACTATCTCCAGAATCTCAGAGCTTTAAATACACATTTATGCTGATATCTACCACATTTAAATCTCCAGTTCAGTCTTCTCCTTGGAGTTCCCAACAGATACACACAATTATTTGACTTTAATACTTAGATGCTTCAGGGACATCTTAAAATGGAACTTTAGAGTTCTGCCCATCATAATTTCATTTCACTAAATGGCTCAAATCAGAAATTCATGAGGCATATCCTCTTTTTCTCTTATTCACCCTTAATAAATAATTCATCAATGGGGTCCCATCAGATCTACTTCTAAAACATACCTAGAATCCACCGAGTCTCTCCTAGTCCATTTTATCCACTTTAATCTGGTCACCATCTCCCTTCATCTGACCTACTGCATCCCTTCCAACTGGTCTCCCTACTTCCATTCTTGGTCCTCCAATACACTTTCCATACATTGACTAAATATATCTTAAAATAAACCAATCATATCACTGTCCGACCCTTTAAAGGTTGTCTATTGCACATTGAATAAAACTCCTTCCCATGATCTATGAGGTTCTGTTTGACCTAGCTCCCAGCCATCACCTCAACCCTATCTCATACCACCCTTCTCCTGGGCCTTGCTCATCATCCTCCTTGCTCTTCCTTGGAGACACCATGCTTTTCTCACTTTAGGCCCTTTGCACACACTTTTCTTTCTACTAAAATGCTCTCCTCTCCATATGCACATGCCAGCCCCTTTCTCCCACTTTAGGCTTTGGCTTAAATTTCTCCTTTTCAGGGACTACTTCTTTGGCCTGTCTTAGTCCCTTGTTTCTGCAACACACTGCAATTTATAATCATCTCATATATATCACTTTTTACTAGTTTACTGGTTTTTCAAATATAAGCCTCAGGATAGCAGTGGCTATTTCTGTTCTTTCAACCTGATGATTCTAGGGCCTGTAACCTTGTAAACACTAAGTAAATATTTATTTAATCAATCAATGGATTAATCATGAATCAATTAATATTCATCAACTCATATTTCACTATCGCCAAAAAAAAACCTAAAACCTTCTAGGGGAAAAGTAATCAAAGGGTTTATCTCTGGTCTGAAGAAAACTTAAAGTTCGAAGTTTGTTTCCCAAAGCAGTCTGTTCTGGGAATGATTTAAGAAGAAAAAAAAAAAATGTGGAGAGATGTATTTTCTCTATAGAGCACAAAAACACCCTCTTTAGGGCTGCTTCTGGGATCTACAAGCTAATATATAACAAACTAGTCCCACTGTTAACTATGCAGTGCCCACTTCACTGAGTTAAAGCAGGTATCTGGGCTTATTTGATGGGCACCCTTACCATTTAAATACTCAGTCCCACACTTCAAGTCTAGCATCCAATTAAAATGCATGGGGGAAGTTCACACCTTGGTATCTGCCTACATAGCTATCTATTTATGTAGCAAAAGCTGTCAACATGACAAAAAGAGATAGAATTTTTTTCCTCTGTTCAGGAAGTACACTAATAACATTAACAACAGAAGTCAGAGCAACTTGAATCCATGTACTTCTACCCATCCCAAGGTATACGAAGATGAGGACCCTTTTAAGTTGCTCCAAGTATAACTATAGATGGGTTCCCTGGTTTATAACATTCTAACTTTCTACTTCACAGTTCCTTGTATCTTTCTGTTGTCTTCCCTACCCACCCCTAGGGTTGTACACACTGATGATGCAGTAATGACATTGAAGATTTAAGTGGCCAAAATTCAATCTCTCTCTCTCTCTCTCTCTCCCCCCACCTTCCTCCCTCCCTCTCCATATTCATGCATACTAGTTTTGAATCTACATATAAAGCATTAAGCATTTGCTAAGAATTAGAGTGACTGGGTATTCCAATTAGGTCACAGGCCAGAATATGAATAAACCCGAGCATAATCAAAGAATTTAACTAAGCTTGGTGTCAGGTAGCTTTTTTTGGTGACAAACCACCCCCAAACTTGGTGACATACAACAACAAACATTTATTCTCACACTCACAGGTCTGTGGCTCTACTCCATGTATGTTCATTCTAGACCAAGGCTGAAGGGACAACAGCCACTCAGGGCCATGTTCTTCTCATTAAAATATTCTGTAGCTTCCTGAGGAACAAGCAGAAATATTTGGTGCCTTCTAAAGTATAGGCCTATAACTGTCACACTGCCACCTCTACTCACACTCCTTTGACCAATTAAGTAATAACGCCAAGTCCAAAAGCAATGGGGCAGGGATATACACTTTTCTGAAGAAAGTGGGGGTAAAAACAAGTGAATATTTGCTAAATAATATAATCTATCACACTCCACTTTCTTGTTCAAAATTATGTATGTGCCTACCTCATGCAAAATACGACTCCCAAAAGAAGACATTCCAAATGTTGCATCCAATCATGACATCAGACATGGTCAGACATTAAGCCCAGAATGCTGTGATACATACATATATATATATATATGTGTGTATATATATACACACACACACACACATATACACATACACACATATATATATAGAGAGAGAGAGAGATACAGAGACAGAGACAGAGAGACAGAGACAGAGAGGGAGAGAGAGAGAGAGGTCTCCAACTGAATCCAGAGACACAGGAACTAAAGAGGCAAGTTATATGTCCAACATCCAATGTGGAAGAGGGACAGAATAACTAAGATAACATTTCCATTGAAACAGCAGAAGACTTCCCAGCCCATAGCAATTACCACTCCCCAAAATTTCTGAAATACTGCTGGAAAATGTTGCAAGTTTGCCCTACTCTGGGGAGGGTCATTTTCCTTCATTAGGTTCCAGTTATTCGACCAGGAATAGCTCTGTGGTCCATTGTTCTGCATAGTGCTTGGCTCTGCTCTCTCTGAGGTCCTTCCTCTTTCACCATTTTGGACATCTACCTCTGAAAAGGTCAAGGGAGAACATATGCTTTTTTGTGAGAACAAGAGGTCCTTTTGCATCTCAAATACATCTCTGATCCTTTGTGTTTAGGCTGGCAACATAGCTCTCTCAAGCACTCTGTCTCAAACACAACTCTCTACATATTTGATTCTAGTCAATTATATGTGCCCAAATCCACCCCAGAGTTGTTTTTTTAAGACATGCTTCTTTCTATAGATTTAATTATGGATACTTTGGATCCATTGGGCTTTTGTAGGACCATATCCTTAGGCTTGCTGGAAGCCTTTTTTCCAAATGAAAGAATCTACTAAATATCCTCTTAAACTCTTCCCAGGTCCTAACAAAGGCTGCATACAGCCACAGCTTTGATTTGGTCTTTAAACTGAAGCTATGCCATAATGGCCACACTTTGGATTTGTTGAGGAGTAGTATCATTTACAGCACTGCAATTTCTGAATTATTTACATTCACTCTAAATTCTGCTTGCAAACACTTTGTTTTCCCCCAAGCTTATTTCTTTATTGAGTGCCTTGTCAAATGCAGTTAGTTGCAACCAACTCCCATTTCATTATTTTGCCTCAATAGCACCTAAAACAGTTACAAAATTATTCACTCTATATACTTTCTTCTAAGTCAGAGCACGCTGAGTTTTACCAAAAATGTTGTCACTCACTAAAACAGCTCACCATTTTTCCATGTCCAATGAAAATCCTTTCCTGCTCACTACTTGTTCCCAAAGCTAATGGTCCACATTTCAGGTTTTAGTAATGTCAGCAATCTATTAGGTGTTTTTGTACCAGACTGTCTGTCATATTAGTTATCCAATTCTATGTAATAAATTACAACAGGCTTAAAATAATACACATTTATTATCTCACAGTTTTGGGGAGTCAAGCTTCTGAGTATAGCTTAGCTGTATTCTCTGCTTCATATTCTCACATGAAGTTACAATCAAAACGCTGGGGTAGGGTCTCACCTGAGACTCGACTAGGAAAAGGCCCCTTGCCCACTTGTACAGTTGTTCGCAACATTCATATCCCTGCAGTTGTAGAATTCATAACAACTTGCTTCTTCAGAGCCAATGATGAAGAGACTCCCGCAAGAGAGGTACTACAATCATAGGGAATCACATGAATATTGGGTTGGCCGAAAAGTTCGTTTGAGTTTTTCCATAAGATGTAATTGGAAAACCCGAACGAAATTTTTGGCCAACCCATAAAATCACATATATCCCACTACCTTTGTCATATTTTTAGAAACAACTCACAGGTCCTGCTCACTCTTAAGGGGAGGGGATCATACAAGGATGTGAACACAGGAGCTGAGGATAAGGGAGGCACTGAATCTGTTGTTCACTCGGCACCACCAATCTCCCTTCTAAAGGGGCAACTACATTCTCAGAATCTTCCAACTTGTGTATGTGAGTGTGGGTTAGAGCTTGCCAGTGAGAGGAACTTCTATATGATTCGGAAAATAGAAGTGAAGTAAAAGCCACTATCCATAGAGGTTGTGGCACCCAGACGTAGAGACTTTACAGACCTCTCAGATGCTCTCATGTTATGGTTATGGCAGCTTCTCAGATTCCCCGCTAAGTTCCGTCTGCTCCACATACTCCAGTGCTTCTGGCCAATGTCATCACTGGCTGTTTCTCTGATCCTCTTTCTACCTCTTCCAGACCTTTATTACCCCAGCTTCTCCCTAATTCATGTAAATCTTAATCCCTATGTTAAATACCTTTTTCCCATAATAGTTGTGGTGGTTCTATTTTTTCTGACCAAACCTAGACAGATACGCATATACTACTGACTCACAATTTTCAAACCTGTCTTACAATTAAATTTATCTTGGGAATATTTTTAAAAGTCTATATTCTAAATCAGAATCTTTGGAAAGTGGACTCTAGAATCTGGATTATCACAACAATTTCCCAGGTGATTTTGATACAAAATCAGTTTGGGGAGCCAAATGAAGCAGCATTTACCTGTAAATCAGGAGATCGGGACCAGAGTCTCAGCTCTTACCAGCTAACATTCTGACACTTACTAAGTCAACATTCTGACACTTAGTAAGTCACCTAATATCTCTATGCCTCTATATGTCATATACAATATTTCTTTGTATATCAAAGGAAATTAGATTATTTCTAAGGTTCCCTTGATCTGAAATTTGATTCTGAGATACTATTTCAAACACAAACATTGTTATCAGGGTTTTAATCCAAACTCCATAACTAAATAGATCTGTGACCATGAGAAGGTTACCTCAGTCCTCTAGGTCACAATTTCCTCATCCATAAAACACAGATGGTAACAGTGTCTACCTCAATGGGGAGTTATGAGTATAAAATTCACTAAATCATACAAGGCCTGGGAAGTATTTAAAAGAGTGTCAGGAATATGGTAAGCACTATATAAGTGCTTATTAAAATAAAATTTCAATGCAACAGAGAATAATGAACATTACTACTAGCACTAATATTCTAAGCTAATAGTATAACATTCTAGGCAATAGGGATACAAAATAAATATGATAAAAATAGTACCCGTAGAGCTCACAGGTTGATAGGAAAGATGGAGATACAAACAGAATTGTAAGAGAATGTGATAAGTGGTCAATGCCTAGGGTTCCTTAGGAGCCCTGGAAATAACTAATTTTGCCTGAAGGAAACAGGGCAAGACTCTTTGAGGAGATGACATTTGAATTGTTTAGAAGGACACTGCCTGGGGGAGAAAGTAGTACTCCAAGACACTAATTATATATTCACATAAAAAGAGCAGACTGTCAAAAATATTTTTTCTTCAGGCAATACATAGGCTTTCAACATACATATTTGACCTATAAATAGGTGAAATATAACATTGTTGAAAGTTGGAAATGTGACTGGTAGTAGTTATCAGAATATTCATTTTGGCAGCTTAAATAACAATGGGAATAGACAGCTCAGTTCTGATAAGGGGCCTCAACGAGACATACTAATGGGATCACAGGTAAGGCATCTGCATATGGCCACATAATCTGTGCAGTGCACAATACTAGGTGCTGCCAGTGACAGCAATTGCAAAATAAGTCCCATCCTCCCCGCCTAGTCTCAGGCTCTTTTTATCTTTCCCATCACCATCCTCAAAATGCAAGGATTGATCCTCGTGTTGTAAGATGTTTGCTGCATCTCCAGGACTCATATCTACCTTCCAAACAGCAAAAGTGGGGAAAGGTAAATGGGGTCAAAATGATTTCTCTTAGCAAGGCTTTGGCTTTTATTCAAAATTGATGCCCTCCAGGGGACCTTCAAGACGGCTGAGGACTAAGACGTGGAGATCATCTTCCTCCCTACAAATACATCAGAAATACATCTACATGTGGAACAACACCTACAGAACACCTACTGAACACTGGCAGAAGACCTCAGACTTCCCAAAAGTCTCAGAAACAGCGGATTAGATCTCCACAATCAATTTGATGTACCCTACATCTGTGGAATAACTGAATACACAATGAATCATCCCAAAATTGAGGCAGTGAACTTTGGGAGCAACTGTAGACTTCGGGTTTGCTTTCTGCATCTAATTTGTTTCTGGTTTTATGTTTATCTTAATTTAGTATTTAGAGCTTACTATCATTGGCAGATTTGTTTATTGAGTTGGTTGCTTCCCTTTCTTTTTTTTAAATATATATATATATTTTTTTCTTTTTCCTCTTTTTGTAAGTGTGTATGTGTATGCTTTTTGTATGATTTTGTCTGTATAGCTTTGCTTTTACCATTTGTCCTAGGGTTCTATATGTCCATTTGTTTGTTTGTTTGTTTGTTTTCTTTTTAGTATAGTTTTTAGTGCTTCTTATCGCTGGTGGATTTGTTTTTTGGTTTCATTGCTCTCTTCTTTCCTTTTTTTTTAATTACTTTTTAATTTTTTTATTTCTAATAATGTTTTTGCTTTTTATTTTAAAAAATTCATTTATTTTATTTTTCTTTCTTTCTTTCTTTTTTTTTTTTTTCCCATTTCTTCTGAGCCGTGTGGCTGACAGGGTCTTGGTGCTCTGGCCGGGTGTCAGGCATGAGCCTCTGAGGTGGGAGAGCCTAGTTCAGGACATTGGTCCACCAGAGGCCTCCCGGACGCATGTAATATCAAACGGTGAAAGCTCTCCCAGAGATCTCCATCTCAACGCTAAGACTCAGCTCCACGCAACAACCAGCAAGCTACAGTGCTGGACACCCTATGCCAAACAACTAGCAAAACAGAAACACAAGCCACCCATTAGCAGAGAGGCTGCCTAAAATCATAATAAGGTCACATACCCCAAAACACACAACCAGACGTGGTTCTGCCCACCAGAAAGACAAGATGCACCCTCATCCACCAGAACACAGGCACCATTCCCCTCCACCAGAAAGCCTACACAACCCACCGGACAAACCTTATGAATGGGGGGCAGACAACAAAAACAACAGGAACTACGAACCTATAGCCTGTGAAAAGGAGACCCCAAACACAGTAAGTTAAGCAAAATGAGAAGATAGAGAAATACGCAACAGATGAAGGAGCAAGGTAAAAACCCACCAGACCAAACAAATGAAGAGGAAATAGGCAATCTACCTGAAAAAGAATTCAGAGTAATGATAGTAAAGATGATCCAAAATCTTGGAAATACAATGGAGAAAATACAAGAAACATTTAACAAGGACCAAGAAGAACTAAAGAGCAAACAAACAATGATGAACAACACAATAAATGAAATTAAAAATTCTCTAGAAGGAATCCATAGCAGAATAACTGAGGCAGAAGAACAGATAAGTGACCTGAAAGATAAAATAGTGGAAATAACTACTGCAGAGCAGAATAAACAAAATAGAATGAAAAGAATTGAGGACAGTCTCAGAGACCTCTGGGACAACATTAAACGCACCAGCATTCAAACTATAGGGGCCCCAGAAGAAGAAGAGAAAAAGAAAGGGACTGAGAAAATACTTGAAGAGATTATAGTTGAAAACTTCCCTAACATGGAAAAAGAAATAGTCAATCAGGTCCAGGAAGCACAGAGAATCCCATAGAGGATAAATCCAAGGAGAAACATGCCAAGACACATACTAATCAAACTATCAAAAGTTAAATACAAAGAAAAAATATTAAAAGCACCAAGGGAAAAACAACAAATAAAATACAAGGGAATCCCCATAAGGTTAACAAATGATCTTTCAGGAGAAACTGTGCAAGCCAGAAGGGAGTGGCAGGACATATTTAAAGTGATGAAAGGGAAAAACCTACAACCAAGATTACTCTACCCAGCAAGGATCTCATTCAGGTTCGACACAGAAATTAAAATCTTTACAGACAAGCAAAAGCTAAGAGACTTCAGCACCACCACACCAGCTTTACAACAAATGCTAAAGGAACTTCTCTAGGCAGGAAACACAAGAGAAGGAAAGGACTTACAATAACAAACCCAAAACAATTAAGAAAATGATAATAGGAACATACATATCAATAACTACCTTAAATATAAATGGATTAAATGTTCCAACCAAAAGACATAGACTGGCTGAATGGATAAAAAACAAGACCCATATATAAGCTGTCTACAAGAGACCCACTTCAGACCTAGGGACACATACAGACTGAAAGGGAGGGGAGGATGGAAAAAGATATTCCATGCAAATGGAAATCAAAAGAAAGCTGGAGTAGCAATTCTCATATCAGACAAAATAGACTTTAAAATAAAGACTATTACAAGAGACAAAGAAGGACACTACATAATGATCAAGGGATCAATCCAAGAAAAAGATATAAAAATGGTACATATTTATGCACCCAGCATAGGAGCACCTCAATACATAAGGCAAATGCTAACAGCCATAAAAGGGGAAATCAACAATAACACAATCAGAGTAGGGGACTTTAACACCCCACTTTCACCAATGGAGAGATCATCCAAAATGAAAATAAATTAAGGAAACACAAGCTTTAAATGACACATCAAACAAGACGGACTTAACTGATATTAACAGGACATTCCATCCAAAAACAACAGAATACACTTTCTTCTCAAGTGCTCATGGAACATTCTCCAGGATAGATCATATCTTGGGTCACAAATCAAGCCTTGGTAAATTTAAGAAAATTGAAATCATATCAAGTATCTTTTCCAACCACAACACTATGAGATTAGATATCCCTTACAGGAAAAAAAATCTGTAAAAAATACAAACACAGGGAGGCTAAACAATACGCTACTAAACAACCAAGGGACCATTGAAGAAATCAAAGAGGAAATCAAAAAATAGCTCAAAAAAGAGGAAATCAAAAAAAAGAAACAAATGACAATGAAAACATGACGACGCAAAACTTATGGGATGCAGCAAAAGCAATTTTAAGAGGGAAGTTTATAGTGATACAATCCTACCTCAAGAAACAAGAAACATCTCAAATAAACAACCTAACCTTACACCTACAGCAATTAGAGAAACAAAAACAAAAACACCCCAAAGTTAGCAGAAGGAAACAAATCATAAAGATCAGATAACAAATAAATGAAAAAGAAATGAAGGAAACGACAGCAAAGATCAATAAAACTAAAAGCTGGTTCTTTGAGAAGATAAACAGAATTGATAAACCATTAGCCAGACTCATCAAGAGAAAAAGGGAAAAGACTAAAATCAACAGAATTAGAATTGAAAAAGGAGAAGTAACAACTGACACTGCAGAAATACAAAGGATCATGAGAGATTACTACAAGCAACAATATGCCAATAAAATGGTCAACCTGGAAGAAATGGACAAATTCTTAGAAAAGCACAACCTACCAAGGCTGAACCAGGAAGAAATAGAAAATAGGAACAGACCAATCACAAGCACTGAAACTGAAACTGTGCTTAAAAATCTTCCAACAAACAAAACCCCAGGACCAGATGGCTTCACAGGCAAATTCTATCAAACATTTAGAGAAGAACTAACACCTGTCCTTCTCAAACTCTTCCAAAATACATATGAGGGAGGAACACTCCCAAACTCATTCTACGAGGCCATCATCACCCTGATACCAAAACCAGACAAAGATGTCACAAAGAAAGAACACTATAGTCCAATATCACTGATGAACATAGATGCAAAAATCCTTAACAAAATACTACCAAACAGAATCCAACAGCACATTAAAAGAATCATACACCATGATCGAGTGGGGTTTAGCCCAGGAATGCAAGGATTCTTCAATATACGCAAATCAATCAATGTGATAAACCATATTAACAAATTGAAGGAGAAAAACCATACGATCATCTCAATAGATGCAGAAAAAGCTTTTGACAAAATTCAACACCCATTTATGATAAAAACCCTCCAGAAAGTAGGCATGGAGGGAACTTACCTCAACATAATAAAGGCCATATATGACAAACCCACAGCCAACATTGTTCTCAATGGTGAAAAATTGAAACCATTTCCACTAAGACTAGGAACAAGACAAGGTTGCCCACTCTCACCACTATTATTCAACACAGTTTTGGAAGTGTTAGCCACAGCAATCAGAGAAGAAAAAGAAATAAAAGGAATCCAAATCAGAAAAGAAGAAGTAGAGGTGTCACTGTTTGCAGATGACATGATATTATACATACAGAATCCTGAAGATGCTACCAGAAAACTTCTAGACCTAATCAATGAATCTGGTAAAGTAGCAGGATACAAAATTAATGCACAGAAATCTCTTGTATTCCTACACACTAATGATGAAAAATCTGAAAGTGAAATTAAGGAAACACTCCCATTTAGCATTGCAACAAAAAGAATAAAATACCTATGAATAAACATACCTGAGGAGAAAAAAGACCTGTATGCAGAAAACTATAAGACACTGATGAAAGAAATTAAAGATGATACAAACAGATGGAGAGATATACCATGTTCTTGTATTGGAAGAATCAACATTGTGAAAATGACTCTACTACCTAATGCAATCTATAGATTCAACACAATCCCTATCAAACTACCACTGGCATTTTTCACAGAACTAGAACAAAAAATTTAACAATTTGTATGGAAACACAAAAGACCCTGAATAGCCAAAGCAATCTTGAGAAAGAAAAAACAGAGCTGGAGGAATCAGGCTCCCAGACTTCAGACTATACTACAATGCTACAGTAATCAAGACAGTATGGTACTGGCACAAAAACAGAAATATAGATCAATGGAACAGGATAGAAAGCCCAGAGATAAACCCATGCACATATGGTCACCTTATTTTTGATAAAGGAGGCAAGAATATACAATGGAGAAAAGACAGCCTCTTCAATAAGTGGTGCTGGGAAAACTGGACAGCTACATGTAAAAGAATGAAATTAGAACACTCCCTAACGCCATACACAAAAATAAACTCAAAATGCATTAAAGACCTAAATGTAAGGCTAGACACTATAAAACTCTTAGAGGAAAACACAGGTAGAACACTCCATGACATAAACCACAGCAAGATCCTTTTAGACCCACTTCCTAGAGAAATAGAAATAAAAACAAAAATAAACAAATGGGACCTAATGAAACGTAAAAGCTTTTGCACAGCAAAGGAAACCATAAACAAGATGAAAAGACAACCCTCAGAATGGGAGAAAATATTTGCCAATGAAGCAACTGACAAAGGATTAATCTCCAAAATATACAAGCAGCTCATGCTGCTCAATATCAAAGAAACAAAAATCCCAATCCAAAAATGGGCAGAAGACCTAAATAGACATTTCTCCAAAGAAGATATGCAGATTGCCAACAAACACTGGAAAGGATGCTCAACATCATTAATCATTAGAGAAATGCAAATCAAAATTACAGTGAGGTATCACCTCACACCGGTCAGAACGGCCATCATCGAAAAGTCTACAAACAATAAGTGCTGGAGAGGATGTGGAGAATAGGGAACACTCTTGCACTGTTGGTGGGAATGTAAGTTGGTAAAGCCACTACGGAGAACAGTATGGAGGTTCCTTAAAAAACTAAAAATACAACTACCATATGACCCAGCAATCTCACTACTGGGCATATACCGTGAGAAAACCATAATTCAAAAAGAGTCATGTATTACAATGTTCATTGCAGCTCTGTTTACAATAGCCAGGACATGGAAGCAACCTAAGTGTCCATCGACAGATGAATGGATAAAGAAGATGTGGCACATATATACAATGGAATATTACTCAGCCATAAAAAGAAACGAAATTGAGTTATTTATAGCGAGGTGGATGGACCTTGAGTCTGTCATACATAGTGAAGTAAATCAGAAAGAGAAAAACAAATACCATATGCTAACACATATATATGGAATATAAAAAAAAAATTGGTTCTGAAGAACCTAGGTGCAGGACAGGAATAAAGATGCAGATGTAGAGAGCGGACTTGAGGACATGGGGAGGGGGAAGGGTAAGCTGGGATGAAGTGAGAGAGTGGCATGGACATATATACACTACCAAATGTAAAATAGATAGCTAGTGGGAAGCAGCCACATAGCACAGGGAGATCAGCTAAGTGCTTTGTTTCCACCTAGAGGGGTGGGGTAGGGAGGGTGAGAGGGAGATACAAGAGGAAGGAGATATGGGGATATATGTATATATATAGCTGATTCACTTTGTTATAAAGCAGAAACTAACACACCATTGTAAAGCAATTATACTCCAATAAAGATGTTAAAAAAAAAAAAAGAAGAAGAAATGCTTAACACTTATTCTGGGAAAAAAAAAAAAATGTGATGCCCTCCAATGGGACTTTCCAGACATCTCATCTTCCAGAGCTATGGCACAACTTAGTTGCAAGTATGGTGGGGAGGTTTAGGACATTGCCACCAACCAGCAGGGTGGCCTCGGGTAAGTCCTTTCCAGAAGAAGAAAGCCATAGAGAAAGAGGAGTTGATTGGAGGTTGACATTTACTGACGTAACCCATTCTGAGATCATTTTGAGGGAATCATGCAATGTTTCAAGCTTTGTGATTTCCACATAATATATTGTTGTGAGAGGCAGTGACCTTCCCCCTGCGTATTTGCTTTCTTTCCTCTCTCTACCTGCATCTATGCACCAGCCATGCTGGATTTCATTTCTTGGACAAACTACATTCTTCTTTTCCTCGAGATCTTTGCCTTGCTCTTCCTTCTGCCTGAACCCCTGTTTTCTCCCCCTCTTTCTCCTTTCCTAGCTAACTCCTTCCCATTAATAAAGTCTCAACTTAAATGTCATTTTCAGGCAATTCTCACAAATGCCCAGGCCAGATTAGTTCTATATCCAAGAGCACTGTATACTCAGCACACTTTAAATTCAGTTTCATATCTGTCTTGTGCTCTAACTCATAAACTTCATCAAGGGAGGGATTCTGTATTTGCTTACCTACCAGGTGGCTGGCCAATAATATAATTTTGTTGACTTATTTGTTCAGTTATTTAATCAAAGAGAAGGTAAAATTTTAAGAATTCCTGCACGTTTTAGCTTTCCCTAAAATCAACAGTTTAGTGTTCCTATGCACCACATAAATACTTCGAAATAAATTGACTTCTTAATATTATAGAAATTTAGATGTTAAAAATATGCTAATAACTTATAGAAGCCACTGATAGAAGTGTGTTTATATGAGATCATATTTTCTAGGCCCATACATATGGTAACTTTGTCTAAGAGACATCAATTTAATCACATCTTTTACCCTTAAATCTTTTCCCTGGGGCCACTACTAGTAATTTAAGAAGAATTTTCATAATGCCTTTTATCCTTTTAAAAATATTAAATTAAATTAAAAATTGACTTCCAGGATTTCATGCTTCTTTTCAAATTCAGTATCTTGGCCTAGTGCATTCCTTGCACACACCACAGCAGTCTCTAAGACAATTTATAAATTTATTTTTTTCATTTATCAAATATACATTACCTCTCTACTGCATACCAGATATTTCTGTTCATTTTAATAAAAATTATTTTCACAGGGTGAAAACGCACATAGTAACCTTAGAATTGCCATATGTAGGTCATCTAAAAATGAATTCCTCATTTCATAAAGGAGAAATTAAACCACCATAACCACCAAGAATGAACATCAATATGTTGATAGTTTTATTATAGTGCGTTTTATTACCTGAAACTTTTGTGACACTTCATTAATTGTATATCTAACATATGATAAAAGACAGGGGGACAAAACTTAAAACCTCAATTCTTATTCTAAAACAAAGGAAATGAATAGTTTATGATTTCAATCAATTATGATCTATTGTTGGTTCTTAAAATCTCTTTTTTAAATTAATTTGCTGGCCTTTGTTTTCTTATGGTGTCCTCTGTCTTTAACATAATCAAAATGGTTAGTCTACTTCATGTAAATTTTTTTCCATGGATAAATCTGCTCTGTGACTCCATTCTACTTTTCTGAGTTTATAAAATATCCTTTATATCTTCATTGCCACGGATGTTGGCGTTGTTGTAATGCAATTAAACATGAAACAATTAAATGATGCATAAAAAACATCAATGTCAGATTAGTCTCTCAAACTCATTAGCAGATAGCACAGTGATTACCCTAAGAGAGTATATTTTTGAGGAAACAAAACAGTCAATGTACTTTCCATTTATTTCCTATCTCTTTTTAGAAGTAAATAGGATAGTTCATTTGCTTCAGTAGTCATGTTTCCAGAAACCAAAGGAAAAGAATCTCATATGTGCCAAGTTATGGTCAAACTCATTTTCTAAACTTAGAAGAATCTTGAAATTGATGGTACATCAAGCTGTGAAACTGAGTCAAGTGATAACGGAAAGCGTACAGTTAGGCTTGTTTCTGCATGGCCTGAACACTAGGGAGTAGAGAGACATAATCAGTAGTCTTGAACATCCAGGGATATACAGGTAAACGTCTTTACATTCTATTCAAGGTTATATCAAGCAAAAAATTAAAGTTTAAAAAAAGTAGTTAAAATTAGGTAAAAGCAAGACATTTAGGAGATTGGAATATGAAACTTCTTGTTAGTTAGCAATTTCTCCATTGAGATACACATATAGTTTCAGTTAAAATGAGGACTGAAAAAATTCATCTTGATTTGCATTGTAACTTCAGTATAATGCATTTACAATGAAATTCTGGTTTCCCAAGCACCTGCTGAGCCCTATTACTTCTTCTGCTGATTAGAATATCCTCTAATGTACCATATGACTCTTCACTTATTGTTGTTAAACTGCTCTTTGTTGAACCTTTAAACGGTGTATCTTATTTTTTGATTAGTGATTTGATGGATCATTTTCACATTAGAGTTTTAAGTTTATAAGGTTTTTTGTCAAACTCTCAAATTCTATAATAAAAATAAGATAAAACTTTAAAATAACCCTTGTAGTATACATAGGATCTGAGATTACATATTCAATTGTTCCCCTGCTCAAAAAGTATCTATTTTATTTATATGGTACTATTTTATATTTGGTCTTGTATTAGTCAGGGTTCTCCAGAGACAGAGAACCAATAAGATATATATAGATACATAGAAAGAGATTTATTATGAGGGATTGCCTCAAATGATTATGGAGGCTGAGATGTTCCATGATCTGCCATCTGCTCCTTGGAGGCCCAAGGAAGCCAGTGGTGTAGTTCCAGTCCAAACCCAAATGCCTGAGAACCACAAGCACCAAAGTCCCAGGGCAGAAGAAGATGGATGTTCTAGCACAAGAAAAAGAGCAAATTTGCCCTTCTGTACCTTTTTTGTTTATTCAAGTCCTCAACTGATTGAATGATGCCCACCAGCACTGGTAAGGGCATCTCCTTTACTCAGTCTACTTCTTCAAATGTTAATCTCTTCTGGAAACACTCTCACGGACACACCCAGATAATATTTTACCAGCTATCTGGGCATCCCTTAGCCCAGTCAAGTTGACAGATAAGATTAACCATCACAACTTTCCTTTCCTCTGATAACCAGAACATTGTAATCAAAAGTGTTCTTAATCTTTTCAAAGTTTTATTTATCAACTTTTCTGTCTTAGAGTTGCATCTAAATTCCTTAAAATATGTATAGGCCAGGGAATCAGAAGGGGCATTTGGTCCCTGACCACCTGTCGTACATGTGGACATTTGCTGAGATGGATACTCTATCCTTTTGTCTCCATTTATTGATCTATCTCTATCATTCTAAGTCTTCCTCATACTTAATGATCTGGAAATCTCTTCAGGCTTTGGCTCATCTCTTGAATAACATGCCCTGGGGTTCATTTACTTATGAGAATAATCCAATAAAGAATAGGAAAAATTTTTGATCAGAAGAGTTGAGGACACTTATGGAACAATGTCTTTAAATATCAAGAGGGGATAAGAAATTTTATATAAGTGGAGGGGTTAGTCCTAGGTGTGAGATAGTAAAATTGATCCATAAAAACAAAAGAGAAGGTAGAGGTAAAGGGGTAGATGTGTTCATGGGAACCTGTGCAAGTTCTTTTCTAACTGTTTCTTTCTTCTCAATGAAATAAGAAGTTCATCCATTAGTTGACCATGAAAGTAGTGGAGGAGGTGGTTTGTAGAGCAGATGTTAAATATTAGAAAAGAGAGAAGAGATAAAATCTCATCTAAGAGAATAGAAAGTGAATGGACTACAAATTTCCGGGAATAGTCTGGTATGTGTTTTTTCAGCCCCCTTCAACCTCAGGGGGACAGGCGTGAGTAGTCTGAGAGTTCGGTATTACCAAGATTGGTTTAGCCAAGCATGTACTAGGAAGCAAGAGAAAGACAAAGGAGTTAAAAGTGTACATAAGTATAAAGGTTGATTATATAATATACATATCACTATATAACTCTTCCTACAAATTATTTTAATCATCAGCTTTTGTCTTTCCTCCCCCATTTGAGCTTTTTGAGGGTAAAAACGAGGTTTTATTCATCTTGGTATCCGGAGCACCCAACACAGATTCTGCCAATATGATATTTGTTGACTGAGTGAATGGATGATAGAATCCCTCTTCTCTTTCATGGCATGTCTTCCTGGTCAGGAATAACCCTTTTGTCATTATTACATCAAAATACTCATGATCCCCTTCTCAAAATCGCTTATGGTAAAAGAAGAAGGTTATATCCCCAGCCATCATAACCATAGTTCAAGACAGTAAAATTAGGGAGAAGGGCATTTTCTAAAATTCCTAAACACCAATTTCTGCTGTCATATCATTGCTGAGATTTTGGTCACTTTGCTACTTTTAACCACAATGGAGGCCAGGAAGTACAGTATTTTAGTTAAACATTGGCACTTAGGTTAAAAATGGTGAAGATTTTACCCTATTTACAAGCAAATAACTTATCCTGTCAAACTTTTATATATAAGTACTGACAGGAGCCTCAAGGTTTCTGGATCATAGTTTCAGACAGTTAATTACTCACAGACTGAGTCAGTTCCCCCACCCTAAGTTCTCACAGATCAACAGGACTAAGAACTAAGATACTGCCTGCATATGCAGTGCATTTATATCTCAGGAGTCAAAATTATGGGACTTTGAGTCAAAATTTTGACTCACAGGAATCAAAATTTTGAGACTCAGAGTTTATAGAGAGGATTCTGGCATAATTATCCATATTCTCCTCCAGAAAGAAAAAGACTTTTACTCTGGAATGTAAACAAATGTTCTCTGGAGAAGTGAGAGATAGGTTGAATCTTAGCTTGGATTGTAAGCAATTATTTTTGGGGAGATACATTTCTAAATCTCTCCTAAGAAATAAACTATTGCTAGTTCTCAAGATATGTTAGCTGTTCAATCATCCTTTAATAAACCTTGTCAGTGATTACTCAGAAGTCTCCAACCATGCAGAAATGTAAAAATATTTATGAAGAATTGTCTCCCAACAATGATACACAGATACCCCAAAATCAGAGTTCTGCTATTAGTATAAAGAATGGAATGGATATTTTGGTAAATAAATAATGATTTCTGTGACAATTAGAATTTGAATTAAAATTTTAAGTGTTCTTATACTGAATTATTTTAAACATTTTAAAAATGTTACTATTTTTTTTAAATATTGCTTTTTATGGTGGAGTACTTTTAAATAAGTCACACAACTTTTCTGGACCTCAGTGTCATTACTGACATAATGAGCAGATTTAACTGAATAACTACTAAGATTGCTTACAAATTCAAAAATTTCTATTTTAAGTAAACTATAAGTGGCGTATATCTAGTCTAGGAATAGAAGACCTTTTACAATACGTTTTTTAAAAAACAGATGCTGAGTGACAAAAGCAAATATATATTGAATTATCTAAAAATGTTTATTATGGTATGCCCTAGGTATGATTTTCTTTATATTTACCCTGCTTGAAATTTATAATACTTCTTAATTCCGTGAACTGAGATTTTTCTTATTTTTTTAATTGAATCATAGTTGATTTACAATATTGTATTAGTATACAGTTAGGCATATAGCAAAGT
Source organism: Balaenoptera musculus (assembly GCF_009873245.2). Lineage (NCBI taxonomy): Eukaryota > Metazoa > Chordata > Mammalia > Artiodactyla > Balaenopteridae > Balaenoptera > Balaenoptera musculus. The sequence continues at coordinate 78,340,227 of NC_045789.1, read as the reverse complement.
GATTCAGTTATATATACATTTTTTTCAGATTATTTTCCATTATAGGTTATTACAAGATATTGAATATAGTTTCCTATACTATCCAGTAAATCCTTATTATTTATCTATTTTATATATAGTGGTGTGTCTCTGTTAATCCCATACTCCTAATTTATTTCTCCCCCTGAGATTGTTCTTAATTAAAACTAATTTTTGCTCATCACCTTCTAAATTATGGCCTCTGTCACTTTTTCTCTATCACTCTTTCTTGGACTCCAATTATACATATCTAAGACATTTGCACCATATCTCATTTGTCTCATATTTAGTAGTCTGAATTTTCTTTCCTTTTTTACTTCATCTTCAGTCTATTATTTTCTTCTGGCATATTTTGTAGGTCACTAGTTCTCCTTTCAGCTCTTTTGATCTGTTGTAAAACTTCTACTGAGGTATTAATTGATTATATTTTAAAGTTCTAAAACTTCCATTTGATATTTTCATAGATCTTTTTTGTTCTATCTTGAAATTCTTCATGTATGCATTTATTTTCTTATATATGTTAATCTGTATATGAAAATTTGTACATGTATACCTGTGAGTCTATTCCTAGTGTCTGTTTTGCTCTCTTGTTCCTGTCTCCTGGTCAATGATAATGATGACTTATTAATAAAAGTAACATTTATTACTTATTATACACCAAGCACTGTCCTAAAGTTTTATATGCTTTAGTTGAAATTTCATAACAACACTATAAGGTCCTTTAAATTATGTCACTTGAATAGATGAGGAAACAGGCATGACTTGTCAAATATTATACACCAGTGCTGGAATGGAACAGGAAGCAGGTACAAAGTAAGCTTTGTTTGTAGACACAGGAAATTAAAAGAATAAAGTACAACCTAAGGATGTTTACTGGAAAGATTGTTAAATGTGAATAAACCTTAAATCCTACCAGAATGAGTTTCTAACAGTGACATTTCAAGCTCTGAGAGACAAAGGAAGATATTTGGGCAATTCAAGAAAAAAATTACTGAGTTCCTACTTTGTTTCAGAACACAAAAAAGAAGTGGATCTCAGTCTGGCCTGAAGGAGACCCTGGGGTTTCTACAGAGGGACACCCAAATCCCACCTTCCATCCCCCAGTGATCACATTCAGTGTGTGTGCCCACAGCCTACAATGAATGGAGTTCCTCTAAGCAGCAAGGTGGATCTTTGACATACTGGCATCCAGTCTCATCATTAGCCTAATATATTTTCACCTAAAAAAAGTTCTGTAAAACAGAACGGAATTGAAGTAAAAAATGCCTAACTTGTAAGATGATAGGGAAGAGGTTTAATAATAGGAGGATGGATGGAAGTTAGTGAAAAACTTTTGTATTTGGTGGCTTCCAGCACTGAAATTTTAGCAAGTACCATTCTCTCAATTTCCCAAACTCTGCTCCTAGTAACAAAGTATATTTCATACCTTTCTCTTTTTAGTACCTTATATATAAGCTAGGAACAAAATTGTCATTATTTGCAGATGTGATAATTGCTTGTATAGAAAACCAAAGAATCTCTAAACACAAATTCTTAGAATAAGAAAGTTCAACAAGATTGCTGAATCAACATCAATATGCAAAAGTTAATAGTATTCCTACACACCAGTAACAACTAATTTTAAAATGTGATGTTTAAAAATGTATCATTAGTGATAGCAACAAAAACTATAAAGATCTAAAGAATAAACCTAGCAAAAGGTATAACGGATAAAATGAAAACATTCTAACACATAAAAGAATGCCTAGATAAATGAAAAGATGCACTATATTCATGAATAGGAAGATTCAATATTGTAAGAACGGCCTTTCCTCCTTGACATCTAACTATATATTTAATGCAGTGAGCCAAAGTTCCAATTTTTAACAGAATTTGAAAAGGTGGTATTAAAATGCTACATAAAATGGTAAGAACTGTCAATTTTGAAGAAGAAAGAGTATACGTCCTCTCAAGTACTGAGATATAGTATCAATCTATAATAATTTAATTATCATGGTATTGCTACAGGAGATAGTTAGACACACCAGTGGAACAGAATAGACAGCCTAAAAATGGACCACTTACATGAAAAATGGGTAGTTGACAGAGATGCATTATTTATCAATGGGAAAAGAATGCACAGTTCAATAAAGGATGCTGGAACAAGTGGCTATCCATATGGAAATGATCAATTTGAATGCAAACCTCACACTATTTACAAAAATAAATTCCAGAAAAATGGAAGACCTAAAGAGGAAAAGCAAAAATTTAAACAGTCCTGAAGTACACATAGAGCATATGACTTTGGGGTAGGGAATAAGTTATTCAACAAGGCCCAAAAAAATACAAATTAAAACAAAAGATTTATAGGAGGAGAGAAGATGGCGGAAGAGTAAGACGTGGAGATCACCTTCCTTCCCACAGATACAGTAGAAATACATCTACACGTGGAACTCCTCCTTCAGAACACCCACTGAACGCTGGCAGAAAACGTCAGACCTCCCGAAAGGCAAGAAACTCCCCCGGTACTTGGGTAGGGCAAAAGAAAAAAGAAATAACAGAGACAAAAGAATAGGGACGGCACCTGCACCAGTGGGAGGGAGCTGTGAAGGAGGAAAGATTTCCACGCACTAGGAGCCCCTTCGCGGGCAGAGACTGCGGGTGGCAGAGGGGGGAAGCTTCGGAGCCACGGAGGAGAGCGCAGCCACAGGGGTGCGGAGGGCAAAGCGGAGAGATTCCCGCACTTCCCGCACGGAGGCTCGGCGCTGACCAGCACTCACCAGCCCAAGAGGCTTGTCTGCTCAGCCGCCGGGGCGGGCAGGGCTGGGAGCTGAGGCTCGGGCTTCAGTCGCAGGGAGAGGACTGGGGTTGGCGGCGTGAACACAGCCTGAAGGGGTTAGTGCACCACAGCTAGCCGGGAGGGAGTCTGGGGAAAAAGTCTGCAGCTGCCGAAGAGGCAAGAGACTTTTTCTTCCCTGTTCCCTGGTGCGCGAGGAGAGGGGATTCAGAGCGCCGCCTAAACGAACTTCAGAGACGGGCGCGAGCCGCGGCTAACAGCGCGGATCCCATAGCAACGGGGGCGCAGAGGGAAAAATGGAGAGACTCCCGCACAGAGGCTCGGCGCCGAGCAGCGCTCACCAACCCGAGAGGCTTGTCTGCTCCCCCGCCGGGGCGGGCGGGGCTGGGAGCGGAGGCTCGGGCTTCGGTTGGATCGCAGGGAGAGGACTGGGGTTGGCGGCGTGAACACAGCCTGAAGGGGTTGGCGCACCACAGCTGGCTGGGAGGGAGACCGGGAAAAAGTCTGCAGCTGCCGAAGAGGCAAGAGACTTTTTCTTGCCTCTTTGTTTCGCAGCGGGCAGGGAGAGGGGTTTCAGAGCGCCGCCGAAACGAACTCCAGAGACTGGCGCGAGCCGCGGCGGTCAGCGCGGACCCCAGAGACGGGCGTGAGACGCTGGGGCTGCTGCTGCCGCCTCCAGAAAGCCTGTGTGCGAGCACAGGTCACTCTCCGCGCCGCCCCTCCCGGGAGCCCGTGCAGCCCGCCACTGCCAGCGTCCCGTGATCCCGGGACAACATCCCCGGGAGAACGCACTGCGCGCCTCAGGCTGCTGCAACGTCACGCCGGCCTCTGACGCCGCAGGCTCGCCCCGCCTCCTCTGTACCCCTCCCTCCCCGCGGCCTGGGTGAGCCAGAGTCCCCGAAGCAGCTGCCCCTTTAACCCCGTCCTGTCTGGGCGGGGAACAGACGCCCTCAGGCGACCTACACGCAGAGGCGGGTCCAAATCCAAAGCTGATCCCCAGGAGCTGTGCGAACAGAAAAGAGGAGGGGAAATCTCTCCCAGCAGCCTCAGAAGAAGCGGATTAAAACTCCACAAACAACTTCATGTGTCTGCATCTGTTGAATACCTGAATAGACAACGAATCATCCCAAATTCAGGAGGTGGACTTTGGGAGCAGGATATATTAATTTTTCCCCTTTTCCTTTTTTTTTTGTGAGTGTATATGCATATGCTTCTGGGGGAGATTTTGTCTGTATAGCTTTGCTTTATAATAGCTTTATTTTACTTCACTATATTATAGCTTCTTTCTTTCTTTCTTTCTTTCTTTCTTTCTTCCTTCCTTCCTTCCTTTTTTCTTTTTCTTTCTTTCTTTCTTTCTTTCTTTCTTTCTTTCTTCCTTCCTTCCTTCCTTCCTTCCTTCCTTCCCTTCCTTCCTTCCTTCCTTCCTTCCCTTCCTTCCTTCCTTCCTTCCTTCCTTCCTTCCTTTCTATTTTTTCTCCCTTTTACTCTGAGCCGTGTGGACGAAAGGCTCTTGGTGCTTCAGCCAGGCATCAGGGCCGTACCTCGGAGGTGGGAGAGCCAACTTCAGGACACTGCTCCACAAGAGACCTCCCAGCTCCACATAATACCAAACGGCAAAAATCTCTCAGAGATCTCCATCTCAACATCAAGACCCAGCATCACTCAATGACCAGCAAGCTACAGTGCTGAACACCCTATGCCAAACAACTAGCAAGACAGGAACACAGCCCCATCCATTAGCAGAGAGGCTGCCTAAAATCATAATAAGGCCACAGACACCCCAAAATACACCACCAGACGTGGACGTGCCCACCAGAAAGACAAGATCCAGCCTCATCCCCCAGAGCTCAGGCACTAGTTCCCTCCACCAGGAACCCTACACAACCCACTGAACCAACCTTAGCCACTGGGGACAGATACCAAAAACAACGGGAACTACAAACCTGCAACCTGTGATAAGGAGACCCCAAACACACTAAGATAAGCAAAATGAGACGACAGAAAAACACACAGCAGATGAAGGAGCAGGGTCAAAACACACTAGACTTAACAAATGAAGAGGAAATAGGTAGTCTACCTGAAAAAGAATTCAGAATAATGATAGTAAGGATGATCCAAAATCTTGGAAATAGAATAGACAAAATGCAAGAAACATTTAACAAGGACGTAGAAGAACTAAAGAGGAATCAAGCAATGATGAAAAACACAATAAATGAAATTAAAAATACTCTAGATGGGATCAATAGCAGAATAACTGAGGCAGAAGAAAGGATAAGTGACCTGGAAGATAAAATGGTGGAAATAACTACTACAGAGCAGGATAAAGAAAAAAGAATGAAAAGAACTGAGGACAGTCTCAGAGACCTCTGGGACAACATTAAACGCACCAACATTCGAATTATAGGGGTCCCAGAAGAAGAAGAGAAAAAGAAAGGGACTGAGAAAATATTTGAAGAGATTATAGTTGAAAACTTCCCTAATATGGGAAAGGAAATAGTTAATCAAGTCCTGGAAGCACAGAGAGTCCCATACAGGATAAACCCAAGGAGAAACACGCCAAGACACATATTAATCAAACTGTCAAAAATTAAATATAAGGAAAACATATTAAAGGCAGCAAGGGAAAAAAAACAAATAACACACAAGGGAATCCCCATAAGGTTAACATCTGATCTTTCAGCAGAAACTCTGCAAGCCAGAAGAGAGTGGCAGGATATACTTAAAGTGATGAAGGAGAAGAACCTACAACCAAGATTACTCTACCCAGCAAGGGTCTCATTCAAATGTGATGGAGAAATTAAAACCTTTACAGACAAGCAAAAGCTGAGAGAGTTCAGCACTACCAAACCAGCTTTACAACAAATGCTAAAGGAACTTCTCTAGGCAAGAAACACAAGAGAAGGAAAACACCTACAATAACAAACCCAAAACATTTAAGAAAATGGGAATAGGAACATACATATCGATAATTACCTTGAATGTAAATGGATTAAATGCTCCCACCAAAAGACACAGGCTGGCTGAATGGATACAAAAACAAGACCCATATATATGCTGTCTACAAGAGACCCACTTCAGACCTAGAGACACATACAGACTGAAAGTGAGGGGATGGAAAAAGATATTCCATGCAAATGGAAATCAAAAGAAAGCTGGAGTAGCAATTCTCATATCAGACAAAATAGACTTTAAAATAAAGACTATTACAAGAGACAAAGGACACTATATAATGATCAAGGGATCGATCCAAGAGGAAGGTATAACAATTGTAAATATTTATGCACCCAACATAGGAGCACCTCAATACATAAGGCAAGTACTAACAGCCATAAAAGGGGAAATCGACAGCAACACAATCATAGTAGGGGACTTTAACACCCCACTTTCACCAATGGACAGATCATCCAAAATGAAAATAAATAAGGAAACACAAGCTTTAAATGATACATTAAACAAGATGGACTTAATTGATATTTATAGGACATTCCACCCAAAAACAACAGAATACACATTTTTCTCAAGTGCTCATGGAACATTCTCCAGGATAGATCATATCTTGGGTCACAAATCAAGCCTTGGTAAATTTAAGAAAATTGAAATCGTATCAAGTATCTTTTCCAACCACAACGCTATGAGACTAGATATCAATTACAGGAAAAGATCTGTAAAAAATATAAACACATGGAGGCTACACAATACACTACTTAATAATGAAGTGATTACTGAAGAAATCAAAGGGGAAATCAAAAAATACCTAGAAATAAATGACAATGGAGATACGACGACCCAAAACCTATGGGACGCAGCAAAAGCAGTGCTAAGAGGGAAGTTTATAGCAATACAAGCCTACCTCAAGAAACAGGAAACATCTCGAATAAACAACCTAACCTTGCACCTAAAGCAATTAGAGAAAGAAGAACAAAAAAACCCCAAAGCCAGCAGAAGGAAAGAAATTATAAAGATCAGGTCAGAAATAAATGAAAAAGAAATGAAGGAAACAATAGCAAAAATCAATGAAACTAAAAGCTGGTTCTTTGAGAAGATAAACAAAATTGATAAACCATTAGCCAGACTCATCAAGAGAAAAAGGGAGAAGACTCAGATGAATAGAATTAGAAATGAAAAAGGAGAAATAACCACTGACACTGCAGAAATACAAAAGATCATGAGAGATTACTACAAGCAACTCTATGCCAATAAAATGGACAACCTGGAAGAAATGGACAGATTCTTAGAAATGCACAACCTGCCGAGACTGAACCAGGAAGAAATAGAAAATATGAACAGACCAATCACAAGCACTGAAATTGAAACGGTGATTAAAAGCCTTCCAACAAACAAAAGCCCAGGACAAGATGGCTTCACAGGTGAATTCTATCAAACATTTAGAGAAGAGCTAACACCTATCCTTCTCAAACTCTTCCAAAATATTGCAGAGGGAGGAACACTCCCAAACTCATTCTACGAGGCCACCATCACCCTGATACCAAAACCAGACAAAGATGTCACAAAGAAAGAAAACTACAGGCCAATATCACTGATGAACATAGATGCAAAAATCCTCAACAAAATACTAGCAAACAGAATCCAACAGCACATTAAAAGGATCATACACCATGATCAAGTGGGGTTTATCCCAGGAATGCAAGGATTCTTCAATATACGCAAATCAATCAATGTGATACACCATATTAACAAATTGAAGGAGAAAAACCATATGATCATCTCAATAGATGCAGAGAAAGCTTTCGACAAAATTCAACACCCATTTATGATAAAAGCCCTGCAGAAAGTAGGCATAGAGGGAACTTTCCTCAACATAATAAAGGCCATATATGACAAACCCACAGCCAACATTGTCCTCAATGGTGAAAAACTGAAACCATTTCCACTAAGATCAGGAACAAGACAAGGTTGCCCACTCTCACCCCTATTATTCAACATAGTTTTGGAAGTGTTAGCCACAGCAATCAGAGAAGACAAAGAAATAAAAGGAATCCAAATCGGAATAGAAGAAGTAAAGCTGTCACTATTTGCAGATGACATGATACTATACATAGAGAATCCTAAAGATGCTACCAGAAAACTACTAGAGCTAATCAATGAATTTGGTAAAGTAGCAGGATACAAAATTAATGCACAGAAATCGCTTGCATTTCTATACACTAATGACGAAAAATCTGAAAGTGAAATTAAGAAAACACTCCCGTTTACCATTGCAACAAAAAGAATAAGATATCTAGGAATAAACCTACCTAAGGAGACAAAAGACCTGTATGCAGAAAATTATAAGACACTGATGAAAGAAATTAAAGATGATACAAATAGATGGAGAGATATACCATGTTACTGGATTGGAAGAATCAACATTGTGAAAATGACTCTACTACCCAAAGCAATCTACAGATTCAATGCAATCCCTATCAAACTACCACTGGCATTTTTCACAGAACTAGAACAAAAAATTTCACAATTTGTATGGAAACACAAAAGACCCCGAATAGCCAAAGCAATCTTGAGAACGAAAAATGGAGCTGGGGGAATCAGGCTCCCTGACTTCAGACTATACTACAAAGCTTCAGTAATCAAGACAGTTTGGTACTGGCACAAAAACAGAAATATAGATCAATGGAACAGGATAGAAAGCCCAGAGATAAACCCACACACATATGGTCACCTTATCTTTGATAAAGGAGGCAAGCATATACAGTGGAGAAAAGACAGCCTCTTCAATAAGTGGTGCTGGGAAAATTGGACAGGTACATGTAAAAGTATGAAATTAGAACACTCCCTGACACCATGCACAAAAATAAACTCCAAATGGATTAAAGACCTAAGTGTAAGGCCAGACACTATCAAACTCTTAGAGGAAAACATAGGCAGAACACTCTATGACATACATCACAGCAAGATTCTTTTTGACCCAGCTCCCAGAGAAATGGATATAAAAACACAAATAAACAAATGGGACCTAATGAAACTTAAAAGCTTTTGCACAGCAAAGGAAACCATAAACAAGACCAAAAGACAACCATCAGAATGGGAGAAAATATTTGCAAATGAAGCAACTGACAAAGGATTAATCTCCAAGATTTACAAGCAGCTCATGCAGCTCAATAACAAAAAAATGAACAACCCAATCCAAAAATGGGCAGAAGACCTAAATAGACATTTCTCCAAAGAAGATATACAGATGGCCTACAGACACATGAAAGAATGCTCAACATCATTAATCATTAGAGAAATGCAAATCAAAACTACAATGAGATATCATCTCACACCGGTCAGAATGGCCATCATCAAAAAATCTAGAAACAATAAATGCTGGAGAGGGTGTGGAGGAAAGGGAACACTCTTGCACTGCTGGTGGGAATGTAAATTGATACAGCCACTATGAAGAACAGTATGGAGGTTCCTTAAAAAACTACAAATAGAACTACCATACGACCCAGCAATCCCACTACTGGGCATATACCCTGAGAAAACCATAGGTCAAAAAGTGTCATGTACCACAATGTTCATTGCAGCTCTATTTACAATAGCCAGGACCTGGAAGCAACCTAAATGTCCATCGACAGATGAATGGATAAAGAAGATGTGGCACATATATACAATGGAATATTACTCAGCCATAAAAAGAAATGAAATGGAGGTATTTGTAAGGAGGTGGATGGAGTTAGAGTCTGTCATACAGAGTGAAGTAAGTCAGAAAGAGAAAAACAAATACAGTATGCTAACACATATATACGGAATCTAAGGAAAAAAAAAAAAAAGGCCATGAAGAACCTAGTGGCAAGACGGGAATAAAGACACAGACCTACTAGAGAATGGACTTGAGGATATGGGGAGGGGGTGGGGTGAGATGTGACAGGGTAAGAGAGTGTCATGGACATATATACACTACCAAATGTAAAATAGATAGCTAGTGGGAAGCAGCCGCATAGAACAGGGAGATCAGCTCGGTGCTTTGTGACCACCTAGAGGGGTGGGATGGGGAGGGTGGGAGGGAGGGAGATGCAAGAGGGAAGAGAAATGGGAACATATTGTATATGTATAACTGATTCACTTTGTTATAAAGCAGAAGCTAACACACTATTGTAAGGCAATTATACTTCAATAAAGATGTTTAAAATAAAAAAAAAATTAAAAAAAAAGATTTATAAATCTGACTATATTAAAATGAATTTTAATTAAAAAGCAACCGAAGTTAAAATACAAGCCACAGACTTGAAAATAGATTTTCATTGTATAAACAGAAAGTTAGCATTCAGAATATGTAAAGCACTCCTACATAAATAAGAAAAACAGTCCCATAGGAAAAATGGGCAAAGAGATATGAACAGTCGGTCCCCAGATGAACAAAAATTAATACAGTATGCAATAAACACTTGAAAAAATGCTCAAATTCATTATTGAAAACACCTATTAAAACAATGTGATACCTATTGGATTGGTAACATTTTAAAAGTCTGTTATATGACATAAGAATATATATATATATATATACACATATATCTACACATACACATATTTAATCCTATGTGTATATACATATATACAAACACACACACATACACACACACAGAGAGACACGTATATATTTAATCTTATGTCCTCTAACAGACTTTTAAATATATATAAAGCTAGTGCACAATTTAGAAGTCAAATATGTGAAAAACATAACAGTTGTACATATCAGTTGAGAAGGATGATAAGGGACTTCCCTGGTGGTGTAGTGGTTAAGAATCCGCCTGCCAATGCAGGGGACATGCGTTCGGGCCCTGGTCCGGGAAGATCCCACATTCTGTGGAACAACTAAGTCCACGCGCCACAACTACTGAGCCTGCACTCTAGGGCCTGATAGCTGCAACTACTAAGCCCACGTGCCACAACTACTGAAGCCCGCGCACCTAGAGCCTGTGCTCTGCAACAAGAGAAGCCACTGCAATGAGAAGCCTGTGCGCCACAATGAAGAGTGGCCCCTGCTCGCTGCAACTAGAGAAAGCCTATGCACAGCAACAAAGACACAACGCAGCCATAAATAAATAAATAAATAAATAAATTTCTAAAAAAAAAAAGATGATAAATATTTCATAGAAATAATATGCATCAACTTCGAGGTACTGAATCTCTAGGAAAATAGAAGAAATGCAGAAAGAATGGAGGTGATTTTTAGCTGTATATGTAAGGTTTTATTTTTGTTATTTTAAAATAAAGAGATTGGAAGTAAAACCATAACAATGTTTATATCTATTAAGTCCAGATGAGACACACATTAGTAATGTTATATTCTCTGTATTTTATCATCTGTTTGAAATATTTCATACATGAAAATATATTAATTAAAATTATGAATTACAAACCACTTTTAAGAAACTGAGGAAACATCACAGACCTTGTTTTAGAAAAAACAAAAATGGATGAAAAAAATTAATAAATTATACAAGTGCCTATGTTAATGGCTATAGTTTTAAAATGAATTAACATTTTATATTTTATAAAATAATTCAAATACTTTAATATAATATTGTATTCTCATAGAAATAACTTTTCTAAAGCAGAGTACATTTCCCAAGGCATAAAAATCCCCCCATGCCTAATATTATGCACCTTGCAATTAAACTAGAAATGTGACTATGCTTGGTTAAATTCGGGGCAGCCAAAAAAGTATACTAAACTGAATTTGTGGAGACCTGGAAAGGGTTTTGACAGTCTCTAGTAATGACGTATCTTTGGGAATGAGAAAATACAGCCTCCCCACTATGCAGTTGGCTCTGCTTTTGCCTCCTTATCTTCTTCCTTTTAAAGCCCAGCCTTACTTTTTCCAACAGGGAGGCCAATAGGCCTGCATTAATTTGCATGGGCTGATGTAGACTCTAATCAATGTCTGCCAAACAATATATGACAACTTATTAACATAGAAACCAGGAAATTAATTACCATAGTTTAATTCTGGAAATAGCCTTTAATTCGGTCAATACTTTCCATTTGTGATCGAATTAATTGCTTGAAAACTGATTAATGAGAAGATCCAGCAGGCAGTAATTAACATCAAAGCAAAAAAAAATTTAAGTCCTGTGAAAATTATTTAGGTACATGAGAGAAAATTCTGGTAAACAGCCAGTGGAAACTACAGCTATTCTTTAAATTTAGCATTTACTGAGCTGACCCAATATTCTGGATTCTGTGTTATAATTAAAGAAATATTCAGTGATGATGACTTAGTGCTGCAAATAATGTCATGGCTACATAATTAATATCTTTTATTTGATTCTGTATAACTCAATTCACAATTCAACAGCAAAACTTTTAAAGAGCTTCAAATCATTAAAGTTTTTGGAAGTACGCCATCATTGTACATTAATTATTTTAAATCATCTTTTACTGCCAAACTTGGGGGATGATTCTTGCATTAGTCAATTTAATTGATCAAAAAGAATTAAATTGATCATTGACCCAGCAACGAAGTTGGTCAAAATACTAATGACTATCAGAGGCTGAGCATCCTGTTAACTTATTACTGAGTATTGTAACACTTGGGCTGATTTTAGGAATACCATTAAATATTAAGTCTGATCATGGTTAGCAATAGCATCTCTGGAAATTATACATCTGAGGGTTTAGTGGCTGCAATCCCTTTGGGAATAGGGGCTAGAGGATTTGTCTTAAGGCTTTACTTATGCAAGAAGCACATACGGTTTTTACAAGGATAGTATGTTTATTGAAGTGGCCTGATGGGGGCTGATGGAGATCACGGAGGAGCTTTGTCATTCCCACCTCCTCTTCCAATCCTCCCACACTTCTGTCTTTGAGTCTACCACCCCAGATTCATAATAGCGCTTTCATTTTAGGCAGTAAAAATATATTTACCTACCACATATGCCTTAGTTTTCCTTTTGAGTTGTCCAAAGATACAAAAATATATTTGTAGTATTATTGGATAATATTTCCATTAGGAATTGGGGCAAAGAAGGTTGGAAGCAATGGTACAGAGTTGAGCTGGGGGGGAGTTGGTGACAAGAGAATGGGAATTCAGGGGCATCAGCAGGGGAGTCTTAGGTAAGGACAGGCTAGCCAGTCAACTTTCCCGCATGCTTTGAGGACTCACTGATTCTCCAATATGAAAATTCTCTTTTCAATGCCCATTTCTATAGAGAAAACCACAGCTAAAAAGTAAAGATCCCTAGGAGGCAAAATAGAGTCACTTTTCATCATTAGAACCTTTAGATATAATTTTTTAATCTGGTGTTTTATTAAAACTATTAAAATCTGTATTAGTTATTCACTGCTGCATGAGAAATTCCTTCAAGTTTAGTGACTTAAATGGCAAACATTTATTATCTCACCGTTTCTGTGAGTCAGGGATTTGAGAAAGGCTTTTATGGGTGGTTCTGGCTTACGGTCACTCATGAGGTTGTGATCAAGATGTCAGCTGGGGCCGCAGTCAGTGAAGGCTTCACTGAAGCTGTAAGGTCCCCTTCCAAGCTGGAGGACCCACAGGACTGTTAGCAGGAAGTCTCTGCTTCTTGCCAAGTGAGCCTCTACACAGGGCTTCTTGGGTTTCTTCAAGACATGGCATTTGGATTCCCTCAGAGGAAATGATCTCTGAAAGACAGGAAAAGACCATAATACAAGTGAATTTTGATGAAGAAAATGGAAAAGATGATATGTTCAAAATAACCAATTTTCCAAATTTTGATCATTGCTGCATAGTCTATAAATAGTATGTAAAATATCATGTAAATAGACATTTACCAAGGAAAAAAGAAATCTGTGCTCAAATAAGTTTGAAAACAAAAAGTTTGTTTAACCAAGAAACAAATTTAAACAACTTTTTTCTTACTGAGAGAGTTCATGTACTTTATGAATTCCCAAGGGAGAAATATATTTTGTAGCTATTGTTAATTAAAAATCTTTGGGGTTGTTTTGATAAAATTCACTAATTAGAGGTAAGTAGGAGATACAAATTTCTTCTTTACCACCTTAATACTAGAGGAACATTACAAGAAATGCAAGTTTTTGACAAAAGTCTACCAAACATACAGACATTTATTTTCAAACTAACCCAACAAACTATCAGAGCTTCAGCAACCATCAAATCAGATCTGTCAACAGAGAGCTTCATAAAGTAGGAGGACACAGAACCACAGCTTTTAATTTTGAGCTCTGCTGTTAAAGGGTTAGTTGAGCTTGGAAGATTTTTATTCATGAATGAGAAATTATTACCACCATATCTTATGCTAATTGGCAAACCAGCACTGGAGTGTGGGTTCCTGAGCAGAGAAGATCCATACTGATTAATCACCTCTAGAGGCTGGATTAAAGTCAGCTGACACACATATACATTACACCTTCCGTTAAAATAAATTGCTACAAGGACAACACAGAAATAACATTTTCCAAACATTCTACTGCATTCTTCTTTTTCCTCAGAGCATTTGTGGGACTAATATTCTTAGAAAAGACATGGAAAAATCCCTGCAAGGGAAACAATCAGGAATTAAGAGGTCCAGGTGACCTAGAGGGAGTTGGCTCCTAAAGAGAAGGCAAAAAAATTGTAATGGAAAATTGATGATGATAAATGCTGACAAGAGACCTTACCTGCATCCCACTCTCCCAGTGAAGGAGCTGTAAGAGTCAAATGATTGCCAGTAAAAAAGAAGGTGTTATTCATCAGGACACAGCACTGACTGAAGGCTAATTAAAAGTCTTAAGGCCCATGCCTGGGGGAGGGGCACAATAATGTCCTGAAATATATGGGGAAAAATTAATTAAATCAGTGACCTTTTTATTATAAAACGACAGGTGGCAGACAATCTAGTAATTTTACTACCATTCTGATCCTAGATTCAAAATGGTCAAATATACAGGGCCAGTTTCATATTTGGGCAAAATGTATGCAATAAAATATGTTTATGGAAAGACAGGATAGGAAGTCAATCAACTCCAAACAATGCCATCTACAATAGGAAAAGTAATGGAAGTGCACTCTGTTTAGTGTTTCCTGTAAGCTGGGTGTTTTACATGAGTAATCTACTATTTTATATGTGTAACTTTCTCACCCTCACAATAACCTTGTGAGGATGAAACTATTACTATTGCTGTTTTACAGATGAAGATGGAAGATAGGTAATTTGTTCAAGGACAAAATGCTGAGACTCTAAACCAAGTCTGTCTTACTCCACAGCCCATGCTGAACTTTTATCTACATTGCCCTTAGATGAACATTGCTTCAGAGAGACCAACTTCTGGCAGTAAGACAAAAGGCAAAAATGCAGAGTATTGTTTGGGAAAGCTTACTTAAATCAATGTCGGCTTTTAAAAGTAAAACAATAAAGAGCACAGGATCTCACATCCCACAATCTAGAAAAATTAGAGCCACATTTCACAAAGATGTGAATTATCCAATGGAAAAAATGTCTCTATTCTCTGCTCCACATAACCCCTCACCAGTATGAAACATTTTGTAATATGAATTTTTGTAATATAAAAAATATTCTTAGGTGATTCTCAAGTGCTTTGTTTTTAAACTCAATGTCAACCCTTTATCATGAAAACGAAAAGTCTTCTTTTTCTTAGAATTAATTTCAGCCAACAATTCTAAGACCAGATTGCTTTCTTTCAAAGAGAAAAAAAGTGCTTATAAAAACACAGATAAAAAAAAAAAAACAAAAAAAAACACACAGATAACGGGGCTTCCCTGGTGGCGCAATGGTTGAGAATCTGCCTGCCAATGCAAGGGACACGGGTTCGAGCCTTGGTCTGGGAAGATCCCACATGCCGTGGAGCAACTAGGCCCGTGAGCCACAATTACTGAGCCTGCGCGTCTGGAGCCTGTGCTCCGCAACAAGAGAGGCCGCAATAGCGAGAGGCCCGCGCACTGCGATGAAGAGTGGCCCCCACTTGCCGCAACTAGAGAAAGCCCTCGCACAGAAACGAAGACCCAACACACCCAAAAATAATTAATTAATTAATTAATTAATTAAAAAACAAAAAACAACCCATCATTTAAAAAAAAAAAAAAAAGAAATAACTTTGAATTGGTAACTCACACCAATAAATATTTTTCCACTATTAGTGTGAATATCAATTCAATAAGCTTTTATTGTGTATATTCTATGTGCCTATATTATACTAAGTGCTGTGGGAACATAAAAAGCATGTAATCATCAGTGCCTTCAAAGAAACTATAATTTCTTGAGAGAAGTAAGACATTAAATGTTAAACTGCTGAATCATAATTCTGGGCATCACATGAGTAAGTGCCCAAATGAAAAGTATAGACCAGAATTCCTCTGACTGTATTTCAGGAGATATTTTAAGAGGTTTTTTTTTTTTTTTTTTTTTTTAATGTTTGGTACTAAATAAATTTTAAAACTATAAAATATCTACTTCTTGAATACTATCTTTGCAAATTATTTCATCATCAACATTATCAAACATCAATTTTACCCAGGCAATAAAAGCACTAAGTGCATTAGATGCATTATCTTATATAATTCTTCAAATAATTCCATGAAAGAGGTATTATTATTATCCTCATCTTATAGTTGAGAAGGCTGAGATTTGGAAAGCTAGCATTATGACTGCAGATACTTACTGTTATATATGGAGCCAAACTGCTAGACCCAAAATTATGGGTTCTAACCTGAAGAAGGACCATGTCTCTGAGGTCCCTGAATATTTTATGTAAAATAGGCTACTTCTCATTTGTCATACCACCAACCTATTTTCCTTCTATAAAGAAAATCTGCATTTCAAAATTTTCATTTATTTGTTAACTCACTTATTTTCTGTCTACCCTAAGGAACATGACTACAACAACCTTTTTCACCAATATATCCGATGCTAACCTAATTCCTGTCACACCATTGGCACTCAGTAATATTTAATGGAAGGAAGGAAGAAGGGAAGGAAGAACTATCAAGGCAAATATCACACTAGACAAAGTTCAGCAGGCAAGGAAGACCTTTAATTCAAGGCTATTGTGATATGGAAGAGAGCCCAGAACTCAGTGTGAGCTCAGCTCCACAGAAACAAAACAAAGGGCTAGATAGGTTTAAGACCTAGGATGGGGGAATCATAGGCCATATGTGTTTCCTGATTGTTGTTACCTAAGGGAAAAGTAAACTTTCTCTCATCTTCATGACAGGAGGTGGTTTTGCATCTTGGAGTAAGGTGCCCACTGAAGTTAGGCTCTACCCTCTTACAGAAACTGGCAGATAGGGGCATGACCTTTCCTGATGAATGCATTTCAAAGGAATGGTTTCCAGGTCCTTGAGAAAGACATTCCTGTGTTATAAAACTGGAAAAAGGCCTTAGAAAAAATTACATTTAAAGGGGCAGAGACTTACTTCACCCTGTATGACACTCTCTAGGTCCATCCATGTCTCTATAAATGACCCAATTTCATTCCTTTTTATGGCTGAATAATATTCCATTGTATATATGTACCACATTTTCTTATTACATCTGTACTTCATACAGAGTGAAGTCAGAAAGAGAAAAACAAATATCGTATATTAATGCATATATATATATATATATATATATATATATATATATATATATGGAATCTAGAAAAATGGTATAGATGACTTCCTTTTCAAAGCAGAAATAGAGACATAGCCATAGAGAACAAATGTATGGATACCAAGGGGGAAAGGGGTGGGGTGGGAGGAATTGGGAGATTGGGATTGACACATATACACTATTGATACTTTGTGTAAAATAGACAACTGATGGGAACATACTGTATAGCACAAGGAACTCTACTTAATGCACTGTGGTGTCCTAAATGGGAGGGAAATCCAAAAGGGAGGGGATATATGTATATGTATGGCTGATTCATTTTGCTCTGCAGTAGAAGCTAACACAACATTGTAAAGCAACCATACTCCAATAAAAATTAACTTAAAAAAATAAAGAAGCAGAGAACTCATCTACAATTACAGGTTTTCTAAAGTAAAGGCACTAAGAAAATGAAGATCAGGGGCCAAGAGTCAGGAAGAAACATGTCTAAATTTTAGTCAAGATGAGGGGAACTTTCAAGCCTTCTTGGTCAGCAGGAAGGAAGAAGGAAAGGAAAAAAGGAGGGAAGAAAGACAATGTGGTGGTCATGAAATTATGCTGCTCAGACCTCCTTTCAAGAGAACCTGCCTCAAAGGAGGTGGTTGGCTGACAGACTCCAACTGCTATACCTTCGGATCTGCTTGCAACGTTCTCACAGAGGCCAAGCTCTCCTGGCTGTTCCCCGCCAATGAGCAAGGCAGCGGTATGTGAGGTGGGCTACCTTACCCAATACGGAACTTCTCTAATGGGAAGATTTTGCTCTGGGGTCTTCGTAAGCCTGGCCAAAATGTTCCGAGAGTCTTGTTACAGTCTGAGGCTCCTCTCACCCACTCCTCCTTCTTTCCCTCTCCCCTGCTGCAGCTAAGTCTGAAGGTTTCCCTACTAATTCTGCTCCTTTTCCACTTTATTCTTCACAGATGTTTTTCCTATTATTCTTGCACATCTAATTTTGTCTTCTCAGAAGATCCAAACTGACATTGAGGGAAAGTAATACAGGCAGGAGGGAAGGGACAGGAAGGAAAAGGGGGAGAAAACAACAGAAGGCAAAGGCAAAAGGGGACAATGAGAAAGAAAAACTGGGAAAATTTGCGAGAGAGAAAAAGAGAAACAGAGACAGAATGCAAATGAGACCACATATACTGCACACACTCCAATCTTAGTTGCAGTGCTAGAACCTGAAGGTTGAATTTTTGCTCTTACCCTGACTGTCACTGCTAGCAGAGATGCTTTAAAGAAAGCAAACACCAGACATAGGAGGACTTTTTGCTTTCTGGGTAATGGTCGGCCAGATGTCTCTTTATGGCAGTCATGGGGATATAAAATTTGACACAGTGGGAAGCTCACCTGTACTAAAAGAAATGGCTACTCTTACGGCCCCTCCAGGATGGCCCAACTTAATGCTACGAAAAGGGACCCTGCAAAGTATCTCTATACTTCAAAATCCTGCTCCCACAACTATGTTTTCGGCTTTGAAAGAGGATAAAAGTTTCCATCTCCCAGTGTAAGTTTCATCTCACTTTTCAACCCAGTAATGGGCAGTTGGAAATATAAATTTCCTTCAGGGGAAGGCCTCATCCGCAATAGGTGTGAACTGACCCACCAGGCCTAAACCAGTGCATTAAAAGTGTGTGTTGACCAAAGGATGGTTAATATAAGGCCGTGGACAGGACACCAGCACTGCAGGTCAGAAAGCCCATGCAAGGCCTGTATGTTTCTTTTACAATTTTTTCTGCAGTAGGAGACACAAAGAACATCAGGCATACACATCCTTCCTGGGGAGACAGCCACACAATCACAATGTGAGCTGATCGTTACATAAAAAGACAAATCTCCAAAGTACAAAGAATGGTTTTCACGGCGAATTCAGTCAAAATCCATCTTTGGAAGAAATAAGTAATATTTTATCTATTGCTGCAAACACACAATCTGCTAAAGGGTCACCCGATTTACACTATTTTACTGCTTTAATTACAGCAGGTCACTTTTCTCACTCTTTTTTTTTTTTTTTTTTTTAAATGAGAGCCTACCTGGCAAACCAGATTCAGCCTTGCTCCAGCTCTTGCTTGTCTCCCAAATCTTTGTGATTCTCCAAGCAGCCTATTTTATTTTTAATAGCTCCCAGTAGCGGGGAGGGTGTCAGACCCAGTCAGTGTCTGGTAGGAGAGGGTCTCAGTCAGCACCTAGATTCAGGTGGATTGGAAGTCACACCCTCAGGCAGCAGCTGGTAAAGAATGCAAACATACACAGCCTTGTGGGACGCAAGTGTAATAAGCCCTGCCGGCCAGGTGATCTGGAGGGAGAGGTGAGGTGTTCCCTGGCCGGCAGTTGTTAAAAATCAGGGCTCCAGCTGAGCGTACAGACTCTTTACCGGGAGACCGGCGCGCGAGCAGAGAGAGAGCTCAAAGATGGCGGCCGCAGCCTGGCTTCCCACAGAGCGACCGGAAGCCTCTCGCCCCCGCCGAACCGGAAGTCCGCCCCCTTGGGCTAAGTTCAAGGCCCAACAAGCGGGTCTGTTTGACGCGAAGGCTGGGGGAGTTGCAGTCGCCGTCTGCACGGTGCCCGGGAGTAGTGGCCCGCCAGGGGCTCTCTCGCCAATTGTTACCCTCCCATGGGATCCAGGAACACGGGCCAGGAGAGCCAGGGGCGTCCCCTCGGTGGCAGCCGCAAACCCCGGAGTGCTGAATTCCCCTGCGGGAGATGCTGCCGCTCCCGGTGGCAGAGAGCCGAAGATGGTGCTCGCTGGCTGCCGCGAGGCAGAGGGGGAGAGCGACGAGGGCACCTGCCAAAAAAGGAAAAAGAAAAGAAGGGGGGGAAAAGGAAGAAAAGGCAAAAAGGGAGAAAAAGACGGCACCCTCCGGCTTTCGCAAGGCCGAGGGAGAGCAGGAAGATGGTGCCCACCAGCCTCCAAACCTGGACAGCGTCCCAGCAGACCCCTCCCCCTCAGACCAGTACTTTAAAATTAGCAAATGAACCACTTTCACGGAAAATCTGGGTGCTTTGCAAAGAGCTGCTTCCGTGGAGGCCCTGAGGCAGGTGAGTCCTCTGCGGGCCCCGTAAGGGGCATTTCTAGTTCACCACAGCCCAGGGGTCGCAGGCACAAGTCTTTTTGGTCTTTGCAGCCGTATGTTTTGGGGGCTTGGCTCTCAGGTGCTGGTCTTAAAAGTTGGGGTGCCCAATGTGGGGTACGAATCCGCTCCTCAGGGAGAAGCTCCAGGTTTTGAGTTCCCTCAGGATTGTGGGTCTCAGGGCTGGGGTGAGGTTTCTGGCGAGATTGTGTCTCAGCCTCTCCTACCCTCTTTGGTGTGGTTTCCCTTTCATTTGCCTGATGTGAAGGGGTCCCTCTACCAATTTTTAGGTTTTATTCAGAGGAGATTTTCCATATACAGCTGTACACTCCCTGTGTCCCTGGAAGGAGGTGAGTTCAGGATCGTCCTTTGTCGCCATCTTGAATCCTTTTTTTTTTTTTTTTTTTTTCATTTTAAAAGTTTATTTTGAAGATCATGTTTAAAAAAAAGTTAAAAATAATCCGATAAAATATTGCACGGAATACACAAATTACATAAGTATGGTGATTAAATCAAATACGGGAAATATGTTTTCTTCTGCAATTCTGGAAATAAGTTCTGTTGTCGTGAAGGTTCTTATACTTCCAAAAAAGGGAGGGGGTGGAAAGCATGACAATTAAACCTGCCTCTTAATTATGTAAATATACAGTAGATACCAAATTTTTCTGTTCTTCCCAATAAGTCAGTTTTGATCTTCAGACTATGCCTTGTTTTTTAAAAGATATGATGCTAGAAATTCAGTGGGATTTTGTGGTCTGTCCTTTGCAAGTACAGTAAGTCCCTGTAATAGGATAGGCACAATTGTCTGATCCAAGTAGGCATGAGTTGGCAAAGACTGGAGGTCCACTTTCCGTTTTGATGACTCTTCTGAGTTAACCTTATCATTTTCTACTATCCTTCCACTCTAATCTTTTTTTCTCATTTTACCTTGGAAATTGATCTGAGGTGTGAGAGAAAGCATTGGGGTATCACTGCTCTAGAGTATCATGGCTCTGCCTTCATAGACAAACATCGTCATTCATTTTAATCATAGTTTACTCAAAAACCATAGATAGGTAGGTTTCCTTCCTTTTTTTTTTTTCTTTTTTGAAACTTAAGGGAAGTTTTGATGAATTTTTTCAAAATAAACGTTGCCTTTTTAGAGGTCAAATGATGCCTTCAACCCTAGAGTCAGAACACTGCTAGCAACTTTCCAATAGCATTTCACAGATGCAGAAATACCACTTTAACTGGTATCCTTGATACAAAGAGAACGTCAGAATGGAGCCCCACAGTGAGAAGCCAGGATCTGGTGCCATCAACAAACAAACTCAGATGACACATTAAGAAAACCAGAGTATAGCTTAATAAGAAGCAGCAACATCCATCACTGTGCAGGTGGCAAAGCCCTAGATGCTCTTTGCAAGCTAAGAACATAAAACTACAAAGTAGCACAAGCTGAAACCAAGGTAGCTGAAACATAATACTGTGCAAGAAAAGAGAAAATGTTCAGGAGAGAACACTGAACTATCTAGGAAAAAAGTAACGAAATGGGAGAATAGGAGATGAAGAATGACGTTTGTAGTGTAACACAAGCATTTGAGACATAAAAGTAAAAATTAAGATTTACTGATGCATTCTACAAATATTTTTTTAGAGCCCACTGTATTCCAAGCACTATTCTAGGCACTTGGGATACCTGCAAACAAAAAGACAGTGAATGAACTCTGCCATCGGGGAGGCAAATCAGGGAGGCAAACAAAGAGGAGGAGAAAGGGATTGTGATCTGCATTCATGAGAGAAGGTCTACACATGCAGAAGAGGTTTTAGGAAACTTTTCCAAAACATTGAAGACTGAAGTGTCCATGCTTCGCCATATATTGTGAGTTTACCAACTTTAAAACAGAGCCCAAGTCCTAGATGATGAAATACTTGAATACATCTTTAAAGAGTTGTCTAAATGTTTTTTAAATATTTATCCACTTCATGGCCCTTTGAAGTAGGATAAATGAATTGATACTTAGCAAACAAATGTTTTATTAATAACCACTGTAGTTTGGCAAAAGTTATCATGTTGTCATTGTTTCCAGATGGGAGTACTTGCATTCTCTCAAATCCTCTTGTGATCACAAAGTTCTGAGATTAATCTTCCTCTAAGTACCTAGGCATCATTAGCATTAGATATCCAGACTGGATATCTGGACTATTAGATTTAAGATTTATTGCCTGGTGTGAAACTCACAAGCACACACACACACACACACAGAGTGAACACACACAGGGCAACCCACTTGCAAAATTCTTTCTTAGCCAGGATTACATCTGCATGGGTTTGCTGTATCTTACACTCTCAGTTTCATTTCCCTCATTCCACTTGTAGAGTCATGTCCAAGTGTCTCCTGGCGGATCATGGGTAGTCCATCACTCAGAGCAGGAAGATAACAAAGCAGCAATACTTCTGAGGTTGTGTCAGCTTGGAAGGTAATTAAATTTGCTTACTCTAGTTTGCAATAGTTGTTTGAAGAAGTGAAGCTCTGCCACAAATCATTTTGGCAGCTACCATTACCTTGGTCTGTGAAATGGATATTACATAGACTCATATGTCAATCATTGTAATGCCAGCCTAGGAAAATTTTAAGAGGGGAGATCTGTTTGGGGGGAAAAATGTGTCCTGCATTGTGCTCTATGCCTGCTGCACTGTTACTGCTGCTGGTTTCCAGTTCTTATATAAGTTTGTTTTCTTTTATCCTTTCTCTCCATCTCATGGTACTGTTTTCACCTAAATTAGACAAATCTGGGTCCTAATTCCAATGTCAAAATATTTTAGCTGTGTTATCCTGGGACAGTGGCCTTACTGCTCTCAGCCTCAATTCTCTCATCTGTAAAATGGGCATCATGATTCTGCCAACCTAGTACAGTGTTATTTTGCTTCGTTTTTTGTAAGGATTAACTGATGGAATGCAAATAAATGACTTAGTCACAGTGCATTCAGTCTACCATTAAATAATGGTTTATCTGATATTACCATGTTCAAGACATTGCATAGAGTAAAGGTTTAATAAATGACAGTTATTTTTATTATTATTACTAATGAATATATCATGTTTTGACATATACCAGGAACTATGCTAGGAATGAAAAGGAACCAAAAATGAGCAGAACAGTATCTCTAACTCTCCTTCAAAAGCAGTAGCCATGTTGATATACACACACACACACACACACACACACACACAAATACACACAAATATCCCTTCTCTAATCATGAACAATATAAGGCAGGAAGAGGTTGAAAATATGCCCAAGTTTCTACAGCAAATAGCAAAGGTTTTGCTAAAAGCCAGCTCAGTGCCATTTCTTTTGGACTTAAGCAAATAAAATGCTCCAAAATATTACAACAAAAAATGTGAACAATTCGAAATAAAATTTCCCAAATGGCTTTTCAAAACCCACACCAGCATTAGGGCTGTGTGAGAGAAATAACCATAGAGGAAAATGTCAATCTAAAAAATGACGTGTCTTCTGCAGTCTGATAAACTGTTCATATTACAAACCTAAACTATCCCCAGTGGATTTGTGAGTCATTAAAAATAATAAAATCAATACCTGACCAGTTACCAGATCTGCTCCACAGTCATGTTTGATTCTGCAACCAGACATTTGCCCATAGAAGGAACAGCCCTGTTCTTCATAGTAGAAGAAAAGAAACTGTCAAACCTTATCACTTATGTTCCTTTACTATAATCTGTATCCCTGCAAGTTGTGAAATCACTTTGTATATATTTTGAAGTCATACCCTCATTCCTGTTATCTGCTCCCTGCCCACCTCCACAAAGTTATCATTTTCAGAAAAATATTTCATCTCAATTTCACTTTCATAAAATGGGCATGGTGAGTCACTAATTCAATACATCTACAATATATCCACAGAAGAAAATTTAATCTGTAGAGTTCAGCCAAATCCTTTAGGATAGAAACTTGCCAAAAAGCTGTGGAATTGTTTCTGAGCCAACAACAGACAGCACATAGTTCAACACTGTCAGATGGGGTACATGGTGATTTTTGTTTGCAGATGTAGGGAATGAGGAGAGATGTCATCACATTTCAGCAGAAGAAGAGCAGACAGAAGTGTAGGAGAAAGGTAGAAGGGACTGATAATAACAATATACAACAATAATATTGACAGCTATCATTTATTGCATGCTTATTCATACAGCTGAGAAGACTGTGTCTTCCCCTTTGCCACACAGCAAATAGGTGGTGGAGTTTCGATTCAAACCTAACTCCAAAGCCCAGATTCTTAACCATTGTGCTGTAAATCTCGTGAAGCTAAATTTTCTCCTGAAATCGAAATTTGTCTTCTTTTTCTACCCAGCTTGGGCATTCAGTAGCCTAGGGCTGCCCAGGAGTGTACACAGCTACAGATGGGGGTGGAGTGGCAGCAGAGATAGTCTGAGGCAGTAGATCTGTAGCAGAGATCTGCTGCACAGAGCCCACTCCTTCTACACAGACCATGGCTTTGGGGAAACCCATATCCTAAACAATGTGGGTTTAGCTTAAAGTCCCATCAGATAACCAAACATATCCGCAATAGAGGAAGTAAAGTTCAGTTGAATAGGAACTTGCTCCAAATACATTTTGCGTATTCTCTCTCTAATAGCCTCAGTCTTTAGAATGACTTTGCCAGGTATCTGAAATCGACTACATTTCTTATTTCTTATAACGACTACCATTACTTTCTTTAAGTCACAATTCCTATGTTTACCAGCCTTTGTGTTATTTCTTTCCTTTTCTTTTCTTTTTTTTTTTTCTGCAACTCAGACAACTTTCTAGGTCACCTGTTCCTTGGAAATAACTAAAGAAATTGTAAAGCTAATTGAACTTCAGCACCTTCTGCCTCAAGAGTGTACTGCTAAAAAAAAAAAGTAAATTTTGACTCCAGACAACTCTAATTCAAATCACCTTTCACTCAGCTGGAAGGAAACTAGAGCATAATGTGTAAACTACATATATTTTTTATTTCATTTATTTTAAAAATGTTTTCTTCTAACTAAAAAGAATAGTTACCTATGTATTAGCATTAAATAGAATTTATTTTGCCTGCGTTTAAAAGTTCCTTCAGGGAGGCTGTAAAGATATGTGTCTCTTTTGTCCTAAACAATTCAGTGAAGTTTGAAGCTGACAGAATTTGGATTGGTTGGGAACATCCATGACCCTCCTTCCTCAGCCAAAGAGAAAAAAAGGCATCTCTGAAAAGAACGATGTTGTGTTCACTGTGCCCTAGGGATGCAGAAACATCACTGAAACGTAGGTGCATGGCTCATAGGGTCTTCTTTTTTGTCCAAAATTTTCAAAATTAAAACTTTTCCAAAGATTGAAGTTAACCCAACCAATAAAGAAGATATACATCCTCACTAATAACACTACTAATATGAAAGAAATCTATAAATAGAGACCCATTCTCAGCAGTATTCTCCTTCAAAAATAGGCAAATTCATCTGGCCTTTAGTGGATATGCCTAAATTCTGGAGAATCAGTAATTCAAAGCCATCGGAAGTTTAACTCTAATTTAAACCAACATCTGCCCAATAGAATGTGCTGCTGACTTTCTCAGCTTTCAAAATAATCTCACGAATGCAACAGCCAATATTTTTGAAAATGAATACACAGAACCTTTCCTTCTAAGTTCCTACTTTCTAACCCATTGGTCCGGTCTAGATTAACCTTTTTTATGCAGAAAAGTGATCAAGAGAAAGTTGAGCTGGAGACAAGCCTGCACACCCCATGAGGTCAAGTCTAGTGATGTGGGACTGTGTGTATAGTCAAAGGGAAAGTTTTCTTTTTTGCAATACAATAAGTGTGAAAGCTTAGAGAAAAACACACAATAGCTGTATCTATACTTCGGCGAGAATTCTTGGTTGGAAACTGAGAATGCTTGATGTGGAGAGAAATTTTAAGATGTTTGCTAAATATTTAAAATGTATTATAACTACCCAAACCCCACTCCATCTCAGCTTTGGTTTTCTTGAGACACCAAATAGAGATTTAAATGTCTGTTAATAATATTTTTCTGTTAAACTGCTATTTTGATGAATGACACATCTTGCAATATGAACCCCCATTATATTTAGGTTGCAGTGGTAACTTCTAAGGCAATGGTTTCCAAGAGTCCCTCCGGCTCCTTCTTCCCCTCTAAAAACACAAAACAATTAGTAACAAGCGCTACCTTTAAATAGAGAATTTACATATGATTACTTCTTTTCTTTTTACATTCAAAGCTTTAATGATTTATTATATAAAGACCTACTGGGAATTGATAGAAAAACTACTGAGTTTTAATAGGTAAATAGAAAAAAATAAGCATTTCATAAAAGAGGAACATTATAAACAAATACGAAAAATAATTTTTAATATTGAATTTTTAAAATATTTTTTACAGGATATAAGATTGACATACATTGTGTATGTGTGTGTGTATATATATATACACATATATATATGCTTCAGAGAGTTATGCTTGTTTTGATGTTCGGCTTCTCAGCATCAGTGGTCCCTTTCCTTTCCACTTTCTCCTCTTGGTTGGACACTAGAGGCTCCTTCCACCAGACCCTCCCCTCTCTGCTCCCCTGTGCCAGGAAGTAAGCACTTGACCCAAGCTGTGATTTTGACTCTTGACTGTAATGACAGAAGGACAGAAGAAATTGCTGCTGTTTATTCAGTAACAATGACTACTGAGTATTTCATGCTTTTAAACCCTGCAGCTGCCAGTCTATCTTCAGCCTCACTTAGAACCCTCTCCCCATATATATCTAACAAATTCTCTTTTCAGTTAAACTAGCCAGAATCTGTTTTTACTGCCTGAATGCAAATTACCATAACTACACCTATATGTTTGAGTTGCATTTTAAAACTCACTTTTCTTCTGAGTCATCTGATTCATTGTGCAAACAGCTTTGACACTGCAATGTCATGAACCGTTGTTTACATATATGTTATCATAGCAAACAGCTAATTAAGATACAGTAGTCATAATAGAGTCATTCTGAAAATGAATAAATACAGTTGGTCGGTGTGTTGGCAACTTCCTCACTGACAGCCTATTCCAGAGTCATAAATTTTGTTTGCTTCATTGAGAACTTTGCCAAGATAGAATCCCTAAAAGATCGAGTGGGCGAAGAGCTACTTAGATGTGCATGCAAGGACATGACCCTAATCTTCTATCTTTTTGCCAAGCAAAGCCTAGTCCACAGACCAGCATCATCACCTTGGCACTTGCTAGAAATGCATACCCTCAGGTCCTACTCTTGAACTGCTGACACAGAATCTGCATTTAAAACCATTCCACAGGACATTTGTTTTCACATTAAAGTTTAAACAATTCTATCCTACTTTACACTTTGCATTTATCACTTTATAATTTACTATTTTAGTCTCCACTCTAGCTATAATAACAGACTGCCTCTATATAGGTGCTTTTCAAAGCACTTTAATATCAATTTTATGATTTCATTTTCATAATCTTGGAAGGCACGGGCAGATAATATTGCTTACCATTCTAGAAAGGCAAGAACTGAAACCTAGAGAAGCTGACTGATAAGGTCACCACGTAGAGTGGTACAGTCAGGATTAGCACACAGGAGTCTTCAATTAAAGAATCAGTGTTGGCTCTGGAGTGATTACCCGTTCATTAGTCTTCTAAGAAGGAATTATTTCAGCAGTATCTCCTTTAAAAGGTTTGTTCAGCCTCTGCTTACACCCACCAAGGGGTCAGGATCTTATTACTTCAAAAATCAGCTGTTTAACTTGTGGACTGTTTTAACTTTATAAAATGCTCTGATTTGAAATATGCTTCTCATATCTTTGAGTCTAGAAAAAAAGAGAACATTTTAATCTTTTCCCCTTCAAATATTAGAAAAGAAATCTTTCTTTAAGTCTTTTCTTGTCCTGGGCAAATTATTTCAACTATTCCCCAATGACGTATTATCTAATCCCTGATCTTGATCATCTCTATTAAGAACACTCAAGGTATGCGGGGTTCTTATTAAAAAAAGGGAAAATAATCTAATAAGGTCTGACCAGCGTAATGTACAGTACGATAATTACTTCCATTAATCCAGACATTCTCTATTATTAAGGCTGCCTAAGGTTCATTCACCCTTGGCAATATTCATATAATATTCTTGTCTTATACTGAGATTGTATCTTCATGTTCATATAAACTTTTCTCTTGTCAGGTTTCCCCCATCCTATCTCTGAATTAGTATTTTTTATTGTTATTCTTGGTGGTGGTTTAATTTTTGTTCCTGATACAGAGCATTAATTCTTGTTCAGTGATGTCTTATTTGTTGTAGATCATCATTCCAGACTCAGAAGGCCATTTGAAATCTTGGTTTTACTGTGAAGGTTGGATTATGGGGGCAGATTCTTCCACTCTGAGACAATCAGAGCCAGTCCTTTCCTTGACTCAGCCTCACAGACAAACAGTCCAGGCCCAGATAAATCTCTATAAGTCTGTATAAGATGGGCCATCATCATCCCACTATAACCTATAGCTCTACTAAGAACTGTTGAGGTTTTGAGAGGCCAATTAATCACCTTCCTCTTTGAATTCTAAATCATTTGAGTAATAGATATCAGATTCAGAAAAGCATCAAAATGCAAGCTTTATTGCTCACAAAAAATTGGTGACTGTAACGTAAAGCAGAGGCCAATATTAACTTTTGATGTCCATGCCCCTCTCTCCTTCATAGGAAGCTGACCTGTGCTAACACATGGGGGGCTAGAGTAGAGAGAAGAACACATTCAGCCTATAGACAGGTAGCTTGGAAACAGAACCAATGAGAGGCAAGAAGGGGCAGTTAGATTAAACAGAGCCCCTTTCCCTAATCTCAGTCATCAGATCAATCACTCCACCTCCAGTGGGGAGAACCACTAAGGAGGGGAGGTCCAGGAATGTTCTCTCAATATGTTCTCTGCTGGGGTGGGAAATGGAAGTCGCACTCCTCCCAAAATGGAAGGAACAAAATAATGTGTCCCCACTAACAAGAAGCCCTGGAGCAGGGTGTTGATCCTGCCAAGCAGGCTGTTTGCTGTCTCTTGCATGAGATTTGTTCATTTCTCCCACTAATCCTTTGCAAATACCACTGCTTGATTAGAATCCTTCCCCCTTCTCCACTAAAACAAATCTCCCTTTGGTGCTGTTTACTTACTGGGACTGCATTATTTGAGTCATTGAATGTTGAAACACCTAAAGATCAAATTTGTTTCAAAGGCAGACACATCAGATTTAAATAGCTGCTGCCCATGAGATGGAATAAGGCTCTTAGGTATCCAGTGATCAAGGTCTTTTCATGTGAGTGAAACGCAGATTTAAAGGCCCTGTGACTCCCTATTCAGTCTCCCTGGAAGAAATTAACACTCCACCAAAACATCAGTGCAAGTATTAACCAATGTATATACTTAGGGAAAAAAATGTAGGTAGGGATATGTTACTTGAAAATTTTCACGAATGAAATTCTAGGTGGATGTGTGTTATTGTTATGTGTGTGTTATTGTTATTGTTATGACTAAACTAAACTTTTAAAAAGGATAGGCTTAAAGCAACTTAACTCCTAGTTTTTGTTTTACTTATAATACTTCCCAAAATTGAAAATACAATTTTAGAAGAGGGGTCAGCAAATATTTTTTGTAAAAGGCTTGATAGTGACTATTTAGGCTTTGAGGTTCATTTAGCCCCTGTTGGGACTGCTCAACTCTGCTTTGCTGTTGGAATGTGAAAACAGCCACGGACAATGCACTTTTGAGATTGTATGCTCCTTAAATGACCATCTTCATTAGCTTTTTTCTAGATTGATTTACCAAACTCTGCCTCTTAAATGTGTTTGAATATTTCTACTAAAGATCTTTTCACCTTCTGGAGGTTTTACATCATTTATGCTTAGCAAAAATTTTTCTTTTCAAAAGGCAGAACTTTTTTCTTTTCCCCTAGATTATTAATAAGGTTTAATTATTTTGGACATATGAAACATAATTATATTTACAAACCAAGTTTCTGCTTAGTCCACAGCTGAGTCTGACAGCCTGCACATTTAAACAATAAAGGGAGCATTAGGTGTTTGATAAAGGATTTATTAGATGAAAATTCTTTGGGTAAGTTAGTTCCTAAGGAAGAACCTGGAATTGTGACGCTCTATGCCAAGTAAGAGAACCCTGTAGCTTCTACTCTAGACACTTGTGAAGTATCTGCTTTATATGCTTAGTTTTTATTTTGAGGTGCCTCTTCATTTATAGATAATAAATGAAACACGTGGGAAGAAAGTTAATAATATATTCATCATTATTAATATGTAAATAATATCAATACATTTATAATTATATTAATGTTTAATACCATAATACTATATAATACTGTATTATTATTTTCTATTAAATTATATTCGATAATATCAAAATTATCATTTTAATAATGTAATAATTATGAATATATTAATGAATTATTATTCAAAGACAGGCCTTAGGTCATGTGCACACTCTCTTGGACACATAATATCAATTTAGATCTAATTCTTAGAAATAAAATTTTGTTGGAAGATAGAAATCCTAATTTGTATCTGAAGGTAAATGAAAACTATTATTTTAGCTATGGACATTTTCTCGCCACAATCCAATTTTAAATACTGATTTTTTTTTCCTTTTCTCGGTTTTTTTCCCCAAAGAAACATGTACGGAGGAAAGAAACAGTAATGTAGAGTAAGACTAGATTCATCTTTCCATTTCCTTCCAGAGGTTTTATCAAACCGCCCATTAATTGGTGCCCTCTATTGCTTTCAAACAACTATTAATCGTTACTATATTAAGAAACTTATCGGGGTGGTTAAGAATGATTTCCTCTGCAGTTAATGACAACGGCAGGCTACATTAGGTCGGCCAAACATGTTAGCTTTGCAGAAACACGCTGCTCACTGGGATACTGTATCTCGTTCACTGTGGGAGAGTGAAAAATGGGAAAGATGCTGAGCCCAAGCAAGCTCTTTGTGGAAAGCGGGACACACAGGAGCTCCAAGCGTGTATGCAGAGAGGTGGTTGTCTTGGTGGCCAGGGGTTTGAAGGACTTCCAAGTGAAGGCTTAAAAGGGTTTCTCAGATTGTAGCCCACATGCAATGTACATCAGAATCACTAAGATTAAGTACTTAAAATGCAGATTCCTGATTCCCACTTCAGAACGACTTAATGAAAATCTCTCGAATTGCAGCCCAGGAATCTGCCCTTGTTGGTAATCATCTCTAGATGAATTTTATGCATATGAAGGTTTGAAAAGCACTGAATCAGTGGTTCATGCTGCAGAATGTTCTACTTTTCATACTCCACTAGAGATTTCAAATAATGACCCATTGGGTCTTAGGAAGGTCTTGTGCTTATTTGAAAGGAGGATTCTCCAAGCCTATTTGCACAAAAGTAGGAATTCTTAATTATATTGGAGTCATTGACCTTGGCAGATCAAGAATCCCCTGAATTACACATAAAGTGTGGTGTGTTTCTGTATTTTTCTGGGGTGAAGATGTTTATCCTTTATCAGATTTTCAAATAGCTCCCTAACTCCCTCCCAAATTTCTGGATCACTGGACTAAAGGGATCAAATGCAACAGATTTATTCTATTGGAGACTTCATTTACCATGGTCAGGACAGCAGGTCATTTGCTTGATGACAAGAAGAATTAGTCCTTAAAATGTTTTGCAGCTTTTTTATCATAAGTTTTTCATTTCATAAATTATCACCTGTTTCTGAAGTAAAATACCACACACATTCATCATCAACCTAATATCAGAAGTCTGGATCTGAATGTTCCATCAGCTGAATGCAAAATTCATGTCAAGGATGGGAAATAGCTAAACTTCTGACCACAAATGCACCCTCTATTTCCTATTATCTATCACAAATTTTGCTTGCATAAAAAGGAAGAGGTTTTTGTGACTGAGATCACCTGTAATTTTTACCCTGGCACTATCTCACTGGGAATATTATAAGTCTCCATTGTTGTGTGGTAGTCTTTGCACAAAGAAGTTATAACAAGAGAAGAAATGAAGCTAAGTGAAAGTAAATAAGGATAGAACCTACAAATATTTATAACACTGTGAATCTGGGTTAGTGATAAAAAGCTTTATTTATGTCTGGTTAATAATATTGTGTCAAGAAAGACAGCCTCTTAGACAAAGAAGAAGAGTTCTTTATAATGTGAATTTTACAAAAAGCAAAATCTTTAGTTAATATATATAAGCTGAAAGCAAATAACTATTGCAAAACAATATTCTCTAACTATAGTCAGAACTTAAATTTTGACCTATATCAATAGTACAAATAATAAATCTAGATAGGAAAGAAGTGCTCAATTCTCTTTGAATACAAGGAGACAAAGAATTTGACTCAAGAAAACTGCCTCAGCAATGTACTCAGTGGTCTCGTGGATCTCTCTTGCTTCAACAGTGTGTGGACAGAACAGACACAGGGACGCCCCTTACTCCAGCCTCCAACCACCCTCCAACCTTTTTTCCAGTCACAACCTTCAGAATCAGCCACTCAGCTATCCTCAGTCACCTGGACCAGCCAACACCATTTTTTGAGCTTAACTTCTTATTACCAATCAACCATAAGCTCCCAGATTCGTCAGAATTACTCCACCAAAGTGGAGGCCGCCATCAACCTCCTGGTCAACGTGCCTCTTTGGGCCTCCTACACCTACCTCTCTCTAGGCTTCTGTTTCAACCTCAACATTGTGGCTCTGGAGGGCATAGGCCACCTTTTCCGAGAATTGGCCGAGGAGAGGTACGAGGGCACCGAGCATCTCTTGAAAATGCAAAACCAGTGCAGCGGCCGTGCCCTCTTCCAGGATGTGCAGAAGCCATCTCAAGATGATGGGGTAAAACCCAGAACACTATGGAAGCCACCATTCTCATGGAGAAGAACTTGAACCAGGCCCTTTTGGATCTGCATGCCCTGGGTCCTACCCTCTCAGACCCCCCGCCTCTGTGACTTCCTGAAGAGCCACTTCCTAGATGAGGAGGTGAAACTCATCAAGAAGATGGGTGACCAGCTGACCCACCTCTGCAGGCTGGCTGGTCCCCAGGCTGGGCTGGGCGAGTATCTCTTTGAAAGGCTCACCATCAAACATGAGTAGGTGCCTCCAGAGCCCAGCAGCCTTTGAGGAGCCCTCTGGTGACAGGGCTTCTGCTTGAAGCCCCTGTCTGCAGCCACTAGGCAGTTTTTTAAACACCCTGGAGCCCTCTCCCAAGCCTTGGACCAAATGGAAATAATAAAGCTTTTTGCAACAAAAAAAGAAAAAAAAAAAAAAGAAAACTGCCTCACAACAAAATCCTGGGCCCATGGACACTGCAGAAATGCCTAAACTCTAATGTTAGTTTTCCACCTGTTTGCCACTTTCTAGCTTATATTCCTACTTTCTAGGAACACCTGTGACATATAGAGATCACACAATATATACTGCTTCAATAGGTACATGAATAAAAGATAATCACTAAAGAAAGTCGAGATTCTCATTATATTAGGGTAAATATATGAACTATATGAAAAAAATCTCAATGGCCTAAGACAGTACACTTTATTCCTCGCTCCTAGAAAGCTCAGTGCATAACAATGGCAAGTCCTGTTCCATGCAGCAATTCAGAGACCAATATAAATTCTGGACTCTTCTTTCCTGGGAGTCCACATCTAGCCAGAAGGAGGAAGAGAGAGAATGGAAAAAAACATGAGAGGCTTGAATGGGCCACTCCTGGACATGGCATACATCACTTCCACCTACATTTCATCAGTCAGATATCCATCACATGACCCCACTTAACTACAAAGGAGGCTGGGAAGAGTGGGTAGGCTGTGTACTCGGGGAGGAGGTGGGGAAGCAGGGGGAATGATGGGGTTCAATTAACAATTAGCTTGTCTCTTCTACACCAGAATTAGGGAAAGCCCTTTCCTAACCTACGTAAGTCATACCTACCAACTTAGAGCCAACTCTGAGTTTACTTACCTACATTATGATCTGTGCAATGGGGTTTTTTTTTCACTAGCTATTATCCTAAGTAGTAAGATCAACCTAGTTGTAATGTTGAGTGAGTGAGATGCTTACTAGTCTAACAGTACAAGAGGGACTCTTCTAAGATTTAATTGTTACAACTTACTGAATGTCTCTTGGCGTTTTTAACCACTTAACCAGCAAGCTGTTTATTATTGAATCGTTCTTTAGTATAATTGCCGTTATAGTTCTGAAGTTCTTCCTAAAGAGTCCTAGGTTTTCTAATGTAAGCTATCCTAACTCTCCTCTCCTTCCCATAAGCATTAATGAAGCAATGGATCCTTTTATTCACACTGTTTTGACATGCACGATGTGTGAAAAGCATAGTGAACTAATGGAGTTATCTGTTTCAATCTCACATATTCACCTCTTTGACCCTGTGGGACCATTTCTTAATGAGGCTATCAGCTGTACATACCAATAAGATTGGGACTTATGCAATTACCTCTCAAATCTCAGCTACTCATTAGCAAACTACCTCTTCAGCAGTTAAATTAATTAACCATTTAGCTAAGAGAGGCTTCATTGCTTTATCCATTTTTACCTCTTACTTTAATATATCATAATAATATGCCTCATGTGCACTATTCTGCTGATTTATGAGCAAGGTTTTCCAAGTTTAAAAAGAGATGCTAAAATTTATTTTTTTATTAATTGTAAAGTCTTTCCCACCTGCCTCTCACCCCCTTCCTCCATTCCATTTTTCTACATTTCTCCAGTATATGTTCATTTTCACAGTCAAAAAAGCAGTTAACCCCAAGGCTTGTTAACAAACCTAAAGGTGCATTTCATCCTTCTTACATTCATGTATTTGATAGTATATATATCAATATTACTCTGAAAAAAATGGGAGGGGAAGGGCTAACATATTCTATCATAGAAAAGTGCTGTGCATAGAGAGTGTTTAGTAACTAAAACATCAAAAAAAAATCTTGCTATTGTAAGGTTTATCTATAGGAATTACCATTACAAGGTATTTTACTTCCAAAATATGCTATTCATGTAACACAGTTTTGAAAATGCTTGGTCTCTTCCACTCCCACTTGCTTTAGTCATTCTCTTTTTTTACTCCTACATGATATCTAGTTCCTAGGAACATTTTTTTTTTTATATCTTTGTTGGAATATAATTGCTTTACAATGTTGTGTTAGCTTCTGTTGTACAACAAAGTGAATCAGCTATAAGTATACATATATCCCCATAACCCCTCCCTTTTGAGCCCCCCTCTCATCCTCCCTATCCCACCCCTCTAGGTCATCACAAAACATCGAGCTGATCTCCCTGTGCTATGCAGCAGCTTCCCACTAGCCATCCATTTCACATTTGGTAGTGTATATATATATCAATGCTACTCTCATACATTGTTGGGTCAGAAAAGGATTATAGGATGTTTCCATTGTTCCACAAAACCCATACCTTGACAAATGCTGTATATACAAATATAAAAAAATTGCTACAGATTACAATGACAACCTTCTTTCTAAGGGCTTTTTTAAAAATTGCAACAGAAGAGAGATTTTTGTCTCTCACCTCTTTTATTTTTTCTCTCCTTGCCCCTGATGAAAGTGGAGTCTTTTAGTACAAAATTGTATTGATGGTATCCTATGAAAGGCATTAAACACTTTCAAATACAAGCTTATCTTGTAGATGCTCCATTCTACAGAATCTACTATTATAGAAGATTGTGGTGATTATTGTCCAAAGAGATCCACTATTGCCATCCTAAGACAAATCCAGCAGGGAGGACAATCTTCCAGATGGCTCCAAGACTCCAGGGATCAGGGAAATTTAGAAAGGGTACTAGAAAAGAGAGATTGTGGGAGGCCAGGTAATAAAGAAACTCCAGAGAACCAAGCATCCATCCAAGGTGACTCTGCATTGACTGTAATAGTACTACCAAAAGAGCAAAACTTTATTTTGCATCAACTACTGAAAATTCTTATGTGTTTATAATTAATTTCTAACACAGTTTTATTTTTATTTTTGACAATTAACTGTACCTACCCACCCTTCCAGACACTGTGCACTGGTTAAATAATGTTATTTACAATGACCAGTGACAAAATCTGTCAGTGGTAAATGTAAATTGAACAGAATGTAGTCATGTATTTGACAAAATCAGTTAGTCAGGAAAGTGTTAGGCATTTCCTGGATGAGCTTAGACTTCCTAATGGGGTAATCAGTTTTGATCTTCTAGTGACCCTGTGAGCAAACGGATTTAACATGCTTTTTATACATCTACTACCTTGCCTCTTATTAGAAGCAGTTTCCCCAAAGAAGGGTACTTTGGTCATATATGCTCATAAAATCTTCCAGAAAACAACAATGTGAATTCAAGAGAGCAGCTACTGCTTATTCTCAGGGGCAACATTAATACTCCCCTTAAACCTTCTCAAGGTTCTCAAGATGATGCTCTTATGATTCAGAGGATGACTTATGCGCTTATGATTCAGAGGATGACTTCTGTGGCTTCTTGCATCAGCCTCTTCATTATATCCTAGTTTCCAGCTTATCCTTATCATGCTAACTTCATAATCCAACAGACTGGGCACACACACAAAAAAAGGAAAAAAACAGGTGAGATTTTGACTCATTCTGTTCTTTTAACTTGCCCATTAGATCAATACTGGTAAAGTGATCAACTGAATCTGATCTTAGAACAGAATTACAAGGAAATTATAACATAAGAGTCTTTCCTTAAGTAAATATATCTCTCACAGCTCAAATAGAATGAATAATTCCTAAAAAGTTTTGCCTAAGGGGAAAAATATGTCACTAATAAATTTTCATTAACTTCTTTAATTAGCACATTTCAATTAATTGTTAAATCATCATCTAGAAAAAATCTTAGTCAAAAGATGCATATCACTGACAACAAATGGAAAAAATGTTTGTATTAAATGGTTTACCTACATTTATGTTATGTACTAAGTTAAAAGTTATGCACACACATGCACGTGCCACTAGTTGAAAATAATTTATATTACTTTGAAATATATAATTGTAATTATAGTATTTGATAAACTATTAGGTTACTTAGCTTCATATACTAACCTGTAGATTAGCAATCTTAATTTCAATCTCAAATGACTTCCACATTTACTTCAATTGTATAAAAGTAAGAATATTCAGTGACTACGAACCAAACAGTTGTTATAGAATTCTACTATGCTGGTGGACTATAGGTCATGAAGCAAAAATAGAAAAATAAAAAAAAAAGAAGAAGAAGAAAAGAAAGACAGTAAGTTCCACATCGTATTCAACATCACAAAAGTACCACTAACACATTTAAACTAAAGCAATAGAGAAATTCAGATTTCAGAATATGGTAGAAATATGACTCAAACCATTTGAAATCTCAGGGTCATCCGTGTAGTAGGTGGACTATCTTAAGGTAAAAATAGATATCTGAAATTAATTTTAGAATCAGATGCTGTATAATCTTATAGAAAACAATTATTCTACTGAGTTCATCCAAATTA
The DNA here is from genome assembly GCF_009873245.2 of Balaenoptera musculus. Classification (NCBI taxonomy): domain Eukaryota; kingdom Metazoa; phylum Chordata; class Mammalia; order Artiodactyla; family Balaenopteridae; genus Balaenoptera; species Balaenoptera musculus. The sequence goes on along the minus strand of NC_045789.1, from coordinate 78,302,256 downwards.
GTCAAATGATATAAATGTGCCATTCTTTGGCTGATTGTGCATTCAATACACATATTTCTAAAGAAGAGTGATCTAACATCGATAATCTAAGCTTTCTTGTTAGCAAACTAGTGAAAAAAGAGTGATATAAGCTTAAAGCAAAGCAAAGAAAATAAATAACATAAATTATAGCAGAAATCAATGAAATTGAAAACAGGAAAATTTTTTAAATTAATGAAGACAAAAGCTTCTTCTTTGGAAAAAAAATGGTAAAATTGACAAACTTCTAGAAAAGCTAACTGAGAAAAAAGAGAAAAGACACAATTTATTAATACCAGAAATGGAACAGGGATCATCACTATTGATCCCATGGACATTAAAAGGATAAATAAAGGAATATTATGACTAACTCTTTACCACAAATTTGATAACTTGGATTAAATGGACCAGTTCCTTGAAAGACAAATTAACAATACTCATATAGGAGAAAAATATAATCTGAATAGCTCTATATCTTTAAAGAAGTTAAATCAATAATTAATAAACTTCCAATTAATAAACTTCCAATTAATAAACTTCCAATCAATAATTAATAAACACCATGACCCATTGGTTTTTTTGTTTTTTTTTTTATAAATTTATTTATCTTATTTATTTATTATTTTTAGCTGCGTTGGGTCTTCGTTGCTGCGCACGGGCTTTCTCCAGTTGCAGCGAGCAGGGGCTACTCTTCCTTGCGGTGAACGGGCTTCTCATTACAGTGGCCTCTCTTGCTGCGGAGCACGGGCTCCAGGCAGGCGGGCTTCAGTAGTTGTGGCTCGTGGGCTTCAGTAGTTGTGGCTCATGGGCTCTAGAGCGCAGGCTCAGTAGTTGTGGCACACAGGCCTAGTTGCTCCGCGGCATGTGGGATCTTCCTGGACCAGGGCTCGAACCCGTGTCCCCTGCATTGGCAGGCGGATTCCTTACCACTGCACCACCAGGGAAGCCCAAGGTTTTTTAATTGAATTCTACCAAACATTTAAGGAGGAAATGATACAAATTCCTTACAGTCTCTTCCAGAAAATGGAAGCAGAGGGAGAACTTACTAACTCATTCAATGAGACCAGTATTACTGTAATACCAGATAGAGACATTAAAGAAAGGAAAACTCAAGACCGAAATCTCTCATGGACATAGATGCAAAAATTCAGAATGAAATATTGGCAAATCTAATCCAACGCTATATAAAAAGAATTATACACCGTGATCACATGGGATTTATTCCAGGTATGCAAGGCTGGTTAAACATTTGAAAATTATTGTAATCTATCACATCAACAGGTTAAAGAAGAAAAACCACATGATTATATCATTGATGCAGAAAAAAGAATTGACAAAATCCAATATCTATTCATGATTAAAAAAAAAAAACTCTTAGCAAACCAGGAATAAAGGGAACTTTGTGAACGTGATAAGAAACATCTACCAAAAACCTACAACTAATATCTCATTTCATATTGAAAAGCTAGATGCTTTCTCCCTATGATCAGGAACAAAGCCCCCTCTCTACTCTTATTCAACATGGTACTGGAAGTCCTAGCTAATGCAAAGAGACAAGAAAAGTAACTAAAATATATACAAAGTTGAAAGGAGTAAATAAAACTGTCTTTGTTCACAGTTAATATGATTGTCTACATAGAAAAACCCAAAGAATCAACAATAACAAAAAAAAAACCCTACTGGAACTAATAAGCAATTATAGCAAGGTTGCAGAACACAAGGCAATTTCCTACATATCATCAATGAACAATTGAAATTTGATATTAAATACACAACACCATTTACATTAAGACAGTGAAATAGATATAAATCTTAGGCATAAATATAAGTAAATATGTACAGAATACATGAAGAAAATGACAAAACTCTGATGAAAGAAATTTTTTAAAGATCTAAATAATAGATCCATGTTCATGGATAGGAAGACTTGATATTATTAAGATGTCAATTCTTCCCAATTTGACCTATAGATTTAATGCAGTCCCAATCAAAACACCAGAAAGTTATTTTGTGGATATCAACAAAGTGATTCTAAAGTTTATATGGAAAAGTCAAAGACCAAGAATAGGCAACACAATACTGAAGAAGAACAGAGTCAGAGAACTGATGCAAATCAACTTCAAGACTTACTATAAAGTTACCGTAAGTGGTATTGATTAAAAAATAGACACATCAGTCAGTGGAACAGAATATAGAACCCAGAAATAGACCCACACAAACATACATAAATGATCCTTGACAAAGGAGCTCAAGCATTTCAATGAAGACAGAATCATCGTAACAAATGGTGCTGGAACAATTACATATCCATATACAAAGAAGTTACACAGAGATTTTACATGTTTCACAAAAATTAATTCCAATGGATCATAGACTTAAATGTAAAATGCAAAGCTATAAACTTTCTAGAAGATAACACAGGAGAAAATCTAGATGACCTTGGTTTTGGTGATGACTTTTAGAACATCAAAAGTATAATTCATGAAAGAAAATAAGTAAGTTGGACTTTATAAAATTAAAAATATCTGCTCAGAGAAAGATGCTCTTAAGTGAATGAAAAGACAAGACACAGGTTTGAAAAAATTTTTGCAAAACATATCTTATAAAGGACTTATATTCAAAATATACAAAGAACACTTATAACCCAACAATAAGAAAACAAACACCCCAAAAAGAAAATGGTCAAAATTCTGAACAGATACCTCACCAAAGAAGATATATAGATGCCAAATAAGCATATGAAAAGATAATCAACATTATATGTCATTAGGGAATTGCAAATTAAAACAACAAGATAACATTACCAACCTATTAGAATGGTTACAACCTAAAAAATTGACAATACCAAAAGTTGATGAAGATGTAGAGCAACAGGAAAGCTCATTCATTGCTGACACAAATGCAAAATTGTACAGCCAGTTAGAAAGATGGTTGGGAATGTCTTAGAAAGTTAACCATAATCTTACCATTTGATCCAGCAGTCACACTCATAGGTGTTTTCACAATTGAGTTAAAAACTTATATACACACAAACACTTGCATACAAATGTTTATAGCAGCTTTATTCATAACCTCCAAGAACCAGAAACAACTAAGATGTCCTTCAATAGTAAATGGATAAGCACACTGTTTATTCATACAATGGACTATTATTCTGTGAAAAAAGAAATGAGCTATCAAGCCATAAAAAGACATAGAGTAACAGTAAATGTATATTGCTAAGTGAAAATAAGCTACATATTGTGTGATTCCAACTATATGACATTCTAGAAAAGGCAAAAGTATAGAAATAGTAAAAGGATCATTGGTTGCTAGGGGTTCAATGGGTAGGGCAGAGGGAAGAAAAGGTGAAGTACAGGGGACTTTTAGGGTAGTGAAAATTCTGTTTTATATTGTAATGGTATTAGAAAACATGCATTTGTCAAAAACCGTAGAACTGTACAATACAGAGTGAGTCTTAAGATCATGGATTTTAGTTAATAACAATGTATCAATATTGATTCATTAATTGTAACAAATATACCACAGTAATGTAAGATGTTAATAATAGGGAAAACTGTATGCAGGGAGGAGGTATATGGGAATTCTCTCTATTACCTGCTCAATTTTTCTGTGAATCAAATGTAAAATAAGTGCTACATCTAAAGCTGACAAAAGAAAGTTACATCGATTATATAAGCAATTCTCAAAAATAAGATGAAAAACCAGAATATTTTATAAAAAATATAGGTAAAGTTTACAACTAGGCAATTCATGGAATGGAACGCCAGAGAACTAACAAATATATAAAGATGATTAACTTTGCTAATATTAAGAGTAATGCAAATTAAAACAACAGTGAAATAGCTCTGTCTATCCTTCACATGGACAAAAATTTAAAAATCAGATAATATCAAGTTTTAAGGGTATAAGACAATGAGAACTATAATATAGTATATTTATGTAAATTAAAAACACATAAATCACAAAACAACATTACATACATTTATTTAAGGATGCCTAGATATACGAAGACGTTTAATATACAATTAGAGTGAATTTCTGTGGTAGGGAGGAAATGAGAGAAAGTAAAATAAAATGACAAAATAACAAGCAAAACTGAAAGAAGCATAGACCAATGATGATAATGCACTGTGAACTGAGGGATGTGATAAACTCAACTCCACACCTGAGGTCTAAATATTAAAATAAGAAAATACAGCAGAAAGCCTTGAAAACAATTGGAAATCAAGAGATATTATGTGCTATGTTCAAAGTAGCAGATGAAAGATATTTCTAAATGTCCCAGCACAATCTGTTTCAGTGAAAGTCGAGAGAGTGACTTAAGATAGAAGTGAATAACCCGTGATTGAAGAATGCAATGGTAGAGACAATGCTAAAGGTCTAGAAATCTCACAAAAATGGAGAAAAAAGAAAAAGTTTGAAAGTTTAAATGGGGCATAAAAGTATAATGAAAAATTTTAAATATCTCGATTCTATTTTTATAGTGTAAACGTCCAGTGCTAGAGAATTATGTTAGGAAAGAAGAGAATTCAAGAAAAAATTATAATGGTTGAAATTGTTTTTATTAATTAAAGTTGGCTAAAGATAAACTATACAAGAGTCTGAAGGGAAAATATAGAGTATCAAAAAGCTCTTAGAAAAGATCAAGATAGAAAGTACATATAGAAATCATCCAAACCATTGAAATATAAGATACTCCACAAAGCACAGGAGAGATTAAGGGCAGTATTGTGCAGTGGTTAAGACTAAGCTTTTTCTTTCTGGAAAACTCAGACTTAGGTTTTGAGCTTACCTTCACTACTCACTCAGTGTCCTTGAGCAAATACTTACCAGTTCAGTACTTCTCCTTTAAATAGATGTTGGGAGGATTAAATGAAGTAATACATATAAATTCCTGGCACATGATAAGTATCATTATTAGCAGCATCAGTATCCATACTTTATTTATCTTTGTTTTACCCACAACACCTATTAGAGAGAATCTAGGAGATGTATAAATGTTCAAAAGGGAGAACATTAATCAATTATAAATATATTCGGGATGGAGAGATAGAAAGATAGATAGATAAAAATATAAGAAATAATCAATGTTAAAGGATTATTTAAAGAAAATAAAGAAGTTAGAACATCATTAAGAGGATAAAAGACTACAGTCTCAGAAGTCAAAATTGAAGGAAGCATTGAGGAGAGAGAGCTATTAATATCTGAGGGGCTCTGGACCTAATTAGGATGTGTGGGGGAGAGAGGGATTTCCCCTCACTTCCAAGAAATTCTGCAACACCAGCTAAGTGCCCTACAATTCAGCTCAATTCTAACACTATCTACTTGGAGAGAGCGTCGGATCCCACAGGTTAAGGGCTCAGTCTTAACAAGACTTCCCCTCCCCAGCCACTGCCTACACACACACTTCAGACACGAATCGAAAACCCAGGTTATCACCTGTGCTTCTGACTGACCAGCTATAGGTTTGGCAGTTCCAGTGACCCCTCCCTCAGGTTTGATTAATTTGCTAGAGTGGCTCACAGAAGTCAGAAACGTTTTACTTACTAGAGTATCCATTTATTATAAAAAGCTGTAAGTCAGGAAGAGCCTGATGGAAGAGATGCATAGGGCAAAGTTTGGGGAAAGGGCTTGGAACTTCCATGTCCTCTCATAACAGGCCACACTCTCCAAATCTCCATGTGTTCACCAACATGGAAGCTCTCTGAACTCCATCCTTTTGGGATTTTATGGAGGCTTCATTAAATAGACATGACTGATTAAATCATTGGCCACTGGTGATTGAATTCAATCTCCAGCCCCTTTCCTCTCCTTGGGAGGTCAGGGGGATGGGCCTGAAAGTTCTAACCCTTGAATCACGTGACTGGCTCCTCTACTGGCAACCAGCCCCCAAGCTTAGATGGTGTCCAAAAGTCACCTCATTAATGTAACAAAAGACATTTATCACTCCCATCGTTCAGGAAATCCCAAGGGTTATAGATCTCTGTGCCAGAAACAGGACAAAGACCAAATATATATTTCTTATTGTGAATCACAGTATCACAATACCAAATACTTTAGCATTTTGAAAATGATTCTAAACATTTCGTATGTTTCAAGCAAATATAAAAGTTAATTGTTGAGCGCCAAGTATATGTCAGGTACAATCTTATGATGTGCATAGCACTATCTTGAGTTTACATGTAAGACAATTGAGGCCTAAAAAAGAATTTAAAATTTATCCAAGATCACACAACTTACTAGCAGATCAAGGATTACCCAATTTCAAGTTGAGAGCTCCTTCAACTACATGAAATACATTTCATCATCAAGTGTTATTATTTGAATTTATTCTTTATGAACATTTTGTAGGATTAAGTCTGTCAGTGCTAGAAGAGTAATGCCATATGAGTAGAAGTTTGCCAGGAGCACCAAGATTATTCACATTTGGATGTGCGGGTAGGAGAATTGAAGCAACATCTGCTGGCCCTCCATGGTCCAGTGCGCAGAACTATAAAAATGCAAAATGTTATTTTTTATTTTTTTTAAATGAACAACCAGTCCCAAAGGAATCACTAAAAGGAGAAGGCAGAGCTTAAACTGAACCACAGAATCATTTCAAAGCTAATTAGAAGCTATAAATGTGGAAAAGAAAATTTCAGTGCAGTATATTTAGAACAAGGAAAGAATGAATTGGCAGACTGTTCTATCCACAGTCAAACTATATTATCCAACCCAGCATTACCCACCCTTTTGTTTGACTCTTTGTTTGACTAGCATGGCCTTTACTGTACTCATGAAGTAATGTGAAGAAAAGAGCATAACTCTCCTCTCTAATCATTGCAAATGACCCCTTGGACTAGACAATAATTACATGAAGAATTGTATCCAAAAGCTGAAACAGGCAGTGAAACCATCGCTGAGTCCTTGCCCATGGGCAATGGGAGCCTATGGCATTAGAGGAGCCTCAGACAAAATCACACCAGTATCTCTTTTCAGTCCAGCCACCACTGCCCCAGAATGTGGACCCACACAAGGGGGAAATGAAAATAGGAGGTTGGGAGATTTCTGGGATTACAGCATTTGCTCACAGTCCATAATTTTATGTTCCATCTGTGACAGCTGATTGCTGACCACCACACTGTTTGAGTTCAAGTCCAAAGCCACCTTAAGTAAACATCTGTGGAAAACATCATAGGAGCACTGAGGCCTTTGGAAACCACAGAACCTACAACAGTATGACATCTTCCTACCCTTGTTCAGTAATTTTGCTTCCACTACTGATGGAAGAAAACAATTATTAGTTAGTCCTTCCCCTCACTCCTGCATGCCTAACCCACAAACATTATCTCTGCTAAATTCAACCCACATTATCTACTTACTGTAGAAAGGAATAGGACTTTTTCTTTGAAACAAATAAGTAATTACATTAAATTTTATGTACTGAATTATAGACTACTGGCTGAAATATACAAATTTAAATAAATGAAATTATTAGCACATATAATGTACACCCAAGAAAGGCAAAATGGAGTTGCTAAAACTCTTTTTCGGGGCAGCCACAGCACACTTATCTAGAGGTCAACCTTCTGGCAATTTTGGCTCTCTGTAGATAAGACAGGTAACTTGCTTGAGTACTGGAAATAATATTCATGACTAAACATTTTACAGACAATTCTATTTATCACAAGTTTTTTTGAGGACCTGCTAGGTGCTTGATGCTGGGGAGAAAATGTTTCATGAAATTGTAGCAGGGACTGTAGTTGCTAAATACAGCATCCTTCCAGCCCTCTCTCCTAACATTTAGCTGAGCACATTGCCACTCATAAAAAGACTACATTTTCCAGACTTCCTTGCTGCTTGGGATGGACATGTCACTGAATTCTGGCCAATGAGATGTAAGAGAGGTATGGTATAAAACTTCTGAGAAAAGTTCTGAAAAGTAAGAGCCATGCATTTCTCCATTTCCTTCTCCCTCCTATCAATTATAGGAAAGAAGTGACTGGAGTTAGGAAGTGGCATTAAGGTTATTAAAACCCTTCTCTAAGGTGCTAAAGGAGGAAGCTGATCCATAGCGTTAGGCTTCATGGGCCAGGAGATCTGTATCAAAACTATTCAACTCTGCCATTATAGTGAGAAAGCAAATATAGACAATGTCTAAAAGAATGGATGTGTTCCAATAAAACTTTATTTACAAAATAGGTAGCCACCATATTGACACTAGTTTACCAACCCAAGAAAAAGAGAGTAAAATGGGAAGATGGAAGGAGTTTGCCAATGGAAAAGATATCAAATAGCCCTTAGACTTCCTAACCTCCACATATTCTTTATATGAAAATAAATCCATTTCTACCTTTTTAAAGCTACTTTCACTGGGGGTGTTTCTCTACTACACAGAGTGAAAACTAAACCTAAGCATTACAAAAATAGGATTCCTGCATCAAAGCATTAGAATTTTGTGGGTCGGTCTGGCAGTTAAACATTGAATTTCTATACAGAATGGAAATTGTTATGATAATGAAATTAAAGAATATAGAGGAAAGGTGTCCAATCTAGATGGGGAATAGGCAGAATTTGGAAAGGATTTTTAGAGCAAGAGACAGTGAAGATGAGTTTCAAAGATGATGGGAAGCTATTCAAATGAAGAATATGGAAGAGAGTGTTCCAGAAAGCTGCAGCAGGGTGTGCAAATGTCCCCACGTGATAGAGCAGGAAAGCCAGATCAGGAGGAGGTTTATGTGCCACATAAAAGTATCGTATCTTTATCCTAACGATACTGGCTCATTAAGAAGTGTTTCGGTGGAAGTGATCCTATCAGGTTTGCATTTTTGGAAGATCAGTTTGTCTGCACATGTGAGGGTGGTAGGAAACGGGGAAGATAAAAGGTGGTGAAATCAGTTGTGAAGTTTTCTAATAATCCATAGCAAAGAGAGTGGGCCTGGTTAAGGTGACAGTAATGGATCTGGAAAGATGGGCTTGATTTGAGATTTAGAAGGTAGAATTTCTGGTATGGGGACAGATTGGATTGAAGAGGAGGATGGTAAACAACAGAGAGAAGTTCCTTGCTCATCCCTCTAAATGTTAGACCTTTTTCCATAATACCAAAAATGTAAAACTTGAAATTAATGGTTTACCCAGTGTTGCAGCCCCACAGAAGATCAGAAATGGCAAACTGAAAAGGGTGTTGGAAGGGCGTTTAAAGGCTGCTAACCTAACAGAAGTAGAGACAGATGACAGTCTGCTATTGTGAGAAGGGCCAAAGCTATATGTGCAGTAGGAAACTGACAAGAGTTCATAATTATGACCCTGGGACATCCACAAATGCTAAAAATGCCTTCAATTACTTTCCACTTAAGCAGGCAAGATATCAAGCTATACATTTTTAAAATATACCATAATATGTGTAAATGTTCAAAGTGTATATATTTCAAGGGGCAGTGTTCATTTAATTGGAAATTTTACTTGTACAGTATACCTTATTCTCCAAAGAAGTTAGCTAAATGAGATATGCATCTATTAATAGTCTTTTGCTAATTTAGGTTTTGAGTTCTCTAGCTGTTAATTGATTGTTTTTAATTTTTTCCACTTTTCTTATTAAATAGCAGGACTTTGGGGAATAATGAAATGAATTAATTATATTGATGTGCTTAGAAGTGCAGGCCCAGAAAAGACCTTTAGAAGTCACATAGCCAAAAAGTCCTCCCTCCTGCTGCCATTACTCTCCTTAACCTGAATACTTGCTACTTATTCTTTAGTCACAGCTCTTGGTTTTACTTCCCTCAGATGCAACTAAACCCATTGTGCTAATGCCTCACATTGCATTTGCCACCTCATATAATAGTCACCCTTAATGAGCCAATTTCTTCAACTAGACCATGAGTTCCTTCAGGATAGGGCCATGTTTAATTGTCTTTGTAAGTCTGGTGCATTACAGTGCTTGGCACAAAAGAGGTTCTCAATAAACGTATATTAAGTAAAGGCATGAATTAAACCCTGTCTTTGACTTCAGCTACAATTTTCTCTCAAACCATCGATGAAAAATTAGAATGCAGCCTATTTTGAAGGAATGTGATATCATCATATTTACGCTTTATTATATTAACTGGTAAAAGCCAGCTACATGAATGATTAAACCATCAACCGCATTTTCTTTTCAAAACCTTTTGTAGAACTCCAAGGGTCTGGTCCCACAGTAGTTTCTTATTGGAAAATTTGGGGAAATCTTTGTGACCTATGAACTATGAAGAAACATCATATCCTAGTTTCCATTTTTTTTTTCAGGTTTTGCCCTCTTTGTTTTGCTTTTGTTTAGACTTCAGAAAGAACAATGGGGCATTAAACTCTTCTTACCTCACATTGTGTGCTTGGTAAGAAATATAATCTCAGTAATGTTTATAAACATATTAACTCACTGGTCATTCCATCATCAAGCTATGTATTAGAAATATTCAAGTGATATAATTGACTCAGATTTTCCTTGGAAAAAAATTCTTGTATTCTGCAACCTACTCCTTTTGTTAATGAGGATACAACAAAAAATGTATCTGTTCACCTTAGTTTTTTCTTCACCTTCAAAAGAGTCCCTTCAGAAGTATACATAAACTGCATAGCTGAGCTGATATTACAGGTCTAGTTAGCAGCTTCATTTGTCCTATCTGAAATCCATACTGACAGTATTGCTTCTTGGAGGGAAGGGAAAGGCAACATTTTGTAGAAGGTGATTGTTCCAATACAGGTGTGTCTTAGTAGGGAGATACAGGTGATTTTTCTCTGAACACTGGACACTGTGTATGGTTGGTGAATAGTCCACAATAATGCACACTACAGTGTCCCCAAGTTCTCCTAACATCTTCTTCCTTACTTTGCCTAGGGCATGCTCTAGCCGTAGTTTTTATTCTTTCTTCGTATGTTCTGATCCTAATTCTTCAGTTGTTTTTTCTTCTTTTTCTCTCTGGACCTAATAAGAGATCAGATTGAGCCGCAACTGTGCAACCCCTACTTAAAAGTATTATATTCTGAAAAGATAAGGAGGCAAAAACACCTTTCTGTCCCTTCCTCCAGGTACATTGTTCACTATCAAGAACCATTAAATTAGCATTGGGGGCAATTTCTCATTTTCACTAGTTATTAAAAAAGACGTTGTCTGTTCAATGCAGACAATTTAGAGAGGTCTAAACTTAGCCAAATTAGTTAGCTTTTTTTTTTAAGAGAAAAGACAATTTAATTAACAGTTCACATAACATGAATGCAATAGGTTCTTGCGCAAAGAAGTGTCATTTTCCCAAGTGCTAAACATTCATTTTCTTGCACATCTTTAAGTCAGCTGGTTCCAATAGTATAGGAACCAGTGTTTTATTTGTGAAAGGTATAAATGGCACCTGTAGGTTGATCTAAAAGTAGTAAAAATACTGCTTGATACTGATTATTTCCATTACTGATGGATCTAGTTATCACTTTAAAAGATGATAAATTTTTTATGAAAACCATTACTTCCTTAAATATTTCCTCTAGAACAATCAGTCTCTTCTGTGCTTCTGAAAATCAGAGTATCTGTATATTACACTTCTCATTCTCTTATCTATATCTCTCAATTTCTTTTCATATTTTGAATCTTCTTGTCTCTCTGAGAGTAATTCTGAGTAACTTCTTCAGTTATGTCTTCCAGTTCAGGATTTCTTTCTTCAGCTTTACATAATATGCTATGAAGTGCATCCATAAAATTCTTAACTTCAGTAATCATATTTTGTTTTTCTAAAAGTACTTATTAGTACTTTTAAAAAAATGCTTTCTTCTTTTTGGTGCTTCCTTATTACCTGCTTATTTTTAATCTTTCTTTTTTAAAAAATAATATCTGTTGCATAATTTATATTTGTATCTGGTATAACTGGTTTTATTTGAGATTCCAAAACTACTGCTTGTTTTTTTCTATTGAATTTTATTTGTGTATATTTTTTTCCTCGTAAGCTTCATTTTCTCATGTTTCTACATTTTTTAAATAAATTTTTGTATTTTAGAACAATTTAAGATTTACAAAAACATTATGAAGATAGTACAGACTTCCCATATACCCCATACCAGTGTTCCCTACTATTTACATCTTAGTATATTAGTATAATACATTTGTCACAACTAATGAACCAATACATTATTATTAACTGAAGTCCATAGTTTATTCAAATTTTCTCCATATTTCCAGATGTCATTTTTCTTTTCTAGGATCCTGTCCAGGCCACCAAGTTACATTTAGTTATCTCATCTCTTAAGATTCCTCTCGGCTGTGATAGTTTCTCAGAATCTCCTGGGTTTAAATGACCTTGACAGTTTTTAGGAATACTGGGTTTGTCTGATGTCTTTCCCATGATTAGACTGAGGTTATGGGTTTTGGGGAGGAACACCACAGAGGTAGAGTGACATTCTGATCACATCATATGAAAGGTACATGCTAGCAACATGTTTAACATTGTTGATGTTAATTTTGATCACCTGGCTGAGGTAGTGTTGTTGGGTTTCTCTGCTATAAGTTTACCCATTTTTCCCACTTGTCATATTTAAGTGTTTAATGTGTTTTATGTCCGAGAAAAGTCATTGGTTTTCAGTATGTACAGCGTTTTGTTCTTGTAAAAGTGGGAGTTATGACTTCCAGGCTTTTTGTATGTTGGAGCTGAAATCCTACTTTGTTTTTCCTTCTGCATTGCTCTCCTATTTTATAGTGGAGCAGAATTAAGCACAATGAGTTTCAGGTCAGCATCTGATCCAGGTGGGCACACTTCTAACTTATGCCTGCTGTCACAAAGTTCTGCCACTGAAGTCCTTGCCCATCATCTCAGAACTATGTAAAGTCTTCAGCATAAATTCTGGACATTGCTTATGCATGGAGAGCACACCAGTGACATGGTTAAGAATGACTCAGGGAGGGAAGTTCAGAGGCCATTCAGAATAATAAAAGAATCATATGCAGTGCTTTAGACTGGATCAATAGTGTTAACTATTATGAAAGTTAGAAACTTTTCTCTAAATATTGAGCATGCAGTTGTAAACATGAATAATACAGGGCCTTGATCTGGGAGTCCATATTCTAACAAAATTCAAACCAAAAGCCATGCTGAAAATTTGCTTTTACTCATCTGCGCCTATTAACTTTATCAAAGCCACTAAAATCAATCTATTTTTTACTAAAGTTAATCATCTAGCTAGAAAATATATTGATTATTACATTAATTTGTGGGAAGAAAACCATATTTTATAAAGCCAATAAGACAGAAAAATTATGTTCTCCAACTCTTATTCTCTCAACCACCAAGTGAAGATCTGCACAGATATACTTGAACTACTGACCTGAGATGATATGTTTCTACTGAGAACTGAAAGAAACATTGAACATAATCCTTCTCTTTTTTTGGTGGAGTGGATAACTTTGTCCTAAATTTTTTATCAGCTGTAACTACACTTTCTTTCCCCTGACTTCATACACACCTTCAAAAATATTTGAAAATTAGAAACACAGAAGTTATTGTTTGTAGGATAGCTTCAATGATGTCTGTGAGCCAGACAGTCAATAATAATATAGTGTCCACTGTACTCTTATAGTGTGCTGAAAGTTTTATGCAATTAGGAAATAAATTCCCAATACCCATTTTTAATTTTCATTTTATACAGATAAGAATACTGAACCATAGAAAAAGAATGGGCCCTATGTCCCACAGAACTATTCAAAGAAAAGCAATGTGTTTTAAGTGTACAACACAGATTCTATTATAGTATCGTTGTTTATAGTATAATTGTATATTATTATATATCATTATTGTTTATAGTATGATTGTTTATAGTTAGAATGGTCATATTTAGCAAATAAAAATATAGATTATCTCATTAAATCTGAATTTCATTTAAACAACAAATATTTTTTGGTATAAGTATGCCCCAAATACTGAATGAGACATACTTACACTACTAAAAAATCATTTTTTAGGTTTCCTGCATTTTACCTGGCAGTGCTATTTATATTGATTATCTCCATGTTGCCAATAAGAAAATTGCAGTTAAAAGTGTCACAGAGCCATTAAAGGAAAAGCAATGTACATTAAGCCTACAACATCGATTCTATTTGCCAGATGGTTGAAATCAGAGCTGTGGAGGAATTACATAATGTTACTTCTAGTGGTGCTTAAACTTCACGAGGAAATGGCTGTAACTTTATAGCCCCTTTGCCCACCTGAGTTCTCTCAGGGCTGCAGACAGTTCCCAGCTCCATGACAGTTTCCCACCACAAGGGCCTCTTCTCTCTGCCTCTTACTCTCTACCTGAGACTTCTCTTCAGCACCTCGGGAGCTTGCCAGCTTGCACTCAGGCGCAACCTAGAAGTGCCAGGAAGGTAATGCCCCTACAAGCGCTACTCAGACAGTGGGAAAAAGAAGAGAGAAAGATGCCCAGCCTCCCCATCCTTCTATACAGTCACCAGAGAATTGCTCCCCAGGGGTCTGTAATGATAACCCTGCACATTAATGGCTCTGTTCTCCCTCCCTGTTTCACTCCTCACTTTCCCTTGTGCCTTCTGAGTCCGAGAGCCAAAACCTGTATCAGGTACGTCCTTGTCTCATGGACTGCTTTTCCAGGAACCCAAACTAAGTCATTTGTCTAGTAAATAAATTGCTGAGAGGGAATCGAAAAGGCTCTATTACAACTAACAGTTCTATTTCATCAAGACCTTGAAGAATGGGAAGATTCTCATTGCTCTCTTCATAAGGAAGTATGGTCTATAGCAAACCAGCTTCAGATGGAACAGAGAAAGCAATAAAGCTGGACTTCCACAAATAGAATATTGGAGGTTTAGATTCAAAGCAGAGGCAATGGATAGAAAATAGGGGTCACACCTAGCAGTTTTCTTCACCCTCACCCCTTGTGTTTCCATTACCATTTTCTTCCCCAGGACACAGATACCCGCTGTCCTGACTCCTGCTCTGGTTTTCCTTTATTATGACAGATTCAGTCTTTGGTTTCAATGAATTATTGGTGTGCTCTCCTAGAAGGGCAGTCCAAACTTTCATACTTTCTTTGAATTATGTGCAAGACACTGTAGAGATGCAGCTCTCTGAGGATGACCCCTTAGATACCTCCTCCAGGAAAGCAGCTAATGTGCCTTCCAATTTCATGGGGCTGTTACTTTTATTGACACTTACCCTGGAAGCCAAAGAAAGTTACATGATCAAAAAAAAAAAAAAAAGTTACATGATCTCACTAATGACATAGTCACCCCATGAGGTTGTGCGGTACATAAATATTCATTAGAACTCAGTCTTGTGTCTTCCTAAAAGTTGAATAGATGAGGTCAGTAAGAATTCAGGCTGGAAATGTATTAATCTAAACGAAATAATGAATCCATTTGAATCCATTTAATCATAATGATTAACATGGAGAGAGCAATTATTATATAAAGGAGAGAAATATTTTCCTTTTATCAAACTTCTGCTTGCTTATAGTTTATTCTACCAATCAGCCACAGGATTCATTTGTATAATTACCAGGAACACACAGTTTTATACAGAAGAAATGTTATACTTTCTCATAATTTATAATCCTTTAAGCTTTTTGATAAACCCGTATTTATCACTTGGAAATCCCCATCCTCTTAAAAATGGTGAGGAGAGAAATGGTTTCTTTATTGGAAATTTTCCAATTTTCCAAACTGGAATCATTTTTATAGTCTTCAGTAATATTTCATGAGGGGAAAAAGGTGATGCCAAAATGCCCTGTTGAGAGCATTTCAGTAATGTTACAACATCTGATTAAGAAGCCAATGTTGAAACTATGGCCTTTTTACAAAAGAAGTGTTTTTTCTACTTGAATCATTTATACATTTCTGCTGTAACATTTTCAAACTATTTTTAAAGTCTAAAGGTTTTAAAGTTTCTTAAATATCTCTAGCAACATGCTTAAATCACCCTCTCTTTCTCTCTGTCACACACACTCTTTCTTTCTCTAAGAAGCAAAATATGTATCTGACATTAGTGAATACTGTATCATGCCATTTTAAATGATTCTGTGTTTTTCCTATTAAGTACATATATATTCATAACCAAGCAGTTTTGAGACTCTAAAACATATATTAAAGTTTTTGAGGCAGAGTTAACCCTGTTTCAAGAAAAAAAGATACCTTTGGGAGAAATAAATATGTTCAGTTGATTCTTAAGAGGGCTATGATTTCCAAGCTTAGAATGTATAAAATCAAGACTTACAGCTATCATATGCAGAATCAACTGGAGATTGTAGAGAGAAATAGGAAGATTTTCTAAATGACAGATATTTATTATCTATATTATGGTCCCAGGATTTTCTGCTCTTTCTCTGTCTTGTAGCCTCTGAATTTCATCATCCCTTAAGGGAATTCTAGGGGACATTCTGGTCCCCGTTCCCTGTTTATATGTGACTTATTTTCTGGAAGAGAATAGACAAGTCTGATTTCAACCTCTATTCATGCCAAACTGTATCCATTAACTACTGTTCACACCCTGTCACATCTATGGGAAGATGGAAACCTCAGTTTTTAATGTCATAAAAATTAGTTATTTTCTGCGCTATGCAGTACACAAGGTGCTTGAACCATATATTAATATGGATATTAATTATCCTGCTAGTCACATAGTGTTCATGACCCTGTAAAAGCTGTTGATTTTTCTCCCATTCAATTCAATAAATCAACGAGATATTCTTAGGTCATGTAGACACTGCCAGTGCACCAGAAAATTTTACTCTTTCTTCCACGTCATTAGTGGTCTGCCCTTCTACTCAGTGTTATAGGCATGACACAGTTATAAATACACTGGCTCCAGTTAGCCACCTTCCAGTTGAATTACACATTTGCACTACCAGAAGACATAAAATTATGTAGGTTAATGCATTAGGGGAAGAGGGGAGCACCAAGGGAGGGCAGTATGTGAATTTCCTGGAAAGAGTGCTCCAGGGGTACTGAAAAATATCCAATTTTTTTAAGCCAATGAAAAAGAGGAATTCATGGTTCATGAAAGAGATAAAAGGTGGTTTCCATAAAGCAAAATAATGAGTTGGCCCCTTCCTCTTTCTGGAGCTGAGAAAGAGGACCCCTTTGATTCAGTCGTGTGCTGGAGCCATCATGTACTGGCCTAGGGAAGCCAATTGTGTGCCTCTCTTCCCAATTCCATCTTCAATGATTGGTAGCTGCAAATGAGCAAGGTGGGAATATTTACACCATGGAAATTGTAAAGTGCTACAAATCATTATGGGCATTATGTCCAGGGAGCTGGTTGTTATACATTTACCAACACACCGTTGCTTTCATTAAAGGATTTATTTGATGAATTGACTACCTGAGGAAATATTGGCAGGAAGCCCTGGGAAAGGTGTTAGACATACATTTCTCTGGCAGCTGACAGCTCTCAAGCAGCTCTCACATGGGCTAGTTACCAATGATGAGGCGTTCATCAAGTGAAAGCACTAACTACACCATCTTTTTACCCATTCAGAAATGTTATTACATTTGTCAGAAATCAACCTACCTCTTTCATGGTAACTATGTCTGAAAATGGCAAAGCAGCCACTGAAATGTGTAGTGTCAACATAGTTTGATTTTTTTCCTGAATTTACAGATAGCCATTTGTTTTGGCAAACTATAGACCAGAGCAGAATGTCTTCTGCTCACACTCCTGCACACATTGTTTTTTCCTTAAAGGATGTTTTGCCTTCTTTCTCTTATGAAACCGAGTTGCTTGTGAATGACATTTGCGAGTAGCAGGATTTAATTAACTATTGCCTTTGAGTAGGTTCGAGAAATGCCCAAAAGTCACACATAGACTGACTGTCTAAAGAATATCATTAGGGAACTTGAGCATTAATGGATGCAAACATCTAGCCAGTCTACTTAGGTGTGACCTGTAGAAAAAGGAATCACTGGTCTAGAGCAACACTCATGGCACATGAACAAACTTTTATATTACCAGGAAAAAGAAAAGATTTTTTTACTACACTTTTTTTAAAGTAGTTTTGGTTCACCGCAAAATTTAAGGAAAAGTACAGAGTTGCCATATACCCCCTGCCCCAATGCATGCACAGCCTTGTCCACTATCAACATCCCCCACCAAAGTGGTACATTTGTTACAATTGATGAACACATCATTATCACCCAGAGTCGATAGATTAATTAGGGTTCCCTCTCAGTGTTGTACATTCTATGGGTTTGGACAAATGTACACTGATGTGTATCCACCATTACAGTGTCATATAGAATAGCTTCACTGAACTAAAAATCCTCCGTGCTCCATCTATTTATCCTTTCTTTTCCCCTAACCCCTGGCATACTCTTCCCATAGTTTTGCCTTTTCCAGAATGCCATATATAGTTGGAATCATACAGTATATAGCCTTTTCAGATTGGCTTCTTTCACTTAGTAATATGTATTTAAGGTTCCTCCATGTCTTTTCATAGCTTGATAGCTCGTTTCCTTTTGGTGCTGCATAATCTGTTATCTGTAGGTACCACAGTTTATTTATCCATTCACCTACTGAAGGACATCTTAGTTGCTTCCAAGTTCTGACAGTTATGAATAGGGCTGCTATAACTATCCATGTGTAGGTTTTTGAGTGACATAAGTTTTCTACACATTGAGAAGGATTTTTGAAATCAGAGATAGAGACAACAGAAGATGTGTGGCTGATGCACCCATCATGGCACATTAACTCCCTATAAAAGGTTCTCCACGAACATATTTGACCTTGATTGTGAAAATCCACTCTGAATAGTTCTATTTACCTTCTTATATGTGTCCTATTGCTGCACAGAACACTAACCTTGAAGATTTTATTACTCAGAATCAGTCTCTGTGTTAGCTCTTTGGAAATACCAAGCTCTTTGCTGTCAGAGAGCCTTGGAAGTTGCCAGTCCCTCTGCCTGTAACACTATTCCCTTGATTCTTCTCAAGACCACAGCCTCTGACGTCCAGGTCTCAGCTTAAATGCCTCGTTTCCAGAGAAATCTTCCCTGACAACTCTCCAGGAAGTAGCCTGCCCTCACATACCCCATTATTACTTATCACTGTTTCCTGCTTACTTCTTCGTAGCAGCAAATAGGATTTAATAAAAAGTGAATAAAATACATACTTTTTGGAATACAGATTTAAATTCTGCCTAAAGATTTATTTCTAATGAGACGAGCTAATATAGCCACAAAAGCAACTAGTCCAAGCTAAATACACTGATGTGTTGACGGAGGGGGCAGGTGCTGACATTTATCCTGCATACGTAAGAGCAGCCCTAAAGTTACTGAAATGTTGAAATATGCCTGTACTGGTTAGTAAACAGCTGTTGCCCTGAGCCCCACCGCCTTAAGTGCCCACCACTCTGGGTGTTCTGCTTTCCCAGGGACCTCCTTGGCCCTCCCCATGGTGCTACAACTAAAGGGTTAATTCCCAGAGCCTTAGGGACTTTGAACCACACTTAAAGGACAGTATCCTTTCAGAATGATGGGTTCCATTACCTTCCAACTCCCCAGAGTCTCTCATTCTGGGTTCCATCATTGATTCTCTCTCCTCAGAACTACCGAGAACCATCCTTTGACCCACTCACATACATCCCTGGCCCACTCTCAAGGCACTTCTGCATTACTTCCTGGGTTAGTAACACACTGCTTGCCCTTTCTAGTGACCAATATCATGCCCCCCCATCAACATGCCAACTCTGCTCCTGTGTGGTCTCCCTGCCAGAGAAATCCTGTCTTGTCACACAGGCCCATGACCCTGAAGATGGCTCTGCACACTGGCAACAAACACTTGTCTGCACAGGTCAAATAGAATGCACCCCAGGTTGAGAATAGCAGCCATGTGAGAGAGACCCATCTCTCCAGCAGAGATGTCATTAGTCAGCAGGAGACTTCATTCCTCTTCTGTTCAAACTAAAGGAGGCCACAATTCAGAGTCAGTAAGAAACTGCCTGTAACGGTGGTTCCCCAACTTTGCTGCACATGAGAATCACCTGGGCAGCTTTTATAAATTCCAGTACCCAAGTCACACCCCAGATGGATTGAATCAGAAAGTTTGAGGATGGGAATCAGGCATGAGTGTTTTCAGAAAGATCTCCAGGTGATTTCACTGTACATCAAATATGCCTCCTTAACCCAATTAATCTTTAAACCAGTTTATCTCTCCCTGCATAATTGGGGGTTTACTCATGCAACAGATATTTACTAAGATGTGTATATGTGTGTGTGTGTGTGTGTGTGTGTGTGTGTGTGTGTGTGTGTGAGAGAGAGAGAGAGAGAGAGAGAGAGATCCAATCTAGGTACTGCTTTGAAATAATAAAGAAGAAATAAACAGGATGCTGAATCCTTATTTTCCTAGTAGGAAATGAAAAACATTCTAAAACGGATAAATCTAGAAACACCAGATTAAGTTTATTATTTAGAAATGCAAAGGGATAGATATAAGAGTTCAAAGAGACTGCTTCATCGAAAGAAAATATGGCAGAGGATGGCTATCTTTCATTGTAAGCCTTATAATACTCTGTTAAATTGTGTGAATTATCAATTGTTTGATAATTTTTTCATTTAAAAAACAGGTGTGCATTTTTCTTTATATGCATTTGTCCTGTGTGAATTTGGGCTGTCTAACAAATTTTCCCAGTTTTCTTTTTTTATATAAATTTATTTATTTTATTTATTTATTTTTTTGGCTGCATTGGGTCTTCGTTGCCGCACGCAGGTTTTCTCTAGTTGTGGTGAGCGGGGGCTACTCTTCGTTGCGGTGCGTAGGCTTCTCATTGCGGTGGCTTCTCTTGTTGCGGAGCACGGGCTCTAGGCACGTGAGCTTCAGTAGTTGTGGCGCACGGGCTTAGTTGCTCCGCCGCATGTGGGATCTTCCCGGGTCAGGGCTCGAACCTGTGTTCCCTGCATTGGCAGGCGGATTCTTAACCACTGCGCCACCAGGGAAGCCCCTAAATTTTCCCAGTTTTGACGATCCTCAGAAAAGCCTGACACTAAGGGTTTGTATATCCTAAAAACATAAAGATCAAATCATTGAGGTTAGTGATGGGCTACTAAGAGGTAGTGAAGAGGTAGGTCTTCTGATAATTATCTCAAACTTATGTTAATATATTTAGGTATAGGTTTATTTCCTGAAATAAAGATTTGAGATTAAGTGCCTAATAAGTGTAAATATATTTTGAGGAAAAGAGAATAAAATGTCTGAAATGGCAATCCAAAGACTCAGGGCGGTACTTCTAAGAGAACCTGATAAATGGAACTATTGATTGGTTCCTGCTGGGGGTGGTTAATGAACGTGTTATGGATAACATAGGATGTGAGTCAAAATCTGAATTTGAGACTCAGCTTTCACAGACGTAAAGTGCTAAGATCTTTTTTAGAAGAGCAGCAGTAGTAATGAGGTTTAAAAACAAAAATAGCTAATACTTGTATAGCACCTACTGTGTATCATGTGTAAATGTAATATATTAACTCATTTAATCATTGCAACAACAGTATGTGGTAGATATGATTGCTGTTGGAATTTTACAGCCTAGAAAACTAAGGACCAGAAAGTTTAAGTAACTTTCCCAAGATCACATAGCCAGTAAAAGTGGCACACTTGGAGCATGAACCCATGCAGTCTTAGCACAAATTTCTGTGCTCAAAACCATTTCACTATATTGGCTCTTGAATAAGCAGAGCTTCACTGATCAAGGTTTGTTGTTAATAAGAAGAGAAATGGCTCCAAATCTCAACAATCACCATAAAAAAGAACAATACAAAATACTTTTGTGAGAGGCAGAGGACAGGAAAAAAAATTCAATAGAAGCACATTATAAGGAGTTATACCTCTCAGGTAGTCCAAGGAAAGAAATTCAAATAACTAGACTGAGAATACAGATCTCTTGGGTTTTGGATAAAGATGAAGCCTAGACCAGAACAAGGCTGGGAGAAAAAGGCTAAATAAAGAAATCCATGTAAAAAATATAATTAACATTTATATTCTAAATTGAGCAAAGCTGCATTCTCTATTCTGTAATTGCCAACCATGTTTATTAAAAAATAGATTACACTGTGGTAATTTATCTTAACCTCTGAGATACTGATGCCTTTACAAAAATTGACCTAGGAATCTTTTATTGACTTGAGAATGTTAACATGGCTATGAAAAGAAAACTTGTACTGCAAAACTTGCAAAAACAGGTATCTAAAGCACAAGCTATGTTTTAACATGGTGGAATTTTAAGCTACAGGATAGTTGTAATGTGGACTGATTTGATTATGAGTACTAAAATGTGAACTGACTTGATTATCAATGTTAAAATGTATCAATCATTTTGTAAATAAACTAAAAAGGCAATTATTGACAGTAATTTTGAATATTTTCCCCTTCTTGATCTTTTACCAGAGCAGCTCCATAACAGGGAAATCAATTAATATATGTTTCAACTATTTTTTTTTCTTACTTGCACTTTACTACTGATGCTAACGAAGAAGCAACATAGTTGACAGGCTGCAGTGGTGTTGGGGAAGGGATGGCAGTTAATACTGTGCCTATTAAATGACAGGCCCATTACACTCCTCACAAACATCCCTGAGAGGTCAGTATTACAGTTCCTGGTTTACAGATTGCATCATCATTGCCAAGATGCATAGCTAAGTCGAGTTAACACAACTGGGGGTCAAAACCCAGTCTGGCAGGAGAAAGTGACAGCAAGGGCTTCCAGGAAGTGGCATCATTTGGAGTTGTTCTGACATTGTTGTGATAAAGGTCTCTCTGGTTTATGATATATGAGTGCCTTCTATGCTAACTACAAATTCAGAAGAGAAACAAAAAAATCTTCCCTTCCCTGTTGAAGCCTTCAGTCCTTCAGATTCCTGGCCATGGTTATATTTGGGGAACACAGTCCACTACATGGAAAGAGGGTATTATTAAAAGTAGGAAAGCTGGTCTTCAGAGGCTAACTTCACACCCAGCAGATGAATCTTTGAACACACTAAGACAATGACCTATACCTAAACTTGTACCTTTACCTGGCTTGTATGTGTATCTATCTGCATCTGTATCATCCTGTCTATATCAATATTGATATAGATATATAGATACACCAATATGATATAATTGGCATAAGGGCCAATTAAAAATATACACATCTTATGTACCGTAACATTTTCTGTAATCGTTTGCATTCCTCAAAATACTGTGATACACTAGTGAGTGTCAGTGACAGCATGTATTATACATCTTTACTAGCAACTAGAGTACTGTGGTTGTTCCAATATTGATTATAAAATATTTTATTAAATCACAATTGTTCTTCTTTTGCAAAATGATTATTTGCAATTAGTTTTAAACTACCCGTCAATAGAAATGGCTCTGATTACAAATTAGCCAAAATTATGACTTTGTTATACTAAAAGCAATAATTCACACATGCAACAGCAAACTGCACCCTAGTATCCTTTGTGACCTACTTTTCCCAAGGTGCGACACTAAACACTCATGAGGTAAGATGTTCAACTTTCTAGCTGTTTTATGCAAAAATTAAGAACACTGAGTAACATTATTTTCTAAGTATGTTTGTTGAGATGAAGGGTGAGTGGTAAATTTTGCAATTATATTTTATGAGTAAAATATATATTTCCTTTTAGAAAGTTTTCCATTTCATGTATATACATTGTGAACCACATACTAAGTGATGTCACAAGGAAAAATCTTTAAGATCAAGATTACACATTGAAACAAAAGAAATATGGATGATGTGTTAGATTTGGACTCTGGAAAAATGATGAAAGAGATGAGACCTGTCTTTGGACCCCCTCCACCTCCCCCATCACTGTCCATTTCCAGCTTCTAGAGCCTCTTCTCCCCCCACCTCCCACCTCCCTCTCTGGAGAGTGTTCATGGTGCTCTCCAGCTCCCAAGTTCAATCTCATGCATCAGTGTCAAGCAGCCCTTCCTGCCTAGCCTACTCTGTCTGATTTCAGATTGAAAAATGAGATAGGTACTCTAGATGACAACTTTTCAAATGTGTCCAAAAGATGCTAACATATTGATGGCTAGAAAACAATATCAAGTTTCTCACTGACATTCTTCTATTCAATAAAATGTCATTATAGTCTACAAAACAATGTCTAATTTGTAAAAATATGTATTTTTCCCCATGGGACTCAGTATAACTACTTTTATTTTGAATGGGAAAAAATGTGGCCCATAAAAATATTTAAAACTTTTAATTGGCTTTCATTCAAGTAGGGCTAGATACAGACGAAGCTCCAGAGGCAGATAGGTATAGGTGTGGACACCGGCATGGGAATAGGCATAGGCATAGGTCACTATTACCCTACATTTTTTTTGCATGAGGACTTCTCCTCTCTACTCTTTTCCCAAAAAAAAATCTATTTCCACAGGTGTCTACCCTCAGCCAGTAGTATCAGAAAACACTGTCTGAGAAGCTCATTTTAAAAGCAGCTCTGTGAAGAAATGATATTTTGATTAAAGGAATTTGAAACAGCATGATAAAATAAAGTCAATCATTTAGATTGATAGGCAGTGGTGCCAAGTATTTGGGTAATGGGGCAGGTATCTTGCTGTTTAAATTAAACCTTATACTACGAGCATGATCATTGGAGTATTACATAAGTGCTCAACCAAGTGTCAGAATTCTATCATTCTTGGCTGTCTACTCATTATGAGCAAGGCCAGTCCCCCAAATTCTAGAAAATTGAAAAGGATAAGACATTTATATTCACACTTCAGGGAAAAAACATTTTTCTTGCATGTTTTAAAATATCAAGTCACCCACTAGCTTTAGACAGGAGATTCCATTTGTGAAACATGAGGTTGGAACTGAGATTCTCATTTTGTACCTCTTTGTGAAAATGCAGATGGATTAACATTCGTGGTCACTGAGTTCTGTTTCCATAGATATCGTTTCAGTTGTACCAACCAGTGACAGATTGTGTATTTTATTACTTTGTTTAAAATATCAAACATTTAAAAATATCCCAGCACTACACAACATCACATATGAACATAGTGATAATATTTTATCTACCTTAAACCATTTTAAGGTCCCTGTGGCATTAAAAAAATGTGTACCTAGATTGGGAGACTGAAAGCCTATTAATTTAACTCGGCATGCTGGCTTGGTCTCCAGGGACCTCTTTAAGATGTCAGAATTAAATGAATTTATGATCCCATAGTATTCAGAGAAGAGTTGACCAGGTAACGATGCTTCATTTGCTATAATTCTACAGAGCCTTCGAAAAGATAGGGAGAATAAATTTTGTACCTAAACTCCTGAAAAAAGATACTATTTTATTTGTTTTTACAATGGAGGACTATAGCTAGGAAGAAATTTACCAGTCAGAGAAATATGAAAATTATGTTATTCTTCCCTACTAGACTAGTAAATTTTTTAAAGAACATGTTTTTATGTTATTGTATTTCTCACAGGACAGAGTTTTGAATCTACTAAGTAGTTAATGTATAATTGCAAATTTAATGGTATATATAAGTTGTTGATCTTTTAATTAAAACCTAGCACCAGGTAAATCTTAAATAATGACAGTGATGAGCCCTGAACCTATATTGAATATGCATGTTATTTGGGGGATGTGTTGCATCTCCAGTGGCATAAAAAATAATGTGTACATAGATCATAACACTGAAATGTTATTATATGAGGATAAGCTCATTCAATTCAACTAGTAACTCAATCCAGTGAACTTTGGGTACATTAGGAAACAGAACAGTCAGAAACCTCTACTCTCATGGATCTTATATCCCAGCAGGAGGATACAACCAATAAATGATAGATCTAATAAATAATTATGTAGTGTGTTAGAAAGTTATAAATGCTATGGAACAAAACAAAAAGCAGAGCAAAGTAAGGGGATTCAAAATCTTGAATGGCAGGGATGTAGGCTGTTGTCAAGTTGCAGTATTAAAAAGGGTAGTCAAGGTAAGTAAGCCTCATTAAGGTGAGATTTGAGAAGTTGGGAGAGTAACCAAGTAGGTGACTGAGGGCAGAGCATTCCAGACAGAGGCAACATCCAGAGCAAAAGTCTTGAGGTGAGAGTGTGCCTGATGTGCTCAAGGGAAACCAAGGGAGTAAATGTGGTTCTCTGGAGTAGTGGCATCAGGGAAGAGTTGTAGAAAATAAGACCTGAGGGGTAGGTAATAGGAGAGCAGGCAAGATCATATAGTGCCTGCCAGATGATTGTACAAATTTTAGCTTTCACTGAGTAAAATGAAGAGCTGTTGCAGAATTCTGAGCAGAGAAACAATCTATTCAGACAAAGGGTTTCGAATGGATCCCTCTGCTGCTGCATAGAGGACAGACTGTAGGAAGACAAGGGTAAATGCAAGGCTGACCAAATGGGACTATTGCAGTTAAACCAGTGACAGCTGATGGTGGCTCAGATGGAGGTAGAAATGGTGGGGAGGTGCTTAAAAGTGGTCAAATTATGGATATTGTTTGAAGTTAGAACAAAAGGACTTCTCAATGGATTTAATAAGAGTATGTGATAAAAAGGGGAACCAAGGATGACTCCAAAGAATTTGGCCTGGACAATTCCAAGGATGGAATTTCCCATAATTAGAACAAGGAAAACTACATGAAAGAGGTCATAGGAGGAAGATCAGGAGTTCTGTTCTGGACATTAGGTCTACTTAGGATAGATACAAGTAGAAATGTTGAGCAGTTGGGTATATGAGTCTGGAGTTCAGGTGAAAGGTCTAGACTGGAGATTTAAATTAGAAAATTATTGTTTTCTTATTTTGTTTTTCTTTTATCTCTGGGAATTATAGTGTTTTTATTTACCAACTCTGACTTTCATTCTGACTGACCTTTGTAATTTCTTATTTATTCTGATTCATGTCATCCTGCTGTTGTAGGTATCTTTATACACATTGGAATGACATTCCAATTCAGTTAGTGTTCTCAAGCCAGTAAATGTCATGTCCCACTGTGAAAATGAAAGTGGTATAAAATGAGTCTATATTAGAGACTGCGAGAGGTGGCGGGATAGAGTTTATATGTAAATTGATAATTAGGAATTCTAAAACTAGAGTTAAAGGGGAAATTTACCAGTAAATAAAACTCTGGAAAAACCAATGCAAAGCACTGCTACATATGTAAGTCCAAGGCATTATATATCTAACTCATAGTCCTACAGAGTTCTCAAACCCTTCTCATTTGAATAGGTAAGTATGTATATGTGTAACACACACATATACATTAAACATCATGAAAAAGTAATGAAGCACAGAAGCATAAATTAATAGACAGCCATCTTGCTCTCATCTTTTCATACGGGCTATGTTTATATGCACAAACGTTGACTTTTGATAGACCATTTATTTCAACAGAGTGAATTATCAAGTTACTCAAGGTAGTGAAGTTGTTTTGAAAACATTTTTGAATGTCATTGAACACTTCACTGAACAGATTGTTTTCAAATGGCTTTTAATAAATAACAACCTATGTGGCATACTCTATGGTAGTATTTTCTGTGTTTTAAAATGTTAATAAAGGGGAAAATATCCCTCAGAAATTATTAATGCTCCAGAGATCTTTCTAAGGATATAAAGCATTTTAAGTAGCCCTCTCACTTTAAGGAAACAAAACAACAATATTAAATTTTATCTCAATAAATACTCTATGAGTAGCTCAAAAGTATTTTAACTGTAGTAGAAATTTAGACGATGGGAGAGGGTTGGATTGGGAGTTGGGGATTAGCAGATGCAAACTATTACATACAGAATGGATAAACAAGGTCCTACTGTATAGCACCGGGAACTATATTCAATATCCTGTGATAAACCATAATGGAAAAGAATATGAAAAAGAATGTATGTGTATGTATAACTGAGTCACTTAGCTATACAGCAGTAGTTAACACATTGTAATTCAACTATATTTCAATAAAAAATAAACTAAAAATAAGAAATTCAGAAGAGATTGAACCCAGCTATTTTGTAGATGTGTCATTTTCATCACATGCTTGAAGAATTTTCTGGAGTCCCAAAATAATGCTAGATTCCACAAAATGACAAATTAAATGTGAAATTGTTTCAAGTATTTTCATAAGATGTTCTAATTTCTTCATGATTTATAGGATTTTCTCCGAAGTAACAGGGTAGCAAATTGCAGTGAGCATTACACTGAGTTCTGAGACATCATTTCTCTTCACAGTTGGTACAACTGGCTGATTATTTCCACAACTCTTGCTTTGCTTCTCTATTATCCATTTACCCATCTCCTGATAGCTACTCCCTGATTTCCCTGTGGGGAAAGACCCTTCCACACTGAATTTTATAATAAATAACATTCTTTAGGTTACAAATGTATGAATATCTAAACTTACCTTCCCCGGATGCTGACGGATGCCATCAGGTACTTGCTAGCTTATAAAAAGAGATGTTGTGTATAATATGGCCCAGGTTACTAAGATTTACTGCACTGGAATTTGTGTCTCCAGTCAGGAAATTTAAAAAGTGTTACCCTTGTTTTCTTTGCTCATTGTTTCTTATGCATACATTTCCCTCCAGAGCTTTGTCAGAAAGTGTGGTTTGGTCAGAGACAGGATTTTGGTATTTCCAGGTCCCTGGTTATAATATCATCTTAATACCAAAGCAAAAATTTCCCGTTTTCTAAAGGCCGTATGTAAGGCTAGCTTCCAAATTTGGATATTGATATATACCGTTTTGACTAAAAAGACGTTTATCCAGGGCTTGATTTCTCACCCAAGTAGGTTAAGAATATTTTTGAGAATTCAGTTTTGGAATGAAAATATCATATTTGTGTTATACTCCCTCTGAAGAGATTGCATATATCCATAAAGTGCTAACATGATACTGGAACAAAGTTTGAATGTGTTTGTAGAAAATAGCTTTGACATTGAAACTTGTTCTTTAAAGCCAGAAAATTCATATTTAGAACATCATGGAGATAAAAGGATAGGCAGATGGAAAACCCTAGCAAGTATTTTATAGAGAGCAGAGAGCCTGAGAAGTGTGAATCATTTTTTAAAAATTAAAAACCAAATGCCCATCACTTTAGTTTCAGTTTTAGTGTCTGGGTAATTAACAAGCCTCTCCATTTTCCCAAGGCTTC
The DNA here is from genome assembly GCF_009873245.2 of Balaenoptera musculus. NCBI lineage: Eukaryota > Metazoa > Chordata > Mammalia > Artiodactyla > Balaenopteridae > Balaenoptera > Balaenoptera musculus. Next base: position 78,273,151 of record NC_045789.1, on the reverse strand, counting down.
TTTATTTTGTAGTGGTTCACCCTCTCTTTACTGTCCCAAACAGAATGGCGAATTGTTTAAATCAATGATATGAGTTGAATTTTTGTGAAAATAAGAATTTTGTCATTGATGGATAACTCATATAAGAAAAACTTTTGATTTGGGGGCAGAATTGATTAATTACGTAATGAGAATGGAATTCAGTCAATAGTAGAAAGGAGTAATATTTCTGGATTTTGGAGAAACTCATTTTTTAAATACTTGTACTCTTTTTTACATTCCCAACAATATGGCAGATGTTATGGTTTACCACTTAAAAAAATAAAAATAAGCTTCAAATGAAAACCAGGCCTATATGTAACCTTGAAGAAACAATGAGCTCTCTATGAATTTTTCCCAGGGTGGTGCAATAGAATTGTTGATTCCCCTATGGTAGGACTCAAATAGCTTCTATTTCAAATCCATTCTTGTGATCTAGGAATACTGGTAAGGTTTTTTTGACTCTAAAAATACTTTTATCTCAGCAAAGTCCTTGGAATAAGTCCTCCAGCCTCAGTGCATACTGAAAATTTGAGTGTGATTTAAGCCCATTGTGAAATAATGGTTACCAGGTTATAATTATCTGAAAAGTTGGTTATACTGTTATAAAGAGAAATTTTAAAAGGCTGATATATTTTAAACTATAAAAACTCTCCCCAAAATATTTTGAATAAATCTAAAATTCATAAGGTTTCCTTGAGTTTTCTTAAGGAACTTTTTAAGTATAGACAAATGCTTCTCTGGATTAAGTCAGATCATCTGAAAACTGTTTCACTCTACTACATCATTGCTATAATGTAGCAGTAATGATGTTGGCCTAAATTAAGGAGTTTTGTAAGGAACTGACATATATGAAAATTATTTTATTTACTCTGGATATATTGTTGAGGATATTCTGACTTCATTAAAGTCTTGTATTTTTGACATCTGCCAAACTCACCAATCAAGTGATACTAGGAAAACCCCTATAATCACAGAAAGTACGAAGTTATTTTATTTAGCCTGTTGTAGCAAAAGAGAAGATGCCCAGGGGGCATCTTAATAAAGGGAAGCTGGGAGAGGCTTCTCACAGAGTTTGGGCAAGTGCTGGACAATTCTGAGGACAGATTAGGAACGTGGGTTGGATGCTATGAAGAAGCAGAGACAATTCAGTGATTGCGTATCTCAATGATTCTTTTCTCCAGAAGCAAGACAATTAAAACAAGGCTTATATTGTCATTGTAAGGAAACAGAGACAACTCAAAAAAGGGGACAAAAATCATTTTCTAGAGGTGCGAGCTGGCGATCTAGGAGACACGTTCTCCCCCGCAGGCAGTTGGCAGGGCTGCTTTGTAAGGTTCTCCTCATAGGGAGGGTGTGGAGTTCTTGCAGGGCAGGTGCAGCTGTGCTGCTCAGGCTGCAGATCGCAGTGCCGGGCGGAGCATCTCTGCACACAGCCCGCTGCCACCGTCTTTTTTTTTTTAATTAATTTTTATTGGAGTATAGTTGCTTTACAAAGTTGTGTTAAGACTGTCATACAGAGTGAAGTCAGAAAGAGAAAAACAAATATCATATATTAACGCATATATGTGGAATCTAGAAAAATGGTACAGATGATCTTATTGGCAAAGCAGAAATAGAGACACAGACGTAGAGAAAAATCGCCATCTTGAATTGCAGTGTCACGCACAGCTTCTGAACACGGCTCCAAGCTGAGGTGTCCACAGCAGCCCTTTCCCACGGGTACCTCTGGTCTGAAGCTCAAGGGGCAGGGCCTCTGCATGCAGCACCCTGTGAGCACGTGAAACTAGACTAAGCATGAAGGAAAAGACTAAAAAAAGTTAGATTTTGTTTTATTACCAAGGTTCTATTTTTATTTCCTGAGAATCATTAATGGGCTTTGCTGGTGACAGAGGCAGGGAGTAAAGAAAAAATAACTTTCAAGCTCAGCTTGTCTTTAGTTTATAACTCAGAGGTGTGGCAGGAAGGAGAAGGAAGCAGCTATGGGTATAGATGGGGTCAGTGAAGAATGCCCTAAACCACAAGCCGATATACAGGCCTGTACCTGCTTCTAGTCTGGACTCCATTGTTAACTGGCCTTGTACCCTACAGCATCACTGAACTTTGTCAAACATTATTTTCCTCAACTTTAAAGTGAAATTATAATAGCAGTACAATTAGGATAAAATAAGAAAAGTTATCTGAAAGACTTCCATTAATTTTACACACTATATGAATATTTTGTTAATAATTTAGTGCCAAATGCTTTGTGCACAGAAGGATATTGCTTAAACTAATTTATATTTACTTGTTTTAAATATTTTCATTATTAACAACTTTAAAACCAATGTAATTATCATATACAAAAGTAGAAAAAGAATGGGCTTCTGAATTTTCTAAAAATAATAATACCCAGGAGTTCTTAACACAAATGAAAGGCAATTGAGTTTTATGATAACCTTGAAAACGGTAAAAAAAAAAAAAAATAAGAAGGAATAAGAAAATTTACCTTTCCTTGAGGGTGACTATTATAAAATCTTTTACATTTCCTTCATTTAAGAAAACCAGAATCACAATCATAGAGCAATTATGTAAAATCTCCCAAGCTCATAAATGCTAACTTAACAAGCCCTAATTCAGATTCTGAATCACCCAATTATATGGTAATTTACTTATTCTCTTTAAAAAGAGTTTACACTAATCTGTTCATTTCTTGACCTTTGGACATGTGGAGTATAATTTCCTTGATAAAAATAACTATTGCTTGATTATGTGTATGATCCTTGTAAGAGAGCAAGCAGAAAAACTATCACAGAACAGTATGTCCAACATAGCATAAAAGTGTCTATAAAGTAATGAAATATGCTTTTAGCATATAGACCTGTATTATATGTTAAGTATTTTCTCTTAGAGTCACTAGAGATATATTGTGCTCATTCCTACACTACCATCATTGGTCAAAATTTCTATGCAGTTCATTTTTGGTAATTATCTTCATAATTATCTTTGGTAATTATTTTTGATAATTATATGAATTATCATTTCATATCAAACTCTCATCTCCATATAAGCCCCACATAGTGTTCTTTCCCAGTGGTCACCTATCTTATTCAATTAAAATTGCTCTGAATGAATGGTCTTTGGTTGTTTACAAATACCAAATCCTCCTTTGAGATATTAAGCTTTTCATCATTAAAAACATGCAGAACTAGGCTCTGAAACACTCTATGGTTGACTTCCATGTTTCATCCCATGGCAGTATCCTTAGGAAAGGAATGACTGTCCCACGTGAGGCAATACCAGGAAGTAAATATGCTCCTCTGGTTGGTCCCAGTCACCTTGCTTTAGAGTCACACTTTGAATATACTATGTACAATGTATACATAATACGAATGTAAAACATTTGCAAAGACACCAGATATTTTCTATTCTTTGACTCAAGAATTCAAACCATTTTATATTATTAAAAAATATTAAAAGGTTAAGTTTGCAGAAGGCTGGTATTACAAAAAAACTAATATTCAACAGAAGCAGAGTAAATTGAGATGATAGAAAGTTGCTTCCATTCCCTTTCTCTGTTAAGCCAAGAGCCTGCAGGCCAACCTAGAAGATTTCAATTCTTCCCAGTTAATCAGTTCAGAAGGTGATTTAGACTAGTGTTTGGGTCTGTGTTTATCTTTCTGTCCAGCCAGCTTCAGCTTCTGTGAGCAAGATAAAGATGAGGAAAGGGGAAGGTTATTCCACCAATCCGGCACATAAAGTCAGGGTCATTTAGATTGTGCGATGTTGATGTGGCATAGTTTGGAGTCTGGGTATGTCCTGTATAGTTGTAAAGCACAGGATGAGATAGGGATCCCAGGCAAGATAAATTCCAGAAATCTCTCTTTGGGCTCATTTTTAATAGGTATTGTCACAGTGATGGAAAGAGGAGGAATTGGGAGGAGATTCTAGGAGATAATAAAGTGATGGGTTTTATGAAATCTTTGTTAGAGGTTCCCTGTCTGACTCAGGCTTTGTCAGGGACCTTGCCAGATTCTCTCGGCACTCTGGATGCCAGGGATTAGTAAAACTTCCAACATGCCTGTGAGTCACACCAGCATTCATCCTTCTATGAGAAACACTGGTTTTTACAGGGCCATGACTACTAGTTTGATGGGTCCTGGTGCCACTGACACATTTTATGGCCAAGGCCATTTTGGGTATTTGCCTATAGGTGTGTGCATACCTGGGTGAAATTGCTGTTTTCATTTTATCCCCTACAGTATGCTGAGTGAAAGTAACATAAAAGTTACATGAAAGTAACTTTTTAAATTTGAGCCCAGAGTATTAATTAACTAGGTTTATCAAAACATAATTGGAAAAAGAAAAAAAAAATACATATATATATACATACATACATGCCTGTTTCACCCATCTAGCAAAAAGAGGCTAAGGCTTTTTGGTAGTTTGGTTTTTTGTTGTCATTGTTTTCTTACTTTGTTTTGCTTTTATTGCTGATTTCTATTCAAACGTTAAACAATGTGCAGGGACTCAAATGCTACAGAGCTCTCTAGGGAGTTTATGGGGAAACAAAGAACTGTAACACACCAACCACCCAGCACCCAGGTCAGTCCCTTTCCACCCTGCTACAGTGATGTGTCTTAAAGACAAGTCTGATCCTAGGTCCCAGCACTACCACTCAATCGTGCTCCCCTGTCCAATGTCCTTACTTAGTATGACAGACACGTCTTGTCACTGTGGCTACTGCTGACTACTCTAGCTGCATCTCTTGCCTCTTTCCTACACACAGTCTATGTTTCAACAATATGAACTGTTGATTCCCTGCGTTTGAATATTAACACTTACTTGCTCCACAATACGTCCTTTGCCTAGAATCCTTTTCCTGGTTCCCTTCTTTAGCCCAACGATATTATTTGTCTTCCCTATTCCTTAATCACATATCATCTCCTCCAGGAAGCCTTCTCTGACTGACTTAGACCCTATCCTGATGGGTTAGATGTCCCTTCTACTAGACACCTATTATTTACTGACTAGCATCCATTATGCATGCTCTATTCTAAACAGTATCATGGATGTCCTTAAAGACATGTCTCATGCCCCAAGTCTCATGTTTGCCTGGGACTAAAGGGTTGCTGGAGGTGGGACTTGCAGTGTTAAAACCAGAACAGGGCAAACCAGGATAGCTGGTCACCATATCAGAGTAGGACTTGACCCCCTCTCCAGACACCTTTTAAAATCTGCCTGTTTCCCCCATTAAACTCTTAGTTCTTGAAAGCAGTGTTTTGCCTCTGGTCACTAGCATATTATACTTTTCTTGTGGCTTAATACATATTCAGTGAATGAATTTCCATTTTCAAAGGGTTTATATTAGAGAAGGAGATACAGGTTCTTGAGGTCTGAGCACACATCCGTTTTATGTGTTGTTCCCTTGCTGTTAATAGCAGCACTGTTAATAAGAGTTAAAAAAAAAAAATCTGGAAACAAGCCAAATGCCGATTGACCAGAGAATGCATAAGCATATTGTGAGTAGACAAATATACTATGATAAATATAATCACACAATGGAATAGTATACAGAAGCAGAAATTAATGGACTACAGGTGCACACAACAGATAGATGAATCTTAGAATTATAATCTATATTTGTTACATGCAAAAGAATAAATATGAAATATATATCAAATATATTTTAACATATGCTAAAGGCAAAAGGAAAATAGACTTCTATTTTACCAATCAGTCAATGGTAGGGGAGTTATTATTATTTTCACCACAATACTACTTTTGCTAGCATTACTATTATAAACACCTATTGTTATTGAACATTCATTCCATGCTACACACTATGATAAGCACTTTGCAAACGTTATCTCATTTGATTTTATTTTCTCAATAACTCTCCGCATTTTACAGATGAAGAAATCAACATACAGAGATAGTAAATGCCTTACCCAAGGGCACACAGGCAATTAGTGCTGAAGCCAAGTTTCAATCCTGGTCCTGCCTGGCTCCAAAGCCCATATATTTTTCCATGGACTAGATTGATAGTCCATCTAATGGTCTAAATTAACCATGAATATGAATGCTCTGTGTGGTGGACAGACTCTAGGGTGGCACTTCATGATTCTTGCCTCCTGAAGTTCATACCTTTTTATAATCCCCACACTTGAATGTGGGCAGGATCTGTACCTTAGCAACAGAATATAACAAAGGTGATAGATATTACTTCTGTGATTGGGTTACATTTATATAGGATTCCAACTTGCTAGAAGAACTGCTATAAAGACTTTTTCTTTCTGGATTTGAGGAGGTTCACATGATCCCTCTTGATGCTAAGGCTAGCCTCCAGCTGACCACCAGCAGGAAACCAGGGCCCTTAGTCCTACAGCCCCATGGAAATGAATTCTGCCAAAACCAAAGTGACTTTGAAAGAGTATTCTTCCCCAGATGAGCTTCCAGATGGGACACCAACCCAGCCAACAGCTTGATTACAGCCTTGTAAGACCTTAAGCAGAGGTCTGATCTAAGTTGTGCCTAGACTCTTGACCCAAGAAACCATTAGGCAATAAATGTGTGTTGTTCTCAACTCCTTTGCTTGTGCTAATTTGTTAAACAGAAATAGAAAGCTAATATACTATTCCTTTTTAATTGTTTGTTTCCTTGAAGACAAATTATGCTTCTCATTGCTGAACATTTGTTCTATAAGTTTATACAAAGCCTGACATAGTTTGGAACTGGACTATCTGACTGATAATGCAATTATATTAATCATGTCTAAAAATAATCATATCTAAAAATAATTATTATTAGATATGATTAATAATTATATCAATCATATCTAAAAATAATCATATCTAAAATGTCTGAGAGTATATGAAATATAATTAAGAAATCAAAGTATCATCTTTGTAACTGGTGCCCATCTTGAAACTCTCTTAGTGGTACTTTGACTAGGCACAGTTCTATAGATACTCGAAATGTGATAGCCACACTGCATGAGAGGCATCCATTGGCCTTCATTAGAAAACACAGCTGTATTAAACCCTGCTTTCTTCAAAAGCCAAGACCTATGCATTCCTACATGAATAGCTTTTAAAGGTTAATTAAAGGCAGGAGTGATAAAAATTTATAAGCTTCTGCTTATAATTTTTTAATGGTATCATTTCTGACCTTTTGATTGTGATCCCATGGTGTGCCAACCAGACCCCAGCTGTTCACCACTTCCATCAACTTAAAGAATTCAACAAGCCAAAGTGTCTTTTTTTAGGACGGATTTTCTCAAGATTAACTTTGGTGAGCACAACTTCCTTGAGCTATTACTGTAGTAGGATTTCTGATGTCAGTGGGATATTCTCCACTTGGGGATTCTTGTCACTGTGGCTACTGCTGACTACTCTAGCTGCATCTCTTGCCTCTTTCCTGCACACAGTCTATGTTTCAACAATATGAACTGTTGATTCCCTGCGTTTGAATATTACTTAACACTTAACTTGCTCCACAATACGTCCTTTGCCTAGAATCCTTTTCCTGGTTCCCTTCTTTAGCCCAGCGATATTATTTGTCTTCCCTATTCCTTAATCACATATCATCTCCTCCAGGAGATGTTTCTAAAAGTTCCACAGCTAAGAAAAATAGTTTTTTTTTTAACTAGCATCACTTATACTTATTTGTCCTCAGCAGCTTTTTCCATTCTCCAAACATGTTTCTGAAAAATTCTTTCTGCAGAAAGAATGTGTGAAAAGAATAACCATTCATTTGCAATCTTTCTTCAAGGCAATACTTCCAGTAGCCTTGGTAGTTGAAATCTGAAGCATCAAATCTATTAAATAACAAAATAATGTCAGACAAGTAAAACTAAATGTTCACATGGAATAATTTCATAATAAAACATTATTAGAGATTACATAATAATGTGTGACCACGACTAATCCAGATATAAAGTTGGACATATTTATATTGTTTAATAAATTAAATAATTAATTAATGTCATTTCATTCATCTTTTTATGTCTCAACTTTAAACCAAGAAAAATGAGATCAGTATTAGGAAGAAGCAATAAATACATATCAATATATTTATATTGTCAACTTGAATATTTTACTGGAATATCAGTAAAATGATGTTCCTTTGAATTTTGAATAGAGTTAAATTGATTTCTGTCTTCAGTTTTTATTTGCTTTCAATAACACTAATAAAGGAAGAATATGTTCCCACACACTAATCCAGCTACAGTGATCTCTTTGCAATTTCATAAATTGCCACCTTAGCACTTACTGTTCCTTCTGACTAAAGATCTCTTCCTCCAGATGTCCAAATGGCTTGCTCCCTAACTTTATCCAGATACTTGCCCCAGTATCGCATTATCATTATCATAGCTGTTTCGTGGCTACCTTCTATTGGGTAGAAGTTCCTTCAGTTTTTAAGTAAAAATAAAAGACACATTTTTCATTTTCACCAAGAACTTTATTGAACAACGTATTCACTGTTTTGTTCCACTACCTTCTGCCATTTTTCAGGCAACTTCATAATTCCATCTTCCCCAAACTTTTTATCTTTTTGAGCAAAGAACTGTTCCAGGTGCCTTTTACAGTCTTCCAGGGAATTGAAATTTTTTCCATTAAGAGAGTTTTGTAAAGCCCAAAATAAATGGAAATCCCAAGGTGCAATGTCTAGTGAATATGGCAGATGAATCAGAACTTCCCAGCCAAGCTGTAACAGTTTTTGCCTGGTCATCAAAGAAACATGTGGTCTTTCTTTGGTTATCCTGATGGAAGATTATGCATTTTCTGTTGACTAATTCCAAATGCTTTTTGTCGAGTGCTGCTTTCAGTTGGTCAAATTGGGAGCGGTACTTGTTGGAATTAATCATTTCATTTTCCAGAAGGAGCTCATAATAGAGGACTCCCTTCCAATCCCGCCATATACACAACATCACCTTTGGATGAAGACCGGCCTTTGGTGTGGTTGGTGGTGGTTCATTTCGCTTGCCCCACAATCTCTTCCATTCCACATTATTGTACAGTATCCACTTTTCATCGCCCATCACAATTTGTTTTAAAAACAGAATGTTTTCATTACGTTTAAGTAGAGAATTGCTTGCAGAAATACGGTCAAGAAGGTTTTTTTCGCTTAACTTATGTGGAACCCAAACATGAAAGCGATTCACATAACCAAGCTGGGGCAAATGATTTTCAGTGCTTGATTTGGATATTTTGAGTGTGTTGGCTATCTCCCGCGTGGTATAACATTGATTGTTCTCAATTATTGTTTCAATTTGATCACTATCAACTTCAACTTGTCTACCCGACCGTGGAGCATCATCCAGCGAGAAATCTCCAGCACAAAACTTCACAAACCACTTTTGACATGTTCGATCAGTCACAGCACCTTCTCCATACACTGCACAAATCATTTTTTGCGTTTCAGTTGCATTTTTACCTTTCTTGAAATAATAAAGCATAATATGCTGAAAATGTTGCTTTTTTTCTTCCATCTTCAATATTAAAATGGCTACACAAAAATTCAGCAATTTTGATAAGTTTCTTTTTAATGCATGCTGTTATGACAGCTGTCACAATACAGTCTAACAAAATTGTTCTGAATGAAGTTAAAGACAACTAAGCGCTACTAGAGCCATCTTATGGAAAAAACCGAACGAACTTTTTGGCTAACCCATATAAAAAGAACACACTACCAGCCTCACTTATAATATACTCATTAATTTACTCTTCTATATTTTTCTTAATAAAACTTACCAGTACTTAACAGAGTGTATATCTGTTTATTTGCTTGTTGACTACCCAACTAGAATATGGGCTCCCTCACACTGAACACTTTGTTCTGTTGTAGTCACTGTGGATCCCAACACCCAAAATAGTACATAATTCTCAGGAGGCATGAAATAAATAGTACATGAATTAATGAAATAGCAGATGTTCATCCTTCAGTTCCCTCAGAACTGCAAGCAGTTATTGAAGGCAAATTTAACATATGAGGATCAATATAATTCACCATACTAAAAGACTACCAAAAAAAAATGTATGACCATCTCAATAGATGCAGAGAAGCGTTTGGCAAAATCCAGCTTCCATTCCTAATGAAAACTCTTAGCAAACTGGAAACAGAAAGGAACTTTCTCAGCCTAATATTTGTATCTACAAAAAACCTACAGCTAATATCACGCTCAATGGTAAAGATCAGATGCTTTCTCCTAAGTTGGGAGTGAGACAAAGATTCCATTGCCAGCCTGTATTCAATATTACACATTGTCTAGTCAGTACAATAAGGCCAGAAAAATGAATAAAAGTCACCCAGATTGGAAAAAGAACAAGTAAAATGGTCTTTATTCACAGATGACATGATTGTCTATATAGAGCATTCTAAAAAAATCTATTAAAATTTTACTAGAACTAATATGTGAGTTTAGCAAGGCTTCAGAGTAAAAAATCAAACATACAAAATGTATTTCTATAAAATAGCAATGAATAATTGGAAACTTTTGGGAGTGATGAATGCATGCATTATTTTCATCATGGGGGTGGTTTCACAGGTATGTGACATGTGCCAAAACTTACAAAATTGTACACTTTAAGCATTACAGTTTCTTGTATGTCTATTATATATCCACAAAGCTATTAAAAGAGAAAGAGAGAGCAAATTTGAACAGACAATTAGGAGAAAGAATAAAATTGCCTTCTGTTTTCCTCTACCAAGTTGACCTGATTCAATAAGCTGGTTATATTCCTCATGGGTTTGTGTGGGATAGAATGAGAATATATATAGAGTGGTTAGCACATGCCTCCTTTTTCTTACTTCCTCGGCTGATTTGCAATCATACCTCTTTGCTTTAAACAATTCTCAGCCTGAAATAGTTTATGGTTTTAGGATTTCTTAATCTTAACTATCTTCTCCCCAAAGAAACTCATTTGTAAATTTGTTTGGATTATTAAAAGTAACCTCAAAGGAGAGCTGCCTGGTAATGTCAATCATGATTCCCGTTTCTAGGCGACTAGTCACTGAATTCAAGGAACAGAGGTAGATGTTTCTGACTTTCAGTTTCTCTTGATCATTTAGCCATGCACAGAGTCTATTTATACTGCTGTTGCTTCCAAAATATATTTCACAATGGATTGTTTTACTGAGTTGACTGTATTAATGAGCGTTTAATATTATGCTCTTTAATTCATTTAAAGTTATATTCTTGTAGGAAGGAAAGTTGCCCACCAGCACTAGTTAATATACAATACAACTGAGTAAATAATGCAGTTGTGTCAAATTTATAACAAATTTAATATATTAGCAAAAATGTATGCGCATCCTGCAGTATCATATTAATCTTTGCATCCCCAGTGCCTAGTGTCATGCTTAGTATGCAGCAAATATTTGAGCAAAACACAAATGAGCACTCAGAGCTCACAGAGAGCTGGTTAATGTTATCATCAGATCCCAGGATGTGACTATGACTGGTATTGAAACAAGGTTTGAACACTAGTGTACCATTGTATTGTGCCTGTCTTAGCCTGTCAATAACCAATGTTGTGGCTGGACCAGTCCTTGTGGTTCTTATTATGATTGCCAGATGCCCTTCAGCAATAACCATCAGGGAACTTTGAAAAAATAAATGTGTATTACTTACAGAACCTGGAAATTCCACAGCATACCTGGGCCCACGTGGCGGTGGGGGGTGAGAGAGAGAAAGAGCGCTTGGGCCTGGGGTTCTGCTTTTTATGGGAGTCAAGAGTAGGGCTCCCTCTTTATTGGTGAACTTAAAACATAAGAACAGGAATTTAAAATGGAAGAGAAAAAACAAGTGGTCCAAATGATCAGTTATTGAAATCAACCAAGATCTCTACAACAAAGGAGCCTGAGTGAGGGAAGGCAGCCTGGCTGTTTATCTAGTCATGTGGCCTGCAATGACTTTATTCGAGATAGTCATCACTGAAGTGGATGCCTCTTTGAAGTGGATGCCTTGTCAGTCAAAGTTTAAGTCAGGCACTTGCATTACAAAAAAGAAAACAAATACCTCTCAGTGCTTACACTATAGCCACACACCCTTATAACCAATACAGTATCTATTTCCCCATCTTACTTGTTAATAAAACCTAGGTTTTGATTGGGACAGCAATGAAAATTGGCACAGCAAGGTGTGCAGATGGAAACCCCACTTCTCTAACCAATGAGATACAAACTCTAGTCCATAAGGAAGGCATCCATTCTAAATAAAAAGACCTTTTATTCTTCCCCTTCTTTCTGCTTGGAATGCAGGTGCAATACCTGGTGATGTGGCAAGCATATTACAACCGTGAAGGTGAAATCTTTATGCTTAGGATGGTGGAATGAGAAATTGGAAAGAGGCTAAATCCTTGATAACATTACAGAGCTACTGCTCCAATCATTGACGGCTTACTTCTAGACTTCTCACTTGGTGAGATGATAGACTCACTGTTTAAGCTATCATTTTCGTTTGCTTGAAGTCAAGTGTGTTCCTTCCCTGTGTGTCCTTTTGACAGTGCCTATAAACTAACAAATTATATAAAAATATAACTTTTCACCTTTTTCTATTATAATACAACCTCAATGCCAGAGCAGTGAATGGGAGTGAATGAATGGTTAATGTCTGAAAACTTCCCTGAAGCTTCTTGCCTCTAACAAGAGCCCAAGGAAGAATTATTCACATATTATTTATATCTTGAACCAGATTTTCAACTCCTCCAGGCTGAATCTATTACTTTGTGGTAACTGATTATTCTGTTTATGAAAATGAATCTACCACCTTCTTGCAAATCATAGGTCAGCTTCAAAGTCAACACCTCAGACAGTTCTTCATCCAGACTAAGCAGCCACCCAGTCATTCTCAACCACATTGTATTTTAATTCTCAGCATAGGCCTTATAGCTCTCTGATTTTTTCCAATTTATGTATGTGTGTATTTACTTTTAGTCTCCTCCAACTCACATTAGGATAAGAGCAGAGAATTTGTCTAGTCAATCAAGAAACACATCCTTGGCATATAGGAGACAAGTAGACATATTTGTTGAATTGCTATGTGGCTGACTGACTCAGCCAATCAATAGGCACTGTGAGAGAATCAAAGAACTGTCAGATATAGTCACTGATGTGAGAAAATTCCAAATATAAATAAGGAAATGGGAGACTCACTGGAAAATGAAAATGTGGAAAATATAAGGCAGTACAAATACTCAAGCAGCAAGGACAAAGGTGTAATCAGAGCTCAGTGAAAACAGGAAATGACTTGGATTCCTTAGTAGCTCTGTGGATCAAGCCTTCCTTCTGGCTAGAGTGAGAGGTACAGCAAAGCCAGCAAGGAGAGCTGGAGCAAAGCACAGTGTAGCACAACGTATATGAGAGCTTAACCAGAAAAGGAGGTTTTGTTCCTCTTTCAGATGTGAGTGATGTGGTAGGAAAAAATGTGGGATTTTATTCAGAGATTGTGGTTTTAGGATTGGCTGTGTTGAATTAGCTGATGCGGAGCATCTCTGAGCTTCAAGTTTGTTCTCTGAAAAATGGGGATGAGACTGCCTACCTCACTGAATTATAATCAGGATTTAAAGGGACTGGATGAAAGCAGTTTGTGAAGCATAATTAATTACAAAAATGGCTGACAGTTCTTGAGTTCTTATTATGTGTCAAGCACTGAAGTAATCACTTCACATAGATGATCTCTTTTAATCCTCAGAACAACCCAGAGGAAAAAGCATTAACCAGGTTTTAACATGAAAGGGAGAGAATCTGGTGGGGGCTGGACTGAGAAGGGCTGGGGCTTTGGTTGAGGGAGGAACGGCCCTCAGTAAACCACGCATTTCTTTCACCAACTGCTCTAACAATTGCTCTGATGATCCACATAACCTGGCTTATTTCACACCTGAACTAGGAGAGGATGATAGCAAAACCTGGTGGGAAAGTCTACCTCTACATCCCATTCACACCAAGCACCTACAGCTGTGCTTTGGCAAAGACTGTACATGCAGGACCTCAGGGAAATTCCCTGATGGCCTTGGTGAGGGAAGTGAGCTCTTCGAATTCACTTTGTGTGTCCAATTGCTCATAGTCCAAGTATATTTTTAAAGGACAGACTTCTTCAACTGCCACCACATGCAAATTTCTAGGGAAATTAGAATGCTGCCAGATATCTTCCAGAAACTTATGAAACTCTTGCACAGAAAGAACATAAACCATAAATTAGAAAATGTTAATAGAATTCCAAATATTCCAATCAGGATTTACTCAAAAAGTACAGCATAGGAATTAGTAACATAGGCTCCAAGGCTGGAAAATCTATTTACAGCTTGGCTCTGCCACATATTTGTTACATAAACGTGGGGATGTTTATTCACTACATAGAGCCTTATTTTTCTCAGGTATAAAATGGAATTATAAATGTGTTACTCAAGTATTACTGTGACGTATAAGATAATATATATGAATCAAAGCATAGGGTGCTGCTCAGGGTAAGTACTAGGAATGATACTTTTTTTCTTTTTATTATTAATTTGTTAAGTCTTTTCATTTTAGATGTTCTCACTTGATATTTAGAATTACAACCTTTGTTATACACTGCTAGTAACAAAAATAAGGGTGTGAAATAACTTGAATATCAGAAAATATCTAAAACATATTGCCTTTCTTACAATTATCCTTTCAGCATGAGTTGTCATTCAGTCCAAATCAAAATTACAAAAATGCTATATTCTAGAATAAATTTTCTTAAAAACTAGTTTTCTGTGGACTATGTGGTATTTCTTATGGTTTGGTATCAAGTCCCCAAGCAGAAATATTACATGTGATCTCCTTACCAAAAAAATCGCAGAAAATCTACTATTTGATACTAAATAGTAAATATATACTCAGTACATTTAAATAGTTCTCATCAGCATGGAATCATTAAGCTTTGATGCTTTCTTATTCTTTATGTAGATTTTGTTTCAGTTCTCATGAAGTTTTATTTCAAAATCATCTGAGGATTCATTTCCTCATTTTCATGAATCAGTATATGCCAAAGGAGTTTCCTTCTTTACCAGAAAATTTTCATAATATATTAATATTATTCTATTTTGTGAATCTTAGTGCCTGTGAGAAAACATAAAGGACATTTTAATATATTTGTTGTTCTAAGGAAATGATATCAATGTTCATTACTGATGCTTTCCTCTGAGTAATTTTAAGAATAACATTTGTTCCTTAAGTCCTGAGATTTATTTACCAACTTTTAAAGAGACAGATGACTTCTAATTGAAAATTAAAATCACAACTTAGTTATTCATTCAAATGTTTAATAAGATCTGTAGTGTTAATTTGAAACCTCACTCTAGCACTGGCAGAGTATTTTATATCTCTTATTCTAACTATAATCGTACCTGTGTTACTATATTTTTGGTAATTGTACTCGTGCCTGTTTCCCCAACTAGATTGTAAACTCTTTGAGCACAGGCCATTTAATTAATTTTGGGAAAGTCCACCTCTCCTCATAGGTGATCTGTAACATAGCAGATCTCCACATACACTTAAAGAAGGTGAATGGACATCGTCATGTGTAAGTCATACCCCAACACAGCCATTTAAAAGAAAATGTTCAGTTTAATTCAACTATTCTCCACAATGAGTGTGTTCCTCCAAAGGTTGCAGGGGTTGTCTGGACGGAATATGGTGCATGTAGTGAGGTGGTTCAGATTGCAGTCTTGGGTGTCAGACCAAGCTGAATTCCTAGCTGTAGCACTCTTTGTTACTTGGGCAAGTCACCTGGTCCCTCATCTGTGACATGGAGGTGTTGTCTAGATTAACTGAAGTCATGCACAAGAATCTCTTCACACACAGCAAGGCACATAGCATATAACAAATATTAGGGTTTTTTTTCATGTTTACAAAAGGATTATTATTATTATAGCATTACATATCTGTATTAAATCTTGGGGGAAAAGAAATAAGAAGGTGAATTCTGATCAGCTAAAATTCTGTTATTTGTATTTATGGGAGTATAATTGCTTTACAATGTTGTGTTAGTTTCTGCTGTACAGCGAAGTGAATCAGCTATATGTATACATATATCCCTTCCCTTGTGGACCTCCTTCCCACCCCACCCCCATCCTACCCATCTAGATCATCACAGAGCACCAGGCTGAGCTCCCTTGCTATACAGCAGGTTCCCACTAGCTATCTATGTTACACACGGTAGTGTATATATATCAATCCTAATCTCCCATTTCATCCCACCCTCCCCTTCCTGCCTGTGTCCACACATCCATTCTCTATATCTACGTCTCTATTCCTGCCCTGGAAATAGGTTCATCTGTACCATTTTCCTAGACTCCACATATATGTGTTAATATATGATATTTGCTTTTCTCTTTCTGACTTATTTCACTCTGTATGAGACTCTAGGTCCATCCACATCTCTACAAATGACCCAATTTCGTTCCTTTTTATGGCTGAGAAATATTCCATTGTATATATGTACCACATCTTCTTTATCCATTCATCTGTCATTGTACACTTAAGTTGCTTCCATGTCCTGGCTATTGTAAATAGTGCTGCAGTGAACATTGGAGTACACGTGTCTTTTTCAGTTATGGTTTTCTCAGGGTATATGCCCAGCTGTGGGATTGCTGGGTCATATGGTAGTTCTATTTTTAGTTTTTTAAGGAACCTCCATACTGTTCTCCATAGTGGCTGTATCAACTTACATTCCCACCAACAGTGCAAGAGGGTTCCCTTTTCTCCACACCCTCTCCAGCATTTATTGTTTCTAGATTTTTTGATGATGGCCACTTTGACCTGTGTGAGGTGGTACCTCATTGTGGTTTTGATTTGCATTTCTCTAATAATTAGTGATGTTGAACATCTTTTAATGTGCCTCTTAGCCATCTGTATGTCTTCTTTGGAGAAATGTCTATTTAGGTCTTCTGCCCATTTTTTGATTGGGTTGTTGTTTTAATATTGAGCTACATAAGCTGTCTGTATATTTTAGAGATCAATCCTTTGTCAGTTGCTTGGTTTGCAAATATTTTCTCCCATTCTGGGAGTTGTCTTTTCTCTTGTTTATGGTTTCCTTTGCTGTGCAGAATCTTTTAAGTTTAATTAGGTCCATTTGTTTTTTTTGTTTTTATTTCCATTTCTCAAGGAGGTGGGTCAAAAAAGATCTCGCTATGATTTATGTCAAAGAGTATTTTTCCTATGTTTTCCTGTAAGAGTTTTATAGTGTCCAGTCTTACATTTAGGTCTTTAATCCATTTTGAGTTTATTTTTGTGTATGGTGTTAGGTAGTGTTATAATTTCATTCTTTTACATGTAGCTGTCCAGTTTTCCCAGCACCACTTATTGAAGAGACTGTCTTTTCTCCATTGGATAGTCTTGCCTCCTTTGTCATAGATTAGGTGACCATAGGTGCATGGGTTTATCTCGAGGCTTTCTATCCTGTACCATTGACCTATAGTTCTATTTTTGTGCCAGTACCATACTGTCTTGATTACTGTAGCTTTGTAGTATAGTCTGAAGTCAGGGAACCTGATTCCTCCAGCTCCGTTTTTCTTTCTCAAGATTGCTTTGGCTATTTGGGGTCTTTTGTGTTTCCATACAAATCATAAAATTTTTTGTTCTAGTTCTGTAAAACAATGCCATTGGTAATTTTATAGGGATTGCATTGAATCTGAAGATTGCTTTGAGTGGTATAGTCATTTTCACAATGTTGATTCTTCCAATCCAAGAACATGGTATATCTCTCCATCTGTTTGTGTCATCTTTGATTTCTTTCATCAGTGTTTTATAGTTTCCTGAGAACAGGCCTTTTGCCTCCTTAGGTAGGTTTATTCCTAGGTATTTTATTCTTTTTGTTGCAGTGGTAAATGGGATTGTTTCCTTAATTTCTCTTTCTGATCTTTCATTGTTAGTGTATAGGAATGCAAGGGATTTCTGTGTATTAATTTTGTGTCCTGCAACTTTACCAAATTCATTGATTAGCTCTAGGAGTTTTCTGGTGGCATCTTTAGGATTTTCTATGTATAGTATCATGTCATCTGCAAACAGTGACGGTTTTACTTCTTCTTTTCCAGTTTGTATTCCTTTTCTTTCTTTTTATTCTCTGATTGCCATGGCTAGGACTTCTAAAACTATGTTGAATAATAGTGGTGAGAGTGGACATCCTTGTCTTGTTCCTGGTCTTAGAGGTAATGCTTTCAGTTTTTCACCACTGAGAATGTTTGCTGTGGGTTTGTAATATATGGTCTTTATTATGTTGAGGTAGTTTCCCTCTATGCCCACTTTCTGGAGAGTTTTTATCATAAATGGGTGTTGAATTTTGTCAAAAGCTTTTTCTGCATCTATTGAGATGATCATATGTTTTTATTCCTTAATTTGTTAATATGGTGTATCACATTGATTGATTTGTGTATATTGAAGAATCCTTGCATTCCTGGGATAAATCCCACTGATCATGGTGTGTGATCCTTTTAATGTGTTGTTAGATTCTGTTTGCTAGTATTTTGTTGAGGATTTTTGCGTCTATGTTCATGAGTGATACTGGCCTGTAGTTTTCTTTTTTCGTGACATCTTTGTCTGGATTTGGTATCAGGGTGATGGTGGCCTCGTAGAACGAGTTTGGGGGTGTTTCTCCCTCTGCAATTTTTTGGAAGAGTTTGAGAAGGATAGGTGTGAGCTCTTCTCTAAATGTTTGATAGAATTATAGAATTCGCCTATGAAACCATCTGCTCCTGAACTTCTGTTTGTTGGAAGATTTTTAATTGTAGTTTCAATTTCATTACTTGTGATTGGTCTGTTTATATTTTCTATTTCTTCATAGAAATAGAAGGAAGAAGGTTGGAAGGTTGTACCTTTATAAGAAGGTTGGAAGGTTGTATCTTTCTAAGAATTTGTCCATTTCTTCCAGGTTGTCCATTTTATTGGCATATAAGTGCTTGTAGTAGTCTCTTATGACCCTTTGTATTTCTGCAGTGTCAGTTGTAATTTCTCCTTTTTCATATCTAATTTTACTGATTTGAACCCTCTCCCTTTTTTCCGTGATGAGTCTGGCTAACAGTTTATCAATTTTGTTTATCTTTGCAAAGAACCGACTTTTAGATTTATTGATCTTTGCTATTGTTTTCTTCATTTCAGTTTCATTTATTTCTGCTCTGATCTTTATGATTTTTTTCGTTCTACTAACATTGGGTTTTTTTTTTCTTCTTTTCTAGTTGCTTTAGGTGTAAGTTTAGATGGTTTATTTGAGATTTTTATTGCTACTTGAGGTGAGATTGAATTGTTATAAACTTCCCTCTTAGAACTGCTTTTGCTGTGTCCCATAGGTTTTGGGTCGTTGTGTTTTCATTGTCATTTGTTTCTATGTATTTTCTAATTTCCTCTTTGATTTCTTCAGTGACCTCTTGGTTATTTAGCAGCGTACTGTTTAGCCCCCATGTGTTTGTGTTTTTTACTGTTTTTTCCTGTAATTGATTTCTAATCTCATAGCATTGTGGTTGGAAAAGATGCTTGGTAAGATTCCAATTTTCTTAAATTTTCCAAGGCTAGCCTGGAGACTGTTTCGTGTGCACTTGAGAAGAAAGTGTACTCTGCCGCTTTCGGGTGGAACGTCCTATAAATATCGATTAAGTCTATCATGTCATTTAAAGCTTGTGTTTCATTATTTATTTTCTATCTGGATGATCTGTCCACTGGTGTAAGTGGGGTGTTAAAGTCCCCCACTATTATTGTGTTACTGTCGATTACCCCTTTTATGGCTGTTAGCATTTGCCTTATGTATTGAGGTGCTCCTGTGTTGGGTGCATAAATATTTATAATTGTTATATCTTCTTCTTGGATTGATCCCTTGATCATTATGTAGTGTCCTTCCTTGTCTCTTGTAACAGTCTTTATTTTAAAGTCTATTTTATCTGACATGAGTATTGCTATTCCAGCTTTCTTTGGTTTCTGTTTGCACGGAATATCTTTTTCCATCACCTCACTTTCAGTCTGTATGTGTCCCTAGGTCTGAAGTGGGTCTCTTGTAGACAGCATATACACTAGTCTTGTTTTTGTATGCATTCAGCCAGTCTGTGTCTTTTGGTTGGCGCATTTAAGCCATTTACATTCAAGGTAATTGTCAATATGTATATCCCTATTATCATTTTCTTAATTGTGTTGAGTTTGTTTTTTGTGGGTCTTTTTATTCTCTTGTGTTTCCCACCTAGAGAAGTTCCTTTAGCATTTGTTGTAAAGCTGGTTTTGTGGTGCTGAATTCTCTTAGCTTTTGCTTGTCTGTAAAGCTTTTGATTTCTCTGTCAAATCTGAATGAGATCCATGCTGGGTAGAGTAATCTTGGTTGTAGGTTTTTCTCTCTCATCACTTTAAATATATCCTGCCACTCCCTTCTGACCTGCAGAGTTTTTGCTGAAAAATCAGCTGATAACCTTATGGGGATTCCCTTGTATATTATTGTGTTGTTCATCACTGTTTGTTTGTTCTTTAGTTCTACTAGGTCCTTGTTAAACATTTCTTGTATTTTCTCGATCTGTGCCTCCATTCTGTTTCTGAGATTTTGGATCATCTTTACTCTCATTACTCTGAATTCTTTTTCAGGTAGGTTGCCTATTTCCTCTTCATTTATTTAGTCTTGTAGGTTCTTACCTTGCTCCTTTGTCCGTAACATATTTTTTTGTCATCTCTTTTTTTTTTTGATGGGTGGGGCTGTGTTCCTCTCTTGCTGGCTGTTTGGCCTGAGGCATCCAGCACTGGAGTTTGTAGGCAGTTAGGTGGAGCTGGGTCTTGGTGCTGAGATGAGGACCTCCAGGAGAGCTCTCACCAATTAATGTTCCCTACGGTCTTAGGTTCTCTGCTAGTCCAGCAGTTTGGACTTGGCACTCCCACCACAGGAGCTCAGGCCGGAACCAAGACCCCACAAGCCGTGCAGCATAGCCAAAAAAAAAAAAAAAAGAAAGAAAGAAAAAAGGCAACAAACAAAGTGGAGCAGAATAATAACAAACAATAAAAAATTAAATTAAATTAAAAAAACAAAAAATATTTTAGAAAAAATAAAAATAAAAATGAAGCAACAACAACAAAACAAAGCAGAACCACACACACAAAACAAAAAACCAGAAAAGGCCTTGGCGGTGCCAGGGGTGGCAGGACTCAGACCTGGCACCCTCGCAGCCAGAAGATACCTGGGGGGTCTTAGGCCCAGGACCCGCGCGGCCAGAAAAGGACTTTGCAGGGGTGAGCGTAGCTTAGACTCAGAACCCATGCAGCTAGAGAAGGGCTTGGCGGCTAGGGGGTGGGGTGGAGGGGCTTAGGCTCAGGACCCGTGCAGCCAGAAAAGGCCCTGGGGGGGATGAGGCTCAGGACCCCCGTGACCAGAGGGGGCCCTAGAGCACAGAAATTCAGGCCCGGGACCCCAGCAGACTCTCCCGGGCCGAGCCAGCAGGAGAGACACTGGCCACATTCCCCTGCAATCCCCCAATCCCCAGAAGGTCTCTTCCCGTCCCTGCTGATCCCCTTGCTGTGAGTCAGCCCCTTTGAACATGTGAACCCCTCCCCTCCCCTGCCACCACTCAGGGGCACCGATCCTGTCCCACCTCCATTTTTACTCTCCCCCAACACCCCAGGACCCATGCAGCCAGAGGGGGCCCCAGAGGACATAGCTTCAGGCCTGGAATCCCAGCAGGCTTGCCACGGCCCAAGCAGGCAGGGGAGACGCTGACTGCGTTCCCCTCTAATATCCTGATCCCTTGAAGGTCTCTCCCTGTCCCTGCTGATCCCCTCACTGTGAGTGGGCCCCTCGGAGCATGGGAACCCCTCCCCTCCCCTCAGGTGTGCCAGTCCCGTCCCGCCTCCAATTTTCATCCTCATTTCCTTCTCCCCCCATGTCCTACCCAGTTGCACGGGGATTCCTCCCATCCCCTTAGGTGTCCGAGCTCCCGACCAGCGCCTGGTAGGTGCCCTAGTTGTGAGGAGACACAAACTTTGCGTCCTCTTACTCCGCCATCTTGACTCCGCCCCCTAAAATTCTATTATTAATTCTAAAATAGTACATTATGGGGAATGTTATTTTGAATTTTAACTTAATACAAGAATACATCACTTTATCCTTATTTTTGTAACCACAATAAGATATCCATGCAACTAAAACAAAATCAAATGGAAGAGCTTATAATGAAAAGCTGTGATCTTCCACCCACCCTGCTCCTCCTCATTTTAGAATGAACCTAATTTTTAAATATCCAATTCTTCTTAGGGACACCTCTTTACTGCTAAATAGGAAACTTGCTTTTTGTTGTTTTATTCATTTTAGATGATATCTACCAATATCCCAATGTGAAAGATGAAGAATCAATTCACTTAGAACAACCCCACCCCACTACCCCCATCCCTTTCCTTTCAGACCCCTTGTGGTGGTGACGATGGTGGTGGTGGTGGTGGTGGTGGTGAGTGGACAATGCTTAGTTCCCACTTACCATGGTTTCTTCTTTGTGTTTGGGGTACCCTGGCTTTAACTTTCCTGGCCACTTTCTGTGCCTTTATTCCATGCCAGCTGAAGAGAGATATCAAATTGGTAGAATTGGAGAGAATAAACTAAGCATGGTTCTCTCCTAATCCTACCCTTCTTTTTCTGGACTTCCCCAGAAGTTCCCT
This sequence comes from Balaenoptera musculus, assembly GCF_009873245.2. NCBI lineage: Eukaryota > Metazoa > Chordata > Mammalia > Artiodactyla > Balaenopteridae > Balaenoptera > Balaenoptera musculus. Next base: position 78,250,522 of record NC_045789.1, on the reverse strand, counting down.
GCTGCTGTCTGCTGTGAGGAAAAACCAGCCCTAACCTCACACTGCAGGATGGCTGTTCTGTCCAACACTGAGGTTCACTTAGCAAGCCTATTTGGCCTCATACATCCTACCCTGAGACCTTACCAGTAACCAAAGTGGTATTTTGCCTTCTCCCTGCCTCTCCTTATTTTTCTCAATTACTTAGGAACCCAGGTGAGGAAGAGAAGTATTATATATTAAGCCCCCTTGGAAACAACAAGATTAATTCTATGATTTTTAGTTCTCATTTTGATAACCTTTCTGAATTAAATAATAAGCCTAACCCTCTATTTAATTCCAAGAATTTAATTACTTGACCCCCTTCTATTGAGGCCTCACCTATATGTCCCCTCCACCTCCTGCCTTCCATCAGCAACATCTCTACCCTTACATTGTAAGGCTTTCTAACATTTAGGTTCTGTTCCATAGCCATAATTAACTCTGCATGCTTTGTCTGTAGAAGCGTTCTAGGAGTTGAAAACTAATAAACAGCAGTTACAGTATAATGATTTCATAAATTCAATGGAGAGCCAGCTAATGTGCTAAGGTCCCATTTTCTTCACTTTAGGTCCAGTATCACCACCCCTGTACTAATCAATATGTAATGATCCCAAGCATCCAGGTCAAATGGATTCTTTATAATTATATTTCACTATTTACTCAAAATCATCCCTTATTTAGTTTATCTCACATTTGGACAATGACTTTCTTAGACACATTTAGCTGTTACTTTTTCCTAGAGTTTCTCTTTGTCTCACTTATTCTTTTTGAAAGAGGAAGCATATGCTTTCTTCAGTGTGTCACTACTATCATCCAACTCATTTGTCACTCTTTTTATTGCTTGGAATCCTCATTCATCTTCCTGAGAGCAACCTTGAAGCCTGCTGTATTCCAATTCCAATTTGGCATTGTTTGTTTTCAGGACTTGCTACCCGCCTGTTAAGCTGGGATTTCTTTACACTAAATTTCTGGGTCAGTTCAGCTGGTTTTTCTATCCTGTATTTTCTGACACTCAAACACAGGCATTTGTTCAGCCCCTATGCATTTACCAAGTACTTATTCTGTACAAGGCACAGTATTATAACCTATTAAAATTCAAGGCAAATCAAAAATTTATCCTGCACCAAAAGAATTTGCAAACTAGGACTTGGACACACCTATAAATAATCACAGTATAAAATAAAAACTATAATTAGAATAAGGTAGTGAAAGAAATAGTGATATACCATGAGAAAAAAGAACAGAAAGGAATTAGATGTGAAGAAATGGAGGGGAGATGGAAAGGTCAGGGAAGGTCAGAGGTTGCATGAGAAAGGAAGAAGGATCTCACCATGTGAAATAACAGTAGAACAGAAACATAGACTCATTCACAGAGAAAATAGTAGTCCAGGTTGTGAATGAAAACTTACAAATACTCTTAGACCAAAGAGGAACTACAACCAAATTTGTCTATTTAGAAAATAACAAAGCTAATTATCAAAATCTATGAGATATAGCCAAGGTCATTTTCAAAAGAAAATCCATAGCAATAAATATTGTATTATTAAACAACAATAAAAACTGGCGGAAAAAGAACTAAGAGCTCACCTCAAGAACATTGATATATATATGTATATATTGGCCAAATATGTGGAAGTGATAAATTAATAGATATGAAAGTTAAATTTAATGAATAAAAAATCAAAAGAAAAAAAATCAAATTGAAAATTAAAGCCAAGAATGGTTCTTTCATCTTATTAGGACTGTTAGAAAAAATATGTACATATTTTAAAGTCTAGAACACACATAGACAGAAAACAAAGGAACGGAAAAAGATATTTCATGCAAATGGAAACCAACAGAAAATAGGGGTAGCTAGTCTTATATCAAACAAAACAGACATGAAGCTAAAAACTGTAGCAAGAGACAAAGAAGTTCGTTATATAAAGATGAAGGAGTCAACTCACTAAAAGGATATGACAATTAAAATATTTATGCTCCCAACATTGGAGCACTTAAATATACAAAGCAAATACTAACAGATCTGAAGGGAGAAATAGGCAGTAATACAATAATAGTAGGGGACTTCAATACTCCACTTTCAACAATGCATAAATTACCCAGACAGAAAATCAATAAGGGAATATTGGGCTTAAACTACATGTTAGTCCAGGTGGACTTAACAGACATATATAGAACAGTGCATCCAACAGCAGCAGCATACACATGCTTCTCAAGTGCACATGAATCATTCTCCAAGATAGATTGTATATTAAGCCACAAAACAAATTTTAATAAATTTGAGAATATTGAAGTCATATCAAGCATCTTTTGAGAATATTGAAGTCATATCAAGCATCTTTTCTGACCACAATGGTATAATACTAGAAATTAACTACAAGGAAAAAAACTAGAAAATTCACAAAATATGTAGAGATTGAACAACATGCTTCTGAACAACCAATCGGTCAAAAAAAAGGAAGAAATTTTTAAAATATCTAGAGACAAATGAAAATAAAAACACAAAATGCCAAAACTTATGGGATGCAGTAAAAGCAGTTCTAAAAGGGAAGTTTATAGTGTTAAATGCCTAATATTAATTCTAGAATTTTTGGCTCCTTTGTCATAAATTAATTGGCCATATATATGTGGATTTGTGTCTCTCTATTCTGTTCCACTGATCTATGTGTCTGATTTTATGCCAATACTATACTGTTTTGATAACTATAGCTTTGTAATACAGTTTGAAATCAGGGAGCATGATGCAGCTTTGCTCTATTTTCTTAAGATTGCCTTGGTTATTTGCTGTCTTTTGTAATTCCTTTCAAATTGTTGGATTGTTTTTTCTGTTTCTGTGGAAAAGGCCATGGGAGTTTTTATAGGGATTGCATTCTCCTTGTAGATCACTTGAGGTATCATGGACATTTTAACAACCTTAATTCTTCTGATCCATGAGCATGGACTAGCTTCCCATTTATTTTTGTTGATTTCAATTTCTTTCATCAATGTCTTGTAGTTTTCAGTGTATAGATCTTTCACCTCCTTGTTTAAATTTATTACTAAATACTTTATTCATTTTGATGCTATTATAAATGGGACTCTTTTCTTAACTGGAAATTACCAAGCAACACTTTCACCTCCATTCCACAATAAGAGAAATGTGTTTACTCTTATAGTCATGAGTCCAGCTAAAAATCAGTGATCTTATTACCATTGAAGAATGTATATATGGGGATAAATAGTAGTCTCTATACCTGAAGCATAGGGAATTATCAGAAGAATTCTAACTTACGTTATCTCTGGAAAAAATTATTAGCCTCTTGATTCCCTTAGGCATTGTGAAATCTGTTAATACAGTTTCTCAAGGCTAATTTTGACAAGATTCATATATTTATACTCTCATTCAAATTAATCAATTCCGTTTCACCTCAGACACAACTCTGTCTACCCAACAACTCACGCTATCATGAATGAGAAGATATGTACAAATGCAATTTCCAATTTTGTGCCCATTTTAGCAAGCTTTGTTCTCAGATGTTTCATCCAGTAGTGATATCTTATTATTGGCTAATGGTATTTTGTGGGCTACAGAAACCACCTGGGAGGACCATAGAAGTTCCCAGATGTATGTTGGTGCTAAATATATCACTCACATCCATTAGTGTCCTCACCACATTTCTCTGTCAATAGTCCAAGATACAAAATTATGGATAGTTTAATTAACTGTGATTTGCCCAAGTCCCACAAATAATTAATGGTAAACAAGGACCTGGAGCGCAGGTTGAACAATTTTAATTGTTTATTACAATATTCCAAGACAAGAATGCAAGTTTTTACTACTCATACATGAGGAAAATACGATATATTTATAAATTTTTAAGTTCTTTTCAAAAACTCCCATGGGAGAAAAATACAGGTCAAAGCAGAGTAAGAGCATATTCTGTCTCTTAAGCTTGTAAGTATAGTTACCACCAATTCCATTAGTCCCCCTTTATCAGGCCACCTCAAAAATATTTTCACTGAGCCTCAGAGAAATTAAATATCATGTTCAAAGTTACACACCTAATAAATAGGAAGGTTGGAATTGCAAATTCATGTCCTCTTAACTTGAAAACATTTTTTTTTCACTATGAGGAGATGTGAATGCTGTCACTTTTTTTCCTGTTTTCTTTAGTATGCAGAACTTAAGAGTATTGTAATTTATATTAGGTGTACTTTAGTTTATATTAATTAAACTGTATCTTATTTATATTTGAATAATTAGATGCTAAAGTATTGTGTTCAGAGTTGTTTCTTTTTCAAGTACCGTTGTTGCTTCCTCATTTTTTAATGTAGTTTTACAGCATGATATTTTAAAATGGAGAATATCTAAATAATTAAAAACTGGAATAGATGTGATGTGACATGCGTGTGTCCCCATCTATGACTGTTCTCAGTTCCAAAAAAGAGAGAGGATTAAGGACACTGAATTATTCTGTCTAGCTGACTGTGTCTCCCTGAGTAACTCATAATTTTCTATATCATCACACTTGCAGTGTTAGCAAGGAGGGATTAATACATTTTAATCCTCCTTGCTTTAGTCCTATTTTTTTTCTTGTTCTCGTAGCTTGACTGTATTTTTCAGTCTTCAGTACTCTCCTTTGCCTTTGGTTAATTCAAACAAATAATATATTCACAGAGCCTATAAATCTTTCTAGAGACTTTTTAAGTCTTTTAATGTAGTTTATTTTTAAATGTATTTTGACATGATGATAGTTTCTTTGCTTGTCTTTCTCTTCAGTTGTATTTGCTTCTATACTAATCTGCTGAAGTACAGTTTGATCATGTTTTCTGATATAAAGTTGAAGGAGAAAGATGTGTAAGAGAGAGAACTTTTAAAATCAAAACAATGTCAGTTTTTATCAAAAGCTCTCAATATTAGTTTTTCTCTCATAGATAACTTTTAATTTATTTTAATAAATAATTTATTATTTATTAAATAATAATAATAATAATAATAATTTATTATTTATTATTTATTAAAATAAATAATAATTTATTTTAACTGCATGTTAAAAATTTTTTTTTATTTTCATAGGAATTTTGGTGGCATTGTATAGCACACTTAAATCCCTGACTTCATTTTATAGGTGTAATTACTGAGACTTATGTTCTATACTTGGCCCAAGTCCCACAGATAATAACTAGTAAACAAGTAGCTAAAACCCAGAGAGCCCAATTCCTATTTACAGGCTTTCTTTATAATCTTTGACCTCCTTGTGCAAATTAAGGCATCAGGATATGGTAAGATTGCTGAATACACAGTAGCTTCCCAACCTAAATATTAGATGTACCTGGGAAGAATTTTTGCAATTCAGATACTGCCCACTCTCCCCACTTCCCACCACTACCATCCTGATGTATATACTGTCTTTAAATTTCTGAGAGTGAAACTTAAAAATTAATAGCTTTACAAACTTCTTTAGGAGATTCCAAGGCAGCTGGAACTGCTCTAAAGAACCATCTCCACCACACAAGCATCAGCAAGATGAATTGTCCTATAGTGCTACATGCAATACACTACCCATCCTTCCTGACCCTACATCCCAAGGCTAGTGGTCATGTTTCCAAATGCTCATCAAGGGTCAGATATAGGAGCATGTGCATACACTGTGTGAGTTGATTGAAGATGGACCAACAGGAGAGTTTCTATAACAAACAATAATGTTCAGCCACATGTTACTGATTTCCCAGATAACCCAAACTCCAGACTTTTGTATTTAAAAATCCCAATTTTTTTTTTTTTTTTTAATAAGGGCAAGGACGTTCAGTTCTGCAGACTCTTTTTTTTTTTTTTTAACTTTTGGGTTTATTTATTTTATTTATTTATTTATTTATGGCTGTGTTGGGTCTTCGTTTCTGTGCGAGGGCTTTCTCTAGTTGTGGCAAGTGGGGGCCACTCTTCATCGCGGTGCGCGGGCCTCTCATTATCGCGGCCTCTCTTGTTGCGGAGCACAGGCTCCAGACACGCAGGCTCAGTAACTGTGGCTCACGGGCCTAGTTGCTCCACGACATGTGGGATCTTCCCAGACCAGGGCTCGAACCCGTGTCCCCTGCATTGGCAGGCAGATTCTCAACCACTGCGCCACCAGGGAAGCCCCCAAAAATCCCAATTTTTATACTGGTAAAAATTTTAATTGAATGGAAAGAAGGCATGGATGACCAATTATATGTATTTATGGATCTGTGGTTCCATGGGCTTCAGTTTGTAATGTATGCTCTTGATCTGAGAGATTGCATCGTCTTTGGTGTCTCCCATATTTGAACCTGAACCATATCCTAAGTTGCTCTAAAATTGACTTAAAGAAAGTCAATTAAAATGTCAATTGACTTAAAAACATGTCCTAGAGTATACTTTATATTGCCAGAGTACTGGGTTCTAATTGGTGAATTTAGAGTTCTGTGGAGGTGGGATCTGTCTGATTTACACTTAATCATAATAGTATTTGGTTTATGTCAGAACTGAAATTTATAGTTTTGTATACATTCATAAAACCAAATGAACCCCATGTGAAAGATTTGTCAATTGCCAGCCTCAAAAAAGGGCATAATTAATCCATGCTAGTGCTTTTGAATTTATTTTATTCTGGAATAAGGTGTAGCAGTTTGGTTGAACACATGTTGTCTTAGAGATCTTTTTTCCTTTCAAACATATAAGAAAATTTGATGTTGGTTTAGGAATAGTGCAGACACTTGGGAAGTTCAGCTTTTATTATTCATTTTGTAAAATGGAAACAGGAAATCCTCATTCCAACAAATGGGCATCTTCTCACTCTGTCAAGTATGAGTAGCTGATTGATGAGTGACAGATCAATACAGAGAGGAGAACCAGTCTCTCTTCTAGATTTGTCAAAGGTTGACACCTACCTCTATTTGACATTGAGAGATGTCAGAAGCATGGACATTTTAAATGTAGCTAGAATCCCAAGCTCATTGCTATTAGTATTTATGGATTGAGCATCATGTATGTTTTCAGAGATATTCCAGAATAAGTTTTTGGATAAACTACTCTCCAACTTAGATACATGTTGTTCTCTAATTACTTTAATAAAGACAAACACAGACATGCAGCAGCAGATGCCAAACACCAATACAAATATCTTAGTCTGTCCTGGTCTTCATAATACTTCCAAACACTGATGATGAAAGCCAGATAGCTTTTTCAGCACTGTTCAGAGAAAAGCAAAAGACATTTTTAAATAAGGCTAAATATATGCATTTTTCAAATTTCTACTTGTCTGTCTTCTCCCAACAACTAGAATATACATTTCCTAAGTATTTTTGCTTATGATGGAATCCTCTAAAGAGTCCCTTGCCTATAGCAGAAGTTCAACAAATAATTGTGGGCTAATCAGTTCTTAGACATAACAGAATAATGGCTCTGACTTAAAGCCAATATAAGCCCTAAGGCAATATGCTTTTTGATTCATTTCAAAAAACTTTTACAACAAATGCATGCAAGCTCTTTTTAGAAAATTTTCTAATGCAACATATCTAGAAAGACAGTAGCCTTGCTAAGTTAATTGTATTTGTAAATAAGATAAAGCACAGAATATCTTAAAATCGTGGCAGCATGTAGGCCGTCTACTGAAAATGATTAATATGTATTCTAGGCTAGCAAGAATCCATCATTTATAATTAAACCATGGGTTCTGTGCCATGTGTCTTTCTTAAAGTGGACAATGAAGTTTTCAGGTGGCTACATTCTCAAAGGCAAGGTTTGGAAGAAGAATACAACCAGCAAAAATGGTCAAAATTTAGAAGATAAAATAAAAGCTGCAGGGGATAAAGAGATCAAAAGGAAGGATAAGTGACTTATGGTTGAACGATGGAAGAAAAGAACTTTTAAAAAGTGTGTTACACAGAAGCCACCATAGTGATTATTTAGAAGAGGTCACAGTTAGGAATAAATCATTGGCTACTACAATCATTGTGTGAGCCATAAATCTCTCTTCTCCAACAGCTCCTATATAATAATACCTGGCATTAATACATGAATGTTTCCAGTTTTACAGTCCTCACAATTTCCTAAGATCCCATTCCATTGTTGACAGCTTCAATTATGAGAAAATTCTTATTACAATGACTCAAAATTTACTTCTATGAAATTACTACCTATTGGCCTTTGTTATGTCTTTACAGCCATGCAAGCACACTCTTCCTTCTGTACATGGCAATGCCTCAAAATACTGGAAGCTTGATACCATGTCCACTAGTAATGCTGGACGTTAATAGGCCAATTTTCTTCAAGTCTTTGTTTTCAGATAGTTCGAGTTTTTCATTCCCCTTGTTCAGGGCTCTTCTTAACATGACTCACCTAATAATCAACTCTTAAAATATACCACACAGAACTGACCATCAATGCTCAAGTTTCCTCTGAAGAGTACCAAGAAGGAGGGCTATGGAGGACATTTATTAGTGGCCTCTCAGCAGTTGTCCCCTCTATTCCTACTAACAATAGCCTTAATTCCCATTGGGGAAGTCTCTCCTCCCATTTAGGTCTTATTGGGGTGAGACTGCCCACATACCCTAATTTATATTTTTTTAATATCTTTATTGGAATATAATTGCTTTACAATGTTTTGTTAGTTTCTGCTTGTGCAACAAAATGAATCAGCTATATGTATAGATATATCCCCATATCCCCTCCCTCTTGAGCATCCCTCCCACCCTCCCTATCCCAGCCCTCTAGGTCGTCACAAAGCATTGAGCCAATCTCCCTGTGCTATACAGCATCTTCCCACTAGCCATCCATTTTACATTTTGTAGTGTATATATGTCAATGCTACTCTCTCACTTCGTCCCAGCTTCCGCTCCCACCCTATGTCCTCAAGTCTGTTCTCTACGTCTGCCTCTTTATTCCTGCCCTGCCACTAGGTTCATCAGAACCGTTTTTTTAGATTCCATATATGTCTGTTAGCATACGATATTTGCTTTTCTCTTTCTGACTTACTTCACTCTGTGTGACAGACTCTAGGTCCATCCACCTCATTACAAGTAACTCAATTTCGTTCCTTTTTACGGCTAATATTCCATTGTATATACGTGTCACATCTTCTTTATCCATTCATCTGTTGATGGACATTTAGGTTGCTTCCATGTCCTGGCTATTTTAAATAGTGCTGCAATGAACATTGGGTACATGACTCTTTTTGAATTATGGTTTTCTCAGTGTATATGCCCAGTAGTGGGATTGCTGGGTCGTATGGTAGTTCTATTTTTAGTTTTTAAAGGAACCGCCATACGGTTCTCCATAGTGGCTGTATCAATTTACATTCCCACCAACAGTGCAGGAGGGTTCCCTTTTCTCCACACACTCTCCAGCATTTATTGTTTCTAGATTTTTTGATGACGGTCACTTTGATCTGTGTGAGGTGATACCTCATTGTAGTTTTGATTTGCATTTCTCTAATGATTACTGGTGTTGAGCATCTTTTCATGTGTTTGTTGGCAATCTGCATGTCTGCTTTGGAGAAATGTCTATTTAGGTCTTCTGCCCATTTTTGAATTGGATTGTTTTTTTTTTTTGATATTGAGCTGCATGAGCTGCTTATATATTTTGGAGATTAATCCTTTGTCAGTTTCTTCATTTGCAAATCTTTTCTCCCATTCTGAGGGTTGCCTTTTCATCTTGTTTATGGTTTCCTTTGCTGCGCAAAAGCTTTTAAGTTTCATTAGGTCCCATTTGTTTATTTTTTATTTTATTTCCAGCACTCTAGGAGGTGGCACATACCCTAATTTAGCCAGTTAGTCTATTCCATGTTAAGAGTACATAATCCCATATAAATCAATTGACCTGAAGAAAGTTTTCCAAAACTTCTGGGAAAGAAGAGCCTCCTTATCCCAAAAGACCACCAAGAACTGATTCTTACTAACTAGATGTAAAAGAGGAATGTTATAACCCAGGGGTTACTGGAAACCATCTTGCAACTCTGCAAGAGGAACCCATGTGAGGAGGCGAAGTCAAGAAATAAAGAGCTATGCTGGCTTTCTAATTTCTTTGAACGCACCACGCTCTTCCCAATGTGCACGCGCACACACACAAGGCTGCAACGATACTTTCTCATGTCATTGCCTCTCCCTGGAATACTCTTCCCTCTCTCCTTTCTGGCATTTACTTCTATTCATCCTTCACATCTCAGTTCTAGTGTCACTTCCCCAGAAAAGCCTCCTAATTTCCTTGACGAGGTCAAATCTGTGTTTTACCAGTTTCTATATCACCACATACTTCATGTAGTTATCACAATAGCAATACTACATTTATTTCTATGATTATTTGATAATTGCCTCTCTCCTCTACTATAATGTAAGCTCTTTGAGGTTAGAGATCTTGTCTGTCTTGTATATTGCAGTACTCCCGGGGCTTGTCAATATATATTTTTTGAATGAATGAACACCTGAATGAATAATGAATGAATAATACAATAAAGACCAACACATAAGAAAGGTTTTCACATGGATGGTGAGTGCACCCAGGGTGGTGGCATAGGTGAAAATTGTTCTGAACTGTGTGCATCCCCCATAAATCAAAAGAAGATATCAATAAGTTGATAGCATCTAACTAGGGCAGAGAAGCAAGACAGAGATTTCAAGTGCCAAATTACATAAACCTTGAGGAGATGTTTTTAAAAGGGTGAAAGATCAATGGTTTAGAAATGGAATTATGAAGCAAGGAGGCCTCTCCTCTCCAGACTCTAACTTCCTGAGGAAATGCTGTCCCCTGAGTGCTAATGTTAAGGCTGGAAGATCTGATGAGTGTTTGAAGAACAGATTGATACCACAGGTAAGTTGACTTCACAGGGTGCAAAAATTAGAAGGTTGAGGGAGGGTAACTGAGATAAGGACAGGGGTTACATAGGGTAAAAAAGGTGAAGCAGAGGGGGTTGTGAGGATCAAGGTGGAAGGTTCAAACAAGTGAAATGACGTATTTGACACCATGAAGATAATCATAGTAGAACTAGATGTACTAGAATGCAGGTCTTCTGGCTTCTTAGGGCTAATTTTTTTTGCAAAATATATAGCAAACCTGGTTATGAAAAAGCAATAATCTCAGGAAATTAAGCTAATAATTGTTTTGTTATGGTGGTTTATTTTAAATGAGAGATTAGAATAAATCCAAAATATACTTAACTATTGAGATTATATGTCATAAGTAGAAATATTTCCTTCCCTCTTATAATCTTAGCTCCTGAACTATCCCAGCATCCTAACACAGCCTCAACAAATACCAAATGACATGCTGTACACTTTAAACTTATATAGTGATGTATGTCAATTATTTCTCAATAAAACTAGGAAAATAAATAAATAATTACCAACTGAACATGAATAAATTAACAAAGGGTAATTGGGAAATGTCTACATTCCCAGATGCTGACAGTCAGACTAATGAAGCCAATTAAGAAAACTGAATATAGGGACTTCCCTGGTGGCACAGGGGTTATGACTCCACGCTCTCAATGCAGGGGGCCTGGGTTTGATCCCTGGTCAAGGAACTAAATCTCACATGCATGCCGCAACTAAGATTTTGCATGCCACAATTTAGGATCCCACGTACCACAACTAAGGAGCTGGCAAGCCGCAACTAAGAAGCCCTCGAGCTGCAACTAAGGAGCCTATCTGCTGCAACTAAGACCCAGCACAACCAAATAAAGAAAGAAAGAAAGAAAAGAAAACTGAATATAAAACAGATGCCCTAATACTTAGTGGGAGCACAATTCATGAAGACTTAGAGCTCCAAGAGTAGAGGGAGTGATTGATACAATTAAAGCAAATGTTTGGTTAGGCCACCCAGGGATACACGTATCCCTGTAGGTAGACTGCAATGTGCTAGCACCAGAACAGAAATATATACAAGGTATTGACAGGACATGGAGGTAGGTATTGACATGCACTAAAGAGGTAGGAGATGAGTTCATTCATTTATCCTTTCATTTAACAGGTATTTATTGAGCACCTCTTAGGTACTAGGTACTCTTCTAGGCACTGGTGATACAACAGTAAAAAGCAGTCAAAAATTCCTGCCCTTCTGAGCTGACCTTCTAGTAAGGAGATGTAGAAAATACATAATGTGACAAATGGTAAAAAGTGCTGTGCAGAATAAAAAATTAGAGTAGGGAAATAAGAAAGTAGACAGAACAGGGTAGTAAGTAAACACCCCCTGATAAGATGACATTTAAGCAGACTCTGACCCTTGAGATGATATTTGACTTGGTTCTAAAAGGATATTTAGGCGGTCACCAGAAAGAGAGTTGGGGAAGGAATTTTCAGGTATAGAATATAAGGACTGAAAAAGCCCAGAGACCCAAAAGAATTTGGGGAAATAAGTTGGTTTTTTTAATCACCTGATATCCATTTCCTCTTCTAATAATGGTACCTTGCAATTTCTTAAGAAAACAGTTTCTACCCATTCTTCATCTATATATTTCAGATTTAGAGTAAAACACGTATCCTAGGCCTGGCCAAGTGAAGTATTGTATCCCTTACATTGATGAGTAAGTAACTCAGAATTGTCCGATATGGTAAATCCTTGGACTTGTTTGAGGGGTTACCAAAAAAAAGATACTCTCTTTTCTGCACTGGGATTGCCAATAGTCACAATAATATGAGCCTAGAGCTTAAAGAAGCCATCATGCAGAGCCAAAGTATAAAAATAATAGTACAAAGCAGAGCCAAAAGATAATGAGAAACAGAAGGATGACCTTCATTTTTTGAACTCCTAGATAAAACCCTGTCTGAAGCTAACCTTAGCCAGGTATTTTTAAGCTTTGTGAATCAATATATTTCTCTTTGGCATTGAACTTGATACTCTATCATTTGCCAATCAAAGAGTCTTCATGTAAAGAATAGACCAAGGAAAGGACTGTCAGATATTATTTTAGAAATTATGATGGTACTTAGGCAACTGTTCCACAAAGATTCCTATCAAACTATATTACAAAGCTACAGTAATTACAATATTATGGTATTGGCATAAAAACAGACATAGATCAATTGAATGGAACAGAGAGCCCAGAAATAAACCCATGCTTATATGATCAATTAATTTACCACAAAGGAGCCAAGAATATACTGAGTAAAGGATGGTCTCTTCAATAAATGATGCTGGGAAAACTGGAAAACCACATGCAAAAGAATGAAACTGGATGTCTACCTTACACCATACACAGAAATCAACTAAAAATGGATTAAAGATTTGAACATAAGAACTGAAACCATAAAAATCCTAGAAGAAAACATAGAGGGTAAGATCCTTGATATTAATCTTGGCAATGATTTATTGGATTTGACAAAAAGAGCATAGGCAACAAGAGCAGAAATAAACAAGTGAGACTACATCAAACTAAAAAGCTTCAGTATAGCAAAGGAAACCATCAACAAAATGAAAAGGCAACCTTTGGAATGGGAGAAATATTTGCAAATCATATACCTGATAATTTGGATTAATATCCAAAATATATAAAGAACTCATACAACTCAATAGAAAAAAATCCAATTAAAAAAATGGACAAAGGCTCTGATTAGACATTTTTCCAAAGAAAACTTACATATGGTCAATAGGTACAGGAAAAGGTGCTCAACATCCCTAATCATCAGGGAAATGCAAATCAAAACTATAACGAGATATTACCTCACATCTGTTAGAATGGCTATCATCAAAAACACAAGAGACAATAAGTATTGGCAAGGCTGTGGAGAAAAGGGAAGCCTAGTAGGAATGTAAATTGGTACAGCTATGAAAAACAGTATGGAGGTTCCTCAAAAAGTTAAAAATAGAACTACCATATGATCCAAAAATTCCACTTCTGGGTATATCAAGAGACATATACACCCCCATATTTGTTGCAACATTATTCACAATAGCCAAGATATGGAAACAACCTAAGTGTCCACCTAAGTGTGGATGAATAAATAAAGAAGTTGTGAGATATATAGAGATATATATACACAGTGGAACATTATCCAGCCATGAAAAAATATCCTGCCATTTGTGACAATCTTGAGGGGATTATGCTAAGTGAAATAAATCAGACAGAGAAAGATAAAATACTGCATGGTATCATTTATTTTTGGAATCTAGAAAAAAATTTTAAAAGTCAAACTCATAGAAACACAGAGTGGAAAAGTGTTTGCCAGGAGCTTGGAGGTGGGGGAAATACGGAAAGGAGAGGTATCAGAAAGAAAAAAGACTTCTAGGAAAACTTAATTCTTGCCATTTAAAGGAAGTGAAGTTGTAGAAGCACTGAGAAAGTGAGGGAGGCAGTTTCCAAATATAAAGTGTTGTGAGGTGTTTCAAATGCCTGGGGAAGGCACATTCTCTGTGTTACTTACTCATAAAAATGTGCACATGTGTTAAGTACAGTAGGTACCGTGGTGAGCAGCACTCTGTGGGTACAGAAATAGACTTAACATTTATATATGGTTAAAGAGAATCACAGCTAGACAGGAGTTAAAGCAGTAAAAAGAGATGAGGAGAAAAGAGACCTCAGTATAGAACTGGGCTCAATTCCAAATGCTACAAGGACACGTAGGGATTTAGAGCCAAGGAGCAGAATGAGGGGTCGGTGGATGGAAAACTACTAAGAGGAGATATCAAGGGTGGGGAAACTCTTGCTAAACTGACCTAATAGGATTCTTGCTAAAGGCAGACCAGGGTGATTAAATATCAAGGGTGGTGAGATTCTCTCTAAACTGACTTGGCAGGATTCTTGCTACATCTGGGCGGTGCAGGCCCAGCAGTGGGACAGGGAGGGGTGGGGCATTTGTAAGTTCCGTCCTAGTTCAGAAGAGAGTTCAGAGAAGCCTGAATGGAGTTGTTCAGGGAGACCATCTTTGTCAGTATGACCACAGATTTCAGTGGGTTCACAATCATTCCTTGGCTGGCTGGTGCTGCTGTGTTTAGATAACAGGAGAGCTGCGGGGTGCAGGGCCGGGGGAGGGGACGGGCGGGTAACATTTCTCACAGTAAAAGTGACAGTGTCCTTTCCTTTAGAATCTTGAAAAAATTGTCTGTTGTTTTGAAACCAACTAGACCCATACTTTTCCCCTTTCTTATAGACTTATATTATCATCACTGAACTCTAGCCTACATAAAATTATAAATACATTGTACCATATACTACACATCTACCATTCTACCTAAATGGTTCTTGGTGGTCTTTTGCTTAAAGTGTGGTCTTTTAAATGCACTTATATCAGAATCACCTGAAAGACTTGTTTAAAAGATTTCTGGGCCTCATAGACCAACTGGATCAAAATTTCTTGTAGTGATGCTCAAAAATATGCAATTTAATAAGAATTCAAGCCTATTCTTATGCACACTGAAGTTCAAGAACTATTCAACTATGGAATAAATATTGGTTAGACTTCAGATAAAATAAGAAGGCTAAAATTTATTGATACCTACCCTTTTTTATATGCTTTATATACCCAGTCTCATTTAATTATCAAAACAGAACAGTGAGACACATACTTTTGCTATTTTAAAGGTGCTGAGATTAAATCAGAGAAGATTAAATCATGCACTCAAATCCACACATCTGGGAAGTGCCCAAGCTGATAGGAAATCTAACTAAAACTAACACCCGTGACTTGTCCTGACTTCGCCAGCCTGTCTCCCTTCCCCTGCTGTTATTTCTTGGATTATTTCATGAGAATCTTCCACCCACAAAAGCATTTTTTTTAATGTTGATAACACTAATTTGGATTGAAAACACCATAATACATACAGCTGGGTTGATCTCTGACCTCAGGAAAATGTCAGATGTTTCCCAGATTATCATTTCTTCATAAAAGTTGGTCGATATTATACATCTTCAGCCTATTCATATCTCTTTCCCTGTGATCTCAGGAAGTCCCAGAATCTCAAGTAGCTGAGTTAGCTGACTACTCCCACCCTTGCCTTATAATTCTGACAGGTGGATTAAAAGACATTAAGGGGAAGTATCTAATTTCTTTAACATCAAATTGTAACCACATCCTTTTGTCACTTGAGGAAAGTATGGTGCCTTGACTGTTTTAATGTGTTGAATAAAGTAACCATTCTAATGATAATAAGTCTCTTATAATGAATCTAACATTTCTGGCACTGAACCAGACACGAAGGACTCCTGAGGAACCTCACTATGGCCTGAGAGACATTAAATAAGTTATTACAGTACAATGGGTTACATATGCATATCTATGAAGAGCTGTGTGCAAAGGGATGACCTCTGTCTGGGGAAGTGGATGAATGAACACTCCACAGAGAAAAGACATTTGTGCTAAAAGATCATGGAGAAGAGAAAGAAGGGCCATTCCAAGAAGGAGAATAGATTATTCAGACATATCCCTATGGTTGTATAGTGCTTGCCCCTTAAATATCTGCCTCAGGCCTTTTCCATCTTCTTCACCTAGCCCATCAGTGACTCAGATAAGCGATTCCACTTGCTGTCTTTTTAGGGCCCAGAAAGCAAGGTGATCATTTTCACTTGGTTTATTGAATTGGTATCATGAATTATTCAGATTTTAAAGAAACTATTCCTGTTGTAAGCACTAAATCCATGTAACTCCTTCCATATCGTTTAATTGCACTAAAAAACTTTGAATTAGAATCAGAGAAAGATTTCTTATGGGACAATGAAAAAATACTTGATAAATATTTGGGAATTTCTTCCTAGGAATATTTTGAGAAAAAATTGTAAAGTGTTGTTGAATCTAAAAACAGGAGCATGAAAGTATATGGTCTCTTGAGAGTTTTTTAATACATAAGGGAAGCTATGGACTTTGTGTCATACTGCCTTCATTAAAAGGAGCATTAATTTTTGTTTGTTTGGTTTCTTTTGTTTTTTATTTTATTTTTTTTTATTGGAGTATAATTGCTCTACAATGTTGTGTTAGTTTCTGCTGTGCAATGAAGTGAATCAGCTATATGTATACCTATACCCCCTCCCTCTTGGGACCTCCCTCCCACCCCTCTATCCCTGCCATCTAGGTCATCACAGAGCACCCAGCTGAGCTTCCCCCTGACACACACAAAAAAAGGAACATTAAGATGAGGGCTCAAACATTTTGAGGTTTTCTTTGGTCAGTCTTAAACATTGTATCAGCATGCTTGGTTTACTATGGGCATTTACCCATTTTCTCTGAATTACCACATTTCTGTTTGGTATAAATACTCCTAGCCTTTCACCTACAACTGTAATTGTCTCCTCTTTTTAAGACAATATTTGAATATCTGAAATAAATACTGGTGTTATTATTTAACTTAGAAAAATTTCTGTTTTAGCACTTCTACATGTTGATTTGTAATTATATCTCAAAGCAAAATGACTATCTCCATGACTTATAAATACTTAGACTGTTATTCCATAAACTATGGAAAATGATTTCAAGTGAGACTAGAAAAATATATTCTCAAGAAAAAATAATTCATCAAGGTGTTCTACTCACTCTTGTTTTGGAGAGAATATTGTTACAAATTCAGAAACACTGAATTTCAGTCTTGAAAAAGCATGTTCACCTATAAAATATCTGACTATCAAGATTCATATTATATTTTTCCCATAGCACATGCTTTAAATATAACCTTAATGATATGAAGTGAGGGAGGAACTAGGCTGTTAGACCCATCATTAGGAAAGCTAGGAGTCAAGGAAATATTCTTAAACAGCTTGAAATCTAATCTGTAAAGATATCGTGAGACAGACTGCAACAGTAGTGATGTATATGTCTTAACTCACACACATTTGCTTCATTTATATTTTGTCCTCATGAAATCCTAACAGATGTCAAGCATCCATTTAGCAGGTGCATCCAAAGTCCTATCCTGTTGCTCAACATACTAGACACTGAGTTTCCACCTCGCTCCCTTTCACTACCTCATTCCTTACTCACACCCTAGAACTTGTCTCCAGGCAGGATGGCTATGCATATTCAATAACAGCACTCCAGTCCCTCATTCTCAGACCATAAGTTCTCATCCTTCAGTGTGTCCAGCCCCCTTATTTCCACTCTGGCCCCACAGAGACCTCAAGTCTCTTGACTCCACATTTCTTTCCAAATCAGTAAGCCCCTTGCTGACTCTTCTTCCTTCCTAGTACATCATTTCAACAACTTCCTGGCCAGCATCCTTAGCATGCTCACTCATTTGTCCTTCTGATGCAAAAGCCCTGAAAATCGTAAGTGTACTTCAACTTACAAGGCCTCACTTTAGATTGATATTTCCTGAAAATAATTGGGTCATAATTTACAGGTTGCCTGTTTCAGGTACTTTACAGCTTCCTTTCAGATCAAACTCTGTTCTTCAGTTAGTCTAAACATCTGAATCAGTTAACATGTTTTGGTGGCAACAGGGATCATATTCAGTATATTTAACAATTGGCCAGTTGGAACAGACACCATATAAAAAATGCCAGCTGTTAAAACCAGCCAATATCAGCTCTTGATGCAAGCAATAGGATACAACTCCAGAAAGGGGAGAGGAGGAGGCAAAAAAAAAAAAAAAAAAAGAAAGAAAGAAAAGAAAGGGAAAACAGTGTGGCTCCTCCCATGCATATACTGTGAACCAATCACTATGACCAGCAAGATGGATTCCAGTGATTGGCCCTCCACTCAGGGAACCAGGCAGGTGGAGGGATTGCCAGAAAAAAAAAAGATATGGGCAGACAAAAGCAAGAACCACTACAGCTTTCTTTGCTGTCACTAAAAATTTCTCCTGTTGATGATTTAAGGAGCCCAATCCTTAGCATTAGAGAGAGAATATCTTTGTTTCAGTCACAGAGTTCAAATGAACCTATGGAGCAAAAACTCCTTGACATTCTCCTTCAATTACTTTACAGATCCACTTTCTCTTAGTTTTTCCTCTAGCTTTCTGATCTTCCTACTCAGCTTTGGATGGAATTATTGGTACTTTCCAGTGATTGTCCTTATTCCTTTTTAAATTATTATTTCTGAAAACCTCCCCATACAATCTCATTCACACCCTTGGCTTCAGTTTCCATCTATACGCTGATTCCTCAGACTGTAGCACAGACTGACAGCTACCTACCTGACAATTCCTCTTGAAGTAATATGGGGAAATTTCCCACAGACAAGTCAAATTTAATGTTTCCAAATGAAATCCATCATCCCTCTTTCCCTCCATGTCATTCTGGCCTCCTGCACAGCCTCACCATCTGCTGGGATATCCAGTTCTGCCTGGAATCCTCCTAGACTCAACCCCTATCCCAAACTTCCTTATATAATCCACCGGCAAATCACTGCTATTGCCCCAGTATAAACATTCGTCATTTCTCCTTAACATATCCCCTGCTTCCTGCCTCAATCACCTCCAATATAGCTTTCAAAATGCTGTTAGAATAAACTGAAATGCAAATTTGGTCATTGTTCCTTTAAAGCCTGTCTACAGAAAAACATCCAAAGTTCCTGGCCTGCCAGGCAAGATCCTCCAAATTCTGTTGTCTCCCTCTCTATGTGGCCTCATCTTGTCACCCATATAGCCAAAACTACAACATTACCTGTACCTAACAGTTCTGTTAGCAGAACGTGGCATGCTGTGTGGTGCCCTGTAGAGAGTCAAGCTATGCTTACTGTGCCTTGTCCAAATATCTGCCCTATGGAATCCATGAGTATAATAAAATGTATATAGTTTTACACTCTTGAGGTTGGGTTATGTATTACACAGCAATACATAACTGGAATAGGTACTTTTCTGATTTATGATTTTCCTGTGATGAAAATCTCCAGCATTAGCTGGAGAATAGATCGTACTTTTTTTTACTGAATCTTATATTTTCTCCTTTTGGGTTTATTCTGTGAAATCATAGAAAATATATGAAATGTGAGAACAGATCTGGGTTCAAAAAATATTTATTTCCCTTATTTACTTTTGTGACCTTAGGTAATTTTCCTTTGTGAAATATGGATTATACCCACTTTATAAGTAGCTTTGGGATTTAATTTAGTGAATAGGTGTAAAGCTTCTAACATCTCAGATGGAGTCAAGTTATAAACCAGGGACTGTCATTCCTCATGGTGGTTAGCAGAAAACCTCTAAAAAGAAATAGGTAGGAGAACAAAATACAAGGCATAGATCATACCATTGTACATTTGAACAACCCAAGAGAATTAAGTGAAAAACTTATTTAAAACAGTAAGAAAATATATGTGGTAGCTAGCTACAAAATTAATATATAAAAGTCAATAGCTGTCTTATATTCCAAGAAAAATCAACTTGAAAATATAATGGAAAAAAAAGACGTCAGTGAAAGCTAAACATAAAATATCCAAGAATAAGATTAACAAGAAATTTTTGTGTATGATTATTTAAGAAAACAATACAATTCCACTAAAGTATATCGAATAAACCTTCAATTTCTGGTGTTCAGCAATGAGTAATTGTTTCAATAAATATTAGTTCCCTTCCCATAAGACTTCAGGCATTATAGGATACAATAGAGACAGCACTACAGCCCCCTTGCCCAGCCACCTTAAGTCTTTTCTCCCAAAGCAGGTAGGGTAGATATCATCTATTGAGAGGTTGGAAAATGCCAAGTTTTTTGGTTGGAGAACTTCAATGAATGAAAATTTAACATGGAAACCAACTCAAAGGCCTACTTTGACCTACTCAAAGTAGGTCATTCCTTACCAAAGATTTCCTTTGATCTCAAAGGAAATCTAGAGATCAACCACCTCAAATTGACTAGAGCCAGTGATTGGAAGAGACATGTATAAAGTTCTAGCTTTTAACAAATTACCCATATTGAAGGGCAGATGAGTAGTTTACTTTTCTGAAAATGTGAAGTTCAGGGGAAAAACAACCCAAGCAAATACAAAAGGGTGATGAGAGGAGAAAAGCATGCACCTGTTTAGGGAGAGTTAGGTTCATTTTCAGTTGTTTCCAAAGTTTTATATTTGGTTTAATATGATCTTGACATTATTATGGTAATAAGATGTATTTGCTAAGTATGCTGCACAAGATAATTATTGGTTATTTTGAATCTAAAGTCTTACAGAAAAATGTTTAATCATATGCTCACTTGATCATAATTATGCACATTTTAGGGAGAGTTGTAATAATATGTATTTGGATTTACGTCAGGTTTTAGATTGGAAAGAAAATGACGGTATTCCCACAAGGTGGCAGGACATTTGTCCTATTTACAGGTCAATCACATTTTTACACTTTAGTGGAAATTTTGGTTCTGCTCAGGCTTTTGTGACAGAGCCTGATACTCTTCTTCCAATATATGTTATCTCCTTTTTCCCTAAATGCTGATTTTTAACTAAACTCATGGCCAATGGGGAAAAAAAAGACAATTGCCAGCATCCTTTGATTTAAGTATGGTCATATGACTTAAGTTCTAGCTGATGCCTATAAATAAACATCTTGTGTTTAACTTTTCAGTTTGGTTTGCCTTTCTTTTTTTCTTTCCTTGTTCTTGCTCAGTTGGAAAACTTATTTCACACACATGACAGAGAAATAAACTTTGTTTTTAAGCTGTTGTTGTTTTGAGTATTTACTGTTACTCAAGCTAACTTAGTTCCAACTAAAGCAAAATTAGAGAACTAGATGAAAAAACAATAATAGGGTTACCTTCATGTTAGGTAAGAGAAATTACATAGAAGCAAATAATTTTTAAATCTTGTTTAAAGAGTATGGGGGGGGTGGAATCCTACAATTGTCCTTTTTTTTTTGGTTAATTATCCAAACTGCTTAAATTTATTAATCACTGCTTATATGACTCAGTTAATAATTATAATAACATGATAGAAGTCTCATTTTGCATAACTACTACAGTGCAAGTTTGCTGCATTATTTAAGAACTTCAGTTCTGACATAGAGGATGAGAAAAACAAATGGGCTAGATGAAACTCATAAGATATGCTGAGCACAATTAATAAATAAGGTAGTACTTATAAAGACAGGAAAACTCATAAGGTGAGTTAGATATATATGGACAAAAAAGTTAATAACCTAAGAAACATGTAAGACATAGATATGTTAAATGAAATGAAATGTGAGTGTTAAACTTACATAGAAAGGGCAGAAAAAAACAAGAGGTGCTTAATATTCATGATTGGTGAAGAGAAGTCTGGAAAGGGTTATTTGGATGGTATTTAACCCTCCAGTTGCTCCCCATTTGCTACAATTAAACTTGATAGCTTAGTTGTACTGACTTTTTATTTTACTTTTAGAGAGAAAGTAGCAAAAGCTCCAAATACAGATGAGAGTAGGCCTCCTGAAATCATTGTCATGCCTTGCCCAATCAGATGTCCAGAACGACCTTTGGAATTGGCTCATGATACCTTTTGGAAAGTCTCCATCATCCCCTCACATCGTGCCTAGATTTTGTAGTTGGTTTATACTTTGTCACTGACCAATAATATACCAGGCAGTGTGTGCCAGTTCTGTTTGCTTGCTCAAAGGTCTTACTAGTGAATTCTATTACAAAAATAGTCAAATTTTCAACTGATAACATCTGTGCTCTTACTTACCAAGCTCCTTGCTACACCCTGCAGATTTCCAGAAGATGGGTGTCTGATGAACTTACTGATCCTTGAGGTGAAGGAAGCATTGTAGGATTAATAGGCTGCTTATAATGAATGTGGCTGTCAACATCAACAGAACTATGAAATATTATAGCTCTGGATCCACTACTTCAGAGCAAATAATGAAATGGATTAACTCTTCAGAAGAAAATAACAGTTACAGCCTGATATTTCATCATTTCATCATGCCATCAATTGAAATGGCAAAGGTTCTAAAAACAAATTTATAAATAGTTTGGTCAAAGAGATTAATATCATATACATTAATAAATTTAAAATAAAAGTCAACCATTTTAATGATCCATGGATAGAAACAAAAAGACTTCTAAATAGGCCCAACACTTACAGAGATGTAAATATAAAAACATTAATTTTTTAAAACATATAGTGTTATTTAGAGGAAAATCTACATTTGGTTATCTTTGCTATAGTTTTTTTTTTTTTGATTCAGAAAATTCAATCATGTGTAAAGAAAAGGGAAAGGGCTGCCACTGGCAGTTTTTTATCAATAGCTCTGGTTTCCCTACCTCTGGTCTTCCTTCTCTCCAAACTATTCTCCATCTTGCCACCAGAGTGCTTTTTCCCCCTAGCTTTATTGAGGTATAATTAAAAAATAAAAATTGTTTATGATTAAGATATACAACTTGATATTTTGATAAACGTATACCTTCAAACTAATATACGTATCCATCACCACCAGATGACTTTTTTACTTGACGCAATTGTGTCAGTCCTTTGCTTAAAACTCTTCAATGACTCCCTAGAAGGATAAAATCTAAAGTCCTTTGGTTGACAGACAATCCCATCTCAATGCAAACTGTTTGACTTTGGGGCCTCTTGTCCCTCTCCCTTTCTGAGTTTTCTTCGCTCCCCTCCCAGGTGCCTTGGGCAGTAAGCCAACCGGGTCCTTAGCTGGTGAGCAGGCCTGGCCACCGTGGCCTTTGATGGCTTCTACATCCTTCCTTCTCTAGATGCTTCTGCCCAGCACTTCTGAGACAACAGCCTCACACTCTGTTCACACTTGTAACTTTGAGACTTCTTCCTTCCTTCTTATCCTATTCTTTCCAGCACCCCCCCACTGTCCAGTTTCAGTAGTCACACACAACACACACACATACACACACACAAAGGCACTTTAAACAAATGCCTAGAATCAGGTGTTTTCTCCTTTCTTAAGGTCTGGGGAACTTTTAAATAAAATAAGTAAAAAGGTATAATAATACACGCATGCACACACACAATTCCTTAGTCTCCATTCCTTTGCTGCTGGTGAGGGTAATGAGGTGGGCAGTATCTGCCTTGTAAATCATCAAAGACTGATATATACATATACAGATATACATATACAGATATATATGTGTGTGTGTGTGTGTGTATGTATATAGAATATTTATATCTTGTTACAGAAGTAAAGATTGTGATATAATGGAAAACTTTACCTTGGCTCTTAAGTAAAGAGCCAGGGAATGAATTTATGGGGACATGCTCTCTTTCATTCATTCATTTGCTAAACATTGTTTTAGCAGTAAACAAAAATGTAGGCAAAGCTTTTGCTCCCATAGAATTTATGTTTTAGAAGAAGAAGACAAACAATACACACAAATACATATAATAAGTTGGCGCTAAATGCAAAGCAGATAGATAAAACAGGGTAAAGTGATAGAGAGTGACCATAGTTGGGGGATATAGTGGGAAGGACATTTCTATTTGAGATATACTTGTCAGGAGGTTCCCCAGATTGTGGCATTTGATCAAAATCTGAAAGTTGCCTCTGAATTCTAGAGGACAGGCCTACTCCATTTTTTGCTTCAGTATAGCATTTCCATTTATATATTGATTTATAATGCAACACTTTCAACACTCTGATGCAGTTTATCATTTAACTCCCAAAATACCACCCCCAAAATTGAAGCCCATTAATATTGTAAAGTGAATAAACAGAAATCTCAATTAAATAGAGCTGGGAGACCAAAAAGGGGAGCTTCCATGCCCTGCGATGATAGTAGAGCCCAACAGGAAAAAGAAAGACTCCTTTTCTTTCTTGACAAGGACTCAGCCAATAAAAGGTCATGGACTCTGTTTACTATAGCCCTCCTAACTTCCTTTTCCTCTCTGTTAAAGTGTTCTCCTTCCTTTGCTGGGTGGGGACTTGCATGCAGCTCACCATGATTGCAGACCCTGAATTGCAATTCTCTGATGATCCAAATAAACCCATCTTTGCTGGTGAAATACCTGGCAGGCTATTTGTTTCAGGTCAACAACATAGACCTTAAACAGGTAAATAATAAGGAAGGAGGTGGAACTTTGAAGAAAGGTGCTGTCTCTTGTACCAGCCAACCTAGGCTGAAAGAGAGTTATTGCAATATAACAAAACTGGCTCTAAATTGTCAAGGCAAAGAAGAAAACCAAAGGGCTATGTGGCGCTCCATGTTGAAATAAAGGAAATTAACAATTTTATTAGTTTTTTTCTTTAGTAAAGCTTTTCCCTAACCAAGCTCTTCCCTTGTTGTGCAGTCACAGAGAAATGCGTAAATGGGTTGCTTTCTTCTTACATTAAACAACAGAATAAATAATACTCAAAAACCATCCTCTTAATCAAGCCTCTGTAAAGGCTAAGGGCATAATATTTAGTTGCAGCTGTGTAAAGGCCATGCAGTGGCTTGCTTTATGGAATTATTGGTTTCCTCATTGTATAAACATGCACTTTTAATGGCATATTTTAAACTTTTTATTTGGAAAGAATTTTGAACATGCAAGAACATTACAAGAATAGTACGAAGAATGTTTGTATCTGTTTTACACAGATTCACCATTGTTAATATTCTGCCCCATTTGCTTTACCTTTATTATTTGCTGTCTACCTATATTTTTCCTGAGCCACATGGGTATAAGTTATATACAGTATGTCCCTTTACCTCTCAGTGTTTCAATGTGTATGTCCTAAGAATTGGGATATTCTCTTACATAATCATTATATAATTTTTAACTCTAAGGGATCTATCAACCGTATTGCAATTTTATCAACAGATGGAACAAAGGCCTATGTAGCGTTTTTTCTTCAGTACAAGATCCAGTCTAGGATCACACAGTCCATTTAATTTTCAGACTTCTTGAGTCTCCTTTAATCTGGAATAATTTCTCGGCCTTTCTTTATCTTTTATGACGTTGACGTTTTTAAGAATACATACATCCTTCCCCCCTTTCCTTCTTAATAGAAAGATCATCATTTGGAGTTTCTCTAATGTGTCCTCATGATTAGATTATTCTTAATATAAATATTATGCAAGTAATTTTATGTCCTTTTCAGTGTATCACATATAGTGGCACATGATGTCCCTCTGCCTTTCATTGTTGATGTTAACCTTAATCACCTGGGCAAGGTATGGTCCAGTTACACGATCATGTAGTTACTATTTTTTCTCTTGCAATTAACAAGCAATCTGTCGAGAGATACTTTTCAACCATGCATATATCCTGCTCTGCATCAAAAAGTTCCCCCTTGATTTATCACTCATTGGTGATTCTTACATGGACTAATCTTTACTGTCATAGTTGCGAAAGGTTGATTTTTAAACTCCAGCCTCTGTAACATCAATCAATCATCACTCAGCCTTCTTCAGTAATCAAGAGCCTTCCTTTCTCCACAATTACTTACTCATTTATTTATAATCAGTATGTATCCATGGGTTTCCATTTTGTACAATGTTTCTGAAATAATTGCTATACTTAATTATTTCAGTGGTCAAAATGTCTAAGATTTGGCCTTTGTGAACCCTTGCAGCTGGCTTCTAGGTCTTGTGACTTTGCCTGTGATGATCCAGTCCTTAATGTTATGTATGGTGAGACAATGGGCACCAATGGATTTCAATGTCTGTTCTTTCTCTGTCCTGCTCATATCACGCAGGTGCTTATGAGTGCAGATTCCTTGATCATACCAAGACTTACTGGATTAGCAAACTCAGGTGATTTTTATGAACAGTAAAGATCAAAATAGATGACATAGATATCAAAGAAAAAACAGGCAAGAAATACTTTATTCAAGACAATTGCAAAAGGAGTCAAGACTAATGATATGGAGGACAGATATTGAACTCAATTCCACTGAAATAAAAGGTGGTAGGATATTTAAGTACTGTGGTGAGCTCATGCAAAAGAACTGGAGGACATTAGGAAGGAGGTTGGTCAATGTGATCAGGCCATCTGTGTTTGCTAATTGGCATTTATCCAACAAATTAGGCTTCTGTCCTCCCACAGAAACTGGAGAGAGGGGCCCTATCTTTCTTGATGATTATATTTCAAAGGGATGGCTCCCAGTTCTTTGAGAAAGACATTCCAAGATTTTAGAAGATTTACATCTCAAAGGGGCAGAAAAGTAATTTACAATTGCAAATTTTCTGAAGTAAAGGCTCTAAGAAAAGGGAGGTCAGGGGCCTAAAGTCAGGAAGAAATTTGTCTAGAGCTTAGTCAAGCTGAGGGTCTGTTAAGGCCATCTTGGTCAATGATAATCTTTATGAAGGCAGGGTCCAGATCTATTCTGTTCACTTGTTATTCACCTTGCCTGTGGCTAACTCAGTTCCTGCCATGTAGTAGGCTCTCAATAAGTATATGTAGAATGAGTAAATGAATAAATTAATCATGCATTTTATGATCAGAGTCATCAGGGAAATTTTATTTTATTTTCAGAAATTTACTTAAGCTTCATAGGTATTCTTCCGTTTCTTTAGGTAATATCTTCCAAATCTGTTTGAAAATCTGAAAATCACCTGGAAAGCTTTAGAAAAATCTGATTTCAGAGCTATACTTCAGATATGACTGGATCAAAATGTCAGGGAGTAGGGGCTAAGTATCTGTATTTTAATGCAATTTAAAATGCTACCAAGGGAGATGATTTAAGATCTGTTCCCTTAAAATCTCAGCACCATATTTTTTTAAATAAACCCAACCTGTGTTTATTTTGATAAGGTGTCAAGTGACTGTTTTAAGCTCAAATTTAAGGAAAAGATTCAGTTGCCATTTCCAAACACGAGGGTGCCTGTGGTGTTACTGAGAACTGGTTTTAATCATACCCTCTTCTGGTGTAGCCCTCAGGTTTACAGAGAGCATAAGAGCAGGGCCTGCTGAGATTTTCAGTGCAGCCTCAGTTACTGCTGTGTTCTGAAATCTAGAGGTGTTGAGCTATTAGCATTTGCATCAATTAGTATTAAAGTAAAAGTTTGGTCCAACTAGACCTTGTTAAGTAAGCCTGTGATTTAAAAGAAAAAAATTACAAAATGCTTTCCTTTGAACATGTTCTGGCATCTATCCCTAGGATGGGGCAATACATAATCCTAGGGAGGCTTATGGCACATGTTCCCTTCTTGAAAATTAGTTGAAGAAATTGTCTCTAATTATTTTAACTGGAATTAAAAAGGAAAAATACCCATTAATTAGTATCAATTATATAACTCTCAGAAAATTGGTAAGAAAACCTTTAAATCTTTCACTGCTGTGAAAATTAAAGTTTTATTCAAAGGCTATGGGGATTATAATAAAAATAATTTCCAATGCTGGCTAAGGGCTTACTGTTCCAGGCACTCTTCTGAGTGGCTCTTGTGCATCATCTTATTTAATCCTCACAATGGCCTTATGAGGTAGCTAATTATTATCCTTATTTTACAGATGAAGACACTGAGGCTCAGAGAGGTTAATTAACCTGCTCTAGGCCACATTACTTGTAAGTGTAGAAACAGGGCTTCAAATTTGGGGGGGGGGGCGCGGATGGGAGGGTGGCTTTAGAGTTAGCATTAATGTAATCCTTTAAAATGGTATTTCTCAACTGGAGGTCGATTTTCCCCCTACCCTCCAGGAGACTAACAATGTCTGGAGACATTTTTGTCTGTCACACTGAGTGGCAGAGGGTATGTGTGCTACTGGCATCTAGTGGGTAGAGACCAGGGATGCTGCTAAACAGCCTACAATAATACACAGAACAATTCCTACAACAAAGAACCATCCAGACCAAAATGTCAATAATGAATGCCAGGGTTGGGAAAACCCTTAACATAAAACCTGAAATTAGTTTTAATAGCAAACTAGATTGGAGTGTTTGACATCACCAAGAATTCCTCGGACCAAATGAGTTAAAGACAATCTCTCCTCATCAAACTAAAATCTAAGGAGCTGTAAAGTCTCTCCAATTACTGGTAGCAGGGCGGGGTGGAGCTGTACACACTGATATCAGTTTTTGAGAAGGGTCTTTTTTTTTTTTTTTTTTGGCTACATCAGGTCTTAGTTGCAGCACGCAGGGTCTTCGCTGAGGCATGCGGGATCTTTCATTGCAGCGCGGGCTTTTCTCTAGTGGCATGCAGGTTTTCTCTCTCTAGTTGTGGCATGAGGGCTCCAGGGCGCGTGGGCTCTGTAATTGTGGTGCGAGGGGTCCAGAGTGTGTGGGCTCTGTAGTTTGCAGCACGCGGGCTCTCTCATTGAGGCGCGTGAGCTCAGAAGTTGTGGCTCACAGGCTTAGCTGCCCTGCAGCATGTGGGATCTTAGTTCCCTGACCAGGGATCAAACCCGCGTTCCCTGCGCTGGAAGGTGGATTCTTTACCACTGGACCACCAGGGAAGTCCCCGAGAAGGGTCTTTTCATGTAAATTAATGAAGCAAACTTTTCACTCAATAGAAAATAAAACTTCCTGAGGTTAATATTTATGGAAAAAAATATATTTTGTTTCCTGAGAATGTCTCATGTCATTAAAGAAAATTCATACTGTCTATTTCAAGCCTGGAGAGAACACTGAAAAAAAAAAAAAAAGACCAAATCTCTCTGGAATATTAAAAATCTTAATTTTAGTCTAGTGTTTCATCAAAACTGCTTGCCAGAATTGTTGCTTATAAAGCTGTCTGTTTCCACAGTCTCTGATTCAACTCCACCAGATGTTTTATTTCATGAATAATTGTTTCTTCAAAGATATTTTCATTTCAGGGCAAAATGCATTGAAATGTTAATTTCTGTGAAATTGAGGTGATTTGGGTAACATGCCTTCAGTGTTATATTCATTAAGACCTAAGATTCTATTTAATTGCAATTAAGATGGCTTCCCTGATTTAGAATTAAATTTGGATGAAAGTAGGCAATTCAAATATAGCAAAATCTTAAGATGTTATTTAAAAATCAACATAATTTTATATCTCCTTGCTGCTTGATTTTTTGAACACATGAATTAAAATATATTCCAATTGGAAAAGGAATAAAGGTGAATAATAGTCTACCAGAAATTAAATTTAATCTTTCTTTTTGAAGACACATCTGACAAATTTTGAGAAAATATCAAAAGAATATTTCATATTTCTTTAAATTAGTGGGCTAGATGAATACTTCTTTCTCCAGTCAAATTTCAAAGTCAACAAACTTAAGCTAGAGGTATTTAATATATATTTTAAATGTTTGAGTGATTCCTTTCTAAACCAGCATCTTTGAGGTCTTTGGAACAGATGACAGTAAAATTAAATTCTTCTGATACTTCTATTTTTAAATATATCTCTTTAGTATAGTTGTTCTCAGTTTCTAACAATAATTTCCTGTCAAATGTAAAATGCTGAATGTAAAATATTTTTCAAATTTAAAATGGTTATGGATAAGCAATCAACATGCACTTTCATTTGTAAAAAGGAAGAGGAAGTAATTACCAAGTAAAGCAATCTTAGAGCAAGAAGAGCCTTAAAAGTTTACCTAGTGCATCCCATTCCTTTTAGAGCTAAGAACACTGATGTCAGACAGGGTGATATTTTTCAAAGTAACACAGAGGAACTGGAACTGGATGTTGACCCCTGAGTCCATGCAGCCTCTTTCACTACTTATGCCACTACTCCCAGGAAGTGAAAATCATATTCATCCCCATTCAACACCTAGAATGTCAAGTATAGCATAAATTATTTATCAAACTAGCTGTTGTGGCCAACAGATGCCAAAGAACTTAACATCTAATTGGAAAAGTAACAAATAGAATAGACAGGGAACGGTAAGTAATACAGGGCACCAAAAATAGTAGAGGAAGATCATTTCCAGTTGGGAAGAATAGGGACATCTTTATAGAGAATGATTTATTTGAGTCAGCTCTTTAAGTGGGCATGAGATTGCAGGAGAAAGAGTGAAAGGAGAAGGACTTTTGGGTGTGAAACCTATGTGAACAAACATATAGAGGTAGGAAATCATAGGTATAGTAGGAAAAAAATGAAAAGACTAATTTGACCAGGGCATATGATTTTTATAGAGGATGTGGTGATAAAATTAAGAAAGATAGTTGGAGCTCAGTGGTTCTTGTGCATTACAACTTCATAAGGATTGTATAGAGGTAATTTTTATAATACGAAGGAAAATTTGGTTTGTGTATTTCCAGGGTTTTTTTTTACATGGTGGCACCCAGGTAGCAAGTTGTAACTTTATGAACCTACTAAAATTGGTCCACATGAACTTTTCTTTTTTTGAATATTTTATTTTATTTTATTTTATTTTTAAACATCTTTATTGGAGTATAATTGCCTTACAATGGTGTGTTAGTTTCTGCTTTATAACAAAGTGAATGAGTTATACATATACATATGTTCCCATATCTCTTCCCTCTTGCATCTCCCTCCCTCCCACCCTCCCTATCCCACCCTCCCCATCCCACCCCTCTAGGTGGTCACAAAGCACCGAGCTGATCTCCCTGTGCTATGCGGCTGCTTCCCACTAGCTATCTGTTTTACATTTGGTAGTGTATATATGTCCATGCCACTCTCTCACCCTGTCACATCTTACCCCTCCCCCTCCCCAAATCCTCAAGTCCATTCTCTAGTAGGTCTGTGTCTTTATTCCCGTCTTGCCACTAGGTTCCTCATGACCTTTTTTTTGTTTTTTTCCTTAGATTCCATACATATGTGTTAGCATACTGTATTTGTTTTTCTCTTTCTGACTCACCTCACTCTGTATGACAGACTCTAGGTCCATCCACCTCACTACAAATAACTCCATTTCGTTTCTTTTTATGGCTGAGTAATATTCCATTGTATATATGTGCCACATCTTCTTTATCCATTCATCCGATGATGAACACTTAGGTTGCTTCCATGTCCTGGCTATTGTAAATAGAGCTGCAATGAACATTTTGGTACATGATTCTTTGAATTATGCTTTTCTCAGGGTATATGCCCAGTAGTGGGATTGCTGGGTCGTATGGTAGTTCTATTTTTAGTTTTTTAAGGAACCTCCATACTGTTCTCCATAGTGGCTGTATCAATTTACATTCCCACCAACAGTGCAAGAGTGTTCCCTTTTCTCCACACCCTCTCCAGCATTTATTGTTTGTAGATTTTTTGATGATGGCCATTCTGACCAGTGTGAGATGATATCTCATTGTAGTTTTGATTTGCATTTCTCTAATGATTAATGATGTTGAGCATTCTTTCATGTGTCTGTTGGCAATCTGTATATCTTCTTTGGAGAAATGTCTATTTAGGTCTTCTGCCCATTTTTGGATTGGGTTGTTTGTTTTTTTGTTATTGAGCTGCATGAGCTGCTTGTAAATCTTGGAGATTAATCCTTTGTCATTTGCTTCATTTGCAAATATTTTCTCCCATTCTGAGGGTTGTCGTTTGGTCTTGTTTATGGTTTCCTTTGCTGTGCAAAAGCTTCTAAGTTTCATTAGGTCCCATTTGTTTATTTGTGTTTTTATTTCCATTTCTCTAGGAGCTGGGTCAAAAAGGATCTTGCTGTGATGTATGTCATAGAGTGTTCTGCCTATGTTTTCCTCTAAGAGTTTAATAGTGTCTGGCCTTACACTTAGGTCTTTAATCCATTTTGAGTTTATTTTTGTGTATGGTGTCAGGAAGTGTTCTAATTTCATACTTTTACATGTACCTGTCCAATTTTCCCAGCACCACTTATTGAAGAGGCTGTCTTTTCTCCACTGTATATGCTTGCCTCCTTTATCAAAGATAAGGTGACCATATGTGCATGGGTTTATCCCTGGGCTTTCTATCCTGTTCCATTGATCTATATTTCTGTTTTTGTGCCAGTACCAAACTGTCTTGATTACTGTAGCTTTGTAATATAGTCTGAAGTCAGGGAGCCTGATTCCTCCAGCTCCATTTTTCGTTCTCAAGGTTGCTTTGGCTATTCGGGGTCTTTTGTGTTTCCATACAAATTGTGAAATTTTTTGTTCTAGTTCTGTGAAAAATGCCAGTGGTAGTTTGATAGGGATTGCATTGAATCTGTAGATTGCTTTGGGTAGTAGAGTCATTTTCACAATGTTGATTCTTCCAATCCAAGAACATGGTATATCTCTCCATCTATTTGTATCATCTTTAATTTCTTTCATCAGTGTCTTATAATTTTCTGCATACAGGTCTTTTGTCTCCTTAGGTAGGTTTATTCCTAGATATCTTATTCTTTTTGTTGCAATGGTAAAGGGGAGTATTTTCTTAATTTCACTTTCAGATTTTTCATCATTAGTGTATAGGAATGCAAGAGATTTCTGTGCATTAATTTTGTATCCTGGTACTTTACCAAATTCATTGATTAGCTCTAGTAGTTTTCTGGTAGCATCTTTAGGATTCTCTATGTATAGTATCATGTCATCTGCAAACAGTGACAGCTTTACTTCTTCTTTTCTGATTTGGATTCCTTTTATTTCTTTTTCTTCTCTGACTGCTGTGGATAAAGCTTCCAAAACTATGTTGAATAATAATGGTGAGAGTGGACAACCTTGCCTTGTTCTTGATCTTAGTGGAAATGGTTTCAGTTTTTCACCACTGCGAACAATGTTGGCTGTGGGTTTGTCATATATGGCCTTTATTATGTTGAGGTAAGTTCCCTCTATGCCTACTTTCTGCAGGGCTTTTATCATAAATGAGTGTTGAATTTTGTCGAAAGCTTTCTCTGCATCTATTGAGATGATCATATGGTTTTTCTCCTTCAGTTTGTTAATATGATGTATCACGTTGATTGATTTGCGTATATTGAAGAATCCTTGCATTCCTGGAATAAACCCCACTTGATCATGGTGTATGATCCTTTTAATGTGCTGTTGGATTCTGTTTGCTAGTATTTTGTTGAGGATTTTTGCATCTATGTTTATCAGTGATATTGGCCTGTAGTTTTCTTTCTTTGTGACATCTTTGTCTGGTTTAGGTATCAGGGTGATGGTGGCCTCATAGAATGAGTTTGGGAGTGTTCCTCCCTCTGCAATATTTTGGAAGAGTTTGAGAAGGATAGGTGTAAGCTCTTCTCTAAATGTTTGATAGAATTCGCCTGTGAAGCCATCTGGTCCTGGGCTTTTGTTTGTTGGAAGGTTTTTAATCACAGTTTCAATTTCAGTGCTTGTGATTGATCTGTTCATATTTTCTATTTCTTCCTGGTTCAGTCTCAGCAGGTTGTGCATTTCTAAGAATCTGTCCATTTCTTCCAGGTTGTCCATTTTATTGGCATATAGTTGCTTGTAGTAATCTCTCATGATCCTTTGTATTTCTGCACTGTCAGTGGTTACTTCTCCTTTTTCATTTCTAATTCTATTGATTTGAGTCTTCTCCCTTTTTCTCTTGATGAGTCTGGCTAATGGTTTATCAATTTTGTTTATCTTCTCAAAGAACCAGCTTTTAGTTTTATTGATCTTTGCTATCGTTTCCTTCATTTCTTTTTCATTTATTTCTGATCTGATCTTTATGATTTCTTTCCTTCTGCTAGCTTTGGGGTTTTTTTGTTCTTCTTTCTCTAATTGCTTTAGATGCAAGGTTAGGTTGTTTATTTGAGATGTTTCCTGTTTATTGAGGTAGGCTTGTATTGCTATAAACTTCCCTCTTAAAACTGCTTTTGCTGCATCCCATAGGTTTTGGGTCGTCGTGTCTCCACTGTCATTTGTTTCTAGGTATTTTTTGATTTCCCCTTTAATTTCTTCAGTGATCACTTCGTTATTAAGTAGTGTATTGTTTAGCCTCCATGTGTTTGTATTTTTTACAGATCTTTTCCTGTAATTGATAGCTAGTCTCATAGCATTGTGGTCAGAAAAGATACTTGATACGATTTCAATTTTCTTAAATTTACCAAGGCTTGATTTGTGACCCAAGATATGATCTATCCTGGAGAATGTTCCATGGGCACTTGAGAAAAATGTGTATTCTGTTGTTTTTGGGTGGAATGTCCTATAAATATCAATTAAGTCCATCTTGTTTAATGTATCATTTAAAGCTTGTGTTTCCTTATTTATTTTCATTTTGGATGATCTGTCCATTGGTGAAAGTGGGGTGTTAAAGTCCCCTACTATGATTGTGTTGCTGTCGATTTCCCCTTTTATGGCTGTTAGTATTTGCCTTATGTATTGAGGTGCTCCTATGTTGGGTGCATAAATATTTACAATTGTTATACCTTCCTCTTGGATCGATCCCTTGATCATTATATAGTGTCCTTTATCTCTTGTAATAGTCTTTATTTTAAAGTCTATTTTGTCTGATATGAGAATTGCTACTCCAGCTTTCCTTTGATTTTCATTTGCATGGAATATCTTTTTCCATCCCCTGACTTTCAGTCTGCATGTGTCTCTAGGTCTGAAGTGGGTCTCTTGTAGACAGCATATATATGGGTCTTGTTTTTGTATCCATTCAGCCAGTCTGTGTCTTTTGGTGGGAGCATTTATTCCATTTACATTTAAGGTAATTATTGATATGTATGTTCTTATTCCCATTTTCTTAAATGTTTTGGGCTTGTTATTGTAGGTGTTTTCCTTCTCTTGTGTTTCTTGCCTAAAGAAGTTCCTTTAGCATTTGTTGTAAAGCTGGTTTGGTGGTGCTGAACTCTCTCAGCTTTTGCTTGTCTGTTTTAATTTCTCCATCAAATCTGAATGAGATCCTTGCTGGGTAGGGTAATCTTGGTTGTAGGTTTTTCTCCTTCATCACTTTAAGTATATCCTGCCACTCCCTTCTGGCTTGCAGAGTTTCTACTGAAAGATCAGCTGTTAACCTTATGGGGATTCCCTTGTGTGTTATTTGTTGTTTTTCCCTTGCTGCTTTTAATATGTTTTCTTTTTATTTAATTTTTGATAGTTTGATTAATATGTGTCTTGGCGTGTTTCTCCTTGGGTTTATCCTGTATGGGACTCTCTGTGCTTCCAGGACTTGATTAACTATTTCCTTTCCCATATTAGGGAAGTTTTCAACTATAATCTCTTCTAATATTTTCTCAGTCCCTTTCTTTTTCTCTTCTTCTTCTGGGACCCCTATAATTCGAATGTTGGTGCATTTAATGTTGTCCCAGAGGTCTCTGAGACTGTCCTCAGTTCTTTTCATTCTTTTTTCTTTATTCTGCTCTGCAGTAGTTATTTCCACCATTTTATCTTCCAGGTCACTTATCCATTCTTCTGCCTCAGTTATTCTGCTATTGATCCCATCTAGAGTATTTTTAATTTCATTTATTGTGTTTTTCATCATTGCTTGGTTCCTCTTTAGTTCTACGTCCTTGTTAAATGTTTCTTGCATTTTGTGTATTCTATTTTCAAGATTTTGGATCATCTTTACTATCATTATTCTGAATTCTTTTTCAGGTAAACTGCCTATTTCCTCTTCATTTGTTAGGTCTGGTGTGTTTTGACCCTGCTCCTTCATTTGCTGTGTGTTTTTCTGTCTTCTTATTTTGCTTATCTTCCTGTGTTTGGGGGTCTCCTTTTCACAGGCTGCAGGTTTGTAGTTCCCGTTGTTTTTGGTATCTGTCCCCAGTGGCTAAGGTTGGTTCAGTGGGTTGTGTAGGCTTCCTGGTGGAGGGGACTAGTGCCTGTGTTCTGGTGGATGAGGCTGGATCTTGCCTTTCTGGTGGGTACGTCCACGTCTGGTGGTGTGTTTTGGGGTGTCTGTGGCCTTATTATGATTTTAGGCAGCCTCTCTGCTAATGGATGGGGCTATGTTCCTGTCTTGCTAGTTGTTTGGCATAGGGTGTCCAGCACTGTAGCTTGCTGGTCGTTGAGTGAAGCTGGGTCTTGATGTTGAGATGGAGATCTCTGAGAGATTTTCGCCGTTTGGTATTACGTGGAACTGGGAGGTCTCTTGTGGACCAGTGTCCTGAATTTGGTTCTCCCACCTCAGAGGCACAACCCTGATGCCTGGCTGGAGCATCAAGAGCCTTTCATCCACACAGCTCAGAATAAAAGGGAGAAAAAATAGAAAGAAAGAAAGAAAGAGGATAAAATAAAATAAAATACAATAAAATAAAGCTATTATAATAAACAATAAGAAAAAATTATTAAGAAAAAATTATTTTTTAATTTTTAACAGTAAATTTATTAAATTTTTATAATAAAAATGAGAAAAAATTATTAAGAAAAAATTTATTAAGAAAAAAATTTTTAATTTTTTAAAATAAAATATGAAAAAACTTATTAAGAAAAAAATTTTTTTTTAATTTTTAAATATGGAAAATAAGGAAAAAATTATTAAGAAAACATTTATTATGAAAAAAAAATTTTTTAAGTAATAAAAGGAAAAAAAAAAAAAAAAGGACGGACCGAACCCTAGGACAAATGGTGAAAGCAAAGCTATACAGACTAAATCTCACCCAGAAGCATACACATATACACTCACAAGAAAAGGAAAATGGGAAAAATTAATATATCCTGCTCCCAAAATCCACCTCCTGAATTTGGGATGATTCGTTGTCTATTCAGGTATTCAACAGATGCGGCACATCAAGTTGTTTGTGGAGTTTTAATCCGCTGCTTCTGAGGCTGCTGGGAGAGATTTCCCTTTCTCTTCTTTGTTCGCACAGCTCCCCGGGTTCAGCTTTGGATTTGGACCCGCCTCTGCGTGTAGGTTGCCTGAGGGCGTCTGTTCCCCGCCCAGACAGAATGGGGTTGAAGCAGCAGCTGCTTCGGGGGCTCTGGCTCATTCAGGTGGGGGGGGGGAGGGAGTGGTACGGATGCAGGGCGAGCCTGCGGCACAGAGGCCGGCGCGACGTTGCACCACAGCCCGAGGGGCGCCCTGCGTTCTCCCAGGGAAGTTGTCCCCGGATCACGGGAGCCTGGCCGTGTCAGGCTGCACCAGCTCCTGGGAGGGGCGGTGTAGAGAGTGACCTGTGCTTGCACACAGGCTTTTTGGTGGCGGCAGCAGCAGCCTTAGCGTCTCATGCCCATCTCTGGGGTCTGCACTGATAGCCACGGCTCGCGCTCGTCTCTGGAGCTCGTTTAGGCGGCACTCTGAATCCCCTCTCCTTACGCGCCGCGAAACAAAGAGGCAAGAAAAAGTCTCTTGCCTCCGGCAGCTGCAGACTTTTTCCCGGACTCCCTCCCGGCTAGCTGTGGTGCGCTAACCCCTTCAGGCTGTGTTCATGCCGCCAACCCCAGTCCTCTCCCTGCGATCCGACTGAAGCCTGAGCCTCAGCTCCCAGCCCCCGCCCACCCCGGTGGGTGAGCAGACAAGCCTCTCGGGCTGGTGAGTGCTGCTTGGCACCGATCCTCCGTACGGGAATCTCTCCGCTTTGCCCTCCACACCCCTGTGGCTGCGCTCTCCTCCGTGGCTCCAAAGCTTCCCCCCTCCACCACCTGCAGTCTCCGCCCTCGAAGGGGCTTCCTAGTGTGTAGAAACCTTTCCTCTTTCACGGCTCCCTCCCCCTGGTGCAGGTTCCATCCCTATTCTTTTGTCTCTGTTATTTCTTTTTTCTTTTGCCCTACCCAAGTACGTGGGGAGTTTCTTGCCTTTTGGGAGGTCTGACGTCTTCTGCCAGCGTTCAGTGGGTGTTCTCTAGGAGCAGTTCCACGTGTAGATGTATTTCTAATGTATCTGTGCCACATGAACTTTTGAAGTGAAGATTTTTAAAGTTTCTGATGAGTCTTGATATTATTTTGTGGTATTCCTGACATTTATAAATAACTTTTTAAAAGCTACAGAAGTAATGAATTATGGTTCTAGTTCCACTCGAAGTTGTTAAACATTTGGAGTTCAACAGTAAAGTTTTTGTGGAAGAAAAGTGATAATTAAATAGCCAAGAAAATAAGTAATGAAAATAGAATTTTAATAAAAATCTAAAAGAGTACATTTTTATTGTTCTCCCTTTTATTAATGTTTTTATAAGAATCCAGGGTGGTTTTTTTTTTTTTTACTGTGCAGTTGGGGTGCCACCTTATAAACAGTTTAGGATTCCTTTACCTTATTAGACAGTTATTCTTTTAAAGTGATGCTGGCAAAGGGGATCATCTAGGTCAGCACATTTTTTAGTCAATTCCAGGATGCCAAGGGTATAAGCATGAAAATAAAGTGAATATTTTTAGTTTGAGGCAATATTTCAATTTGAATCCATAGAGTCCTATGATAATGTAAAACATATAGTTCCAAAAGTAATGATAGCTAATGTTTATTTAGCATTTTGAACCAAACGTTCATTGTTCTAAGAGGTTTACATGTACATAGAGAACACCACTATCAGGTATTTTATATAGAGGGAAATTGAAGCACAAGAGAGTGTGAGTATCTCGCAGAATGGTGATGCAGAAAATACATGTAGGCAATCTGACACCAGAGCACATTTTCTTAACTATTGTGCCATGTTGCTTCTTTGTGGGGGAGGGAGAGAGCAAGGGAAATTCTAGCTCCAAGAAAAAAGTAGAGAGAGAGTAGGTAGGACTATTAGATTAATGAACCCTCATATTAAAACAAGGTCAAAAGCTGTTTTGACCTTAGGTAAGATAGAAGTAGATTAGAATTCATGACGTGAACGTATTTTTTTCTCATTCCCCCAAGAGGAATCAGGACTCTTTGGAGAATAGCTTACTCTATTCGGGGCAGAAAGTCTCCAGGTTAGTCTATGACATTTTGTTACTGCAAAATAGCAAGGATATTTCCAAAGCTGTCTATGGCTAAACTAAAGAATCTCGATCCGATGGTCTTCTATTGCTGTACTGTCACAGCTAGATCACAGGGGTGGTACTGTGAGAAAATGTTGAGTTCAATTATTGAAACCAGTTGAGTTGGAGAGCAACTATAAATTCATAACGAGGCTCAAAATGAATAAACAATATAAAGTTATGCCAGAAAAAAATCATATGCAAGTATGAGTTATTTTATGAGTAGAAAATTACCAGCAACATAAATATATGACCACTGGTGGCTGCAGAGATGACCACATGACCTCTCCATCAAGGTCTGAGTGTGAACTACAGTGAAATGGTTTTGTGAGCATGGTCCCAGTATCAGAAACATCTCCACTTAAATCAGAGTCAAGGACTTCCCTGGTGGCGTAGTGGATAAGAATGCAGGGGACACAGGCTCGATCCCTAGTCGGGGAAGATCCCACATGTGGCAGAGCAACTAAGCCCATGCGCCGCAACTACTGAGCCCGCATGCCTAGAGCCCGTGCTCCGCAAAAGAGAAGCCACCGCAAGGAGAAGCCCGTACACCCGCAATGAAGAGCAGCCCGCGCTCACCACAACTAGAGCCCTCGCTCAGCAGTGGAGACCCAAAGCAGCCAAAAATAAATAAAATTTTTTTAAAAATCAGAGTCAGGAGATTGGCTACAGGGAAATAGGCTTTCTGTAAGGACACAACTTTGTTGATCTGCATAGAAAGCAAGAACCAAAAACGTCTTGGATACATGTAAATATAGATGGTTAAAGGTGTAGATTTTTTCTAAATTCTCTCTGAATGGTGATGTGTGTCCTGATGTTAAAAGGCCTAGGCACAGCAAGAAATAGATTTCTCACATCCAGAAGTCTCCTTCCTTGCTTATACAGCATCACAGGCACTGTCTGCCCTCGTAGAGACTTTGCCAGCCAAGAGAGGCTGTACTGCAACACGGTGCATCTCTTCCTTCTCTGAGTGGTCAGCCTGCTTTCAATAGTTTTTTTTGTTTTTGGTTTTGGTGGGGGGAGGGGGGAATCCTTGGTTAATTAAATAGTAGTTGTGATCAAATATTGCAATGAGCATGTTTATGGTATCTTCTCCAATTTGCAGGATTGTCTGAAATAATACAATATATAATACACCTTATTTCCTTAAGACCTGGTAGACTTTTTACATTGGTCATGTTACTTAACCTTCTGTACCTCCATTTCTTCACTTGATAGATGGATAATTATATTCTGATTATATGTTTATAATAGTACTAACTTTATAGGATTGTTGGAGATGATGCCTAGCACATAGTGAGGTCTCAGAAAATCTTATCTATTAGACAACTACTACTGCTGATATTGATTGTGTCCTAATATTAGGTTATGTGACATAAAGCTATCTTCTAGCTAACAACTAGTGTTTTTAGCTATTTTTGCAATAGATGTAAAGTTGAATAATATAAAGACTTGTTAAGAGAGTAATATTTTTCTATTACCTTCCATTATTTCTGAAATGTAGTCAGTTTCTAGCTTAGAAGCCATTTTCAATTTATGAAACTTGTAGAGATAGTTATTTTGAATTTATAATAATGTCTTCCTCTAGCATCAAGGCTATAAATGAAAGACTCCTTCTTCAGAATATTTGAGGGAAAATCCAAGAGGGTCAACTCCATACTTCTCTAGCCCCTTAAGAACATACCATAAGGGCCATTGACATGAGCGTTGTAGTGGGGAGAGTGTACCCCTGCCCATGGTACTAGAAAATCCTTGTACCCTGGGATGCTGGAGTTTCTCCCAACTCTTGAAAACTGTTGCTCCCACTCAATCTCTCTCAGCAGTTCTCAACCTCATGAAGGAAAAGTCAATGATGAGAGAGAAGGAAGAAATAAAGAAGAGATGGCATTTGGGCAGAGACTACAGGCAAGATGAAACTGCTGAAAGATAGCCAGAGAAGGAAAAAAGTGAATTATTTTTGAAATCATGTTTAAATAATACTAATAACCCAGAACTTTTCTTTTTGGCTTGGGACATGGCAAAAGGAAGGAGAATACATTCACTTGTTATTCAGTTGGTGTTCACTTGTAACATCTATCACTCAGGAGAGCCTCCACAGTTACCCAGGCTAGCCCAATTTAGTATAACTTGTTTAATTCATAATATACGTGTACTAAAAGTCCTAAGCTTCACTGAAGCCTGAACTTTCTATATCTCCAAGTTCTGAGGAGACAATGAGAAAAGGTGCCTTGCAAGGCACCATCACCTAACACCTTGCAGGTTAGAGAGATTAGACATGAAGCAGAAGCATGCCTATGGTGAAGAGAATCAAGGAGAGCAGTTGGCAGCAGCCATTCATATTCACAGGTTGTTTGGAAATCAAGAGACAGCACATTTAACTATTCTAATAAACTAAAACTTTCAATGACTCAATAGGATAAAAGTTTATTCTCATGCATTTAAATTTCAAATAGGTATTCCTAATCTGCCAGTAGCTCTTCTTCAGTCAGTGGGTCAGGGACTCAGGCTCTTTGCCTCATGTATCTCTACAGTCTTCAAGTCCTGATTTCCAAAGTCACCATGTTTATCTGCCTTAATCCTGAAAGAGAAAGAACATGGCAGATTGATCACCCATGGAGATTTTTTACATCAGACCTGGAAATAGAATATGTCACTTCTACTCACATTCCACTGCTGAGAATTCAGTCATGTGACTATACCTAACTGCAAAGAAAACTGGGAAATGTAGTCTAGCTGTGTGCCCCTGAAGAAGAGAAAGCAGATTTGGTCAATTGTTAGCCACAGATCTCTTGAAAAAATTCTAATAAAAATCATACTTTAAAATTTTGTGTCTCTTTAAGAAGCATTATGCTTTTTTTTTAATTATATAAAATATAAACATATTTTACATATGTATACATACATATGCATACATATATATGTACTTTTTAATTCTCACGAACTTTTATTATTCAAAAAGTCAATCTAAAAATTCTTCATTGATCCCACCTGGACTTGAAATCACACTCATCAATAGCTGGACAACCTTATCAGAGATTGTTTATTCAGGCAGGGTCCATATATTAATTCTCAATTATGTCAGTGTGCTGTTTGGTGTAAGTTAGAGTATAAAAGGACTGGCTCTTAAAATACACCATCTTGTTCATTTTCATTAGACCTTAACTAATAGAAATTAGCAGAGACCCCACTAGAGACTGTTCACATATATATTTATAGCTGACCCTAAATCCACAGCACGGGCTAACTTGGGCAGAATTCCAGATGTCCAGAAATGCAAAATGAATTCCTATTTTAATTAATGCTTAAAATTAAATTGCATTGAGAATATACACAAGACAAAATCACCTGTCATAATAATAAAAAAATTTTCCCATATTTGCACAGTATGTACAATCTAGACAATCCCTTCAGCAGATTTTAATTTTGTATTCATTCATACCGCTCAATCAGTTTTCATCTGGGTGTTACAATACCAAGTACACATGTACTACTTACTGGAAAAATATGAATGATTTTTGATCCACTGTTATCACAACCCATCTCAGGAAGTGACTTCAGAAATACTATATCAACCTGTCATCCCCAATTTTATAGCTGTGGTGCGCTTAATAAATTTATGGCTGAGGGAGACCTGTGCAATCAGAAAACTACCTCAGAGTGAGTCTGGCCTTGGTGAAAGCTAAGTAGTCTAAGGAAGCTGTTACTAAAAGCACCCTCTCCCCAGCTAGGAAATATTTCAAATTTAAAAATGAAAGGCAGCCTCACCAACCC
Source organism: Balaenoptera musculus (assembly GCF_009873245.2). NCBI lineage: Eukaryota > Metazoa > Chordata > Mammalia > Artiodactyla > Balaenopteridae > Balaenoptera > Balaenoptera musculus. Next base: position 78,207,354 of record NC_045789.1, on the reverse strand, counting down.
AAATCATGTATCAGATGAGTGTGCTAATGACCTGTCAACAATTTCTTTAAAATTCCTCTTCATCTCCTCCACAGGGAAAGAAACAAGTTGGGACACATTTTCTTAATTGGCACATTCATTAGGTGTCTCTTCATGGAAAGCATTCAACTGGCTTCTGTGAAGCAAAATCAGTAAGACCTGGCCCCTACCTCAACAAACTAACCATCTGTTGAGAGTCACAGGAAAGGGGAATCAGGGGTAAAGAAACAGTTCAGGTGGCATTGTGAGGAGAGAGATACTGAGTAGTTGCTTTCTCATGTTGTAGAAAAAACATGGGCAAGGATATGGTCAAAGAATAAATAGGGATGTATTTGCATGTATTGTGCTGGGCTTTTTAAATTAGCTTCAATGGTATGCGCTTAAAAGCAGGAGAGCAATTCAAAATATTTACCAACTAGTAGAGTTTGGGCACCAACTCAACAACGTAGCCTGAGTCTAAGCAACTAATTTGGCTTTACCAATGAGTGCCAGCAGTGGGCGCCCTGCTTGAGAGATACCAATTGAACACACATTGTACCAGAGAAGGCTGTAGTAGAATAGAGGCTACTGGTGGCTACAAAGGCCTACTATTGGATGAGACAACACCAAACACTTGAAGGTGATTTTTGTCTTTGCTCTGCAAGACCAACTCTGTTGTTATATTAGGATATGGGGGCCAGATAAAATAAAGCCACTCTCAGCAGTTGAGACTACCATGCTATGATTTCTCTAGGCCATCTGGAGAGTCTATGTTATCTCATGGTGGTAGATGTATTTCTAAAACATTGGGGATTGAATGGAAACTAAACTACTAGAATGTTGAGAAAATGGTTGTAATGGCTTATTTTTCAAAAATACAAATTTGGAACAAGGAGAAAATGCTGAACTACGCATGTTGAAATATTTGTATGTGGAATGTAAGGTGTCCTATTTGCATGATTATCCAGTTGTTCTTTACAAATCAAACAGTATGATTAGGGAACTCACACACACACACACCCTTCTGTTGCACACACACACATGCAATCTTTTCTCAAATACTACAACTCTCCCTAACTTCTCTCCAAACTCTCTAGTTGTCTCTATTTTTTCCCCATAATGTATATCATTATCCAAAATTGTATTTTTGTTTACTTTTTATGCCCACTAGAATATCAGCTTCATGAGATCAGAGTTTTGTTTTACTCTTGTTGTTGTTCATTGCTGCATCCCCTTGTGCCTAGAGCAAAGTTTGAGACACAGTAAACTCTCAATAAATACTGGTATAGTTATGAATAATTAATAACCATAATTGTCATCCAGTAAAGAGTTAATCTGTTTCAGTAGTAGGCACTTTTTAAAGTATTTTTTTTAGCATGAATGTGCTTACAAGTTTGGGGCAGAAATGGGGCAATACTAACAATAGTAACTTAAATCCTGACTCCCCCTTCTCAATCTGGTGTTTCCACAGGGTGCCTCTCATTTGCTCACAGACTGGTCCTTATCTCAAATCATCCTGAGGCAAACTTGTCTGGTGTCTTCTTCCTCATGCCTCCTTTCCATCTGGTTAACATCCACTGCCCTCTAAGCCATGGGAGGTTACCTCCATCTACCACATCGTAAGTTGTTCACCATGGAAACACCCATCCTAGTGCCGCCCCTTGCTTCTCTCAGAGCCAACAGTCCTCAAGATGCTGGTACAGCAGTCCCTACAGGAGGAGAACACCACGTTCTCTCAGATCATGTCCACTCTAACTGAAATCCAAGTAATCGTTTTTGTCAACTTCTGGTTCCAATCTGTCCACAGTGACCAAGATCAACCCAAGGGATTGGGAAGGTGACAAAGAGCATGACACCTTCTCCATCTCCCTCGCTCAATTCATCTTTCCCTCTACCTGCTTAATAGGCCTCCCTGAAAATTTGTTTTCTCTACTTTTGGCAAAACCTAGTCTCATTTACATGAGTCACTAACTCATCAGTTCCACAAACACCATCTTGAATTTTGAGTCCCACCTTGAATATTTTTCAGATACCTTAATACCATACAATAACACTATCAAGTAGGCATTATTATTCTATGTTACAAATGAAGAAACTGGATTTATTCAGTTAGAGTGACTTGTTTAAAATCATAAAACTGGGAAGTGATAAATGATGAAAGTGGAATTCAATCTCAGAATTTTTCTTTAATCTCAAGTCTGAGCTCTGAATGGTTAAACCATATCTGGTTAAATAAACATACTGAACAACATTACTCTTTTCATGAATCATAGTAATAGGGAAGGAAGGAAGCAAACTCACTCTTAGAAGTCTGGAAGAGAGAGGCTGACAAACCAGAAGAACAAGGTTCATAATGAACATGGGCTAAACTGTAATCATTTCACCTGGGAGGAGGTGGATTCCAATTTCAGCTTTGATCCCAGCCTCTCAGCAGTCTGTTAGTCAGTTAACCATGTTAGGGGACAGACCTTTACCTACAGTACTTCAGAAGGGACCTGCCACCCAAATGCTCATCTAGCCCTCTCCCTATTTAAAACATCTGGGCTCATTTTCATCCCATCTAACTTCATTATGTTGAGGAGCTAAGACTAAAGACCAAATGATTTCCTAAATGTTGTTAATTCAATTCTATAAACTGTATAATCAGGTCCTTTGAAAATATAGAACTACCTAATAATTAGTGAATTAAAGGACTAAAGTAGTATTTGTGAGACTGTTAATCTAATAAATAGTTGGACTACACATCCCAGAGAGTTAGCCCCTCTCAGTCCATATAAAAGTGGAGAGTGCTTTGAAATATTACATATATTTATGTAATGTACATCTCTATCTACTTTAGCATCCTAGCACAGTACTTGCAGTGGTTACAGATGTTTTTAATTTAGAAACAACCTTTAATCATCTCATCCATCTTTCTGCCAGTAAAAGATGATCTCTGGGTTACAGTTCTTTTTGTTTTATAACTTTAAATTTCTCAAATTATGGGCAGTTTAACAGTTGTCTTAGAAATTAAATTAGAGGAAGAAAAAAAGAAAGTATATAAAATAATAATTAAGCTTAACTCCAGCCCAGTTCTTCATAAGTCTCCCAAAATACCTTGCAAATGCTGTTTCAGACAAATTTAGAAAACTACTTGTACCAGTGCATATTAAAAGAGTGTCAAGGGAAAATGCAAATTTGCATGCCTGAGGCAAAGACTGTGCCAGAATGCATGGAGGCTAAAGAGAAACGCTAAAGCGTTAATAGATGCTAGATTGGGCACATTAGCATAGTGCTTCTTGTGTGCTGTGGAGAGAGGAGAGGAAGGAGTTAGGACTGGGACTGTTTCAGTGACTGAATCTCCATTTCCCTTCCTCTTCCCTCTTGCAATTCCTTCTACAGCCTCTGATTCACCTCCATCCACTTCTCTTTTCTCTTTCTCTCCTTGCTTTCCTCTTCCTCTCTCAACCCACAAAATGTTACATGGGTAGCTAGCAGGGGGAGATGGTAAAGACATTCAAGGCTGTTTTCTGCCTCAAACCCTAAGCAGAGCTCAGGACTACCAAGCTGGTTTGGGTAAGACTGAGCCATATGTGTGTGTATATGTGTGTGTGTGTGTGTGTATACACACACACACACACACATATATGTATATATAGAGAGAGAGGGTATATATATATATATATATATATATATATATATATATATATACCCTCTTTATTAAGGTATTGCCTTTCATTTTTGTTTCCAAAGATGGTCAATTAGAATTCGGTCTAAGGATTTCTAATTCATTTATAATAAAGGCATACAAAATCCCTCTAACATTTTTGGAGATAGGCTATGTGATATAAAGTAACTTGTGTCAAATGTCATTCTTCAGAGTTTAGCATTATCAAAGAAGATCCATGCATCCATTAGCAACTCACCAATAGCCTCAAAATGTGGCCTTGAGAATACCGAGAGGCCTTACCAGGTCAGGCACTGGGTATTGCATGTGGATTGTCTTATTTAGACCATAGAGCAACCTTCAGAAATAAGTTCTTTTCTATACTCAATTTATAGGTGAGGAAATTGGAGTCTGAAAAGATAAAGTAGTTTATTTGTCAGATAATCAGTGCCAGAGCTGGGATTCAAACCCTTGTCTGCCAACACTCCTTAGAACTAAGCTGTATAATCAATAGTCATCTGAGATTTCTTTTCCCCATCATCTTTCAATGGCTTTCCTATTATTTTCTTAACTTCTAACAACCCAGAGTTACCAGGCACCTGATTCCCATGGATATTCTTTTCCTTCCTCCTTGTTCAACTAAGGTTGCTACTATCTAGTCCCCTTGGATGACCTACTCTGTGAGAAATGGAGCCATCAAATACCTTGCCCAAGGCAAGGAGCCCATGAGACCAATCTCTAAGGTGGTTCTGGGACCTGATCAGAGTGTCTATCAAAAATCAAGTCCCTTCAGTTTCTTCATTTTAAACCAATCTCCAGGAAAAAAATACATAGATAGATAGATAGATAGATAGATAGATAGATAGATAGATAGATAGATAGATAGATAGATAGATAGATGATAGATAGATAGATAGATAGATAGATAGATAGATAGATAGATAGATAGATAGATAGATAGATTAGACTCGTAACCAAGTGACCAATGGGAAGAATGATCAGTCCAAACAACTGAAGATATACACTGGTTAGTCCAACTGCCATTCAAGAGGAATAAGAAATAGGTGAGCCTTGGGAATAGCGGTGAAAATAACACCATCTGACTAATGAGATGAACTCTACATGAGAGGCATGGAGTTCACTTTTAAGAGTTATGCTGGTGGAAAGAAATGATACTGGCTTTGTGGAGGTAAGGACTCCTGGTCCAGCTCCCGACTTCTCCCACTTCTCCATTGCAAACAGAGACCATAGGAGCAGCTATAAAGGATGCTGTAACCCTGACTTACAACGATTCCATATTTACACCCACTCTATCAGGTGTAACCCAAGAAAAACAGAGTTCATTCCTGCTGTGGACTGAAGGTTTGTGTCCTCCCCCAAAATTCATATGTAGAAGCCTTTATCTCCAATGTGATGGTATTTGGAGATGGAGTCTTTGAGAAGTAATTAGGTTTACATGAGGTCATGAGGTTGGAGCCCTCATGATGGGATTAGTATCTCTTCATAAGAAAAGAAAGAGACCAGAACTCTGCCACTTGAGAATACAGCCAGAAGGTGGCTGTCTCCAAAATAGGAAGAGGGCTTTCATCAGACACCAAATCTGCCACACCTTGATCTTGGATTTCTCAGCCTCCAGAACTGTGAAGCTACTAAAACTGTGGTATTGTGTTATGGCAGCCCCAGCAACCTAAGACAATACCCAAAGTCTTTGGTGAGGACTGAACATTGAGGATACATAGAGACCTACTAGCCCAGAAATCCTGGCATGTTGGTGTTAACATAAGACAACATCCTATGGGTAGAGAAAAGGAAAAATGGAGTTTGAGGGAGCCCATTAAGGAGAAGCTCTGAGTGAGCTGAGTCACTGGTATCCCTGGATTGTAATAGAATAAAGTAATCCTAATACTGCAAGAGCAAGAATTCTTACATTTGAGAACCATCCCTAGAATGGTGCCCCAAGCTCCCCCTGCAGGAGGCCGTGATGGCATTGGACTGCAAGATCACCAATAAATCTCTGCAAACACAACAGTGGGCAGGCTTTCCAGAGCTGTCTACTCCTGGTGAAAAGAAACAGCACTGGCTGGTTGTTGGATTGAAAAGCCCCCAAATCACAGAATTATCAAAGGAGCAAAGACCTCACTGAGGAAAGAAAAACTATTTTTGTAATTGCGTTGTGCAACTGGGGAGCCAGGATTATTTAAATTGACTATCATAAATGAATAATGGTTCATTTTGTACTCCAAACAAGAGAAGCTCACATACACCTACCCAGGACCATATTAGAGTTTCCAGGCTGGGAGTCCAAGATCCCATCTGCAAATTTATCTTCATTTACAGCAGACAGTACATTATACAGCAGGGCCTAATTCAGAGGTGACTTGATAATAAGTTTACTGTTTATTTCTTCTTTTCCCAACTTCTGCTAAGGCAGTCACAGGCAGAAAGTCTCTCCTTTACTGACCATGATGTCTTTTTTTTCCCCCACTCTCCTGGAACCCAAGAGATGCTGCGCCAGTCCTCTTTTCCGCTGGATGAAGGCACTAAGAACCTCAACTGGGCTTTCACAATGTTCACATCACCCGCAGTGGCTTACGTCAGTACAGTAGCCTAGGAGCTGCTAGCTCCACCTCTCATCTCAGGCTTCTTTATCCTTACACCATGTATATAGAATGTCTCACAGAACATAAGCCTGAACAAACGCCATATTTACACACTTTATTTAAATCCCCTAAGGATAAATCATTTATACAATAGTTAGTTGTAAGTCACTTGATTTGTTAGCTTAGACCTCATAGAAGTAAAAGTCTAAGTAACCGAGGGACCTAAGAACACACACCTCCTTGGAACTTGTCAGGTTCCACTGTCTAGATAAAGCTTTGCTACTTAATCATTGTACTTCTTTGAGCAAGTTACCTTAACTTTTTTCTTCTGCAAAATTGGAGTAATAATAAGGGTATTTTTAAATGCCACAATTCGTCTTACAACTTTGAAGATTACGTAATATGATGCATGTAAAGCACTGGTCACAATGTCCAGCATATAGTGAGAACTCAGTCAGTGCCACTGATGAAGAGAGACTAAGGGACCTGCCCAAGACCCCACAATGAGTACCTGGATGGCAAAGGGAGTGGAGGGCCTAGTGGCATAACTTCTTGTCTCCTGAGGTGCAGACCGACACCTTTGCTGGCCTACTTGCAGGTGGGATTTGTGCAGATAGATGAGGAAAAGAAGGTAAAACCAGAGCAAAGAAAGCTGACTCCAAGTATTGTCTCCTTTCCCTCCCCTGAAATATAGTACCTAATATGACTGCAGTGACACAGGCAGAGATCTCTTTATTTAAAAGTTAACAAAAAGAAAAAGATCTTTTTCTGAATTTTGCTTATTAGCCAAAATAAAAATAACCCAGCTATGCCACAGCTAAATTTGGATTTCCTTCTCTATCCTGCCTTTCTCTCTTATTTATACAGTCCCTATCCATCCTTCAGCTCCACCTTCAAAATTCCACAGGGAATAAAAATTTTTACTTTAGAATTGAACTTTGACATTGCTTGGAAAGACAGTCAGAGCTGCTGTGAGCACCTGTGGATGCAGGAGGGAAGGCTGGCCCTGCATGGAGACAGAGCTGGGCAGGGTTCTGGGACCAGGGCTGACTTGGTCCTCCTCGGCCAAGACCCTAGCACAGTGCCTTCTTTAGTTTCTTTGCTTAGAGTTCTTTATTTCTGATTTTCCTGTTATCACTCATAGTGCACAGATCATTGCCCCATGGAACTAAATATGGCAATCGAGAGGAGGGGGATTGCTGCCACTGACAAGGCACTTTTGTGTATATCAGGAAAAAGCACCTGCTGAAGTCGATAGAGCCCTGCCAGAGCCTGTGGTTTAGCTTGGGTAACATAGTTGAATGTCAGCTTCCACTTGCTCTCTCCACCCCAGATACCTTTGTGCAGAGCAGAAAAATGTATCATCCTACACATCAGTCCTGGTGCTCAGCAAATATTTCTTGCTGTGATACACCTCCTCACTGATCTTTTTTCCCAACTGTTTATGTGGCAGGTAGGCTGTGATTTGTAACAAGCATCTCAATGAAGTCTTGAGTAGGGTAGGAGTAACAATATGATAACTACAATTACAAGCTCAGGTTGGTGCAGCAACAACATAATAGAGTGCAGAGAGCATAATGATGTTTTCCCAGAACATTTACTAATATGTGTACTAAGGCCTTTCCATGTATGATCACATTTAATGTTCACAACAGTCTATGAAGTACATTTCCATTTTACACATGAGAAAACATTAAGTGAGAGAAGTTCATTAACTTGAAACTGTTGGAGCAAAAACTTGAACCCATGTCGGTCTATCTATTATTTCTCAAATTTTGAGACCATTAGATATGAAATATTTTAGGTTTTACTGATACACAAGTACAGCATTAAACACCATAGAATTGCGTGGTGAGGCTGTAATTCTCCTTTCAGTTTTCTCTCAATCATTCTGATGGTGATTCTGTCTGGTGCCAGCATCCCTTCAGCACACACACTTGCTCATCATCTTCCAATCAATAGAAAACAGGTCTCAGGCTCAAACCTTCAACAAACAATAGTATCCAGATAAAATTTAATCACAATTTAATCCTAATGCTATCTATTTAAGTGATAGCATTAAGTAAGTGATACTGGTAAGTGATACCGGTTCTTCATTTCCCAACTATCATGCAAAGTTTCTTTTTAAATAAAATCAAGAAAGTTTTAAAGAGAAAAACTATTAAGCAAATAACAATGAGGTACATTCACTATGATAGAAATCATGAGAGTGGTAGTCAGAGGTGTTTAGATATAGCAAAAATTGGGAAGATGTTGAAGCAACAACTAAGGATTGAGAAACAGTGCCATATACCACTCAGCCACTTTCATGGGCTTTGATGTCAAGAAATACATGAGTTTGCATCCCAGTTTTTCTGGTTACTAGCTTGTTACTTAGTCTTGGAAAATCATTCAGTCTAAGTCTCTAGTTTTCTCATCTCAAAAAAAATTCTTAATATTCACTTTAAAGGTATTATCGTGACAGGTAAATGAAATAATTTTTGTGACCATACCTTGACAATGCCTGGCACATAGTAGGTGCTCAATAAATATTAGTTTCTTCTACTCTCTCCCTTCTCTTTAGTTACCAGAATTGGTAGACAAATGTTTCATCTTCCTCCTCATCTTGTTAGCAAGAACTCTTTTTCTTAACTTCTTTCTCTCCTTTGAATTGTTTTCATTAAATAGTGAGCAGGAAAAAGTATTTATAACGTTTATATTTGTCATAAAGCAAAACAAGTCAACTAACTAGAAATTGATCTTTGCCATGCCAGTATAGCACCTATATATCCCTTCCCTTCCCCTCCACACTCAGAGCTAACCAGTTTTCTAAATTTAGGGTTTTTTATCTCTTGTTTTCCTTATAGTTTTACTGTCCCTGAACTACCATTTGAAAGTGCCACCTTCCTAATGGCTCCCCTCAGCACTATTACATCAGAAAGAAACAACCTTGAATTTTCTTTAGGCTCTGTGTTGTGAGCTTATAGCAGTTTAGGCTTAACTCTAAACACTATACTCTCAACATTTCCCAAAGCAAGATCATGAAACACAGACTGTAACTTTTTTTTTTTTAATTAATTAATTAATTTATTTATTTATTTTTGGCTGTGTTGGGTCTTCGTTTCTGTGCAAGGGCTTTCTCCAGTTGCAGCGAGCGGGGGCCACTCTTCATCGCGGTGCGCGGGCCTCTCACTGTCGCAGCCTCTCCCGTTGCGGAGCACAGGCTCCAGACGCGCAGGCTCAGTAGTTGTGGCTCATGGGCTTAGTTGCTCCGCGGCATGTGGGATCTTCCCAGACCAGGGCCCGAACCCGTGTCCCCTGCATTGGCAGGCAGATTCTCAACCACTGCGCCACCAGGGAAGCCCCCAGACTGTAACTTTAATACTTATAAAGCATTAGCAACCTGCACTGATGGAGGTGTCCTAGGTAGGATCAGAATCTCACAACTAGAGGGAGGAGGTTCTAATTCACGTGGTCATTTAAAGAGCAAGAATATCCCCTGCTTCGCCATCCCCTAGGGCATCATCCTTCTCTGTCTGGTCAAAGTTGGGTTCTGGGCACATTCATATTCTAGCCTGAAAGAAAGGGAAAGAGAAGAAGTCCTGTATAAGCAATGGAAAGTCAGCCTCCAATTCTGAAAGAACAATCATGAATTTAAGGAGAATCAAGTCTCTGCTTCTTGTCGGGGTGTGTGCTTAATCAGGAGTGAGGTAAGGGAAACACCTTGAGATCCTCAGCCAAAGGTTGGGCTACAGTGGTGCAAATCCCCATCTTTAAATGATGCATTGAGACCATATTCTGTTATGGGTCCCCTATGAGCAAGCAACTAAAGATGGAATCTAGTAGTTATTGCCATGCTGTAATGCATGAGAGTCCCCCACTACCACATTTTTTTTCTGCCACGTATAACCAGAGGGGAAATGCCAGATAACTAAATATACCACTGTAGGCCTGAGGGTGAAAACTTAGACTAACAAGCACTGGGTTCCACTATTTCTTCTTTGTCCACTTAACCCAATTATGGACTTTTATTTTTTAATCTGGTATCCGTCTTTAAGTACCATGAATGTACTTTCCTAGAATTCAGGATTTTGGGGGGAATTTTTCCCAGGTTTATTGAGGTACAATTGACATACAGAACTGTATAAGTTTAAGGTGTCCAGCATAATGACTTGACTTACAGATATTGTGAAATTATTACCACAGTAAGTTTAGACACCCATCATCTCATATAGGACAAAAAAATAAGAAAATAGAAGAAATGAAACTTTTATTTAATACACATTGGGCTAGAATGTTGTCAAGTACCCTTTCTGCTTATGAAGCATTTATTTTTTTCCCTAATATACCCTTTGCTGTGAGTCCACATAGGAAAATATTATTTTTAGAAAACATTTTAGCAATCTTATGTGAAACTGTTGGGGTTTTTTGTTTGTTCATTTTTGCCTCCATTTTCAGTAAAACAAGTTGGAGATAACCTTCTAGACAGAATGTTGGTCCATGACTAGCCATAGCATTACTTAAAAATTGAATGTCAGTAATGATACTGCGGGAAAGCAGCTACATGAATTCATTGAAATGGTAAAGTGTTATCAAAATATCATGATTATAATTAGCACTTAGTCCAGTTGGCATGTGAATTACATTGAAGAGTAATGGAAGTGGAACATAATTGATCCCAATTTTCATTAACTTATCCACATGGGCTGATAAATTGTTCTAGTGCTGGGATACAACAATGAACAAAACAGAGGAAGCCCCTGCCCTTCCGGTGCTTCTGCTGCTGGGTGGGGCCATCAAGTCTGGTAGGGCTACAGGCTATGCTCTGCAATTGGGTTGCATCACTAGCTGGGCTTCCTGCCTGGTTGAGGCCACAGGCTGTGTTTAGCAATAGGGCATGATTGTATGCTGGGTTCTGCTGCTGAGTGGGGTGGTAGGCTGGGATCCAAGGCTGCTCAAGATCACTGTTCAGCCTCCCTGGTTATCTGGGGCCAGAGACTATGTTCAGCAGTTGGACAGGGCTGTTGACTTGGCTCCCTGCCCAATTGGGCTGTAGGATGCGCTTTGAAGCTGCTGGGCATCTGTGGCCAGCATTCCTGAAGGGGTGGATCTATAAACTATGCTCAGTAGTTGAGCAGGAGTGCAAATTTGCTCCCCTGCCCAGGATGGCCATAGGATGTGATCTGCAGCTACTGGGTAGCTGTGGCCACACTTCCCAGTGGGATAGGACTGAAGGCTCTGCTAAGCAGTTGGGCAGGACTATAAGTTTGCTCTCCTCTCTGAGAGGGCTGCAGCATGTGCTCCACAGCTGGTATGGCCCATTGGCTAGGGATCCAAATCAAGCAGAACTGCTAACCAAGCTTTCTGAACAGACAGGACCACCAGCTCAGCTCTGCAGATAGGCTGCTGTCTGGAATCTCTCTTCAGGCACTTTGAAGCAGGAACATGATCTGCCAAGATCTGAGCGCTGGTTGGTCTAAGCACTGCCCCACTTCTTCATCTTTATATGATCCCCAGTGGTTGAGCTCCACAGGTTCCCCCAGTGATTCCCATGAGATGAGACCCAAGTGAGCCTCCCAGGAAGTGTTCTGCAATGCTGGGGAAGCTGGGTTCTCTTTTTCCCACTGGAGAAACCATAGACTCAGGGCAGTCTAGGGCAGTCTAAACTTTCACAGTGTAGGCTCACTTCAGTGCTATGCCAGTCTTTGGGAAGGGTGATGCAGTCAAAGTGGAACTGCTTCTCTTACCCATCTAATGTGGTCCTTCTCAGTGTCTGTGGTCTGAGGAAAGCTATGGCCTCACCCTCAAGTTCTGGGATTTTTACAATGGTGTTTTATAAATGGATTGTTCCTAGTTGGTCTTCTTGTGAGGGAGACTGAGTCCTATGTCATCATCTTGATGATGTCAGCATCCCACAAATTTGATTTTTTTAAAAATATTAATCTATATATCCAAGAAGCTTGATGAACTCTAAGTAGGATGAACTTAAAGAGACCCACACCTAGATGAATTATAATCAAACTGTCAAAAGACAAAGAAAGTATCTTGAAAGCAGCAAGAGAGAAGTGACTCATCATCTATAAAAAATCCTCACTAAAATCAACAGCTAATTTCTCGTCAAAAACTATGGGGGCGGAAGGCAGTGAGATAACATATTCAAAGTGGTGAAAGAAAAAAATTTCAATCAATAATTCTGTATTCAGAAAAATTATCCTTAAAAATGAAGAGGAAATTAAGATGTTCCTAGGTAAAAAAACCTGAGATAATTTGTCACTAGTGAACCAGCCCTATAAGAAATATTAAAGGGCGTCCTTCAGGCTGAGTTAAAAACATATTAAACTGTAACATGAATCCACATGAAAAAATAAAGAGCATTGGTAAAGCTAACTATATAAGTAAATGTAAAAGAAAGTTTAAGTGTATATTTTTGTTTTTTCTTTTTCCCCTCCTATCTGGTTTAAAAGAAACTTCATAGAGCAATAATTATATTAATAGGCATACAGTGTATAAAGATGTAATGTAAAAAATAATAATAGCATGATGAAAGGGGGAAAGGAGTGGAGCTCCTTTTTGTGCACTACTAAAATTGTCTAAACAAGATTGCTGTAAATAATTTTAATCATAATCATCAGGGAAGCACTAAGAAAATAACTAAAAGATATAAAAAATAAAAAAGGAATTAAAATGATATGCTAGAAAATACTAATTAACACAAAAGAAATCAGTAATAGAATAATCAAGGAGAAAAAAAGGCATAAGACAGTACACAAATAAGAAAATAGCAGACATAAATCTTACCTTTTCAGTAATTACATTAAATGTAAAGGGATTAAGCACTCCACTCAAAATGCAGATATTGGTAGGCTGGATAAGACACCATGATCCAACTATATTCCATCTATAGAGGATGCACTTTGTATTAAAAGACACAAATAGGTTGAAACTAAAAGGATGGAACAAGTTATACCCTGTATACAGCAATAAAAAAAGAGCTGTGCTGACCAACTAATTAATAGGACAAAATATACCTTAAGACAAAAATTGTTGCAAACTATTACATATAGAATGGATAAACAACAAGGTCCTACTGTATAGCACAGAGAATTATATTCAATATCCTGGGATAAACCATAAGGAAAAAGAACATAAAAAAGAATGTATATATGTGTATAATTGAGTCACTTTGCTGTACAGCAGACATTAACACAACATTGTAAATCAGCTATACTTCAATAAAAAAAATTTTTAATATTTTTAAAAGGACAAAAATTGTTGCTAGAGACAAAAAAGTACATTTTATAAAAGGGTCAGTCCATTGAAATATAACAATTATAAAACTATATGGCTCTGATAACAGAGACCCAAAATACATAAAGCAAAAACAGTCTGAACTGAAAGAAGAAATAGACAATCCAACAGTAATAGTTGGAGATTTCAGCACCTGACTTTCAATGGTGGGTAAAACAAGTAGACAGAAGATAAACAAGGAAATAGGACATACAAATGTTAACTCAAAATACATCAAAGACCTAAATGTAAGAGAGAAAACTCTTAGAAGAAAACATAGATATAAATCTTTGTGATCTTTGATTAAGTAACTGTTTCTTAGACATGACACCAAAGCACAAATAATCAACAAAAAATTGATAAAATGGACTTCATCAAACTTAAAAACTTTTGTTCCTCAAAGGACACTATCAAGAAAGTATAAGACAACCCACAGAATAGAATATATTTGCAAATAATGTATCTGATAAGAATCTAGAATCTATAACATACAAAGAACTCTTAAAACTCAACAATGAAAAGACAACTCTGGAAAAATGGGCCAAGGATTTGAATAGATATTTCTACAAGGAAGATACAAATGGCCAAAAAGCATATGAAAACATTTTCAGTAGCATTAGTCATTAGGGAAATACAAATTAAAACCACAATGAGATACCACTTAATACCCACTAAGATAGGTATAATTAAAAAGACAAACAATAACAAATGTTGGCAAGGATGTGGAGAAATGGAAATCCTTCTACATTTCTGGTGCAAATGCAAAACAGTGCACCCACTTTGGAGAACAGTTTAGAAGTTCCTCAAAAAGTTAAACATAGGCTTACCACATAGCCCAGTCATTCCACTCCTGGATGCATACACAAGAGAATTGAAAACATATATTCACACAAAAACTTGAACATGAATGTTCATAAGTGCATTATTCTTAATAGTTAAAAGGGGAAACAAACCAGATGTCCATCAACTAATGAATAGATATACAAACTGTAGTATAACCATACAATAGAATATTATTCAAACATAAAAAAAGAATGAAGAGCATGCTATAGCATGGATGAACCTTGAAACATTATGCAAAGTGAAAGAAGCCAGATACAAAAGGCTACATGTTGTATGGCTCTATTTTATGAAAGGTCCAGAACAGGAAAATTCAAAGAGAGGAAAGTAGATTAGCATTTGCCAGGCGCTAGAGGGAGAGGAGAAGGGGGAATGACTGTTCTATTTGTAAGGGGTTTCTTTTTGGGATGATAAAAATGTTCTGGAATTAGATAGTAGTGATGGTTGCACAAGCTTTTGAATACATTAAAATCACTGAATTGTACACTTTAAAATGATGAAGTCTATGGTAGGTGAATTATATCTCAATAAAAGAAAATAAGAGAAAAAAGAAATCCTCTTTGATAAAAGAGGACAGAAAATTGAAGACAAAACATTTGGACAGAAAATTGAAGGGATGAAGGGAGCAATCTACCAGATATCTAGAGGAAATGAATGCCAAGCAATGTGAAGTGCAGAACTTATTCCACAGTTCAATGTTCAATATTTAATACTCCTGTCCTTATTTTTAAGTCTTTGTTACTGTCATGGCATAGTTTAGTGTACTCACATTTTGTGTAAATAATGAGGAGAGTAAATAGAATGTTAAGAGACTTAGGAAGGGGAGATTTACTTACTTTTTGTATTAAAAAGAGGAAAACTAAAATTCTAGAAAACAAAAACAACATGCAGCAGGTGTTGAATGAGCAGTTAAATTGTACTAGGTCATTGACTTTTCAGTAGTTGTACAAAAATGTGAAATTATGATTTAGTAAGCATTTTCAAAATGTAAAGTTATCCCCAAAAGAATAGAAATACAATTTATGACTTACAAACCATAAAAAGGAATAATGGTCATGAAGAACCTAGGGGCAAGAAGGGAATAAAGACGCAGACCTACTAGAGAATGGACTTGAGGATATGGGGAGGGGGAAGGGTAAGCTGGGACAAGGTGAGAGAGTGGCATGGACATATATACACTACCAAACGTAAAATACATAGCTGGTGGGAAGCAGCGGCATAGCACAGGGAGATCAGCTCGGTGCTTAGTGACCACCTAGAGGGGTAGGATAGGGAGGGTGAGAGGGAGGGAGACACAAGAGGGAAGAGATATGGGGACATATGTATAGGTATAACTGATTCACTTTGTTATAAAGCAGAAACTAACACACCATTGTAAAGCAATTATACTCCAATAAAGATGTTAAGAAAAAAAAAGGAAGAAAAAGGTATATAGAATTATATAGCTTCCAACAGAAAACATAAAGGAGATTAAAAAGTAGTAAAGAGAAGGAATGGTAAACAGAATATGTAAATTAAGATAGTAGAAAAAAAGCCCTATAGAAATATTTTTATCTTAAAGTCAATGTCCAGTCCTGAAAATCAGATATTCTACATAAAACCCTAACCACAAGCCTATCTTTCTTTAAGGGGCAAAAAAGCATGAAGTAGTGCAGTTCAATTAAAAATTCTCCACCAATTTACAATTTTTCTAAAATGAAACTGACATTAAAATGTCCATTTGTATAAGCAATAAGTTATAATGGTAAGATACGAAATTCTTAAAACATTGCTTCCTGGTCATCAATTAATATGGTTGTTAGCAAACAACTGCTTTATATCCAATTAAGGGAATTGTTCTGGGAAAACATTATTAAGAAAGATGTTCTGTGGAGTATAATTAAAATAAATTATAATAATTAACATACCAATTAAAAGACAGAGATTATCAGACTGGATAAATAAAACAAACTGTAGTTATATGTTGCAGGAAAAAGACACCTAAAACAACCACACAGATGGTTGAAAATAACAGGATAGAAAAGATACACCCTGTGTATTAGATAGGATTAGGTTCTGAGTGACAAATAAGCCAAAAGGATAGTGCTTAACCAAGTTTGATGTTTATTTGCATCTCCTGTAAATGGAGTCTGGAGACCAGTATCTAGGGTTGACAAGGCAGCTTCGTCCCGTGGAATCTTAGCAACCCAGGCTTCTTCCTCTTCATGGCGTTACCATTCCTAGGCTGAGACCCTCACCATCATGGTCCAACATGGTAGAATCTGCATTCTAGGTGGCAGGATTGAGGAAGGGATAAAGAGACAAAAAGAATGTGCCAGCCATCTTAAGGAATGTTCTCATGTTTTACACAAAAAAATTAATTTAATCCTCACATGGCCCCATGAGATGAAAACTACTGCTGTTATCACAGTGCAGAAGAACAAATTGAGGCACAGGGTGAAATGAGTTGCCCAAGTCACATGACTAGTAAGTGGTACTAACAGAATTGGAACAGAATAGGGTGTCTGACTCCAGAGCTTGTGTTCTTAAACACTGTGTAGGACTGACAAATAGCTTAACTTCTCTGGACAAGTATTCCCTTATTTGTAAAATCAAAAGATGGTCTAGATGCGGGGATCAAAAAATTATGTCAGGGAGAGGACTGGGGTTGGCTGTGTGAACACAGCCTGAAGGGGGCTAGTGCACCATAGCTAGCCGGGAGGGAGTCCAGGAAAAACTCTGGACCTGCCTAAGAGGCAAGAGACCATTGTTTCAGTGTGCGCGCGAGGAGAGGGGATTCAGAGCACCGCCTAAAAGAGCTCCAGAGATGGGCACGAGCAATGGCTATCAGCATGTACACCAGAGACGGGCATGAGATGCTAAGGCTCCTGCTGCAACCACCAAGAAGCCTGTGTGCAAGCACAGGTCACTATCCACACCTCCCCTCCCGGCAGCCTGTGCAGCCTGCCACTGCCAGGGTCCCGTGATCCAGGGACAACTTCCCCAGGAGAACTCAGGGCACGCATCAGGCTGGTGCAACGTCACGGCGGCCTCTGCCGCTGCAGGCTCGCCCTGCATTCTGTACCCCACCCTCCCCCCAGCCCGAGTGAGCCAGAGCCCCCTAATCAGCTGCTCCTTTAACCCCGTCCCATCTGGGCAGGATACAGACACCCTCAGGCGACCAACACGCAGAGGCGGGGCCAATACAAAGCTGAACCCCAGGAGCTGTGTGAACAAAGAAGAGAAAGGGAAGTTTCTCTCAGCAGCCTCAGGAGCAGCGGATTAAATCTTCACAATCAACTTGATGTACCCTGCATCTGTGGAATACCTGAATAGACAACGAATCATCCTAAAATTTAGGTGGTGGACTTTGGGAGCAACTGTAGACTTGGGGTTTGCTTTCTGCATCTAATTTGTTTCTGGTTTTATGTTTGTCATAGTTTAGTATTTAGAGAATATTATCATTGGTAGATTTGTTAACTGATTAGGTTGCTCTCTTCCTTTTTTTTTTTAATAGATAAATATTTTTTCCTTTTTCTCTTTTTGTGAGTGCGTATGTGTATGCTTCTTTGTGTGATTTTGACAGTACAGCTTTGTTTTTACCGTTTGTCCTAGGGTTCTGTCTGTCCGTTTTTGTTTTTTTTTTAAGTATACTTTTTAGCACTTGTTAACATTGGTGGATTTGTTTTTTGGTTTAGTTGCTCTCTTCTTTCTTTCTTTTTTTAATTACTTTTTAATTTTTAATAATATTTTTAAAATTTTTTAATTTTAATAACTTTATATTTTTATTTTATTTTATTTTTTCTTTTTCTTTGTTTCTTTCTATTTTTTCTCCCTTTTCTTTTGAGTCATGTGGCTGACAGGGTCTTGGTGCTCTGTACAGGTGTCAGGCCTGAGCCTCTGAGGTGGGAGAGCCGAGTTCAGAACATGGACCACCAGAGACCTCCTGGCCCCACATAATATCAAATGGTGAAAGCTCTCCCAGAGATCTCCATCTCAATGCTAAGACCCAGCTCCACTCAACGACCAGCACGCTACAGTGCTGAACAACCCTATACCAAACAACTAGCAAGACAGGAACAAAACCCACCCATGAGCAGAGAGGCTGCCTAAAATCATAATAAGTTCACAGATACCCCAAAACAAACCAGCAAATGCAGTCATGCCCACCAGAAAGACAAGATCCAGCCTCATCCACCCGAACACAGGCACCAGTCCCCTCCACCAGGAAGCTTACACAACCCACTGAACCAACCTTACCCACTGGGGGAAGACACCAAAAACAACAGGAACTACGAACCTGCAGCCTGGGAAAACAAAACCCCAAACACAGTAAGTTAAGCAAAATGAGAAGACAGAGAAATACACAGCAGATGAAGGAGCAAGGTAAAAACCCACCAGACCAAACAGATAAAGAGGAAATATGCAGTCTACCTGAAAAAGAATTCAGAGTAATGATAGTAAAGATGATCCAAAATCTTGGAAATAGAATGCAGAAAATGCAAGAAACATTTAACAAGGACATAGAAGAACTAAAGAGGAACCAAGCAATGATGAAAAACACAATAAATGAAATTAAAAATACTCTAGATGAGATCAATACCAGAATAACTGAGGCAGAAGAACAGATAAGTGACCTGGAAGATAAAATAGTGGAAATAACTACCACCGAGCAGAATAAAGAAAAAAGAAAAGAATTGAGGACAGTGTCAGAGACCTCTGGGACAACATTAAACACACCAACATTCGAATTATAGGGGTCCCAGAAGAAGAAGAGAAAAAAAAAAAAAAGGGACTGAGAAAATATTTGAAGAGATTATACTTGAAAACTTCCCTAATATGGGAAAGGAAATAGTTAATCAAGTCCAGGAAGCACAGAGAGTCAGATACAGGATAAATCCAAGGAGAAACACACCAAGACACATATTAATCAAACTATCAAAAATTCAGTACAAAGAAAAAATATTAAAAGCAGCAAGGGAAAAGCAACAAATAACATACAAGGGAATCCCCATAAGGTTAACAGCTGATCTTTCAGCAGAAACTCTGCAAGCCAGAAGGGAGTGGCAGGACATATTTAAAGTGATGAAAGAGAAAAACCTACAACCAAGATTACTCTACCCAGCAAGGATCTCATTCATATTCGATGGAGAAATTAAAACCTTTACAGACAAGCAAAAGCTAAGAGAATTCAGTGCCACCAAACCAGCTTTACAACAAATGCTAAAGGAACTTCTCTAGGCAGGAAACACAAGAGAAGGAAAAGACCTACAATAACAAACCCAAAACAATTGAGAAAATGGTAATAGGAACATACATATTGATAACTACCTTAAATGTAAATGGATTAAATGCTCCAACCAAAAGACATAGACTGGCTGAATGGATACAAAAACAAGACCCGTATATATGCTGTCTACAAGAGACCCACTTCAGACCTAGGGACGCATTCAGACTGAAAGTGAGGGGATGGAAAAAGGTATTCCATGCAAATGGAAATGGAAAGAAAGCTAGAGTAGCAATTCTCATATCAGACAAAATAGACTTTAAAATAAAGACTATTACAAGAGACAAAGAAGGACACTACAAAATGATCAAGGGATCAATCCAAGAAAAAGATATAACGATTGTAAATATTTATGCACCCAACATAGGAGCACCTCAATACATAAGGCAAATACTAACAGCCATAAAAGAGGAAATCAACTGTAACACAATCATAGTAGGGGACTTTAACACCCCACTTTCACCAATGGACAGATCATCCAAAATGAAAATAAATAAGGAAACACAAGCTTTAAATGATACATTAAACAAGATGGACTTAATTGATATTTATAGGACATTCCACCCAAAAACAACAGAATACACTTTCTTCTCAAGTGCTCATGGAACATTCTCCAGGATAGATTATATCCTGTGTCACAAATCAAGCCTTGGTAAATTTAAGAAAATTGAAATCATATCAAGTATCTCTTCCAACCACAATGCTATGAGACTAGATATCAATTACAGGAAAAAAGTCTGTAAAAATACAAACACATGGAGGCTAAACAATACACTACTAAATAATGAAGAGATCACTGAAGAAATCAAAAGGGAAATCAAAAAATACCTAGAAACAAATGACAATGAAAACACGATGACCCAAAACCTATGGGATGCAGCAAAAGCAGTTCTAAGAGGGAAGTTTATAGCAATATAATCCTACCTCAAGAAACAAGAAACACCTCAAATAAACAACCTAATCTTACACCTAAAGCAATTAGAGAAAGAAGAATAAAAAAAAAAAGTTAGCAGAAGGAAAGAAATCATACAGATCAGATCACAAATAAATGAAAAAGAAATGAAGGCAATGATAGCAAAGATCAATAAAACTAAAAGCTGGTTCTTTGATAAGATAAACAAAATTGATAAACCATTAGCCAGGCTCATCAAGAAAAAAAGGGAGAAGACTCAAATCAATAGAATTACAAATGAAAAAGGAGAAGTAACAACTGACACTGCAGAAATACAAAGGATCATGAGAGATTACTACAAGCAACTATATGCCAATAAAGTGGACAAGCTGGAAGAAATGGACAAATTCTTAGAAAAGCACAACCTTCTGAGACTGAACCAGGAGGAAATAGAGAATATAAACAGATGAATCACAAGCACTGAAATTGAAGCTGTGATTAAAAATCTTCCAGCAAACAAAAGCCCAGGACCAGATGGCTTCACAGGCGAATTCTATCAAACATTTATAGAAGAGCTAAGACCTATCCTTCTCAAACTCTTCCAAAATATAGCAGAGGGAGGAACACTTCCAAACTCATTCTATGAGGCCACCATCACCCTGATACCAAAACCAAAGATGTCACAAAAAAGGAAACTACAGGCCAGTATCACTGATAAACATAGATGCAAAAATCCTCAACAAAATACTAGCAAACAGAATCCAACAGCACATTAAAAGGATCATACACCATGATCAAGTAGGGTTCATCCGAGAAATGCAAGGATTCTTCAATATATGCAAATCAATCAATATGATAAGCAATATTAACAAACTGAAGGATAAAAACCATATGATAATCACAATAGATGCAGAAAAAGCTTTTGACAAAATTCAACACCAATTTATGTTGAAAACTCTCCAGAAAGTAGGCATAGAAGGAACTTACCTCAACATAATAAAGGCCATATATGACAAACCCACAGCCAACATCGTTCTCAATGGTGAAAAACTGAAACCATTTCCACTAAGATCAGGAACAAGACAAGGTTGCCTACTCTCACCACTGTTATTCAACAGTAGTCAGTCTCTACTTTGATAGTTTGTGTTTTCATATTCTATTGCTTCTATAACAAATTATCGCAAATGTGGTGGCTTAAACAATACACATCTATTATGGTTTTATAGGTCAAAAGTCCAACATGGGTCTCACTGGGCTAAAATTAAGGGCTGCATATCTTTTGGGAGGCTGTAGGGCACAATTCTGTTTTTTTTTTTCTTTTGCCTTTTCCAGCTTCTAGAGGCTGCCCACATTCCTTGGCTCATGGCCCCCTTCTTTCATCTTCAAATTCAGCAGTGCCAGATGGAGTCCTTCTCATACTGCTATATTTCAGGTTCTCTGCAGCCTGGAAAGTTTCACTGCTTTTAAGGATTCATGTGGCTACATTGGACATACCAGTATACTCCAAGATAACCACTCCATCTCAAGGTCCTTAATCATAATCACATCTGCAAAGTCCCTTTTACCATGTAAGGTAACATATTCACAAGTTCTGAGGATTAGGGAATGGGCATCTTTGGGGGACATCATTTTGTCATGTCAGGTAGTTCTATCTCTTTGTTAAACATCATTTAGGCAGTCCTCAAATAAGTCACTAGAAATGTCTTGTGCTTGGCACAGTTTCGTGGGTGCTGGGATGCACTGCCCACATTCTCTCTCCATCACTCAGTTATTCACACCTCTAACTGCTGGGAATGTTGATGGTGATGTTGACTTCATACACTTGGGTCTCTCTTTAGGAACTGCCATCTGCTGAAGAGAACCACCTCACCCAAAGTCACAGCTTCTTCTGAAGGACAGCCTGCATTAGTGACTTGTCATAAGGGGAGTTGTAAAAATCCAGCTTCTCTGCTTCGATGTCAGACAACTCTAAGGGCCGTTCTAGCTCCAGCATCCCCCATCCCCCTCCTTGTCCCTGTGAGTCCTTGTTACTTCATTTCAGTTAAGTGTTTCCTCCCTAACCCCATGCCCTCATTTCCCTGCAGGGGTTGATCCCAGGAGCACATTCCAGTAAACCTCATGCATGCAAATCATTACCTCAGTGTCTGTTTCCTGGGAACCTTTTCTGCAGTGTGCTTTGATACACAACATGTGGATTGCTATAAACATTTAGAGCATTCCTAAATCTGAATACCAATAGGAATGAAGAAAACTTTTCAATAATTTGCACTCTCATTGATGAAGAAAAATCACCATGGTTTGCACCCACTAACATCCACGAGTCCTCGTTATTCATATTCTCTACTTGCAAACTTGCCTTCCCACTAAAATTTATTTGTAACCCCCCAAATTTGAATTGCCTGGCGTGTGTATTCCCAGCTGAGTTTGAATAGGGTGATATTCTGCCTTCCCGTTTCAGCTCTCATACTGAAAACAGGTGTCCTTTTTGTGATCTTTTTGTGCCACATTTCTAGCCTCTTTTTTTTCTCTCCTGTTGGTGATTTTGCTGTTTAAAATGGCCCCCAAGTGTAGCGCTCAAGTGCTGCCTAGTGTTCCTAAGTGCAAGAACGCTGTGATAGGTCTTATGGAGAATATACCTCTATTAGATAAGCTTTGTTCAGGTAGAGGTTATAGTGCTGTTGTAACTTCAATGCTATTGAATTAACAATATAGCTGACCCTTTAACAACATAGGTTTTAACTCCATGGGTCCACCTATATGTGGATTTTTTTTCAATAGTAAATACTACAGTACTACATGATCCCCAGTTGGTTGAACCTGTGGATGTGGAACTGTGGATACAGAGGGCTGACTACGGGTCTTGAGCATCCTTGGATTTTGGTAACCCTAGTGGGTCCTGGAATCAATCCCCGACGGGTACCAAGGGATGACTGTATATATTAAATAAGGTGTCTTTAAATAGAAACACACATAAAACAAAGTTATGTGTTAATCAGTTGATGACAATGTTGTGACCAGAGGCTTATAGGAAACTAACTCTTATTTCCTCTAGAAGCAATTCTCTAATTCCTTGTCCATGGTGACTTTATAAAACATAATTACCATGAATAACAAGAATCAACTACATATATATATATATATATATATATATGCATACATATATATGTATATATATATTTATATATACAATGTGCTGGTATTGTTGTCCTGTACTTTGTGAAGATCCTTGGTGTCCTCAATAACTGTTGTAAGCTTACATGCCTGGAAGCAAGGGAAAAGGAAATACTATTTTCATACCATACTCCACTCCGTTTTATACTCTTGCTCTAAACTGGTTTGTGACTTAAAGGAATGAGATGATTGTTGAAACTTTGCTGGCATTTTTATGCCCTGAGAAAGAGAACTCAAATTCATAGGTGATGCCCTGAGTAGCTTATAGGAGTAAAATGGGCAAGAGGGGCCCAATGAGGCTAATTGGTGGAGGTGAAGGGCAGTCCTAAACATCGCCTGATCCCTCCAGACCGTATTTTGTCTTCTGCAACTTACAGAGTAATCAAGCTGAAGAACAAGCTCCTGTGTTCACACTGCAGGGGGGAGAAATAGCTCCATAAATGAGGGCTTGAGAGGAACTGACTCTACTTATCGGCCTTCTGTGATTCCTAATCAACCCTGCTCCACCTCCCACAGAATTTCCTTGCTTCTCTTTTTGTCTTATTCCCACGGTTGTGCACGTGTGCTGGTACACATGTGGTTCTCCAGTGTTCATCCAAAAACGAATGCCTCCCCATCTTCAACTAAACTTTTTTCAGGTGCCACCAAAGGAAGGCTCAGACCTCACCATCAATTCTCAGCAGATAGTCCCTCTTTCCTGTCCATTTGCTCATGCATGTTAATGTCGACTGTTTCTTATTGGGTTCTAACTGAAAGAGGCACGAGTTCCTTCAGCTCTGTGGCAATGTGGATGCTTGAGTTTTGTTAAATGGGCTTGTTTCAATCAGACAATTGATGATTTCCCAAAACATTTATATAAATTACATTTCTATAACTCCAATAATAGGACTTAGAGTGAAGAATTTTAAAAGCATTCCTTTGTGCATTATTTTATTTTACTTTTAATTTATCTTAAAATATTATTAGATATATGATCTATACATTATTCCTTTTTATTTTTCTAATTCAGGTATAATTGACATATGGCATTATATTAATTTCAGGTGTACAACATAATGATTCAATATTTGTATGCATTGCAATCTGGTGCATTATTTTATAAAGTAAAGAATTTTTTCATAAAAATGAATATCTACCCCATAATGCATCTCTGCTGTTGATCTGGGATCTGTATGTACTCAAAGATGCTGTTAACTTCTCAAGCACAAACTCCAGAGTAGGAAAAAAACTATTTCTTAATAAAGAAGATTTCAGTTTTTATCTCACATCCTCCAATTCTTCTTGAAAAAGTCAGTTCTGGGTGGTAATAGTCAATTCCTGGTTGTCTCAGTTAATCATTGACTTTATTCCCCAGGATGCCAATATTTTGCCTAATTCTTGAGGATCTGAAGATCCAAGATGCCAAGGTATGAGAATGAGGATGTGGCAGAGAGGAAGTAAGGAACATCTGGTCCCAAGGCATCCAGGCTGGTGTCCCATGGGACATTCTCAGCATCCTCCATTCTCCACTTGGTACAGGTAGATAACTTCAGCGCCCTCACCATCTCAGCCATCAAGTCTTCCAGGGATCAGCATCCTCAGCTCTCTAGGCCACACCCTCATCATTCTTTGGCCACATGAAGAAAGTTCTGTTAACTCCTGTACCACATGGCGAAGCAGGAGAACTCTATGAGGATGCTTTAGGTGTGTCTGCCTAACTACATTTTGTAGTTATTTTTGCTTTGTTTTACAGTCATAGGGAGCAAATTTATCTTTTTTCCCCTGCAAGGCAAGGCACAGATTCTAAACCTCTGCTTTCAATTCACCAAACCTGTATTGTTATAAAAATGAGGATTTAAAAAATCCAGCACTCCTAGTGCATATAACATGTAATTGAAATTACAGACCTGCAATTTACTTAAACTTATGTGAAACTCCTCAACTGCTTCTGGACCTCAGGTGAGGAGTAAGACACAGCATCTTCATCAGGGACACACTGACGTATTTTCTCTCTTCTTTCCCTTGGCAACTCCTCCTTTTGTAGTTTATAGAATATTCAGGGGACAAGGTTATTCTGGCCTTAATCTATTCACCCAAATGTATTTTTTATGGCATAAACTTTATGTCTCAAATCCTTCAGGACTTTGATTCTCAAAACATCATTTCTTTCAAACTAGTGCCTCTGTTGTAAATTTCAAGAGACTTTAGATGATTCAAACATGACAGAGATGACTCCCTTGTGATCTGTGTTCAGCTGGTAAAATCTGCCCTGTGGCAAGGGATAGATGAAACGTCAATCCAGTTTGAATGGGGAAGAGCCAGGTGGTACAAGAAAGTGCCTTAGGAAGAGATTGGGGGTGTGTGGGACACATTCATTCATGTTTTAAACCATTTTTCAGATACACATGCTTTGATTACACATGAACCTTGTACTTAGAAGTCTTTATCATGAAAAGTTTTAGGACTTGTTATGCTTCCTTCTATGTTTATTTTCTCCCTTTCACGTCATATGACAGAACTCAGAGGCCATATTTCCTAATAAGAAATAACTATTTGATGATGTGTTATTTCTTTAAGTAATGGACCAAAGATTTCTAAATATGCAAATATCCATGGAACTAAACCTGCCTTCTGCTCTTTGGGGCACGCTAAGTAAATTGAACCATCCATGATTATATGACTTCATTTGGAGCAGATTAGAGGAGAGAAAACATTCATTTCTTTTTTCTTTTTAGTAGCTCTATTTCATACCCTCATCTCTTGATGAAGCATTGAATTCTAGCAGCACATTCTTGTCTCCAAAAGCACAGAGTTTTTTTTTTAATTGTGAGAATGCTTAATGGGAAGTGACAACCTGCCTCCTCATGATGACTCAATTTTTAGACTATCTAAACTTTCCTAATTAATTTATTTCCAATGCGATTTTCATCCTTCTTAGCATTTTACTGATTTGTGGATTAATCAACTGCAACATTTCTATTGAAAGCAAATGTAGCACCAATTCAAGTAATTTCTCCTTGTGAGAGCTTACTTTCCAAAGCTCTTACCCATACCCTAATTTCCAAAACACAGAAAACAGATACTTTAACACTTTTTAGATGTACCATGTAACCTACTCCTTCCCAGAGCATGTGATTCTCCAATTTGTTCCTGTCCATTATTAGTCTTCTATTATATTCACTTTCCCCTTTGCCAACATAGACTTAACGTTTGTCACTATAAAGATGCTCTCACTCCCTTTCTCCTTTGTCCTTTTGTTACACTTGATAGCTAAACCACAAGGTAGATAAACTTAACTATCTTCTTTCTCTGTGCCTGCACCCAAACAGCTCCTGAAACAAAGTGCAATAGCCATTAGGAAAAAAAACAAACAGCCAGTGTCGAAATGATGAACACATGAGCCATAACCTGGTAGATGAAGCAGTGGGCCCGGATTTTAGAGCCCCACTCAACCTCAAGCAATCTCAGATAGAGATATTGAGAAGTCCCCTCAATTAGCATGTTGGTTCTGAAACAAGCAACCAGCTGGGACTGCATAACTTTAATTAGGAAGCATATTCAGGTGGCTTACATCAGAGACATGAAATCAAGGTAACGAAATAGAAGGTGGATATAAAACTAGATGGACAAAAGAGTGAACTTTAATGTAAACTATGGATTTTGGGTGATTATGATGTGTCAGCGCAGGTTCACCAACTGTAGCTAGTATACCGCTCTGCTGGGAGATGTTGATAATGAGAGACGCTATGCATATGTTGGGGTGGAGCGCACATGGGAATCTGTACCTTCTCTTCAATTTTTCTGTGAACCTAAAACTGCTTTAAAAAATAAAGTCGGGACTTCCCTGGTGGTCCAGTGATAAGGAATCTGCCTTACAATGCAGGGGACGCGGGTTCAATCCCTGGTCAGGGAACTAAGATCCCACATGCTGCGGGGCAACTAAGGCCACACGCCACAACTACTGAGCTTGTGCACCTCAACTAGAGAGCCTGCGTGCCTCAAACTACAGAGCCCATGCGCTCTGGAACCTGCACGCCACAACTACAGAGCCCACGCACCCTGGAGCCCGCACCCCACAACTACAGAGAGAAAACCTGCACGCCACAGCTAGAGAGAAGCCCACACGCCACAGTGAAGATCCCACATGCCTCAACGAAGATCCCGCGTGCCACAACTAAGACCCGAAGCAGCCAAAAATAAATAAATAATAAATAAATCTTAAAAACAAAATAAAGTCAATAAAACAAAAGTAACTAGATAGACTGTTTACTAACCAGTTCTATACTGGAGGTTCCCCATATTGTAATGAATGTGGATTGAAAACTAATATTAGAACCACGTTGTATTAATCTCTGGAGTTTGGAGTTTGCCATATATATATATATATATATATATTTAATTTTATTGACGTATAGTTGATCTACAATATTGTAATTTCTTCTGTACAACAAAGTGACTCAGTTATACATATATATATATTCATTTTCATATTCTTTTCCATTATGGTTTGTCACAGGATACTGAATATAGTTCCCTGTGCTATACAATAGGACCTTTTTGTTTATCCATCCTACATATAATAGTTTGCTTCTGCTAATCCCAAACTTCCATTCCTTCCCTCCCCTCCCCCCTCCCCCTTGGCAACCACAAGTCTGTTCTCTATACTTGTGAGTCTGCTTTTGTTTTGTAGATACGTTAATTTGTATCCTATTTTATTTTATTTTACTTTTGTGTGTTTTTTATTCATTTATTTTTTTAAGAAATTTATTTTTTTATTTTTTTGGGCTACATTGGGTCTTAGTTGTTGTGCGTGGGCTTCTCATTACAGTGGCTTCATTTGTTGTGTAGCATGCACTCTAGGCACGAGGGCTTCAGTAGTTGTGGTGCACAGGCTTAGTTGCTCTGCAGCATGTGGGATCTTCCCCTACCAGGGCTCGAACCCTTGTTCCCTGCATTGGCAGGTGGATTCTTAACCGCTGTGCCACCAGGGAAGTCCCGTGTGTTTTATTTGTTTTTTTATTTTTTTAACATCTTTATTGGAGTATAATTGCTTTACAGTGGTGTCTTAGTTTCTGCTTTATAACAAAGTGAATCAGCTATACATATACATATATCCCCATATCTCCTCCCTATCCCACCCCTCTAGGTGGTCACAAAGCACAAAGCTGATCTCCCTATGCTATGCAGCTGCTTCATACTAGCTATCTATTTTACATTTGGTAGCATATATATATCCATGCCACTCTCTCACTTCATCCCAGCTTACCCTTCCCCCTCGCCGTGTCCTCAAGTACATTCTCTACATCTGCGTCTTTATTCCTTTCCTGTCCCTAGGTTCCTCAGAACCATTTTTGGGTTTTTTTTACATTCCATATATATGTGTTAGCATATGGTATTTGTTTTTCTCTTTCTGACTTACTTCACACTGTATGACAGACTCTAGGTCCATCCACCTCACTACAAATAACTCAATTTCGTTTCTTTTTATGGCTGAGTAATATTCTATTGTATATATGTGCCACATCTTCTTTATCCATTCATCTGTCGATGGACACTTAGGTTGCTTCCATGTCCTGGCTCTTGTAAATAGTGCTGCAATGAGCATTGTAGTACATGACTCTTTTTGAATTATGGTTTTCTCAGGGCATATGCCCAGTAGTGGGATTGCTGGGTCATATGGTAGTTCTGTTTTTAGTTTTTTAAGGAACCTCCATGCTGTTCTCCGTAGTGGCTGTATCAATTTACAGTCGCACCAACAGTGTAAGAGGGTTCCCTTTTCTCCACACCCTCTCTAGCATTTATTGTTTGTAGATTTTTCGATGATGACCATTCTGACTGGTTTGAGGTAATACCTCATTGTAGTTTTGATTTGCATTTCTCTAATGATTAGTGATGTTGAGCATCCTTTCATGTGTTTGTTGGCAATCTGTATATCTTCTTTGAAGAAATGTCTGTTTACATCTTCTGCCCATTTTTGGATTGGGTTTTTTGTTTCTTTGATATTGAGCTGCATGAGCTGCTTGTATATTTTGGAGATTAATCCTTTGTCAGTTGCTTCATTTGCAAATATTTTCTCCCATTCTGAGGGTTGTCTTTTCGTCTTGTTTATGGTTTCTTTTGCTGTGCAAAAGCTTTTAAGTTTCATTAGGTCCCATTTGTTTATTTTTGTTTTTATTTCCATTTCTCTAGGAGGTGGGTCAAAAAGGATTTTGCTGTGATTTATGTCATATAGTGTTCTGCCTGTGTTTTCCTCTTAGAGTTTTATAGTATCTATCCTTACATTTAGGTCTTTAATCCATTTTGAGTTTATTTTTGTGTATGGTGTTAGGGAGTGTTCTAATTTCATTCTTTTATTCATTAGCTGTCCAGTTTTCCCAGCACCACTTATTGAAGAGGCTGTCTTTTCTCCACTGTATATGCTTGCCTCCTTTATCAAAGATAACGTGACCCTATGTGCGTGGGTTTATCTCTGGGCTTTCTATCCTGTTCCATTGATCTATATTTCTGTTTTTGTGTCAGTACCATACTGTCTTGATTACTGTAGCTTTGTAGTATAGTCTGAAGTCAGGGAGCCTGATTCCTCCAGCTCCATTTTTCGTTCTCAAGATTGCTTTGGCTATTCGGGGTCTTTTGTGTTTCCATACAAATTGTGAAATTTTTTGTTCTAGTTCTGTGAAAACTGCCCTTGGTAGTTTGATAGGGATTGCATTGAATCTGTAGATTACTTTGGGTAGTAGAGTCATTTTCAAAGTGTTGATTCTTCCAATCCAAGAACATGGTATATCTCTCCATCTGTTTGTATCATCTTTAATTTCTTTCATCAGTGTCTTATAGTTTTCTGTATACAGGTCTTTTGTCTCCTTAGGTAGGTTTTTTCCTAGGTATTTGATTCTTTTTGTTGCAGTGGTAAATGGAAGTGTTTCCTTAATTTCTCTTTCAGATTTTTCATCATTAATGTATAGGAATGCAAGAGATTTCTGTGCATTAATTTTGTATCCTGCTACTTTACCAGATTCGTTGATTAGCTCTAGTAGTTTTCTGATAGCATCTTTAGGATTCTCTAATTTTAGTTTTTTGAGGAACCTCCATCCTGTTTTCCATAGTGGCTGCACCAACTTACATTCCCGCCAACAGTATAAGAGGGTTCACTTTTCTCCATATCCTCTCCAGCATTTGTTATTTGCAGACTTTTTTTTTTTCTTTATTTGGCTGTGTTGGGTCTTCGTTGCTGTGTGTGGGCTTTCTCTAGTTGCAGAGAGCCGAGGCTACTCTTCATTGCAGTGGCTTCTCTTCTTGCGGAGCACGGGCTCTAGGCACATGGACTTCAGTAGTTGTGGCATGTGGTCTCGGTTGTTGTGGCTCATTGGCTCTAGAGTGCAGGCTCAGAAGTTGTGGTGCACGGGCTTAGTTGCTCCGTGGCATGGGGTATTTTCCCGGGGCAGGGCTCCAACCATGTACCCTGCATTGGCCAGCAGATTCTTAACCACTGTGCCACCAGGGAAGTCCTGCAGACTTTTTAATGATGGCCACTCTGACCTATGTGAGGTGGTATCCCATTGTAGTTTTGATTTGCATTTCTCCAATGATTAGTGATGTTGAGCATCTTTTCATGTGCCTATTGGCCATCTTTATGTCTTCTTTGGAGAAATGCCTATTTAGGTCTTTTGATTGGTTTGTTTTTTGTTGTTGAGTTGTATAAGCTGTTTGTATATTTTGGAAATTAAGCCCTTGTTGGTTGCATCGTTTGCAAATATTTTCTCCCAGTCTGTAGGTTGTCTTTTTTTGTTGTTGTTTATGGTTTCCTACTTACCCCAACTTCTGATTTCTACCCTTGATATGCTACTGAAGATACTTTCTTGGACATCTCCCATCACTTCTTGTTACCAAAACAGTGTCTCTTTGCCACTCTCCAACTTCCTCCACTTCTCTGTGCTTAATATTGCTTGCTCCTCTATCTTACTGAAATTCACCTCTTTTCACTTAGATGCTTGGAAGGGTAGATTGTCAATGACCAAGGAGTGGGATTTCAGCCTTGTCCCAAAATTCTCCATAAATGGGAAGCAATAGTTTGAAAGTGCATTTAATTTTGTAAAATGTCTGTGCAAGTTAAATATATGTATGTTTTTTGTGTGTAATGTAAAAACTAAAACATGTCAACCTAGAAGTCTGTCTTCATTTCCTGCCCTCTACACCAACCCATCCCACTCCTCCTCAGTTAGTTAAACAACCTGGTGAGTATTCTTCCAGTGCTTTTTCTGTGTATCCATAGTAATACACTGATATGTATATAGAAATAGACATTTTACAAACATAAATGATATATACTTAGTGATATATGCATAGTTTTTTTTTGGTAACACACGAGCTCAGGTGTCTATTTTTATTAAACCTGTGTATTGCTTTAAAGCTAAAAGGAAGAGCTACTAAGGGTAGGAAAGAGAATAGCATGAAAAGTGGGGAGACACAAAGATGGACAGATGGCTTGGTTTATGCTTAAAATATCTTATAAATACATAGGCATATTTCATGTCCATGCCACACAAAGATTCTTAAATTTAGCAGTGGAGGATTAAGTGCAGATTTTGGGATTTGGATTCCTTTTTTAATAGTCTTTTTGTTGCTAATGTTGTAAATGAAACCACAGAGAGATTAATTTAAGGGGCATCAATTAAATTCAATTTCAGTTTTTATTAGGCACTTGAAAAAGAGGACTTATTTCTATATGGCTTTATTTTAATAGTAGACTTTGATTTTCAAAAGGTGTGAAGTTGAAAAGGAGTTACAGTCAAGGAATAGAAAGAGAGCATCTTAATTTTAGTACTCTTCACATTCTGGCTCTGCTGCCCAAGATGATTGTATTTCACAGCCTACTCAATGCTGTAAATATCTTTACATGTGGTAAGTCTTATCCTAGCACTGTAGTAACATGCCTTAAACAAAGCATTAAAAGCTTTGAACAAGATGGCATCTGAGTATAGTGAGGTTTATCCATTTTCTAGAAACATGAAACATCTTTTGAAGTGACTTTCAGAGAATGAAGAAAGATTTGTACAACATAAGAGAGGATTTCAGTGTTCAGGTTAAAAAGAAACTCTGGTTGAAAAGACTTTAGGGGATTTTTCTATAATCTAAATGATTAGAGACTGATATCTCGTCAAGCACTCTGTTGAAAAAGGGCAAGGTTATATAGAAGGGCAGATATTAGAAACTGGCTGGGGATTTAAAGATAAGGATAAGCAACATTATATTATCATAGATATAGTAGTTACAAACACTGGAGTTATAATTAATCATGTTACATTGAAAGAAGGTAACAGTGATCATTAGCTATTTACCTGTCGAGATCAGAAAGATTTAAATAAAACATTGTACACAAAAAGATCCAAAAGTGAAAAATACTTTAGAATTTAGGGACCATTAAAGAAGAGATAAAGAATGCATTAATACACATTTAATGAAGGATTGGGGAAACTGGTATCTTTTCCTAAGGGCTTGAAAACTTATGATGGCCCAACCCTCAGATGCATGGGGTGAAAAAATTATTTATGCAAGATAGCATCGATTGAGATTTTTCTCTCATTTATTCCTATAAATGTGGCTAGAAAGACCTTAGTAATTGATAACCTCAAGATTGGTAATTCTCATTGTAATCATTAATGTTGATCATCATACATACCAGAAGCATTAAAGAAATGTGGCAAACAATTGTTTTGAGTTTTAATGATGTGTTGGTTGCATTTCTCAAGGCAACTGTTGAGGGGCTATTTATTTCTTCCCAGGTAAGGACCCACTTGCCACCTGCCATACTAACATGAATTCTTAATCTGAACAGATGGGCTTTCCGCAGGTGTGGTTACCAAAAAAGAAAAAGGAGGGGGACGGGGAATATGACACACATTTATTTTCTTTAAAATAAAAAGGCATTATATTATTAAAACCAAGATGCCAAGCTGGGACAAAGTGAGAGAGTAGCACCGACATATATACACTACCAAATGTAAAATAGATAGCTCGTGGGAAGCAGCCACATGGCACAGGGAGATCAGCTTGGTGCTTTGTGTCCACCTAGAGGGGTGGGATAGGGAGGGTGGGAGGGAGACGCAAGAGGGAGGAGAAATGGGGATAAATGTATATGTATAGCTGATTCACTTTGTTATACAGCAGAAACTAACACACCATTGTAAAGCAATTACACTCCAATAAAGATGTTTAAAAATAAATAAATAAATAAAACCAAGACGCCTTACATTTACTAATCTTTTATCACTGTCCAATTGAGACCCAATTTAGAGAATATTTTGAATAAATTAAAGTACTTAAGTACAGATAGATATCTGGTGAAACCTTGGATTCTGCCCTCACATTGTTCCACCCACTCTCACCTGAGACCCTTACTATATCAGTCTAAGGCTCTATGCAGGTGAATGTATGCTTAAATACTCCTCCAGGAAATTTCAATATGAGCACATCCCATCACCACAACCAAATGAAAACTACTGCTTCAATGTTTCTGTAAAGTGTAATTGAAAAGAGAAATCGAAACTCCTCAGTGTATGATCTTGTCCCAGTTCAAGCACTTACCATCATATTGATTTTTATTTTCTTTTACCCTTCTAAAACTCAGAATCCCTCTTTCCAGGGACAACCTCTTCCTCATGCTTTATAGGCACTGACACTGATCCTGTTATTTCTTTAATCCTCTCTTCTTGGCCACACAAGTGGTCACATGTCCTGTTCAATTCTATCCTATCCCTCCAGCCACAGTGACTCAAAGTGAGCCAGTGAGAGTGCCTGCCAGGAATTTCTGCCGGAGCCACCAAGGAGAGGACAAGTGTTACTTTTTCCGCTGAGAGTGTTAAGCTGGTAAGGTGTGCCTTGAGCCCCGGATCCCTCATATCTGCCGTATTCTAGATACAGACATTCCAGAATTTTCAATTATGTTTACACTGGCTTAAGTTGGGTTTCTATCATGGCAATTTGTTCAAGTTGGGCAAATGAACAGGCCCAACAAACACATCACACTATATTGGGTAATGGCTTAAATTCTTTGACCTCTTTTCTTCACCTATACAATTTGGATAATGGCATCTACCATGCATATACCAGAGAAATAATGATGAGCTCTAACATTTAAGATGCAAAGCATTTATTATCTTATAATGGGTTATCCAAATGATGTTTCATATACAGCTCTCTAAAATAAACACTTAATTGAAACAATAACAGCAATCTAAGCCAATTATTTAGTAGTATGTAAAAATGTCTTGTTTTATATTTCTTAATCTTTAATGAGTTATTTTGTTGTCACATAAATATTGCTCATCAGCAAAACAAAAAGCTTCAATCTATTTATAAACCAATAATCAACAACAATGAATAATTCTTTATTCACTTAATAGTTTAATCATGTAATAGTTATATCTAAATAGCTCTTTCTTCTTTGAAAAAGTTATACTTTGTCTCTAATTTCATGGTACAATATGTATCAGTGCCTCTCAAATTTACCAATCACCTGGGGATCATGTTAAAATGCAGATTCTAATTCAGTAGATCTAAGGATGGGACCTGAGATATGGTATTTCTTTTTTCTCTTTACCTTTAATTTTTTCAGCTTTATTGAGATACAATTCATGTATAGCATTGTGTAAAAGTTTAAGGCATACAATGTGATGATTTGATATACCTATTTATCATGAAATGATTACTATAATAGGGTTAGTTCACAGCTCCATCACCTCATATAATTACCTCTGTGTGTGTGTGTTGAGAACATTTAAGATTTACTCTCTTTCAGGTATATAATACAGTATTTTTAACTATAGTGACCATGCTATACATTAGATCCCCAGAACTTACTCATTTTCTTACTGGAAGTTTGCATACTTTGATCAACATCCCCCCATTTCCTCCACCCCACCCCAACCTAGCTCCTGACAATCACCATTCCACTCTCTGCTTTTATGAATCTGGCATGTTTATGTTCCACATACAAGTGAGATCACACAGTATTTGTCTTTCTCTGTCTGATTTATTTCACTTAGCATAATGCCCTTAGGGTCCATCCATGTTCTCATAAATGACAGGATCTCCTTCTTTTTAAAGGCTGAATAATATTCCATTGTATGTATATATATCACAACTTCTTTATCCATACATCCATCGATAGGTTGTTTCCATGTCTTGGCTATTGTGAATAATGCTGCAATGAACATAGGGATGCAGATATCTTTTCAAGATAGTTATTTCATTTCCTGCAGATATATTCCCACAAATGGAATTGCGGGATCATATGGTAGTTCTATTTTTAACTTTTTGAGGAAACTGCATACTGTTTTCTACATTAGCTGTAGCAATTTACATTTCCACCAGCAGTGCACACGGTTTCCCTTTTCTACACATCCTCACCAACAATTGTTATCCCCCCCCTTTTTTTTTATAATAG
This sequence comes from Balaenoptera musculus, assembly GCF_009873245.2. Lineage (NCBI taxonomy): Eukaryota > Metazoa > Chordata > Mammalia > Artiodactyla > Balaenopteridae > Balaenoptera > Balaenoptera musculus. The sequence continues at coordinate 78,171,255 of NC_045789.1, read as the reverse complement.
GCATCCCAAAATGTATGAGATGCCATGTCATTGTAGTTTTGTTTTGCATTTCCCTGATGGTTAGTAATGCTGAGTATTTTTCGTGTACCTGTTGGCAATTCGCATGTCTTCTTTGGAAAAATGTCTAGTCAGGACCTCTGCCCAGTTTTAATCAGATTGCTTGCTTGTTTGTTTTGCTCTTGAGTTGTGTAAGTTTCTTATATATTTTGGATGTTAACTCATTATCGGATAGATAGTTTGTAAGTATTTCTCCCAAGCTTCAGGTGAAAGTTGCATCTGGGCTGCAAACCAGCTTTGAGCATCATAGGACTAGAACAAAACCCCACAACAATATAAACACAAGTCAGATGAGTTGGGAGTTGAAAGATTTCAGGTAGTATAGTCTTTGTTTTCTAATTTAAAAAAAGAACTATGTGATTATAACAAATCTTGGCTTTCATTTTCTCAAGATGAAAGTATTGAAATTTATATACAATAAACATAGGCACACAGTGCGTGCTTAGTAAATTATTGACTGACTGACATGAAAAATATCATAGTAATCCATGTCTTTGGACTTTTAAGGACCTACTATTCTAAGCGGAAAAAATGGGCTTTTTTTATTAAGTAACTGTAGGAGAGCTTCCAGACTTATATTCAATCTTCATTTTCACATACTAATCAATTTGACAAATATATGTATAAGATCCTGCATTTTTAATAAAAAAATTGAGCTTATAATTAAATGTTGTTCACAGTTGAGTGGCCTAGAGTTCATACTGAAAAGATAAGTTGAAATTGTCGGTGAATGATGAAACACATTTCTGACCAAGTGACTTCAAGAAAACATACACTGGAATGTGATTGTCAGTTATGATGGCTTCTTAAAGGCAGCCTGCATTAGAATGCTGTGCAAATTTCCTTTCTATCCCTTGCAGTGCCCCAGCAGAATAGTAAATATACCATTTTAATATAAAATAGACATCCCAGTTCAAAAGTTGTAGGATATAGGCGACCTTATAAAAGCCAGAAGACAGTGAATTATACTGAGAGGCAACATTATTTCACCAAGAAATGCACAAAATTCAGCCATGAAATTTCAGCTAAGAGGTAGGTATTCCTTCTTAGCATAAAAGATTTTGACATTCTCTGCTTAAGAGACTTTTAAAGTGAGAGAAATTTAGTATAACTCAATAATGTTGGGGTGATCGATGGATGTGGTTTCCTTGCTCTAAAGTAGAATATCAACTGTTCAGCTGAGTTGTTGATGAATTGATTTGACCCAGCCTTAAGGATATAGCTGAAAAACAGTAATAATAAGATCAACATTTTTCAGGGGTTTTTTATCCCTTGATCAACGAAGTCTATTTCAGCTTTTAGTTACTAATCAATGTTCCACTAATGCCTTTTACAACAATTCAAAACGACTTGATAGAGCCTCATAAGAGTTGATTTGGTTAATTTTCCCCTTCACATAGGTAAATGTGATCAAATGTATTTTCATTTAGTGAGACCTGAGGTGGTTTAGGATTTTTGAAGTTTATGGGCAGATCCTTTACGAAACTGAGAATTTTCAGCAACACTTCCGTGATCTCTAAACAAAAGAAAAATCTGAGAGTTGATTTAAGATCAGAGCACCTTGTTAAGTTTAACATCAATTCCAGCACAAAGTTATGTGCAATTTGAAGGATAAAAATGACCAGTCTAAAAAGATTTACCCACATAGTGTAGATGATCATTTGTCCATTCAGTTCTTAAGGGGGCTTTTAATGCCTGTAGAGATCATTTTTTTCACTGGTGGTTTTGGAAACTGAGGGAGAAAATGCAGTTTTCAAAGTGTGAGCAGCAATGCAAAAAAGACCATCAACTGTATAACATGGCCCAATTATTTATGAGATTTTCAAGAATCCTTTTTTTTTTTTTTTTGCTATATGTTGCCTCTTTCTTAATCACAGTTTTGAAAGTGGACTACTGAGTTGAAAGGGAAGAAAAGCTGAAGAAATGAGTTTATGAATTTAGTTCCATATGGAAACCTCCCTTACATATCTCAGCACATAGCAGTACATAACATATGTAGATTAATGATTTGATTTAGATTAAATATGACTTGTTATTTAAGTACAAAGATAAATGATTAATATCATCATGTTTCCCAAGCCATAAAAACCCAACCCTTTAAAATATTTAGAGAAGCTATATATCATATAAAAGCATTTTTTATGTTCTTTTCTCTATGGTTTGCTGTTGTGTTGCTGTTGTCTGAAGATCTGAAGTAGATTTCTGAATCTTTTGGAAACTTTTTAGTAGAGTTAGTCCCATGGGAAGTTTTTGCCACTTGATCATTATCTTGACTGGGAAGTAAACCTAAGGCAGATAACATGTGAGGCATTTAGCACGACACCTGGCATATACCATCTATTTAGCATTTGCAAAATTATGTATGGTATGCTATATAATTTCTGCATTCAGTATTACACAAATCAGAGACATTTTTCATGTAAAATAAAATGTCTTTAATCACCAACATAGAAAAAAAAATCGGTGTTCAGGCCAAACTTCATCATAATTGCAAAATATTTAGATTTTTTTTAAAACACTGATGAAGAAGCTCAATCTTTTCCCCTTTTAGCATATGTGAGTAATTTTCAAGACAGCTCTAATGGTAAGAACTAGGGACCTGCTCCTTTAACGCACATGTGCTGAAATGTTCTGTTTCCCAGCTTTATAATTAGAGATTATTTCACATTGATTTTCAGCACAGATAAAATTTAGCTCACTTAAGATGTGACAGCCATCATCTCTTATTTTCATTAAACATGCTCTAGAGCGGGTGGTTATAGAAATAAGATAGGAATTAGCATCTGAAAGTTTAAAGATGATTGCAAAATCTCTTCCTTAGAAAATTATGGGTTTCCCTTGGCTTAGCTTACCTAAAATAAATCAGCATTGCTCCAAGCGGCAGCCTCTGCTGCCTGATGTATCACACTTGAGCGTTCATCTACATCCACAAAAGTATGATTTCCGCTCTTCCAAAATATAAGCTGTGTCTTGCTCTTGAGATGTGGGGACAATTGGCTGAGTCTTTTACCAAAGCCCATATGCCCCCATATAATTTGCCCACTTTTTCTTCTCTGAATGTGTCTCAGCATAAATGCATCTGCTTCACCATACATGCTCCTCAAAGCATATAATTGCCTGTGCCTGGGAGCAAGCTTTACAGTAAAATTAAAAATTTAAGGAACTATTTCTAGTTCTGTTTTTAAAATAAATAAAACTTTGTCTCTGTAGGGCCATCAGACAAATCAAGTTAGTTCTTTCACTGATGATCATTTCCTGTGGTGTCCATTCAACAAGAAAAAGGGTCAGGTCATGTTGGCTGGCTTTCAATGGTGGCTCTGTCAGCATTTGGAGATTATGAGAGTTCTTGGCCTTGTTTCTTTGGGACCAAACACTGATGCTCTGTGGAAGAGGATCCATTAGGTGCTCAGGATTTTTTAAAAATTCTCTAAGTTCTCATATGTCTTTCTTTTGGCTTCTGGAAAGCCAAAGAAGTAACCATAGAATCAAGGGCATACATCTCACTGTTCATCTTTCTCATTAATTTCAGGATATGGGGGCCACTGAATTGTGCACTACAGAAAACTTATGATTTAGTAGCACTTGTTACTTGGTATTAGACAAGCCAGTAATGGAGTTCTTATAGAGTAAAGGCTGATTTGGCATGGGTAAAAAGAGTGAAGTGCAGAAAGAAACAGATAAAGCAAGGGTGCAAGAAGAATAGAGACAAGAGATCATTTGGTCCCAGCAGATAGAAAATGTGACCTTGGTCCCTGACTTTTATGGTTCCTACTTCTTGTAGCTAATGAGACATCTCTGAATTTCCTATCCCAGCAGATAGAAAATGTGACCTTGGTGCCTGACTTTATGGTTCCTATTTCTTGTAGCTAATGAGACATCTCTGACTTTCCTATCCTGATAGGCTACGATATACCACTGCTTCTTTCCAATAGAGTCTCCAAAGCATTCAATCACTTATTGAGTTTGTACTATGTGCCCTGCATTGTAGCAGGTACTAAGCAGACAACGGAGTATGAGACGGACATGGTAACCATCCGTCATAGATCTTTCAGCCTGACAGGAAAGAGAAGCATTGAATAGATAATTACACACACACACACACAAATATATATATATATATATATATATATATATATATATATATATATATATATATATATATATATATATATATATATATATATATGGAAAGAGGAAGTGCAATCTGGGAAGCATATAGTTTGGGTAGCATGAGTCATTAACTTAGTCTGGTAGAGAGGAATATCAGTACTGGTTAAGAAGGATCTCTTTGAGTAAGTAACTTGTCAGCTGAGACCTGAAGGATGATGGGCAATTGACTCGGAGAAGGGAGAGGGGAAAGTGAAAGCATTCCAAGCAAAGGACAAAAGAGCTGCAAAAAGCCCGAGGACAGAGAATTAGTATTTTGAGGAAATGCTTATATAAGGAAATCCAATACAGCCCAAAACGAAACTGAAGAATAAGTAAGAGTCAAAACTTGGGAACGCTTTTTTTAATTACTGTAGATTTATAATATATTTTGAAATTAGAAAATGTAATGCCTCCAGCTTTGTTCTTCTTTCTAAAGATTGCTTTGGCTATTTGAGGTCTCTTATGGTTCCATTTGAATTTTAGGACTTTTTAAATATTTCTGTAAAAAATACCATTGGGATTTTGATGGGGATAACATTGAATCTGTAGATCACTTGAGGTAATTAAAACAGTGTTTTACTGGCATAAAGACAGACATATAGAGCAATGGAACAGAATAGAGAGTCCAGAAATAAACTGACCTGTAAGTAGTCAACTGATCTTCCACAAGGATTCCAAGAACACACAATGGGGAAAGGATAGTCTTTGCAACAATGGTGTGGGGAAAACTGAATATCCACATACAAAAGAATGAAATTGGACCCTTGTCTTATACAAAAATAAACTCAAAATGTATTAACAATGTAAATGTAAGACTTGAAACTGTAAAATTTCTAGAAGGAAACAGGGTCTTAACAATGCTTTCTTGTTCATGACACCAAAAGCACAAACAACAAAAGCAAAAATAAACAAGTGGGACTACATCAAACTAGAAAGCTCTGCACAGCAAAGAAAACAATTAACAGAATTAAAGGGCAACCTGTGGAATGGGAGAAAATATTTGCAGACCATATATCTGATACGGCGTTAATATTCAAAATATATAAGGAACTCTTACAACTCAATAGCAAAATATATATATAACCCAATTTAAAAATGGGCAAAGGACTTGAATAGACATTTCTTCAAAGACATACAAATGGCCAACAGATATATGAAAAGGTGCTCAACATCACTGTCATCAAAGAAACGCAAATCAAAACCACAATGAGATATCACCTCATATAAATAATAACAAATTAACATGTACACCTTAAATTTACACAATTTTATGCCAAGTATATTTCAATAATTTTTAAAAAGGAAGACTATTCTCAAAAAACAAATTAATAAGTGTTGGTGAGGATGTGGAGAAATTGGAAGCCTTGTACACTGTTGGTGGGAATGTAAATGTTGCAGCACTATAGAGCTACCATATAATCCAGAAAACCCACTTCTGGGTGTATATCCAAAGGAAGGGAAATCACTATCTCAAAGTGGTGTTTGCACTCCCATGTTTATCACAGCATTATTCACAGTAGCCAAGGTATGGAAACAACCTAAGTGTCTGATGATGAATGAATAGATAAAGAAGGAAATCCTGTCATATGCAACAACATGGATAAGCCCGGAGAACATTATGCTAAGTGAAATGATCCAGTCATTGAAGGACAAATACTGCATAATTCCACTTATATAAGGCATCGAAAATAGTCAAACTAATAGAAGTAGACGTTAGAATGGTGGTTGCTAGGGGCTACAGGATGGGGAGTGGAGAGGGTGAGTGGGGATTTGTTCAATAGGTACAAGTTTTTAGTTATTCAAGATGAATAAGTTCTAGAGATCTACAGTACAACATAGTACCTATAGTTAACAATACTGTGTTGTGCACTTCTTAAAAATTAGGAGACTAGATCTCATGTTAAGAGCAATTACCACAAAAGAAAGAAAGTAGGGCACACAAGAAACTTTTGGAGTTGATGGGTATGTTTATTACTTTTGACTGTTGTGTTGGTTTCATGAGTATGCACATGTCCACGCTCATCAAATTATGGACATTATATATGTACAGTCTTTTGTATATAAGTTATATTTCAATAAACCTGTTTTTAAAATCTTTGGGAATACTTTTAAGAACTCTGGATTTTATTCTAAAAGCATGGAGAAACTAAAGTTTTTAAGAAGGGTTGTGACATTTGCGTTTTTCACCATTTAGGACAAATTAAGTCTGTTGCATTAAATACAGAGGGAGATGACATTAGCTGGGACTAAAGCCATGGTTCTCAACTGGGGGCATTACTGCTTCCCAGTGGACATTCGGTAATGCCTGGAGACATTTCTAATTGTCACAACTCTGGGGGGAAGGACGAAGGGCCGTCATTGACATCTAGTTGGTAGAAGCAAGGGATGCTGCTAAACATCCTACAATGCACAGGACAATCTACCATAACAAAGAATTATCTGATCGAATATGCCAATGGTGTGAAGGTTGAGAAACCACAGAGTTGATTGAAAGTAATGGAAATCAAGAGAAGTGGCATATTAGAAAGATATTTAGGGAGTAAAATCAATAGGATTTAGTGATTAGACAGAGTGGTCAAGTGTAAGAGTCAAAAAAGCTTGACTCTTTAGGTTTCTGGCTTGAGCAAGTAATTGGTGGTTGGTGACACCATGAACCGATTTAAGGGACAATTTTGGAAGAATAGATTTTAGATGGAGTAGAGTGGGAAAGATGAAGAATACCATGTTTAACATTTTGCCTCTGAGGTGCCTCCAAGACAGTCAAAGGACTTTTCTGGTTTACGTGTGTATGAGCATTTCTGAGACTCAGGAGAAGCACAGGATGGAGTTAAACATTTCGGAGTTGTTATGAGAAATAAATTAGATACATCAAATGAAGAGCTTAGTACAGTGCCTGGCACATTATAACCATCCATTAAATGTTATTATTACTGACAGTATTGTAGTGATTAAATTGAAGCCAAAAGGGTGAATAAGATTGCTTCAAGAGGGGAAGTAAAATGAAAGAGAAGAGGATGGAGCCCTAAGAAATACTCAAAAAAAGGAGCAGGCAGAGGAGGAGCTAGGAACTGATTATGCAAATAGAGACGAGACATGGGAGGCAAACCAGGAGCATGTGTGTCCCATGAAACAAAGGGAAGAGATGGTTTCTAGAGGAGTTAGTGGTCAACCATACCAAATGCTTCTCTGAGTTCAAGTAGATTGATAATTAATCTTTTTTCAAATAACATTTGAAAATTAGGTCTTTGGTGTTCTTGGAAAATGCTGGTTTGATAAAGCACCGGGGAGAGATTGGAGTGGGTTGGGGAGTTAAGAGGAGAAGAAATTGTAACTTTTCAGCAACTCTTTTGAAAAGCCTCTTTCTTCTCCAAGAAGAAAGCACAGAGGAAGAAACAAAAGAGTTCTCAATAGAAATATTTGACGAGAAGAAAACCTTAGCTTGGTTGTCATTGCCATATACTGAATAGCTGCTCTCTTTTGGTCACTCACCTTGGCATTTTATACTTTTGAAAAAGAAACACGAAGGAGCAATGATATAAATGAGGTGATCTGTGTATGGAAGGGCATGGACAGAGCAAATGCTGTAATTTTTCATTGCTCCAGAACCAAAAGCTAATGACTCAGATTCACCTCTCTGCCTTGAACATACTTTGGCTGAAGGTTAATCACAGTAATTCCTGTGAGTCAACATCTGCCATGTCCTGGAAAAATCTTGTCAACCATTCCAATATTTAGAGCCCCATATGATGATTTTCAAAATTTCCTGAACCATCCGAATCCTGCCAACTTCAAATGTTTCTTGGGTTAACTCATTTCTACCCAATAAATACTTGGCTGCTGAGAATCTAGAAACTATTGCTTTTGCAAATCAGGGATTTTAAATTGAGGAATATGGAAAACTGCAGAAGGAAAGAGGAAAGCCAGAGTATGACCACAAAGAAGACCAGAGAAAATGGATATCAGAAATGTGAATGGATGCTTTTGCCAACCAGACAATCACATCAAGTCTAAAGTAAAAGGAGACCTCAGTTCCTGCTCCCCATTTTTCTCTCAAACTACCTTTTTACCTAAAAAATATCAGGACTTAACATGTGGTCAGCTCATCTCTAGACCAAAACGTAAAAACCAGTGGGTGTTTTATGTGAGTTCACATTTCAACCCATCACAATACTAATTACTATAATGATGACCCAGACCAGTGCTTCTCAAACTGTAATGTGCATACAAATTCCCTGGGGATCTTATTAAAATGCAGATTCTGATTCAGTAGATTTGGAAGAGGGACCAAGATTCTGTAGTTATATATATATATGTATATATATACATATATATATATATATATATATACATATATATATATATACATATATATACATACAAGCTTTTCTTTTTAACTTATTTATTTATTTTTGGCTGCGTTGAGTCCTCCTTGCTGCGCACGGGCTTTCTCTAGTTGCAATGAGCAGGGGCTACTCTTCTTTGTGGTGCACAGGCTTCTCATTGCTGTGGCTTCTCTTGTTGTGGAGCACGGGCTCTAGGTGTGCAGGCTTCAGTAGTTGTGGCACACAGGCTCAGTAGTTGTGGCTCGCGAGCTCTACTGTGCTGGCTCAGTAGTTGTGGTGCACGGGCTTAGTTGCTCCACTGCATGTGGGATCTTCCTGGACCAGGGCTCGAATCCACGTCCCTTGCTTTGGCAGGCAGATTCTTAACCACTGCGCCACCAGGGAAGTCCCAGATTCTGTACTTTTTTGGGGGAGGGACACCCAAATCTCTTATTGGGGGGGCAGTTGGTGGGGGGGCTCTCACTGCAAAGCTTGTTCATTGGTGCTGCTTCCTCAGTCCTGTGGCTTCATCACCTCCAGCAGCTCGGGTGGGCTGGAGAAGGGCTGGATGTGCAGGGTCTCAAAGGCTTCATCTGCCCTGAAGGCTAGCCCCACAGTGGCTGGGGCCCGAGGCCATGCTGTCTGGCTGGTGTAGCCACACTCGCCCAATGTCTTTCTGTCGTCCAGAAGCTGGTCGTCCTTGTACAGCCAGCCGCTGCTCCGCCAGCGGCCGCTTGAGGAGGCCCTGGACAATGCGCTTCAGCTCGAACACGGTGCTCGACTCCTTGGCGTCCATGAAGATGGTGGTCTTGTGACACCGGATTATGAGGAACCCGTCTATCCCGTGACGATGGTGGTCTTGTGGCGCCGGATCATGAGGAACACGTCTATCCCGTGACGATGGTGGTCTTGTGACACCGGATTATGAGGAACCCGTCTATCCCGTGACGATGGTGGTCTTGTGGCGCCAGATCATGAGGAACACGTCTATCGCAGTGGCTGCCTCTCCCCCTTGACGCACCCGTGCGGCCGCACTCCGCCCTGTTCCCAGCAGCCCACCCCCAGATTCCATATTTTTAACAACTAATTCTATTGCCTTTGAAGTCAAGGGCCACACGTTGCATTAACAGGTTTAAAGTAAAATTACTTCTAATGATCCATCTCATTATTGCTTAATCTATGTAAAATTTTGTGATTCAGAATCTAGTACACAATTTCAGTCCATCAGAATCATCATAAAAGTAAGTTTTTCATAGGGTATTGATGATCAGCTAATGTCCTAACAACCTGAAGATTATTCAGAGCTTCCAATTACCTAAGTCTTAATTATTAAAATTTTGCTGGGATGGGTCATTATGATATCTACAGAATTTTATATTTGACTCTCCTTTTAATTTGTCTCAGATGTAAATTTTAACTTTTTTTTTTTTTTTTGTAAATTTTAACTTTTTAAATTGTAAAATAAAATTTGAGGTGTTAACTTAGGGTCTGTTCATGTTACTAGAAAATTAACATTTTTTGATTACGGAGTGACATAAGTGACATGAAAGAAATCTGAAAGTAATCAGTGATATGACCCTGTAACCAAGATAGGATATATAGATAGGCCAGAGTGAAGGCACTTAAATATCTGATACACTGCTTTTAGACAAAATTTCTGGTACCAGTGGCATTAATAGTAAACAAAGAGCAAAATCCTGGTTCAAAATACCTAGCATGTAGCAGAGAGGCTAGTATATACTAAATTCTCTATACCAGTGTGTTGAACTTAGCTGAATTGCAAGGCTCTGCTCTATTCACCAAAAGTCTTTGCCAGAAAAGACCAATGAGAGAAAAAATACTAGCATAATAGAAAGAGCTTTTTAATATGAGGGATGTATTCCCCAAAGCCTCTTTCCCTGTAGATTACTGCAGCCACCCTCACTCTCCGTTGTCTTTTTGTCATTTTGCTATACCCGCTAAATGCTAACCTCAGATAAACACAATAGTCTGTCTTCTCAGTGCCTGCGTTCAAGTAGCTGAGATCCTCTGGAGCAAATCACATCACCAGGTTGATTGATAGCATTTTCAGTTTGTAATTCCAAGTCTCAACTGAGCTCTCTATATACCTTATAATCTTATCATGTTATTCCAGTTTCTGGAGAGACTCTTTCCTCCCTTCATACTCCTTCGATGACGGACTCCTCCAATGTCTCCTTCACCATCAGTGGATGACCTTAGTTAAATGTGGCTCGTAGTTAAGACTGTGGGCTCTAAAAGTAAGCTGTCTGGCTTTGTATTCAGGTTCCAGCAATTTACCTAAATGCAACCTTAGGGATACATTTTTTTTAACAGTTCTGTGCCTCAGTTCCTTATTGGTAAAATAGAGACAATAATATTTCCTGCCTCATAAGGTTATTGTAAGTAGTAAATGAGTCACTATATGTAAATCTTCTAAAATAGTGCCTGCTGTCAATAAACCATCAATAAAGGTTTACTATTATCCTAATTCTTTTTTCACAAGAAAAATAGAAGCCAACAGATAGAAATTCCCTTAACTACCCAACCCCATAACAACAAATCCATCTGCATCCTCATGACCTCATCTGAACCTAATTTCCTCCAAAAGACCTTACTTCCTAATACCATCACATTGGGGTTAGGGTTTTAATATATGAACTTGGGGCAAACACAAACAGTCTGTGACATCAGCCTATGACTAACTGGCTCCCACCCAAGATCCTCTAGGTAAGGTTACAAATAATTTCTGTATTCCTAAATTTGGTGGTCACTTTACTCGAGCTCGTCTCCGCGTTCAACACTGACTACCTTTTTCTTTGACTTCTGTAACATCACACTGCCCTGGTTTTCTTCTTATCTTCTTACCTCCTTAACTATCTAGTCCATAGCTCATGCCAGAAATGTCACAATATCCAGTCATCACCAAGTCTGATGATTCTCCAACCTTAATATGTTTAAGTGCATCCCTTTTCATGACTACTGATTCCATCATAGACAAAATGATATTCTTCTGCCTAACCATCTAAAATCTCATTTTTATTTTTCACACAGCATCCAGTGATCATCTTAAAACCTTATCATATAGTTCTCCTTCTGAATAGTTGCTTTTCATTATTTTTAGGTTGAAAGTTACATTTTTACATTTATATTAACTTTACTATAAAAAATTCAAATATACTTCAAAGTAGGGAGAGTATTATAATTCTCATATATCCATCGTCTATCCCTAATTATTGTTATAATTTTATCATTTTTCCTTCGTCTACTTTCTATTTGCTCAATTATTTTTTATTGTGGTAAAATATACACAACATAAATTTTACCATTTTAACCATTTTCAAGCATATCCTTCTATAGTATTAAGTACACATTGTTGTCCAATCATCACCACCATCCATCTCGTGAAGATTACATTTCTGTGACATGACACGTATGACAGGCATGAACTGTCCTCCACCCTGGGTCACTACAGGCAAGTCAGTCTGGCACTTATACACTTCCTTGAATATGACAAACTTACTCAAAACCTTCCCACCTGATTTTTCCTCTGCTTAAAATTATCCTTCTCTACTCACTGTTGAAGATTCAGCTTAAACATTAGTTCTTTCCCTAATAATGCATAGTAGGCAAGGTCTCCAGCTACATGTTCTTGCTATGCCTCCTACATCCATACATAGAGAGGGAGTACATCATAGGGCAAACTCTAGAGCCAGATTGCCTGGGTTTGAATCTTGGCTCTGGGTGACCCTGGGAAAATCACTGTATCTCTTTGTGCCTCAATTTCTATCTGTCAAATGGGGATAAATGTTTCTAGGTTATTTTGAGAATTATTTAAATATTTAGAATATGGCCAGGAAGTTAGTATTATATAAGTACTAGCAATTACTACTCTTCTTCAAAGTACTTATGGATTTTGTGAAAGTTTTGTTAAATGTCTGTCTGCCTCCATGGAGTCTCTCTTGGGTACCACTGCATTTGCAGAGCCCACATGGTGCCTGTCACATCAGTGCTCAATCACCATTGGTTGAAAAATTGAACGAAGCTGTCAGGTCTCGTCTTAAATAATACCAGCTCGGAATATTACTGTGAAGATCAAATTAAAGAATTCATGAAAATTTTCTTTCTAAGCTTTGAATCCCAGTGCACTTCAAAATATTGTTATTGGGAAGATCAGGCATAAACAAACAAAAATAAAGTGCATTTGAGTTGATGAGGAAGCACATATTAAATTGCCATAATGCATAATATGTATTCTTGTATCCCAAAATTAATTCCTTGAAATGCTAGTTTAAGGGAAAATAGGAAAATTTTACTTAGATTAATGAATTTGGGAAATGTTTCAAGCAATTGTCCCCTTTTGTAGTTTCACAACATGGAGCATTAAAAAATGAAATTATTCAACTTTTTAACTCAGAATTTCATCAACTTATTTTTCTGACCACAAAACATTTTTTTGCAGATTATCTATTAATTAGCCATAGGAAGTAAACTTCATAGAATCTAGCCTGGTAGACCCTGGGGTAGAAGTGATATGATTTTAGCAAGAACAAGATCACTGTATACCCAAATGGTCTGAGAATGCTTCAGGTACAAGTTCGAATGTGAACTGAGCAATAGAAAGAATAGAATTTGGATAGGCCAAGAGAAAGGAAAAAAGCATTCTACATATAGATGACAAAATGTTAGCCACAGAAATGGGATTAATTTGGTAAATATATGGCCAAACTTAATATCAAATCTCATGGTCTTTCCAATTTTTTTTAGGATGTTAAGTAAGAACTATAAAAATTTTTTTAAATTTGATAGAGAAGCTGAGAATTGAACTAGCCCTTAAAGAGGGATGGGTTGGGGTAAGTGGTATGGAGAAGAGAAAAAAAGCGTAAAGTTTTCTGAAAGGGAGCGGAAAAAATGGACAGACAGATTTGCATTTATTGAGAGTCCTCCATGAGTTCTTTTCTGTATATTTTATCATTAAATCTCCCAACAGCAATTCTCAAAAGCAGTCATCACTATCTCCCTTTTACAAATAAGTAATCTGCGGCTCAGAGAGCTTATGTGATATGTCCGATAACACACAGCAGTTTCAATCATAGTCTAAAATATATGTTCTATTATACCACACTGTCTTCTAAATGCAATGAAAAATTAAATATATCCACACTTTTCTATCCTTTGCTGCCAACCACCACTATCATCTCATTACACCCTCAATAATGTCTTTCATTCACACGTACCTCCCCCTCCCTTGCCGCATCTCCACACAGACACACAGAAGATGTGCTCTTCATTTTTCTGACTATAATTGTATTGTCCTGGAGGGCAGCCACAAACCACGTGTGGCTATGGAGCACTTGAAATGTGGCTAGTCCAAATCGAGATATGCTGTGATGTAAAACACACATCAGATTTCAAAACCTTAGAACAAAAAAAAAGAAGGTAAAGTAGTTCATTAATAATTTTTATATTGATTATATGTTTAAAGAATAATATTTTGAATACATTGGATTAAATATACCATTGTTAAAGTTAATTTCACCTGTTTCTCTCTCCTTTTTCAAGCAACTAGTAGAAAATTTTTAATTACATAGGCAGGTTATATTTATGGCTCATATTATGTTTCTATTGTACAGTTTTGGTACATAATATAAACATTTTTATGTCCTTTTACATACTGTACTTGAAATTCCCACGATTTCTCCCACAATTAGGATTAATCCCTTAAAATGCAAGTCCTCTTAAATGTCTGACACATTAAGCCATTATCTTTTTTGAATGAATTTATCAGGAATTAGCCCAGTTATCTGGGAAGGCCCTGAATGAATGGGGCTGAGGCAGGGAAAAGGCTTTTTGATTCAGGTAGATTCCAGGTTAGGTACAGAAAGTGGGGGGAATGAATGGGTACTTGTTTTGGTGCTGCAGGAAAGCACCTTGGTTGGCAGGTTGGCAGAGAGTGAGGGGCTCAAGGAAGTTGGAAAGAAACTGCAAAATAAAAGAGTTGCCAACCTGACAGTGTACCCAAGATGGGTCCTAAATATTCATTTTCATGACTTCTCGTTTAAAGACAAGATTTTGTTCCATAAACGTTATGATCTTAACGCCAAAGATAGACTCTGATCCTGTGACTCTGGTCCCGTAACTCTGAGTAAGGCTTCAGCTCTGCAGTCTGGCCAGGGCTTTGTGGCAGCCCTCGGACTCATCAGGTACCATGGACTTTGGTGGGTGTTTGGCTTGAGGGAAAGGCGCAGCAGTCACCCTTGGCAAATAATTAGCAAGGCCCAGTGAAGATGTTGGTTCAAAGTCTCCGGGCTTGGAAGAGGAAGAAGAATGACAGGCCAGTATACTCCTCCATCAGTTATTTTGAGGAAAATTATCAGTATTCCTTGTTACAGGGACCTCCCTTTCTGTCAGTTCTCAATTCATTGTTTCATTATACCTATAAATTTATTCCTGATATGTAAACAATTTCTTGGGATATATTAGACCAGGTGCTTATCTGAGGCAATTTGAGTACTCTTCTGACTGAACTTGAGCGTGTGCTGTATTTGCTGTTTTCAAATGTTAAAACATGTATAATAGCAAGTGGTGAAGAAAATGGCACTGTTTTAGATCCTTTTGTTTTATGTAATTTAGTATTTAGATACCACTGTGTGTAACTTCTCAAAGAGAAATTTAAAGGATAGAATGTGATTTTTAAAGAGGAGACTTATAATCTTATTGTTTGAGATGTTATCACATAAATGACAATATGTTTTGTATGTTGTAAAAATGAAATGAATTTAACTGCGTTAAGTGATGAGGAAATACTGGGATAAAGATAACAGCCCCATGATTATTTACTGTGTCACCTTGACCCAATTACTTCATGAAGTTTGTTTCTCTTCTATAACATGATGATCATTAAATCTCCCTCCTAGGGTTAGGGTGAAGGGAAAAAAATGGATGGGCTATAAGTTACAATACACACCACCACCCAGAACAGAACAGATAACTTTCTCAGTGTTCTCCCTCCATTTTTAAAGTAGAGGGCATTACCTCCTTCACTCAAATATCAATTCAGAACATGCTAGAACAATTTGGTCTTCTTGGTAAATTCCCAAGTCCATTGTTCCAGCCACAAAGCATTCTTCTCTGGAGCACCCTGTTTGAAAGGCCACTCCATCCCTGTCCCTCATGAGCACTCCTTCTGCCTCTCTTGCTAGCAAAATAAGAAAACGGCAATATTTTCTATCCCAGATGAGCTATCACCTTTTCTCTTCCCACATTTGCCTCTCTATCTTTATCTAGCAGCCCTTCCTCAAGAAAACAGTCTTTATTTTGCACTTGAGCCATTAACTAGAGAGCCTTTCCGAGACTGTGATATGATGGCAGGACCAGAGGCAGGACTTGGAGGTCTCAGTCTCCAAAACAGTCGCATTTTTCTCTCCTGGAAAGTTACAGGACCACTGATTTCAGTTCATTACTCAAGAAGAGCTTTCAAATAAGGAGAACCTTACAAAAATGGATCCAGTAGCCTCAGGAGGTAATAAGTTTCCCATCGTTGGAGGTGCTCCAACACATGCTAGAAGACAACTTGTTTATTCCCTGAGTAAATATTTAATGAGTTCCCACTTTGTGTCTGTGATGAGGTAACGGGGTAGAAAGTGAATAAGATGACAAGGTCCCTCAGTCAAAGTGCTTCTGATCTAGTAGAGGAAACAAATACAAAATCTAATAATGTTATATCACGAATACCTAGTGAAGACATCCCATAGAAAAGAATATCCAAGAGAGATGTAAAAGCAAAATGAAGGTTAAAACGGCAGAAAAAAACACGTTTGGACAAAGAAACAGCATAAGAAAAGTCTATAGTGAAGAAAAAATACGGCTCCAGCAAAAAAACCCTCAAAATATGAAGAGGATAAAAGAGGTATGGCAGGAGAGGAACTTGGAAAGATAAACGGGAATTCAGACAAGGAAATTTGAAAAGCCATATGCACATGTGAGTTTAGATGTGAAGCCAGGATGGGCTGGCAGTTTTGGGCAGATTGAGTGCCTGGGAGTCTGGCCCCAGCCCTGAACTCTGAGGGGTGGAATGGAAACCCACTTGGCTCCTGTCTTTACATCTCCAGTCCAGGGGAGTGCTCTCTCTGGCAGAGGGATGTTGGCATCTCTGACCTAAACATATGATGGGAAAGAGAGGTTGTTCTGAAATTCCTGACTTTTGCTTCTTCCATTATCATTTCTCTTAAAAGCCCAAAGGAAATTTTCCAAGCAGCCTTTACAGAGCCCATAGAAAAATGAGTGCCCCCTCAACCAGAGATCTATTTAGTGATTATCAGTGAGAAAGGAATTCCTTTCCAAAAAATCTGTTGGCACCCTGAGGATAAATTTACACCACTAGCAAAAGAAAAAAAGAACATACGTGAAAGATATTCCAGAGGAAAAAAGGCTTGTATTACTAACATTTCCAGGAACAGGTTAATTCCTTCCCCCACCCCAACCCCTACCTGCCTAGTCACAAAGACATAAAAAATTTCTAGTAGAATGGCTCAATCTTTTTTTCTCTAAATAACTTCTCATTAGCATAATAACAGTTAACATTAATTGAGCATTTACTATGTGCCAGAAACACATTAAATATTTTATATGCATTGCTTTAGTCAGTCCTCACATGACTGAGAGGTAGGTAGGTATCATCATTATTTCCATTTTATAGATAGGTAAACTGAGGCTAAGCGAGGCTGGGTAACTCAGTCACCACCACAAAGCTAGTAGTGATGGAACCAGGGATTCAGGCTCAGAATCTCAACCACTACACAAGGGTTTCAAGACACTACCTGCATCAGCAGTATCTGTAGTACTTGTTTAAGATGCAGATTCTTCAGGTCCATTCCAGGCCTGTGGAGTCAGAATTTCTAGGAGTGGGGTCCAGAAATCACATTTCAGTCAGGTACCCAAGGTGATTCTTTTGAACATGGAAGTTTGAGAAACACTCCACTCTCTCTATTATTCAAAATGACACTAATAGATTAAAGGAACTGTTCCAGACCTCTAGGGGAAAAAAAGATCAAGGTAGGAACATTAGATTGTGTTATCTGTCAGTTGAGTATGCTTGTTCAGAGCAGCAAAATTATGGAATTGGTAGAGGCGAAGTCTAGATCCTACTTGCCTCAGTGCTACAGCTCTAGTTAAAGCTGGCTGCTCCCCACAGTTGGCATCCCATGGTACCCCTGGTCTTGTACCTGAAGCAGCCTTTCCTGACTGACGTGATTGACAGCACAGCGAGGAAGTGCAAGGAGCAACACCCATAGGGCCTGGACTCCCTTCTCTGTCCTTCACTAACCGCATAAAAATAGATCAGTCATTTAAATTTCCTGGGCCTCAGTTTTGTTATTTGTGGAATGGGGATGATAATGCTCAGGAAAACAGCTTTAGGGCAAAGAGTAGATTAAACTTCATCTGATGCTGTGTGTGAAATGCATCTAGCCTAAATCCTGATGATGCCTAAGAGGTATTCAATAAATGGTGATGGTGGTTTTAGAAATAGCCCAGCACCCTAGCTATTCCTTCTATCTTCTGCCCAATTTCAGGATAACAGGCAAAGAGCCTTGGTTTTTAGTTGAACAAATGTGGGTTCAAGTACTGACTCTGTCTATCACTAGATATGAGATCTTGGGCAAGGTCCTTAAGCTCTCTAACTTTTCTCATTTATGACACAGGGACAAATACCTACTTCTTAGAATTCTTTTAAGAATTAAAAGAAGTAAAGTATGAAAAGTTCCGGGTACATGGTAGACACTCAACATCTGTTGTTTTCTCTCTCATTTTAAAACCAAATTACCTTGGTTTCTCAACAACCTCAGAAAGCAGTTTTGTTAAAATTGTAGCATTGTGTATTTTATTGAATTCTAACTCCTTTCAACTCTAATATAGTAATTTCTTATTAACTTACTGACTAGAACCCAGACATTATCGAAATATTAGATATGGAGCATTTCCTAGTCCTTCCTTACACTGACTTCTCGTCTTTCCTTGTCAGTCCAAAGATAATTTGGCCAGAATTTTTTCCCTTAGAGACTATATAACTCAAGCTGCTTCTTTTCCAGGCAAGACGTTGGCAGCCACAAGAGGTAAAGTGGCAGAAAATCTAGGTGAGCTGCAAAGATTATTAAATAGTTGGAAAATGAGATTTAAAGAAAAAGTAATTTTAAAAAATAGAAACTGTTTCTTCTGGAGATACTGAGGACAAGTCAGTAATGATCATCAAGCACACAAATGTTTATGCTACAAGGAAATGTGTTAGTTACCTTCCACTTCCACAAAGGACAAGGGGCTCTGTACCAGATCACAGCATGAGGGATTTAGAGTAAATATAAGAAAGATTTTGGTGAGAACATAGCTGACAGGTGTCTCTGGTTTATTTTGTATTATCCTTTATAAATCTCCCAGAATCATGATTCACATGTCAGGCTTTGACCACATCTACTTACTTCTCTAAGCTTCATTCATTCACTCAGCACACAGTTGAGGAGCACTACATCTTCACCAAGCACTGTGCCAGACCCTGGGGACACAAAACCAGATGGGCATGGTCCCTATCTTTGTGGCATTATTGTCTAACTGGAGTGCATGTTATATACAGGGTCTTTAGAAAGGTAGATCTAGAGTACAATGATCATTTCCTGAACTAGGAATTTTGGAACTTTCTACAGCACCCTATTTGGTATGTCATTCAAGTCCTTTCAAAGATCTTACCCTCCTTTTTAGTCTCATCTCTCAACATTCTCGTAACATGCTCCAATGACACACAGTTCCCTAAATGTACCTTTGTGAAGAGATACTTTTGTACCTTAGCGTTTCCTCTGTTTGGCATGCTCTGCTCCCCACCATCACTGAGCCCCAGGGAGTAGACTGGTCCTCCCATTAAGTAATGGACAGATTGTGAGTTCTGCGTATCACTATCTTTGATAGGCTGTGAGCCCTGAGAAAGAAGGAAACATGGAACATCACTGTGGTTTAGTGGTTAGCAAAGTATATGGACAATCAATACAAGAAGGAAGGGAGAAAAGAATGAAGGAAAGAAAAGAGAGAGGAAGGAAGGAAGGAAGGGTGGAAAGAAAGGAGGGAAGGAGGGAGGAAGGAAGGAGTTTCTTATGATGAGATAATATTTCTAAGTCTTGACTGTATTTCTCTCCCAAAGGCTTCTTCCCGCTCCCTGCACAATCCACCCACCCCTACCTCTGCCCTCAGGTTGTAACCCACTGTAGATACTAAAACAAAAATAAAATAGGCTTGAATCAGGAAGACTAAGACACATACCTACAGAATGAGTTTTTAAGCCAGCAGATAATAGATAAATGACCTTGGGTGAGAAAGAAGGAAGAAGGAGGAGTATCTCTCAGATCAGAGAGGAAGACACAGAAAAACCTCAAGGCTAGTAAGACTAAGGTTTAGAATAGAAGCATGAGGAAAGACCCTCCTTTGAGAGTACCCGCGAGCTGCAGAAAGACAAACTTAGTTCTAAGTCATCACACTTCTTCACATCCAGGAGAACCAATTGCCCAGAGTCAGCCTCCTGCCCAGAGAGCATCAGTTTGGAGATAGCTGGTTAGGGCACTGGAGATGCTGCCCTGACTTCTGCTTACCTGGAGCATCCTGGACTTTTGCCATCCAGAGAGCTTGTATGAGGGACCTAGACACTTGTGGCATGAGAGTGGTATGAAATAATTCCAAACTGTCCGTGTTGGTTGAACACAAAGCACTTTATTTTTTTTTAATTGAGGTAAAATTGGTATACAACATTATATAAGTTTCACACGTACAACATTATAATTCCACATCTGTATACACTACAAAGTGATCACCACCAAAAGTCTACTTACACACACACAAAAAAGGTGTTTTTTTGTGTTCAGATGAGTGAAATCATATGGTGTCTGTCTTCCTCTGTCTGACTTATTTCACTTAACATATTACTCCCAAGTTCCATCCATGTTGTTGCATATGGCAAGATTTTATTATTTTTTATGGCTGAGTAATATTCCATTGTGTGTATATACCACATCTTCTTTATCCATTCATCCATGAATGGACACTTAGTTTGTCTCCCTATCCTGACTATTGTAAATAATGCTCCAATGAATCAAAGCACTTTTTTTAAATTGAAATAACATTGGTTTATAACACAGTGTAAGTTTCCTGTGCGCAATATAATATTTCTACTTACATATACTGTACAGCATGCTCAGCACCAAAAATTTAGTTTCCATCCATCACCATACAGTTGAACAACTTTACCCATCTTGCCCTCCCTCCTGTCTCTTCCCCTCTGGTAACCATTACTCTGTTCTCTGTATCTACATGGTTGTTTTTATTTGGTTTATTTATTTTATCTTTTGTTTGTTGCTTTTTATATTCCACATATGAGTGAAATCGTACAGTATTTGTCTCTCTCTATCTGATTTATTTCACTTAGCATAATACCCTCAAGATCCATCTATGTTGTCACAAATGGCGAGGTTTTACCTCTTTTTATGGCTAAGTAGTATTCCATTATTATATATGTATGTATACACATACATATACCACATCTTCCTTATCCATTCATCCATCAATGGGCACTTAGGTTGCTTCCATATCTCGGCTACTGTAAATAATTCTGCTATGAACATTGGGGTGCATATATCTTTTCAAATTAATGTTTTCATATTCTTTGAATATATACCTACAAGTAGAATTGATGGATCATATGTTAGTTCTATTAATTTTTTGAGAAATCCCCCTACTGTTTTCCATAGTAGCTGCCCCAATTACATTCCCACCAACAGTGTATGAGGACTTCCATTTTTCCACATCCTTCTCAACATCAAAGCTCTTCTCAAAAGGAGCACAATTTCTAAGACTTCTTGGATGGTCACCAACGTGCCCTTTAGCTTTGTCCTGCAATGGATTTTATGAAATGTGGGTGATCAGACCTATGACTACCAGAATGGGCATCAGGAAAATTAATTTGGAACCTGTATAAGTTTCTTAGGACTGCTCTAACAAATTACCACAAGCTGGGTGGCTTAAAACAACAGTAAGAACTGACATGAGGACTTCCCTGGTGGCACAGTGGGTAAGAATCCACCTGCCAATGCAGGGAACACGGGTTCAATCCCTGATCCAGGAAGATCCCACATGCCATGGAGCAACTAAGCCCGTGAGCCACAACTACTGAGCCTGCGTGCCACAACTACTGAACCCCATGCACCTAGAGCCCGTGCTCCGCAATAACAGAAGCCACTGCAATGAGAAGCCTGCACACTGCACCAAAGAGTAGTCCCTGCTCGCCGCAACTAGAGAAAGCCCATGCACAGCACCGAAGACCCAACGCAGTCAAAAATAAATAAATAAAAATTTTAAAAAAAAAGAAGAAATGACATGAAATCTATTATCTCGCAGTTCTGGAGGCTGGAAGTCCAAAACCAAGGGAACAGCAGGTCTGTGCTCCCTCGGAAGGCTCTAGGAAGAATGTTTCCCTGCCTCTTTTAGCTTTTGGAGATTGCCAGCAATCTTTGGAGTTTGTTGGCTGTGGCAGCATAACTTCAATCTCATACTCTGTATCCACGTGGTAGTCTTCCCTCTGCGTGTATGTCTGTGTCTCTAGGTCTGTTCTTATAAGAATTAGGTCCAGTCCAAATCCAGTATGGCTTCATCTTAACTTGTATCTTAATTACATCTGCAAAGACCCTATTTCCAAGGTCACATTCACAGGTACCAGGGGTAAGGACTTAAATATATCTTTCTAGGGGATGTAATTCAACCCACAACAGAACCCTAAATGTTATTTCTTACTGCAACCTACAGTGAAGTGGCAGATTAGATGCTACTATGCGATATGTTACTCTAAACACATTTTTACTCAACTACGGGGAAAATCCTATCCAAAAAAATAACTCAACTACATTAGAATTTGCTAATTAGTGTTCTTCAGAATACTGTTTCTGAGGATGTAATTAGCTGTGCTGTGACTCAAGGGTTATGTATCTATTACAGCCCCAGTCAGAGAAGAACTAGTAGGTGATATACACTGTGTTGTATGTTGTATATCACATATTCTATACTGTATATCACATACAAATATATTTTATATCGCATATATACAAGGGTTTTTATCTTATGTAATTATGCAAACTGTTTATGGAATTTATAAAGTTGTCTTCTTGTTTGTTGTTGAAGCTTGAAGTCCATAGAACAGGCAATCAGGAAGAAAGATGGATGTGAAGTGTAGGAGATCAAGGATAAGCTAAATTCCATGAGTACAGCTGGAACCATGTTAGTTCTTACTGCCTCTGACCTTTATGGTATGGGCATACTATAAGAGAAGCTGGTGTCCTTTACCTTGGAGCTAAACATACAACTAGGCCAAGAGCTAGAGAAGCTGAAGGAGGATTTGTGAAAAGGTGGAGTATTTGCAGTGCCAGCTGCTGCCCCACATCAATAAAGTGAACCAGCACATGACCAACTAAGTGTGAGAACTACAAAATAGCTGCTGCTCCGTTTCCGCCATTCCAACCTTCCACAAGAATGTCTCTTGTGGCCCACCATAACAAAAACATAATTACTTTACAATGGTGTGTTCGTTTCTCCTGTATAACAAAGTGAATCAGCAATACATTTACATATATCCCCATATCCCCTCCCTCTTGCGCTCCCTCCAACCCTCCCTATCCCACCCCTCTAGGTGGTCACAAAGCACTAAGCTGATCTCCCTGTGCTATGTGACTGCTTCCCACTAGCTACCTATTTTACATTTGGTAGTTTATATATGTCCATGCCACTCTCTCACTTCGTCCCAGCTTACACTTCCCACTCCCCATGTCCTCAAGTCCATTCTCTACGTCTGCATCTTTATTCCTGTCCTGCCCCTAGGTTCTTCAGAACCATTTTTTTTTTTTAGATTCCATATATATGTATTAGCATATGGGATTTGTTTTTCTCTTTCTGACTTACTTCACTCTGTATGACAAACTCTAGGTCCATCCACCTCACTACAAATAACTCAATTTTGTTTCTTTTTATGGCTGAGTAATATTCCATTGTATATATGTGCCCCATCTTCTTTATCCATTCATCTGTCAATGGACACTTAGGTTGCTTCCATTTCCTGGCTATTGTAAATAGAGCTGCAATGAACATTGTGGCACATGACTCTTTTTGAATTATGGTTTTCTCAGGGTATAAGCCCAGTAGTGGGATTGCTGGGTCATATGGTAGCTCTATTATTAGTTTTTTAAGGAACCCCCATACTGTTCTCCATAGTAGCTTTATCAACTTACATTCCCACCAACAGTGCAAGAGGGTTCCCTATTCTCCATACCCTCTCCAGCATTTTTTGTTTGTAGACTTCTTGATGATGGCCATTCTGACTGGTGTGAGGTGATACCTCACTGTAATTTTGATTTGCATTTCTCTAATGATTAGTGATGTTGAGCATCCTTTCCTGTGTTTGTTGGCAATCTCCATATCTTCTTTGGAGAAATGTCTATTTAGGTCTTCTGCAATTTTTGGATTGGGTTTTTTGTTTCTTTGATATTGAACAGCATGAGCTGCTTGTATATTTTGGAGATTAATCCTTTGTCAGTTGCTTCATTTGCAAATATTTTCTCCCATTCTGACGGTTGTCTTTTCGTCTTGTTTATGGTTTCCTTTGCTGTGCAAAAGCTTTTAAGTTTCATTAGGTCCCATTTGTTTAGTTTTGCTTTTATTTCCCTTTCTCTAGGAGGTGGGTCAAAAAGGATCTTGCTGTGATTTATGTCACAGAGTGTTCTGCCTATGTTTTCCTCTAAGAGTTTTACAGTGTCTGGCATTACATTTAGGTCTTTAATCCATTTTGAGTTTATTTTTGTGTATGGTGTTAGGGAGTGTTCTAAATTCATTCTTTTACATGTAGCTGTCCAGTTTTCCCAGCACCACATATTGAAGAGGTTGTCTTTTCTCCATTGTATATTCTTGCCTCCTTTTTCAAAAATAAGGTGACCATATGTGCATGGCTTTATCTCTGGGCTTTCTATCCTCTTCCATTGATCTATATTTCTGTTTTTGTGCCAGTACCATACTGTCTTGATTACTGTAGCTTTGTAGTATAGTCTGAAGTCAGGGAGCCTGATTCCTCCAGCTCCATTTTTCTTTCTCAAGATTGCTTTGGCTATTCGGGGTCTTTTGTGTCTCCATACAAATTGTGAAATTTTTTGTTCTAGTTCTGTGAAAACTGCCCTTGGTAGTTTGATAGGGATTGCATTGAATCTGTAGATTACTTTGGGTAGTAGAGTCATTTTCACAACGTTGATTCTTCCAATCCAAGAACATGGTATATCTCTCCATCTGTTTGTATCATCTTTAATTTCTTTCATCAGTGTCTTATAGTTTTCTGCATACAGGTCTTTTGTCTCCTTAGGTAGGTTTATTCCTAGGTATCTAATTCTTTTTGTTGCAGTGGTAAATGGGAGTGTCTCCTTAATTTCTCTTTCAGATTCTTCATCATTAATGTATAGGAATGCAAGAGATTTCTCTGCATTAATTTTGTATCCTACTAGTTTACCAAATTCATTGATTAGCTCGAGTAGTTTTCTGGTAGCATCTTTAGGATTCTCTATGTATAGTGTCATGTTATGTGCAAATAGTGTCAGTTTTACTTCTTCTTTTCCAATTTGGATTCATTTTATTTCTTTTTCTTCTCTGACTGCTGTTGCTAAAACTTCCAAAACGATTTTGAATAACAGTGGTGAGAGTGGGCAGCCTTGTCTTATTCCTAATCTTAGTGGAAATGGTTTCAGTTTTTCACCATTGAGAACAACGTTGGCTGTGGGTTTGTCATACATGGCCTTTATTATGTTGAGGTAAGTTCCCTCTATGCCTGCTTTCTGGAGGGCTTTTAATCATAAATGGGTGTTGAATTTTGTCAACAGCTTTTTCTGCTTCTATTGAGATGATCATATGTTTTTCTCCTTCAATTTGTTAATATGGTTTATCACACTGATTGATTTGCATATATTGAAGAATCCTTGCATTCCTGGGATAAGCCCCACTTGATAATGGTGTATGATCCTTTTAATGTGCTGTTGGATTCTGTTTGGTAGTATTTTGTTAAGGATTTTTGCATCTATGTTCATCAGTGTCACTGGCCTGTAGTTTTCATTTTTTATGACATCTTTGTCTGGTTTAGGTATCAGGGTGATGGTGGCCTTGTAGAATGAGTTTGGGAGTGTTCCTCCCTCTGCTATATTTTGGAAGAGTTTGAGAAGGATAGGTCTTAGCTCTTCTCTAAATGTTTGATAGAATTCGCCTGTGAAGCCATCTGGTCCTGGGCTTTTGTTTGTTGGAAGATTTTTAATCACAGTTTCAATCTCAGGGCTTGTGATTGGTCTGTTTATATTTTCTATTTCTTCCTGGTTCAGTCTCAGAAGGTTGTGCTTTTCTATGAATTTGTCCATTTTTTCCAGGTTGTCCATTTTGTTGGCATATAGTTGCTTGTAGTAATCTCTCATGATCCTTTGTATTTCTGCAGTGTCAGTTGTTACTCCTCCTTTTTCATTTCTAATTCTGTTGATTTGAGTCTTTTTCCTTTTTATCTTGATGAGTGTGGCTAATGGTTTATCAATTTTGTTTATCTTCTCAAAGAACCAGCTTTTAGTTTTATTGATTTTTGCTATTGTTTCCTTCATTACTTTTTCATTTATTTCTGATCTTTATGATTTCTTTCCTTCTGCTAACTTTGGGTTTTTTTGTTCTTCTTTCTCTAATTGCTTTAGGTGTAAGGTTAGGTTGTTTATTTGAGATGTTTCTTATTTCTTGAGGTGGGATTGTATTGCTATAAACTTCCCTCTTAGAACTGCTTTTGCTGCATCCCATAGGTTTTGGGTTGTCGTGTTTTCATTGTCTTTTGTTTCTAGGTATTTTTTGATTTCCTCTTTGATTTCTTCAATGATCTCTTGGTTATTTAGTAGTGTATTGTTTAGCCTCCATCTGTTTTTATTTTTTAGAGTTTTTTTCCTGTAATTGCTATCTAGTCTCATAGCATTGTGGTTGGAAAAGATACTTGGTATGGTTTCAGTTTTCTTAAATTTACCAAGGCTTGATTTGTGACCCAGGATATGATCTATCCTGGAGAATGTTCCGTGAGCACTTGAGAAGAAGGTGTATTCTGTTGTTTTTGGATGGAACGTCCTATAAATATCAATTAAGTCCATCTTGTTTAATGTATCATTTAAAGCTTGTGTTTCCTTATTTATTTTCATTTTGGATGATCTGTCCATTGGTGAAAGTGGGGTGTTAAAGTCCCCTGCTATGATTGTGTTACTGTCGATTTCCCCTTTTATGGCTGTTAGCATTTGCCTTATGTATTGAGGTGCTCCTATGTTGGGTGCATAAATATTTACAATTGTTATATCTTCTTGGATTGATCCCTTTATGATTATGTAGTATCCTTCTTTGTCTCTTGTAATAGTCTTTATTTTAAAGTCTATTTTGTCTGATATGAGAATCACTACTTCAGCTTTCTTTTGATTTCCATTTGCATGGAATATCTTTTTCCATCCCCTCACTCTCAGTCTGTATGTGTCCCTAGGTCTCTTGTAGACAGCATATATACGGGTCTTGTGTTTGTATCCATTCAGCCAGTCTATGTCTTTTGGTTGGAGTATTTAATCCATTACATTTAATGTAATTATCAATATGTATGTTCCTATTATCATTTTCTTAATTGTTTTGGGTTTGTTATTGTAGGTCTTTTCCTTCTCTTGTGTTTATTGATGTGATGTCTGTTTTTTGGTTTAATTCTATGAATAAATCTTAGAAAAGCTGTGTAATGAGATGCTCTGTTTCTTTTGATTGTAAATCCTGGTTACTAAGAAGAGAAGAGTTTCTTCTATTTACTCATCAATATATCCAATCATTTTAAATTTTAAGGAAAGATATATGCCACAGTCTAGAGAAATTTAAAAATCAATCAAATTTCTCAAATCATCCTTAAGTAACCTATTTTAAGTGTTGGGCCTCTATTTTTTTTTTCATTAAAGACCTAATAATAAGTAAAGCTCATTTGATTTCCTATTTAAAAGTGACTATAAGGAATTCCCTGGCAGTCTAGTGGTTAGGACTGCACACTTTCACTGCCAAGGGCCTGGGTTCAATCCCTGGTTGGAGAACTAAGATCCCACAAGCCACACAGTGTGGCCAAAAATAAAAAATATATAAAAAAGGAAAAAAAAGTGATTATAGTTAAATCTCCTGCAGAATCATTGCACACACACCTGCATCTTGTGAGATATAGCCATTGTATTAAATGTCTTAAAACTAGATTATAAAAATAGCTACCATTTGAGGCAGCATAATAACAGATAAGAGCATGGACTCGGGAACCAGACTGCCTGAACTTAAAGTTGTCTTAGTCTATTTGGGCAGCTACAAATGCTATACCATAGACTTGGTGGCTTATAAACAGCAGAAACAACAGAAATTTATTTCTCATGGTTCTAGAGGCTGAGAAGTTCAATATCAAGGCACCAGCAGGTTTGGTGTCTAGTGAGGGCCCTTTTTTGGTTCATAGTTGGCCATCTTCTCACTGTATCCTTACATGGGGGAAGGGGTAAGGGAGCTCTCTGGGCTCTCTTTAATAAGGGCACTAATCCCATTTCTAAAGGCTCTACCTCATAACCTAATCATCTCCAAAGGACCTCACTTCCAAATACCGTCACACGGGGGATTAGGTTTCAACATATAATTTGGGAGTGGGGAGACACAAACATTGAGTATAGCAAGCATGGACTCTGAAACCAGATTGCTTAAACTTGAAACTCAGTTTTACCACTTATTAGCTGTGTGATACTAGGTAAGTTACTTAACTGCTCTAAGCCTCAGTTTTCTCATGTGTAAAATGGGAATAGTAATGTTTCCCCCTCCATGACTTATAACGAGTATTAAGGGATTTAATATTTGTAAAGAATTTTAAAACGTGCCTGGTACATTGTGAATGGTGTGTGTGTGTGTGTGTGTAAGTGTGTGTGTATGTGTGTGTGTCCAGTTCTTCACAGCAATCCCTGTTGTGACTATCATATTATTCCAGTTTTATAGGTAAGGAAACTAATTCCTATAGAGATGAAGTATTCTCCCTCAGGGCAAAACTCTTAGAGACAAAACCCTAGACGGCTCTAACACATGGTCTCCTTCCACATGGCCATGGCACCTTACGAGCAAAGCTTTATGGCTCTCTGAGGCTTCTTCTAGAAAGTCTCAAAAGACAAGATCAAATTGGCTAGGTCCAGAAATGGAATTAGTCCCTCCCCCCAGAGGTGCTAAAGTTGTAGCTGTCACTCATTCTTGACCTAGACTAGATATGAATGCAGAACTTAGAATGAAAGCCTCCATGGGTTTATTTTGCCCTGAGCGTACATGGTCCCTAGAAAGTTCTTTAAATACTTTCAATCAAGGACTCAGAAAAATTTTTAAAAATAACCTTGCACATACAATTAGAAACTGGCATGTGGGGAATTAAATAGAAGAGATGAAATTTTCTATGATTATCAGGGACTACTTGAAGGGAGGTGCTTTGAAGAAAATACCTCAGACTCTCAAAACCCTCACAAGGGGGTCTGACACGACTTGTTGACAGCAAAGCTGACCTGAGCTGAAGGGCAGAGACTCAGCAAGACACCTTCCTCTTTTAGCAGGTCAGAGATAGAGACAAGGCTGGAAGGGTCTAGGACAGGAGTAGCTGTGTTATTACGATTTTAATGACTATTACAGAAACATAGAACAGGAAAATATTTTAAAACCAAGTATGAAAGAATCCCATGTTTCTGTGTGAGTATGCTTGAGAAACAGATTAAAAATAAATTTTCACATATCTCTACAATAGTTCAAGTAATTCTAAAGATACCATCAGGACACCAGATCACTGCTTCACTTTAGGCTGTGAAGTAGTGAAAAGGGAAAAGAGGTTTTGCTCACACTTCTTCAGGAAGCTCTTCTGATTCTTGCTGCCTGCATTGATCATTCGCATCTCTGGACTCCTGCTGTCAATACAGTCAGTGCTACATGTTTTGAATCTGTGGTTCTTCTACTTGTTAACTGAGTGACCTAAAGCAAGTTACCTAACTTCTCTCATCCTGTTTCCTCAGTGCCGAAATGAGAAAACTTATACCAATCTCATAGAGTTGCAATGAGAATGAACTTCAGTAATTGCAGGACTTACAACAGTGCTTGGCACTTAGTGCTGTGGTTCTTGGCCTCTCTGTGTTCCCACTTCCTGTCTCTCATAGACTGTGGTATTTGATATCCCCACTGGGAACTATTTTAAGACCCACAATAACTTAGAAATATCTGTTTCTGAGATTTCAACTATAAAATCATCACAATATAGATCAAACCACAGATATTCAAAGTCAATCTAAAGATATAAAATGACTCTTCTGACATAATAAGCCCTGATTTATTGAATTAACTTTGTAAAAGAATGAATGTATAAGCAGCCATGGAAGCAAATCAGTGGCTTCATTAGAACTCATATGGAAGCAAGTGATAGAAGCCCAACTCAAATAACAACAACAATAATTATAATAACTTGTGTATTATTATGATTATTATTATTAATCAGATCACTTAGCTGAAAATCCAATGGCGATCTTATTTCAGCTACTAAACATACCAAGTGTTCAAACAGTTTCATTAGAATTGCTCCTCTCTCCATTTCTCTGTTTTGCTTTCCTCTGTATTGGATTTATTATTAAGCAAACCCTCAACTGAGGTAGTTGGTGACTCCTGGCAGCTCATATAGCCTTGGGTAGCACCATTATTATCCAAGTACTTACAAAGTCTTTGATCCACTGACATGGAATCCCATAAAACATCCCCAAGGAACCCACTTTACAGTAAACCAGGCAATGCTGTGGACACATAATAATGAGATAAATGTGCTTGTCCGAGCATGTAACATGCTAATGGCAGCTGGCCTCATAAGCAGGGATATGACTGTTTGAAGGACACTGGCTTGTCATCATGCCTTGAAAGGATGGGAGACCAACTTATATACACTCTAGGACACCTTAGTACACTAAATTGATGACCATTCTGGGTGCTGGTGCTGTTTTCACTGTTAATAGAATATATGCATCTGGGAACTAAGGAGTAGAAATAGAAATGGCCTTACTCACCATCACTCCCAAGGACCCACCTGAGGAATTTTTGCTTCCTGTGCTACAATGTTAGTCTCTGTGTGTCTGAAGCATTGGTTCCCAGAGAGTATCTGTGCTTCCCATTTCCACAGCTTTATGCTGTGTGAGTCAAAAGGTCCTGGATTCCAGAAATGAATGCTTCCACCAGAAGACAGAGTAAGGGTCCAATTGAACTCTAAGCTACAGCTTCTACCAAGTCAGTTCAAGCTGTTCATGCCAAGAGACCAGCAGGCCAGGAAAAGAGTCACCATTCTGGCATGGCTAGGATCCTGATCACCAGGTGGAGGTTGCCACATGAAGGAGGAAGAGAAAAATACGTTCAGCACGCAGGTGGCCCCAGGGCTGTTCCTTGACACTCCCCTGCTCTGTTGGAAACTACAAAGATAGCCTTGACCTGAGATGGGCATGGAGACCAAGGACAAAATTCTGTCTCCCCTCTCCACCCCAGGTATGACATCTAGCCCAGGAGAGGTACCAGCTGAGGGTGAGGGGCCTCTAGAATGTGTGGTAGCGGAGGGAGATGAAGGGTATCAGTTCTGGTCTTGAGACAGCTGCTGCCGGGAGAACTGTATGTAGTTCATTCCACTAACCTTCCTCTCACATGTTTCTTCTGGAACAGAGACCACGCCTACCCCAACACCAGAATCCTGGAGGCAATGACCCAAGATGGGTGAACTTTCTATGTGAGGTTAATGGATCCAGGCGCTACATGGATGAGTTGTAGTGCATGCTGTGCTACCCAGATGCCCCAGGACTGAACATGCATGCTCCCACCACCACTGGGAGAGCTGGCTGCTGATTTCTTTCTATGGAATCACTCTCTGGGGTTTTCCCTTGACAAAGAGACTAACCTACCAAAGATTACCCCTGTTAAATGCAAGGGTAAACGAGGTCTGATTCCCTTACCTCAGTTCAGGGCAATCTGAATGGCCATCTCAGGATCAGAAGGGTCCTCTGTTGTAACCACACATCTGACCTCTTTCTCTGCCCAGTTGTGCCTCCCGCATTTGCTTATAGGTGATGTTACTGAGATCACGACCCAGAACACCTCCTGCATACTGATCTTCATCTCAGAGTCTGTTTTCCTAGGTCCCTGACCTGAGACAATAGCTAACATCTATGGAAAGCTTGCTATGTGCTAAATAATTCGCACATGTTAACTCATTCAATGGGGATAAAAATAATATTATCCCCATATGTCAGATGAGAACCTTTAGGTTTAGAGAGGGTTAAATGACTTATGTGAAGTCCAATAAGGTAATTTGAGAATTAGACTTGGGACAAATGTATACTTCAGATTGATCTCTTATGGAAATCTGGAATTCCAGTAAGATTTTCATTATCTGTAAATGTATATGATGATCCATGACAGGTACTAAATTGTAATTGCTAAGTTTCCATTTATATCACACATGTTCTGAGGCTACTAGTGAAAATACCTGGAGATTAACCAGTGACCATATCTCAATGGGCCTTTATTGTGCCCTCATAGATTCTAAGGGTCAACTGTACTTATTGTGACCAAATTCTAGTATACAAGACTGGTGAAAGTTAAAATTAAAAAAGGAAAGATATTAATATTTATTGACTATCTTCTTTGCTCTGTACTAGTGTTTTTCAAAATTATTTTACCTCAACTCATAGTAAGAAAAACATCTTTCATAGTGACCCAGTATATACATTTATGTGTATATATGTGTGTAAGAGAAACCAAAGCAAAAAAATTTGCTATCCAATACGCACCTCATTAATATGGCAATGATTTTATATTCTGTTCACATGATTTTAAGCTAGTTGCTACCCACTGTATTGATTTCAAATTAAATGACCATGAAGAACAGTTTGAAAATCACTTCCCAATGCTAAGACTTTTCACATATATTTACTAATTTAGCTCTTCTAACAACCTTCCAAAGAACTTATTACTATTATCATCCCATTTTTTCTCTAATGAGGTGCATGCTTTAACAACCATCCTGAGATCCTACAACTCATAAATGACAGAGCAGAAATTTAAACAGATTAAACTACTAAATTATTTTATACACATTTCAACCATCTTGGTCAGCATGCAAAATGCTTAAAAAGAAGAAGAGAACAGAGGAAAAAAATGAAGAAATATAGGTATTTTCTCCATCCATTTTCTTCTGCTTCTTAAACCAGCTTCACTGTCAGTTCTAGGAAAGAGGTCCCACCTAAAAATATGCCCCAAACTCAGTGAAGATTCTGGTAACTAAAGGCAAATGGTGACCCAGCCATTCACTGTGAGAATTTGTGGAACTGAGCATGCAGCTCAAGAAAATTCACCTTCCTAGCTAACTAATGTTTTCTAATCTTTGGGCAGCAAGGTATAGAGGTAAGGATGGTGTTGTTCCTCATCATTCTGGTTTAAGCACCATTTCTTCTGCTTCTTGAGAAGTAAAAGAACTATCAAGTCAATCAATACTCCTATCGACTCTTTTCTGGAAGTCAGTTCAGTGAGAACATTTGCCCTGATGTAACTTAAGTGCTTTATTCACTCTGGAATCTTACTGATAAATTCATGTGAATTGTGATATATTCTCAGAGCATGCACAGGTTTTATGTTTTTGGCATTTGAGGGAAAGATGAATTTGAGGGACAAAATTCTCTTAATCAGTTTTAACTTCTTAAGCAACACAATTCTCATAACCAATACATTGACATAAGATGCACAAAGCATCTTCCTCTCCATGCAATTTTTTGTTTTCTACTATTCCTCAGGTACGTATTTTACAATGAAAATGTATACAGTGATGGTTTAAAAGAACTATAAATTTATATCTTTTTCAGTGGAGTGGTGGGGCAGAAACCAGTTTACATGGGATCATGTATGTAAGAAGAAAGAAAAATTGTAGACAAGTTTTTACAAAATCATCTATAGATTTAGTGTTATCTCCATCTATGTCTCAACAAAAATCATGTAAAACTGGCAAACAGATTTTTTTAATGAACTAAAAGAAACAACAGGCAAGAATAGCCAAATCATTCTTTTTTTTTTAAAGATCTTTATTAGAGTATAATTACTTTACAATGGTGTGTTAGTTTCTACTTTATAACATAGTGAATCAGCTATACATTTACATATATCCCCATACCTCCTCCCTCTTGTGTCTCCCTCCCATCCTCGCTATCGCACCCCTCTAGGCGGTCACAAAGCACCAAGCTGATCTCCCTGTGCTATGCGGCTGTTTCCCACTAGCTATCTATTTTACATTTGGTAGTATACATAAGTCCATGCCACTCTCTCACTTCATCCCAGCTTACCCTTCCCCCTCTCCATGTCCTCAAGTCCATTCTCTACGTCTGCATCTTTATTCCTGTCCTGCCCCTAGGTTCTTCAGAACCATTTTTTTTTTTTTAGATTCTGTATATATGTGTTAGCATACAGTATTTGTTTTTCTCTTTCTGACTTACTTCACTCTGTATGACAGAATCTAGGTCCATCCACCTCACTACAAATAACTCAATTTTGTTTCTTTTTATGGCTGAGTAATATTCCACTGCATATATGTGCCACATCTTCTTTATCCATTCATCTGTCGGTGGACACTTAGGTTGTTTCCATGTCCTGGCTATTGTAAAGAGAACTGCAATGAACATTGTGGTACATGACTCTTGTTGAATTATGGTTTTCTCAGGGTATATGCCCAGTAGTGAGATTGCTGGGTTGTATGGTAGTTCTATTTTTAGTTTTTTAAGGAACCTCCATACTGTTCTCCATAGTGGCTGTATCAATTTACGTTCCCACCAACAGTGCAAGAGGGTTCCCTTTTCTCCACATCCTCTCCAGCATTTATTGTTTGCAGATTTTTTGAGCCAAATCATTCTTAAGGAAGAATGAAAGTTTGTGTGTTCTGGGTGGGTGGACATTTGCCCTGGAACAGTTGTTTTTGAACATTAGTGTGTAATCAATAATAAAGAACACAGAGGCCTACATGTGTGTTGAAGTAAGACCCACGCCTCTGTATTTTCACCAAGATTCCGAGCTAATTTTAATACCCATCCAAGCTTGACAGTCACTGCCCCAGTTGACAACAAGACAAATTATAAAAACTATAGCAATTAAAACAGGGTGGTGCCAGTATAGGAAAAGATAAAGAGAACAATAGAACAGAAAGCCCAGAAGCACACAGGACTATATACATGCTTGACATATAAAGGTGAATAGCAGATGGTGGGAAAGAAGAGACTATTCAAAACTGATGCTAGGAAGGTGTTGTCTATATTAAAATAAAATTAGATTCCAAAGATCAACAAAATTTAAAGGGCAGTAAAGGCTAATATTAAAAAGCCAAAACTTTAGAACTTTTTGATGAAAGTAAAAGAGAATAACTTTATGTCCTATATGACCTTAGGGTAAAGAAGGGTTTCTTAAAGACAGATTTTTATAAGGAAAGCATTGATAAAATCTTTCTTTAAAAAACTTCTTCCATTGGCAACTATCTACAAGAAATCAGATGTTTCCAGATATTGCTCAGCCAAAACAAAAATATTGAAATTCATTGGAGGCTAAGACTTGTTCAAGAATATAGTTGTCACTCCTAACAAGAATTTTAAATGTTTATTTTCTAATTGTATAAATAAATGTCCTGAAGTTCAATACGTATGATACATTTATATTAATACTATGCTTTTACATACTCTCATTTTATATTAGATTTTAGTTTAACAAAAAAATCTTCTACTAATTTAAACCTCTTGCTTGACAAGCAAACCCAGGCCCAAAGAAGTTACTTAGCTTGCCCAAGATGACAGATTTAATTAGTCAAAACCAACTTGCCTGATGGAATAAAAACATTAAATAGCTTTCTAGAATATTATTATTCCTTAAATCCTTCTCTTTCATTGTCTTAATGTTGTTATTAATAACCTCAGCATTAATAACGTGAAAGTGAAATTATAAGGTCTTAAGTGGTGAATTTGGATTGTGATCATGAATAGGTACAGCCATTTAATAGCCAACAAAATAGATTTGTAGAAGTCATTAAGTTTTGTGGGAAGAAATAAACCAGCAATGTCTCTTTATTTACTTCCCCACGTAAAATTTCATTTTTATTGGGGTTTTGAATGAGTTGAATCAATCACCTTTTCTTCCTCTCAAGATTCTGAACAAATTGATAATTATACACAGGAAATATAAAGATCAAAATATCAATTTGATTACTGGTAAACCTGGGCCAGAGAAGGCATTTTGGATATACGACCTCAAACTACGCCTCCTAAAATTTACCCCTACTCAGTCACAAGCATCAGTGGGATACAAAAGCCCTGGTCCCGGAAGCTTCCCTACAGAAGGAAGAAGAAAGAACACACAGACTGCTGGTAGGCAGACTGATCCCAGAGCGAAAGCAAGAAGATGCAAGACAATGCTCATGTCCCCATGCTTTTCCCACTCTTCCTCCCGTGGGGAGATAGAATACAAGGAACCTCCAAAATATTTATCCACCACATCTCTTTTTGAGAATGGAACTGAGGAACCCTCACAGAAGCATAAGGCTGGTAAAATATGGTGTCCCTTTTATCAGTTGGGGTCATAACAAGAATCCAATAGAATACTTCAGATGGGAGGCTGAGGGGTTGAATGGATGGACTGCTCACACGCTGTGGGCAGTGCTAAACGAAAATGACAAAGGATAGTGACAGTTCCCAAAGCTAGGAGCTGCACGTTGCATGCTCTTCTCTATCTAAGGACTGAAGGGCAAAGGGAAGACAGAGAAATGGTTACCAAAACATGGCAAAAGCTACGGTTGTAGGAGAGAGGAACAAAGCATCAGCCAGACCATGACCAGGCAGTGAGGGAACCAAGGGAACAGGTAACATAACCTCCCTTTATCTACTCGCCTTCAGGCCTCCTCCCAGTGCCACCTACCCTCCCCAGGGAGAACATGGTTGATGCAATCAGAGAAGTCAGTCTTCCAGGACAAAGGTCAGATAGGTGGAAAATGGTGGAAGTTACATCTGGAGTAGCAGAGAATACCAACACAGCCCCCAACACATGTGAATACAGCCCACAGAAGGGAAGTTAAGCTATAATGGCTAAATAATATTATAGCGACCTGTTCTCAGTATCCAGTCATTAAGGGAAAATGTTTATCAGGTCTCTAGACTCCAGTTGGTCAGACTGTGATCAGATTAATCACAAAGAAGCACTGTATTCACAGGGCTTTTTAATTTAAATTTAAATTTTATTTTATTTAATGATTAAGATGAGAGTATGACTGAGAGTCCTGATAATTTTTTAATTTTATTAAAGTATACTTAATTTACAATGTTGTGTTCATTTCTGCTGTGCAACAAAGTGATTCAGTTATACGTATGAGATTCCTGATAAATTTTTAACATCATCATATATAAGGTATGTTCTTATATTCATGAGCATTTATAAAATTCATGAAGCAGTAATGGAGGTAGACTCGTTAAAAGAAACACTTCCAATTACACATGTAAATGTGTGTCAAGACAAAGGGTTCCCAGTGAAAAGTTAACTTTAGTGCCCTGAAGAAGAAGATGTTGGGGGTAGCAGGGGGGGATACCCTCAAACACATAGAATTTTCTCCCAAATTTAAGGTTACTTTGACCCAGCTCAGTTTTCTTCTCAAAGAATGCCAAGTCCACTTAGAAATTTCACTACTTAGGCCTGGATCCCACTTAGTCATTTCACCACTCCAGAAGTACTTAGCTAAAAGCTAGACTTCTGCCAACATGTTATCAATATTTTGTCAACATTTAAAATTTTCATCTTCAGATTTACCTTTTAGAAAAGAAATCAACAGAAGAAGAAAACAAAATTTTCCCTAACAGATTAAGAATAGTGGAAGATCTAATTATTCTTTCTTCTAGGTAAAGTCTATACAAACTTAATTCCCAGGGAAGCATGGACCCTCTCTATCCTTTACTCTAGCAGCTATATTCTAGCTCATCAACCACAAAAGCTCAGCTGAAGTCATAGCTGAATGGTCTGCTATACCTCTTTGTGTAATCTCTCAACTGTTTCAGCCTATGTGCCATTTGCTTTCTTTGTGGCCCTGTCTAAAAGAGCAATGCAAAGTATATTCATTTTGAAATATCTGAGTTGTACTTCTGGCAGTTTCTAATTCAGTGACCATATAATTTTTTCAGGCATTATATATTTTTTTCAATCTCTAAATGGACATTAAGTATTGTATAAAGTGATTCATAATCAAAATTGAGAATTTTAAAACCCAGTTTGAGATAAAACAACAACAATAACAAATACCTATTGTCTTAAAGCCAAAGTCAGGAATCACTGTGGTTTATTCAATAAACTTCTACTGTTTCTGCAGCATGCCAGGCAGAGTTCTTGTCCCAGAATATAAAGAGGAGAGATGGGGAGATATGATACAGACCTAATTTACCAGGAGCGACAAACTGGTATATAATTAATAATAATATACTGTATTGAACTCTATGTGTAGGCCTACCTATTTTCAATACCTTGTTTCTTTTTACTAATAGACACTCAATTTTAATTATAGTAGCAATGTGATCAACTAAAAATGTTTAATTTCCTGGCCTGTCTTGCCCTGAGGTGCATGCAATATTGTTCTGCCAATGAGATAAAGGCAGAAGTCCATGGAGAGGTTATTGCTTCCTGAATAAGCAGTCAAAATCTCCCTAGAATATACAATTTAGCTCCTTACCCCTTTGTTCATTCCCTTTGTTCTCAAGAATGTGGAAAAGATACCAGGAAGTGTAGCAGCCATTGTCCAACTGTGAGGCAACAAGCCTGAGGACAAAACGCTATATCTAAGGATGGCAGAGCAGGAGTGTGAAAAAAGATAGGCTTCCTGATAATCTCCTTGATGACCCTGTATCACCTCCTCCCAGAATGTTTGTTGCATGAGGCAAATAAACTGCAATCTGTTTAAACCATTGCTAAGACAGGCTATGACAGAAGAATGCCTCAAGTCCTTTAAAATACAAAAGAGGGGGGCAAAGGGAGCTTTTCACAAGACACACTGGCATTTGAAATTTGAGCATCAGTGGAAGGAAGAGGCAGTAGGATCTAAGGTTAGGGGGAACTGGACTCAGAATGCTTGGGTTTATAACCATCTAGTTTCTGCTTTGTACCTACTCTTGTGTATATTTAATCTCTCTATACCTCAGTTTCCTCTTCTGTAGAAGGGTAACTTTTGTATCTACTTCATAGCATAGTTGTAAGTATGAAACAGTTATCACTGGTGACCCTATTAAAACAATACAGTGCACATCATGTGGCAGGTGCATGTGGGGGTACAGGGGACTGGGCTGCTGTCCTGATAGCTACATTCCCAGAGGCAGTTGTATACTGTTCATACTGGCTGACTGTTATCAGATATTTCTAGATGGATCTGTATTATCAGTTAATTCACTCAGGATTAAGAAGGGCTGATCAAACAATATCCTTTCCTCAGGATCTGACTGAGCAATATGCAGTTTGAAGATTTTGCAGCTGTCAGATATATGCCATAGATGGATGCTTGAATAAGAACTTGGTTTTCATTCTGATGATTATTTATTATCCGCATGTACCTCTCCTGTCTGTCACCTGCATTCTGTTATCAGTCAGTCCCTGTCAGATTGATCACCCCCTATTCTTCTATTTCTTCTACTTGACCACAGGTGTTTCTAACCCACTCTAGCTTCTGAATTCCTCCTGAGACCACTCCTGAGTTTCATGACTTTGCTTTAAAATGCACCCAGGATTTTGTTTTTATTTGGGTATGGTGAGGCCAACAGATCAGGAGACAAACGCCATTGTAAAAAGTTTGTTATTCACAATTTCCAGAGGATGGGATCCTGCCGGGACACGCAGGACCACATGGGGAAGCACTACAGTGAGTCAGGAGGCAGAAGGAATGAGGGGGAAAGCATAGGCAAAGGCTGCATTGTGGTTTTTGTGGGTAGGATAGTTGAGGCCATATAAACAGTTCAGGATTGGCTAGTTTGAATAAGTTCCGTGGACTCTGGGCTATAAGGGTTGTTCCTAGTTGTCTAGTACCTGGCCCTGGGATGATTAGGGCACAGGAATGTTGACTGATAGAGTGTAGAAGCTAGATAAAGGAGGTGATTCAGAGTATGGGCTCTGGACTGGTTGGTTTGCATAGTTTATTTTCTCCAGAAATTATCTGGCCCTGGGAGGGCAGTCTCTCCCTGGTCAGTGATGACCCCACGATATCAAAGTATCAGAAAATTAAAAAACAAAAAAAGCTTAATACAGGCTTGGGCTCCAGTTTTGTATTTGTTGATTTACGTATTTCAATTGTGTGCTTTTTTATTTTTCTTCTGTGCCATGTAAATGTCCAGTTCTAATAATCTTACAAGTAAATAAGTTATATACTGTTAAAAACATATTTTTTCAAAACAAAATTATTCAAGTGTTCAGATTGTTTTGGCTAGACTCTTTTGGGGTCTTTATTTTCCAGGTAATTACTATGATTTTCCATTGTGAAGAGGCAAGCTTAGTCAGTTAAGTCTTTGAATAAAGAGGTACTTTCCAGTTTGCATTTAAACAACATTAATTGTAGTGCCTACACAGTTACTACAATTAGTCTAATATATATAATTATTCTGTATCATACACACACCCAGATACTGATCATCTCACCATCTTTCTCCATCTTTCTTCTGCATCTTCTTTTAGAAACCATATTGTATTTTAGCTGGGGGCGGGGAGGCAGTATAGCAAATCCCAAGATACAATACAAATATTTTTCTAATAAAATGCCATACTTTTTAAAGTGCCCTTTAATCTTCACTTTGCCTAAAGGACACATGTCTGCCCTATGTCCATCCCTAGTACATAACTCAAGGCTGGCACATAATAGAAGCTCAACAGTAAGTATTTGTTGAAAGGACAAATAGTGAAGAAATTAATATCAATAATGAATAATAAATTAATGTAATATAATATGAGCATGAGCATATTTCCAGTTTGAGAGGAAGAAATTTTTCTAGAATTCTGCTAAATTACGTTGTTAAAGTTCACTTCTCCATTTCTTGTGGGCACAGAAAGATATGTCAAGAACAGTCACAGCAACCAATATAGTACTATTTAAATCACTGCTCTTCAATTTTCCCTACCAAAACTCCCAATACTCCCAAATCACAATCCAGCCAAAACTCCCAAATCATGAACTCTTATTAATTTGACTTTGTATTTATACAACTCAGGTGAGTTTATAAAGCTCTGTTAGTCCATGGTCTCATTTAAACTTCACAACCACCTTGGGAGGTAATTAGGACAAGCTCATGCTCCCATCAGCCCAGGGATTTACACACTCACAAGCTCAATATTTTGAGCCTCAAAAAAAAAAATCATCTTAGGGGTGATTGGGAATTGGACCCTTCGTTAGGCTACCATACTCAGAAATCTCAACAACGGAAGAGGCAGCTCAAATTATCCTGTCCACCTACATCTTATATAAAAAAGAAAACTTTTGCTCAAAAGCCTAAATAATACACTTAAAGAGCCAGTGAGCACCAGGGCAGTTATTGAAGTTCAAATTGCCTTCTTTTCTTTAATCCACCTGGTTGAATGGTCTGTTAAAATTGTTAATACAGTAAAAAAATTGCTGACTTTAGCTTCTTTGAAGTCATCAATGTAAGTATTATGCCCTCTCTCTCTGTGTCTTTCTCACTGTAGGATATTTCCTACAGCCCCATGCCCTCAGTTTTTCTCTATTTTCCATAACTTGAAAAGCAATCTAATAAACTCATTCACTAGCTCTCCAGCAATAAAAGCCCTGTTTTGTAGATTTTGCCAATTTCCATGATGTAAATACTCCCATCATTGCCAGTTTCAAGGATGACTGTCTTTAACAATGGGATTACAAAATTTCTGAAAAATTAATAATAATAAAAATTCCGAAGACTATCTATCACCATTCTGAAAGGCATTTGTATTTACTAAGGCAGTGCTACTCCCCAAAGTATGGTCCCCCTGGGAGTATCACATCACCTGGAAGATAGTTGGAAATGTAAATTCTTGGACCTCACTCCAAAGTTGAATCAGAAACTCTGATCACGGGGCTCAGGAATTTCTATTTTAACAAGCAGTTAGGTTATTCTTACACATACTTAGGTTCGAGAAGCACGGTATTAGTTTGCTAGGTTTGCCATAAAAAAGTACCATAGTCTGGATGTCTTAAACAACAACTTCCTCGTAGTTCTGGTGGCTAGAAGACCATGATCAAGGTATCAGCAGGTTTGGTTTCATTCTGACGTCTCTTTCCTTGCCTTTTGTAGATGGTTGTCTTCTCCTTTTGTCTTCACATGGTCTTTTCTCGGTGTGTCTGTATTCTAATCTCCTCTTCCTGTAAGGACAAAAGTCATATTGGGTTGAGGCTCACATCAGTGACCTCACTGAACTTTACTGGGGGTTAGGACTTTAACATATGAATCTGTGTACACAATTCAGACCATAAGAGTGTCCAATAAGTATCTCTTACATAAATGAATAAAAATAAGATGGGAGGGAGAAAAGAGCCAATCACTGAAAGGCAAGGACCCACATGCTAATCTAAGTACTCCTGACTATGGGCTTCATCAATAAGCTAGTGAGCAGAGA
The DNA here is from genome assembly GCF_009873245.2 of Balaenoptera musculus. Classification (NCBI taxonomy): domain Eukaryota; kingdom Metazoa; phylum Chordata; class Mammalia; order Artiodactyla; family Balaenopteridae; genus Balaenoptera; species Balaenoptera musculus. Next base: position 78,128,947 of record NC_045789.1, on the reverse strand, counting down.
ATGGTAGTAATTATCAAAAGCACTCAGTAGCTATATGAAAAAAATTTGCACCAGCATGTGATTTTAGTTTTTATTAACTACTGTGTTTGTTATTCTTATGAATCAGAGTTAGATAGACCACTTGGAGACACTTGCACTGAGCAGATTTAATTGATACTTGGCCTCATCATTTTGGTGCCCAAATTCAGCAGACCAGGTAAGCTCCATTGCAGAATGGGAGCTAAAGAGGGCCTCTTTCTGTTTTTTGTCCTTCCTCTTACAATGTCAGGCATTAAGAACTGTTTTGCAAGACCCATATATACCCAGACACACAAATACATAAAATAAAAGTGGGGAAATAATACATTCTCTGTTTTTGTTACAATTAAGTCTGCTATTTAGGGTCACTCATTTATTAAACTCTGATTCTGGAATATTTAATAATTCTACTTTGTCAGGTTCATTGAAATGTGTCCAGGAGGGGCATTTGGGGTACTTTATCCTAAAAGAAGTAATGCTTTAAATTTATATATAGCATTGCATTAGCAATCTCACGTTCTGAAATTGTTCATGATAAAATTATATTCTCAGAGTTTTCCAGCATATTCTTCAAGCTTTCTGTTGTGAACATATCTTGAATCCTTGTACCTGTAGAATCATTTTAAGTCTTAGTGCCATTCCTATCTTAAGTGTTTTCATATTTTGTACATGAAGGAGGGCAAGTGTGAAAATGATCATTTATCTTTAAAAAATTAAGGTAAAATTAACAAATATCACTCTATGATCCCAAAATTTGTCAGGTGGCTTCAAAGAGAAAAAAATAACACATCATCATTAGCAAACTCCCCAGGCAGAAACTCTGACATATTGCCTTTGATTAAATCTGATGCATCACATGCTTTTTGTAACTAGATCTGACCGATAGTTCCCATGGCATATCAGCCCAAAACTATTCAAATACTACAGTGCAACTTGCCTTTCTAATATAGGGCACAAATTTTCTCAAACAAGAAGGATAAAAGGTTTTCTTACTCTCCCTAGGAATTCCTGAAAAAAGAACCCTAGCATCCCAGAGGTAGAAAGGATATTGGTGTTCATGTAGTTCAATTTCCCATTTAATCGGGAATTCCCTCTGCACTACCCCTAACAAGCTGTCACCAGTCTTTGCTTGCACACTTTCTATGACAATGCAGTTGCTGCCTTTGCAGAATCCCATTGGCACTGTCTGCATTATAGGGGAGCACTAAATTGCTGACTCACACACAAGTTATAAATTGGATACTTGAACCCCACTTTCAGAACCTTTTATATCTTCTCTTCTGAATTAAAAAAAAAAACCTAAATATGCCTTAAATAATGTTTTAATGCCTCTTTACCCTCAATACAGAAACATATTTATGATACAGCAATAAATACGTAAAAAATAAATCCTTGCCATGAACTTATGCTACATCAGCTACTGTCTTAGCTTTCTTCTTCCGTAATATTCTGGAAAAGAATATCATATGCTTGGTTTTACTTCCTCACTTTCCCTTAAGTTTGGAGGCAGTTGAGCTTCCACCCCACAACATCACTGAAACCATTATTCTCAGTCTTACCCCTCTACATTTCTAAAACATCTAAATACTCCTGGTTCCACATTTCTTTCTAAAATGTCCTTCTCTTGTCTCCTCTGACACAATTCTTTATTCCCACCCATGTCCCCAGTCAATCCATTGCAGTATTCTTCTTGTACTTATCTTGCTTATTCACTCCTTTATACTTACCCAGGTTTATCTCTTCTATTTTCTCCTTATTTTTAAACAAACAAAAAAAAAGAAAAATGGCCTTCAGGATGTTATGAAACACCAAAAAACTGTATCTAAAATTTTGCATCTTTATGTGTGTGTATATTTCTAGAACTAAAACTATTTACTGAGTACTCAAAGTTTTCTTGAAATGAAATTCTACATTGCTCCTTGCATAAGTGCATCCACTCCTATGACATCAGCTGCCTCCTGTACCCGTCACTAGGCAACTCCACTGATATCTCTCAAGTGCCTCAAACACAACAATACAGAAGCAAATCACTATCTTACCACCACCACTAAATTTGCCTCTCATACGTCATTTGCTGTCTTTATAAATTCCAACACTATCCATCCAGTTGTCCAAAATATAAACCAAGTACTAATCCATAGCCCCTCCTCCCTACTCTCCACATCCAATTGGTGATGAAGTCCTCTCAACTAGACCTCTTCAGCATCTTCAGAATTCATCCCCTCTCCATCTCTATATACTGCCTTACTTTAGGGTGCCATCATTTCTCAAGTCACTTAGTCTAACAGATCCCTAACTGATACCCCTGTCCCAAATTTACTTCTCTCCAATCCATTCTCTACATTTCTGCTAAGTGTTTAATGCCAATGCCCATATCTGATCTAGGCACTTGGCTATTTAAACTCCCTTTATAGCTTCCAGCTGTCTTCAGGGTAAAATCCGTATGTCTTAGAATAGTATGCAAGGCTTTTCTTTACTTCTGCCTGAATGTTGAGCTAATCTCTTGCCACTCTCACCTTCCTATCTCTTGTATTTCTCCTTCTAGTGCCCCCTTACTCCAAGTATTCCCTGCTACCCTCTCCATCCCCAGTCATATGGCTAACTCCTACACATTCTTCAAAACTCAGCTTGGATATCACATCATCCATTCTTTTCTTTAGTTGTTCAACAAACGTTTATTAGGAGCCATCTCTTTGCTAGATATCATGCAGACATAGTATGAATAAGATAGACATAATCCTGCCCTCCTAGAATTTATCTTTTATATGGAAAAGGATTCATACCAATTAGTGCATAATTAGTTGTTTTATTAAAACAACAATAAGTTATTTTATAAGTAAATATAAGGTATACCGAGAACGTAATTATGGTCCTGATCTAGACTGGGATATCAGGGGAAACTTTCCCATGGAAATCACATTTAAGCTGAGATCTGCAAGATTTATAGTTGTTCCTGGGTGACGGAAGGGAAGGATTCCAGGTGCACTATGCAGAGGTCTTGAAGCAGAAACGTTCATGTTGTACTGGAGGAACTACAGTATGGCTGCAGCCCAGCGTGTAAGATATCAAGTGACACAATTTGAGTCTGGAGACTTAGGAAGGGCCCAGATTATGCTGAGATCCTGGAATCTTGCTAATGATTTAAGTCTTACTATAAGAATATTAAGTAACCCCAAAAGGGTTTTAAGTAGGCTGGTGATACTATTAGATACACCTTTTTATCACTCTAACTTCTGTTCACAGAGTGAATGGGCTACATGGAAAGAGTAGATACAAAGAGAGCTTTCAGGAAATTAGTGTAAGAGTTCAGGCGAGGTGTGATGTTGACTTACACCAAATTAGTGCTGTTGCAGTTAGAAAACAGAAAAATATGAAAGTTGTTTGGAAGGTAAAACTAACAGTACTTGATAAAGGACATATAAGGCAGTTAAAGGAAAAGGATATTAAGGGTAACACCTATGTTTCTAGCTTGTTCAACCATGTGGATGGTTATGCCATCCACTGATATAAGCAACACTGAAAGAGCAGCAAGTTTCATGGGACAGTCATTAGTGCAGTTTCCAACACATTAAGCTTGGAGGTGATGTTAAGTAAGCAAACCTGGAGGGCAAAAGTAGTAATGTCAAAGTTAAAGACATTAATTTAAGAGTAAGTGTATGGGTGGTAATTAAATTCAGAGCTGTCATCAGCCCAGAATATAAAACAATAATAATAAAATTAATAATAATAGTTAATATTTATCAAGATTTTACTACTAAGCCATTTCTTAATGGCTTAGCAGATATTAATTCATTAAGTCCTCACAAAAGCCTATTGGTACTATGATTATTATCCTCATTTTACAGATAAGAAATGTGAGGCTCAGAGAGATTGATGGTCACAGAGTGAGTTAAGTGACAGAGTATGGATTCAAACACAGGCAATGTCAGCTATTTAAGTCATCAAGATGGAAGAATAAGAACTCCCATCACTCCTTGCCCAACGGAAACACTAACAATGATATATGGACCAAAACACCTTTATGAGAAGTCCAGAATCCAGCTAAAAATTGTAGTACCTTAGACAAGATCAAAATTGAGAAGAGACACTTTGAAATAGGTAACAGACCTGTTTAAGATGAAAACAAAGTAGTATATACCAAGACACACTATAATCACACTGTCAAATGTCAAATGTCAAAGATAATTTAAAAGCAGCGAAAGAAAAGCAACTAATCACATACAATGTGATTTCTCAGCAGAAACCTGTAGGCCAGAAGGAAATGGGATGATATATTCAAAGAAATATATGTTCTGAAAGAAAAAACTGCCAACCAAGAATACTATACATGGCAAAACTCTCCTTCAAAAATTAGGCCACCATGACTTTAATAAATCCACACAAATCCGGACAGACACTGCAAGAAAGGAAAACTACAGGGCCAATATCCCTGATGAATGTAGAGGCACAAAACCTCAACAAAATACTAGCAAACTGAACTTAGTAGCAATTAAATGGATCATACACCATGGTCAAGTGGAATTTATCTCTGAGATATAAGGATGTTTTACCATACACAAATCAATAAATGTGGTTCACCACATTAACAGAATTAAAAATTAAAATCACATAATCATCTCAATAATAGATGCAAAAAAAGTCTTGACCAAATTCAACACCCTTTCATGATTAAAAAACCCTTAACACGCTAGGTATAGAAGGCATTTACTGCAGCATAATACAGGCTGTATGTGAAAAGCTGACAGCTAACGTCATACCCAACAGTGAAAAACTGAAAGTTTTTCTTCTATGATCAGGAACAAAGCAAGAATGCCCACTTACCAGTTCAATTCAACATGGTACTGGAAGTCCTAACTAGAGCAATTTGGTAAGAAAAAGAAATACAAGGCATACAAATTGGAAAAGAAGAAGTAAAATCAGCTCTGTCTGCAGGTGACATGGTCTATGTAGAAAAACCTAAAGACTTCACACCCACACAAAAAAAGTTAGAACTAATAAAAAAAAAAACTGAGTAAAATTGCAGAATACAAAATCAGTGTCCAAAAATCAGTTGTATTTCTGTACAATAACAAGGGACTATCTGAAAAGGAAATCAGGAAAACAATCCCACTTACAATAACACCAAAAAGAAGAAAATACTTAGGAATAAACTTAACTGAAGAGGTGAAAGATGTACACTGAAAACTATAAAACACTAATGAAAGAAATTAAAGAAGATATAAATAAATGGAAACACATCCCCTGTTCATGGATTAGAAGACAATACTGTTAAAAAGTCCATACTACCCAAAACAATCTACGTTCAATGCAACTATCAAAATCTCAATAAGTATTTTTCACAGAAATAGAAAAAGCAATCCTAAAATTCATTTGGAAACACAAAGGACTCTGAAGAGCCAAAGGAATCTTAAGCAAGAAGACCAGACCTGGAGGCATCACACTTCATGATTTCAAAATATATTACAAAACTACAGTAACTTTAAAATTATGATACTAGCATAAAAACAGACATATAGACCAACGAAAAATGATAGAGTTCAGAAATAAACCCAAGCATACATGGTCAACTTATCTTCAACAAGGGTGCCAAGAATATATAGTACAGAAAGGATAATCTCTTCTACAAAATCATGTTGAAAAAATTGCATAACTACCTACAAAAGAATGAAATTGGACCCTTATTTATTTACAAAAATAAACTCAAACTAGATTACATATTCAAACACGAGACCTGAAAATGTAAAACTCCTAGAAGAAAATATAGGGGGAAAGCTTTATGACATTATTCTTAGCAAGGATTTCTTGGGTATGATACCAAAAGCATAAGCAACAAAAGCAAAAATAAATAAGTGGGACTACATCAAACTAAAAACTTCTACATTGCAAAGGAAACAATCAACAGGTGAAAAGGCAATCAGCAGAATGGGAAAAATAGCTAAAAACCATATACCTGATAAACAGTTAATATTTAAAATATTTAATAAACTCTTACAACTTAATAGCAAAAACAAAACAAAACAAATTTCTAAAATGGACAAAGGACTTAAATGGACATTTCTCCAAAGAAGACATAAAATGGACAACAGGTATATGAAAAAATGCTCAACATCACTAATAATCAGGAAAATGCAAATCAAAACCACAGTGAGGGCTTCCCTGGTGGCGCAGTGGTTGGGAATCCACCTGCCAATGCAGGGGACATGGGTTCGAGCCCTGCTCCGGGAAGATCCCATGTGCTGTGGAGCAGTTAACCCCATGTGCCACAATTTCTGAGCCTGCGCTCTAGAGCTAGCAAGCCACAACTACTAAGCCCACGTGCCACAACTACTGAAGCCCATGCGCCTAGAGCCCGTGCTCTGCAACAAGAGAAGCCACTGCTGTGAGAAGCCCGCGCACCACAAGGAAGACCCAACACAGCCAAAAATAAATAAATAAAATAAATAAATTTATTAAAAAAAAAACCACAGTGAGATATCACTGCACACCTGTTAGAATGGCTATTATCAAAAAAAAAAAAAAAAGTTAAGGCAAGGATATGGAGAAATTGAAATCCTTGTGCAGTGTTAGTGAGAATATAAAATGGTGCAGCCACTATGAAAAACAGTATGGAACTTCCTCTAAAAATTAAAAATAGAACTACCATATGATCCAGCAATCCCACTTCTGGATAGATATACAAAAGAATTGAAATCAAGATCTCAAAGAGGTATCTGCACTCCTGTGTTTACCACAGCATTTTCCACAATAGTCAAGATATGGCAACGGCCTAAATATCCATTGATGGATGAATGGATAATGAAAATGTGGTAGATATATACAGTGGAATACTACTCAGCCTTAGAAAAGAAGGAGATCTTGCCATTTGCAACAACGTGATGAACCTGGAGAACACTATGCTAAGTGAAATAAGCCAGTCACAGAAGGGCAAAGAAAGCATGACTCCATTATATGAGGAATATAAAATAGACTCATAGAAACAGAAAATAGAACAGTATTGCCAAGGGCTTGGGAGGGGGTCGTGGGGAGTTGCTGTTCAAAAACTTTGTCTTGCAAGTTGCATAAGTTCTAAAGATCTGCTGTACAGTATTGTGATTATAGTTAACATTACTTTATTGTACACTTAAAATTTTTTAAAGGATATATCTCATGTTGTATTCTTACCACAAAAAAATCAAACAAACACATAAAAACACAGATACACAGGCGATGTCACTCCAAAGCACAAACTCATAAACACTAACCCATTATGGCATATAAAAGTCACAAAAGAAGTATTTTCTGATTGACTGAATGAAGTAGTATTCCTTATAAACCATTCACCATGCTGGTTTACATACCCTAAAAATCCTGTAGTAGTTTCTAATTACTGCATTTGTGATAAAATTACACTTCTAAGTCTTTTTCACACAAATTATTGCCAAACCAGTTTTCATCCTCCTATACTTATCTAATGATAGATTTAACCTCTGAGAACAACGCTATGATTACAACAGTTACATTCCATGGCATTGCTTTTGCTCTGCTGCCAAATCATCAAGTTCACTTTGAATCCTCATGATTGTTGGCATTAAAGGGGACCCAATACATGCACACTTATTTACTCTTCCTTAGTACTGATTCAACAGAGGATTTAGACCAAAAACTAATGCAGATGGTAAATGGAAATAGCACTCTTATTTATGATAAAGCATTGTGAATGTGACTTAAACATAAAGCAACGATACTGAACCCCAGAATTACAGAGTTTACCACCCCATCCTAGGCAGCAGTAGACAACTAGAAGCCTTCCTGCAAAGGCACCTGCCCCTGTACAGCTTCCAGCAAGAAGAACAGAATTGAATGCATCCATCCTAAAGCATATGAGTTATTGGAGGAAAAGGAGGAAGAGCTGGGACTACTTCCACCCAGATCCTTCCCAAACTCAGCTATTGTCACAGAGAGAAACAAGGGGCAAACAAATAGAAAGGACAGAATGTATAAAATTTGACTTCCCTCAGAGAAAAGAAGACATGTAAATGTAAAAATGGATAATATTTGTCCATAAATGGAAAAATGGTAATATTTGCTTAGTTTATCTTACAGGATTGCTGTGATAATTAAATGAGACAATTAAAATAAAAATTCTTTGAAAAAGAGAGAACACTATTAACTTGTTAAGATAAATTGATCTTATTTATACCCAGGCAACCCTAAGTTTGAGTCTTTCCTCTGCAAATAACTGTGCAAACTTGGGCCAGTTGCTTAACTTCCCAAGTTACTCATCTATAAAATAATATTCATCTCAGAGTGTTTGTGAGTCTTCTAAAAATAGTATGTGTAAAATCTAACACACAGTGCTTACAATATGGGAAGCCCAGAAGATTTGCAATAGTAGTAATAGTAGTAGTACTAGTAGTAGTAGTTACCATTAATTAAAGGTATTCAGTATATCAGTGTAAAGCTTTCAAAGACCATAGGAACACTAGCAAAGGTATCATGCTCTTCCACCACCTGCTATTTTCACTCAACCCATAAAGATAAAGGTCTATATTATCTTTTTAACTGCTGCCTAATATTCCAATTGAATGATAATATCATAACTTAATTATTATAAATCCCCTATGGATCCTTATTTAAGTGGATATAAACAAGAAGTCATGAACCAGCATGGACACGCATCTTTGTTCACCTTTTCAAATATTTCTTTCGAATAAATGTCTAGTAAAAACATCCATTTTTAGGGCAGTATTAGAATCAGTCTTTTCAGTCTGACATTTGTGATACCTCCCATCATCACACATAATACTAAAAACATCCTGTATTTTTCAAGGCCCACCTTGAGTCTCTCTCTTTTCATGAAGCCTTCTTTGACTGTGAGACCCACACTCCCCTTCCCTGAATCAAGCAGTATAGTTTTTGGTTATAAATTCTCTTTTATTTTTCTGTTTCTCATATATTAACAGGTTTAACTTTCCACTATTTAAAAACTCCTAGAAATTAAAAATATAAATATATATTTCCTTGATGTGACTGAAATACATTAAAGATATAAGACCAACATTAGGCCTAATTAGGAAGTAAATGAAATTAGTCTAAAGCCATTTTCCCAAACTGGTACCATTTGCTTCTCTGCCATTTTACCTTGCTTATTAAGCATTCCCTAGCAAAGAAAAGGTAAATAAATTTTAAAACCTCTAAGACAAGAGGTTATTTTAAAGGTTAACCAATCAATAACAGGCTGAAGTTCATTTTCTACAAGTTTATTTGCAGCTCTTTAGGAGAAATCTGTTCACACACCACAGTGAATTTAAAGAACCAGACCACCTATGCATCCCTGGAAGGGGGCTGCTGGCAGTTGTTGACCAGATGTGCTGCCTCGTAAATGTGCTTATAGCAGACCTGTGGGACTCGGATAACAGTGGCCCTGCAGTGACAGAGGAGTGCATTTAATTCAGTTAGCACTTCTCTGAATACACTTAATTTTCGTCCATATGGCCAATTTTAAACTTTGTATGGAACATAGGTCCTCAAAATTTACTAAAATTCAAGATTCTTAGAATCATGATCCAAATTTACACTGTGCTCCTAAAGTCGATACAGAGTCGTAATTAATTTACATGTGGGATCAGCTATACGGATTAAAATACTATGTCATAGAGTTTCAAACATAAACTTTTAAAATAGTCTTGCTTAAAGTAATGACATGATGAAAAGAAATTTTAAAAATCCAAATATTGTGCCTGAACTACATTATTCAATATTTTAAGAGTTTTATGCACAAGTCCTTCATTTATATTGAAAATGCAGGAATCTAAATTATATAATATTTCCTTGGGCCTATCTTTCAAATTAAGAAGACTGAGATGCTTTTATTTTTGTCTACAGTATAGTTTAAGTAAGATTTGCGGGCTTTTCAGTGGTTCAAGTACCCTAGCTGATTGCTTCTACATCCAGGAAATAGTGTATTTAAAGTTGGTTCTTCTGTGGAGACAACTGCTGATAAGCAAAGCTGTTTCCTTGGTAACGTCTAAGCAGCATCTGACAGCTTGCTGAGCATCTGCACAACAATTTATCTTTGTAGCCTGTACCTAGACAAGCTGACTTAAGAGGAGGGGGTGGTAAACTAGGCTGAGGAGTCAAATCTGAATATTCTTTGGACAGCAAATTTCTCATTGTCAGTCTTCTTCAAAGACTCTATGCTGTCTCATTTTGTTATCTTGGAATTCATTCAGTGACTAAAACATATTTAAAATTTAATATATAACAAACTCGTAATTAGGGAAATGATATTATCTGGCTTATACTTTTAAAATATGAATTGCTGGAATGCCTGCTGAGGACCTCGTCTCTGTTATGTAGAGGCGAGTCAGAGTCCAATCACGACAGACCTTGGGCATCACTGAAATGGACAACCTTTACCACTGTCACTCGTCTATACTGTCTGAGAATAAAAACTGAGGAATCATTGGAGAAGCAAAAAGAATCACAACTAACCCCAAAGCAAGTATTATGCTGTGCATCACTCTAGTCCTGCTGTGAGTAAACAAACAAAAATGTCTACTAAAACTTGTGTATCATATATTCTCATTTATTTGACACTGATCGTCTATGTCACCAAAATGGCAAATCATGTGAAGAAGTTTAACACTAAGTAGCTGGGTTTGAGCAAGAGAGACTACGGGGCTGAGTGGTGACTTTACATTCTAGCTGAATGGTCCTAGACCAGCTGCATCAGCAGCACCAGAGTACTTCTCAGAGACGAGAATTTTCAGGCCTGCTAAATCAGAAACTCTGGGAGAGTGTCCAGCCATTTGTGTTCTAACAAGCCCTCCAGGGAATTCTGATATAGACTCAATTTTGAGAAACACTGCTTTTAGCATATACATTGTGGGGTGGTTACACCTGAAAATGGTCCTCACATGTTGCTGGGATGCCTACCTACAGATTGTTGAACATGCCGATGACAGTAAATTATATGAAGGTGCCAGACTTGCCTTGGCAGAGTATTGAAAAGGGGGTCAGTAGGCTCAGAGCAGAGGGCAAACAAGAGACTATTATTATGTGAGACCAGAGAATCTACAAGCTGTATGATACCATGGGAGGGAGAAAAAAAATAACAGCTACTTCACTAAATTAATAGGGTATATTTTAATGAGGGGAACGCTGGCATCGCTGAGAACTTAGTAACGACTGTTCTCTGCAGTCAAGGTCAATGGTACAATATGTTGCTATGGAACTGAGCTCCCTACTGTCAATGGAGCAATGCAGATGATGGTATTCTGAAACATCAGGGGCCCAATATCGCACTTACTCATCAGAGGCAAGATGGATATAATTACTATAACAGGAAGAAGCTAGACTGACAACAAGGTGCTAAGAGACCATAGGATTCCTAAGGACAATTAAGTCGAGCAGTCAACGAGGACATAGCTTGACTTACATAAACAAAAATGATCAAGAGCTGATGAGCAGCTGCTGAACCGGAAAATTATGATCCTTCTTCTGCTTTCCAGACATGAGCCAGTTTTCAGTTCCAGACCCCATCAATTGAAGGGGAATCTGGAACCCCTTAAAGAAGGACCCTGAAACACCACAGAAGATATATGTGATTGACAGTCCCAAAATCTATCCCCAAAGCACTGCACAGCCATTTACTAAATGAACAAAACTGGAGAGAGAAAAACAGCCAGTTCTTTTGAGGACTGCTGGATACAGGATCTGAGTGATGACACCAAGGGAACTAAAATGCCATCATGACCCCTCTGTTAAAATGGAGACATGCAGAGGCAGGCTATAAATGGAGTCTTAGCCCATGTCCACATCACAGTAGGTATAATTGTTCCAGAGATTTACTGTGTTATCATTTCCCTAGGCCCCTGAGAGCAAAACTGGGAAGGATATTCAAAGCTGCTGTGCAAGTGTCCCAATATATCCCTGATCTGCAGAGTAAGATTCATCATGGTAGCAAAGGCCAAATCCTTACAGCAGTCCCCCGTCCTTAGCCAAGACAGTAAATCAGAAGCAATACCAATGCCATATGGAATATCAGAAATTAGTACCACTCTCAAAAATCTAAAGGATGCACAGTGTAACCCTTGTGTAGTAAACTCAGGAGATTATGGCAGATGATTGGAGACTACCATAAACTTAACCAAGGGGTAGCCCTAATTGCAGCTGCTGTGCCAGATGTGATGTCTTCACTAGAAGAGGCCAACATGGCCTTTGGCGCTGGTATGTGCCAATTGATCTGGTAAATGCATTATTTTCAATGCCATCAGATAGGAGGATCAAAAGAAGTTCTCATTAACATAGGTCCACAGCAGTTCACATTCATTCTCTTGCCTCAACTATATTCCTCCCTCACTCTCAAAATACAGTCTGAAGAGAACTCCATCATCTCAACCCCGGGCAAAACATCACACTGGTTTACTGTAACATATCAAATTATCTTTTTGTTGACTAAAACATGTAATTAAAACATAATTGAGCCTAAGATCTTGGACAATAACAAACTGACTCAACAGACATAAATAGGTGAGGATATTCCAAAGAGCCATCTGTGATAGACTCACCAATCTTGGCTGACCTTCCTTTTGTAAGGATTCTCACTCTAGCGAACTTAGATGAGAACATTTGAGCTACAAGTTTTCCACTGGAAACTTCAGTATGGGCTCCTCTATGTGCACTTTCCTCTGCCACAACAATTGTCATTGTTCCAGATAGAGGCTGATCCATCATCCTGGGTCCCAGAGTGAATGTGATATGGAGCAGAGTCATGATGGACATTGTCCACAATAGACATTGTTGTAACAAGCTAGAGATATTTTTGGTATCCCCTGTTACACTCATAACCTAGCCTCTCCTGGCCAAACCAACATCCTTCTGTGATGAAGTTGACAAAGACCAACCCTGCTCCCCAACAGCAATGAAATGAGATGCCTACAAGAAACTTTCCCAACAGTAACCATCATATAATGTGATTAGTTCTAATAATACTAAGGACTTCCCTATATGCCAACTAAAGAGATGATCAATATAAAATGAGTTATGACATGCCAAGAAAGTCTGTTGAAATGATAGATGATGTTGCAAAGTCATTACAAACAAGAAGGAGCAACACTCCTAGAAGCTAGAAAAAAAAAGTTGAATGGAGATGCTGTTAGTTTTTCCAAAAACATGGCTTGGGAAGAAGTCACCCTGTTCAGTTAACAAAGAACATATGCCAATACTTTAAAAGTTTTCCCATTTTATAGGAAACTGATTCACTAGGATCCCATACTCTGTTGAAAACAATCTTTAAAACCATCTTATTATGTTTTCTCTCATTTTATATTTCCAATATTACTGTCCAAATTAATATCTAAGTTTCCTGTTGATTTTAGAGAGAGAATAAATTGATGAGCCAACAAGAACATTCTGATCGCTTGGCAGTCACATCTCATTACTAATTAATGATTAGCATTCTGATCATAATGGACACAAAGCCTCTTTAAAAATAGTAAAACACTTTACACATTTGGCTTTTGTTCTTTCATTACCTTCGGCCTTGGCAATCTCATTGCAAACAGCTTATTGTATAAGGGAAACACTCAAATTTGTGTCTCCCAAACTGACAACTTTTCTATACTCTCGTCCTGGTGGATGTCTGGTCAACACCTCAAATGCATATAAGCAAATTCCATATATGGTGAATAGAGTCCTTTATCTCCCCGCCCAAGACCAATCCTATTCCTCTTTCTCTTTTTTTTGTCATTGGCCTTAACCAGATAATAATCCTTCTCTCCTCTCTTGCCCTTGTTTCCTCTTATCCAAATTGGTAATTACCTCTCTTCCCGCCCCTACTGCCCCCTTTTGTCCTCCCTATGTTTTCACTGCTGAACCCACAGATGTCCTCACTAATTCTACAGCCAATCTCAAAACATTTCAGAAGTACATTAAAAACCTTTAGCTACCTCTCCTTCTAATATGTGGGTCTTAAAATTAACACTCTATCCATAACCAGGACTGGCATAATTGATGAATGTTTAGATTTTTTTTCTTGTCAACTAGACCTAGGACTCAAATATCCAATGGCAAGCTCTGGGCATACATGTGACCTATAGGTTCAGTCAATGCACTTCTAATATTTCCAGTGATCCTGCCCTATAAGGATTAGAGCTCATCCTAATCTCAGTCTAAGTGAAATGGGATCTGATACATTCCTTGGGTCTTCTCAGTTTCCTTCCATGGGCCTCAGTTCTTTCTCCATTCCTCTACAATATATTGTTAGATCTGCCAGAATCTCACCATTGCCCTTGCCATATTGTTAGGCTCAGCCCACATGCTTGGATGCTCTGACAACAGCCACCACTTCTAATGTCAGTTCTAAGACTATTTCCTCTAAGATTGTATGTCTTAAGCATCAGATGTTCTCTCCTGGGCATTTGCATGAGTCTCCCTTCCCCAGCTTGAGGTCCCCCATGACAGAGTAAGTGTCTGTTCCATACACATTTCCTCACCTTCTACATTGCCAAAGCCACATCATTTATTCATGAATCTATCCACGTTCTGACAATCCAGTCTACTCTACCTCCATAATGCTTCTCAAATGCAGATAGCCCTCTGATATACACTACCACAAACTTAGTTCAGACGAGAGTTATTCAATAGAAATTCATATAAGCCACATATGTAATTCTAAATTTCCCAACAGCCACATTATAAGAAGTTTAAGAGGCAGGTGAAATTAATTTTAATAATATATTTTATTTAACCCTATGTCTAAAATATTATAATTTCAACATTTAATTAATATAAAAAGTATTCAGATTTTTTGCACTCTTTTTTTAACTAAGTATTTGAAATCTGATCTGTATTTTATATTTACAACATATTTGAGTTCAGATGCTAAATTTTCATTGGAAATACTTGATCTGTATTTCATAAAATTTATAGTTGAAAAATAGATTCACATACCCATGTTGTTCCAAACACCAATAAAAATATTCTAATAGCTGAATTGAGTAGCATTTTTGAAGATTTTTTATTATTTTTACTTTTTGGCCGTGCCACACGGCTTGCGGGATCTTAGTTCCCCCCTAGACCAGGGATTCAACCCGGGCCCTCGGCAATGAAAGCGCAGAGTCTTAACCACTGGGCTGCCAGGGAATTCCCTGAGTAGCGTTTTTTTCATTTAGATTTAACTAAATTGAGAATTCAGTGCCTTGGTCATGCTAGCCACATTTCAAGTGCTCAACAGCCGCATGTGGTGAGTGGCTACCATACTGGACAGTGTAGGTTCAGACTCAGCACTCTCTCAGATTATTGTTAGAGCCTCCTAACTAATTTCTGTCCAATTCCTTCCCACCCTAATCCTTTTATATACAGCTGGTAAATTAATCATCCTAAGGCAAATTTCTGATTATTTCTGTTCAAAGACTTTTGAGGTTTCCAGTACCATGAATCAATTCCAAACCTCTTAACCTCTGACCCTCAGAGTCCTCAATGATTTGTCTTCAAAAACCTTTCCAACTTATTTCCTTTTAGTCTCCTGGGCTTACATCCAGAGCTTTCCCTCCCTCATGTCTGCTTATAGTTTTCCTCTTTTATAATTTTCTTCTCTTCCACATCTTTCTATTATAATTCTACATAAAGACTTCAGTTTCATGTATAATTCTACATAAAGACTTCAGTTTCATGTATAATTCTACATAAAGACTTCAGTTTCAGTTTCATCTTTCTATTATAATTCTACATAAAGACTTCAGTTTCATGTATAATTCTACATAAAGACTTCAGTTTCAGTTTCATCTTTCTATTATAATTCTACATAAAGACTTCAGTTTCACATATAATTCTACGTAACGACTTCAGTTTCACGTTTCAATTGCATACACTTACCCCACCACCGCCCCGGCTCCCAAAATCCCACTGAGATGACAACACAGAAATTTTTTAAAGGAAAAAATCTCAAGGACAGGGAGAACTGCAAAAGAAGTGATAGCAGATGATGTAAGTCGACCAAATGTAAAAGGTGGTAATCAAATGTCAGTGACAACTGATTTCCAAAAGAAAGAAATGCTGAAATGTAAGCGCCTGCAGAGGGTAGGCCAACTACAAGTAAGCCAGTTTGTGTTGCAGAACCCCAGAAAGGTTTGGAATTGAAGGTACTAGGTGGCTCTGAAGACTGGGTGAGGGGTGGCACTCAGCCTGGGGAATCAGCTAAACGTCTGTCTGAGGAGGAGATAGATTCCAGATTCCATACCTATTTAACTCATATAATTCAAAAATTTCTCCTTCTGTTCTTTGAACAGTAACATTAAGAAACATTTTGTGAACCATAATACTATACAAAAATTTTTCAATAATGTGCCTTTTATCCTCCATTAGACTGTGAGTTCCTTGAGTGTAAGCACTGTCTTGCACTCATTCTCTCCCACCTGCCAGCTTATAACACAGTACATGACACTCAAATATGAATGAGTGAAATGAATCACATGTGTCTAGTGCTTTGCTCTTTCCCTGGAGATTCACATTCAATCTCATTTGATCCTTACACTTCCATACGTGGGCAAATCGGTTGTCATAATATCTGTGAACACTTATTGAGCCCGGTTTTAAGCCCTCACAGAATGCTACAACACAGATAAACTTAAATCATCCCCATTTTACAACTAGAAACTTAGGTACAAAAAAGTTAAGTAACTTGCACAAAATCTTGCAGCTAGTAAGAAGTGAATTGAAATTTGAATGTTGACAGCCTGAATCCTGAGCTTTTGCTATTGACCAATATCTTCTACTGATCACTATTCAAAAAGCAAACCAAAAGAAAAAATTCCATTTTATAGGAAACTGAGATCAGTTTACAAGTGTTCTAACTCAAGATCTTGAGTCATCTCTGTTGTCTTGTTGTTCCCCATTGATATGTAGCGTATCAATGAGTGAATAAAAATGAGATCCACAAAAACAGGCAATTTGTCTCTTATGTTCATTGCTTTGTCCCACCACCTAAACCAGTGCACTTTATAAACGTTTGCCAACAATTCGAATAAATGGTCATTTGATTGGGAATAACATTAGTAAATATCTCTTCAATCATATCAACTCTGGATAAATTGGCCATCAATTTTTAGATTTTTTTTAAAATTATTTATTTATTTTTGGCTGTTTTGGGTCTTTGTTGCTGCGCGTGGGCTTTTCTCTAGTTGCGGCGAGCAGGGGCTACTCTTCGTTGTGGTGCGTGCGCTTCTCATTGGCTTCTCTTGTTGCAGAGCACGGCCTCTAGGCACACAGGTTTCAATAGTTGTGGCTTGTGGACTCTAGAGCGCAGACTCGGTAGTTGTGGCGCACAGGCTTAGTTGCTCCACGGCATCTTCCCGGACCAGGGCTCAAACCTGTGTCGCCTGCATTGGCAGGCGGATTCTTAACCACTGCGCCACCAGGGAAGACCAATTTTTAGATTTTTTAAGGTGAGAAATATGCTCTCAAAGCTCACAAAATTACACCAACCTGGGTACTTGGAATAAAGTCTGCCAGTTCCTTAACCAATTCAGTTCAGTTTTCTAGGGAGAAGGTGAGCATTCAACCACAGAATCATCATTTTGCTGTAGTTTTGATAAACATTATACAAAGAAAAAATATTATATGCACATATATTGCAAAGTGGAAAATAAAGTAATTATCTGGAATTTCAGAGGGAATGAAAAATCATTTGCCTCAAATATAGTGATTTCCTAGGTAAAAGTCCTCTAATTATCTTTTGAAATAACCTGATTAGTTTATCATTCCTTTGCTATGTGTATAGAAGAGCCCAGGCTGGATTTTTCTCCCTCTCAGGGTCCCTTCCTTCTCTGTTACGCCCTCCCAAGCAAGTGATAATAGCTATTTGACTTCAAGTCACTTCATTGTCCCTGCACCTTCTACAATTGGTCTTCTCTCATTGTTCCTACGTCAGGGATCTGACTTCTACCCCAATGTCCGCAGAATATTGGCATTGTCTCCATCTATACCCTGCTTCTGCCCTTTGAGTCTTACAGTAATAGAATATGATTCTTATGCAGCAGTACAACACACCTAATCAAATAAGGGATCTGTTTTACAACACAAGAGATAAATGTATGAAAAAACCTCAGTCTTCAAGAAATTGCCTTTTATACAATGCTCCCTAGCTTATTCATCAAAACAGCATTCTCCATTGAGCAGCTTATTGAGAGAGAATGGCCACAGTGTTTTGTATTGATAAACTTGCTGCAGCTTCTTGGTCTCTCCTACCTAGAGCAGATTCTTTAAATGTCTATGCTAACCAATTGCCAGGCTTTCAGCAGGCTGCCTGGCTAAGATGAATTTCATAGGCTTAGTCACCAACCTCTATCTCTTTTCTACATAATCTAGCCCTACCTCAAAATCCTTTTAACTGATAAACAATAATATCTAGATTTTTCCAAGAGACTTATAATTTAGTTACTGTCATGTTATAGAACTTTATGGAAATATGCAAGTACAAAATGTTAAAAATCATAACTGATTGTATGTATATAATTTTCCAACAATGCATGTCCTTTACAGGCAAGTAATAAATACCTGTCAGAATATTTTAGTATTTATTTGTTCCTATTCTTAAAGGGAAGAAAAAACTACATTGATGCCCTTTACCCTCCCTAAGGGAAATGTGATGCCCAAGCAAGGAAAAAATTTTTCTGCAAGAAGATAAATTTTGTATCAGAAGTTCAGCTATAATTTAAGATTCACCAAAGATCTCACATTATTTTTTGAACCTTATTGATAAAAGTGGGGAATAAATCTAACAAAGAAACTCCCACATACTTTGAAACCTTAATATTTGTTTTGTTCAACTTAATCATTACTGCTTTTCTTTTCTAAGGGACATTGACTATTTCCAGTTTACATTTAAATATCTAGAGGAAATAGAATGCAAAGGTCTTGGATATTTTTCTTCTTCCATTCTCAAAGTTTTCCTACAAATGAAATAACAAGGAGGGTCTACATATTTTCAAAAGCATGTCATCACCATAAAAACAAAACTCCTTCACCATTCATGAAGGACCAGCTTTGTGCCAGACGTTGGTTGAGCTCTGGGAACATAAACTGAGTACAACCACCCTGCTCGTGTCTAGTGAAAAAGACACAACTCAGCTCTGACACATGTGAGGCATATGCCTGCATCATTTCCAAAGTCCTGGAGTTGCAGAAAAGGAGAAGCTCTTAGTCTTCTCAGAGGGTTAAGAGGCAAGGAAGCAGTGAAGCTTTTTGCCTTGGAAATGAGTATAATTTTTCCAAGAAGTAGGACAGCCCTTCTCAAACCCAAATCCAAAAGTAAAAGAAGTTAAGAAGGCATGGATGAAGAGAAAGAGGAATGGAGGAAGGGGAAAAAGAAAGGAAAGAAAGAAAGAATTTTTATTTTATCCAAGTTACCTACTCAATGAATGCTGATTTTTACATAATAAAATCACATGATTGGAATTTGGGGAATATTCTGTCAAACTGGTCATTTGGGACCAGCTAATCAACAGAAAATGATGCTGTAGAAAAAAATATTTTAAACAAAGTCTTTTTTAATTTCAACTGAATGCAATCAACCAGACTTTTGATGTATTTTTGATAAAACTCCCTTTTCAGAATGATCTGACAAGGTATTCCAATGATGTCACAAAGTTAGTGGTCCCAGTGAAACAAGATGATGGCTGGAGGTGCTCTCCCCAACCCAGAGGTTCTGCCTCTGATGATTCTCTGATGATTTCTCTGATTCATATCATCAAAATAATTCAAGCTTTGATTTTTATTTATTACCTCAAAAATACCTTGGACTTGAGGATATGGGGAGGGGGAAGGGTAAGCTGTGACAAAGTGAGAGAGTGGCATGGACATATATACACTACCAAACGTAAAATAGATAGCTAGTGGGAAGCAGCCGCATAGCACAGGGAGATCAGCTCGATGCTTTGTGACCACCTAGAGGGGTGGGATAGGGAGGGAGGGAGGGAGGGAGACGCAAGAGGGAAGAGATATGGGAACATATGTATATGTATAACTGATTCACTTTGTTATAAAGCAGAAACTAACACACCATTGTAAAGCAATTATATTCCAATAAAGATGTTAAAAAACAATACCTTGAAGACTCATAACCCAACTACTTTATGATTCTGGTAATTATGGAAATCAGAATCAACCTTAAGTGACCAGCATAGCACAGAATCTCAAAACTTTTATATCTACATGGCTGGAAAGAAGAATGTCAAAGGATAAAATCAAAAAAAGAACCAGTTTGTCTTTTCAGTATGGACCAGTTTAGCTTTTCACCATGCCTGGTTACGCCACTGTCTCAGTTACTTCTCCTGACATCAGTGGGTAGAAGAATAGAAAAATCAGACAGTGACCTAGTTAGCATCTCTAACTGGACATGGTTGAATGGGGAGGATGTCCAGAATGGTAACATTCACATTTCCACTAACTTTCTTGAGTTATTACTTGAGTAAACAGAAACAAGAGCCCTCACAGAAGCTACTGCATATTATTTACATAAAAATGTTGGTATTATGAAAATAGTGTATGATCATTGAAGAAATTTTGGAAAACATGTAAAAGGAAATGAGCAAAAACAAACATCCAGAGACACTGGAGGAAACCCTGCAGAAAGACTGGTCTCCTATTTTATTTTCCCCCTCTTATTGAAGGGAAATATTACTTGGAAACATAATTTTAATGACTTAATCATAGTCTTTTATGAGATATTCCTTAATCTATATTAATATTCTCCTAATTTAAAAAATTAAGATTATTTTCATTTTTTCCTATAAGTTATGCTAAAATGAATGTCTTAATTGTAACCTATATATTGACCTTTGTCTGTATCTCTGCTTATTTCTTTGTGATAGAGGCCTGAAAGTGAAGTTACTGAGTAAACAATAGAAAACTACTCTTCTTGATACATATGGACAAACTGCTTTTCAAAAAGCATGTATCAGTTAATGCTTCAACCAGAGTAAAATAGTATCAGTCTCTGCAAACCCTGATCAGCATTGAATAATACCATATTTTTATTCTTTGCCAATTTGATAAATGAAAATTTATAATTTGTTTACATATGCCTTGCAATGATTAATAGTGAATTAAACACTTTCTTATAGTTATTCACCATGATTATTTCAATCATGTCTTTTCCCCATTTTTTTAGGTTTTTGTACGTTAATTGTTGATTTGTAAGAATTTTATATATTAGGAATTTTAACATTCATATTTATTATAGATATCTCAGTTTGTAGTTTGTCTTTAATTTTGGTTGTTATGAAATGTAATGTACAGGATAATTTTATATAAATAATCAAATATGTTGACTTTTTAAATCAAATTTCCCAATATGTTTATGAATGGAAACTCTTTCCCTCTCTTGGAAATCAGGCTAAAAAATTAGGGAAAAAAATATGTGACAGTTTTTTACATTTAACTCTTTGATCTAGTGAGGCTGAGTATCTTGGCCATTTAATAGAATTTTAATACATTCCCATTATTGTCACAATTTAAATATTTGGTCTTATAATATTTTGTTTTATGCTTTTATTTTCTATGCTTCCTCACTATTCTTTTGTTTCTATAGGATTTTTTCCTACTCTAATCATTTGAAATTTAATAATTGTACTTATTGTTTGCCTACAGATTTTTACCATTAAGGTATTTCCAAACTTTCTTTAGCAAATATTCCAAGATAAACACCATCAAGAATTAAATAGCATTTTTTACTACCCACTATATAAATGAGGGACTTTAGCCTACTTTAACTTCCCTCCCCATTCCATCTCAATTTCCAGTATACTTTATTTTTTTATTTTTTTATTTTTTAAAGATTTATTTATTGATTGATTGCTATGTTGGGTCTTCGTTTCTGTGCTAGGGCTTTCTCTAGTTGTGGCAAGCGGGGGCCACTCTTCATCACGGTGCGCGGGCCTCTCACTATCGTGGCCTCTCTTGCTGCGGAGCACAGGCTCCAGACGCGCAGGCTCAGTAGTTGTGGCTCACGGGCCTAGTTGCTCCGTGGCATGTGGGATCTTCCCAGACCAGGGCTCAAACCCGTGTCCCCTGCATTACCAGGCAGATTCTCAACCACTGTGCCACCAGGGAAGCCCAATTTCCAGTATACTTTAAAACAATTGTTGGATTTTTTTTGGAGTTGAATTTTTTTTAATATTATATAACTTCTGTTTCAAGAATGTATTTGCCTTCAGTTTTGCAACCTTACCTATAAGAGATTCATTGAATGATTACGACAAGAAGTTACACAGATTAGGGAGAATTTATTGATTAGATAGTCCATATTTTATTTTATTTTTTAACATCTTTATTGGAGTATAATTGCTTTACAATGTTGTATTAGTTTCTGCTGTATAACAAAGTGAACCAGCTATAGGTATATATATATCCCCATATCCCCTCCCTCTTGCGTCTCCTTCCCACCCTCCCTATCCCACCCCTCTAGGTGGTCACAAAGCACTGAGCTGATCTCCCTGTGCTATGCAGCTGCTTCCCACTAGCTATCTATTTTACATTTGATAGTGTATATATGCCAATGCTACTCTCTCATTTCGTCCCAGTTTACCCTTCCCCCCCGCCCCGTGTCCTCAGATCCATTCTCTACGTCTGCGTCTTTATTCCTGTCCTGCCCCTATGTTCATCAGAACCATTTTTTTTTTTTTTAGATTCCATATATATGCATTAGCATACGGTATTTGTTTTTCTCTTTCTGACTTACTTCACTCTGTATGACAGACTCTAGGTCCACCCACCTCACTACAAATAACTCAATTTCATTTCTTTTTATGGCTGAGTAATATTCCATTGTATATATGTGCCACATCTTCTTTATCAATTCATCTAAATCTAATTTTTAATCAGTTTTGTCTCATTGACTCACAAGCAATTCTCAGCTAGCAACCAAGCTTAGAGGGCATGCTATGCTACTGATGGTTTAGGATACACTCCTTGTGCCAACTGAATGTGAGATATGAAGAGGAAAAGCTCAGGACCAACACAGAAGAGTCAGAATGTTATATGTCTCTCCATTCAAGAGTTTGAAACTCTGAACACCCGCAACAACATAATCCTTTCCTAAGACTTAACACCTGCCATTTTAGAAATTATTTAAAGTTATGTTTTCATTGTGCTTCTTCTGAATTCTCTTAGCTCTGTATATCTTTGCTTCTCAGTAAAAGATGCTAGTGGTCAAAAGTCATAAAATTTATTTCATTTTTCCCTCAAGGGGGAAGACAGTTTTGTATATTAAATAAAAGGCAGACTGTTGAAAGAGTGATTGTATTTCTAAATGTGATTTCAGATGTACCTTGCTTTACTTGATAGATTTACTTCTGGGTGGCAGTGTAAATTGATTTTTTATAAATCAAGTTATATATTAAATGCATTGAAGAAGTTTGCTATTTTAAACTTATCACATGATGAATCCTTTTATAAAACTATCATCAATTCCTTTGTAACCTATTTTATGTATATGAACTTTGCAATAGCCAGGTAGCTTATTTCCAAACCACTATGTCTTCCTCTTTTATAATATGTTACATTTTATAAATGAAAAGCATGGTAATTCCTCTGAACAAAAGGAAGAAACAATTGCATTGCATCCTTAAGTCTTCTCTTGGCTAAATAAGTTATTGACTATCAAGAGAGGAATAAAGTGGATATCGACTTAAGTACATGAAAGAAAAAGTATCCAGAAGGTAAGGTGACTTAAATACATGAAAGAAAAAGTATCCAGAAAGTAAGGTCTTGAGGGGAGGAGCAAGGAGATGAGGGTTGGCGTGGAACATCTCACCCAAGTAATGCATGAGACAAAGATAACAAATCTTGAAATGGTAACAAAGGCACAGCTGTGGAGACTATTCCAAATCAGATATCACACATGTCAAACAAGAGACCTCAGGGAAGGGTAGAAGATAAAGTATAGAGCCAAAGTGACACTGAGACCAAGAAACTAGGAAAAATGAAGATGAAGAGTGATAAACAATAGGAAGACAGAGAAGCGTATTTTGGATTAGTCAAACAGTGCAATGAATAAACTACAGCTATGCAAATCAAAATGGGGGAATCTCAAAACATAATGATGAATGAGAAAAGCACATCTCAGAAACCTATATGCAGTATGGCTCAACGATACATTCAAAATATACAAAATCAAGAATGGATTGTTTAGAGACAAAATCATGTATGATAAAACTTTAATAAAGGCATGGACTTAAGGACACGGGGAGGGGGAAGGGTAAGCTGGGATAAAGTGAGAGAGTGACATGTACATATATACACTACCAAATGTAAAACCGATAGCTAGTGGGAAGCAGCCGCATAGCACAGGGAGATCAGCTCAGTGATTTGTGTCCACCTAGAGGGGTGGGATAGACAGGGTGGGAGAGAGGGAGACGCAAGAGGGAAGAGATATGGGGATATATGTATATGTATAGCTGATTCACTTTGTTATAAAGCAGAAACTTACACACCATTGTAAAGCAATTATACTCCAATAAAGATGTTTAAAAAAATTAAAAATAAAAATAAAGAGTGAGGGGAATTTTGCTTCTAATAACAGTATATTAAGTAATGGTATATTAGTTACCCCTCTGATAAGGATAACTAGAGGAACTGAACAAAATATATTAAAGTTCAGTTTGAAAACATTGGCACACTAACAAGTTACATAAGTATTACCATGAGAAGATGGAAATCCAGACAGAGGAGCTCAGCACTCTGGGTTTATGTCAATAAGGGACCAAAAAGTAACACACGGCTCATTCAAGCGGCATGACTGAGGCGTGATCCGTGAGGGTACAATTTATAAAGGCCTGGGTAGCATAAAGGGAAACCAGTGAGAGATTAGGCAGTACCACAGGATGAACAATAGGTTGTTGGGTTTCCATTTTCAGCCCTAGCCCTAAAAGGGTAGAGAAAGGAAGTAGTTACAGAACATAGAGAGAGAGAGAGCTGTGGGAAATGATGTTTTTTCTGGTCAGGGACTTAGAAAGAACAAGATTGGAAAATTGGTGCCAAGGAATTCTAGGGAAGAGCTATTGTAGATGGACCCATTAGAATGGACAGGCTGTGAAGATATTTGTACCCTATTTGAATACCCACCCATGGGTTTCCACTGCAGAGTGGGCTGTTAACCAGGTGCACAAAATGATGTGGTATGTGGATGTCAGTCAGCTTCTTTCCCAAGACACAGTGCTTTCTCTTTGGGCCCATGAACAAAGTGGCCATGGTGACAGGGATGGAGGTTATGCCTGGGCTCAACAAAATGGACTTCCCCTTACTGAAGCTGATGTTGCCGAAACTACTGCTGAGTTCAACACTGAGTCCCCAGTATGGCAGCATTCCATGGAGGGACCAGCCAGTAAACTATTAACAGGTTGATTATACTGCACTGCTTCTATCTTGGAGAGGACAGAGATTCATTCTCACTGGAATAGACATATATTCTGGATATGGATTTGCCGTCCCTCCCTATAATGCTACCACCATAACTACCATCCATGGAGTCACAGACTTAATTGGAAAATGAGACTGCCACCTGGCCATTTGATGCCCTTTATGCCACTGACCCAGCAGGCACAAAAGGTAGTAACTCTACTCCTAGAGAGACTGATTCTGATTTCCAAGGGGAAATCAAGTTGTTTCCACACACAAAGGCAAGGAAGCCTGTGTCTGGAAGCCAGGGGTTTCCAGGGCCCCTCATAATAGTTCCGTGCCCAATACTAGCAAAAATTAACGGAAAACTACAGCAACCAGAAAAGGCAGGACAATTGTGAGTTTGGATTCCTCAGGAACGAAGGTTTGGGTCACTCCACCAGGGCAAGAACCCCAACCAACTGAGGTTCTGGATGAGAGGAAAGAAAAAATATATAATGGGTAGTAGAAGGAACCTCATAAATGATTACAGAAATGAGAACTATAGTAGTTTTACATATTTTCTCCTTGCTCATGATATGAATGAGTTTATTTGTGTATGTTAACAAATTTCTTCTTGCAAGTCTCAGCCCACGTTTCCCTGCTAACTAACTTGGCCCATCAAATGTGGACCAACTTTGGCCCAAAATAACCCAAAGACTTTCACCACCAGCCATGGTGGGCGGCAGCCGTATCCTCTTCAACAATGTCTGAATCCTAGCCTCGTGTGGGGCAGAGGAGGGGGTCCAAGTGTGTCCTTCCTTGGATTCTCTCCCTCAGCCCTGGGGTATTCTTTAGAGTTCTCCTTTATTGCCTCTTCATAGCTAATCTCCTGTAAATAGTTCATAATGCTTGATGTTAAATCATAACTATTCAAACTATTGTGTAGTTTCTGTCTCCTGATTGGATCCGAGTTGAGACAAAAGCAAATGGGATGATCTAAAAGAAAGAGAGAAAATATATATATATATATATATATATATACATGTATAACTGAATCACTTTGCTGTACACCTGAAGCTAACACAGCATAATAAATCAACAATACTTCAAAAATATTGAATTTTAAAAAATAATAAAAATATATAGCAAGAAAAAAGTTTTTAAAGCAAATGGGATGAATGTTCCAATTAAAAGACAATCACACTTAATTTTTTTAATGTGCTGTTTATAAAAGAAATATCTAAAACTTAAGGATACAGAAAGGATGAAAGGACACAGAAGGGGCAAAGATATCCCATGTAAAGGAAAGCTGGACTACTCATATCAATATCAGATAAAACAGACCTTAAGATAAAAAATATTTCTAGAGATTGAAAGGACACTTCACAATAATCAAAACTGCAATTCCCCTGAAATATTACACTTTCTATCCACTTAATAACATGGCTTTAAATATATATGAAACTAAAACATGATAATAGTAGGAAGTTTTAATAAACCTCTCTCAGGAACTAATAAAACAAGCAAAGAATTCAGTAAGGATATAAAGACTTAAATACTGAATTGACAAACCTGATCAGACAAACCAGCATCTGCAGAATATATTTTTTTCAAGAGCACGCCGGAATATATTTTTTTAACCTACCGAATGCTGGGGCAAAAAGCAAAACTCAAAACATTTTAAAGATTTTAAAACACACACAATTTGTTGACTGCCAAATCTATGTACCATCTTCAGACCTCATGCTGAGATCCAAAGCTTTATATCCAACCCGTGACGGCTGGAGAGAGCTTGTGAGAGCAGATTTTGCCCATCTCTTCCCAACTCGGCATTAGTGATATTACGTTGGTAGCTTACAATTGAGCACAACATGGTGCAAGTATTTACACCATAGCAATGAACAAATGCTACCCCCGAAAACAGCTTTCTTTATTGTTTGAGAGTCACTTGTTAAACATTTACCAGCACACCAATGTATCCAATCAGTTCTGAACTGTCTCCACGTGGATGCTGTAAAGGCATCTCAATTTCCATAAATCTTAAACCAAACTTATCATCTCCGCTCTACAAGTTTGTGCAACCTGTATCAATTTTCTAATGTCATCACCAGCTATCTACTTACACAAACTAAAACCCCAGATTTTTTAACACTTCTCTTCTTCACTCCTACATTTAATCAGTCACCAAGTTCTCTACATTTTATGTTCAAAACTTGTCTCAAATTTGTTCCCTTTTCTCCTTTTCTCCGGCTGCTTTTTAGCAAAAATACTTTATGATCTGTACATGTGCTTCCAGCGTTGCTATTCAAAATATTTTAAAACTAATTATAACTAGACTTGGGGACTTCCCTGGTGGTCCAGTGCTTAAGACGCCACGCTCCCAATGAAGGGGACCGGGGTGGGTCCCTGGTCAGGGAACTAGATCCCGCATGCCACAACTAAGAGCCCGCATGCCACAACTAAAGATCCCACATGCTGCAAGGAAGATCCCACACGCAGCAAAGAAGATCCTGCGTGCTGCAACTAAAACCCAGCGCAGCCAAATAAATAAATAAATAGATGTTTTTAAAATAAATAGATGTTTTAAAAAAAAAAAATTATAACTAGGCGTGACCAATCAGAGCAGAAGTTAGCTCCAGTACAGGACAGGACCCTGCAGGCACACCGGTTGCTAGATCAAGAGAAGGTCCTGTGTTCCTAGGGGTACATCAGGTAGCCAGAGCTGTGGGAGTGGGACACTCAGGAGCTCAGGAAAGCAATTTAACAGGCTGGAAGGATGTTATTTCAGTATTTGAACAACATAAAAGGTATACCAATGTGTACCAGCTGAGTATTTGTCCTGAGTATGCTGTGTGTACCATGGAGGTACACAGGATAGTTTAAAGAGGTACATATACAAACTTTTTAAAAATAAAATATGTGTTTCTATTACATGTTAAAAAATATAATACACTGAGGCCAAATTTTGAAATATACTTAGTATAAATTACATAGATAGACACATAGATGGATACATAGATAGATACATAGATAGATAGATGATAGGCAGATAGAAAGTATCCTTGGCAAAAATTAGGTGAATGAGAGGACTTTGGAAACCATGGTGCCTTGCCTCCACTTTCTCCCCATTCCACCTTTTCTCCTTCAGTGCTGCCAGAGTATTTCTTCTAAACACAGATTTGATACTTTAATTCCATAATTTAAATTGTTCGACACTTTTCCATTGCTTATGGAATAAAGTGCAAGCTCCCTAACAAGACATACAGTGGTCTTACAAGTGCGACCTCAAAGAATGACTTTTACAATCTCACCAGAACCTCTACATTTTTAGCCATATCCTTCCATGTCTTGGTTCAGATATTCCCCAGCTGGCAAATACCAACTTATCATTCAAACCTCAGTACAAATGTCACTTATTCTGGGAGGCTTTCCCTAACATTTTACACAATGAATGGCATCTTCCCTTTGATTCTGATGAGCTTTTATAGCATCACCATTTGGAAGGCACAGTGCTGACTGGAAGAGGGTCCTTCTCCTTCCAATGGCCTCTGTTGAAAGGACTTGATTTCTCATTGGCAACCATCCCCCAATGAATGGACACAAAATATTAGAATTCTATATTAATTATGGCACACTCTATGTTCTTATAATAAAGAGAATACATAGTTTCAAGACAGAAGTGTCTTTCTCATGCAATAGCCCAGGAATGGTGAACAAGGTCTAGGAGAGAGAAGGTCCACCATTCTCAATATGCGGTGTCCATCTCTGCTTCCAAAGTGGCTCCTCCACACTCATCCTCATGTCTGCATCCAGCAAGTAGGAGAGAGGCAGAAGAATAAGCATGCATCTTCATCTACAGGGTATTTGGTAGAAGTGGCACAAATCACATCTTCTCAAGTCCCATTGTCTAGAACTTAGTCAGATGGCTCTATCTAATTACAAAAGAGCCTCAGGAACTTAGTCATTACCTGGTTAGCAATTGTGCCCAGTCAAAATCTGAAAGGTTCTATTACCAAAGGAAAATGGGGAAAAATGGACAGTGGATATAAATTATCAGTTGGTGCCTCAAACATGAAACACAAATTTCCGTTTTACCTACATATTAGGCATTCAGATAAAAGGTTTTATGGGGAAACTGTCTGTTGGATTGTTGGTCCCAGTGAGGTTTCTGGTTACTGTGGTATTTTAGTCATTTATGGTCCCTTTTATTACTGTTATTGTTGCAGCTTATTCTATAAAACCAAGCATATATATGATCACAGTCTCTCAGCCCACATATAAATCCTGCTATTTTATGAGACCACTAAACTCTGGGTCAGCTTGTGTGTATCCCTTATTTATATAGACGGAAAAGTAAATTAAATCAACCTTATTTTTTTAATTTTCCACTCCAATAGTATAAATCTTGTTTCTTACAAGTAAGCCATCTTCCAAAAATACAGTTATCACATCCGTTTTTAAAACTGTGTGCCTAGATCTGGAATTATCTATAAGTTCTTACCTTAAAATGTTTAGCTGACTCATAACACTTGCAATGTGGCTTCAGTTCCGTAAACGATGCACTAAACCTGAGTAGGAAAGTATTGCAATCAAAGTATGCATTCAATTTACTAAGCACCAATTATATTTTTTAAAAGTGCTTTCTTGGGCATAGTAGTAAAATCTATCAAGCTTTCCATCTGGCCTCAAATTAATAAACGTTTGCCTTCTGTACTGAGCAAGACTGCAGTAACGCTAGGGTTAAGGAACCTTAATGAGATACAACTATGGACTGTAGGAGTTTGGCTTGAAGCAGTAATACAGTTTGTTTTGTATGAGAGAAAGATACTTTCATTTTTCCTACTGGGGCTTCTTCTTTCTGGACCACTGAGTATGAATTACTTCTAGAGGCCAAACACGTCCCGAAGTGAATATTCGAGCATGATTGAGAGCTGCCTCAGTGAGCCTGCCTACATTAAGAGCATTCTCCAGTGCAAAATTAAACTCATAGCCTTTCATGATTCTCTGGATAATCAGAAACTGAGAGCCTGCATGTCAGAGATGGCAAACTGGTCTATGAGTGCCACCACAATGCTTTCCATGCCATATGTGAAAGCAGCTGCCCTACACACCCTCACTCCCTGTTTCAAGAGTTGGCACTCAACCGTACTTGTATTAGAGGACAAGTTATTAAGGTAAGGATTTTCCAGGTTTCTTCCTCTGCAGCCCACTAATGAGGATTCGACCTTGACCCTCTCACTCTCTTCGTGTCCTCCACCATGAGAGGAGAAGCTCTGTGATACAGAGGGAAAAGACAAGAGTATGCAGACTTAGGCTAGAAGAAAAGTCACAGAGGGAGTTTTGAAGTAAGAGATATGGGACCAGCCACTGTACATGAAGGCAGGGGATGGGACAGGAAATTGGAGATACTTAGAATTGAATGGGGATTCTAAGAATCGTGATGCTTAGGAAATATAAGAATACATATAAAAGACTTGAATTACTTTGAAATTACTTATATTTGCTGAAATTTTGTCCATTGATTATGAGATTGGTCTGACATTAAATCTAGTGGATACTAGCTTTTAGGCATTACACCTATTTTCCCTCTGCACTCTATATTCTAAGAAGAAAGGAAGGGGCCAACTTTGACATTATATTTCTCAAATATTGGCAACTCAATGCCAACCTCAGCTTTCATCACTTTTTAAAATCACATTTATAGGCAACTGAGAGAACAGAGTCCCCATTGGTTATGTTGAGTGTAGACAGGACCAGAAAAGAGCTTGGGATGCCTCCATGGTGATGGGTCAAACCAGAGACAGCCACATGGCAATTCCACCTTCCTCATGTAACCTAGTTAAACTCTTTAATAACTATGCCCTCTCTTAACTGCTCCACCTTCATTCCTTTGCTGTCTGATGTCTGATCTCTGAGCTCTTTTGAGAAGCCAAAGGGCTCTGGCAACCTCACTAATATGGAGACAGTATAGCAAAGCAGGGGAGAAGAAATACCATTCATAACCAAGCAGAGATGAGTTCAAATTGTTACTTCACCCTTTACTTCCTTGGGGAAGTTACTTGAAATTAAGAAGCTGTACTTTCCTTGTCTGTAAAATAGGGATAATGATAGAAATTGTCACATAGGGTTATATTGAAGATTAAATGAGATAGCACTTAGCATGACACCCAACTCATAGTAAGTCCCAAATAAATGCTAGCCATTTTTATTATCATTAACACATTATAATGCTGTGGCTCGGTATTCATTAGCTACAATTATTATTATTATTGCCATCCTATATCACCCTCCAACTCCTCTTTATCTCTGCACCCTTGCCTTCTTCCAAGGTCGTATTCTGAACCTAATCTGCCTGACCCACTTAAGGTGCTACTGTATTTGGGTGTGGTCAGAATCCATCACAACTTCCATCCGACGCTTTCAAGATTAAAGGCTTTCCTGGACTCTCTGCTGGTATCCATCCTGCCCAACCAGCATTTTCTCACCTTCATCTCCCTGTGTGGGCTGAACTCACAGCTCTTCCCTGACACCAGTAAGTCTAGCCTCCAATAGACACAACAAGTCCAGCGTTTAATCAAAACATTTTCCCCTGCATCGTAACCCTGTTTTTGGAGCCCCCCCCCACCAAAAATAAGAACTAATTCAAATGTTAACTTTTATCAGATAATTTTCTAAGGATGTCTGAGAAGAAAGGAGTTGGATTTTTCCTTTTAAGTCTGAAACATTTCAATGAAGTATAAAAATTTTAAAGGAGAACTTTTAGAGAAAAACTTTAAAGGAATTATTCTGATCCTGAAAAATCTAAACCAACTTACCCACAATTATTTTTCCTCTATTGAGAAGAAAGAAACCCATAGGGGACAGGAGAAAACAATTTTAAAATGGAGCAAATAAATCTCAAATTTTATGATTGTCTATCCTCCCAGCAATCTTGTGAGACAGGTAGTGTCATCTCCATTACACAGACGAGGAAACAGATTTAAGCCACCCAACTAGAAAGTGTCAAAGCTGAACTAAAAGCCTCGTGTCTGACTTCAAAGATTATTACAGTACTAAACATCATACTCAGCAGCAGACCTAACGCTGTGACAGGGTTTTTTTTTCCCTACACACTTCCTTGCCACTCTCACTGAATGTCTGTGATAACACATTAGTGCACTATTTATAGAAAGGCATGTTTTATTGGCTGATACTTCCTCAGTTTGAGCCAACTACCCTCTAGTGTGCTGACAACTTCTGCACTGAGTCCCCATGAAAGCCTGGTGTTCAGAGTCACGGGTCAACTCAATTCTGTTTACCAAACTCCCAGAGACTTTCAGAAATCACTTTACTGGAGTTTCAATGGTGAGAAAACAAGTTACACAGAAGGACCTGCTGAGAGGGCAGCTGGAAAGTGTTCTGAGCAATTACAGATCAGCAGCTTTTCTTCCTATTTCATCTTCAGAATCACAGCAGATTCAACATTTGGAGGAGAAAAATAAGAGAACTCATGGAAAATCACCAGTGGGTAAGTGAGAATGTCTCCAAGTTCTACTGTGTGTGTAGCTGTCACACCTGCCTCCATGCCAATTACTAGCAAAACTCCACTCTGAACCAATACCATGTAGGAAAGATAAGAGGGTTGTATTATTTACTAGCACCAGAAACTTTTGCTTTTAACACACTTATTTTATCAACCCATCTTAACATCTTTGCCCTGTGATTTTTTTCAATAACATCACTCCTTTAGTTTTCAACTGACAGTGAAGATCTCTGATGTGTGGGGTAGACATTAGTGCTGCTCACCAATATTTCCAGGCTCCTCTTTCCAGGCTGTAAGGATACTGTTCTTCTCTGTACTCTTGTGGTTAGTCCTGGCCAGGTGATTTGGCGTGGCCAATGAAATGTGTGCAGCAAATGTGAAGTGTGTCACTTCCTGCCAGAGTTTTTAACAGCACTTGAGAGAATCTCCATCTCTGCTTCTTTCCCTATCTGCAGTGATCAGGGGGCATGTGTTGACATAAAATTGCCATAAGAGCTGGAATGCTGAGCTAAGACATGGAAAACAGCCCTGTAGAGAGTCACCTAAACCACAGCAGGCATACAGTGAGCAAGAAATAAACTCCTTTTGTGCATAGCCACTGAGATTTCCAGGTTGCTCATTTACTGCCTATTGCAACATGTATCCGTTGTGTTTGTCTTGGGCTGAGAGGAGCAGAAAACTACACTGCAGTGGCCTAAACAAATAAGTCTATTTAGCTCACATCATAAGGAGACCCAAGGAGGCAATGCAGGACTGGTAGGGTGGATCAGTGATCTCTTCCATGACCCAGTCTCCTTCCATCTTCTTACTCCTCCATCTCTGGTTGTGGCATTAGTCCTCATGGTATCATATGGTTCCTGCCTCATGTCCATGTTGAGAGCAGGAAGAAGAGGCATGGCTTTGTCTTTCACTTTGGGAAAGGAAGTCCTCCTTGGAGATTTTTGCCATTGTCTCTTTGGCTAGAAATGCATGCTAAGGCCAACACTAGCGCGGGGAGATATGGGAAGATGTTTCAGCTTTGGACTCTCCAAAGTGGAGGAAGATAAGGGAAAGGAGGTTTGGAAGGTAGCCAGTCCATAGTTTCTGTTACTATGTGATTATGAAGAAGATAGGACCTTTTCAAGTAGTACTTAAATACAGTTTCTTTGTTTATTTGTTTTGTTTTGTTTTTTATGCATTATAGAATGACTACCACATCTATTCTCTCTGTTTTTTTTTTTTTTTTTGGCTGTGCCATGCAGCTTGTGGGATCTTAGTTCCCTGGCCAGGGATTGAACCTGTGCCCTCAGCAGTGAAAGCACAGAGTCCTAACCACTGGACCACCAGGGAATTCCCCATTCTCTTTTTTTCCCCTTTTTTTTATTGAAAAATAATTGACATATAACATTGGGTACATTTAAGGTGTGCAATGTGTTGATTTAATACATTTGTACTGCAATATGATTATCACCATAGCATTAGCTAACCCCTCTATTAAATCACATAATTCTCATTTTTTGTGTGTGTGCAGGGAAAACAATTAAGATCTTGTCTCTTAGTAGCTTTGAAGTTTATAATACAGTATGGCTGACTATAATCACTATGTTGTGAATTGGATCTCCAGAACCTATTTACCTACTAGGTGCAAGTTTTTACCCTTAAGCAACATCTCCCCAGTTTCCCAACCCCCAGCATCTGGTAACCACCATTCTACTGTTTCTATGAGTTTGGCTTTTTTACAGTCCACATAAAAGTGAGATCATACAGTATTTGTCTTTCTTTGTCTGACTTATGTCACTTAGCATAATTCCCTCAATGTCCATCCACGTTGTCCCAAATTGCAGGTTTTCTTCTTTCTCGTGGCTGAATATTCCATTGTATATATACCACTCATCTGTTGACAGACACTTAATTTGTTTCCATATCTTGGCTATTGTGAATATTGCTGCAATAAACATGGGAGTACAAACATGCAAATTGTTTTTAAAGACCTATTAGCTCACAAAACCAAATTTCAAATACAACATTAAGAAGAACATTTATATAATAATACATTTTATGTTATAGCAAAATATATACATATCTCTCACTTTTGTATGGCTCACTCTGTCCCTGTATCAGGGACAATATCACAGAATCACAGATTTCCCCAAAAAGATTAGCAGAAGAATTGAGCCCGTCTACCAAACCACTAATCCCAGTCTTCATAAGCTAACTCTTTAATATCCCTGAGCCTTCAGACACACATCACCCAATTTCCATGTAAGCCCAAAGCCTGGTCAGGTCACAAAATGGGGGATACTTATTTATTCATTCCACAGACATTTACTGAGACCTGCTCTGGAATAGGCAATTTACTATGCATGATATCTACAATTATGATAAGTGAGACACCAACTCCACTTTCCAGGAACTAAGACCTGGAAAAATCTAGACAAATCAACAAGTATCTACAGTGCAATGAGAGCAATGACAGTAATACTTATATAGTTATACCTCTAAGGGGGAAATACTCAGAGTGCAGAGAGAATGGGAGAAGATTGGAGGATGTGGTATTTGAACTGTGTATTGAAGGTTTGAATAGGAACTTTCTAGGAAAAAGAGTTGGGAAAGAGATGATTCCACAATGAGAGGAAAGAAACATCCGTAGTATTTAGTCCCAGAATCGCAGAACTTGAAGATTCTCCAAGCTTTATGCGTTTTGTCAACCCTCATTTTATACATTTTTTAAAAATATTGCAGCAATATCATGGCACAACTATATATGCCTGTAATCACTAGATTTTTCCCCCAATAAATTACACAAAGAGGGACTTCCCTGGTGGTGCAGTGGTTAAGAATCCGCCTGCCAATGCAGGGGACACGGGTTCAATCCCTGGTCCGGGAAGATCCCGCATGCTGCATTTACTGAAGCCCATGCGCCTAGAGCCTGTGCTCCGTAACAAGAGACTCCACTGCAATGAGAAGCCCGCGCACCACAAGGAAGAGTAGCCCCTGCTTGCCACAACTAGAGAAAGCCCACGCACAGCAATGAAGACCCAATGCAGGGTAAGAAGAGAGTCAACCTTCACTTGTAAGACACACTGAGTTCAAAAGTCTGCCCTCTCAGGCCTGCAGCTATGATTAGGAAAGCCAAATGTGCTATTTCTTTTATATGTGATCCCATAAAATAGAATTTAAAAGTACTGACTTTTTTCACCAGGGCTGAGGGAGGCTTTTGTGAGAGCATATGATATTATTGAAAACAGTGGGATTTGGTAGTCCTTTTGTGCCTCAATTTAAAAAGATCCCTCAAGCAGCTGAACTTGTATATCAGACCTCCCTTCTATTCCCTCTTTTCACTCTGGATACTAGACACTGGAATATAGGGGAAAAAAACCTACAGAATACAACTTACCAGATCTTCTAGTTACATCCAATTAAATCATGAATGGGTAAAAATGGGCCTTTTCCTCACTGTAACTGTGTACATTTTATTCATTTGCACCAAGTATGATAGTCTTGGCTTCAGGCCCTTTAGATGAGGGAAAGTTCTGAATAAGACAAGTGTCTAGTAAGTTCCACGAAAATGTAAACCATGTTCTCTTTGCCTTTGTACTCTTCTGTAACTAATGTCGTGCACGTACCAGCTGCATCATAAAAATTGATTGGCTGGTTGGTTGAATGAGTTCATAAATGAGAGGAGAAGCTGTGGAGTTTAAGATAAAATAGCAGAATGTCATTTATTCCAGTGATTTGTACTGTTGCAAAATCTTATAGAAATTACTCATAAACAAAGGAGAAATAGCTCTATGTAACAACAGCAACACTTATTAAGTGCTTTGCATATACTAACTCATTTAGTCTTCCCAGCACCCCCATGGGAGTATCCTTGATGATGACTGAGGTCAATCAACCCAAATCACATGTCTGAGAACAAGGGAACTTTGAATTCCCCAAAGGAAAATTAGGGCTATGAATAATAGATGATTGGGTGGAAGCCAAAAAGTGCCTACCACACTCACAGAATGAGTAATATCACCAAGACTGAGCCCACATCTTCTGTTTCAGACTAATGAGCCCTCACAATGCCCTGCAATACAGCCCCCAGAACAAAAACATATATGATGAGTCACTAATACATTCATGTTTTTCTCATTCATACAATAAATATTTCATTCATTCAACTAACATTTACTGAGCAGGATTATTATTTCTTTCTCGACATGGATGCAGAAGCTATGTCCCAAAGACGTATCTTACTAAGTTTACTAAGAGGCTTTTAGAAGAAATTTTTCAATATGCTGGAAGCCTCATCTTTTCTCCATGCAATACTTTGAAGTGATCCACTTTCAGCTCAGAGGTGTGTGGGACATAATGTTTACAAATGTGGGACTGATATTTGTGAAAGATATTATTAGGGAAAGATCACCACAACTAGGGAGTCATAATCGGTTCATATATTGGGCTACATTCAGCTTAGGTGGTTAGAACCTCCCAAAGTCTCCCCCCAAAATGAAGCAACTTCACAGACAGACTTCCTCTTAGTATCCCATGCAAAGCAGCCCTTCCTGTGAACCCCTATGTGCTCTTTCAACTTACCATACCATCTGCAGAGGAGGGTCCAAGCTTCAAGCCAAGAGCACAAAGAAGAGGTCCAATGCCTTCTCTCTCCTCTTCTTTTTTTTTAAATTGAAATGTAGTTGATGTACAATGTTATGTTAGTTTCAGGTATACTACCCAGTGATTTGACTTTTACACATAATATGAAATGATCACTATGATAAGCCAGTAATCATCTGCCCCACACAAAGTTATTACAATATTATTGAGCATATTTCTTATGCTGTATATTACTTCCCTGTGGCTTATTTAAAAGACGACAAATAACAAGTGTTGGCAAGGATGTGAAGACTTTGTACACTGCTGATAGGATTATGAATGTGTGCAACTGCTATGGAAAACAGTATGAAGGTTCCTCAAAAACTTAAAAAAAGAACTACTATTTGATCCAGCAATTCCACTTCTAGGTTTTTAACCAAAGAAAACAAAAAACACAAATTCGAAAAGATATATGCACCCCAGTGTTCACTGCAGCATTATTTACAATAGCCAAGGTATGGAAGCAACTCAAGCACCCATAAATAGATGAATAAATTAGAAAGATGTAGTATATGTATATATAATGGAATATTACTCAGCCATAAAAAATTGAAATCTTGCCATTTGTGACAACATGGATGGGTCTAGAGGGTATTATACAAAGTGAAATAAATCAGACAGAGAAAGACAAATACCATATGACCTCACTTATATGTGGAATATAAAAAACAAAACAAACAGACTCATAGATACAGAGAACAAATGGGTGGTTACCAGAAGGGGGACAGTGGAAGGATGAGCAGATTAGGTGAAGGGGATTAAGAGATACAAATTTCCAGTCTCCTCTTCTTTATACACCTTTTAAAATTCTATTTCCAGGTAAAGAAAAGTGCAGCAGGACAAGAATAAATGAAAATGGAATAAACAGTATGTTAAAGAAGCCTCACTGCTCTCTTTTATTTTTAGACCCTGTTCCTTCAATAATTATCCATCACATGCCTAATATGTGACAGGTCCTGTTCTGCACAGTGAACAAAATACACACGCAAATGTCTGCCCCTGTGAAACCTATGTTCTAGTGGACTTTCTGTTCCAGTAATATTCAAAGAAAACTGGCTGGAGCACAGAAAATAATTTAAATGCTTTATTAAGTTTTTTCAAATTGTCAAGAATGAGTCTTCAGTCTCAAAATGTCATGAACAGGACTCTCCCCACCCACAAACTCACCACCACCAGTACCGTAATAGTATTCGAAGAGAACAGAAACATTGCGTCATAAATGCTGATGTGAAGATATGCCTTGAATGTCAGGAATTTCAAACTTAGGTGAAGGAAAAATTGGGAAGGTGTAGGCTTTTCAGTTAACACTATACCAACTCAAGAATTAGGTTAAAATAGTCCAAAGTCAGCAAGTCAGACCTGAAGTGTTTTAGAGGAGAAAGAGGTGGAGTCAGAGAGCCCATAGAAAAGAAAACAGATTGTTGAATTACATCATGTAAAAATAACATTTGATGAATTAGATTTCAGGGAAGTCTTGGCTCACTGTCTGTTCATGCTCCCTGACAGCCTCTGTCTAGATATGGAGAGCTGGTCAAATGTCCAGAGCCTGTCAGAATCTTATTCTTATTCTGAACAGATGCCTTACTGTGCAGGGTAATTTAGCGTTATCAATGAAGGAATAAACCAAATGACTCATGGAATTCGTAACAAGCCCAGGAGTGCTCACCTGTAACACCTACGAACCAGGCCTCAGGTTGGGGTACGGGTTTGCTAATGACCACATGTTATTAATCTCAAGGGACACATTTCCCTGATTTTAGACCTGGAAGATAAAGGCTCTTTAATTTCTGTGAAACCATAGGCAAAAGTCTCCTGTGATTCATTAAACATGGGCTTGAAGTAACAGCAGCAATTCAGTAATGCAACATCCATCGGCTGAGAAGTTATTGTCATTTGAATAGAGTGAATATGCAATGCAGTAAGTTCAGGTGTAGTAACCAACTAAATAGGAGTTGTTAGGTGGTTTTTTTTCCAATAAGTTTCGAAAAAGTAAGAAGGGGAAGAAATCTAACGTTTACTAAATGACACCCATCTGACAGGTACCTTCTCACATTTAATCTGTACAGAAATCCTGAGTTTGATAGTATTCTATCCATTTTGTAGATAAGGAAACTGAGACCTAGAGCAGTAAGGTAACTTGAGTAACTTGCCCTTGGCCACACGTTCAAAAAGGTAGTGAAACCAAGATAGGAAAGCAAGTCTTAGCTTTCCAGGTGCTTACACTTCTGCATAAAACTACTCAGCACCATGAAGGTTTCCAGTGGGTGCAGCTATAATCCCTACCTTTGATGGATTTATAGTTCTGTTAAGGAGATGAAACACATAGATACAGAAACTAAAGAACAAAATAATAGAACACATCAGCAAAAAAAGTGCAATAATGCCTTGCACATATACAGGCTTTATAGTTTCCAAGATGCGTTCATTTATGTTTTCTTCATCATCAAAAAGCTCCTGACATATATTTCAAGCAAGGAGTATTCCCATGTCTTTGCTTAGGATTTGGTATTTGAAAGAAATTGGAAGTTATCCTCACCCTTGCAAAAATTTAATCTTTACTAAAATACATTGTACATTCTGAAAACACTGGCCTAGACCATTAGTTCCCATATAAGTTCAGGAGGCAGAGCACCCAAGAGCCATAGACCTCTTTGAGGAGGGTTATGAGACATTGTTCCATAAATCCAAAATACCAAAAATAAAATAGTGTGATACGTTGAATATCATATTATGCTGGTATAAATGAGTGATAGCCAGGGCCAAAGGTTTAAAGAGAATGTGTAAAAGGCAGCGGAGAGACTTAACATTGAGAATGGATCTTCCAGTGCTTTTGGTTGACATTTCTGCAAACAACATAAAAGCATCTTTCTCAATAGTGGATTATCTTGATTCACTTCATGGAACTCCCAAGGGGAGTGCTGAGAACCTGCAAGGAGGTGGTCCAGGAATTCTGACCCAAATTAAACCTCCAGATGAATGATGCTTATTCATTTGCAAGGCTGTAACAACACAGTTTATATTCAACTTGGTTGATCAGTGACCCTTTTAGGGACATACTTTCATTTAGAGAAGTGGACTCGAGGTATATTGAATGACAATAACCTATAGGTTCAATACCAGGTGCTTTACCTTACATATACAAAATGCTGAAGGACGTATTGTTATCTTCATTTTTAGATGAAGAAAGTGATATCTCCAGAGTCCAAAGCCACACACAGTCACACACAGTCCTCTTTACATGATGATAGCAGTTTTGCTGATCTCATAGAACTACCTTAAGGATCAAATGAGATAACAGAAAAAAAGAACTTTGAAAATTTA
Organism: Balaenoptera musculus; assembly: GCF_009873245.2. Classification (NCBI taxonomy): domain Eukaryota; kingdom Metazoa; phylum Chordata; class Mammalia; order Artiodactyla; family Balaenopteridae; genus Balaenoptera; species Balaenoptera musculus. Next base: position 78,088,107 of record NC_045789.1, on the reverse strand, counting down.
AAACTTTCACCTAAGTTTACTGTATCATCATCACTGTAATCATAATGATCACCAACATCACCATTAGATGCCATCAACAATGCGTCACTTTTTTAGAGTCATTAAAGAAACTGTCATTTGATAACAAATATTAGCATCAAAATTATTTTACTTGCCTTGCAGATAACTTTCTTTTTTTTTGAATTTTTGAATTTTATTTAATTTATTTTTTTATAGAGCAGGTTCTTATTAGTTATCCATTTTATACATATTAGTGTATACATGTCAATCCCAATCTCCCAATTCATCACACCACCACCCCTCCCCCTGCCACTTTCCCCCCATGGTGTCCATACGTTTGTTCTCTACATCTGTGTCTCTATTTCTGAGCTGCAAACCGGTTCACCTGTACCATTTTTCTAGGCTCCACATATATGCATTAATATATGATATTTGTTTTTTTCTTTCTGACTTACTTCACTCTGTATGACAGTCTCCAGATAACTTTCATCAAGATAGTTTTTATAATAAAAAAAGCATATCTCATCAGAGACTGAACAATATGATTTAATTTAGCCTGAAAAAGAGAAAAATAAAGATCCAATAACTATTCAATTTATATTTACGTTCACTTTAGTTATATAAGCAATCTAACAAGAAAGCAAGAACAGTGAGAAACAGAGGAAGAAATATGCTTGACGCAACCACACTAAGGCAACCATTGTCAACATTTTAGTGTAAGTGCTTTCTAGTTTTTTAATATTCATATTCTATATAACTATATTCAGTGTATGTATAAATATAGATCCTGTTTTTAATTCACAAACATTATATCATAATCATTTTAAGGGGTTGTTACATGATCTTTATAACCTTTATTTAAAACAGCTTCATTATAGGCCACACTTATTATTTAACAAACGTTATTGGTAAATTCTAACTTTTCATAGTTACTTATGATTCTGTGATTTAACAAAATTACTTTATGTATGTATTCTATCTTTTTGATATTTTTAGGATACACTAGCAAAACTTTGTACAAGAACAATTTGTGGTTCCAGATTCATCCCAACAGATATTTTTGCCAAAAGTCTATATTAGTATATAGTGTCACCAACGATCATTAGGAATGCTGGTTTCAACAAACATTTGTTACAATTGTTATAATATTATTTAAACTTTTTTTTTTACTAATTAATAAGAGGAAACTAATGCCTCTTTATTCTAAAATACATTTCTTTGCTATTAGTGAAAGTAAACATTTTTCTGTATGCTTATTAGTTGTATTTGCTCCTTTTTTAAAATTGAGATATAACTGACATTAATATTGCGTAAGTTTAAAGTGTACAACATGCTAATTTGATACACTTACATATTGCAATATGACTACCACATTAGCCTTAACTAACACCTCAAATAACGTTTAACAATTATCATTTCTTCTCTGTGGTGAGAATATTTTGTGAATATTCCCATCAGATCCTTTACCCATTGATCCATCCCATTCTTAGTGATATTTCCTTAACAATTTATACAAGCTCTTTTTCTAAAGATGGTATTTTCCTCACCATAAACACTTACTAATGTTTTCCTCCTTTTCATGCTTGCCTTTTGGCTTTGATTGCTTTAATGTTTAATATTTTAGTTCTACATTTATGTAAATCTCTTTATTCCAATGTAATTTTTTCTTTCTTTTTTTTTTTTTTTGGTGCGGGGTGGGGCGTGGGCATTTCTAAACTTAGAAATTTAGGCCCTCTGTAGAGGTTTAATAAGTATTCCTTTCTGTTTTCTTCAAAATCTTGTAAAGTATAATTTTAAAATCTAACTCCTTGATCTAGTACAGCTCACAGTTCAGTGATGCCGGTCTCTCTCAGGTCTCATCACTTTCTGCCTTAGGCTCTTCTCCGAAGTTTCTTTACACTCTTCTTACTCTGCCCAACCCCTAAATGTTGGTACTTCTCAGAGATCTGCCCTGACCCTCTTCTCTTTGTCCTGTGCATATTACTGCTCCCCGGGCAGTCTTACCTACACCCGTTAACTTCAGTTACTCCCAGCACGGCTTTGACCTCCACATCCCTATCTCCAGACCCAACTGTCTATGTCAAAAATGCAGAAGTCATCCTTGAGTCCTTCCTCCTTCACATCTTTGACAACCAGATTCAATGGATTCTGCCTCTAATTTAGCTCCTCTCCCTCTGCCTTCATCTGGACAGCTGCAATTGTCTCCTTACCTGTCTTCTTGCCTCCGTTCTCATCCCTTCCAACAGCTCTGGGTGATCTCGTTATCAACAGGCTGCAACCTCCCTGTCCAAAGTTATCTGCTTATCAGCAAGCCAATAAACAATTACAGACCAGGAGTTACAATGAAGTCATGCAGAGAAGGTCCAGAGAGAGGGGTACCTAACCAAGACTGAGATGAGGGGGTCAAAAAGGAGAAAGAGTTGATGGTAACTGTGAACAAAAAGTCAAAAGGAAGGAAAGCAAGGAATTCTTCCCAGAGGAAGCTATGGAGATAGATTCTAGTATCGAACGTGTATTGAGGGCCTGACTCTGCCAGGCATTTTACCTATAATTACCCATTTAGTCTTCTCAGCAATGCGTTGAAGTAGGTACTGTTATTAACCCCATCTTGTAGATGAGAGACTCCAGCAACAGGATAGCAAAGAATATGCCTTCAGTCACAGTGCTAGGGAATGGAAGAGCCAGACACACTAATCCCCAGGTCCATGCTCTTAGCCATTATGCAAAATTGCCTCTTTGGGGGTAGAGGGGCTATGGGGTGGGGAGAGGGAGAAAGAGAGCTTTAGAGATTGAAGATTGACAAAGATATGACATTGGGTATCCTGGTTAGGTAAGCCATTAGTCCCAGTCAGGAATCCTGGGTAATGACCCTACCTTATTGTGTTCACTTTAGAAGGGTGATTAATACTTAAGTGTCTCCGTTTCAGCATTTGAAAAAATTGAGTTCTTTGCGCTTTCTCTTCTAGTCTCTCACCAGTCAAAACTGCTACACCTTAGAGTATTACTAAAAGTAAGTGTTATCAGAATCACTAGCATGCGTATCAAGGGATAAGAGAAACTCATCATCCCTACAAACATTTCAAATATTACTCCATTTCAGAATGGGTGGAGGAAGCTTAGTTTCCAGAGCCCTTGAGCTCTGCAATTCTTAGAATCTTATGCAAAGTCATTCAGGTCTGGAGTCTGCTTTCCTTCTTCCCCCAACTTTTAGACCCACTGAAGAACTTCTCAAAGCTTGTGAACCTCATTGTCAAATACTCTATCCATCTTAAAAAGCAGCTTTGGGGAGTATAGTACAGGTTCCTAAAAACAGGAGCAGGCATCTTCAAGAAATGATCTTTCTAACTGGCATCTTTACCTGCCACCTTAGTTCATCCAGTTTAAGGCTTGGGTCTGGACCTTACTGAAAACAAAAATGCTGCCAATGAGTTATTCTGGGGGCGAAATGTAGATGACCTCTGCCTCCAATGGTGTCAATTTAATTCAATTTGTCTCCCAAGCATTAATCTTGCTTTGTTTCATTGAAAGAAAATTTTGTTGAGGAACTTTGTGTCAGTGACAAAGTCAATCAAAGGGTGTAAGGATTTCTTTTCCTTCTTTAGGAAGGTATCTTTTAACTAAACTTACACTCGGCCACCTACACTGTTTCTATAGTAATCCATTATTAACCAGGGTCTCCTAAATCCAAAAAATAAGAAGCCTATACTATCAGCCTAGGAAACATTGAAAATTCTCACATTATATGTGAAGCCATATTTTTTCTTGTTTCCTTGCCTTAGTAATTTAAAGCAATTGCTCAGTGACTCAGTGCTTCTCCTTCTAAACTTGTTTGTTGGAAAGAACTTCAATATATGCTGTGGCTCAGAATAATATATCAACATTTGAGAAGGAAATTACAGATTTGGCAAATTCTCCTCCTGTTTTGGGAATCCATGTGTAGGTCTATGGAATGTTACTATAACCTATCCCTGTATCCTCTTAGACTTTTGTTTTCTATTGATAGCTATATACAAAAGAGGCCAAAGCAATTTGCAGAAAGGTGGTATCAATAATCTAAAAAGAAAATGTCATAGAAGAATTAAATGGCAGCTGAAAATTAGCTGCATTGTGTAATGGATCAGTATGAATTACAAAAGCAAAATAAATCTGTGCATTTGGACAAGAAGTTAAAAACGTAAGAGAAGGGAGCATAATTTTTCACCCTAAAACCATTATATAACTCACTTCTTAATCTGTAAGGGAAAATACAACTAACAAGTGTTAATGAAATTAGCCTGTCTTACAGGATAGGATAATATACAAAGAGGCAGGAAATCAGCCTTTGGAAATCTGTTTATCATTATGTATATTCAAAATATTTTAAAAAGTACACTCAGCTCCAAGGCCCCAACCTGTCCTAAGACCAAGAAGGTAGAAAGTGTCTTTTCAAAATTTGATTGATTGGTGATGGTTGCCTATGGAGCTGGGTTGAAAAAGAATTGTGAGGCTAAACCAGGACTCAACAGGAAAGACTGCCAGGACCGATTAGTGGTGTCTACCATGGATGTTTAGGGTTGGGGGAAGGGTGGTAGAAAGCATGCTAAATATTTGTCCATCTTAAATCTCAAGGCATGTTTGTGGAACATGAATGAAATGTGTGAACATTCTTGTGCATGTCTCTTAGTATATACATCACTGAGCTCCCACTAGTTTGTAGAGAATGCAAATATTCAACTTCACAAGATAATACAAAATTGCTCTTCAAAGTGGCTATACTAGTTCACACTTCCTCTAACAATGAGGACACTCCAACGTGGAGAAATTTTCCCAAAGTCCCATAGCTATAAGTGATGGAGGCAGATTTGGATACAGGCATATCGTCTCCAGAAAATTTTCTGTTTACAACGGCATTAACTGCCGAGGGATACATGGTGAGCTCACAAGACCCAAGGAAGAGAAGGGGGTTTGGGATAAAATTCAACATATGACAGAACTCCCAGTAAAGTTCTAGTGGCGATAGACAGAACGATTTTGACCAAAATTGAGGTTTCCGTTTGGAGCTTATCACATAAAGAACAAGAATTCTGGATTTGAGAGATAACATTGAGCTTGGCATCCAGTTAGAACTGAATGAGTCCGGCTTCAGAGAACGAATTGTACACTTTGCACATTAACTACCAGTTTCCACCTTAAAGATTATAAAGGGAACTTCACACGCTTCAGTATTTTCTGGGTAGGTTGAAGTTAATAGTCCTCAGAAGGGAAAGGTAAAGCATATTTCCAGAGTCCTGTTCTAGGAGGACATTTCTGATCCATGGGTAGAGAGTTGTCCTCCATTTGGGGACATACTGGTTGGTTTTGGTGTAGTGATGAATGACATCTTTGAAGATGTATTAGAAATGGTTTACAGCTATGTCTGCAGTAAGCAAGTGAGGTGAGAACATCTAAAAATGTTTTAATTGAAAATATATTAATAACAGACAAAAAAATGGGAAGGTGGTAGGTTAAATTAATTGCCTCTCATTTATACCTTATATTTATAAATACCAACCTCTATGTATTTAAGCTGAATTAAGACTTTAAAATCTCTTGGCTTTGGGAGAAAAATAAAAGCAAACTTTTTCCAAGCCACACAGAACACTCAAGCTTTTATAAGTTGCTCCTTTTGCGTTTCTTTGATTTTTTAATATTGTAACATAGGATATAAAGCTTAAAGAATTAGAAACAGACCTAAGGTATGTTCACTTCTCAAACATATCACTTGAATCTCAAATTTAAAATGTGTCCTAGGTTTTGAAATGAAATTGCCAAACTCTTTCTTAATCTCAACCCTAAGGCAACTTTTTTTTAAATATATATTTTTAATTTACCTATTTTATTTATATTTATTTTTGGCTGTGTTGGGTCTTTGTTGCTGCGCATGGGCTTTCTCTAGTTGCGGTGAGCAAGGGTTACTCTTCGTTGTGATGCGTGGGCTTCTCCTTGCAGTGGCTTCTCTTGTTGCGCAGCATGGGCTCTAGGTGCACGGGCTTCAGTAGTTGTGGCACACAAGCTCAGTAGTTGTGGCTCGTGGGCTCTAGAGCGCAGGATCAGTAGTAGTGGTGCACGGGTTTAGTTACTCTGCGGCATGTGGGATCTTCCCTGACCAGGGCTCGAACCTGTGTCCCCTGCACTGGCAAGCGGATTCTTAACCACTGTGCCACCAGGGAAGCCCTAAAGCAACTTTTTTTTTTTCAACATCTTTATTGGAGTATGATTGCTCTACAATGGTGTGTTAACTTCTGCTGTATAACAAAGTGAATCAGCCAAACATATACACATATCCCCATATCCCCTCCCTCTTGCGTCTCCCTCCCACCATCCCTATCCCACCCCTCTAGGTGGTCACAAAACACTAAGCTGATCTCCCTGTGCTATGCAGCTGCTTCCCACCAGCCATCCATTCTACATTTCGTAGTGTATATATGTCCATGCCACTCTCTTACCTCATCCCAGCCCACCCCTCCCCCTCCCTGTGTCCTCAAGTCCACTCTCCATGTCTGTGTCTTTATTCCTGTCCTGTCCCTAGGTTCTTCAGAAGCTTTTTTTTTTTTTAGATTCCATATATATGTGTTAGCATACGGTATTTGTTTTTCTGTCTCTGACTTACCTCACTCTGTATGACAGACTCTAGGTCCATCCACCTCACTACAAATAACTCAATTTCATTTCTTTTTATGGCTGAGTAATATTCCATTGTATATATGTGCCACATCTTCTTTATCCATTCATCTGTCGATGGACACTTAGGTTGCTTCCATGTCCTGGCTATTGTAAATAGTGCTGCAATGAGCATTGTGGTACATGACTCTTTTTGAATTATGGTTTTCTCAGGGTATATGCCCAGTAGTGGGATTTCTGGGTCATATGGTAGTTCTATTTTTTAGTTTTTCAGGGAACCTCCATACTGTTCTCCATAGTGGCTGTATCAATTTACATTCCCACCAACAGTGCAAGAGGGTTCCCTTTTCTCCACACCCTCTCCAGCATTTATTGTTTATAGACTTTTTGATGGTAGCCATTCTGACAGGTTTGAGGTGATACCTCATTGTGGTTTTGATTTGCATTTCTCTAATGATTAGTGATTTTGAGCATCCTTTCATGTGTTTGTTGGCAATCTGTATATCTTCTTTGGAGAAATGTCTATTTAGGTCTTCTGCACATTTTTGGATTGAGTTGTTTGTTTTTTTGATATTGAGCTGCATGAGCTGCTTGTATATTTTGGAGATTAATCCTTTGTCAGTTGCTTCATTTGCAGATATTTTCTCCTGTTCTGAGGGTTGTCTTTTCGTCTTGTTTATGGTTTCCTTTGCTGTGCAAAAACCTTGCAACTTTTTAAAATCTGTTATCTCACTGAATTTCTTCCGTTTCATTTTTTTTATCTTTGGTGAAATTAAACTTTACATTAGATTTGATTTTTATGAAATATTCTAAAATTCTAACCTCTTGCGTAGTTTCTATTTTTATTTATTATAAATAGGATGACTATTTTTCCCTAAAATTATTAAACACTGAATATAAATTTTTAGATTACAAAAATAACAAAATTCTCTTAATAATTCCTCCTTTAAAGGTAATATCAGACTGAAGGCTACTATTTAAACATCTATTTCAAAAGAAGCATCTGTAATTTTGCTGACTTTTATGGGATCACATTCCCTTCATATTCAGCCAGTAACATATTGTTTGGTCCAAGGTTACATTTGTTTTGCTTTAAATGGCATCATGTGGTTTCATCTCATTTTAACCCAGCATCAACAACTTTTATAGCCCCATGACACCTCCTTATACTCTTAGAGTTCGTGTGTGTGTGTGTGAAAGTGTGTGTGGATGAATGGGTATAAGCCATCTCTCTCAGATTCAAGTTACTGTTGAAGGCAAGGTCATTACTCACAGGTCCAAGTAACTAACAAGGCCCAAAATGTGCAAGCAAGGATGCAAGCAGGCTGTTGTGAAGCGGGTCCTTCATCTCAGGCTGCCTAATGCCCACTTCCCATTGTCAGTCATTACAACTTGGTCCCTTCCTCTCAGGCTGCCTTTGCACAGATTGATCTGCCCCCACTCCTCTGAGACTACAGTTCAGTTTGTTTTTGGTTTCCTACAATAGCATAGATAGGTTCTGTTAAAGTGCTTTAGTCAGTTACTGTGAAAAATTTTCCTCACATTCCCTTCACCACTGCCCCCAATTTATTAGCCACGCAATATCTCCTTATCTGTTATGAAGTAATAAATAAATAAAATAATGTGAAGAAATCCCAAGCAAATTCAAAGTATAGACCCATTCAACAGTTTTGATTCCTATTCCAGTGGCGTTTCACTTCCAAGCCAGTAATAAATGAGATAAGGCGCCCATCTGGAATGTGGTCATTTATCACCCATTAGGTAAAACCTCTACTGCAACTGTTATCATGAAAGGTTTCAGTAATGAGGAGAACGTGCAATTCTGTCCAGCCTCTCTTTCTAAACTTACTGGGAGCCCTGTGCTATGATTCTGAGCCATAAGGGTTGCTTACCTATTAACAAAAAAACCCATAAAAAACAAAAAAACACACTCTGAAATGTGTAAACGATTCTTTAAACTGGGCACAAAGCCCGGGAACGAAGCTTCTCTGACCTATTATAACTAACGTTACCACCATTACCTCTTCCCTTCAATTATTCAGGCTTCCTTCATGCCGGGACTGAATTCCTGCTGACAGTAATGTGGCGCACATTCATTAATCATTTTCTTGTCATTGTATTCTGGCAGGGGGGAAGGGAGTGATGCTCGCTACCAAAAATACAATGCCTTCTCTCTCTGATAAATAGGAGAAAACTCTGTAATGAACATGTTATCTTGTCATGGGTAATTCCGTCTTCAATTGTCTTGAGAAGAAGCATATAATATTGGTGCTGTGTATCTACATATCATAGGCATACAATACTGAAAATGTAAATAGATACTAAATTAAAATAAGTGCTTTTAAAAATAGCTATGCAAACATAAACTCTTAGCTATGTTAATAATTTCCGAGTCATGGAACACTGAATTTTTTAAGCAATAAATATTTGATGCATGAAGGCTGACATTTAAGTTTTTATTATTTATATACATGAAAAAGACTCATTCGTGTGTGTATGTGTTTGAGTGCATACAGAAACATTTTTATCTCCCTACCTTTGTTTACATTTATTTGCAAAACCTATCATGCTGGATCACAGCTTTCAAAGATTTCTAGATTGCTAGAAGATTGTCATTGCACACAAATCCAACATAATAATATCATAAAGTCTAACATTTTTTAAAGATGGAATCACTGTTAAGATCCATAAATCCCATGTATTCATTTTATAAATGAGGAGGTTGAAGTTCAGAAGATTATTATTCAAGAGGCTGGAAGTCCTTGCTGACCCACGTTCCCAGCTTGGATTTTTTCCTAACCCTGTGTTCATCCATGCTCCCATTCTGGCTTAATGTGAAGTCTCAAGCAAGGACGGGAGATGTTCAGTGCTCCCTGATCATCCGTTCAAACCTTGCTCTACTATAGTTTGAGTTTAATGAAAGACTGTCATCCCATTTTTCAGTTGAGAAGGCAGAGTTAGAAAACTTGAGCTAATTAGTTAGAGGCAGACTAGTCAGTCAGAGTTAGGCAGAGAGGGGATCAGTATCCAGGCTGCCTGGCATCTAACAACCAAAAGTGAACAGTATTACTATTATCAGGTGCCTGATATTCAGCCCCATTTCTCTTCTTTTATTCAGAAAAGTATATATATATATGTTTCTTTTTTAGTGTATCTGTAGAAATGGCTGTGTTTGTCTTTATACAGGTATAACTTAAGGGCTGAAAGGGCACTGGCAATGCATGAGTCTGAACACACCACTTGGATTATTCTCCCAGATGTCCTGCCAGTGGTCTCCCTGGAGGTCTCTGGGAGTCGTTCTGGGGGTGTATGCTTAGTAGAAAGATGGTTCTAGAATCACTCCAATTAACTTTTAGTTTCATCCATACCATCTTTCACCTCTACAAAATGATATAGTAAACGCAAACAACACTTACGGTTTTCAACATACTGGCGTGTGGATGAAAAGCATCAGCTAGTCAATTTAGTTGATATGCATAGTGAGAATGGCTTGAGAGAGGTCAGCCCCCACCCACTGTGCCATACAGCAAAGTCAAGTGGAAAAGAAGAGACAACCACCCATTATTTAAAAGGCACCATCTGTTTTGCAAGTGGTTTTCTTCCTTTTGTCCGTCTTTCATCCACACTTCCTTTCATGTTTCATCTTTTATAATTTTTCTTTTCCTGTACACGGTATTGTCTTTCACAAAACAGAGAAATCGAAATCGATTTCTTCTATAAATTAACTGTTACATTGCCCTAACGAATAATTTCCCATTGATGAAATGAACCACAGACTGACAAGCATGGGAATATAGGCTACATGGATCTGGGTTTGAGTCCTAATTCTGCCCCAAATAAGAAGAAGCTGGGTTACTTTGGGTAAGTCACTTAACCTCTCTGAGCCTATTTCTTCACTTGTAAAATTGATATCATCAACCAGAGTAATTGCAAGATACAAAAAAGAGACTATATGTGACAGTGCTTACTAAATTAAGTTCTATATAAATGTTATTTTTAATAGTATCAGATTTTAATTAGTTTCTAATCTTGTTTCATATGCAAGGTAAAAATCAATGACTATTGCTATAGATTGCATTATAAGATTTTTATATTCAAGTTTTTGCCAACAATATAACTTGAGATAGGAAATTCTGGCCACAGTAACTTGAGAAATGATTTTATCATTTGATCCCTTAACCAAATGTTAATGAAATAAATCACTGTAGCATGTAACTCAATTCACATCTCTGCTGATTGGTTTGACACAGAGCTGCCGTTAGTCTGGAAAGAAGATCTGCTTGCAGAATTGAAGTGAAGATGGGGCCCAAGTGTAAACTGCATTTATAAAGTTTATCTGACATCAAAACCTATCTAAACTTCAACTAAAATTTATAGCATTCTTGGTTACACCATCTCATCAGCACTCCAAGCCACCTTGGGTATTCTTATCTTTGTATGTCTTATCTGATTGGCTGAAGCAGAAAGAGAAATTATGTTCTACTTCCTGCTGTCCTATCTTTCTGAGCTAAAAGTATCTGGCCCCAGGGTGTCACCATAAGTGAGCCCAGACATTTGTCAAAAACATTGGAGTGCCTTTACTGCGTAAAGGTATCCTCAAGAGTTTTTCCAGAGCTCATCTTCAAGGAGTTTACAATCTTCTGATAAAGAATACTTTGGAAGAGCAGCATATCAACCAAAGTAAATGGCAGTGCACACTTCTAAGGTCACAACAGGTGCAAAGTCAAACACCACTGAAATGCAGATTACAAATTCAGAAGTAATAGCAATATTTTAAAAGGTGGGTTAAGGGATGTGGTGATGGGGAAGATAAAGTTTGTGAAGAAGAAGAAAGACAACACTTAGAATATTGTCACGTCAAATAAAGTTCCCAAATTGTTTTTCATAACTTTCAAGGACTCCTCTCTGCCCTCACAATAAAGCTCAAACCCCTAACACAAAGCACGATTCATTGGCAAAGTAGTTATGGAATACTACTCTGAGCCACGTAATGGGGAGACCATAACAAACACAAACTTCTGAGTCTGATTTTCTACACCTCGCCCACATCTTGCTCTATATAAGAACTCAGTACATCTATAAAGTTCCCCAACAGTCCTCTAATATTTCTGCTTCCTTGCCTTTGCTCTTCAAAGAATGACCTTCTCTTTCTTTTGAAATCCTTCTCATCTTTCAAGGCTTAGCTCAAAGGCACTGCCTTCGTAAACCTTGGCTAATAAAACTTTTGGGGCCAACTTCCAATGCACTTACTCTGTAATAGCTGCTACAACAAAAATATGATAGACTGGGTGGCTTATAATCAATAGAAATTTATTTCTTATGGTTCCGGAGGCTGAGAAGTTCAAGATCAAAGTGCCAACAGATTCAGTATCTGGTGAAAGACCACTTCTTGGTTCATAGGTGGCCTCAGGTGGCAGAAGGGGCAAGAGAGCTCTCTGGGGCCTTTTTTATAAGGGCACTAATCTCATTCATGAGGGTTCTACCTTCATGACCTAATCACATCCCAAAGACCCCACTCCTAATGCCATCACATTGGGGGTTAGTTTTCAACATCTGAACATGGGGGAAACACAAACTTTCAGTCTGTAGCAACCCCTATGATTAACTAATTAATAATCAATTAATAAACAAATTCATTCATTGGGAAGCATGTCATAAATGGAAAGAAAGTACACCTTGGAGACATGTTCATTAGAGGATCCAACATTAAGCTATTCATACACACATAAAGGACCATCTCTCTCCCTGCCCTGGTCCTCCTAAGGAGATGATATCACAGGTTTGCTTCTAGTGGCAGCTGAGTCAGTAAGGCCAGCACCCACGGCACTGCTAACAATTGAGGTAGAAGAATAAGGAAAGTGAAGACAAAATGATGAGACTTCAGTTCTGTTCAAAATCTAGTTGTGAAACCAGATATGTAAAAGAAATAGTTCTCACTGATAAATGGACATAATTCCTGAAAGACTTTGCACATGGCAATTTTACTACAGTGTATACTACTTCTTAAAAATGGCACCAAGAGGAAGACCTCAGTCAATGATAATCAGTGAGGTAAATGTGTTTCCTTTCTCCTTTTGTGCCTAAGGGAGGTCATGTCCTAAGGCCTTAGCTAATCATCAAAGTGAACTTGGACCCCAAGGAGAAAGCAACCCATTAAAAGGATATAACTGGCATTTGAGATTCAGATTTATTACACCTTTTCAATTTTCTCTTGAGAGAAATCTATTTAGAAATAATGAATAATTAAAATTAATATTAAAAAGCATATTTTAAAATCTTGTTGAAAGTCTTTCTCAATTTTTTTCTTTTTTATTTCCTTGTAATTTATAATGAGCAATATTCTGGGCACTGGGAATTGGGAGCCCATGGCATACTTCAAGCTCTTATTTTTCACTAGAATTCCTCACAAGGGGTAGTTGGTAGGGTTTTCTTTACTCATTTTTTTTTAGTATAACCTACAATTGTAGTGGGAAAAGTGCCTACAAATATTGCTGATGGGTGAAAAATGGCACATTCTCTGGTAACATTGGTGAGAAGCCAAGTACTGAGTGAACGCTACTATTTGCAAAATGATTTCTGTGAAAGAGCCCAAAACTATGGTTACTGCTTTTCACTTTGCCCTGTTTGATGAGAAATTTCTTTTATAACAGGCAGGTTGTCTGCCAAGCTTGTAGCCTACTGACAAACTTCACTTTGCTTTTTCTTACAATTAATGCATTAGGCATGCTAAGTAGATCTCAGGTTCTATTCTATAATAGGAAGTGGGAAAGTTTGCAGAATCTGCAGGCAGGCTGGGATGGGAAAGAGTCTTTTGAGACCATGGTCTTTAACCTTGATGAGGAGTCTCTCTCCTCTGACTCCTTCGACCCCACAATTGCATTTCATCGGAAAACAGAGGTATCAGTCATGATTCTTAAGTAGTCAATCAAAAGAACCAACTGGTTTAAGCAGGAAAGGGATGTATTAAGAACTCTAGGTAGCTTTTGACATTGCTTGGTGGATGGAGAGCCAGGCTTGGAGGCTTTGTGGCCAAATATAATGTCCACTTTACTCAGGAGCATGGTCCCAACAGACTCCCAGTACACCCGGCATTGACAGCACTGGTATGAGCCCTGGATGCACCTTCAGAGCCCCCTCCTCTCCTAGTTCTGGTAGCCACACATCTCTGGGGCTGCCTTCACACAATGAGTTCTTCTCAGTGCCTACTTCTCCTCGTCACCACCTTCCAAATCTATAACTTATACATAAATGTCCGGTTAGCAGCACATAGATCCCATGCTTATGCAATAACTGCAAAGAAAGCTGGAAAAATTAGTTTCTGATATCTTCCATAGGGACTCTTAAAATAGAGAACTCCCCAAAGTAGCCACGTTCAAAGGTACCAGACTGCAAAAAAGAATGACAAAAGTCCACCCTTCCTTCGTTTCTCAGCAGAGCTGGAATATCAGCCAACATTCTAGGTCAGGGGGAAGAAGAGGCTCGGGAGGGAATGATGTGTTTCTGTTCAAATCCTCTATTCCCACGGAACCCTTGACACTTATTCTTGACTTATTAGCTGAATGTCTTTGAGCAAATTACTCAACGTTTCTAGTCCAAGCCATCCGCCCAACTGAAGTCCCTCTGATTGCACTCATGCCCTCCAACAGCTCATTTCCATGCCCAGTTGAGCTTTAACAACATAAATCTGACGATGTTATTTCTAGGTTAAGACACTCCAAAACTGCCTAAACACCTTATGGCAGCCTGCAAGACCCTATAGGATCTGGTCTCTGCCTAGATTCCCTTCAAGGCATCTAGGGGATCATCCTTCCCCTCATTAACTGTTACTCAACCCAACTGACTCTCTAACACAGGCAAGTTTGTTTTGACTCAGAGCCCTTGCCGTGTGGTTTTCCCTACCTGTAATATTCTATCTCCAAATCACTGCTTGGATGGATTCTTCTTACCTTTCAGGTCTCAGCTCAAATGCCACTTCCTCAGAGGGACTTTCCTGACCACCTTATTTAAATTGGACACCCTTCCCAAACTCTTTATACTATACCCTCTTTTCAAAATCATAGTTATTACCAATACCTAGATTATCTTATTTATCTATTCATCAAACTGTCTATTTTCTGTTTGCACTACTGAAAAATGAGGTTCATGTTCATCTTGGTATCCCCAGTGCTTAGAACCGTGCCAGATCCCTAAGCTTCTGGCTTAATTCCTTCTACACTCTTCTCATTCCAGACTTCTCTTCGCCCTACTTCCTTGCACCCTAATTGAGTTCCCTGTCATGTGTTTGAGCAGATGGGAACTCCCACTTCCCCTGAAGCAGATGGCATCCTTCATGGCTAGTGTAGGCAGGGTATCAGTAGTCTGGGAGTTGAGCACATGATCAGAGTGTACAGGGCTGTGAAGTTCGGAAGAAGTTGAGTGGGAGAATGGGGAAGAAGGAGATGTCAGACAGGCCGGAAGTCAGCTGGACAAAGATGCGACAAAGGTGGCTATGGACATAGGGTGGATAACAAGAGTCAAGAGTCAGTTGACTTGCTGTCTAGCAAGAGCCTGACCTCAGCTGTCATTTCTTCCTGGATTAGCACAGCAGAGAGAAGCAAACAAGGCCAGGCATAAAAACCGTATATCTCATCAAAGGTCTGTTTCTTAGAGACACAAAGACAGCAGAATTAACTAAAACATCCATATGCTTGGTAATGCTTGTTAATACCGAGTCCCAAGAGCCAATGTAATCCAAATGGAAGAGGGGTCCATTTGGGCTTGAATTATCCCAGTGACATCTGAGCTCTCTGAGTTTTCTTAGCTTTAAAAGAAGGATGGCATATTTTTCCCTTCAAGTAAACCTCTGTTTTAATTGTCTCCTTTTAACATTTAGCTAACCTGACTCCACTTTAAGTATACCTGCAAATGAAAATGTCCTCACACAGAAGTGTGTCCTCAGACAGGCATCCACTGAGATCCCTATATCTTAGAACTTGACCTGAATGTTGTGATGAGTGATGAGTCAGGCAATAGTTTTCAGTCTTAACTACTTTCTTTTTAATTATTTGAAATATCTAGATAATCACTTGCTAATGGAGAACTAGCCATGGTGTTATAAATTGTGGTTTGTGGTTTATGATTGGCAATTGTGTTAACCCAACCCCATAAAGAAGTCCAAATCTCTTACTCTCTAATCAAAGAACTTACCAGGGCCCAGAACTATTGAATGGCAGGTGATGAGTGAGCAGGCAGGGAAGTGTTCAACCTCTTAGTTCTTCCACTCTACTCTTGGTCCTCCTGACTGAAAGTTTTCACCCTTGTCCCTCCAAACCATCCTTCCTCTCCCATTTAGTGTCAGATAAGTTTCTGGCTTCTCTCTCCCTCTCCCCAAGGACAGTAATATCTAATCATTCCCCACTTGGAGAGAAAAGGACCTTCAGGCAAGCTTCTTACTTGTCACTTACATAGAAGACTTGTTTGAATCATTGTTTCTACTTTGATGTGAGGTGGTAGAGGGGGAAAGTCCCTCCTGGGTCAAGAGAGAGAAGGGGAGATAAATGCCCAGAAACAACCACATTATTGCTTGGATATATAACATTTACAAGGCTGCAAACAACAGAAACCACTTGAGGCATTTAGACAAACAAGGGGGACTTCATTATAGAGGAAGTGTTTCTCTCCTCTTTCTATGGCAGGGAAAGACTGGGATGCAGGCAGACTTCAACTGTGACTTGGAGATTCAAGCTCTGTCTGGACCCATTTTCTACATCTTGCCTCTTGTCTACGTGTCTGCTGCATGCCTTTCCCTCTCTCTCACTCTCACTCTTCTCTCTTGCTTTCCAGCTCTTTCTCTCCTTCTGGTGCTTACTGCAGTCCTCGACCTGCTCTGACTCTGCCTTACCCAGCTTCCATTGCTTCTCTGGTGCACGTGGAAGAAACATGACCACTGATGCCTCCTGGATTTACCTGTTACAGGTCCAGACACCCAAATTCCCAGGGAAAGGACTTTGACAAGCCCACCCTTGAACTGATCAAAAGGGGAGGTACTGATTTAGTGTTATATGAACACGGCAGCCAGAGCTAGCACTGCATCCATGTGAAAGTAGGTCACAGAGTGGGAGAGCAAGGAACCAAAGATGAGTGGCACACACAACAAATATCTACCATATAATTTACTTATAATGCATGGCAAATTGTCTTCCTAATTTGTGAGTGTCATGCCAGTTGCATAGTGTATTTCATCTCACTTGAGAACAAAGAGGAGCACTAGACCCTTGGAAATATTTGCAAACCTATCTATTAATACAGTAGAGATCATTCCGAAATCTATATCAGCTACACTTAACTAAAGACGGGATCCTGCTTTTATTATTTCAATTGTGAGAAATTTCTTGGTGCTCTGTGTGGCTGCCCACAAGATTAAGTGCTTAATCTACATTTTTAACAGATGGAGAGCTCTCTTCACTTACTATAATTCTCATGTCTTGAGCCACATGGAGTAAGGGGATTAGAAAATAACAGTGCATAAAGTAAATATCTATTGCTGCTCCTTCTTTTTTTTTGAGTAAAATTTTAATGTTATTTTTTTCCTCCCTCTATCTGTCTTTCCTCAAGGTTCTTCTTCAATCAGTCTTGCTCTTCAAGTCTATATCCTTGGTGACATCACAGTACAAAAATGTAGTAGGTGCTCAATAAATTCTTGCTGAAATAAACTGTGTTTATCTAATAGGTGCAAAGCGTCACATGACTGATTTTGCCACTTCTCCACTGATGCAACAAGCAAATAGGCAAGAGATAGATGTTAACGTATTTATCAGTTTACATGAGAAGTCCTTTATAGATATTTCTGTGGTATTATTCATGATTGTCCTTGCAACTCTAGGCTGTGAAGGTATTTACTTTTTGCAGAATTAACTGTAGTGTGGTTCCCTTAGCAAAATACTAAAAATATTCTGTTCCACATATGGCTTTCTTGGTGTTAATATGTGCCGTTGCTAGATGCAACCACTTGTCTTTTATTTTGAATATATTCCAAGATCATTTGAAATGGTATGGGCAATTCATTCTAGAAACATGTATTAAGAACTTCCTCTGTGCTAAGTGCTGTGTAATTCCAAATAAAAAGCTCAAATAAATGGTTATGGTAAGAAAATGTTTTTGCTTTTCACCCCTAGTAGACATTCTGCATCTTTCCAAAAACCTAACTATTAAGGTAGGCTGTGTAAATTTTAATTTATAGCTTCTTCACTATTCCTATTTCCAAATGATTCATATTTCCCTATTCTTTCCATAATCATAAGAGTTTTCAGAAATTGAAATCTGCTCCCATATCTCTTAGTTATTTTCTCTCATTTTAAAATAGATTCAACTAAGACTTACATGTGCTAGTGGTAAGTGGTTTTGTTGTTGTTGTTGTTGTTTTCCTGACTTCTTAACTCAAATTTTTACTGTTCCCTTCTGGTGGTAGAAGGAAAGAAATATTTTTAACAGAAAAAAATACTTTTAACTGAATATTTAAAAAATAGAGACTATTTTCTAGGAATAAGTTAACTGTTCTCTCTGTGTTTAGAGTTGTCTGCAAACCAGGTAGTGGAGCGTGGCTGCTATTAGGTGATTTTGGTCACTGTAATAACCAATACGGGGGGCTTCCCTGGTGGCACGGTGGTTAAGAATCCGCCTGCCAATGCAGGGGACACAGGTTCGAGCCCTGGTCCAGGAAGCCACAGGGACACAACTACTGAGCCTGTGCTCTAGAGCCCACGAGCCACAACTACTGAGCCCGCGTGCCACAACTACTGAAGCCTGCATGCCTAGAGCCCGTGCTCTGCAACAAGAGAAGCCACGGCAATGAGAAGCCCGCGCAGCACAACGAAGATTAGCCCCCACTCACCGCAACTAGAGAGAGCCCATGCGCAGCAATGAAGACCCAACACAACCAAAAATAAATAAATAAAATAAATAAATGTATAAAAAAAAAACAAACCAATACTGACAATGGACATGTAAAAAGCTTTCTTGAGGGAAAAGGTCCTTTCCTTAAGAACTGAAATTAATTAAGATATATATCTAATAAGAATGTGAAGGAAGTAGAGATTTTGATTTCTTCCAGCCAACACAGCATTAAATTTTTGCTTGAAAGTCCATATACATTGAAAGAATTAGCAATGCCTTGAAAGTACTCTCAGCAATCCTTTTAATTTAGTAACCTCTTCATGATGTAAAAATGACTCAAGTGTATGTGTAACTGCTTAATGAATTTCTGGAAAGAAGGGGGTCTTCATTAAAGCATGTCTGTGAAAACTCTAAATTCAGCAGAGCACAGGTTTAACTCCAGACGGCTATTAAAGCTTTGACATATTCAACAACTCCATACCATGAAGTACTGTTTTACTCTCTGATAGACTTTGCGTACAATACTAATAGCATATTTAATCACAGGGCTTTAAGGTGTTACACAGCTACATTTGACAATCTTGATTTGTAAAATGAGATTCAGAAAGGTTAAGTGATTTGGATCCTATTCTTTACTGCCCTAATTAAGCTCGCAGGGCCCTGCCCAACCCATATCTGGGAGGAAAACAAACTGTGACACAGATAACACCGTCCATCTGGGTCACTGCAGCAGTTCTGAGTGATCCATCTGTACTGATACCAGAGATAGAGATTGGGAACACCCATTACTGTGCATCTGCCACCTCTACTCACTTTGATCTCCTCTTTTCCGAACTCCTGCTGTACTCATCCTTAATCCACACATTGGGCTATTAATCACGCATGGCTCTGCACTGTTGCTTAATCATTTCATGTTCATTTATTCTACTGACACATAATTATGAAACATTTACTGTGAAGCAAGTACTATTCTAGACTGGTGTGTGTGTGTGTGTGTGTGTGTGTGTGTTTGTATGTGTGTTCTTTTTAATCTTACTCATGTAAATACCTCCATCTTACTCAAAAAGAAAAAAAAGAACTTAAGGAAACTATGGCAGTGAGGAAATATGGTATCACTGTGCTCAGGAACTAAAACCTAGGAAAGAAGATAAGACCAATGTGGTGTTCATTAAGATACTCCACAAATATTCCAGTTCTTTTCTCCTAGGTATATAGTTGAGTTGAAATTACCCTCTCTAAAGTTGGGTGTTATCATGTGACTTTTTTTTAAATTAATTAATTAATTTATTTATATTTTTGGCTGTGTTGGGTCTTCGTTTCTGTGCGAGGGCTTTCTCTAGTTGTGGCAAGCGGGGGCCACTCTTCATCGCGGTGCACGGGCCTCTCACTATCGCGGCCTTTCGTTGCGGAGCACAGGCTCCAGACGCGCAGGCTCAGTAATTGTAGCTCATGGGCCTAGTTGCTCTGCGGCATGTGGGATCTTCCCAGACCAGGGCTCGAACCCGTGTCCCCTGCACTGGCAGGCAGATTCTCAGCCACTGCGCCACCAGGGAAGCCCCATGTGACTTCTTTTGGCTAATGAAACATGAGTTGAAGTGATGTGTATAACTTCCAGGTGGAGGTCTTAAGGGCCAATAAGGCAATTCACCACATTCCTTTTATTCTACCTTAGTGATCATAGAAGTATATGAGAAAGTAGTGCTTCCATCAACCAGGGTTTTAAAGTATCCGCTATGAGCAAATCTCCTTTCCCAGCCTTCACTGGATATGCAGCATGAGTGAGAAACTTTTGTTGTATTAAACCACTGTGATTTTTAAACAGTTTTATTGAGGTATAATTTATATACCACAAAATTCTCCTGTTTAAAGTATACAATTCAATAGTTTTTAGTACATCTACAAAGTTGTGTAACCATCACCATAATCTAATGTTAGAACACTTTCATCAGAACAACATCATTTAGAAGATTTAATCAACAAGAACTCTCATACCCATGAGCACTCACTCTCCATTTCTCCTTCATCTTCCCAGCCCTAGGCAATCACTAATCTACTTCTGTCTCTATAAATTTACCTATTCTGGGCATTTCACATAAATTGACGTGTACAATATGTGGTCTTTTGTGACTGTTTTCTTTCACCAAGCATAATATTTTGGAGAGTCATACATGTTGTAGCATCTCTCAGTAATGTATTCCTTTTTATTGCTGAATACATTGTATGTATGTACCCATTTTGTTTATCCATTCAGCATGTGTTGGACATTTGGGTTGTTTCCACTTTTTGGCATTTATGAATACTGCTGTTACAAACATTTTTGTAAAAGTTTGTGTTGTTATATATTTTTATTTATCTTGGAATTGCTCTAGGTGAAATTGCTGGATCATATGATAATCATGTTTAACATTTCGAAGAACTGACAAACTACTTTCCAAAGTGACTGCATCAGGGACTTCCCTGGTGGCACAGTTGTTGAGAATCTGCCTGCCAATGCAGGGGACACGGGTTCGAGCCCTGGTCCTGGAAGATCCCACATGCCGCGGAGCAACTAAGCCCATGCACCACAACTACTGAGCTTGTGCTCTAGAGCCTGCGAGCCACAACTACTGAAGCCCACAAGCCTAGACCCCGTGCTCTGCAACAAGAGAAGCCACTGCAATGAGAAGCCGGGCACCGCAACGAAGAGTAGCCCCCGC
Organism: Balaenoptera musculus; assembly: GCF_009873245.2. Classification (NCBI taxonomy): domain Eukaryota; kingdom Metazoa; phylum Chordata; class Mammalia; order Artiodactyla; family Balaenopteridae; genus Balaenoptera; species Balaenoptera musculus. The sequence continues at coordinate 78,066,901 of NC_045789.1, read as the reverse complement.
TAGCCGCAACTAGAGGAAACCCATGTGCAGCAACAAAGACCCAATGCAGTTTTTAAAATTAATTAATTATTTTTTTTAAGAACAAAGTGACTGCATCATTTTACATTCACATCAGCAATGCTTAAAGATTCCAATTCCTTCACATCCTTACCAACAATTGCTATTGTCTGGCTTTTTTATTATAGTCATTTAAGTGGGTATGAAATGGTATCTTACTGTACTTTTGATATGCATTTCCCTAATGAGTAATGATGTTGTTCATTCTTTCATGTACTTATTCATCATTTGTAAATCTTTTTTGGAGAAATGCCTAGTAAATTCTTTGATCATTTTATAACTGGTATATTTCTTATTATTGAGTTAGAAAAGTCCATTATATAATCTATACACAAGTCCCTTATCAAATATTTGATTTGCAAATATTGTTTCCCATTCTGTGGGTTGCCTTTTCGCTTTCTTGGTGATATGTTTGCAAGAAAAAGGTTTTTAATTTTGACAATGTCCAATGTTTTGATTTTTTCTTTTATTACTTGTGCTTTAGGTGTTATATCTCAGAAAACTTTGCCTAAGCCAAGGTCACAAAGATTTACTCCTATGACTTCTTGTAGGAGTTTTATAGCATTAGCTTTTACTTTTAGATCTGTGATCTATTTCAAGTACATTTTTATGTGTGGTGTGAGGTGGGGGTCTAAATTCATTCTTTTGCATGTTGATATCGTTGCCCCAGAACCATTTGTTGAAAAGATTCTTATTCCTCCTATTGAATTGTCTTGGCACCTTCATCAAAAAGCAATTGATCATAAACATGAGAATTTCTTTCTGGTCTCTTAATTCTATTCTTATAATTCTATTCTTTTTTTAATTGTAGTATAATTGCTTTACAATGTTGTGTTGGTTTCTGCTGTACAACGAAGTGAATCAGCTATATGTATACATATATCCCCTCCTCTTGGACCTCCCTCCCATTCCCACCCCAATCCCACCCATCTAGGTCATCACAGAGCACCAAGCTGAGCTCCCTGTGCTATACAGCAGGTTCCCACTATCTATTTTACACATGGTAATGTATATATGTCAATCCTAATCTCCCAATTCATCCCAATCTCCTCTTCCCCCGCCATGTCCACATGTCCATTCTCTACATCTGTGTCTCTATTCCTGCCCTGCAAATAGGTTCATCTGTACCATTTTTCCAGATTCCACATATATGTGTTAATATATGATATTTGTTTTTCTCTTTCTGACTTATTTCACTCTGTATGACAGACTCTAGGTCTATCCTCATCTCTACAAATGACCCAGTTTCATTCCTTTTTATGGCTATGTAATATTCCATCGTATATATGTACCACACATGTATCTATTCTATGCCAGTACCACACATAGTTACTGTAGCTTTGTAATAGGTTTTAAAATCTGGTAGTGTAAGTCCTTCAATCTTGTCATTCCTTTTTAAGGATTGATTTGACTAGTGTAGGTTTTGCATTTCCATGAATTTTAAAGTAAGCTTGTCAATTTCTGCGGAAGGAAGGAAAGAAAAAGAAAGAAAGAAAGAACGAAAGATAGAAAGAAAGAAGGAAAGAAAGAAGGAAAGAAAGAGGGAGGGAGGGAAGGAGGGAGGAAGGAAGAAAGGGGGAAGGAGGGAAGGAATTAGACCAGCTGGAATTTCAGGGAATTGCATTAAATCTGTAGATAAAGTTGGGGAGTACTGACATCTTAATACTGAATCCTCTGATCCATGAACATAGAGTATCTTCATTTATTTAGATCTTCCTTTATTTTTTTCAACAATGTCTTGTTGCTTTTGGTCTTGCACCTCTTTTCCTAAGTTTATTTTTAATGAGCTTTTAACTTTTTTGGATGCTATTGTGAGTGAAATTGCTTTCTTAATTTCTTTCTTGTATTATTCATTGCTAGTGTATAGAAGTGCAATTGATTTTTGTAACCTTGCTGAATTCATTTATTAGTTCTAGTATTTTTTAGTAGCTTTCTTGGGATTTTCTGCATAGAAGATCATGTTGTCTGCAAATATAAAGTTTTATTCTTTGTTTCTAATTTAATGCCTTTTATTTATTTTACTTTCTTAATTGCCCTCTCTAGAACCTCTGGTATGATACTGAAGAAAAGAATCCCTGAGATTTTGAGGTTGGTTGTTATTGCAACATAACCTTGCCTTTATATCAGTAATGCAAACATTAGATGGAACAAAATAGAGATGGATTCCATTTAGTTGGCAAAATCAGGGAAGGCTTTTGTGAGAGTGATTTGGGAAGGATAAGCCTTGAAGGTTGGAAGTGAAGCCATTCAGTACTAAAAACTACAATATTGAGTTTTACACCTTGATTTAGTCAAAGTTAATCGGTAAATGAAGAGTAGAGAGAAGACAGGAAATAAAAGTTAAGAACAGAGTATTTGTGAAAAGCTGTACTGGAGAATTGAGAGTGAAGATAGAACGATCAATCCAGAGGCTACTGGCTACTGCTAAAGCCTAGAGAGGAAATAGCAAGTGCCAGAGCTAAGAAGTGATTAATGCTGCCTGTTCCCAGATCCCTCCTCTGTTCACATTTAGAGGTTCAGCAGTACCTACACTGCATCAACCCAGGCTCCTAGAGTCCCCCAAGTCCTAGCTAAAGGATACTTACTAGCTACTGAGCATGAATCTATTATGAGCCTTGTTCCTGGCTCTATTTTGATCTTGGACCTCAATATCAGGAACAGTATGAGTTTTCCACTTTTAAATTGCAAGATTGCTTTTGACATTCTGTGATCTCCTTTTCTGCTTGGCCATAGGCCCAGGAATCAATGTACTTCTCTTGCCTTTTTTCATGTTGCTCTAGCTCATGGCTTACCTAGATTTTCTCATCTCAGCTAGACTGCCTGTAGAGTAAAATCCAATGTCCTCAGCTCCTTTTGGTAGACCTGCAACCCTCATCCCCAAACACACAAAACAAGACACAAACAGCCAAAATTCCTCAAATGGAATTGTAGTCATTGACTGGTTTGTTTGATTTTGTTTGTTTGTTTTTACTAGACCTTATCAATGTAAATTAAAATTTTTAAAAACTACAAAGTTTTAAAAATCTGACATAGTTTTGCTGTCACGATCCCCTTTTAAATTAATAACTATGTCTAGCTGGGCTTCTCTTCTAATAATAATCACCATCCCTGAGTACCAGGCACTGTGCTAAGTCCTTTAACACGTTTACTGTTCACCACTGAAAAGTAGTCGACTCATGTCCATTTCACAGAGAAGGACACTGAGGCTTAGAGAAGAAAATCTATTAGGCTATAGCCACAATTTCTAAATGTCGAAGCCAGTATTGGAACCTGTATTTATCAATTTGTTTCCAAAACCCACATCCTGCTATTATAGTCTACTACCTTTTTGAGGAGAGCCCATGAAACCCCTTTTAGATTATTGCTCTTGCATTGTTGGACATTGTGACTATTTGCTTCCATGCAGCCCTTTTTTTCTAGAGTGTCAACTGATGTCTTTTCAAGTATGTACTTGTCTTACTGGGTTTAGTAATGATTAAGAAACCTCTAAACTGATTGATGGTCATTTCATTAGAGTCTTCCTCTACACAGATAACATCTTTCTGGAGTCCCATACTAGATTGGACTGCCTTAGAACAGGGTTTGTCCTTGGAACAAAGAAATGCTTAACAGGAAGTGTTTAATGAATAAATGAACAAATAAAACAAGCAAATAAATAAAATGGATGAATATATGAATGGACAAGTTTAATACCTCATTCTTGCAACTGGGTTTTGCACTGTTTAAAGGCAATGCCACCCTGTAGCAGAAAGTGAATGGAGATTGAATCCCAGCTTCATTGCTTAACAAGCTCTGTGAGGATGGATCATTACTTAACCTCTCCAAGCCTCAGATTGTTCCTTTGTAAAATGAGTAACAGTATCATACGGCATATTGAAGGCCATATGAGATAATGAAGGTAATGAATGCAACACAGAGTAAACATTCATTGACTACTACCTCCGTTCCCTTACCTTTAAGACAAATTTTGCAACCTGAGTTTCCTCCTACTTTCCTTGTCTTGAGCTAGTTCTCCTTTGCCTGGATAATTACATTGGTATATGCTACCTAGTGTCTAGAGATGGAGTATATCATAATGTTTGAAACTCAGATTCTGGAACCAGACTGCCTGCATTAAAGTACATACCCCACCACATCCTGTGTGATCTAGGCAAGCATCTTGACATTACCTTGCCCCAGTTTCCTCATATGGAAAATGGGAATAATAATAGTGCCTTCTTCCCAGGGATGACAGCTTAGAATTAAATAAGTTAATGTCTATAAGCTCATAGAACCATATCTAGCCCAGTGAAAGGCATTTAAGTGTTTATTACTATTATTGTCATTGGCATTATTATTATTATTACTACTACTACTACTACTACTACCACCACCACTGCTTCAGGCACTTAAGTAAAAGTGCCCTACAATGTTCTTCTTGGAGATAAGAGAACTGAATCTCTGCCTTCTTCATTTGCTATTGATCTCCAACTACTTGATGTTTACTACTGAATATCACAAGTGCCAATTGCCTTTCTGTCTAAACTCTCTAAGTTTTTTGCTGCTGAAAATTATCCCCAAGTACTTGCAATATCCTGAAGTTAGTCTGTCTCAATTTCAGGATCTATTCATTCTTTGTCTCTCCCATTTTGAGATATATAGAGTTCTACTGTTCCAAAATTAAGTGGTCCCTAGATCACTGACTGGTGTGTGTGTGTGTGTGTGTGTGTGTATGTGTGTTTGTGTACATATTACCTCTGCTGTCATATGGTTTCTGACTCTGCTGTGAACAGTCATTTCTCATTTCCAGATAGCAGCCCTTCCTCTTCCAATTCATTGTCTCGAATCTGCTGTGGTTCTGCCAACCAGGAAAACCCAGCTTGTTTGAATTGTGAATAAAGTACATGTGAAGAGACCCTGACAGAGAGCCTCTGGGATCTCCCATGAGTCAAGGTAGCAAGCAACAGTGTGTGAACATTGTAACATATAGTGTGGTTGCTTAGAGGATTCTTCTTAGCTCACTTTCTTATTCTTGGTTGTGGTCCAAAAGAGGTGAGCTTTTTCAGGTATCTGAGTCTTAAAGAGGTAGAGCATCATTATCCTAATTTTATTCTAGAAATGCAAAAAGCATTCAATTCATCCCTTGTCCACAGCATCCAGATGTTCTGGGCCATATAAGAACAGATACTGTACACTTGCTCGGGGAGGTGTGTAAAGGTTTTAACCATCTGACCTCTGAACCTCCTTCTAGTGTTTAGAAAACTCTGTACTGCCTGAGTCTAGATGCAGGACAGATAGTCACTCTCCCTGGCTTCCTGGCCTCAGAATCCAGAGTGAAGATTACAGGGCAATAGTGATGGCAACATCTAGTGCCCAGTGGCAATGGTGCCAGTGGTGGTATCCAGCGAATGGTACTGGTGGTGGCAGGGGTGTACTGCAGTGTTCAGGCTGCAGCAGCAGCAGTGTCAGTGCTGTCCTAAGTGTTCCTGTGACACTACATTGTGGATCCAATGAGCTGACCTCTTCTGGTCCCCTCCCATTTTCCAAGCCTGGTTTTTCATCCCTCCCAGCAATGTTATTACTATCCAATAATTTTCCAGAAAATTGCTTATATGCTTAAGCCAATCAGCACCAGTTCTGTTGTTTTCCACCAAAAACCCTGTGTTGGACAGATGGCTGATTTATTATTTTCTATCTAAACCATATATAAAGCAAACACTTGATTTCAAATGATAGTTTATTCTTTGAATTGAATTGTACCATATATTGGATTATGGTTAGTAAATTTTATTGTGATATCCTTATTAGCACAATTATTCAGAAAACGTGGCAAAATTCTATTTTGACTTACCACTTCTTATTATTATAGTTTTACTCCCCTGAGTATCTTATAACCCAGCAAGTAGTGTTCAAATCATTTTTAAAAATCACTTTTCCCCTCTGTTTTCTTCTAGGACTTTTACAATTTCAGGTCTTAGGTTTAATCCATTTTGAGTTGATTTTTCTTCATGGTGTAAGAAAAGGGGACATTTTCATTCTTTTGCATATGGATATCTAATTTTCCTGACAACACTTATTGAAGAGACTATCCTTTCCTCATTTTGTATTCTTGGCACCCTTGCTGAAGATTAGTTGACTGTGTATGCATGGGTTTATTTCTGGGCTCTCTATTTTGTTCCATTGGTTGATGTGTCTGTTTTTATGCCAGAACTGTACTGTTTTGATTACTATAGGTTTGTACTATAATTTGAAATCAGGAAATGTGATCTGAAAAACAAATGTGCTTTGTTTTGCTTGCTCAAGATTGCTTTGGCTCTTCAGAGTATTTTGTGCTTCTCTATGAATTTTAGGATTGTTTTATCTATTGATCTTAGCAATGAGTTTTTTGGCTATGACACCAAAAACACAGGCAACAAAAGCAAAAATAAACATGTGACATTATATCAAACTAAAAAGCTTCTGCACAGCAAAGGAAATCATCAACAAACCAACAGAATGGGAGAAAATATTTGTAGACCATATATCTTATAAGGGATAAATACCCCAAATATATGAGGAACTCATACAACTTAATAGCAAAAAAATAAAGTAAAATAAAATAACCCAATTAAAACATGGGCAAAGGAACTAAATCAATATTTCTCCAAAGAAGACATACAAATGGCCAACGGATATATGAAAAGATACCAATGAAAAAATGATGACAATGAAAAAATCATTGTCAGGGAGATGTGAATCAAAACTACAATGAGATATCACCTCACACCTATTAGGAAGGTTGTTATTTTAAAAATGAAAGACAAGGGTTGGCAAGGATGTGGAGAAAAGAGAATCCTTGTACACTGTTGGTAGGAAGGTATATTGGTACAGCTTTTATGGAAACCAGTATAGAGGGTCCTCAAAAGATTAAGAATAGAACTATCATATGACCCAGCAATCCCACTCTTGGGTATATATTCAAACAAACTCATTTAAGCTCTCTGAGCCTCTTGTACTCATCTTTAAAACTGAGCTGTTAATAGAATTAAATGATATGGATTTCGCTTTTGCTCAGTAAAAATATAAAAACCAATGTAAATAGGCAATGTACCTAACATTGCCATCCAAGTAGAATGTTTTATACACTATATTATTTGGTTTTCCTAACAACTAGTATAAAATGTATAGAAAATGCAAATGATGTTTATCAATTTGGCCAAATGGATCGTGTTATATATTGGTAGCCATGTGGTATATTATAATTAACCTATAGTTTGGTGTTCAGAGATCCAGTTTTTAGACTGGTTCTACCATCCACCAACTGAGTGAACTTGGACATGCCATTAAAATTGCTTGATCTGCTTTTTCATATTAGAAAAATGGGGAGTAGGGTGGAGTATAGTTCATCCAGAACCTACCTCACAGGGTTAGAATCAAAATGAGTTAACAGGTATGAAAGTGCTTTGTAAAGAGTAATTCTCCAAATAAGTATCAGATGATGGAAGAAGAGAGAAGAGGGTGTCTAAAGGTACTGTATCTGTGACTAATGTCATGAGGTGGAAAAAAAATTGACGATCATAAAACGAAAGTAAAATATTTAATTTAGAAATATAAAATAATCTACAGATTTTTTATTAAGAAACTTACCTTACTTTCTTCTACTTTGTATGACGTACATTGTGCTCTTATAACAATGTAATTGTGTAGAAGGTTGTAAGAGGCAGACTGCTCAAAAAATACATTACACAGAATTGGAAGGGGGTGGATATAAAGTTAGAATTTCTGAGTCATGGAAACATCAGATAGCAATTTCAGAAAGGTGTAACTTTATTTAAAACCAAGCTGCTGTGAATTCTATCATGCTGCAGACACCTCTGAATCAACAATCTCTGTTGGCAAATTGTTATGCTGACAAATTCTCACATACACTGAAAATTTCCATTTTGTAAACAAGTAAGTGGGTTCCTGATGGTCTGGATTATATCCTGAGCTGGAACTCTGGAAAACAGATTCCTTGCTTGAGTGACCCTGTATAATCCATTTCTCATTTTAGCAAAGAGATTCAAATATTTATCACCCACATCAGGGAGCAACTGTGAACTTTAACGTAACATTAAGATTAAAACACTTCTACAAGTTTGGGAAACACAAAAACACATGGTTGGCATCACTGGCTAGATTTTATGAAATAGAGTAGTATGGTGTGTTAATTTGGTCATGTTTATAACACTAGGGGCTCTATTTCCACTTCTATCCACAATAGGAAAAATGCAGAACACCGGTCCAGAAGCATCCAGGCCAGAATATTTGATGTACAGAAATGCAAATGTACATGCAGGTGAATACAGTTTGGATGATGTATCTTCCTTCTGCTGGGTCAGAGTCAATGTTCTTTATGATCACCACACCCATTATCTAAGCAGAGTGAACTGAACATGTGATACAGCCATGCAGCGGGGTGAAAAATCACCAGCTTTCACAGGAAAGGGAAGTAGGTGAGGTACATTTGCATACCATGGACTTTGGAACAAGCAACCTGCACATACATCACAAGAGGTATACAAGGGACAACAGTGTCCAAGAAGGGGCATCAAGTGGGAAGATGAGAGGTATTTGGCCCAGATCCCAGATACAGTGGGATTAAATGAGAAACCTATTAAAAGCTTTATACAGTGTCTAGCTTACAGACGTTTAACATATCAATATTATTAGACATTAGTTTTCTTTCCTCCTGTTTTATAAAATTACTTTGTGGGAGGGGCATTATCTATATACTAAGGGGAGTTGGATTCCTTGACAGCAAGGAATCCTTCTAGCTTTATGAGTAGAATGCACCTGGCAGTAATTTAACCTTTGAGCAGCCGTGTTTTATCAAGGCCTGGCATCACTGTTTATAAAGATAGTAACCTCTTTGTGGTCCTCTGGCCTGCAAATTGGGGTGAGTGAGAGGATGGAGAGGGGAATACCTGTTCCTGATCACAAGCTTGGTCCCAAGCCCATTTTTCATGTACTTTTATTTTCCTATTTCTATTTCTAGGTGCTTTTCTAGATGCTCCAGACAACTTCAGGGATGGTATGGGTTTACCTGTGGTCTTATGAGGAAAAAACAGGACCCAAGGGAAACAAGGAATTTGGAAGTCTTTGTCATCAGATCAACATCCTACAAGTTGGAAGAGTCTAGTCGTGTGTGATCTTGTGGCAGAACTTCTTTCCTATTTGGTCTGTGATAACCAGCCTTCCACACCTGTGAACACAGGCCTGAACACCTATTTTTCAGGTTACTAAAGATGCCAGCCAGGGTCAGACCTGGGCAAAATTAGAAAACAAATGTGGTGTGTTAGAAAGACTACTGAGACAGGGGCCCCAGTACCTGGATCCCGGCTCAAGCATTAACTAGTTATATGACTTTGGGTAAGTCATTTCTCTTTTTTGAGCCTTGGTTTTTTTGTGTGTGTAAAATGGGAGTAATAATAACATGTTTGTAAAGTGTTTTAAACAGATAAAAACAGAGCAGTCTCCATACTGTAAGTCAGGGCCTGCCTTCCACATTCATGCCCACTCTTTCCCTTCCCTTTCCAGTTCCTCTCCCTCGCCACCCTCCACTTGTACAGCCTACAGTTCCTCAGGGTGGGAAACAGATCTAGTTAATTCATAACAAAATGTTTGCACCGTGAGTGACTCTTCCCTTATGCCATCTGCATGCTAATGGATGAATCTCTGTTTTTAGGCTATCCAATGTTAGCAAGAGACAGAATGGAGGAAGGTAGAAGTGTGTGTTTGGGGGGCAGGCAGGGGGAGGTTGGGTATCCTTAGGTAGAAACCGCCCTGATAACCCAAAGACAGCAGCCTGCTCTACCTGACACAAAGCTGGCTGTGCTGGGAGCCTTCGGAAGCTTGGTCCCACAGATACTGTGAAATTCTCTCTCCTCTGCATCCTTGCTCTGCAGTGACACTGGCAGATGCTAAACTTCGGCCTGTGTAGAACACTTAATTAGGTTATAGAGGCTGCCAAAAATCCCAAAGTCATCCTAAGAAAGTGAAACACTTTGAGATCTGAAACAAAGGTCAGAAGACACAAACACTAGTTTGATTTTTAAGAGAGAAACCACCAGATAAGGAGGCGGGGTGGGGGGGGTTGGGCGGGGTGATGGATGAGAAGGAGAGGAAGGCAGGTGGGCCTTTGACAATCTGGCAACTCCTCGTCAGTCTCATAAACAACACTGAGATCAGGCATAAAGTGGTCCTGGCTCTCCTTTCTCCAGTAACAAATACTGTATATTCATAAAGGATGATACTGTAATAGACACTGTATATTCATAACCTCTTCCAGGGAGCCCAGTCCGAACCTCCTGGGACAACAGGAGAGCTTTCAGAAAGTTGTCCTTACTGCTGAAGAAAGTTCCCACCTGGGAGTAATGAGGTTGGAGAGAGGAAGGAGATAATTTGCTAAATGGGATCAGTTGAACTAATACATGGGCACGTTCAAGGTTTCTCTATTGGTTGCATCAAATTATTACAAAGTAAGGACTGCTGTCTGCCCCCCTGGTTCTCAGTACTGAAGAGGCAGCCTTAAAAACCCAGAGACCCAATTCTCCAAAAACATTACCCCAGAAAGTGTGTGCTGGTGACGCGGCGGGGTGACAAAATAAACAGCAGTGCATAGGACTTCACTGCCACCAGCAGGGCCCAGAAGAAGTGCAGGCCAGGAGGAGGCCAGGAGCTGCCTACAGCAGAAGCCCCAGGTGAGAGGCTAAAACTAGCAGCTGAGCTACCTTCACCCTGTGCCCACCCGCCCCCTCCCCAATCTCAAAGATTTGGAAAAGCTATTCCTCCTCACTAAAAGACAGGAGTTCCTGCCCTAAAGCTCAACATAAGGGGTTTGGAGACCAAAGTCCAGTTAAGGCTCTAAGCACGCCCTCCTCACTTCCGCCACCCCACAGCACAATCACACTTCCTTCGTGCCCTGGGATTTGCAGAATTTGGGAGGTGCAATGAAGTGCGGCCCGGAGATGGCAATTTTATGGCTCGGTCCCTTTACATCTCACGTCACCCCGGACGTGGATCAGACCCCTTGCACTGTCCACCTCACGCCCCGACCCCAGGCAACAGTCCCCCATGCGCTCTGGCCACGTCGGATCAGCGTCAGGTGGAGCCAACTCACACTCTGCACGAACTTGGAAAAGCTGCTCCACGCCGACTCTGATCTCTAGCACCTGGCTCCAATCCGTGGCCACCTGCACTTTGCGGGACGTTGCGCGCGGGGCGGCGCTCCCCGGAGTCTGCACTGGCCTGCGGAGCCCAGGAGCGCGCCAGGGCGCGCGGGGCTCCCGGCATCCTCCCGTGCGGCGGGGCCCCGGAGCCTCCGGGCTGGCGGAATGGCCCGGGAATGCGCCCGGGCGGGAGCAGGAAGTAACCCCTGGAGACTTAGAGACCTCGGGAGGGCCCGCTGCGGAGATCGGCTCTAGGAAAGGTTCCCTGACCACGCGGCGAGGAGCACGTGAGCGGCGCTGCTTCGCTATAAAAACCCCCGGCTCTGCTGAGCGTGGGGAGGGAACGCAGCGGCGGGACTCGCCACCTGCGCCAAGAGAAACGGCGACTGTGATACTCCCTCCAGGACGCCCGAGACGGTCCCGAGTTTTGGTGCTTCGATCCCTGGGAGTCCGGGCTCCGTGGTGCGTCTAACTTTGAGGCGGAATTCCCAGCACTTGGGCAAAAAACGCGCAGACGCCGGGATGCGAGCGTTTTTGAAAATGCTCAGGGCTTGTTTGACCTTTAGTAGAGTTGGAGGAGGAGTATCAGAAATCTCGGGCTAATTTCTTTCCGTTCGTCCACCGAAGAGGCAGCCAGGAGCGCCCGGGCTCGCCCTCAGAGAGCCCCCCGCGCCGAGGGCCCCCCGCGCCAGAGCCGCCCTTAATTTAATTAAGTCGCGGGATATTCCTGTGCCCCGCGGGAGGCGGCTGGCGATAAACTCCGGACGCCGTTTGTAGATAAAGTTTGGTCCGCTCCACTTGCCCGCTCTGTCCGGGCCCCGTTGACCGCCCCCTCCTCTAGCGGCGGGCGCGGGCGGGGACATGGCCATGGGCTCGGCTTCCCGGCGCAAAGGGGCGCCGCGCGCGTAGCCGCCGCCACGCTGACCTCCCGCTCCCGCCGGCTACTGCGCTGAGCCCTGGCAGCAAGCGAAGGCTGACGCCCAGAGGGGCAGGAGGCGGCGGTGAGAGGGGCCTGAGGGTCCGTATGGCCGCTCTCCGCCGGCCGTTGGTGTGCGCCACGGAGCTCGCCCGCGTCGCCTCGGGCTCGGAGCGGCTCTGAGCCGCGCCGCCGGCGGGGATCGACCTAGCCGTTCCGCGGAGCCGCGGGCAGGAACCCGAGGAGCGGGAGTCGGCGGCTCTTCCTCCCTGAAGGCAATGTGGCCGGCCGGCGCGGGCACCAGGCTGCCCTGTCCCCGGGACTCTGCGCTCCGGCGGGCGGCTTTCTCTGGGAACCTCACCGCCCTGCCTTCTCACCTGATGCCAGCCGGCCGCAGCGTCCGGGTCTTCATCAGCGCCAACCCTGAAGGTAAGTGCCTCGCTTGCGCTTGTCCGTCTGTCCTTCTATCCGTCTGCGCGGCGGGAGCCAGAGTGCGTGCCATGGCACAGCCGGGCGCGCCGGGCGTCCCCGGGGCTCCCTTTCTCTAGCTAATACCGAGGCTGTCCTGAGCGCTTGGGACTTTAATTTCAATCACTTTTCTTCTTCCCTCGCTCATTCCTTCTGCCTGCTGACTTCCCCTGGGACACCCATTTCTCGCCCCCTGGGTTCTTTTCTCTTGGTCTAAGAAATGTCCGAGGTATTCACAGACGCTTCTGGAAGCTTCATCCTGCCACTCCCCACCCCCACCCCGTTTTTCTTTCCTTTAGCGGTTTCTTCTCCGAGGTTATCGTGAAACGCAAATAAGACGTCCTCTCGCTCTCTCGGCTCCGCGGCAGATTCCTGAATGGGGGCTCCCTCCTCTGCCACTTGTTCAGGCCGAGGCGAAGTGAGAGCATGGGGTTCCCCGAGGCTTGCCTCTTGCCGGTGTGCTAGTGGGACCCTTTGTCTTGGGGAGCTAAGGAGACCCTTGTGAACCCAAGATCCGCAGAGATCGAGGGGAAACGCGCTGTGCGGTCCCGAAACAGGCTGACGCTGGTTTCCAGGTGGAGCGTTCAGGATGAGTTCATCTCTACAGTTGGGTCTTGGGCTAGATCGCCCCGGTCTAGAAGTTGGCCTTCTCAGTCGTGTTCTAGCTAAAGGCTGGGGACCTGGTAGCTGCTAAATGAAAACTTGTTGATTTATTGCATTCACAAACCACAGCGGCTGAGCTCCGGGTGGTCAGTTTCTCTCTCATCACTACCTATCAATTCCCAGTCCCGAACGTTAACTTTCATTCCCAGTAAGTGAAGAAAAAGTAGGATGCATTTGACTTGGCTTGGATAAAACTGTAAGAGTTGCTCTTTCCCAGAAAAATAAATGTTTGGCCCTAAGATGAGTTTATAGGAGACTGAAATAGGCGTGTGAGATGGGAAACTTGCTACACTCTAACAAGCCTTGGTTCTGACAAAGAAGTAAAGGAAAAAAGAAAGTTAACAGTCATATGGATAGAATCATCATTTTAAAACCCAAGGTTCTGGTTGCTTGTGAAAAGCATAAAGAGGACCTATAAAAAATAGCTTTCTAAAAACATTACTCTTTCATAAAACGCTAGCAGAAATTTCAGGTACAGTTCACCTTATGACAAGGGGATTGGGAAAACAATCAAATAGGTAGATAACCCCCAGTGATTAGTATTAGAAGGGCTGTATACTTTTGAGGGAGGGTTTGCCTGTCCTTTTATCAGTTTACAACTCAGTTTCACAGCATTTAGTAATTAAGGAGGCTTTTTGAAAGCTGCAGTACATTCTTTAAAATTCCTTTCATCTGAACTATGTCTTGCAGGATTTTTTACTTAAATCTGGATAAAGAAAACTGTGGGGCTGTGCAGCCTGTTGAAGGACCTAAGGAAGTTTGCAACTTAAGTTTTCGGTGTTGTTTTTAAAAATATTGATAAAACAGCAGTATTTGAGAGAATTTAATTTTCCTGAGCTTAACACTTCTTATGAGGTTTTTTTTTTTTTAAGTGTGCTGATGTAAAACCAGTTAAATAACACTTTTCTTTAAACAAGTTGTTTTTAAATACAGGGAAAAGTCTGTTAATATCATTAGTAGTTTATTTTTAAATTTGTAATTTCTAGGATAAAAATCAGTGATAATGAATTTATATCAAGTTAGCTTAATATTGAATTAATATTCAAGATTAATGTCATTTTTCTTAAGCCAGTACATGTGATTCTATAAATTTTCCCATTTCTTGAAATACGCTAGAAGCTTCAGCGTGTATTAATATTAGGACAGCAGACAAGAGAGGGGGTGGATCATGCCTTCTGGTCACTGAGCTGGGCAGCTTGCACATTGATCTTAAAAGACCAGAAATGTGAATCTTACCTGAGAAATTGCAATAGGAGCAGGACTTCAACTTTATCCCAAATGGAGAGCCGAGGGTATATTAAATAGAAATGACAGAGATAGGTTTTTTTTTTTTTAAGAGCCTGAACATGAAGCTTTGAGATCTCCGTAAATGCTCTGTCAGAGACAGCACTTTACCACCAGATCTTTGTGGATATGACTCAGGAAGCAAATGGTTGTGTTTTGGTGCGATCCCATATTAGATTGTTGGCCAATACTCAAGAGCCTCTCCACTGTCAAATTAAGACAAAGAATATTATCTCATGCTTTTCTTTATAAGCGGGAATCCAGTTTATGCTCTAAATAAAAGCTTCTCTGTGTTGAACTCATAGCAGTACTTTTAAGAATCCAGGAAGGATCTCCCTTAGATTGCTTTACAAAGCTTGTATGAAATTTCCCTATCAGTAATTAAGATAATACATGTTTTTAGAACATAGATTAGCTCAGTCAGTAGTTCGGTTTTCGTTCTCAAACCCTGTGAGGATGGTGGACCAGAGGGTGTTCTCCCTATTTTACAGATGAGAAAACTGAGGCACCAGGTTAAGCTAGTTGCCTGAACTCATCTAGCAGAATGAAACAAGCTGGAGCCTGCAGGGGCCTCAAAACATCTCTCTTGGTACTTAGGTTCATGCCTGATTTCTGTAAATGTCTTACACCCATATGGTCAAGAAAATCAGCTGGCTGTAGTCAACAGTGCTGGCCTTCCTCTTGAAGCCTGACAGCCACAAGAAGCTGAGTAGCAGGAAGGAACCATAGCTGCCCTGACCCACTTTACCCCCATGAAAAGGTAGCCATAGGAGCATTCAAAGAAATGGCAGGATTTTCTGAACTCTAAAGGACACATTCCTATTCAAAAGTATATCTGCATCAGACCTGTCCCCACTGTGTGATAGACACTCAAGAAGAACCAGTGTGGGAGAGGAGTAACTGTCCCCCGTTCTCTTGCGTGGACGGACCTTGGACTTCATCTAGTCCCACCTCCCACCAACGTAGCAGTCCCATCTGTGGCATCTTTATTAATCCTTGGAATTTTTCCAGTCATTTAACCACTGTCTCTCTGCCGGAATGGCACTTATACCTCCTTGGAACAGTGGTTCTAAAGCATGTATAAATTTCTCCACTGTGATTAGCCTGAATTGAATTGTCCGTGAATATGCAGAGGAGAAGAGCCTGCACAGTTCTCTCCCTGTGACTGAAATTGGAGGGGCCTGTTAAATAGTATTCCTCTTCTCTGCTTCAGTTCTTATCCAAGGCTCCTTTTCTTATAAGGACACGTCTCATATTGGGGACTCTACTTTCATCATCCCAAAGGCCGCACCTCCAAATATGATCACATTGGGAGTTAGGGCTTCAACATATGAACTGGGGAGGGGGGGGAGAACAAACACTCAATCCATAACATTCTGCCCCTGGCCCCCCTGCAAAATTCATGTCCTCCTGGCATGCCAAATACATTTATTGCATCCCAACAACTGCAAAAGCCTTGTCTTCTTGTAGCATCAACTCTAAAGTCGAAAGCCCAAAGTCTCTACTAAATAATATGTGGGTGAAACTCCAGATAGGACTCATCCTGAAGCAAAATTCCCCTCCAACTGTGAAGCTGTTAGGTAAGTTATAGGCTTCCAAAATACAATGAGGGGACAGGCATAGGATAAAGTTTTTCATTCCGAAAGGAATGAGAAAACTGGGAAAATTGGAAGGAAGAAAAGGATGAAGGGTTCCAAGCAAACCCAAAACCTGGCAAGGCAAATGCCATTAGGTTTTAAGGCTCTAGAATAATCCTTTTTGATTTGATGCTTTGCCTTCTGGACCTGCTGGGGTGGCAGTCTCACCTTTATGGCTCTGTAGGGAGGGAATCACCCACCCAGGCTCCAGGAGGCCCTGCCCCCAAGTCTTTAGGCAGAGGCCACCTCCCCTGTTGAAGCCCAGGTGATGCCCTCCCCCAACTCTGAAACCAAGGAGGCAGCCCTGATGACCTCTGAATCTTTGGGGTCATTCTTCCTTTGTCTTCAAGAAGAACACATGTTCACAGGCAGTAGCCCTGTGTTTCCAATCCTGTAGGGCCTAAGAGGTCTGACAGCCTTCCTTTCTGTCAACCTGTCTCCTCCAGTTCACACTGGCCGTGTTTCTGCTGGGCGGGGGGTGGGGGGGGCGGTCCATGCTTCACACCTATACTCATTTCTTTACCAAATGGTTGTGTGACCACACCCTTACTGTTCTTTTCAGAACAAACCTCCACATGTTTTTTGCAATATGGATAGGCAGAGAGCTTTCAAGATCATCAAGTTCTGATTCCTTTTTGCTTAACAGTTATTACTTCAATTCATCTCTCTTTCTCGTTTTACTATAAACAGTTAGGAGAAACCAAGCCAATCCTGCAATACTTTCTTAGAAATCTCCTCAGCTGAACATCCAGTTTCATTGGTTCTAAATTCTACCTTCCACAAAACACTGTTCAGCCAGTTCTTTGCTACTTTATAAGTCACTTTTTCTCCATTGTCCAATAACATGTTTCTCATTTCTGAGAGTCACCAAAAGGCCTTTGTCGTCGATAGTCTGGTCATGATTGTTTATGTATTCTCTGAGAAGCCATCTCTCCAGCTCTCCTCTTTTCTTTCTGCGCTCTTACCAGAGTCTCCTTTAACAGTCCCTTCATGGCGTTCTTGGCTTTTTCTAGCACGCACCTCAAAACTCTTCTAGCCTCTACCCAGTTCCAGAGCTGTTTCTACATTCTTAGATATTTGTTAGAGCAGCACCCCACTTCTTGGTACCAAAATCTGTCTTAATTTCCTAGGGTTGCCATAACAAATTACCACAGATTGGGCTTTAAACAACAGAAATCTATAGTCTTATGATTCTAGAGTCTAGAGCCTGAAATCAAGGTGCTAGCAGGGCTGTGCTCCCACTGAAGGCTCTAGGGAAGGAACTTTCTCTGCCTCTTCCTACTTTGATGCAAGTCCTTGACGTCTGTGGGCTTGTGGCTTTATCACTGCACTCTGCCTCATCCTCGTATGGGGGAGAGAGAACTCTTGTGTCTCATCTGCTAAGGACAGTAGTCCCATCATGGGACCCTACCCTCATGACCTCATCTAAACCATTATCTCTCAAAGGCTTCACCCCAAAATACCATCACACTGGGGGGTTAGGACTTCAACATGGGAATTTGGGGGGATACAATCCTTCAGTCCATAATAGGTAAAGTCTAAACCTGAAAAAAGACCAAATATTGCCTTTATAACTAATAAAAGCTGAAGCAGGCCAGTACTCCTTATCTGTGATCCTTTGGGCCAGATGCGATTTTGCAATTCCACATTTTTTTAGATTTAGGGGGAAAATGGTGCATATGCTGTTTATTATTATTAATATCTGATAACCAGATATGAATGTGTTTATAAGAAAACATGACTAAGTGCTGTACTGTAGAACTTTCTGCAATGCTGAGGGTCTTTATCTGCATTATTCTATGTGAGAGCACTATTTACATATGGCTCTTGAGCTTTTGAAATGTGGCATGACTAAGAATTTGAATTTTTAATATTTCATAGTGATTGATTTAAATTTAAATAGACTCATGTGACTATCGGCTGTTGTATTGGACACGTAGCTCTAAGTGGGGTAATAAGGACTGTAAGTGGCGTCATGTCCATCAAGGTCAGGTTTTGCCACCATCGACTCAGGTCACTTCAGGTTTTGCTGCCAGATGAATTGAGGAAAAAATTTGTTTTCAACACTGGGGGATTTTGTAATTGCAGGTAAGGGCTGTGGCTCTTTACTGGGGAATGTGGCTTTTAACTTGAGGCAAGTGGGTTTCCCAGTACTGAACCTCAGAATTGCACAGACTTACCCTCTGCATCACAATCAGCAGTGGACAAAGTCCAGACCCCTCCCCATGGACAGAGCTGAGCCCTCTAAAATTTAAGATATGGAGGAGCCGAGAAGAATGACAGGTTTACTTACAAGAGAGAAAGAAGGGGCTGGGCTATTTGTGCTCAGATTTTCCTTCCAAATGCATCCATCAGATAAAGACACTTGTCCCCTGAGGAATAAGTGCTGGCCCTGTCCACGGCTACTAGTAGATCCCTGTGTGTGTCAGGAGACATCTGGCGTGGAGAGAAAGATATCTCCAATGCCTTTTTTGTTTATCCTATCCCCCCACCCCACCCCCCACACACACAGATTTATGCACTGGTCATCTTTGAAGATTGTGCACTTTTGTCCACAATGTTAATGATCGGATGCTGGGTCCATTCCCACTTAGATTTTTTACTTTACTTGTCTTTGCATCTTCCCTGGCTCTCTTCTGCATTCCTTGGAGTCTTGGTAGGAAAGCTTATTCTCCAATTGGCAGAAGCCGCAGTAACAAGAGAGATAATCCCTGCAGTTGCTGCATCCAATGGCCATTGGCTTTAGCTTGTGCTCCCAGACAAGAGGCAGAACGATGTGCATCAAGAAGTTCACAAGAAACCTATGAATATTCTTCACCATGGTTCTTCTTACCTTTCCTACAATGCTAATATCCAGGCTCCTTATTTTTTCATTGTTTTTATGAGTCATTGGAAAAAATAGTTAAGCACAAGAAGCATATATATACTCTTCTGATGCTACAAGAACATCTTTCAAAGTTAAGAGTCTTAAAGGAAAATATTGTGAACGGCTATTTTATGATAAGTGCACACAGGACATTTATAATAAATGAATTATAAAATTTTAGTGGTTGAGTCTTCAAGTCCTTCAGCAAACATTATTCAGGCAGGAGAGAATACTAGATACAAGTACAGACTTGAGAGCCAAACTAGCCAGGTTTGACGACTCCTCAGTCCACCGTGCAATGCAGGGATTTCTTAAGCAAGTTGTTTAACTTATTTGTTCTCAGTTTCATAATCTCTGAAAGAAGACAGTAGTACCTGCCTCACAGGGTTATTGAGTAGATTAAATAAGCTAATAGACGTAAAGCACTTAGAACAGTGCTGGACACTTATTAAACATTGTTTGCTGTTATTGTCCTTATTATCTTTATTAGTTTCCACTGTGATCCAGACACTGCAGGTATGGATATGCGGAGAGGACCAAGGCATTTCGTGCCCTCAAGGGAATGCCGTCTGTGAAGCTATCAGAACTCAGTAGTAAAAACAAAAGCCGTTCCAGGTACTGTAGGAAACAAACATTGTAAGGGTTGAAGGAGTGAAAGTCAGGGCCACCATTAGGCATTTAGGTCACATTGCCAAAGCTGTCACCCAGAGGGCAGGAAAATGTAGAAGCCACTGCCAGGTTCACAGCTGCCGCTGGGGACTGGGTAGCTGGCTGGCTTCTACAAACACGCGCATCTGCCGAACCCGAGTGTCAACCACAGCTGGTGGCAGAAGAACCTCCCTGGTTCCCCTTGCCCTCCAGATCTCACACAGATTGTCCATCTGGCAGAACGGGATTGCATTCGGACCCTGGCCACGAGTATGACTAGGGCCTCCAGGCTTCCAGCCCCTCCACCACAAGGGAGAGAGTGAGAGAAGTGGCACTGGATGTTCAACCCCAAGAAACAGTATCTGGCCTGGGGTGGGAGGGAAAGCATATTCACTCGTTCGCTTATTCAACCACTAATAAGCGAATGAGTGAAGCACCCACTCCATATGGCTGCTGTTCTGGTGCTTAGAATACAACAGTAACAAAACAGGCCAGGTCTCTGCTCTCACAGAGTTTACATGAATCATAAATTATATGTGATGGGCACTGAGCTAACATATGAGCAGAGCATTAAAGAGACAATGAGGAGGAGTAAGCCAGCTTGGGGCCGAGGATGCGGGATTGGGAGGGTGCCCCAGAGGAAGGAGTGTAGAGCCAGGGTATAGAAACTGTTCTATACGATAATTGAATACGAGGCAAAGAGATGGCGAGATCTCTACAGGGAATAGAGAGGGATAATCTTGATTATTCAACGAAGAGCTTTTATCCTTTTGAATAAGAGTGGCGCTGATGTCTTGAGGTGATGGTATTGTTTGTCCCTTGAAAGTGGCTCCTTTAGAATGACATTTGAGAAAGCGTGACTTGGACCATATAGGTACTCTATGTCCAAATAGATCATGACTTTATGTTTTAATAAATCATCTACTGATCTTTAAAAATTCTTGTTACACCATAGCAGTGGTGCATTTGCCATTTTAAAGGGCGTCTGCAAATTTGTATTTTGTTTCAGTTGTCTGTTGCTGTGTATCAACTTGCCCCAAAACTCAGTGACTTAAACCAGTGATTTACCATTTCTCACTCCTGTGTCTGGCTCCTCTGTGCTCCTCCATGAGGGCTCCCTCGCTCCAGCTTATTCTCATCATTCAGGATTCATTGTAGGGGATTGGCTTCCCCAGAGAAAGGAAGTGGAAGCTGCTGGGCCTCTTCAGTCCTGGGCTCCGGAAGTCCCAAAATGTCCCTCTCCCTGCCCCTGCGTCCTATCTATGGGAGTCATTAAGGTGAGCCTAGAGTCAAAGGGAGGGGAAGTAGACCCCGTCTCGTGATGTGGGGTGAGGCATGTGCGTGCAGGGAGGGGAGGATTTCATGGTGGCCAACTCTGAAAGCTACTGAAACTCCCAGTTATAGTGTGTGGTTTCTTTGGCTTGGCTTTGTCGTAATTAGATTAAATGAGATAACACATGACAATGTAGTAAGCTGATAGCCTGACACATAGCGAGTGCTCAACAAGCGTTACTAATCATAATAATTGCTGTTGTGATGATGACGAGTTGTTGAGGCTTGACAGTGACTCTGTAAACTGTACCCTTGTAGATCCTCCCACATTCTGAACTGAGGGAAAAAAGACCAAAGAGTTTGCAGATAGGAGATCAAATTATCACCACTTTTGCTGGTAAAGGTAACACCAGAGGATGCTTTTGTGCTTCCGAACACTAAACATCGGAATGAGACCGTCTTCTGCCCCCGCACTGGCAGTGGGGCTGGGGAGGGTGAGGGGCGGAGGGTCTGCTCCACAGAGCGTGGAGTCTGGAGCGGGGAGCACAGCCATGCTGTCTGCGGACAGACGGGTCACTTCCCCGGGGAGAGGGGTGAGCAGGTGGCTTGAGCTGGTTTATTCTTCCCACATTTTCCAGTCAAACAAGTCACCCTTTAACTTCCCACCCGATTCTGGGGAGGGTAAGCGAGGCAGTAAAGAGAGTCCGGGAGTCTCCCGCTCCAGAAGGGCTTCCCTCCCCTAGCACGAATATTCGCTTATTTCGATTTTAACATTCGTACACGGTGGAAGCCTTCAGCTACCCAGGATCATTTAAATCAGATCATCTAGTTTGACATACCCCAAATTATATCCCAGTGAAATATCTTAATACAAAGAAGGGGAGACAGTGAGCTATAGGGTGTTACATACGTTATATATCAAAGCAGAAATTACATGCAAATATCCATATCAGAATACTTTTGTAAGATAAGTGCTTAGCATGGCTTTGGGAAAAGTCACTTTATCTCTCTAGAAATAATTTGTTTTAAACCACTAAGTTTTGGGGTACATTGATATGCCGCAATAGACAACTAAAAAGTACAAACTCGCAAACACCTTTTAAGATGGTAAATGATAGAATTCCTACAGAGTAACAGGCACTCATCTACAAAGCAGTCGAGTTTGATAAAGTAAGCGGACAGTTCTTTTCAACTCAGGAAATTCTTTTAAGTCTCATTCTTAATGGTCGTGTGATTTAAATAAAAGTAAAACTTGTAGTAGTAGATGACTCACAAGGATTCATAGGTGCTGAGTTATGTACAATCTAAAAGAAAATGATATTAACTTAAAGATTCCTTTGTATAACTTCTTCAGAGCTTTAGTTTCCATCATGTTTTCTGCTGTAATTAAACAGAATTCATTCTACAAATTAACATATGTTGGCTGTTGTATAATTAGAAAAAGATTTGTGTGATACTAAGTTAATGAAAGGTTAAAAAACTGCAGCTTTGGATGCAATTCAAAGGGAATAATACCCACTTCCAATTAAATACTCCCTTGAAATCTCATTTTCAATCCAGAATATTTCGAAGACTTTGACATGGGGGTACACTCAAAGCAGAGAGCAAAGCCCAGATGTCAGGTGTCTTATTCCAAGAGTGATTGCAGAATCTAACTCAGAAATGAAATCACAAAATTGAAAGGATATCCTTCATAATGCTGAATCTGATCCATTATGTATAGTGTCATTCAGAGAGATTCTTGCCCCTGAATGTATTTTCTTTAGATTTTATTCTAAGCATCAGCTGCAATATTTGTTAGATAGGCATTGTATACACCAAACTCCTAACTGATGGGTGTGGAGAGTTACGAAGGACGTAAGAGACACATGCTGCTGCCTTTGTGTTTTAGACTCATCCATCTAGGAGGCAGGGCCAACACAACTGCCAAAAATATCAATGCAAACACTGGCTGTGAGAGGGATGTTTATGTGCAAAGGTCAATTGGAATAACTGGAATCAAACTGTCATATCTGATATCCCAGTCAGGCATGAACTGGTCAAGTTTTGTTAAAAGGGTAAGACCAAGATGTATCAAACCTAAGAAAGAGACCTCTCTACGGTAGAGGAGTGGCCAGTGGGGAAACTGGTCCAGCTGCAGGTGATGAGAACGAGTCCCTCCGCTGAGACCACTGAAAAGAAGACATGAAAAGAAGAGCTCCCTCTTAAGCCCAGGGTCACTCTCTGCGGAAGCCCAAATAATCTATGTAGAGAATCCACTGTAATAACAGTAAAAGGAATATGCAGGAAAAGTGTAAAAAGATCCAGACCTTCCCACCTCTGAGAAGCTACCATTGGTAGGTATGTATATGCAAACTTGTGGGGGATGATTGCATTCATAAAATAGGAATTTCACAGTTTAACGAAATCACTCCGAACTAGTAAATCTTATAAAGTGGGAGGCTTTTGTCACGTGGCCCCCCAATTTTTTGGCACTCCTCCCTTTGACAGGTGGAAACTATGACATCTTTCCTTGAATCTGGGCTCTCTGACTGGTTTTGGCCAATAGGATACAGAAGAAATGGCACAGTGCCAGGTTCTGGGCCCAGGCTTTTAGAAATTGGTCACTTCATTTTCTGTCTTTGAAACGCTTGTTCCTTAGACCCCAGCCACCCTTGAAAAGATCCCTTAAGAGAAGTGAGTGGTAACACCAAGTTGCCAGCAAGGAGGAGGAGCTATCTTGGAAGGAGTCTCCCCCCACGCCCCCCCTGCCCCCCCCCCCCAGCAGAATCCTCCCAGCAGACCAGTGTTGTGTGGAGCAGAAACCCCTTCTCCACCAAACCCCACCCAAACTGCAGATCCAAGAGAAAAATGAATGATGATTGTTTTAATTTGTTATGCAGTAATAGATAAGTAAAAGGCATAAAATGAAACAAATGCACTATAGTGTGGACTGGCTAAGGTGAAAGAATTTGTGGGGCAGATCTGGATTTGCATCCAGAGATTTGTTATAATCTTGGTAAAGCATTTAATTTCCTCAAGCTTCATTGCCCCTCAAACTGCTGAATGTTGAGCATAATATTGGGTTGACCAAAAAGTTTGTTCGGTTTTTTCCGTAACTTCTCATGGAATAATAACAATGGTAAATATCTTACAGGGCTAGCATGAGAAATAAATAAGCACCTAAGACAATGCCTGAAAGATAGGGAGGGCTTAAACATTCTAGATCAGAATTTGCTAAAAGCTCTAGGCAATACAGAAAAGAAGAGGTGTAAGGTTACAAGGGAATGAGAATTACTTGAATAACTGCTCTTTTGTAAATTGTGGCATGAAAGGGGTCATTGTTCCTAAATTATGCCACCTATATAATCCTGTAAGCTTTTAGCTAGAAGGGACGAGGTAAAAACAGTGTATTTTTTTTTTCTTTTTTAAATTTTTATTTATTTTTGGCTGTGTTGGGTCTTCGTTTCTGTGCGAGGGCTTTCTCTAGTTGTGGCGAGCAGGAGCCACTCTTCATAGCAGTGCGCGGGCCTCTTACTGTCGCGGCCTCTCTTGTTGCGGAGCACAGGCTCCAGACGCGCAGGCTCAGTAGGTGTGGCTCATGGGCCCAGTTGCTCCGCGGCATGTGGGATCTTCCCAGACCTGGGCTCGAACCCGTGTCCCCTGCATTGGCAGGCAGATTCTCAACCACTGCATCACAAGGGAAGCCCCAAAACAGTGTATTTTTTTTTCATTTTATTTTATTTATTTATTTTTTAAACATCTTTATTGAAGTATAATTGCTTTACAATGGTGTGTTAGTTTCTGCTTTATAACAAAGTGAATCAGTTATACATATACATATGTTCCCATATCTCTTCCCTCTTGCATCTCCCTCCCTCCCACCCTCCCTATCCCACCCCTCTAGGTGGTCACAAAGCACCGAGCTGATCTCCCTGTGCTATGCGGCTGCTTCCCACTAGCTATCTATTTTACATTTGGTAGTGTATATATGTCCATGCCACTCTCTCACCCTGTCACATCTCACCTCTCCCCCTCCCCATATCCTCAAGTCCATTTTCTAGTAGGTCTGTGTCTTTATTCCTGTCTTGCCACTAGGTTCTTCATGACCTTTTTTTTTTTCCTTAGATTCCATATATATGTGTTAGCATACTGTATTTGTTTTTCTCTTTCTGACTTACTTCACTCTGTATGACAGACTCTAACTCCATCCACCTCATTACAAATACCTCCATTTCATTTCTTTTTATGGCTGAGTAATATTCCATTATATATATGTGCCACATCTTCTTTATCCATTCATCCAATGATGGACACTTAGGTTGCTTCCATGTCCTGGCTACTGTAAATAGAGCTGCAATGAACATTGTGGTACATGACTCTTTTTGAATTATGGTTTTCTCAGGGTATATGCCCAGTAGTGGGATTGCTAAAACAGTGTGTTTTTAAAATGTTGGTTTAACACATAAATTCAGCCCAAATTATGAGGCATTAAGTTAATAAGTTACATCTTTAAATAATAGAGCAGCCACACCTTATTACTTATTTTCAAAAAAATTATCTGGAAAAAAAACCCACTTTTAAAACCATACGTAGCAAGCAGATTTCAATAAAATGACATTCAAAGAGAATAAAAAGTTAGCACTTTCTCCTTTTAATGTAAGACATGCTAAAATCTTATACTAAAAATCGTTTCTTTCACACATAGAGTCCCTTTAATGTTGCTTTAAATCCACGTGAAGGTTCATAGGTCATTTTTTTTACTCCTTTTAATCTTTTAGGCCTTGATGCACAGTTTGCTTTGCCACAGATGTTCCGAAGAGCATGTTGGCGCCACATTTATGTGGGAAGGAGCACTCTTGTTAAAAACTGAGCAGCCATCTTTATCTAGGAAGGATTTCAATACAAATCTCATGTATGATTGAAAACTGTCTCATTCCAAGCGGCTACTATGGTAGAATGCCCCAACCCTTATGTAAGTTGATCATTCTTGTGTGCCTGTAGATGTTACTGTAAGCCTGCATTATACGGAGGAAATAACATAGGCATTCCTGTTGAAGTTTGGGGTGGAGGAGAGTAGAGAGGAGGCATGAAGAGAAGGGAGGAGATGGAGCTCTTGGGTGAATCAGTGCATAAATACAGCCAGGGGTAGATGGATGATAACTTGAATCTGGAAAGGGTTAATTCATCTGTTCGCTAATTCTGCCCTATAAATCTCAGAGTAGCATGGAGTTGAGAGAGAAGGCCCTGGCATCTAAGAATTTTGAAACAAACAATTTTTTTTTATTAATTAATTTTATTTTTTTATTTATTTATTTTTGGCTGTGTTGGGTCTTCGTTTCTGTGCGAGGGCTTTCTCTAGTTGCGGCGAGCGGGGGCCACTCTTCATCGCGGTGCGCGGGCCTCTCACTATCGCGGCCTCTCTTGTTGCGGAGCACAGGCTCCAGACGCGCAGGCTCAGTAATTGTGGCTCACGGGCCTAGTTGCTCTGCGGCATGTGGGATCTTCCCAGACCAGGGCTCGAACCCGTGTCCCCTGCACCAGCAGGCAGATTCTCAACCACTGCGCCACCAGGGAAGCCCTGAAACAAACAATTTTTGCTTTTGAACTTTGAGTTTGGTACTCCTTGGAAAGAGCTTGGTACTTCGGCAGTCTAGTCCCTCTTGGGGCAGGAGAGCCAGAATACTGAGCGTGAGCAGGACGGAGGGAAGCCAGGAGCCTGCCATCCTGGAGGTACCTTGTATGGTTATTTAAAAAAAAGGAAAACGAGGGCTTAGCCAAATGCTTTGGTACTTCTACCAAGATTTTTAAATATTTGAAACTCACTCTTTGGATTCAGTACTTATTTTCTAATCTTTTCTTTTTGTCGTTCCTTACCATTTTCCTTTTGGAAACTTACACTCTATCTCAACTGTGTCAAAAAGAAAAAAAGAGTTTCACTTTTGCTGATAATCGTGAATAGGATCAGAGCAGACCCATGCTCTGCAGGCGGCTCTAGTGGGTGTATAAGCGGGAGGGAGGGGTCCCTTTTTACACTCTGCTGACCTCAAAATGCGTAAGTAAGTTGCCTCTCTGCCAGCACCTGCTCATGGGGGCAGGGCAGTACAGGTTTCTAGGCCACGAGTTTCATTCGATACCACGGCATCCAAGAATCACAACACTAGCATCCTAGATTCAGTACTGCCAAATGTTTACCTGTTGTGTGACCTGGGGCAGGTTCTAGAATGTCAATCTTCCTTTCCTGTCAGAACAAAAAACATCTATATTGTATCAGTATATCTTACGGAGTTCTGAGGGAGTTCTGAGGACTAAATTCTAATGTCGTATACACACAGTGAGCCCTATGTAGAAACAAAGCGTTCTTCTTTTCTTAAAACTCTTCCAAATACATGAATCTTAAACTGACTCTAAGCCAATATTAAGTAATTAGGTTCCAGTAAAATAATTAATATTGAGTACTCACACAGAGTAGGTGCTCGAGAAAGACTTGTTGAATTCAAAGTCATCTTAAGAGAAATGAGAGTGGAGAGGAGGTGGGGACAGTCTACCCACAGATCCAGGCGTTCCTGCAGGACCAGCTCTAGCGCACAGAACCCGTCCCCCTAAGTTCCAGTCCCTGTCACCTCCCACCCTCACCTCCAGCAGAGCCAACCCTCTCTCTGGCAATATACCCAAACTCATACCTGTATGGCCCCCCGCTCTTCTGGGTGAGACTAGATCCCTACAGGGATGGTTGCAGAGACCCAACCATTGCAGACCCCAACCCCCAGGCTAGAGCTTCCATGAAGCCACATTCCATGAATACAGCTCCTGATTTTTTGCTGTAGCCACCCAAGGGAGAGGAAAATTGGCGGAGAAGGGCGTCTTCCTCTCAGGAAAGCAGGGACTGAAGGATGATGAGGTGAGAAGAGATTTCTGCCATGAAACCAGACAACAGCAGTGCAGTTTTAAGTTCCCGTGCAATTCTCACACAAACAATGAGAAATCAGATACTGCTAATGTTATGGTCTAGCTGCAGTGTGACTTTGGGGACCAGTTAGGAAGCTTGCCACTTTCTGTAACATTATCTTTATGGCAAGTTTCATTTTGTGTTCCATTTAAATCATGCGCAGTCAGGCTTGCGTATCAGCCATTTAGAAGTTGGAGAGATTTGAGCGTTTTCACTAGAGAACTTTCTCGTTTTCTAATAGCCTGTGTGTGCGTGTAGTATAATGTTTGTGTCCTAGAGGCCACCTGCGGTTAGGAGGCATGAAATGGACTGAAACGTTTTGCCTTCTACTTTTGGTTTGGACAGTACCTCTGCTACCTTGGGCAGCTCTCCCTGGGACTCTTTTCCTCACCTGTAGAATGAGGTAGATGAAAAACAGGACTTCTGGGACCTCTTTCAGCTTCAGGATTACATTACTCCATTTCTTTGAAACTCCACAGCAGTTCCATTTTGTTTTATTTGTTTTTAGGAAGAGGAAGTGTGGGCTCTAGCTCCTACCTTTGTGAACAATTACTCTATCGTCGGAAAAATGATAATAATATCCCCTGACCTCCTTGACTCAGATGTTTGTCATGATAATGGATGGAGAAGCACTTCTGAAACTGCAGTGTACTACAGAAGTGAACACTGTTGATTATTTGAATGTCGAAAGTACAGCAGAGGACAACCAAGTCAGTGGGAAACCTCACCAGGATTTAGAAACCCTTCCCACCTGTTCAGTATTAAAACTGGAGAGTGTGAGTAGGATGAAATAAGCATAAATGTCCTCTTCTTCAGGCCTACAAATGAGACTTTTAGGCTGACAAACTTGTTGGGCCTTTGGGTGAGGTGGTTGAATATAAACTCCTGGAGAGAAGGGGTTGCATCTCCACCCTGAACTGTGTGATGGGATTCATCATGTGTGTACATCCAACATATGATACACACGGGGACTAGTGAGTAATCGAGCTTAAAGGTTCACAATCTGGAGCTGGAAACACTTGAGTTTGAGACCTTGCTCTGTGCCATTTTCTGACTCGGTGACCTTAAGCAAGTTATTTAAGCAAATCTACAATTAGAGAAATTTTCTCTAAAATTGAACATATCATAGGATTCTTATGAGGCTTAAATAAGATAAAGCTTGTGAAATGCTTATCACCTGCCTGGCACATAATAAGTCCTCAATAAGTGTTAACTAGGTTTATTTTTATCGTTGTTGTTATTTATTAGCTCCATTATCTCCTTACCTAGCAGAGGCTGACAACTCAGTTAGTTAAAGAGGTGACATCAAGCCTGGCTCAACTAGCTGGCAGTCATTAAAAAAAACAAAAACAAACTCATCTGCTAGTGGTATCTTTGTTGCCCACTCAAGTAGAAGAGGGAAAGATATGTGACATGATGATACAGTTGGGAAACATTTATATTCTATTTGTTTATATTAAGCCAGAATGTTTATTTCCAACTGTCAAGGTTGACATCTTAAGAGGCCATGGTTGTTACAAACATTTTAAAAAGTGCTTTTGTAGAATTATCAGAAATAAGTTTATGAGCTAGGAGGATAGGCATGCCTTCTTGCTTTACAGTCAGACCCTGTTTTTAATCAGAAATTCACTACAGTCATTTTACAAATATTTATTGAGGGCTTTCTACATGCAAGACACTGTTCTAAGCCCAGATGATATAGAATTTAACTATGTTAAATAACTGTGTTTATTTAACATGCACAT
Organism: Balaenoptera musculus; assembly: GCF_009873245.2. Classification (NCBI taxonomy): domain Eukaryota; kingdom Metazoa; phylum Chordata; class Mammalia; order Artiodactyla; family Balaenopteridae; genus Balaenoptera; species Balaenoptera musculus. The sequence goes on along the minus strand of NC_045789.1, from coordinate 78,037,249 downwards.
CACCCCTACTGTCATGGGTTTCATGTTCTAATGGAGGAATCATGTGAAAAAAGCAAATAAATTAAAATATCTTTAAAATATCTTTGTAAACTTTGTAAACTCCTTGAGATGACGCATACCATGAAGAAAAATGAAGCAAGGTAAGGAGAAAGAGTAATGGGCAGAATTACTTTCCCATCAACGAGTGGTCAGAGAAGGTCTGCCTGATGAGATATTTGAACAGAGCCATGCATGGAAGGGAAGAAGGGAGCCAGCGAGATAACATGGAGGACAAGCATTTCTGCCAAGAAGCGCATGCAAAGAAGAAGCAGTAAGTGCAAAGGTCCTGAGGCAGAGCATGCCTTAGGTGCCCAAGGAGCAACAAGGTCAGTGTGGTGGAGAACAGATGGAGACAGGGCAATTTTCACAAAACGTAACACCCCAGTATAGCAGGCACCAACCAACCAGAACAGATACTGTCTATCAGCAGCCAGTAAGCTGCACCTGTGTGTCTCCACTGAGCATCAGCCTTGGTAGACAATGAGATCAGGGAACATATGGGGGCCAAGATCATGTGCAGCCAGCATGTTATCTAGACTTAGCTCCATAAACCAACTTTACCCACAAAAGATAAGGATTTTTCACTATTTATTTGGGTAGTATCCCATTCATTGATTCCATTTATTTTTAAAAGTGATTCTAAGAGAAGTTTCCAAAAGTATTTCCAACATTGTTGGAAAAGAGGGTGTGTCAATATTCACTTGGATGTATATGTAGGTTTGTTAAAAACGAACCTGATCAGTGTTTTGTTTTGTTTTAAATTCAGCAGTTGTTCAGTGTCCTAATGATGTAGAAAGGTGTGCAGCCTAACCTGCCTCTACTGGCTGCCTGGGTTCCTGGGAACTAGAATGGAAGGGGATGAGAGACATAATAATCAGATATTTAGAGGAAGCAGGTGGCAAATGGCCCCAAACCTTGGAAATAATACCCATACAAGAGAGGAAAAAGCCATTTAAACATATGTGACCTGGGTAGACAGGAAATCCTCTCTGAGGTGGCAGAGAGGTTGGGGCCTGCCTTGGTCTCTGGGTGCTGGAAAGTTGCATTGGCTCTGCTTGGTGTAGCTCCAGGTGGATCCCTTAACGAAGACTCCTAGGAAATCTGTTGCAAATTTTTTTATTTTTATTTTTTAAAATGAGTTCAAAGTTTATTTCCACTGAATGGATGAGAAGGTCTTTGGGATCAAATGAGGAAAAAGAGTCAAATTTCTTTAACTTTAAAATATTAGGCTAGGGCTTCCCTGGTGGCGCAGTGGTTGAGAATCTGCCTGCCAATGCAGGGGGCACGGGTTCGAGCCCTGGTCTGGGAAGATCCCACATGCCGCGGAGCAACTGGGCCCGTGAGCCACAACTACTGAGCCTGCGCATCTGGAGCCCGTGCTCCGCAACAAGAGAGGCCGCAACAGTGAGAGGCCTGCGCACCGCGATGAAGAGTGGCCCCCACTTGCCGCAACTAGAGAAAGCCCTCGCACAGAAACGAAGACCCAACACAGCCAAAAAATAAAAATAAAAAAAATAAAAAAAATAAAAGAATATTAGGTTATAATAAACATTAGAACAAAAAATTTAAACTTAAAAAATAGATTTTATAGCATCCTTGACTTTTTATCCATCCAGATACTGGAAAGTTTCTTTGTTACACATTTCTGAGTAAAATAACATTATTACTTGGTATTTATAAAATATCTTCATGTACAGCATATCTTATTTTTTATTTTTTAATTTTTTAAATAATCTTTATTGGAGTTTAATTGCTTTACAATGGTGTGTTAGTTTCTGCTTTATAACAAAATGAATCAGCTATACATATACATATATCACCATATCTCTTCCCTCTTGCGTCTCCCTCCCTCCCACCCTCCTTATCCCACCCCTCTAGGTGGTCACAAAGCACCGAGCTGATCTCCCTGTGCTATGCAGCTGCTTCCCAGTATCTATCTATTTGACATTTGGTAGTGTATATATGTAAATGCCACTCTCTCACTTTGTCCCAGCATACCCTTCCCCCTCCCCACGTCCTCAAGTCCATTCTCTAGAGCTGTATCTTTACTCCTGTCCTGCTCCTAGGTTCATCAGAACCTCTTTTTGTTTTTAAATTCCATATATATGTGTTAGCATACGGTATTTGTTTTTCTCTTTCTGACTTACTTCACTTTGTATGACAGACTCTAGGTCCATCCACCTCACTACAAATAACTCAATTTTGTTTCTTTTTATGGCTAAGTAATATTCCATTGTATCTATGTGCCACATCTCCTTTATCCATTCATCTGTTGATGGACACTTAGGTTGCTTCCATGTCCTGGCTATTGTAAATAGTGCTGCAGTGAACATTGTAGTACATGACTCTTGTTGAATTACAGTTTTCTCCAGGTATATTCCCAGTAGTGGGATCGCTGGGTCATATGGTAGCTCTATTTTTAGTTTTTTAAGGAACCTCCATCCTGTTCTCCACAGTGGCTGTATCAATTTACATTCCCACCAACAGTGCAAGAGTGTTCCCTTTTCTCCACACCCTCTCCAGCATTTATTGTTTGTAGACGTTTTGATGATGGCCCTTCTAACTGGTGTGAGGCAATACCTCATTGTGGTTTTGATTTGCATTTCTCTAATGATTAGTGATTTTGAGCATCCTTTCATGTGTTTGTTGGCAATCTGTATATCTTCTTTGGACAAATGTCTACTTAGATCTTCTGTGCATTTTTGGATTGAGTTGTTTGTTTTTTTGATATTGAGCTGCATGAGCTGCTTGTATATTTTGGAGATTAATCCTTTGTCAGTTGCTTCATTTGCAAATATTTTCTCCCATTCTGAGGGCTGGGTTTTCATCTTGTTTATGGTTTCCTTTACTGTGCAAAAGGTTTTAAGTTTCATTAGGTCCTATTTGTTTATTTTTGTTTTTATTTCCATTTCTCTAGGAGGTGGGTCAAAAAAGATCTTGCTGTGATTTATGTCATAGAGTGTTCTGCCTATGTTTTCCTCTAAGGGTTTTATAGTGTCTGGCCTTAAATTTAGGTCTTTAATCCATTTGGAGTTTATTTTTCTGTATGGTGTTATGGAGTACTCTAATTTCATTCTTCTACATGTAGCTGTCCAGTTTTCCCAGCACCACTTATTGAAGAAGCTGTCTTTTCTCCATTGTATATTCTTGCCTCCTTTATCAAAGATAAGGTGACCATATGTGCATGGGTTTTTCTCTGGGCTTTCTATCTTGTTCCACTGATCTATATTACTGTTTTTGTGCCAGTACCATACTGTCTTGATTACCATAGCTTAGTAGTATAGTCTGAAGTCAGGGAGCCTGATTCCTCCAACTCTGTTTTTCTTTCTCAAGATTGCTTTGGCTATTTGGGATCTTTTGTGTTTCCATACAAATTGGGAAATTTTTTGTTCTAGTTCTGTGAAAAATGCCATTGGTAGTTTGATAGGGATTGCATTGAATCTGTAGATTGCTTTGGGTAGTATAGTCATTTTCACAGTGTTGATTCTTCCAATCCAGGAACATGGTATATCTCTCCATCTGTTTGTATCATCTTTAATGTCTTTCATCAGTGTCTTGTAGTTTTCTGCATACAGGTCTTTTGTCTCCTTAGGTAGGTTTATTCCTAGGTATTTTATTCTTTTTGTTGCAGTGGTAAATGGGAGTGTTTCCTTAATTTCTCTTTCAGATTTTTTGTTGTTAGTGTATAGGAATGCAAGAGATTTCTATGCATTAATTTTGTATTTTACTACTTCACCAAATTCATTGATTAGCTCTAGTAGTTTTCTGGTGGCATCTTTAGGATTCTCTATGTATAGTATCATGTCATTTGCAAACAGTAACAGTATTACTTTTTCTTTTCCGACTTGGATTCCTTTTCTTTCTCTTTCTTCTCTGATTGCTGTGGCTAAAACTTCCAAAATTATGTTGAATAATAGTGGTGAGAGTGGGCAACCTTGTCGTGTTGCTGATCTTAGTGGAAATGGTTTCAGTTTTTCACCATTGAGAATGATGTTGGCTGTGGGTTTGTTATATATGGCCTTTATTATGTTGAGGTAAGTTCCCTCTATGCCTACTTTCTGGAGGGTTTTTATCATAAATGGGTCTTGAATTTTGTAAAAAGCTTTTTCTGCATGTATTGAGATGATCATATGGTTTTTCTCCTTCAATTTGTTAATATGGTGTATCACATTGATTGATTTGCGTATATTGAAGATATATATTGCATTCCTGGGATAAACCCCACGTGATCATGTTGTATGATCCTTTTCATGTGCTGCTGGATTCTGTTTGCTAGTATTTTGCTGAGGATTTTTGCATCTATGTTCATCAGTGATATTGGCCTGTAGCTTTCTTTCTTTGTGACATCTTTGTCTGGTTTTGATATCAGGGTGATGGTGGCCTCATAGAATGAGGTTGGGAGTGTTCCTCCCTCTGCTATATTTTGGAAGAGTTTGAGAAGGATAGGTGTTAGCTCTTCTCTAAATGTTTGATAGAATTCGCCTGTGAAGCCATCTGGTCCTGGGCTTTTGTTTGTTGGAAGATTTTTAATCACAGTTTCAATTTCAGTGCTTGTGATTGGTCTGTTTTTATTTTCTATTTTTTCCTGGTTCAGTCTCAGAAGGTATGTGCTTTTCTAAGAATTTGTCCATTTCTTCCAGGTTGTCCATTTTATTGGCATATAATTGCTTGTAGTAATCTCTCATGATCCTTTGTATTTCTGCAGTGTCAGTTGTTACTTCTCCTTTTTCATTTCTAATTCTGTTGATTTAAGCCTTTTCCCTTTTTTTCTTGATGAGTCTGTCTAATGGTTTATCAATTTTGTTTATCTTCTCAAAGAACCAGCTTTTGGTTTTATTGATCTTTGCTGTTGTGTCCTTGATTTATTTTTCATTTATTTCTGATTTGATTTTTATGATTTCTTTCCTTCTGCTAACTTTGGGTTGTTTTTGTTCTTCTTTCTCTAATTGCTTTAGGTGTAAGGTTAGGTTGTTTGTTTGAGAATTTTCTTGTTTCTTGTGGTAGGATTGTATTGCTATAAACTTCCCTCTTAGAACTGATTTTGCTGCATCCCATAGGTTTTAAGTCATCTTGTTTTCATTGTCATTTGTTTCTAGGTATTTTTTTAATTTCCTCTTTGATTTCTTCAGAGATCTGTTGGTTATTTAATAGTGTATTGTTTAGCCTCCATGTGTTTGTATTTTTTACAGATTTTTTCCTCTAATTGATATCTAGTCTCATAGCATTGTAGTTGGAAAAGATACTTGATATTATTTTAATTTTCTTAAATTTAACAGGGCTTGATTTGTGACCCAAGATATGGTCTATCCTGGAGAATGTTCCATGAGCACTTGAGAAGTGTATTCTGTTGTTTTTGGATGGAATGTCCTGTAAATAATCAATTAAGTCCATCTTGTTTAATGTATCATTTAAAGCTTGTGTTTCCTTATTTATTTTCATTTTGGGTGATCTGTCCATTGGTGAAAGTGGGGTGTTAAAGTCCCCTACTATGATTTTGTTACTGTTGATTTCCCTTTTTATGGCTGTTAGCATTTGCTTTATGTATTGAGGTGCTCCTATGTTGGGTGCATAAATATTTACAATTGTTATATCTTCTTCTTGGTTTGATCCCTTGATCATTATGTAGTGTCCTTCTTTGTCTCTTGTAATAGTCTTTATTTTAAAGTCTATTTTGTCTGATATGAGAATTGCTACTCCAGCTTGCTTTTGATTTCCATTTGCATGGAATATCTTTTTCTATACCCTCACTTTCAGTCTGTATGTGTCCCTAGGTCTGAAGTGGGTCTCTTGTAGACAGTATATATACAGGTCTTGTTTTTGTATCCATTCAGCCAGTCTATGTCTTTTGGTTGGAGCACTTAATCCATTTACATTTAAGGTAATTATTGATATGTATGTTCCTATTACCATTTTCTTAATTGTTTTGGGTTTGTTTTTGTAGGTCTTTTCCTTCTCTTGTGTTTCCTGCCTAGAGAAGTTCCTTTAGCATTTGTTGTAAAGCTGGTGTGGTGGTGCTGAATTCTCTTAGCTTTTGCTTGTCTGTAAAGATTTTAATTTCTCCATCAAACCTGAATGAGATCCTTGCTGGGTAGAGTAATCTTGGTTGTAGGTTTTTGCCCTTCATCACTTTAAATATGTACTGCCACTCCCTTCTGGCTTGCAGAGTTACTGCTGAAGGATCAGCTGTTAACCTTATGGGGATTCCGTTGTATGTTATTTGTTGCTTTTCCCTTGCTTCTTTCAGTATTTTTTCTTTGTATTTAATTTTTGATAGTTTGATTAATATGTGTCTTGGCATGTTTCTCCTTGGGTTTATCCTGTGTGGGACTCTCTGCACTTCCTGAACTTTATTTACTATTTCCTTTCCCATATTAGGGAAGTTTTCAACTATAATCTCTTCAAATATTTTCTCAGTCCCTTTCTTTTTCTCGTCTTCTTCTGGGACCCCTATAATTCGAATGTTGGTGCATTTAATGTTGTCTCAGAGGTCTCTGAGACTGTCCTCAATTCTTTTTATTCTTTTTTCTTTATTCTGCTCTGCAGTAGTTATTTCCACTATTTTATCTTCCAGGTCACTTATCCGTTCTTCTGCCTCAGTTATTCTGCTATTGATTCCTTCTAGAGAATTTTTAATTTCAATTATTGCTTTGTTCATCATTGTTTGTTTGCTCTTTAGTTCTTCTAGGTTCTTGTTAAACGTTTCTTGTATTTTCTCCATTCTATTTCCAAGATTTTGGATCATCTTTACTATCATTACTCTGAATTCTTTTTCAGGTAGACTGCCTATTTCCTCTTCATTTGTTTGTTCTGGTGGGTTTTCACCTTGCTCCTTCATCTGCTGTGTGTTTCTCTGTCTTCTCATTTTGCTTAACTTACTGTGTTTGGGGTCTCCTTTTGCAGGCTGCTTGTTCGTAGTTCCTGTTGTTTTTGGTGTCTGCCCCCAGTGGCTAAGGTTTGTTCAGCAGGTTGTGTAGGCTTCCTCATGGAGGGGACTAGTGCCTGTGTTCTGGTGGATGAGGCTGGATCTTGTCTTTCTGTTGGGCAGGACCGCGTCCAGTGGTGTGTTTTGGGATGTGTGTGACCTTATGTTTTTAGGCAACCTCTCTGCTAATGGGTGGTGTTGTATTCCTGTCTTGCTAGTTGTTTGGCATAGGGCTTCCAGCACTGGAGCTTGCTGGTCATTGAGTGGAGCTAGGTCTTAGCGTTGAGAGGGAGATATCTGGGAGAGCTCTCGCCGATTGATTTTATGTGGGGCCAGGAGGTCTCTGGTGGACCAATGTCCTGAACTTGGCTCTCCCACCTCAGAGGCTCAGGCCTGACACCTGGCCGGAGCACCAAGACCCTATCAGCCACACGGCTTTCTAAAGAGAGCGGTGTGTGTGGTGAGTCTGGCCTCCAGCCAGTGGGTCCGACGCTGACACACTCCCGCCTCTGCTCCTGTTAAAAATTCTTTAAGAGGGAAAACTAAGGCAGCAATTCTGAAGCCCATTATAAAGTTTTTGGGGCAAGGACCACCAGCACTATCCTGTCTGCATCAGTGAGGGCAGTAGCAGCAGCAATGAGATTGATGGTGATCAGTAGCAGAAGCTTAAGTGAATTCACCTGGGGCACCTTACAGCCCAGCAGCAGCTGTGATATGACCGCTGTCAGGGACAGTGGGGATGCATGGTACGGGTTTTGCAGCTGCTGAGATCCCAGGGCACTGTATATGTATTAAAACCTATAATTGCAGTAGCAAAATGTAATGGCATGCAAGGAGAACGCATAAGCCACATGTTTCATAACAGATCCCCAAGGTAATCAAGAGTTTCATACTGGCTGTTAGTTTTTCATTCACGCATGTGTCCGTTCACTCACAGGACCAGTAAGTGTATGGTTGGAGCTGTCCACCGCTTCCCCTCCCCCAGTCTGGTTTGGAAGCTGAGGGAGCATGGGTTACACAAGCTTTCAAGATGTTAACAATCACAAAGGATTGTGTGGCTTTTGGCTCTGGAATCTGAAAGTGCCAGGTGTATCTGGATTTCACTACTTCATAGCAGTGTGTCTTCTTTCTGTGAGCCTTTTAAATGGGGCTAGTAATAGGACTTGTAAGCTTCCTATGAGAATTACTGGGATAATATATGAAAAGCACTTAGCTCTGTGCCTGGCATAATAGACACATTAAAGCTAGTTCTGATGATTCAAAATGGGAATAGAATTATAGACTGGGGAGTGTGGGGGATAAGGAGGAGAATGAAGAGGAAGAAGAGGAGGAGAAAAGAAAAGGAAGAAGGTCGAGCAGAGGGGGAGGAAAGGAGTTAGGGAGGAGAACATGCAGGGAAAAAAAATAGCCGAGAAAAAAAATCAAATGTGCCAAGCTATGTGAAGACAAAATATTCTATAAATTTAATATAAATTTAATTTAATATAAATTTAAATATATAAATATTCTATAAATTTTAAGAGAGTCAGAAATTATTTAAGAATCAGAGACTGATAGACTGGAAGGGGCCCTAAATGATGTTTTTTTAAAGGAGAAGAATTTTTTTGTTACCTGAAGAAGAAATGATTTTAACAGTAGGGTTTTAGATGGTCATTGGAATCAAATGATTGCTTTTATTCCTGACTGTTTGCTGAGTTCCTGTAAACAGTGAGATGAGTAATACTTTCTGAGCATCCCTGAAACAAGATAGTAATTAAAGAGAATGCTAGAGTTGTATCTGATGGTTATTAAGATGGAGATTCCAGAGTACAGTTAATAGCCATTCCATTCATTTCAGATTGAACTAACCAAGCCATTCCAAACCAAAGGCGATTTTGGACTCAAACTCCTTCAATCTATCTGTCTACTTCCAATTCTAAGAGGTAACTGTCAGCTTAAAATTCAGTGCCTGGCCGAATTCAGATGTGATAGGTGATTATTTTTTACCAGTCCCTTCCTATATAATAGGAGGACATGGAGAATTTGAGTGGCTTGCTGAAAGTTACATAGCTGGCATAAACACCATCTGTCAATAGCATTTCAGAAGATCTTGCTTTATTCTGGATGTGATTTGGGTAGTTTCTCCCCCTTAGGTAAAATGATGTTTTTCTATCGCCCCTCATCCTGGAGTTGGTTTATCATTTTGGTTTTTTACAACTTGTTGACCTTTTTCCTAAATAGGCCATTTGGTTGTACAACCAGTAAACCTTGTATTCTGGAGATTTTACCCAAGGAGGTTGAATATATTTATATCTGAATGTGTCCATATATTTCAATATGTATTTGAAAGCTGCTAAGGTTATATAGCACTATGAAATTTCCTGCTCCACAAAATAAAATGAAAACAAATGCCCTTATCCTGTAACAAGACATTTTCAAAAGTTCAAAACATGTAAAAATGAGGCTTTATTTTGTAAGAAGTAAAATCAGAAATAAATACAAGATCTCGCCCTTTTTCATTAATGCCATTATATTCTGTGTACATATGTAAGTAATTTCCCATTTAAGGTCTATAAAAGACTGATCATACTTAGATGTATGTAATATGTTTCTAAACATTTTAGCCACTAAATATCATTTTCTAACAAAATGACATCTGCAAGATAAAAATAAAATTTAGAACATTTGTTTTTGGAATAACTTTTCTACCATAACAGCTATACTATCAAAACACACTGAAGGTGTTTACTGCAAAATCTATAGGGTAGAATGAACCTCAGAATAGGTCTGCCAGCCATGAAGTACTTAAATTAACAGAAATTTCAGCAATATTAAAAACAGATCAAAACATTCTATCAAGCCCAAGTCCAGACCATTCCATGACTTGATTGTAAACTTTTCTACCCCTCCAAAACAAGTGGGGAGACAGAAGAAAAAGGTCTGTTTCATGGTAGTGACAATACTGAATAATTAAAAAGGGGGGGTGGATAAGACCTCAAGATCCAGATATAAAATGATTACAACTGCCCCTTAAACAGTGCAGGTTTGAACTGTGCGGGTCCACTTACACATGGATACTTTTCGGTAGTAAAAACTACAGTACTGGGCAGTCCATGGTTGGTTAAGTCTGTGGGTGTGGAGGACCTGCAGACATGAAGGGCAGACTGTTATACATGGATTAAACCCCCATGTTGCTCAAGGGAGAAATGTACTTCCAAGAGGGTGACCTGTGGTAAATTACACGAACAAGTAAGATGTAATTGAGCCTACTCAGCACAGTCTCTGTAAAGTCACACGGAAGTTTGAGACATGGGATCTGCACCCATGAACTTGCAAAATAGCTACTGGCATTGACATCTGAAAAGTTAGGAAGCATCTAACAAATGTAAAACGTTTGTATTAGTTTCGTATTGCTTCCATAACAAGTTATCACAAATTTAGTGGCTTAATACAACACAAATTGACTGCTTTATAGTCCTAGAGGTCAGAAGTCTGAATTAGTTTCACTGGGCTGAAGTCAAGACATAGACAGGCTTGCATTCTTTCTGGAGGTTCTAGGGGAGAATCTGTTTCCTTGCTTTTTCCAGCTTCTAGAGTCTGCCTGTACTTCTTGGGTCATGGCCCCCTCTGCATCTTCAAAGCCAGTAGTGTAGCATTGTCCACATCTCTCTCTATGACCTCTGTTTCCACTGTCATGTCTCCTCTGATTCAGCTTTCATAGTTACATTTCCTCCTCTCCCTCTGACCTCCCACTCTGGTCTTAGTGTGTTTTTTGAAAACAGATTTGAGTGTTTACCTTGTACCAGGAATTATTGTTATTATTACAATATAAGTAAAATAATAACTGATAACAATTACAACAATTAATGATAAGTGGGCTCTGCCCCCAAGGACTTCATGTCTGATAAAGGGAGAGAAACACAGAAATAGAAAATAATAATTGGATGTAATGAGAATTGTGAAAGCTGCTTGACCCTAGTGTTATGGGACCACCACATGCCTGACTCCAGTCCTGATTCCTCAACCATTGTCTACTCTTCTTAATCTGCTTCTCCCTTACCTGCTCCTATGACCTGTCTTATTTCCAATAGGAGCCCTCTGTGCAAAGAAGATAGCTTTGTAGTCAGAAATTATCCATGTGCTCCTCATCAACCCGGAAGCATCTATACTACCCCTTACCACCTGTGGGATAAAGTCTTATCTCCAAGAGCCTGATTTGCCAAGCCTTCAATAATTTGGCATTATCCTACCAGCCAGCTAATTTCTTTCTGTACCCTACCCTCACCATATCCCCCCAAATGAAGCCTTTGTGTTTCAGTTTTAAGGTCGACCTCCTAGGGGAATTATTTAATATCAGTTTTTAAAAATCATATAGATCACATTATTGCTTCACCTTATCTAATGTCTATGCCTTGTTTCCCAATTCATTGTCAACTAATTAAGGACTAGGACTCTGTAACAGTCATCTGTCAGTTATGAGCACCTTGGACAGTGCCTTGCCAGACAGGCACCTAATGAATGAATGTGCAGTATTACAATACATAGCTTGACTGTTGATAAGACAATTACAAATGTAGATTGCCATATGGTCCTTTTATACAGTAAGATCACTCACCGGCATTAGTGATCACTCACCTGTAATTATTAAGAGCTTTTAAAAGGCTATTTAATAATACTTAGGGGAAAAAGCAGACCATTGGCATGAGGACGTTAGTTTTTAAGAAAATTATTCTGGCAGCCATATGCATGAGGGGTTGAAGAGGTGAGGGAAACTGGAGGCAGGTAGACAAGCCGTAAGGCAGAGGCAGTAAATCAAGCATAAGAGGTGAGTGAGTATCTGGAAGGAGTTTCCCAAACACCTAGCATAGCCTATTAACATCCATTATTTAAATATTGCTAAAGCTTATTTGACAAATGGAAATAAGTTATCAGGCTTTATTCCATTAATTGATCAAAAAAGGTCCATTTTTAGGCAAGTAAGATCAGAGTGAATTCCAGATTTCTCACAGCAGTGATTTTTAAGCCTAATCTTCAAAGAATTCCTTTGCCATTGTGAGATTTATTTTTATTAGTATTACATCGATGTGTACATTGCTGGTTTTATAGGAATTAAATAGCCTGCGTCTTTCGCTAGAAAAAAGAACACATACTTGTATTACAATCACAAATAAGATTTTTAGAATAAAAATCGAACATATTGATAGTGGGGATGCCAGTCATAATTTGATTTGATTCAAGACAGCCGATGCTTGTCTCTTTTCATGCTGCTCTCAATGATTGGTTGTACTTTTTAATTAGGGAGAATGTGAGCTGTGCAAAATTGATGTCTAAAACTATTAAAGTAAAAAGTGGAAGGTTTATCCACAGTCTTCTGAACAATGATCTTTCATGAAGTACAATTTATATATAATGAGACACACATATCTTAAGTGTACAATTTGAATTTTTTAAAAATATTTATTTATTTATTTATTTATTTATTTATGGCTGTGTTGGGTCTTCGTTTCTGTGCGAGGGCTTTCTCTAGTTATGGCAAGCGGGGGCCACTCTTCATCGCGGTGCACGGGCCTCTCACTATCACGGCCTCTCTTGTTGCGGAGCACAGATGCGCAGGCTCAATAATTGTGGCTCACGGGCCCAGTTGCTCTGTGGCATGTGGGATCTTCCCAGACCAGGGCTCGAACCCGTGTCCCCTGCATTGGCAGGCAGATTCGCAACCACTGCGCCACCAGGGAAGCCCTACAATTTGAATTTTGACAATGGATTCACTTGTGCATCCACACCATAACAGAGCTATAGAACACTTCCATCAGCCCCAAAACTACCCATGTGCTCCCACCTGTCAGTCTCCACCCTACATAAGCATCATTCTTCTGATTTCCATCACCATAGGTTAGTTTTATTTTTGAATTTTATTCCAGTGGAATCATACAGTAGGTACTTGATCTGGATCCTGTCACTCAGCATAAGGTTTTGGAGATTCATCATTGTTGGGCTTGTATCAGTAGTTCATTCTTTTTTTTTTTTTTTTTAATTGTTGAGTCCTATTCTGTTTTGTAAACATACAACTTGTTTGTACATTATCCTTTTGATGGACATTTAGGTCGTGTCCAGTTTTTTGCTCTTAAGAATTAAGCTGCTAAGATAGTTTTTAAGAGTGTCTCTATATTTTTTCATTGTTGATTAAATACCTAGAAGTAGAATTGCTGACTCAAAGGCTGGCTGGATGCTTAACCTTATAAACTGTCAGTTTCTGAAAATAGTTGTGCCATTTTACACTCCCGTCAGCAATAGATGAGCAATTAATATGCTTTACATAATTTGGTGTTGTCAGTCTTCTGTTGCATGTGAAGTAGTACCTCACTGAGGCTTTAATTTGTATCTTTCTGAGTAAAATTGATATTGAGCATCTTTTCATGTGCTTATTGGATGTTCATATATCTTTATTGTGAGGTGTTTTTCAGGTTTTTAACTGATTTTTCATTGGGTTGTTTGTCTTTTATTATTGATTGGTAGAATTATATATTCTGGATACAAGTCTTTTGTCAAATATACATACTACAAATATTTATTCACAGTCTGTAACATGCCCGTTTTATTTCCTAAACTGTCTTTTGATGAGCAGAAGTTTTCAATTTTGGTGAAGTCTACTTTATCAATTTTTTTATATTTAGTGCTTTTTGTGTCCAAAGAAATCTTTTCCTTTTCCAAGACAGCAATTACTCTCTCGTGTTTTCTTCGCGAAACGATGTAATTTTAGCATTTAAGTTTAGGTCTCTGCTGCAGTTTGAGTTGATTTTTATATATGGTATGAGACAGGGGTTGAGATTCATTTTCTACGTGTTATCCGGTTGACCTTGTGCCATTTGTTTACAAGACTTTCTTTTCTCGCGTTGAATTGCTTTGACAACCTTGTTGAAAATCAGTTAACCATATACGTGGATCTGTCTTTGGACTGTGTTCTGTTTTATTGGTTACTTTGTCAATCCCTACTCCAGTACCACACTGCTCTGATTACTGTAGCTGTACAGTCAGCCTGGAAATCGGGTAGTTTAAGTCCTTCAACTATGTTTTTCTTTTGCAAGAGTCCTTTGGCTATTTCAGATCTTTCTAATTTCCATGTAAATATTAAAATCAGTCCATTGCTATAAAACAGTCTTCTGGGATTTTGGTTGGGATTCCATGGAATCTGTAGATGAATTTGGAGATAATTTGACATCCTAATAATATTGAGTCTTCTAATCCATGAACATGGATATCTCAACAGTGTATAGTAGATTTCAGTGAAGAGGTCTTACACATCTTTTAAATTATTTCCTAAGTATTTTAAACTTTGTATGCCATTTTAAGTGGAATTACTTTATATAATTTTCTAATTGTTTGCTGCTAGTATATAGAAATACAGTTGTTATTTTCTATTGACTTTATGCCCTGTGATTTTACTAAGTTCACTTGTGAGTTCAAATAATTCTTTTGTAAGTCCCTTAGCATTTTCTAGATAGACAATCATGTCTTTTGGAAATAAAAGTTATATTTCTGCCTTTAGGTCACTATATTTTATTTCTATTTCTTACCTTATTGTACAAGCTTATTATACTCCAGAATAAGTTGTTGAACAAAGGTGATAAGAGGAGATGTTTTCCTTGTTCCTAATCTTAGGGAAAATCTGAATGTTCCCAATCTTAGGGAGAAAATATTCAATATTTCACTATTAGATATTATGTTAGCTGTAGGTTTTTTTTGTGGTTGCCTTTTATCAGATTGAGAATGTTCAAATCTATTCCTGATTTTCTGAGGACTTTTATTATGACTAAGTTTGAATTTCATCAAAGGTTTTTTCTGCATCATTTGTGAAATAATCATATGGGGATTTTTCTCCTTAATTCTGTTGTTGTGGTGAATTATATTGTTTATTTTCAAATGTTAAACCAATCTTTACTTCCTGAGATAAACCTAACTTGCTTGTATTGTATTACCTTTTTATATATTGCTGAATTTGATTTGCTAATATTTTAAGGACCTTTATTCTGTACTCATGAAGGTTATTGATCTGTAGTTTTCTTTTCTTTTAATGTATTTGTCTGATTTGAATAACGGTACTACTGGCCTCATAAAATTAGTTGAGAATTGTTCCCATCACCTCTATTTTTAAAAATCATTTGTGTAAGATTGATAGTCTTTCTTCACTAAATGGTTGACAGAGTATACCATTGAAGCCATGTGGGCCAGTGTTTCCTTTGAAGGAACATTTTATAATTCAATTTTCTTTAATAGATACAGGACAATTAAGAGTTTCTGTTTTATCTATTTTATCTTACATCAACTCTAGTAGATTGAGGTTCAAGGAATTTGTGTATTTCATTGAAGTTGTTGAATTTATTAGCATAAAATTGTGCGTAATATTCTGTTATTTTATTGACATCTGTATGATGCCTAGTGGTATCCCCTCTGTTCCTGAAACTGATAATTTGAGTCTTCTCCCTTTTTTGTTTAATCAATTTTGCTAACATTAATCATCTTAGTATTTATTAATCTTTTCATCTCTCAGATAGCCATCTTTTAACTATGTTAATTTCCTTTGCTTGCTTTCTTTTTCATTGCTTTCTGCTCTTATTTCCTACACTCTACTTATCTGGGATCAATTTACACCTTTCCTATTTTCTTACAGTGAAACTTAAATTATTGATTTTAAACCACTCTTGTGATACAAGCATTTATGGCATAGCATATGGTCTGTCTTGGAGAATGCTCCATGTAAGCTTAAAGAAGTGTGTATTCTGCATACATTGGGGAAAGTGTTCTATAAATGTCAGTTAGATTGAATTGGTTGATAATATGTTATATCATTGCTGCTGTTCTGCCCAATTGTTCTATCAATTATTGAAATCTCCAAATAATATCTATTTTTCCTTTTAATTCTGTTTTGCTCTGTTGTTAGGTACACATATTTATCATTGTTAAATTCCTCTGATGTTTTGACCCTGTTATTACTTAAAACATCTCTGTCTTTGCTAATAGTTCTTGACCTGGAGTCTATTTTGCCTGATGTTAATGTAGCCTCTCCAGCTCTGTCGTGCTTACTGTTTGAGTTCATATCTGTTTTCATGCTTTCACATTCAATTCAGTTGCATCCTTGAATCTAGAGTGTGTCTCTTATAGAGAGCATGTAGTTGGATCTTTTTGAAATCAAGTCTGACAACTGCTATCTTTTGATTAGTTTTTAACCATTCATACATAATGTAATAGTAATATAGTTGGATTTAATACAGTTCAGATTTCCCATTTTACTATTTTTCTGTGTGCCTTCTTTTTTGTTCCTCTGTTCCTCCTTGACTGCCTTTTGTCATATTTTTAGTGTACCATTTTAATTCCTCTGTTGACTTTTAAACTATATTTTTATTGAGATATAATTAACATATAGCACTATGTTAGTTTCATGCATGCAACACAACAATTCAATATTTGTATATACTGTGAAAAGATCACCATAATAAATCTAGTTAACATCAGTCACCATACATAGTTACAAATTTTTTCTTGTGATGAGAACTTGAAAGATTTATTCTCTTACCAACTTTCAAATATACAATGCAGTATTATTAGCTATAGTCACCATGCTGTACATTACATCCCTATGACTTGCTTTTTTTTTTTTTGTTTTTTTTTTTGTTTTTTTATACTGCAGGTTCTTATTAGGCATCAGTTTCATACACATCAGTGTATACATGTCAATCCCAATTGCCCAATCCAGCACACCACCATCCCCACCTCACCGCAGTTTTCCCCCCTTGGTGTCCATATGACCATTCTCTACATTTGTGTCTCAACTTCTGCCCTGCAAACTGGCTCATCTGTACCATTTTTCTAGGTTCCGCATACATGCATTAATATACGATATTTGTTTTTCTCTTTCTGACTTACTTCACTCTGTATGACAGTCTCTAGATCCATCCATGTCTCAACAAATGACTCAATTTCGTTCCTTTTTATGGCTGAGTAATATTCCATTGTATATATGTACCACAACTTCTTTATCCATTCGTATGACTTGCTTTATAATTGGAAATTTATACCTTTTAATCACCTTCACCCATAATGTCCACCCTAAACTATATTTTAAAATTATTTTCCTAGTAGTTGATTTAGGGATTATAACATTTTTCACAGTCTCCTTCACATTAACACTAACTTAATTCAGTAAAATACAGAAATTTGTTTCAAAATTACTCCATTCCCTCCCCCCATGTTAATATTGTCATATATAGTTATAGCTATATAAGTAATAAGCCCAATAAAATAGTCCTATGCTGTCTCATTTCCCATTGAAGTTCTTTAAAAGACACAAGTTACATGAAGCAATAATCATATTTCTATAGAGTATTGTATATTAACACACATATTTACTATTTCTGGTGCTTTTCATTTTACCTACTGGATTCAAGTCATTGTCTAGAGTTTAGTCCCTTTTAGCCTGATGGGCTCTTCACTATTTTTATAAAGCCAAGACTACTAGCAACAAATTCTCTCAGTCTTTATTTATGAATTTGACTTTCATTTTTGAGGGATAGCTTTTCTGCATATAGAATTCTTGGTTTATAGGGTTTTAAAAAATTCCTTTCATCATTTTGATTTTGCCATTCCACTGCCTTCTGGCCTCCATTGTTTCTGGTGAGAAGAAGTCTGCCATTATTTTTTATTGATCCTCGGCTGTATGGAATTACTTATTTTTCTCTTTCCATGTTTAGAATTGTCTGTCTTTGGCTTTCCACACTTTTACTATGATGTGTTCAGGTGTGAATCTCTTTGCATTTATTTTACTTGCATCTTGTTGAATTTCTTGGATATGTAAATTAATAGTCTTCATCAGATTCGATGGAGGAATCAAAAGCTTTACAGACAAGCAAAAGCTAAGAGAATTCAGCACCACCAAACCAGTTCTACAACAAATGCTAAAGGAACTTCTCTAAGTGGGAAACACAAGAGAAGAAAAGGACCTACAAATACAAACCCAAAACAATTAAGAACGTGGTCATAGGAACATACATATCGATAATTACCTTAAACGTGAATGGATTAAACACTCCAAAAGACACAGGCTTGCTGAATGGATACAAAAACAAGACCCATATATATATGCTGTCTACAAGAGACCCACTTCAGACCTAGGGACACATACAGATTGAAAGTGAGGGGATGGAAAAAGATATTCCATGCAAATAGAAATCAAAAGAAAGCTGGAGTAGCAATACTCATATCAGATAAAATAGACTTTAAACTAAAGAAGGTTACAAGAGACAAGGAAGGACACTACATAATGATCAAGGGATAAATCCAAGAAGAAGATATAACAATTATAAATATATATGTACCCAACATAGGAGCACCTC
This sequence comes from Balaenoptera musculus, assembly GCF_009873245.2. NCBI lineage: Eukaryota > Metazoa > Chordata > Mammalia > Artiodactyla > Balaenopteridae > Balaenoptera > Balaenoptera musculus. The sequence goes on along the minus strand of NC_045789.1, from coordinate 78,018,922 downwards.
AATACATAAGGCAACTGCTAACAGCTATAAAAGAGGATATCGACAGTAACACAATAATAGTGGGGGACTTTAACACCTCACTTACACCAGTGGACAGATCATCCAAAATGAAAATAAATAAGGAAACAGAAGCTTTAAATGACACAATAGACCAGATAGATTTAATTGATATTTATAGGACATTCCATCCATAAACAGGAGATTACACTTTCTTCTCAAGTGCGCACGGAACATTCTCCAGGATAGATCACATCTTGGGTCACAATTCAAGCCTCAGTAAATTTAAGAAAATTGAATCATATCAAGCATCTTTTCTGACCACAATGCTATGAGATTAGAAATGAATTACAGGGGGGCTTCCCTGGTGGTGCAGTGGTTGAGAATCTGCCTGCCAATGCAGGGGACATGGGTTCGAGCCCTGGTCTGGGAAGATCCCACATGCCACAGAGCAACTGGGCCCGTGAGCCACAACTACTGAGCCTGCACGTCTGGAGCCTGTGCTCCGCAACAAGAGAGGCTGCGATAGTGAGAGGCCTGCGCACCGCGATGAAGAGTGGCCCCCACTTGCCACAACTAGAGAAAGCCCTTGCACAGAAACGAAGACCCAACACAGCCTTAAAAATAAATAAATTTAAAAAAAAAAAAGAAATGAATTACAGGGAAAAAACTGTAAAAAACACAAACACATGGAGGCTAAACAATACGTTACTAAATAACCTAGAGATCACTGAAGAAATCAAAGAGGAAATCAAAAAATACCTAGAGACAAATGACAATGAAAACACGACGATCCAAAACCTATGGGATGCAGCAAAAGCAGTTCTAAGAGGGAAGTTTATAGCTATACAAGCCTACCTCAAGAAACAAGAAAAATCTCAAGTAAACAATCTAACCTTACACCTAAAGGAACTAGAGAAAGAAGAACAAACAAAGCCCAAAGTTAGCAGAAGGAAAGAAATCATAAAGATCAGAGCAGAAATAAATGAAATAGAAACAAAGAAAAACAATAGCAAAGATCAATAAAACTAAAAGCTGGTTCTTTGAGGAAAAAAAAAATAGTCTTCATCAAATTTAGGAAGTTTCAACTATTATTTCTTCAAGAATTTTTCTGCCTTTGCCTTTTTCTCTCCTTTCCTTCTGGGGCTCTCACATATGTTTGTATGCTTGACATCCTACAGGTCTCTAAGGGTCTGTTCATTTATCTTTATTCTCAGCTCTTCAGATTGGATTATTTCTATTGATCAACCTTGAATTGCACTGATTCTTCTGCCATTTCAAAACTATTATTACTTTCTAGTGAATTTTTATTTCAGTTACTATACTTTTCAACTCCAGTATTCTTTTTATAATTTATCTGTCTTTTTTTTTTTTTAATTAATATATTTTTGGCTGTGTTGGGTCTTCATTTCTGTGTGAGGGCTTTCTCTAGTTGCGGCGAGTGGGGGCCACTCTTCATCACGGTGCGCGGGCCTCTCACTATCGCGGCCTCTCTTGTTGCGGAGCACGGGCTCCAGACGCGCAGGCTCAGTAGTTGTGGCTCACGGGCTTAGTTGCTCTGCGGCATGTGGGATCTTCCCAGACCAGGGCTCGAACCCGTGTCCCCTGCATTGGCAGGCAGATTCTCAACCGCTGCACCACCAGGGAAGCCCCTATCTGTCCTTCTTGATGATCTCTATTTATTCATTCATTGTTGTTTTCTGTAATTCATCAAATATGGTTTCCTTTACTACTTTGAACACATTTATAATAGCTTCTTTGAAGCCTTTGTCTACTATACAATCAGGGAACATTAGAGCTGGTTTCTAATGACTACTTTTTTCCATGAATATGTGTCACACTTTCCTGTTTCTTCACATGTCTCACAGTTTTTTTGTTGAAAACTTGATAATGTAGCAACTCTGGGTTCTGATATTTTCCCTGAAGATTATCGTTGTTGCTGTTTTTTGTTTGTTTCACTCTTTAGTTATTTGCCTGAGCAAATTCTGTGAAATCTGTCTCCCCTGTAGTATGCTTCCACTGATATCTCTGCTCAGTTTGTATGTAGACATATACATAGGTTTTTTTGTTTGTTTTAGTTTTTAGGTCTGGTATTCTGGGAGTCATCCCATATGTCCATGTAGGTTGGTCATGAGAGGTTGTGCTCAACCACTTTGCCAGTATGTCCTCTGTTCACAATTTATGAATCTCTATATGGGGTGGGTAATGCATTTAAACCTCAGGTTATTTTAAATTTTGCTCTGGTCTTTATCTGGGCACTTTGAGGTCTTTTATGTGTATGTGCATAGCCTTAGGTGTGGTTAGGAGTATGAATAGCTTGGATCCTCTCTGGTATTCTCTGCATGTGCATGTAGCCTCAGCCATAATTATGCTTTCCCCAACATGACAGTATCCTCAGGCCAGTAGAACTACTTGGCCCTTCCCACTTGCCCACTATTGAGATCATCATTTCTACCAAACACGCCACTGGGAATGGGCATTCCCCACCACTCCAAATTAAGTGAGCCCCTTTACCTGCAGCAGATAAACTGCCAACCCCATGGCCTGGCCTGCCCTGGCAGAACCTCCATGTCAGTCTTGCTGGCCAACACCAATTGTGAGACACCAATAATTTTAAGTGACATTTCTTCAAATATGCAACTAGAAATTGATGAAACATGGTTATATAGTTTGGAAAAGCAACAAAGTAGCACTTACATGAATCCTGAAATGCATTGCTGCCCTTGTGAGGGTTTTGATCATTCAGCCATCCCCTGAACCTTCATGGAAATGAGCACCCACTTCCTTGACCATTTCAATGTAGTTAAACGGACCCAGCCATGACAACAGAGAAATAGGCTATTTCCCAAAACACACACATCTGCAAGGTAAATATTTAGTCCATTTTCTGACTTTATAACCATCTTCACCCATCCCATTATGTGCAATTGGCTTTACAGCCCCCTCCCTGAAAAGAGCAGGGGACACAATCAATCCGTTTTGTTGAATGCAGCTTATTCAGCCCCCAGAAAAAGATCTTCTGATGTTATTGTCAATTCTGTCGAAACATTAGGACAGGGCAGAATAAAACTGACCGACATAGGTATTTACCCCTCTTGCATTTGGCTGTTTTGTGTAACATCCAGAATAACGGGCACAAAAAAGAAGACAGAATGCAAAGGAAGATGAAAATAAGATGGAGAAATACACATGGTTAATATCAAACCATATTTTTAAATAGAAAAGATATAGAATTCACTGCTAAGCTTTTCTGGGTTTAGGTCTATTTGTGGCAAGGAGCTTTATTATCACTTTGTTTTATAGGTTTCCAGCTCACTATTTCTATTGCTTACTTTCTTCTTGAATATCAGTCCCTTTGGAAGCCAAAATACACAGAAATAGGGCAAAGCCTTTGGTGGAAAATCCTCCTTACCAAATGGAAATATCGATTTATGAACAACAACAAGAAGTTGTGTAACAATAAGACTGCACCTGCAGAAGAAAAAAATTGACATAGTAATTTGCTGTATACTTTCATAATTGCATAGTGGAATCTCTAGAAATAATATGTAGAAATAGAAATTCATTGTAAATGAATATCAGTTGCTTATTCCCAAATGTATTTTAAAGTCACTATAACATCTGGGTTAGATTGCAGGAAATACACAGTGAAAAGCAGAAGCATTTCCATTATATCTGTGTTATCTCAAAAATTATTTTACATTATACTTAATGTAAAATAATTGTTAATGGTATGTTTGTAAGTCTATTTTAAACTCTCATTTACTTATTCACTGGGAAAAAAATCAGTTAAGAGCAAAATGTCTTTCAAAAAATTTGCTGCTTTATAACTCAGATTATATTATCACCTGTAGCTAATGTTAAATATGGACAGCAGAATAAAATCAAGTGAAATGATGCCTCTAAAAAGTACAAAACAAAACCAAAAATAAAAACAAGAAACAGAAAATTATCCCTAAGTTGTGGCAGAGATCTTTTCTCTTGAAAGAATTTCCTTAACGAAAAGAATGAAGAGAGACACCTTTATCATTTCAGAATTCAGGGAGAGATTTATATAGGGATCATTTAGGAACAGTGAGGCAAAGCATCTGGGTCCCAACTGGGCATGAAAGAGGAAAAGTAGCTGCTGTCTGGCTGCGTAGTTGTTTTATCATTCTCCCCTTGTGTATCTATAGTACTGCATTGACCCGGGTTCCAGCAGGAAACAGATGGCACACTCAAACTAGATTATTTCTAGAGGGTTTAAGAAGGGGACTTTCAGCAAAGCTGTGGGGAAAGTGGAGAGAAATTGCAGCACTCTGGGACCCGTAAGAATAGAGCTGTTACCACCTCAGGTCCAAAGGACCCAGAAGAAAGCATATTTACAGAGTACTAGAGAGAAGCCTCTCTTAAGGGGACCCTACGGGGCAGAACCCTGGGGAATAGAGACGCTAACATCTCTTTCCTTTCTGTCTGTGGCCTCGTGCTGTGGCGCCCAGGGTCCACACATCACAGGATGCTGGAGGACGAGCGGACTCATTGATAGAGTCTCTACGCATCAGCCTCCTGGCTGAGGAGAGAGAAGGTAGAGAAGGGCAGGGAGCGGAGCTCGAGGGGCAAATGGAAGAAAGCTGACCCCTGTGTTATTTTATAATACTGCTCTTAAGGAACTTATAGTCCAGTGGGGAGACGTGGTTAAAAACAACCACAACAAAATTAAATATGAACACCAGAGAGAAAAGCATAAATGCAGTACTCTAATCCAAACTTTTTTACGAAGGACATTCCTCCTATCTCAGATGAACTACCCAAAGGGTATCCCCATGGGGCAGTCTGTGGTCCCCTCTCTTTTGAAACACACTAAGTGTTTCTGGGACCAGTTGAGTTTAGTAGAATTATATGTTTTTTGAAAAGCTACTATGTGCCAGGCATATAGTTTAAAATTGGTAATATAAAGTTGGTAAAGACTCAATTCCAACCCTCAAGGGCCTGGTAGGAAGAGAAGAAAGGCACGTTTAAAGAGTGTCTGGATGGACCTATCAAGGGAGACCTGCGGGGGGGGGGAAGGGAGACTGGGACTCATTGCTCCTCTTAAATGCTTTGTATGTATAAATTCATTCTTCCCCTCACTAACCTGAGAGGATTCGTTCTTTACATCATCCTCATCTTACATATGAGAAAACTGAGGCACAAAAAGTTAAAAGCCCAAGGTCACACAGTAAGTAAGCCTTGGAGGTGGGATTTGAGCTAGGTACTGTGGCTCTAGTCCTGTGGCCAATTCTAAGCCTTACACTGCCCTCCCAGCCACTTCCCAACTCTGAAAGGTAACAAACAGAGGAAGAATGGGAGGAAGGAAGTGTTTTTAATGATAATGATAGCTGTCATTTAAGGAGGAACTACAGGCATACCTTGGAGATCCTGTGGGTTTGGTTGCAGACCTCCAGAATAACAGGAATATTGCAATAAAGTCAATATGAATTTTTTGGTTTCCCAGTGCGTATAAAAGTTATGTTTACACTATACTGTATTCTGTTAAATCTGCAGTAGCATTATGTCTAAAACAACAATGTACATACGTTAATTTAAAAATACTTTATGGCTGAAAAATGCTGTCATCTGTGCCTTCAGCGAGTCATAATTTTTTTGCTGGTGGAGGGTCTTTCCTCCATGTTGATGGCTGCTGACTGATCAGGGTGGTGTTTGCCGAAGGCGGAGGTAGCTGTGGCAATTTCTTCACGTAAAACAACAGTGAAGTTTGCTGCCTCCATTGACTGTTCCTTTCATGAATGATTTCTCCGTAGCATGCACTGCTGTTTGATAGCATTTTATCCGTAGTAGAACTTCTTTCCAAATTTTGAGTCCTCTCAAACCCTGCCACTGCTTTATGAACTAAGTTTCTGTAATATTCTAAATCATTTCTTGTCATTTCAACAATCTTCACAGCATCTTCACCAGGAGTAGATTCCATTTCAAGAAACCACTTTCTTTGCTCATCTGTAAAAGCAATTCCTCATCCGTTAAAGTTTTATCATGAGATTGCAGCAATTCAGTCACATCTTCAGGCTCCACATCTAATTCTACTTTTCTTATTATTTCCACCATCTCTGCAGTTCCTTCCTCTGCTGAAGTCTTGGACCCCTCAAAGTCATCCATGAGGATTGGAATCAAGTTCTTCTAAATTCCTGTTAATGTTGCTATTTTGATCTCTTCCCATGAATCTCGAATGTTCTTCATGGCATCTAGAATGATAAATATTTTCAATTGACTTTGCCCAGATCCCTGAGAGGAATCGCTATCTATGACATCTGTAGCCTCACAAAATGTATTTCTTTTTTTTTTTCTTGGGGGGGGTGTTGGGTGACGAGTATTTGTTCTTTTTTTCCTTCCATTTTTATTGAGATATAATTGACAAACAGCACTGTAAGTTTAAGGTGTAGAGCATAATGATTTGACTTACATACATCATGAAATGATTATCACAATAAGTTTAGTGAACGTCCATTATCTCAGATACATGCAAAAGTAAAGAAATAGAAAAAAATTTTTCTTGTGTTGAGAATGCTTAGGATTTACTTTCAGCAAAACTTTCATATATAAATACAGCAGTGTTAATTATATTTATCATGTTGTACAGTACATCCCTAGTTCTTATTTATCTTATAACTTGAAGTTTCTACCCTTTGACCGCCTCCATCCAATTCTTCCTCCCTGCAACCCCCGCCTCTGGTAACCAAAAATCTCTTTTTCTAAGTTTGTTTTTGAAGTGTAATTGACCTACCACACTATGTTAGTTTCTGTTACACAACATAGTGATTCACTTCTTCTGTACATTTCAAACTGATCACCATGACAAGTTTAGTCACAATGAGTCACCATACAAAGATATTACATAGGTATTGACTAACTGTATTCCTCACACTGTACAATTCATATCCTTGACTCATTTATTTTGTAACTGGAAGTTTGTACCTCTTAATCTCCCTCACCTATTTCTTTCCTTCCCCTAACCCCCTCCGTTCTGGCAAACACCTGTTTGTTCTCTGTGTCTATGACTGTTTTTGTTTTTTATGTTTGTTCTTTTGTTTTTTAGATGTCACATATAAGTGGAATCATACAGTATTTATCTTTCTCTGTTTGACTTATTTCAATTAGCACAATACCCTCTAGGTCCATCCATGTTGTTGAAATGGCATTATTTCATTCTTTTTTATGGCTGAGTAATATCCTCTTGTATATACGTGTACCACATCTTCTTTATCCATTCGTCTGTTGATGGATGCTTGGGTTGCTCCCATGTCTTGCCTATTGTAAATAACGCTGCAGTGAACATAAGGGTGCATATATCTTTTCTAACTAGCATTTTCATTTTCTTTGGATATAAACCCAGAAGTGGAATTGCTGGGTCATATGGTAGTTCTGTTTTTCGTTTTTTTGAGGACTCTCCATAGTGGCTGCTCCAATTTACATTCCCACCAGCAGTGCTCAAGGGTTTCCTTTTTGCCACATCCTTCCCAATACTTATTATTTTTTTGCCTTTTTGATAATAGCCATTCTAACAGGTGTGAATTGGTATCTCATTGTGGTTTTGATTTGCATTTCCCTGATAATTAGTGATGTTGAACATCTTTTCATATGCCTGTTGGCCTTTTGTTTGTCTTCTTTGGAAAGATGTCTATTCAGATCCTCTGCCCATTTTTTAATCAGGTGGTTTGTATTTTTTGATGTTGAGTTGTATGAGTTATATGTGTATTTTGTGTATATTTTGGATATTAACCCTTTATCAGATATATTGTTTGCAGGTTTCTTCTCCCATTCAATAGGTGCCTTTTCATTTTGTTAATAATTTCCTTTGCTGTGCAAAACCTTTTTAGTTTTATTAGGTCCAATTTGTTTATTTTTGCTTTTGTTTCCCTGGCCTGAGGAGACATATCCCCCAAAAGTATTACTAAGACTGATGTCAAAAAGCTTACTGCCTCTGTTTTCTTTTAGAAGTTTTATGGTTTTAGGTCTTACTTATTCAAGTTTTTAATCCATTTTGAATTTATTTTTGTGCATGGTGTGAGAGAGTAGTCCAGTTTGATTCTTTTACATGTAGCTGTCCAGTTTTCCCAACACCATTTATTGAAAAGGTTTTCTTTTCCCCATTGTGTATCCTTCCCTCTGTTGTCATAGATTAATTGCCCATATAAGTGTGGGTTCATTTCTGGGCTCTCTATTCTGTTCCATTGATCTGTGTGTCTGTTGTGCCAGTACCTACTGTTTTGATTACTGTAGCTTTGTAGTATAATTTGAAATCAGGGAGCATGATACCTCCAGTTTTGTTCTCTCTTTAGATTGTTTTGGCTATTTGGAGTCTTTTGTGTTTCCATACAAATTTGGGTATTATTTTTCTCTTACCAAGCCTTCTCCATTAGAGGAATCACTATCTATGGCAGCTATAGCCTTACAAGATGTAGTTCTTAAGTAATAAGACTTGAAAATCAAAATTATTTCTTGATCAATGGGCTGCAGAATAGATGTGTATTAGTAGATGTGAAAACGTCATTAATCTCATTGTATATCTCCATCATAGCTCTTGGGTGACCAAGTACCTTATCAATGAGCAGGAATATTTTGAAAGGGATCTTTTTTTCTGGTGAGTAAGTCTCAATAGTAGGCTTAAAATATTCAGTAAACCATGTTATAAACAGATATGCTCTCATCCAGGCTTTAGTCCATTTATAGAGCACACACAGAGTAGACTGAGCCTAATTCTTAAGGATCCTAGGTTTCTGACAATGGTAAATGAGCAGTGGCTTCAGCTTAAAGTCAACAGCTGCATTAACCCTTAGTGAGACAGTCAGCTTTTCCTTTGAAGCTTTAGAGCTGGGCATTGACTTCTGCTCTCTAGCTCTGAAAGTCCTAGATGGCAGCTTCTTCCAATGTAAGGCTTTTTCATCTACGTTGAAAATCTGATGTTTAGTGTAGCCACTTTCATTAATTATCTTAGCTAGATCTTCTGGATAACTTGCTGCATCTTCTATATCAGCACTTGTTGCTTCTCCTTGCACTTTTATGTTGTGGAGATGGCTTCTTTACTAAACCTCATGAACCAGCCTCTGCCAGCTTCAAACTTTTCTTCTACAGCTTCCTCACCCCTCTCAGCCTTCACAGAATTGAAGAGTTAGGGCGTTGCTCTGGTTTTGGCTTTGGCTTAAGAGAATGTTGTGTCTGATTTGATCTTCTACCCAGACCACTAAAGCTTTCTCCGTATCAGCAATAAAGCTGTTTTTCTTTCTTATCATTTGTGTGTTCACTGCAGTAGCACTTTTAATTTCCTTCAAGAATGTTTCCTTTGCATCCACAACTTAGCTAACTGTTTGGCACAAGAGACCTAGATTTTAACATGCCTTCCTCACTAAGCTTAATCATTTCTGGTTTTTGATTTAAAGTGTGACTCTTCCTTTCACTTGAACGCTTTGAGGCCATTTTAGGGTTATTAATTGGCCTGACTTCAATATTTTTGTGTCTCAGGGAATAAGGAGGCCCAAGAAAAGGGAGCGGGACAGGGGAGTGGCTGGTTGACGGAGCAGTCAGAACACACACGTTTATTAATAAGTTCATTGTCGTATGGGTGGGATTTGTGGCTCCCCCAAAACAATGACAATAGTTAACATCAGAGATCACAGATCTCAAGTATAATAATAATGAAAAAGTTTGAAATATTGTGAGAATTGCCAAAATGTGACACAGAGACATGAAGTTTGCAAATGCTGTTGGAAGAATGGTACGGATAGATTTGATCAATGTAGGGTTGCCACAAACCTTCAATTTATAAAAGCATGCAGTATCTGTGAAGCACAACAAAGCAAAGCACAATAAAACGAGGTCTGCCAGTACTGTGTCCCAGCATTGTTAACCACTTTATTTTTATTTTTTTAACCAGTACTAAACAATTAGTTAATGTTTATTTAATCTTTTCAAACCACACCTGTACTATAAGCAGGTTAAAAGCATGGAGTAATGATTCTCTGAAGTCTCCCATTTTGCACTGGTTACCTTCTGTCCATCATACATGATGATACAATGAGATTCATCACTGTCTAAAAATAGAAGAAATTATAGTAATAGAATATTAAGATCAATATAAAAACTTTCATTATACTATGTTTTTACTCCATCCTATTATCTTACATTTTAATCATCATGATATAAAATACTTTTATTTTAAGCTAACTTACGGGTATAAGAATCCTAACTAAAACTCTCTCCTTTACACAAAGACAGTAACATTCCTGTAGCTAAATCAAAGTGGTCTGACTAAACATAGCTTTCTGAAGTGTCTACAACGTTGTTAATTCCCTAGGGAGAAATAGAACTGTCTTTTCCATAATTTCTCTTCAGTACAGTGAGTATAACGTTGCTTATCTCAGGCAATATTTCAGAGCAGTTATGCATAGCCTTTTGGTGTTCAATAACTTAAGTTAATAGTCTCTCAATTTAAAATCGCCAGCCTATTTCTTGCAGAAGCCACAGTTCTTTTAACGGAAGACTGTTAAAAATGAAAAACAAAAACAAAAAAAGGCATCCCATGACCTTAAGCATAGGATATGTAATCTATTGCTCAGACTGGAAAAAAAGATTACTTATAATGATTACATTATAGCCATATTTCATTTCTGAGGTAGGAAAAAATTGCAGAATAACAGTGGTTTTTCCCCCCTGAGCCTTGCTTTATTTCCTGACTTTGAAATAATTTAGGTGCTTAGGAAAGCCTGCTGAGAACTTTATTCTACTCGGATAGTATTTCTTGAACACTGAATGCAGTTTGGGCTGGAAAAATAGTAAAACCTCTCTCTCTTAAGCATCAGTAATTCTTCTTTATGTTTTTTCTTTTTAACATCTTTATTGGAGTATAATTGCTTTACAATGGTGTATTAGTTTCTGCTGTATAACAAAGTGAATCAGCTATATGCATACGTATATCCTCATATCCCCTCCCTCTTGCGTCTCCCTCCCACCCTCCCTATCCCACCCCTCTAGGTGGTCACAAAGCACTGAGCTGATCTCCCTGAAGCATCAGTAATTCTTTAAGTTAGACCCATTGACCTTTCCAGTCAGTCTGAATCCTTGCACAATTTGAATTGTGTAAATATGCGGGTGCAGTACCATCATTGATACTCAACATTTATTGGATTTGTATTTGGCTCCAGCTATTATACTAGGCACATTCACAAAATATCTCTCTGTTTTAGGTTTTGAGACATTGGTTTCTCCTTTCCTGGGTTCTGCTTGTATGGCACTTACTGATATTGTGGGTAAAGTTGCACCATGAGTATCCTTGGAAAATTACTTTACCTCTCAAGACTCCCATTTCCATAACTGTAAAAATTGTTTCAGAGTTCCTTCTGTTAGAATTGTTGTGAGAAATTGACAAATGTCAATAATGTAATGATAATAGGTACCCTCTAATTAACACACAGGACCTTGAGTGATTATTAAGTTATTTTCAGATTATTAGGAAGGCATTACTATTACTTCTCTTTTACTGATAAGGAAGCCTAAGCTCAGAGAGGGTTAGTAACTTGCCCAGCATCACACAGCTGGCATGTACTGGAGGCAGAGCTCACATCCGCATCTGCCTGACTCTGAAGCTCCAAGCCACTGCTGTGCTGCACTGCAGTCATTATAGACTCACCCAATTGCCTCAAATCCAGCCTTCTGCGATCAGTGAAAAGCCTTCTCCCACCCAAAATGTATAAACGATCAGAATTTATACTGGTAATATTTTAATGTAGAAAAATCTGTTTTATCCAACTATGGAGGAATATTAGGCTCAATACACGTGGCTTTAGGGAAAATTCTCTATGAGGACCAATCAGCTTTTTTGACAGACGAAATAATTTCTGAAAGATAGCACTTATGTTCTCTTTAATGTGTGTGTTTAATTTTTTAATTCCATGTGCTTGTATATGTCACCTAAGAGTTCTTTTTTTTTTTTTAATGTATTTTTTTTTAATTTATTTATTATTTATTTATTATTTATTTTTGGCTGTGTTGGGTCTTCGTTTCTGTGCGAGGGCTTTCTCCAGTTGCAGCAAGTGGGGGCCACTCTTCATCGCAATGCGCAGGCCTCTCACTGTCACGGCCTCTCTTGTTGCGGAGCACAGGCTCCAGACGCGCAGGCTCAGTAGTTGTGGCTCACGGGCCTAGTTGCTCCGTGGCATGTGGGATCTTCCCAGACCAGGGCTCGAACCTGTGTCCCCTGCATTGGCAGGCAGACTCTCAACCACTGCGCCACCAGGGAAGCCCTAAGAGTTCTTAATGGCACTGGAAGATTTTAGTTCTATATTATGATAATCATAGTGGCCAATGTTATAATCAATTACAAATGTAGGACTATTGTTGCCACAGTTTATTGAAATCCTAATCGTCCTGTTTAGGGGCATTACCTCTTTTCAGAAGCCTGGTGTATTCGAGTGATTTGACACTTAACAGGATAAGACTCAACAGTGTGTAAGTCTTAAGATTTTTGTAGTATTCCTAAAGAATTGGAACTTAAATTTTATTTATGGGTATCATATGGAAATTTACATGTAGTGGGGGAATCAGATAATTTGACAAAGAGTTTTATTGATACCTCGATAGTATCTGAGGAGTATAAAATGATCGAGAAAACTGTCATCTCTGGGAAGGGCATTTAGGATCCTTCTATGTGCTCTTTTTTTTTTTTTAACATCTTTATTGGAGTATAATTGCTTTACAATGGTGTGTTAGTTTCTGCTTTATAACAAAGTGAATCAGTTATACATATACATATATCCCCATATCTCTTCCCTCTTGCATCTCCCTCCCTCCTACCCTCCCTATCCCACCCCTCTAGGTGGTCACAAAGCACCGAGCTGATCTCCCTGTGCTATGCGGCTGCTTCCCACTAGCTATCTATTTTACATTTGGTAGCGTATATATGTCCATGCCACTCTCTCACTTTGTCCCAGCTTACCCTTCCCCCTCCCCGTGTCCTCAAGTCCATTCTCTAGTAGGTCTGCGTCTTTATTCCCGTCTTGCCCCTAGGCTCTTCATGACAATTTTTGTTTTAGATTCCATATATATGTTAGCATACGGTATTTGTTTTTCTCTTTCTGACTTACTTCACTCTGTATGACAGACTCTAGGTCCATCCACCTCACTACAAATAACTCAGTTTCGTTTCTTTCTATGGCTGAGTAATATTCCATTGTATATATGTGCCACATCTTCTTTATCCATTCATCTGTCGATGGACACTTAGGTTGCTTCCATGTCCTGGCTATTGTAAATAGAGCTGCAATGAACATTGTGGTACATGACTCTTTTTGAATTATGGTTTTCTCAGGGTATATGCCCAGTAGTGGGATTGCTGGGTCGTATGGTAGTTCTATTTTTAGTTTTTTAAGGAACCTCCATACTGTTCTCCATAGTGGTTGTATCAATTTACATTCCCACCAACAGTGCAAGAGGGTTCCCTTTTCTCCACACCCTCTCCAGCATTTATTGTTTGTAGATTTTTTGATGATGGCCATTCTGACCGGTGTGAGATGATAAAGGAAACCATAAACAAGACAAAAAGACAACCCTCAGAATGGGAGAAAATATTTGCCAATGAAGCAACTGACAAAGGATTAATCTCCACAATTTACAAGCAGCTCATGCAGCTCAATATCGAAAAAACAAGCAACCCAATCCAAAAATGAGCAGAAGACCTAAATAGACATTTCTCCAAAGAAGATATACAGATTGCCAACAAACACATGAAAGAATGCGCAACATCATTAATCATTAGAGAAATGCAAATCAAAACTTCTATGTGCTCTTGAATGGAGTTAGGAGATGAAGATTCTGGGGAATGTCCTCAGAGCTCTTGGGGCTTAAGTTTTCTCATTTAAACTAAGAGGTTGGCTCTTAATCAGTTTACTATATACATTCTGTGAGATTGAAGGATCACTGCAAATGTTTTATTTAAATTCCTTTAAAATATATTTTGGCAACATCCTCTGGAAGGTCATTAGCATTGAGTTATTCTAAATCAATATAGCCCCTCTAATCCATAGCCCAGAATGTTCCACCAGCCTCAGGACCTCACAGTCCATCTTGGGGGACTTCCCTCAATTCCTTGGCTCTACCAGTGCCTGTTGGACTTCTTTCTAGGGCCCCAGACCTCCAGGTTCTCCTATAGCCAGAGTGACCCCATGCATCTGATGGCCCTATCGCTACAGCTCATTTACAGGAAACTTCCTCTTGTGATGAATCATATAAAAGTAGGGAGTGAAGGAAGACAGTTCCGTTGGAAGGGTAGAATGCAGATGAGGTGCACATACCTCTCTGCCCAACACCGGTGAGTATCTGGTGCTCAGGATGCTGTGATAGCCCTTGTAGTTGGTTGTCGCCTACAACCAAGCTTGCACATTTGTCTTTGCAGCCTTGCACTCTCTTTGTGTCCCTTCAACGACTAGAGACCTGTGGTGGGGGGTATCAGAGAGGGTTGTAGACAGAAATACTGGGAGCTTGTTTGCCTTCAGGGATGACACTCGTAGTAGTTGTTTGACTTGTGAGGTGCCTCTCTCTGTCAGCTCCACTGTTAGAGATATTCTTCCATGTCTAATGATGGGCAGGGCTGATTTAAAAAAAAAAAAATTGGAACTGTATATGACCTTGGGTACCATCTTGGATACCCCGTTAATTTAATACTCCTTCACATACCACCCCCCACCCCCCACCCCACAATACACTCATGTTATCAGTAAGGAACAGAAGCCTATTTAAACTAGTCATTATTGGCAAAACTTGAATTTAGTTCATGGGTCTCCCTTTCTAGCCAACCTTACAGCACACTATGTAACTTTTAAGGAAGTAGACATTTTATTTTGTGGGGTTTCTTTTGGTGATCTCTGACATGTGTTCCCTGTAATTCAGTAACATTTGGTCATTTTTCCAAAGCTCTGAAATCATTGGGGAAAAAATGGGGTGCTAAAACAAATTTATAAATAATTATCCTAAAAGTTTCTCCTTTATTTTCAAATATGATTTAGTTGGCTAATCTCTAAGACCTTCTGTAATGTACAATATAATAATGTATTTGTAGTATTATAGAAGAGATTAATAAGGGCATCCTGATTTATAATTTTTATAAGTACCCAAGAATCAAATCAAAAAGATACTTTGGCATTTTCACAAATTCATTTTTATTAAGTGATTTGTTGTCCTCATGATGGATGCTATTTCCTAACATTTAATTTTCTTTGAGAAAACATATACAGTTTTTAAAATTTTTTAACCCTCAAATTTGTTTTATTTGATTACAAAAGTAATACATGCTTGCTTTAAAACATTTTAAGACACTACAGAAATACACAAGGTAAAGTATAAGTTTCTTCTCTCCATCTTCCCCATTCCCTTCAAGGAATATCTACTGTTAATAGTTAGGTATGTATTCTTCTAGACTTTCTTACTTTTCATACAAACAAAAGTAAGTAATATATAGTTTTTAACTTTTTTACAAAAATGAGGTCAAAGTACAGTGTAACATTCTGCAACTTACTTTTTTCAACCAACAGTATGTCATGGTACTTTTATCAAAGTTATTTATAGTTTTTTTTGTTTTTTAAAAATTTTTATTTATTTATTTATTTATGGCTGTGTTGGGTCTTCGTTTCTGCACGAGGGCTTTCTCCAGTTGCAGCAAGTAGGGGCCACTCTTCATCGCGGTGCACGGGCCTCTCACTGTCGCGGCCTCTCTTGTTGCGGAGCACAGGCTCCAGACACGCAGGCTCAGCAATTGTGGCTCACGGGCCTAGTCGCTCCGCGGCATGTGTGATCTTCCCAGACCAGGACTCGAACCCGTGTCCCCTGCATTGGCAGGCAGATTCTCAACCACTGCGCCACCAGGGAAGCCCCCTCTGCCCATTTTTTAACCAAGTTGTTTGTTTTTTTTGTTGTTGAGTTCTAGGAGCTGTTTGTATATTTTGGAAATTAAGCCCTTGTCGGTCACATCATTTGCAAATATTTTCTCCCATTCTGTAGGTTGTCTTTTCATTTTATGGTTTCCTTTGCTGTGCAAAAGCTTGTAAGTTTGATTAGGTCCCATTTGTTTATTTTTGTGAGAAAGCATGTATGTTTTGGTTTCATTTGGACTGGATAATATTTTCTAAATTATCTTTAGTTAACCATATTTTTACTTTATTTGGGATTCTAATATATATCTATGTATTTTATCATCATATTATTCTGTTGAAAGTTTTATGCAGAAGTTTATAGTAAGCTGATTTTTTTCCATCAAAAATTTTATATGCAGAAAATTCTCTCCTCTTTAATGCTCAGAATATAGGGCATTCTGTTTAGTAGTGTTACTGTTTATACCAATCAAGTGATAGCAATTTAAAAATTACTTTATCAAACCTATGCCGAACAGAATTTCACTCCAATTTTTTGAAGACTCATCAGGTATACATAAGGATTTTGAAGCAGCCTCTTAGAATCATGACATCAATTGGCCTTAGGCCGTATGCGTGGAGGAGAGTCAATTAAAGGTATTGCCCATAGAAATCTGCACAGAACAATTTTCTGTTTTAGTTGACTGAACAATAGGAAATAGCATCAGAGTATCATTTAATACATAAAGGTTACTTTCAAATAAAACTTTTATTGCCATCTATAAGAAAAATTCTTAACTTTCAAGTGTGATTGGTAAGTTCATCATTTTTATGTAGTGTTGTGTTTTCTCTAGCATCAGGTTTAGAGACTCCTTTACTTAGCACTTTTGTTAATGAGAACAGCAGTGATGATGAAATCCCCAAGATAACCCTAGTGTTGAAATATCATCCAAATCACGCATGTGCTTATTGGGTCAGGTTTCCCCCACTGTCAGAGTTGGAGAAGTACATTAACTTTTTCCTGTCTTGTTACGTTACCGTGAACAGGCCCTTGCATTCTGGAACATGAAAGTAGCTTCATAAGATGCTTACTTAGATATTAGTGAATTCCAGTTGGCATTGAGCTGTGCATGTGCAAAGAAAGGGGTAGAAAGGGTAAGAATTACATGGGGGTAGTAATTACATGGGGTAGAAAGGGTAAGAATTACATGGGGGGTAATTACATGGGGTAGAAAGGGTAAGAATTAGAATCAGCGTTGTGTGGCAGTAGAAAGAATGTGGACTCTGGAGTGTGTAACCCGGATTAAACTATGCATTGGGGGCTTCCCTGGTGGCGCAGTGGTTGAGAATCTGCCCGCCAATGCGGGGGACATGGGTTCGAGCCCTGGTCTGGGAAGATCCCACATGCCGCGGAGCAACTAGGCCCGCAAGCCACAATTACTGAGCCTGCGCGTCCGGAGCCTGTGCTCCGCAACAAGAGAGGCCGCGGTGGTGAGAGGCCCACGCACCGCGATGAAGAGTGGCACCCGGTCTCCGCAACTGGAGAAAGCCCTCGCACAGAAACGAAGACCCAACACAGCCATAAATAAATAAATAAATAATTAAAAAAAAAAAAACAAAAACAAAAAAAAAACTATGCAAACAAAAAAAAAACTATGCATTGGCCAGTACGACTTCTGTGCACTTGGGCACGTTCCTTAGCAACTTTGAGTTCCCTTGTGTGTGAAATAGAGATCATGATACCAACTTCAGGTGATTATTGTGAGGTTTAGTGAAACAATGTATGTCACAGTAGCTGAGCAGTTACTGAGAAGGTCTTAAGTGTTAGTTGAGTATGAATCTTTACTCCTTGTATTCTCACAAAGCTTAACTTGGTTTAATGACACTAAAAGAAAAAAAAAATCAGTGTAAAGAAGATAGGAGATTTTCTAGTGTGCAGTGTTTTATGTGGATCCTTTATGGCAACAGGAATAAAGCCAGTGCAAGGAAAATTAATTTCACACATTAGCCTTCTGCAAATGCCTCCTGTTCCAGGATTTCTTTGGCCAGTATCACTTAACCCTGAGGTGAAAATGAATATAGCAAGAGGGAGAAACAGTTGTTCAATTTATTACAATAGCCAAGCCATCAAATTAAACATGTTATTTATAGTGTTTCTAATTGTCAGCCTAATTGGCATATTTTTCAGGCTAGCATGCGAAGAATTTAATCGGCAGCCCATTCTTTCCACAGAGGTTTAAGGTTGTATCCTGGACAAGAATTCAAGCACCAGAGTCTCTTCTGCCTCCTCTGGGGATCCATGTGCACAGCAGGAGGGTTTGTAGAAACTGCTCTAAGCTGCCCATTTGCATTTGTTACGCAGTGCTAAGCAATAGAACTAAATTTGTGGTTGGTTTTCATGGGATTAACTGAGCCCAGTTATTGTAGGAGCATAAAGGAATGGGCATGATTATATTAGATGAATCACTTGTTAGCTATTTAAATAAAACTGAGCTCTAAAAAAAAAAGTTTATAAATTTGTGATGAATTATGAGTAGTTGGTTTTTATATTTTATGTGAATTCCACATATGGTTTACATCAGTATTTTAGCTTTGGCTTATTTTCTTTTTAATCCCTGAGGTTTCCAATGACTTTTCATGATGAATCTCTTAACCTAGAATTCAGGCTGGTGCCTAAATATTGATGGATATTTGGATAGATACCTCCAACATGGTTTCATTATTCATTTTACTACCTCAATTAATATAATCTAGCTTTGGATGCTGTAAATCGGAAATTTCCACATAACTTCTGTATTTTTTTATGAGTCATCATTAGCAGCTCTCATTTGTAATATGCTTATACCACATATTGGCACAGAAGCACCATTTTTCAAAAATAAGCAATTTACTAAGAAATTAATGCTTTGATTTAATTCATTTATGTCAGAAATTCCAATACTACTGAGTATTGTTTCCTGAATAAATAGGGTCATTTCATCCATTTTTTTCCAGTACATTGTTTTGTATGAAAGAGTACTTCTGTAAATGAATCTATTAAGATAAACAGTTTTACTCAGGAGAGAGGTTATTATTTTGATAGTTGCATTTTTTTTTCATTTGTTTCCTCTCTCCCGTCCTCAAGTGCATTCCAGAAAACACCATATAGTCTGTGATTGATGTCATTGGTACTTACATTATGGTCTGTCAACTTTTTTTCCTTTAATTATAAAATGTTTAATTCTGAAGAATTTTAGACATGCCGAAAAGGCACCATCGAGGTTTAACCAATGTTTTGCCATATAGGCTTCAGATACTTTTTAAAAGAAATTTTATTCATGTGGTGAAAATCCTGACCACTGCTCTCTGCCCCCTTCCCTAGAAGGAGCAGAGCATGAGTGTGTAAATGGTGTAGTATGTCTTAAAATGTTGCAAGATATAGGTGTTCTGTATACTGTACATGATACATTCTGCCAGAGTAGATTGTAACATGAGTTAAGAAGATCAAAGGCACTGATTTTTTTTTTTTTCCTACTTTGGAAGGCCTGCTGATGCCCCACCATGAACTAAAAGTGGTCTCAGCTGAAGATGCTCTTGTCCTAAATGGATTACCATTCCATTCCAGTTCTCAATGCCTTGATCCATTGTGTGTCCACATGTGTTATTCCCGTCAAAGGATGGTCTTAGGCCTGAAACAGGAACAGAACTGCCACTTGGTCTGCTGCTAACTCCGCCCCCCCCCCACCTTTCTTCCCATCTTTGGAGGATTCCCCTTGAAATCATGAGGAAAATCTGAAATTCCAAGAAGACCTAGACTTTTATCTATTTTCTTTACTGTGTGTAAAACAGTTTCTGGTACGTACTAGGAATTCCATAAATATTTATTGATTAAATGAATGAGTCACAGATAATGAGAACTTTTCCCATTTTCCTGAGATTTTTAGAATTTCTTCATTACTCCATCCTAACCTTTCATCCACGACCTTAATTTCTGACTTTGCATAGCCAAAGGACTCCTTGGAGGCAGCTCTGTACTTAAGTTTTCGGTGCTGATGTACCTGCATCTAAATAGGGGCCAAGCAACCATTTTCTCCAACATTTTTTAGTGAAAATTTTTGAACATACAGGCATGTTGAGAGAATATAGTATAGTAAACGATCATATACCTACCACCTAGATTCTACAATTAATATTTTACATATTTATCATATGTTTCTCCACCCCTTTTTTATTATATGCATTTCAAAGTAAATTGCAATCATCAGTACACTTCACCCTTAACATATCACATCGTGAGTATCATTAAATAGAGTTCAGTACTTGACAGATCTTTCATTTGCTTTTTGAGGTAACATTTACATGCAGTGAAATGTGTAAGTCCCAAGTGCACCATTTGATATGTTTTGAATAAACCTTAAACTAAATATAGAATGTTTTCATCCCCTGAAATTTCCCTTATGTCCCCCCCCACCCCAGAGGCAATCACTGTTCTGATTTTTTTCCACCACAGATTAGTTTCAAGCAACTGATTATTGGCAAATGCTTTTTTCCTCATTAAAAAAAAACAACATTGTTTGGATTTGGTCACATGCATAGGTGCTCTGTGTGAAGGCTGAATGAGCAATCCATCTTCCATTTTCACATCCATGCAATTTTCTGAGGCTATAATAATTTAACCATCTTCTAATTCCTTTCTCACAGTTGCAGGTAAGCTAAGGGAAGAAGAAGCTGTCCTTAGAAATTTAGATAAGTACACCATTTCAGAAATAATATCAGCCAGCATTTATTAACAGCATACTTTGTAGCAGGTATTGGGCCTAGACATTGAGGATGCCAAGATGAATAAAACATGTAGATGTAACAGCACAGGAGATTGACACAAAAGCCAATAACTATTAGTCATTTGTTTACTATGTTCAAAAAATAGTTATTGAGCCTCTCCTGTGTGCCAGGCAGTGGGGATATAGCCCTGAAAAAGACAAACATGGTTCCTGCCCTCAAGAGCTTCAACCTAGAGTTGAAGGCAATCCTTAGTGATTTTAAGTGTGCCCAGTATCCCAAATCAGAAGTACAGTGTGTTACAGGAGTGTATAGCAGGCAGATGGAACTTAGGCCTGCTGGGAGGTTGTAGGTAGTCAGAAAAGCCTTCCTGGAAGAAATTGCCTTAAGCTGATAATCTAGAGGACAAGCAGGAATAAACTACGTAAAGCGGATTACCTGCAGGAGTTAGATTACAGGCATGTGGAAACAGCGCAAGAAAACAAATGGCAGGTTGGAAAATGGAAATAAGGTATAGAGAGCAAGGAGGAAGGTGCCAGAAAGTGAAAGCTGGAAAAGAAGATGGAGTAAATCCATCTTGGATTCTTGCAACATTTATCAGGAGAAGGTGAAGGTATTTGACATTCTGAGCCATCATCATCTTCACTCTTCACTCCCTAGATAAAATTATTGGTTTATTGGATTAGCTTTTGACTGTCATCTAGAATTGGCTGCATTGTTGTTTCAGAAAGAAGCAATTCTAAGAGGACGAGTTAAAGAGTCCTAGAGTTAAATGATATGACTAAAGGAATTAAATACTTGGGAATGTATTTCACTAAGGAGGTGTAGAAAAAAAAATGATATGACAAAGTTTTGGTTTAATCGACTTCTTAAAATACGCAGCTCTGTCTAGTCTGGAACCCTGAGACCAAACCTGAAAGGGATCACAGGGATTCTTTGACCAAAGGCCTGAATTTAGCCATCTACTTCAGAGGCCCGAGATCAGCCCAGGGCGTGCTGCAGTGGTAACCATTCTCACGAGCAGGCCTTCCCTGAGTAGTTAGTTCAGCAATCTAAAAATAACTAAATGTGGCCAAGTTCTCACTTTCATATCACTCTGATTTTCTTGCATTTTTTAATACCTTGTAATAAAATTGAGATGCCATAACAAAAATAATAGTCCAATCTAAAGATTGCTGTGAGATATTAAAAAAAAAAAACAACGCAACATTTTGTTCATCCCAGATTATATAGGGGAAAAAACGCAATGACTCAGCTGTTGCGTTGAACTGCATGCTATTGCGGATAAAATCTCCATTACCTTTTTGTAAATTTAATTACATCAGTCTAGTGGGCTCCATGCAGATATTTACTTTTAGTATAATGGACTTTTGAGGGAAAATGTTCCATGAAAGCATTGAGCATTGAATATTTCATTTGAAAGCAAATGCTAAAAGTTTTTTTTTTTTTGGCTGCATTGGGTCCTCGTTGCTGCGCGCGGACTTTCTCTAGTTGCGGCGAGCGGGGTCTACTCTTCGTTGCAGAGCACGGGCTCTAGGCACACGGGCTTCGGTTGTCGCGGCACGCAGCCTCAGTAGTTGTGGCTTGCAGGCTCTAGAGAATAGGCTCAGTAGTTGTGGCGCACAGGCTTAGTTGCTCCGCGGCATGTGGGATCTTCCTGGACGAGGGCTCATACTGTGTCCCCTGCATTGGCAGGCAGATTCCCAACCACTGTGCCACCAGGGAAGCCCTAAAAATATTTTTATAACATTTAATATTGAGACTTTGAGAAAAAGTAAAGTAAAAATATCCTTTAAAGGATTAAAAGTAGACTTTTACAGCCCTCAGCTATGAGGAGTATTTAGAATTTCACACTAATAATAATATTAATATATTATTGATAAATGCATTAGAGTGAGGGATAACTCTGCTAACACTTTGGCTGATTTTTTTTTCTGTGTGAGATTATATTAATGTTCTTCATATCGTGTGACATGACTAAGACAGCTCACCCGTTTAGTGACAAGACTAGATGAACACATCCATAAATGTATAAGGATCAAGATATTTAAACGTAATTAAGGCACCATCTTACCTATACCTTTGGTATAGGTAGCATGTTAAACACTTTGCTGGAATTCTCAGTTTTTGAAAAAATGGAAAAGTTGTCTGAATGTGTGATGACTCCTTAAACCCTCTCACTGAAGATCATTTTGGGTTAATTATATTAACAGGATCACATAGCATTACATTTAAAATATATGTATATAGGTATATGTGCTCATGGCAAGGGAGCAATACATATTTGCTAATAATTCATTAGCAGTATCTAACGAATCCATGTTTGTCCCTAAAAGCAGTCATTATGGGGGCTCTTTTGATCCCTATTTGATGTCTTCAGGAGGAAGTTTTTTTTAGAACAAAAATGTCAATTTAAATATGATCTTCCAATTGGCCAATTTTTGATGAACATCAACTATGACATGAATGTTTATCACTTTTGCATTTCATATGTTGCCAAAATGGATTAATTACCTTCCTTTTCTAATAGCTGTGTATAGTACATTATATTAACTCCCTTTAAAGTGTTATTTCTCTTATACGTTTGTACATTTAGTTTATTTTGTAACCAGATGGTGGAGGATGGTGTTGATAGTGTGTAACAAGAGCAATTTATATGAAGAATGAATATGTGCTTTTACTAATGATAGTTAAGAATTTAAAGTGCTTTCTTATTAATGTGGAAGGAAACTTCATCTATTGTTATTCCTACCAGTTCTTGCAAACTATGTATTATTGATTAGTACTTAACGAATGTTAAGCCTGGGACACTGTGCATTTAAAAAAAAAAAAAAATTCGGACTTCAAAAAACCAGAGGAGGGCTGTCAGTAAACATTCTGAACTAATCAAAAGCACAGTAAAAAGTTTATAGGTAAACGTCAGAAGACAAGTCAAGAGTGTTCCGCAAGTCACAGGAAGTCTCCCCCCACCCCCGCCGCCAGCACCCTCATGGAGGGGAGGTTTTCTGTGTTGTCGGGTGAGAAAGTAATGAGAGGGGAACCACAGAGCTGACGCAGTAAGACAGGTGTGAGAGCTTCCAATTTTGTTGCTGTAACAATCGCTAATGTCCCCAGGGCTCCCACACACCAGTGAAAGAGTAGGTATACAACAGCTCGGGAATGAGTATTAATGCTCTTGACAGTTTTAACTTTAGTATACTACTAACTAGCAGTTGATGCCACGCTATTTCAGAGAAATCCTTGGTACTAAAGACCACAACCTAGTACGGAATTCCCAGGACTGTCTGCTTTTTTTTTTTTTTTTTTCCCGTCAAGCCCCAAGTATCCATTTCCTGCTCTGTAGAACTTATCTCATGCTGACTTTCCATAAGGAGCAGCTAAGAAGGATGTGTCCCAGGCCCCAAATGTCCATCTCACCTGTTGCTTATTTGTAAGACAGCAGCAAACTAAGGGAGAGTGTGGACAACGCTGGTGAAGATGGGGCTTCTGTCTTTATCTCCATGTTCTAGATATTCCAATGAAATGGACTATGGTTTTTTCCATGACAACAATTTTTTGCCTATGACAGAAAAATTTTGCTTTGATAGGTTTGATTATTTTTAAGGATCTGAGACCTGCTTCATGATTGATGAAATATATGGTAATCACTTAAGACTCCAAAGAAAAGGGTTAGCAAAAAATTAGAACATTAGAATCATTCAGGTCTTAAAAGATCATCCAGAATATTCCATAATGCTCCCATCCTGGTAAATGACCTATACCCTGTGTTAGAATAGCAGCAAATCTGTCTTTTTAAGCAGCCCATTGCATCTGGAAAGCTCTATCTAGTCAAATCTCATATATATATATATATATATATATATATATATATATATATATCTGTCTCACTGAAACTGTCTGCTGCTCCTTACTCAGTGCATGTATTTTAATAGCTTTGCCAAAGCAAAGGCAGGTTTCACTGTGTGCCCCTTTCCTGATTCAATAGCCTTGATTCTGCATTTCTTCATTGTAATTATTTAATCCTCACTTGTCTTACAGGTTAGGCACAAAATCTGAGTCTTCCTTTGCTCTGATTTTGGCTTCACTTATCTCTACTGTGTAACCAATAATTCCCATAAACTTCATCTGCTACTCTAATTTGGCTTTCATCAGCTCCTGGATTTCCAAATGTATCTGATGCATTTCTGGGACAACCTTCCAAACATATGATATCCTAAATTAAATAGTATCTTCCCTTCCAGAACAACTCTCCTGCCCAAAGACGAACTTATTTTATTGTACTACTATGTTTCTAGTCTTCCAGGTTGAAAGTATATTTCGTTAACTTTTTATTTTGACATACAGTCAATCCTCATTATTCACAGATTGCATGTTAGTGAATTCGTCCACTGGATAAAATTTTTAACACCCCCCCAAATCGATACTCGCGGTGCTTTTGCGGTCATCATGGACTCGTGCAGATGGGTGAGACATTTGAGTTGCCCAGTGTGCCCAGTTCCCTGCCGAGGCTGAACAGGGGAACACTGTGCTTTCTTGTCTCAGCTTAATACTGCAAACAAGTGCTCTTTTCATGGTCTATTCAGTGCCACATTTTCCACATTTTTGTGGGTTTTTTTCTTGGGAATTTTGCTATGCAAAATGGCTTCAAAGTACAGTGCCAAAGCACATGAGCATAGTGTTCCTGAGTGTAAGAGAGCTGCAAAGTGCATTAGGGAGAAAACCTATGCACTAACAAGCTTCACTCAGGCATGAGTCATGAGTCGTAGTGCTGTGGGCCAATGTGAGTGAATCAGCAATATATATTAAATAAGGTCTTTAAACAGAACACACATAAAACAGGTTTTGTACTGATAGGTTGAAGAAAAAAGAAAAAATACTGTGACCAGAGGCTCGCAGGAACCTAACCTTTTATCTCTCTTAGGAGCAAGGCTTCAATGTTCCCTAATTCTGTGTTGACAGAAACTTCATAGAACATTACTGCAGATAATGAGAAAGGACTGTCATTTCAGACTTACAGAAAAGTTGCAAGAAGAGTAAAGTGAATTTACTTATACCCTTCATCAGGAGTCCCCAAATGATAGTATTTTACCACATTTGCTTTATCCCCCCTCCCACCCTCTCTATGTCTATGTGTGTGTATGTGTGTATACACACACCTATAATTCTAACATATATCTGTATCATCTGCACTTAAATGCTTCAATGTGTATTTCCTAAAAATAAGGACATTTCCTTATATAACAATACAGTTATCAATTAGGAAACTAACATGAATTCAGTATTCCCTAACCTGTAGATCCTAATTTACCCCTTGCCGCAGTAATACTGGATCATGGGTTGCATTCAGATGTCATGTCTCTATAGCCATCTGTAATTCAGTACAGTTCCTTAGTCCTTGACATTAATATTCTTGAGGAGCATACATCAGTTATTTTGTAGAATAATGTTTCTTCATGATTAAATTTTTTTTAAGATTTTTAAAATATTTATTATTATTTATTTTTGGCTGCGTTAGGTCTTTGTTGCTGTGCATGGGCTTTCTTTAGCTGCGGTGAGCGGGAGCTACTCTTTGTTGTAGTGCACGGGCTTCTCATTGCGATGGCTTGTCTTGTAGCGGAGCACGGGTTCTAGGGCACGTGGGCTCAGTAGTTGTGGCTCACGGGCTCTAGAGCGCAGGCTCAGTAGTTGTGGTGCACGGGCTTAATTGCTCTGCGGCATGTGGGATCTTCCAGGACCAGGGCTTGAACCCGTGTCCCCCGCACTGGCAAGTGGATTCTTAACCACCGCACCACCAGAGAAGCCCTCTTCATGGTTAAATTTATATTACGCTTTTTTTGCAGGAATATTACAAAAATGATGTGTCCTCCTCAGGACATGGTATCAGGAGGAATAGGTTATTGATTTTGTTCCATTTCTCGTAATGTTAGTTGATCACTTACTTAAGATGGTGTCTGCCAGGTTTCTCCATTGCAAAATTATTGTTGATGTCCTCCAGCCAGAGACCCCCTGGGAATACACCTCTGGTTAAACAAAGTTGGGTTTGTTGGCTCAGGACAACAAGGGAAAGTGCACACCATGAGGAACCGTGGGGCATCTCAGTAAGAGTGTATTAAAAGGTGCTTATTATCAGATTTGGACTTATACGATCAATTATTGGGGGGAGGTTTCAAGGAAATGTGGTTTTACTCTAGAGTGGGTGCTATCAAAATGGGCGGTTTCACTGTTGGTTATATTAATAATTTGTATATAGAAGACGAGGAATGGAGCAAAGCTAAACCTGTGTTTGATAAAGAAGCAACACTCACAGCAGTGGGGAGAGGAGGATGTTGGTCATTTTTTGTGGTTTGGACAGTATTCTTGTTTTTTTTTTTTTTTTTCTGTATCCACATGTGATTATGGAGTGGTTCTGTTTTTGTTTCATTCCAGCATGGTCATAGAGCATCTAATATTGGTGTTCTATGAAATTATTTACATTCAGCAAGGGAACACCATCACCTAGGTGTGAGAGCCAGATCTGCTCCTGTTGGATAATAGTCAGGGACTGATTTTTTTCCTCTTTATTACTATTTTCACCCTTTGTTAATTAATGTAAGCATCCCTACTGAAGTAGGTAGGTGGGTAGACAGATGGGTGAGTGGCTGGGTGGATGAAAGTACAGATGGATGGGAAGGGAGAGAGAGCTTCCTCACAATAGAAAGTTAATTGATAAATGTAAAAAATGATAGAAATAGAAAATCATTATTTGCTAACTGTAATAATTTGAGGCAAGGATCTTCAATAGATGCTCTAACTAGTGGATGAAAGGTTGAGGAACAACAGGACACTTTATAGTCTCAAAGTATTTCCATACAAGATACCTATCGATTACAAAAGAAAAATAGCTATTTTATAAAGCAGAAAAATTGTAATCACTCTGGTGTGATGGTGGTGGTGGTACAAGCCAACTTTTACTGAAAAGTTACTGTGTGAGAAGTACTTTATATTGATTTAATCCCAATGAGGTAGATAGTATGGACATTCTGAGGTTTTTAAAGGCTTATGATCTAGCCCTGGATATGCCCTTGATGTTTAACCAAGCCAGTATTCAAACCCAGGATTCCTCTTAACAGCCGTACTATGCCAGCTCTTTCTCGTATATATAAAATCTGTCACTCAATTTCCCGTTAAATGTCTCTCCTTTGTGCCCCTTCTTTTCCCGCTGTAATCAGGGCATAAGCTCTCTTTACCTTGTGTATGGATTACTGCCACAGTTTCCAAGTGATCCTCCCTATTCCTGTTTCTTCTTTGTCATATCTGCCGTATGGAGTGTTTCCCTTTGTATCTTTCCGTAAGATCACATTTATCATGTCATCACCATGCCTACTTCATCAAATCCACATCCCTCGTTTTCAAGACCTTCAGTAATTTGGTCCCATTACCATAATCCTATCCCATTAGGAAGTTTTGTTCACAGACCTCTACCCCCTAAGCTCCAGGTGGTCTTGTCCATCAGGAAAGCTCTCTTTTCTACCCTATTCTTTTTCTGAATTCTACTCATTTTCAAGTCATAGCTTCTCCAAAATCTTTCCCCAGCTAGGGCTTCAAAATCAGTCTGGTGTCTAGAACGTGTTCCATTCAGTTTAATATGGAATTGTTTTCTGTTTTCTACAGGTGCCTTAGTTTTGACTCTGTCTAAAGCAAGTTCGTTTGCGTTGGGGACCATGCAGTGTTTTGTTTCCCCAACACCCAGCTGAGTGAGTGTTGGGTACATGGTAGAGTCTGAACAAATGGAGAACTGGCTGACTGATGAATTACTCTAAACAGACAGGTCAGCCAAGTGCAGGGAGACCCCTGTAAGTAAGTAAGTAAGTAAGCTGCATTTTGGACATGGTATGAAAATGTTTTTCTTGGAGTTGACTGAAGTGGATGATGAATTACTTTTGTTCTGTATGTTCCTCTGTATGTATTCTTTCCCCTCCCATTTGATTATGAGAAATAAATGCTGTTGACCCCGAATTCCCAGAACACAGAGGAACAGCAAAAGACTGATAATTTATAGACTAATTATAATATAACCCCGTACAACGTACAACAAACTACACTACTTGGTGTTCCTCTAACACATCCTGAACTTCTTAAGCCCTCCTCATTTTCCTCATGCTGCTACTCTTCTAGAAGATATTTCTTCCTTTCTACCTGAGAAAATCTCGTCTATATTTCAAGTCCTAACTTAATTGTCATCTTCTCTGATAAACTCTCCCTGATCATTAGATAAAATTAATCATTCCTCTCTTCCTGCTTTAGTAGCGTTTTGCTTATCCCTCTATTCTAGAACTTGCTATGCATTACTGGGAACCCCATTCTTAGCTGACTGCTGTCTGGCCCCAATATATTGTGAATACTGAGGGCAGTAGTTGTGGCACACGGGTTCAGTAGTTGTGGCTCACGGGCTCTAGAGCACAGGCTCAATAGTTGTGGCGCACGGGCTTAGTTGCTCTGCGGCATGTGGGATCTTTCCGAACCCAGGCTTGAACCCATGTCCCCTGTATTGGCAGGTGGATTCTTAACCACTGCGCCACCAGGGAAGCCCAGGATCTAAGGTTTTATTCTCATCATGCTATTTTTATCTAAGATTTTTTTTAAAATTTATTTATTTGGTTGCCCTGGGTCTTAGTTGCAGCACGTGGGCTCCTTAGTTGAGGCTCACCAGCTCCTTTGTTGTGGCATGCGAACTCTTAGTTGCGGCATGCCTGTGGGATCTAGTTCTCTGACCAGGGATCAAACCCAGGCCCCCTGCATTGGGAGCACTGAGTCTTAACCACTGCATCACCAGGGAAGTCCCTATCTAAGACTTTTTAATTCTACCTTTTTAAGCCCCAATATTAGATGTTATGATTTTATGTTACTAGTTTTTAAAGTATAATTGACATACAACATTATTAGTTTCATAGATACAACATTCTATTATTTTCTTTGTTTACATACCCAGAAGTGGAATTGCTGGGTCATATGGTATTTCTATTTTTAATTTTTTGAGGAACCTTCATATTGTTTTCCACAGCTGCACCAATTTACATTCCCACCAGCAGTGCATGAGGGTTCTTTTTTTCTACAGATCCTCACCAACACTTGTAATTTCTTGTCATTTTGACAAAAGCCATTCTGACAGGTGTGAGATGATAACTCACTATGGTTTTGGTTTGCACTTCCCTGATGATTAGTGATGTTGAGCATCTTTTCATCTACTTATTGGCCATCTGTATGTCTTCTCTGGAAAAATGTCTATTCAGATTCTCTGCCCATTTTTTAATTGGATTGTTTGTTCTTTTGTTGTTGAGCTGTATGAGTTCTTTGTATAATTTGGATATTAACCCCTTATTTGATACACGATTTGCAAATATCCTCTCTTTTTGCTACCTTGTTGGTTTCATTGGTGTACAGAAGCCTTTTAGTTAGATGTAGCAACTAATTTATTTTTAGGCTTAGCTGTATATCTACCAGTTTATTTACACACCAATACTTCTTGCATCTCAAATTTTCTTCTACCTGAAATAAATCCGTTAGAATTTCCTTCTAAAGAAATAAGCCACAGAATAGAGAGCTCAGAAATGAACCAACATTTATATGGGCAATTAATCTACAACAAAGGAGAGAAGAATATACAGTGGGGAAAAAGACATCCTTTTCAGTAAATGGTGTTGGGAAAACTGGACAGCTACATGCAAAAGAATCAAACTGGACTACTGTCTCACACCATGCACAAAAATAAATTCAAAATGGATTAAAGACGTAAATGTAAGACCTGAAACCATAAAGCATATAGAAGAAAACATAGGCAATAACTCTTTGACATCAGTCTTAGTAATATTTTTTTGAATATGTTGCCTCAGGCAAGTGAAACAAAAGCAAAAATAAGCAAATGAGACTACATCAAACTAAAAATCTTTTGCACAGTGAAGGGAACTATCAACCAAATGAAAAGGCCACCTACTGAATGGGAGAAGATATTTACTGACAATATATCCGATAGGGGGTTAATATCCAAACTATATAAAGAACTTGTACAACTCAACATCAAAAAACAAACAACCTGATTAAAAATGGGAAGAGGATCTGAATAGACATTTTTCCAAAGAAGAAATACAGACGACCAGCAGGCATATGAAAAGATGTTCACCATCACTAATCACCAGGAAAATGCAAATCAAAACCACAATGAGGGCCGCTCCGCCGTCCCGCCGTCTGGCCCTGCGGACCCACCACCGATCCACCGACGGATTGCCGATCTGCCCAGCTCTCGCGTGCGCCATGTCTGGTTCCTCCAGCGTCGCCGCTATGAAGAAAGTGGTTCAACAGCTCCGGCTGGAGGCCGGGCTCAACCGCGTGAAGGTTTCCCAGGCAGCTGCAGATTTGAAACAATTCTGTCTGCAGAATGCTCAACATGACCCCCTGCTGACTGGAGTATCTTCAAGTACAAATCCCTTCAGACCTCAGAAAGTCTGTTCCTTTTTGTAGTAAAATGAATCTTTGCAAGGTTTTTAAACCACTTTTCATAAACCGGTGAATATTCAAAGGAAAGCTAAATCTGAAGCCTGTACAAAAAAAAAGCCTGTCTCTATAACACGTGCCATACTATACAAACTTCAACTTTTGTCAGTCTACCTCTCTGAATATTCATGAATTTCTGTTTCACAAGGGTAATTATTTTATATACACTGGTGGCAGCATACAATAAAATACTTAGTATAAAAGTTAAAAAAAAAGAAAAAGAAAACCACAATGAGATATCACCTCATACCTGTCAGAATGGCTATTATCAAAAAGACAACAAGTGTTGGTGAAGATGTGAAGAAAAGGAAACCCTTGTGCAGTGTTGGTGGGAATGTAAACTGGTGCAGCCCCTATGGAAAACGTATGGAGGTTCCACAAAAAATTAAAAATACAACAACCTTATCCAGCAATTTCACTCCTGGCTATTTTATCCAAAGAAAATGAAAGCACTAATTAGAAAAGATACATGCACCCCTATGCCCATTGCAGCATTATTTACAATAACCAAGATATGGAAGCAACCCAAGCACCCATCAGTAGATGAATGGATAAAGAAGATATGGTGTGTGTGTGTGTGTGTATACACACACACACACACACACACACACACTAATCAAAATAAGTCAGATAGAGAAAGACAAATACTGTGTGATTTCACTTACAATGTGGCATCTGGGAAACAAAACAAATGAACAAACATAACAAAACAGTATAGATACAGAGACCAAACAGGTGTTTGCTAGAGAGGAGGGGTGTAGGGAGAGGAAAGAAACAGGTGAGGGAGATTGAGGTACTAACTTCCAGTTGCAAAATAAGTGAGTCACAGGTATGAAATGTACAGCATGGGGAATATAGTCAGAAAGTATGCAATATCTTTGTATGGTGATGTATCTTAACTAGACTTGTCGTGGTGATCATTCTGAAATGTATAGGAAAAAATCACTATATTGTGTAACAGGAACTAACATGGGTTAGTTGTAGGTCCAGAAACAAACAAACTCATTCATAGAAAAAGAGACCAGATTTGTGGTTATCAGAGGGAGGGGTGAGCAATGGATAAAGACAGTCAAAATGTACAAACTTCTAAGATAACTAAGTACTAGGGATGTAATGTACAACATGGTAAATATAATTAACACTTTTATATATGAAAGAGTAAATCCAAAGAGTTCTCATCACACACAAATTTTTTTCTATTCAATTTTGTATCTATATGAGATGATGGGTGTTCATTAAACTTGTGATAAGCATTATGTATATAAGTCAAATTATTATTCTGTACACCTTAAACCTATATATTGCTATATGTCAATTATGTCTCAGTGAAACTGGAAAAAATAAAATAATTGATACGAAACAAAGAAGGCAGGAAACTCACTTTTTGTTTTTCTAAAAATATCCTCTTTTGCCGAAAGATTACTTTGTTGCTTATTTAATTCTAGGCTGACAGTCTAGATATTTCTTTTTTTTTAAATAGATCTTTACTGGAGTATAATTGCTTCACAATATGTGTTAGTTTCTGTTGTATACCAAAGTGAATCAGCCATATGCATACATATGTTCCCGCATCCCCTCCCTCTCGAGCCTCCCTCTCATCCTCCCTGCCCCACCCCTCTAGGTCATTGCAAAGCACTGAGCTGATCTCCCTGTGCTATGCTGCTGCTTCCCACTAGCTAACTATTTTACATTTGGTAGTGTATATATGTCGATGCTACTCTCACTTCGCCCCAGCTTCCCCCTCCCACCCCGTGTCCTCAGGTCCATTCTCTGTGTCTACATCTTTATTACTGCCCTGCCAATAGGTTCATCAGTACCATTTTTTTTTTTTTTTTTTTTTTTTTAGATTCCATATATGTGTGTTAACATACGGTATTTGTTTTTCTCTTTCTGACTTACTTCACTCTGTATAACAGACTCTAGGTCCATCCACCTCACTACAAATAACTCAATTTTGTTTCTTTTTATGGCTGAGCATTATTCCATTGTATATATGTGCCACATCTTCTTTATTCATTCATCTGTTGATGGACACTTAGGTTGCTTCCATGTCCTGGCTGTTGTAAATAGTGCTGCAATGAACATGTGGTACATGTCTCTTTTTGAATTATGGTTTTCTCAGGGTATATGCCCAGTAGTGGGATTGCTGGGTCATATGGTTGTTCTATTTTTAGTTTTTTAAGGAACCTCCATACTGTTTTCCATAGTGGTTGTATCAATTTACATTCCCACCAACAGTGCAGGAGGGTTCCCTTTTCTCTGCACTCTCTCCAGCATTTGTTTCTAGATTTTTTGATAATGGTCATTCTGACTGGTGTGAGGTGATACCTCATTGTAGTTTTGATTTGCATTTCTCTAACAATTAGTGATGTTGAGCATCTTTTCATGTGCCTCTTGGCCCTCTGTATGTCTTACTTGGTAAAATGTCTATTTATGTCTTCTGCCCATTTTTTAATTGGATTTTTTTTTGATACTGAGCTCCATGAGCTGTTTGTATATTTTGGAGATTAATTAATCCTTTGTCTGTTGTTTCATTTGCAAATATTTTCTCCCATTCTGAGGGTTGTCTTTTTGTCTTATTTATGGTTTCCTTTGCTGTGCAAAAGCTTTTAAGTTTAATTAAGTCCCATTTGTTTGTTTTTATTTTCATTACTCTAGGAGGTGGGTCAAAAAAGATCTTTCTGTGGTTTATATCAAAGAGTGTTTTTCCTATGTTTTCCTCTAATAGTTTTATGGTGTCTGATCTTATATTTTGGTCTTTAATCCATTTGGAGTTTATTTTTGTGTATGGTGTTAGGGAGTGTTCTGATTTCATTCATTTACATGTAGCTGTCCAGTTTTCCCAGCACCACTTATTGAAGAGGCTGTCTTTTCTCCATTGTATGTTCTTGCCTCCTTTGTCGTAAATTAGGTGCCTATATGTGCATGGGTTTATCTCTGGGCATTCTATCCTGTACCACTGATCTATATTCCTGTTTCTGTGCCAGTACCATACTGTCTTGATTACTGTAGCTTTGTAGTATAGTCTGAAGTCTGGGAGCCTGATTCCTCCAGCTCCATTTTTCTTTCTCAAGATTGCTTGGGCTATTTGGGGTCTTTTGTGTTTCCATACGAATTGTAAAATTTTTTGTTCTAATTCTGTGAAGAATGCCATTGGTAGTTTGATAGGGACTGCATTGAATCTGTAGATTGCCCCGGGTAGTATAGTCATTTTCACAATATTGATTCTTCCAATCTAAGAATATGGTATATTTCTCCATCTGTTTATGTCATCTTTGATTTCTTTCATCAGTGTTTTATAGTTTTCTGAGTACAAGTCTTTCGCCTCCTTGGGCAGGCTTATTCCTAGGTATTTTATTCTTTTTGTTGCGATGGTAAATGGGATTGTTTCCTTAATTTCTCTTTCTGATTTTTTGTTGTTGGTGTGTAGGAATGCCAGAGGTTTCTGTGCATTAATTTTGAATCCTGCAATCTTACCAAATTCAATGATTAGTTCTAGTAGTTTTCTGGTGGCATCTTTAGGATTTTCTATGTATAGTATCATGTCATCTGCAAACAGTGACAGTTTTACTACTTCTTTTCCAATTTGTATTCCCTTTATTTCTTTTTCTTTGATTGCCATGGCTGGAACTTCCAAAACTATGTTGAATAATAGTGGCGGGAGTAGACATCCTTCTCTTGTTCCTGATCTTAGAGGAAATTGTTTCAGTTTTTCACCGTTGAGAATGATGTTTGCTGTGGGTTTGTCATATATGGCCTTTATCATGTTGAGGTAGGCTCTCTCTATGCCCAACTCTCTGGAGAGTTTTTATCATAAATGGGTGTTGAATTTTGTCAAAAGCTTTTTCTGCATCTGTTGAGATGATCATGTGGTTTTTATTCTTCAGTTTGTTAATATGATTGTATCACATTGATTGATTTGTGTATATTGAAGAATCCTTGCATTCCTGGGATAAACCCCAGGAATTCGTGTGTGTGAGTGCGTGTGGCTTAATAGTCTTTGAAACTTTTAATTTGCTGAAATTCATTAGGACTTGTTAGAAATTATGCTTCTCAAGCACTAGGGGTCACAGCACAGCATGCAGTATCTTATTCACAGTTCCCCGAGCAGGGATCGAACCCGTGCCCCCTGTAGTGGAAGCATGGAGTCCTAACCACTGGACCACCAGGGAATTCCTTGTCAGACTTTAAATAAAATGAATTTGCACTGCTAACCTACAAGAGGCCAAGCTTGTGATTACCAATATCAAGGAGGTTGTTTTTTTTTCCACCTAGTGTGAATGGTATAGCAGCAGGTTTTCTTGGTGATGAAGATTGATTTTGGATTCACCCTCACACTGAAGGTCTTAGCTCTTTGGGGTCATGGCCTTTTGTAAGGATTTCCTGTTAGACTCACCACTTTGGGGCTCTGTGCTTTGTGTCCAATCTACCCTGCACCCACAGAAGACAAAAATCAACATTAGAGGTCACCAGGGCTTAGTGGGAAATAACCAAAAGCTGGCCTCAGAGATCCCTTATTTTCTGAGATTACTGCTTTCACTGTGCCTTGGGCCTCTGTGTATTGCTTAGTTTCATTCAAACTATGTGACACATTTTTAAATATATATTTTTAGATATTTGTATGCCATATTTGGGTTGTTTTAGTGTCATATTTGTGAGGGTTCTTTTCCACAGTATTACCAGAAATAAGCCCAGCATTGTTATCTTTTATAGTTTACTCTTTTTTCCTAAAGGGTATTGAGGTATAGCAGTAATACAGTTAGTGAATTCCTACTGGGAACTTTTAAGAGTATTTGGATAAACTGGTGATATTTTTTTTTTTAACTTAAGCCTTTATTTCTTTATTTTTGGCTGAGTTGGGTCTCCATTGCTCCACACGGGCTTTCTCTGGTTGCTGCGAGTGGGGACTCCTCTTCATTGCGATGCGTGGGCTTCTCATTGCAGTGGCTTCTCTTGTTGCAGAGCACAGGCTCTAGGTGCATGGGCTCAGTAGTTGTGGCTTGCGGGCTCTAGAGCACAGGCTCAGTAGTTGTGGCGCACGGGCTTAGTTGCTCCGCGGCATGTGGGATCTTCCCAGACCAGGGCTCGAACCCGTGATCCCTGCATTGGCAGGCGGATTCTTAACCCCTGCACCACCAGGGAAACCCTAAACTGGTGATATTTTTTAAATTACATTTTAACTATGGTTTTCCCTAAACCTTTGAAAACTATCTTGAAAATTTGATCATTTTAAGAACTACAATGTGGGATAAGATCATGATTGTTGTAGCTACTTTACTATAAATCTTTCAGTGCTAAAAATTATCATAAGTAATAAAAGATGCTTTAATCTTTGATTCCCCAAATTGTTTGATAGAATAATTACAACATTTATTGAGTATTTACCACATGCCAGGTGGTGTTGAAAGACTCCATCTAATCTTCACAACAACCTCATAAGCTTGATACTAGTAATTTTGATTCCACATGATAAATGAAAAAAAAAAAGACATCTTTTAATTTGCCTGAAATCACACAGCTAGCAGGTGAAGAGCTGGGATTCAGACACGGGGATTTTGGTTCTAGAACCACAGTTAGTCCCTCTACTGTCTTTTCTGTTTGATACCAGTTGGTGTACTTAACAGATCAGATAATGAGCAAGACTGACCAAAGTGTGCTTTAAAACTTCATTTCAATGATGGCACTGAAAAAATAATTGCAAAATATGCTGGGGTTCTGATAGGGACTGTGTTGGATCTGTAGATAAGTTTGGAGAATCTCGAGCCTGTAACTGGTGAGGATTGCTGCTAACAATATTGAGTCTTCCCATCCATGAAGATGAAAGATCTCCTTTTAGATCTTTCTCTCAGCAAGGTCTTATGGTTTACAACGTATGTATTGCGTTGCTTTTGTTAAATTTGTTTTTCAGTGTTTTATTATTTTAATGCTATTGTAAATGCAGTTTTTCTATTTCATTTTTGGATTGTTTATTGTGAGTATAGAGAAATACTGTTGATTTGTATAGTCTATCCAGCCACCTTGTTGAAATCGTTTATTAGTCATTGTATTTTTCCTCTGGATTCCTCAGGGTTTTCTACATACAAGACCTTGTCATCTGAGAATATTTTTTTTCCTTTTCAGTCTAGATGCCTTTATTTTTAATTTTTTCTTCACTGCACTGACTACAACCTCCAGTAAAATGTTGACTATAAGTGATAATGTGTTCCTGATCATAGGTGGAAAATATTCAGTCTTAAGCCATGAAACATGGTGCTAATTGTAGGGTTTTGTGTAAGTGCCCTTTATCAGGGCAAAGAAATTACTTTTTCTTCCCTGTGGTTGAATGGGTATTAGATTTTGGCAAAAGTTTTTCTGCATCTTTGGAGTGATCATATGGTCATGCCCTGTATTAATGTGGCATATTCCACATTAAACTAACCTATCATTCTTGTACTATATCCCATTTGGTGACAGTGTATATATTGCTGGGGTCAGTTTGCTAGTATCTTGCTAAGAGTTTTTGCCTCAGTGTTCATGAGGGATATATATTGGTCTGCAGTTTTTGTTTTGTGTTTTTTCTTTTGATGTTATTGTCTCATTTGGGGTTTAGGATAATATAGACTTAAAGAATGAGTTGAAGTGTTCCTTCTACACTTTCCTGAAAGTGTAAGGGATTATTTCTTTAAATATTGATATATCAGTTAAATACTCTGGGGTGGTGATTTTCTTTGGGAAGATTTTTAACACCTAATTGAAATTTTTTAACTTGCTGTAGATCTCTTCAGATTTTCTTTTCCTTGAGTCAGTTTCAGTAATTTCTGTTTCTAGAATTTGTTCATTTCACCCATGTTTTCTAATTTATTAGAAATAAAGTTATTGTTCACAGTATATCCTTATAAATTTTTTTTTAACTTCTGTAGCATCAGTATGCTATGTGGCATTTCATTCCTAATTATAATAATTATGTATGAGGAAGTCCTTGCCTCCCATGAATTCACAAGTCTAATGGTGGGAGACAGACTAAAAATAAATAAATTAAAAATATTATATTTATAATAAAGTAAAATACATGATGTTATATAGGGGTGAACAAAGTGCTATGGGGTGACCAGGGCATGCCTGTCTCTGTCTAGTAAGCATTCACAAACTGTGCTGCCTTTGATTGGGACTCAGGAGGGTCGGAGTCTGCCAAGCAAAGGGGATGCAGTAGATAGGGGATTCTGGGCATGGAAAGCAGTATGTGTAAAGACAAGGCTCGGGTTCAAGTAATATCTGAAAAATACCCTGGAGGGTGCATGATAAAGAGCAGTAGAAGATAGAACTTAGGTCGAAGATACATTTACACCTGCTGATTATTCTGGCCTTCATCCTCTGGGCCACCAGATGCCAGCCAAGGTCTTTAATGATCAAATTAGTTTTCACTTTTATTTTGTCTTAGAATTTATCTCCAGCAGCTCTGTGGAGCTTAAGACTGCAATGAGAAGGGACAGGTAACAGGTCAATCAAATAGGAGACTTTTGGACTCTAAGGGCTGAGAGATGGTGAGTACAAAAATAGAGAGTAGACAAAAAAGCCTAGCCAAATTCAAAAGAAGATTATGATAAAATTGACAGGATGTGGCGATATGGAAATAAGGAATGGTGAGGGTGATGGTTGGGCACAGAGGACTTGTAGGGCATGGAGAGGAGGTAGCCTCTGGGCAGCTGCCAGACAGGAAATCAACCCAAACAACAACAAAAGTCAGATAAGATGTCCAGATGAATCATTGGCTAAGGGGCCAGGTAAAGAGGGAAAATCCAGGCAAGAGCAAACCTACAGAGACTTGGGAACCCAGGCTGGAATGACAGCTGTAGGTGGATCCTAGGTAAGTTTTGTGAGCTGCCAAGAGGGAAATGACTTAATCTAACGTCCATGCTCTTAAGGTTGGGTGAGGTGGGGCAGTAAGAAGTTCCAGTCCAA
Organism: Balaenoptera musculus; assembly: GCF_009873245.2. Classification (NCBI taxonomy): domain Eukaryota; kingdom Metazoa; phylum Chordata; class Mammalia; order Artiodactyla; family Balaenopteridae; genus Balaenoptera; species Balaenoptera musculus. The sequence goes on along the minus strand of NC_045789.1, from coordinate 77,979,836 downwards.
CATGGTCATTTTGGCACTCTTATTTTTAATAAAAGCTTGGAATTAATCTAAACCCTGCTTGAAGTAGGATAATGATATTGACTGATAATTCTGCGCCAGCTAATGTTCTTCCTGCAGGTAACTCAGATACTACACAGAGACCGTCATTAATTCTGAAATTATAGAGGAATTATTTAGAAAGCAACTCTTTAAAAACATCTTTAGTGCTGCCAAAGTGTTAATGCATCTTTTCAAAGCATTCAGGAGCTAGACAGATACAAATGGATGCAGTGACTATGAAGAATAAATGATGACATACCTCGTCTTGATTTACACTTTTGTAAGAGGTCCCTCTTTATGTGTGACATTCTGTGACTTAATTTTTCCTATCCATGACATTCTAGTGTTTTTTAATTGCCAACCATCCGGATGTGCTGTCAGTATGAATCAGGGTTTTGTATAATTAAGCCAGCTTATCTGTCACCCAGCATAATTAATCCATTCTATTTTACTTACTTTTCCATTTCCAGACCCAATCATCCTATATTAATACAAATATAGGAAAATCTGAGTCACTTTTGTAATATAAGTAATAATACAGAATGCCTGTCATATACTTCCCTCACATTTTAGATATTCATAATTTGATAAAATATTAGTATTTTGCCAGAAACACAGAAACCAGGAAAGATATCAGTATTTCAGTTCATTCACTTACTTCATGAACTCAACTTTCTAAACCCGATCATGTATTTCCCAGAATTTCACAGTCTTGATTCCATGTCCAACCAATGGCATATTGTAATGTAGGAAGGCTTTCTGTTTCTGGAGGTAATTGCCGAGACGCATTGCCTGTCAGCTCATTTTTATCCCCGGTGCCTGTGTGGGTTTTTTCACGTACTCCTTCCTTAACTGAGCATGACCCTAGTCACTGGGGATGCAGCAGCGAAAGAGACAGAAGAAGGTTCTGAGTCCCATTGAGCTCACGTGGCAGTGGGGGAGACACATAGTAAACAGATAATTATAGTGATGAGTAACGTGCAAAGAATTTGAAGAAGATGGTGTGATAGAGAGGGGTTCTGTAGCTGGAGGGCTCAGAGAAGGCCTCTCTGAGGAGGTGGCATTAAAGCTGACACTTGAATGACAGGAGATGACATGAAATGATCATGGGACTAAGCATTCCAGGAGGAAGTCATGGCTAGAGCAGAGGTCACCAGTGAGAATATAACCCAGGAACCAAATGAACGCCAGCGCTGCTTGAGTGACATGAACAGGGCAAGTGGTAAGAAATGAGCTTAGAGAAGGAGAGAACGTTCAAGGTAAGGAGTGGGGATTTCATTCCAAGCTCCATGAAGAGCTGCTGGAGGATTTTAAACAAGAGAGTGATGTGATCGGATTTATGTTTTTACATAAGATTGGTCTGGCTGGCTGCTCTGTGGAGAATGGATTGACGGAGGCAAGTATGGAAACAGCAAGATAGGGTCCAGTTGAGAGATGAGTTTGGCTTGTACCAGAGGTGCAGAGAAGTAGATTCATTCAGGATTTATTTAGAGATGGATGGAGCAAGAGAACATATTTATGGGTGGCTGTTGAAGGGTGTATTATAGAAAGGGAAAAATCTGTCACGGGTAACTGAGATTTTTGTTTGTTTGTTTCATAAATATTAGGACTTCAGCATCCCTTAACCATTCTGGGAAGCTCTTGCATTTGTCATTTTCAAAGATTGATTCTTTGTACAGTTGCATATTTTCCATGGTTAGAGCAGAGTATGGCATTTGGCTCTCTAAATTCAAATCCAGGTTCTCCAACTTAGTGGTCATATGACCTCAGGCATGTCTCTTAACCCCTTTATATTTGTTTCCTCTTATTTTAAAAATGGACTGATAATTTTACCTATTTCATAGGGTTTTTGACAGAAGTGACTAAGAAAATACACATAGAAAAAGTTAGCACACTACTAGTCTACAGTAAGCACTCAGTAAATGTTAGTAATTAGATATTGCATTTCTGTCTTAGCCTCCTTACTATGACACATTCAGGTCTCGGGACCCAGTAATAAGAGTTACAATAACTTTTTTTTTTTTAATTTATTTATTTATGGCTGTGTTGGGTCTTCGTTTCTGTGCGAGGGCTTTCTCTAGTTGTGGCAAGCGGGGGCCACTCTTCATCGCGGTGCGCGGACCTCTCACTATCGCGGCCTCTCTTGTTGCGGAGCACAGGCTCCAGACGCGCAGGCTCAGTAGTTGTGGCTCACGGGCCCAGCTGCTCCGCGGCATGTGGGATCCTCCCAGACCAGGGCTCGAACCCGTGTCCCCTGCACTGGCAGGCAGACTCCCAACCACTGCGCCACCAGGGAAGCCCTACAATAACATTTTTAAGAAGCAAATTTCTGCTCATTTCATAACTTTTTTCATGTATTATTTGAATACTATTTTTTTTTTAGAATATCTTACCAATAATCCTTGTTTAATATATTCCCAAATTCCACATCTGGTAGTATCTCTTCATTTTTAAACTGACTTTTTGTTATTTGGGTCTTAAAAATCGGTAGCCTTTTAGAGAGATTGAATATCATCAGCTTTACTTCGAAGTTAGTGTTTTCAGCCCTTACAGTGGGGTGAGGGAGGATGGGCACCTGATCCCAAGATTATATAAATCATGTGCTGATTATATAATCTGCTGCTTCCACCAGTGTCGTGATGGCACATGGGCACTGCTCAGGTGTACCCTCCTCAACGTGGTCTTCCTGCTTTCCCTTTGGACTTAGGTCCCTGTTGGATCTATGGGGGGAAAAGACCCTACTTGTTTGGATCACAGGGTAATCTCAAAGACCTTGTATTGAATCTTTGGTTCCCGTGTAAACACTGGTTCCTGTCACTCTGTCAAGCTGCCGCTGCATCTCAGACTCTTGGGATTGGTTGTTTGCCTCTCAAAACAAGCTTGAGAACAGTAGGAAAGTAGAGTAGGTCAACACGGCATATGGTTGAGTTTGCATGGACAGATGTGCTTGAGAATAACAAGGACAGTCTTTTAAACTGGTTCCTGAGTTATAAATGTGGTATGCAGATGTTTCATGGTTGTGGCTGGGATTGAGGTACATTTAGCAAATGGTCCTTTTCATGAGATAACACATTAACCTAATTTTTTAAGCTCTGATTCTTATCTTTCTCTGAAGTTAGCTGGGCGAGGACCATTCTCTTTGCTGTAAGCATCTTACAGCATCATCACTGATGTAGAGCACCGTCCAGCACAAGTGGCTGTAGAATCCCTTTCTGTGCAGAACATTCAACATTAAATACATACATATGTTATGGTTCTTCTGGTTTCAGGTTCTCTGTTTCTTCTTGTATTTTTTAATGACACGGATAATTTTTAAATATTTTATTTCGAAGCTTTTAACACACTGGCACATGTAAAACGATCCCCTCTCTGATATAACAGGTCCCTAATCCCAGGGTGGGAGACGCTAATGTTGAACCACTGGCCAGTGGAATCTGCTAGTTTTAGATGTTGACTCCTACCGTTTGTCGCTCCTGACTATTGTGCTGATTGCACAGATGCTGTAATGAATCTTGTAAAAGTAGCATTATTTCTAAATACTGTAGGGAATGATAGAGTCTGGATGCTTTTGGAAATCAGTAATCAGTGTGTGTGTCTGTGTGTGTGTGTGTTTTGAAATATTTACACTCAATGGAGCTACACCTGATAGCCTTACAATTTTTCCTTCTACCTCTTTGAAAGACAATGTGGTTGCGGCTACTTAAGAGCGCCATGTGAGGGTCTACATGGGTATAAAGAATGAGCTGTGAATTGCCAGCTCTGCCAGCATGCACAGAACTTACCCAGGGCTCCCATTCGCCCTGTGTGCGCGGTAAACATCTCCGCTCCCCATGCTCTGTTAAGAGCAAGTCTTCTCCAGCAGGCAAATATCCCATCATTTCACAATGCAGCACCCCAGCTTGATTATATTAATGTTAATGTTTATTTGTAAGCTTTCTTTTTTTCCAGAAATGTGTACTATGTGGACATAACTCACTTTCTGTGTGTTTGCTTTTCTACCACAGACACGGGAGCAGAAAGACAGGCGCTAAGAGAAAACGTGTATCCTAAATTAAGAGAATTCTGCAGAGAAAACTATGGATTAGAATTTCAGGTAACGCGGATATTAATTTCATTTTTAATTATGTCAGTTAAATAACTAATGTTTGTTTCTTGTCACAATTTGGGTGCTATAAAATATAAGTTTTAAGCCCCGAAATATTTCATTTCTTTAAGCGTGGGTGAAAAGAAACACTGGAAAATGGAAGTAAAATATTTAGTCATTTTTGATGTTTTGCACTTTTATGCTCTGCTTCTTGGACCCTACCCAGTATTGGCTCATCTTTTTCTTCAAATTATGTTTATTTGCTTTTTTGCTAACCTCCACTAATGTCAAAAAGGGCAAGGTTGCTGAGCACCTGCCTTTAAGCTGGCATCTCTAGAAATGTTTTGCATCAAAAAATTGGGACGAACTCTCTCCCGAGTATTTCTTTTTAGCAGCTTGGTCAGTCCTTGCCTTCTGTCCTACCTTTTAGTTTTTATTTGCATTGAAGAATGTCCTTTTTCCCAAGCATTTTGGGAATTTACCATTTACCAAAAAAAAAACAAAAAAACAAAAACCATCAGCCTTGCAAGAAACAGTAACTGTGCATGTCATTGCTAAAATTCATAAACATCCTGGCATTTGTAGACACTATTGATGAGGCCACCTAATAGAAAAGTACTAGAAGACATTGGGCATATCTTAGACATCCAAAAAAAATTTTTAAGTGAATGGCTCCTGCAACTATTGATAGCGTTATTTAGTCAGAATTCGTCACCTTCATTTGCAATGGACATCTTAACTCTCCAGTGCTATCCTAACTACATGTTTACATTGTTAAGTAAGGACTATGGACTAAAGGTTTGTGGTGTAAGAGTACAAAATGTATCATTTTTTTTTTTTTTTTTACTCTTTGGGTTGGGAGAGAGTTTTCTGGGGTTTGTTTTTGAATTTTTGAATCTTATTTTTTTGTACAGCAGGTTCTTATTAGTTATCCATTTTATACATATTAGTGTATATATGTCAATCCCAATCTCCCAATTCATCACACCACCACCCCGCCCCCCCCCACCGAAAATGTGTCATTGTTAATGGAAGAAAATTTCACCCCTCATGTGTTTCCTTCTGAATACAGTTGACCCTCGAACAATGCAGGGGTTAGGGGTGCTGACCCTCTGTGTAGTTGAAAATACACGTATAACTTTACAGTCAGCCCTCTGTATCCACGGTCCCTCCATATCCGAGGATTCAACCAACAATGGATCATTTCATACTGTAGTATTTACTACCGAAAAAATCCACACGTGTGGATCCACACGGTTCAAACCTGTGTTATTCAAGGGTTGACTGTAAATATTTTGTCTTGGTATACTTCATAGTGCCTTCTAATAGGATGTATAAAATAAGAGTTTCAAAATGGCTTTAATCTCATTGCAATGCATAGTGTCCATTGGCAGCAAGCCATTGTGACACACATATTGAATAGTTACTCATAAGTCACTGTTTACTTGAAAAATCATCAACATAAATTCCTTGTTGTGAAGTCAACACTACCTTCTCTGAGGAATCTCGTTCTACTGATAACAAAGTCTCAACTGTTAATAATTCTGATATGTCAAGATTCCCAAAGACTTAGACATTCCTTGGGGACTTAGTTACTGTAAAGAAATGTATCCAAGCCTATTAATCCCATCTTTGAGTTTATTTGGGTTTGCATCACTTTTGTCAGTAGAAGAAGGTTGAGCTACAGAACAGCCTCCATAAAACATGGAATGGATTAGGATTAGCTGAGGGGAAAAAAGGAAAAATATATTTTCTAAATTTTAAGTAGGTACAGGAGAAGACAGATAAAGCCAAAGAAAAACTGTAGAAGGCAAGGTCCATAGAAGAAATTGATGGCAAGGATCATTCCAGGCAGGTGTATTGAATCAGTCAATGAGATACTGGACAGCAGAGGAAACAGCACTGGGTAAAGCATGACATGGAACTGAGCCCCAGCTCTTGACTGTGAGTGACTTAACCCACCCGCTGGTCCTTTAGTGTCTAAAATGGGGGTGGTGACAGCTTAACACATCTGAGGTTGTGTTTAGAATACAATATGCAAGGTTGCATTTGCTTCCCACCTTCCAAAGTAGGTTGGTTATAGAGCTCCCTGAGGCTGTGTTTACTAGAGAGATGGTTCTCTTTTCTCAGCTGCAGCAAAATGTGCCAGAAGCTTCACAAAAAAACGAATTTAGCCATACAGTGTTCTGGATTCCATATTTGTGCATTGGACTCAGGAGAAACGCATTTCCTAGAGTTACTCAAACATACCAGTCTATTTCCTGCTTTCTTGCCTTTGCTGTTCTTACCACCTACAATGCTTTTCCATCTGGTTCTTCCCCTGCTTCACCTCCTAAGTCCTACTCATTCCTAGTACTCTTCTTGTCTGATCTTAAGTCATGCCCCTCTTCTCCTTGCCCACTTCTCTGCAGCTATGTGTCCTCCATTTGGTCCCTTGAACACTTCAAGCCTATTCCATTTAAGGATTTTTCCCTGGCTGTCTCCCTATAGGAATGCTCACCCCCTCATCTTTTCATGGGTGCTTACTCACTGTCCTTCAAGTCTCCGCTGAAATGTCACTTCCTAGAGTTACTTCCCTAATGACCCAATCTAAAGTAACCCCCTAGGTGTGCTGTCTTTTACATTATCCTATTTTAGTTATTTGCATAGCATGTGTCAGTGTTGGATATTTTTCTTATTTACCCATGTATTGGCTTGTTTCTTGTCTTTCTTCCAAGATTGTAAGTTCCACAAGAACAGGGACTTGTCTGCCTTTATGACAGCTACATCCTAGAATAGTGTCTGGCACATAGTAAAACTCCATAAGAATGTTGAATGAATGAAGTCTCAGCCCAAACATTACTTGCTTAAAGAATTGTTCTCTGATCCCCTCATTCCTCCCAGGTTATACCACATACCCTGCTCCCCTAAAGTCCTGTGCATAACTCCCAATCATTGATCCAGTTCATTTAAGGAGTGTTTATTGACCATTGACAACATGCCAGTCAACATTCCACATGCTGGAAATACAGGGAAAAAAGCCATCAGACCCTCTTCTTGTGGAGCTTCCAATATTGTTGAGAGAGGCAGACAATAAACGGTAAATTCCAGTGGTAATAGATGCATTTTACTGAGTAAATGCTTTTAAGAAAAGTAAAACACGATAAAGGGAGGTAGGGAATGCCAGATAGTCAGAGAAGGACTGAGTAATAAGACAGTCTTTGAGCAGAGATCTGCAGAAGGTAATGGAGCAAATCATGCAGATGTTTTGGGAGGAGAATTCCAGATGTAGGCAACCAGGAAAAGGGTCTGGGGTGGGAATGTGTTTAGAATATTCTAGGCACAGTAAAGAAGCCAAGTGGGAGTGGAGTAGAATGGAGTAATGAGTAAGAGAAATGATGGTAGGAGATGATATCAAAGGAAGATCATACCTTATGGACTAAGAGTAAGGACTCAGAATGTTACTGAATAAGAAGGGAAAGAGTGACGGGATTTATGTTTAAGAGGTTCACGCAAGCTTTGTGAGGGGACTGGAGTGGGGGTGGGGAGAGATGGCAGAAGCACTAAGGCAGCGCAAGTAAGAAATGATCATGGTGCAGACTAGAAGGAGCGGCAAAGATAAGGAGACATCTGACTAGGTACGTTTTTCATCACCTGTCTATAACGTCTAAAAATTCTCAGGACTGGAACTGTGTCTTATTCAACTTATCCCAGTGATTGGCCTACTATATGCCAGGTACTTGACTATTTAGTTAAATCTCTATTGAACTAAGTTGATAGACTGCAGAGTTACACTTTAAGCAAGGCCATATACTTTTTTCTCTATGCCTGTTTGGCAGACTGTTTTCTAGTATTTCCTTTATTTTTTCATTTAAACTAAGAGTTTTAATGAAAATGCACCATCCTCTCTGATTATGTGAACTTCAACTAATTCCATGTGTAATATACACAGTTGACTGCTTGGAGATGGGAACATTAAATGGAAAGAATGTCAAGCCTACTCAGAGCAGAAAACACACATGGCTCAGAGAAAGACAAGGGGTTTAAATAAGATGTTATTTGATTTGCCAGTGTTCAGTGAGCGCCCTTGACTATGGAGAAGAGGATCAAAAGGAAGAACAGGGGAATAAATTGGGAAAAATAAAGACAGATTGGGGTAAAAGCAGGTGGTGCAGGACCCAATAAAAAAAGGGCTTGTAATTATATGCAAGCCCTGCTTTCAGATGTTTCCTCTCCATTCTTATTGCTGAGACCCTGATCTAACCTTAATTGCTTCAAAAAATTAGATGAAGGGACTTCCCTGCTAGTACAGTGGTTAAGAATCCACCTGCCAATGCAGGGGATACAGGTTCGAGCCCTGGTCTGGGAAGATCCCACATGCCGCAGAGCAGCTAAGCCCATGCACCACAACTACTGAGCCTGCGCTCTAGAGCCTGCGTGCCACAACTACTGAGCCCACGTGCCACAACTACTGAGCCCTCGTGCCACAATTACTGAAGCCCACACACCTAAAGCCCGTGCTCCCCAGTAAGCGAAGCTACTGCAATGAGAAGCCTGCACACCGCAACAAGGAGTAGCCCCCGGTCACCGCAACTAGAGAAAGCCCACGCACAGCAACGAAGCCCCAAGGCAGCCAAAAATAAATAAAAATTTTTTAAAGCTATTAAAAAAAAAAAAAAGATGAACAAAGAGGATCTTAACTGATCTTGTTCTCTGCTTACCCACAGTAGGTTGCAAGTCCTGGAGGAAGAGACTAGTCCTCGCTTATTTTTAAGTCTCCGGGGCCTGGAAGAGTGCTTGACATTTACTGGGTTTAGTAAAAGTAGCAAGCAGAGCTGCCTACACCATCATCCTACTTGAGTTCTTCTATACATCACCAGAGTAACCTTACTTAAATGTCAGGTTGTCATTTCCTTTGCTTAAAACCTTATAGTGGCTCCCTGCTGCCTATGGGGTCCCTCTTTAATGTGATCCCAGCTGTCTCCCCAACTTCATCTGCCATTTTTCCCAACATAAACACTCCATGCCAGTTTGGCCATCCTCAGCCTATCCTTGGAGCACATCTTGCTGATCACTCATTCCTGACTTGAAAATCTCATTCGCTTTACCTATTGCAGTTCTCCCCTCTTATCAGAAATACCCTTTCTCCTCTACCATCTACCCTTCAAACTCCAGCCCAAATTCTTGCTTTCTAAGAAGTCTTTTCTGATTCCCAAATATTCCCCCTCTACTCCCTGAACTCTTATAATCTGCCCCACCCTGCCCCCACAGGTACGCTAAGCAGGAGTAAACCTGATTGGGGCAGGGACCTCTAACGGGGGTACTTGATTGATCTGGGCGCTTAGCCACTGCTCCACTTTGAAAACGATTTCATTTCAGTCCAGCCACTCAACTTAGTTTCGTTCCTTAAGAATACCTTCTGATAGCAAACATTTTTAGTGGGCATCTAGTATTCCTCTCACATCACTTAGTCACCAAAGTTAATAACCCTGTTCCTTTTTCTTCACCTTTAACATCCAATAAATCCCAAAGACCTGTGGATTCTACCTCCTAAATATTTCTCCTGTGTATCCCAGCTGTTCAAGTCTATATTACTGTCATCTTGACTATCGCAGTAGATATGCTGCGGGTCTGTTTACCTTCATCTCGTCCTTCTTCTCCCCAGCCTCAGCCCTTCCACCCACCTGGACCACCTCGTCCACCCTCCACCATATTTCTGCAGTGGTCTCTCTGAAATACACATCTGACTCTTTCATCCACAAGATACATTCTGCACGTCTTAGCCTGGCATACAAGGTTCTCTTTTCCACCCCTGTCCGCTGAGGTCTTGTCTGTCCCCTCCCACACAGGTAGCCTGTTTTAGCCTTTCTAATCTATGTTCAGTTCCCCAAACAAGTTCTTTTTTTCCCCTGAGTCTTCAGACCCACTGTGCCCTCTGTTTGGGTTGCCCTTAAACTGTCCCCCATGCCAATGACTAGAAAATTTTCTACTCATCCTTTAAGAAACAGTGAATTTCCTTCTTCAAGATTCCATAGTGATTTATTTCTAGTCTTTAATAGCCTCTGTCATATTGTTTTAATTACTTTTAAAATGCCTTTCCCCCTAACTGGAAGCTCATCAAGGTCAGAAGTCATATTATTTATATCTTTTTATCACCAGTCCTTTTTAGAGTACCTGCTTCATATTATATACATAATAAATGTTGATTAAAGTGAATTTATTGATTAAATGAATAAGACCCAGAAGCTGAGAGTCTAGACCACTGCTATGCAAAAGAAGTATAATGGGAATCACAGATGCAAGCCACAAATGCAATTAAATTTTCTAACTACATTTTGAAAAGTAAAAGGAAGCAGAAAAAAAAATTTAAGAACATATTTTATTTAAGCCATTTTATATCCAAAATATCATTTCAACATATAATCAACATAAAAATTATTAGTTATTTTATATTCTTTTTTTCATACGAAGTCTTCAAAGTCCAGTGTATATTTTACACTCACAACACATCCCAATTCAGACTGGCCACATTTTGGGTGTTCAATAGTCAAATGCTCCCATGTTGGACTGTAAAGTTCTAGATGGGAGTGATCAGGGTGAGGCCATTCTAACAGGGATGAGAGCCTGACTGCCCAGTAACAGGTGTCCTGCTGCAAGTGATGGAGAGACTTAATTAGAGGAGCTTCCGTAGGGATGGAAATTAATTTGTACATGAATTTGTCCATAAAAAAAAAATCCAGATAATGATTAAGAAAATTTTTCACCAGTCAAATTAGTAACTTGTCCTTTTATTTGATCACTTTTGGACATTTCATTAGTAGGGTGTGTCAACTAAAAAGAAAACACACACACACACACACACACAATGTAGAAACTATGAGTCAAGTTTTTTGGTGTCTTACTGAGGACTATAGCCTGGGAGACAGCCTCTCAGAGAGCTCTGAGAAACTGTTCCGAGAGGTAAGGGGGAGGTCAGTACATATGTGATTTTGGCAAAAGGGGAACGTGCAACAAAGCACACATCTCGGTAGAAGGTTGCTACTAGTCACAAGGAACTGGTATGTTAGTTAATGGTTTTAGTGCTTTTCTAAGTATGGGAAGATGCAAGAATCCAGGTTCATAAAAATTTTCTCCTGAAAATATCTAACTATCTGAAGGCCTGTTCTGCCAGGTTTCCCAGAGCACAGAGTGCCTCCTTCCTGATCTCGGCCCTGAACTCCTTTCAGGGTATGTTGAAGGTCATACTGCAACATGGCTGCAGTGGCTAGTGACTTAATTCTTGTAGAGCCAGATGGTGAGCAACGTTCTTTAGTTGGCAGGTGCATAATATGAAATAGTTAATGCAGTGTTCAAAAGCACTGTGGAATCGGGGCTAAGTAACGATGTGAGGCAATGGACTAAAACTTATGGTCAAGCAGTTCATTTGCCTGCTGTCTGAAGACTTAAACTTTATTTGAAATCAAAAGAGGAAGGTGATGGAAACCTTATTTCCCAATATTAGATGAACAGTCCTTGTCTTGATGGGTGCCATTTATTACCTTTTGCAGCTTTGCTAAAGATAGCTTTTTAAAAAATTCTCCCATAAGCCCTTGCAATTAAGTATAACAACTTGGTCTCAAAGCAGGAACTCCTATGCCGACCCAGCCCTTTTCCTTCTCTCCGGCAGGCAAGTGTTGAGTCCCTAGGTGTGTAGGGAAGTGTGAGTGAAACCTGCAGCTCCAGCCAGCAGGAAGATCTTGCCAAACCTGCTGTCTGCCTCACAATGCCATTGTGGTGCCTCCTGAAGGCACCAGAGAGGAAGATGCTCATCCTTGGTGAAGGTACTTCCTGAGGCCCCTTTGGTCTAGAGTTTGTCCTTCTCTTCTCTGCTTGACATTCCATCTCTTCATGTTTCCTTTGGCAGCACAGGTCCAGACCTGTCCACCTGTTTTTTTCATCCCTAGACCCCCAGGTAGATGTCGTCTTCTGAAGCTGGTGCCTGTGCGTGAGTGAGCCCCCTATCAGCATCTCCAGCCCTCACCAGAGTTACATGAAGATAGTTGTTTTTTGAATGTTAAAATATCTAAAATGGAACCCATCCTTCTCCCTTTTCCCAATTTCTCAGTTGCTACTATTCCCCAGTCTTCCAGACTTTAAAATTGTGGCTCATAGTTCATTCTTCATCCTTTACAACCTAGATCCAAATTGCACTGTTCCCCGTTGATTCACCGGCCACAGTGTTTCCCGGAAATTGGCCTGGTCTTCCAGTTTCACAAGGCTCTGTCTTTACTCAGGCTTCTGTTTCTTTATAGCTGAATGACTATGGCGGCGTCTTCTTGATCTTTCTTTACCCGGGGTGTTTTTGTGTTCTGGTCCAGACTGTACACAGCACAGCAGCTGCTCAAATAATCTTTACACCATATATACCAGATCATTCATTCTAAGATGCATTTTTTTTTTCACATTTTTACATCTCAGAAATCAGGATGCATCTTACAAACAAATGGTGTGTCATGGTGTAATTGGCAGTGCGTTTCTTTTTTAGTGGAATGGACAATATTACTACTGATGATTTTTAAATTCAGTAAAATGCAGCACATTATGTAATTTATGGGGTACAGTGGAAACAGCATAAGTTTTTCTGTTAGAAAGACTAGTATTCAAATTCTGGGTCTGCAAATTTACCAGTCCTGTGACTCTGGGCAAATTGCTTGATTTCCCTGACACACAGTTGACCCCTCTGTAAAGTGAATGGGGTAGTATTTATCTTCCAGGTTTGTTACAAGAATTCAATGGATGATGCAACATGCCTGGCACGTGGAAGGCACTTAACCAATGTTCATTTCTTTCTTTCACCTTTAAGTCTTTCTCCTGAACAAGAACCTAGTGTAATGAAATTATTCATATGCATTTTTCTTTTGCCTTTTTGAGTACAGTAAGAGACCTTTGATCAAGGCATCTGTCTGTCTGAGGGGGTGCTTCGTGTCTGGTACAGAAGGAATGTGAATGGGAAGAATATTCAAGAAATATTGTCATGCACACAAGAAAGGATTATGTAGCAAGACAAAAACCTTGGAGGTCACACTATCAGCTTGTGAGAAGATTTCTCTAAATTCCTTAAATCACATCTTTAGCATATCAACTAGCACTTAGCGCTCTGACCCTGGAGATCTAATATGTAGAGAAGAGGGCCCAGCTCGTCAATAAGGCAGAGCCAGGACCTACCCAATGTGGTCTCTAGGAAAATGGTGGAAGGAGACAGAGAGGGGCAGAGTTCGGGAGATCTGCTTCCCCATCCCCCTTCTCCTAGTTCTGCTTCAGAAAAGGGGAGGTGGGTTAGGTGAGTGAGAACAGGTGGGTGCATGGGTAACACTGAGGGCAGCTTACCTCTGCTCTCTACTTAGGACTCTGGAAAGAGATGGCCTTACAACAATCGTCCCCCTGCCCCTATCTCTGCCAACAGACCTGGGTGTGGCCACATCATGGCCATGGCAGCAAGAGACCATGAAGTTTCACTTCCAAAGCTGCCCTCAATTACTGTGTGTCACATATGCTGAGTTAAGAGCCACTGTTAGTCTCCATGACAGGGAGATGTGACCACACAAAAGGGCTAGGGTGGAAAAACTGGATGGAGTGTGGGCCCAAGGCCTGGGACTTCTCAGGCCCAGGAGGGGAGGGTGGCCCTGGTTGCTGCAGAGCAACACCAGGCTCTGAGCAGGCCGAGAAGGAGAGGCCAGTCCATGGGTTACAACTGCCCCAAGCACAGCTGTGCTGCCAGCAACCAGGCGGGCAGTGGGCATCGCCTGGGGACTGTGCCCTAGAAATCCATTTTTCCCCTTCAGGATATGAGGTCACCCAGACATCATGTTAGGAAAAGAAGGAGACTTTTGAAAGAGTTGGCATCTTGATTCAAGAGAGAATAAGCACTTAATATTAAGAGTCCTTGGAAACATGAGTTCAAACTAAGGTTGAAACTGGATAGAACAGAAGCTCATTTTATCCTGATAACCAGAGGATAGAGACTTAGGCAGGAGACCCAAACCATTTTAACAAAATAAAAAAGCTACATTCTCTATGTACATCCAAGTTGTAGGTCAGGTGAAATTATGTGAGTCTTATATTAGCCTGACCTTACTAATAATTACTGACTAATAATTCCTTAATCTCACACTGAAGGTCCATCATCAGTTGTGTCCACCTGCTTTTCTTCCACTGCATCTTCACCACCGCCCTCCTGTTCTACTGAACCCGGTCTCCTTCTCTATATTCATTTTTTCCTCCTGACTGTCTGCCTGCTCAGGAATCTCAAAATGCATTTTACCTCCTGAGTTGCCAAAATACATCGTTGGCTTTATAATTGATAGGATATGTTGTGATGCCATTGGTCTTTTCTCCACATTGTCAACTAATCACTCCTTTTCCATTGTCTATTAATCAAATGTGTGCCTCTTTCTAAAATGAAATGCATCTCCCCTCATTGAATCACACATCATTTCACTCAGGCCAGCACTTCAATTTGTCTAGCTCGCTTTGCATTTTGATTCTGTCCATCAAAGCCTGGACAGGCCTTACCAAGTTCCTATTCTGTAAAAAGTCTTAAAAGCATGTTACATCATCCTGCTCCCATCCATGAGCCTGTTTATAAAAAGGGGAAAGGAAGATTAATAGAGAAGATAAAAGGGAAGGAAATCATTATGTCATCATTGACCTTCCTTGCTCCAGTTGAATTATAATATTGGCTCAACATTTCTGCAGTGTGGAATGGCTCTTCTAGAATTCTCAGGCCTGACTTCCCAAGCCAGTATTTTTGTTCCTCCTTTACTTTGTGCACATAGGCAATTTTATATAGAGCAGTGGCATTGTGGCAAACTCCAGAATTTACTGGAGGAGCTATACTTTGCTGAACATTTAATTCCGCTAAATTGTGGCCATCAATTATGCCAACTCTGGAAATCACCCAAGAGGATTAGTCCCTCAATAAACAGAATGAGAGATCCCCATTTGCAGGTGACATTTAAGTATCCCAGTCAGGTCCAGTCACCATGAAGTCTTTCTCAGATTCTGAACACAAGGTAGCTATTTCTTTCCATCCTCATTTTCTGTTTCTTGTAGGATGGAGAGGAGACCTTATAACAAGTCTCTGCACAAAGAACATTCACTTAAGAGGTCTGCTTTGTCAGTAATTAGTTATAAACCATTGGAAAAGTAACTTAAGCCCAGTTTTCTTATCTATTAAGCAGAGTGTTTCTTCAGCCTGATCTTGTTTCCTCTCAGCTCCCAAAATGATGATGCTGTGACCTCATCTCTGTATGGGCAGGCCGCGTCACACCTCTGTGTGGGCAGGCCGCGTCACACCTCTGTGTGGGCAGGCCGCGTCACACCTCTGTGTGGGCAGGCCGCGTCACATCTCTGTGGGCAGGCCGCGTCACATCTCTGTGTGGGCAGGCCGCGTCACACCTCTGTGTGGGCAGGCCGCGTCACATCTCTGTGGGCAGGCCGCGTCACATCTCTGTGGGCAGGCCGCGTCACATCTCTGTGGGCAGGCCGTGTCACACCTCTGTGTGGGCAGGCCGCGTCACATCTCTGTGTGGGCAGGCCGTGTCACATCTCTGTGTGGGCAGGCCGTGTCACATCTCTGTGTGGGCAGGCCGTGTCACATGTCTGTGTGGGCAGGCCGTGTCACATCTCTGTGTGGGCAGGCCGTGTCACATTTCTGTCTTTGTGGTTCTGTCCTCTTGCCCTCTCTGAAGAACAGTCTCCTATGCATGTATCCTTCAGGTCCAGACTCCTGTCTTACTCCCTCACTGACGTCTACCCCAAATCCCCAGGGCAGGTTAAGGTGCTTGGTCCCATGGGCTTCACTCATTTATTCACAGACATTTATTGAGCCTCTGCTCTGCATAGGCCGGGTTGTGGGTGCAGTGGATACCTTAGTGTTGAAGACATAGTCCCTGCCCTCAGAGTTGACAGTCTCAGAGAATACAGTCATCACAGCAGTGACCATGGTGGTGCTTACTGCAGAGGACATACAGGGAGCTCTGGGCGTGCATGATGGGGGGACCTCGTCGAACCTAGAGGCATCAGGAAGGCCTGCTGAGGAGCTGACGTCTATGCTGAATGCTGAACGATGGGTAGATGGCCGGGTTAAACAGAAGAGTATTTCAGGCAGAAGGAACGTATTTTCATAAGCAAATTTGGGAAGGAATTTTAACATTAGGTAGTACTCACTGCCTGCCAGGCACTTTTTCTAAGTGCAGTATATACATTAACCTGTTTAATCTTTGCTATGAGCCTAGGAGGTAAATTCTATCTTCTACATTTTACTAGATAAGGACACTTAGAAATACAGAAGTAAATAACTGCTGGAGATCCCACAGCTAATACGTGGCAGAGTCAGAATTTGAACCAATGTAGTTTGGCCCCAGTGTCTGTGCTCTTAATTACTGCATCAAAAAGCCTCTTATATTCATTCACAAAAATTTACATAAGTAGGTATAGGTATGTAAATGTACATGTATATATGTAAATACATGTGTATATGTAAATATATGCTCACGTGTACACATGTTGTACAAACATGTGTGAGGAGTATATACACAGCTGGAGCGTGACCCATGAGAGAGAAAGCGGTATAAGGTAAGGTTGGAGAGTTAGGCAGGGACTAGGTCATGGAAGGTCTAAGAAATCAGGTCATAGATTCTAGATACTACCTTTGGGTGATGGGAAGCTTAAACATGGAAAGTGCTGTAAAATAATGTTAACAGCCCAGGTTCAAATCCCACCTCTGCTACTCGCTACCTGTGTGATTTCGAGCAGGTTACTTCTCTGTTCCTCAGCTTTTTCATCCATAAAATAGGGATAATATTTCTGTCTATGCATAAGTTTAAGGAGTAAATAAGTTACTCTATGTAGTGTCTGGTGGGATGAAAGGAAATCCTAACACTGGCGATCAGATTTGCATTTTAACAAGATCCCTCTGCCTGTGGTGTAGTGAACGGATTAGAAGGAGCAAGAACAGAAGCAAGGAGATGATTTGGGAAGTTGCAGCAGTGATTCAGGCCCAGGTACACGAAGCAGATCACTCCCATACAGTGGCTGCTGAAAGCCCCGCTGCCAGGAACAGAGCCAACTTTGGGGTTTTCACTCAGGCACATCATTTGTTTGTGGTCAAGTGTCCTGCCCCTGAAGGCAGTTGGTGCCTAGCTGCAGCCGGGCTGAGGTTCCTTTATACGGCGAGTCCCCAGCTCAGACTCAACCTAGATGCGCGCAGCTCCTGCCTTGCAGCAGCTTCTCTGTCTCCAGTGACTCCTGACACCTTCTCTGGGTCCCCAAGTTCATTAAGCCTTAATAGGCAGAGGTCCTGCCTCGGTTAAGAGTTCAGTTCTTTCTTACCATCACATTACAAGTGTTAGGACTGTCCAGAGGCTGAATCTCCCAAGACACAGAGGCATCAGGTCTGAGCAGTCAGTCGCCCTTATGAGGCTTTGGATGAAACATTATCCTAACTCACACTGTTGGATCCTCTTTCTTTCTGGTGATTGTGTACAACCACTGGGGCCAGCCAGTTCTTTCTGGGCTTGATTTAGGACCTGATTTTCCCAGAAATGTCTGTCTTATTCGTGCTCCCATATATCCTAGTCAGATATCTCATGACCAAGAGAATAATTGCAGGTGACCTAAAGTCGTCAGTGTTTGCGATAGTTCTAGTAAAAGTGTGGCCAAGGGTTTTTTTTGTTTTTTGAGTTTTTTTTCTCTTGTATCCCATGCAGCTGGGGAAAGTCATTCTAACCAGAGTAAGAATTTGATAAGTATAAATAATAACTTTTCCCTGGTAAACGGTATCTGACAAACCTAGTCTGAGGTTTAAGACTCTCTGCTTACCTTCTCCTGTGAGATGAACATTCTAGTAACAGGACACGGCTACTAAGCTACATTCAAATGAGTACTGTCTGCATTCTGCACTGACCTTGAAAGTTATATCCATAGCACAATAATGTTGTCCCTGTTCAAAATTTTCTGAACCTGCTCTGTGTTCTTTTGAATGTTTTTAGCGGTAACAGATACTTATCCCTTTTAAGAATAGATTTGACTTTTTTAAAGAGCTAAAATTCTTTTCAAAGCCATGTCTTATAAATGTAAAGGCCAGTAAGGCTGGAGAAATACCATTTTAATAAAAACAAACTCCCAGCTATAAAGGGGTGAGAGTTTTTCAATACAAAATGAGATAATTCCTACAGAGGAAATGCCCTGGGCAATGGCAGAATCATTAGAGTGAGTGTGTAGCCTCCCATGGTAATAACTTTGAGGAACAGCCTTCATCTTAGTACCATGTCTGTTCAGAAACAAAATCAGTCATATTGTCTCAGTAGTTACATTGTTTTGCATTCAGATAGTGTCATATAGCATGGGAAGATTGAGAAGGAAGATATTTTGGAAAATATTTTAATTTCAAAGGTTCTTTCTGAAGAAGTGATCATGTGAAGCCATTATGAATTGAAATTTGACCTTTTTTTGTTATGTTTTTGTAAAGCATAAGGCTATTGTTTCTTACAGTTTGCTTTATTGTTTGTTCAATAATCTTGGTATTTAAATCATTATGTCTGATTTCAAGTGGCAAAATTTGTTAGGGCTTTTATTCGCTGGCTTTTCGTTTGCAGACCAATTCAGCACATTATAATGAGCATGATAAATTAGCTTCCCTAAGAATATTTTTAAACAAGTGAAAAAAAATAAAATCAATTACTTTCCTGAACTTTTATACTTAATGATGAAATAAGTAAAGGCACATAAAATGTGCTATCAACAAGGTAGTATTCCAATAAATAGTAAATTAGATTCCAGTGTCTGCAGTGCCTGGACATTAGGCCAAAAGCTAAACTTAATTTTTTAAAGTGTGTAATAAATCTTGTCTTATTGAGCACTTTGGGTTCCAGCCACTTCTGGCCAGTTATTGATCATGTGGATATATTGCGTTTGTTTGCCCATAATGGTGTTTTGTGTTGTATAAGCTAAATGTTTCATCTATTTATTTCCTGCTTGTCTTCACGGTTGCTTGATTTTATTTTTCATCGTTTTCTGCTCATAAAGACACTTGAGAAAGAGCAATTTAAATATTCTCTTACTTCCAGCTTTTCTTCTTTAAACAAAGCTACTAAAGTAAGGACACATGGAGTTATAAAGACCTGGATGAAGGCAGTGGTGGCCAAACTTTAAGGAAATAACAGATGCAAAAACTATTATAAAAGACTCCCATAGGTGTCAAATAACTCATGTGATATTTAAGCTTCTATTTAAAAACATAAGTGAAAGCCTTGTTTTGACTTTTACCCTGGTCATTTGGCTCACATATATTTAGTTAGATCTTATTGTTTAGCTCTTAATATACTAGGTGCTTGATTTAAACATTCTGTTCTTGCTCTCAGTTCTTTGAGTTGGAGATGGAAGACCTGTGGAATCCCAGTCCCCAAGCTAGCTGTGCAGACGATCATTGAGATACAATTCGGTTCACACATCATAAAATTTGCCCATTTAAAGTGTGCAATTCAGTGTTTTTAGTATATTCCCAGTTGTGTAAGCATTACCAAAATTAATTTTAGAACATTTTCATCACCCAAAGAAGAAATCCTCTCCCCTCTGGCTATCATTCCCTAATTGCCCTATTCCCCTCCCTCCCAGCCCTAGGCAACCACTAAACTACTTTTTGACTGTAGATATGCCTGTTCTAGACATTTCATGTAAATGGAATCATACAAAAGGTGATCTTTTGTAACTGGCTTCTTTCACTTAGCATAGCATTTTCAAGGCTCATCCATGTTGTAACATGCATCAGTATTTCATTAATTTTTTTTAGATATTGATTGATTGATTGCTGTGTTGGGTCTTCGTTGCTGCACGTGGGCTTTCTCTGGTTGCAGCGAGCGGGGGCTGCTCTTCGTTGCGGTGCGCGGGCTTCTCGTGGTGGCTTCTCTCGTTGTGGAGCACGGGCTCTAGGCACGCGGGCTTCAGTAGTTGTGGCTCGCGGGCTCTAGAGCGCAGGCTCAGTAGTTGTGGTGCACGGGCTTAGTTGCTCTGCAGCATGTGGGATCATCCCTGACCAGGGATCGAACCCGTGTCCCCTGCATTGGCAGGCAGATTCTTAACCACTGTGCCACCAGGGAAGTCCCTATTTCATTACTTTTTATTGCCAGAAAATATTCCATTGTGTGGATGTATACTACATTTTATTTATCCATTGATCACTTCTTAGCTATTATGAATAATGCTGTTATGAACATTCATGTACAAGTTTTTGTCTAGACGTAGGTTTCCATCTATCTTGGGTATATACCTAGAAGAATTGCTGGATCACGTAGTAACTCTGTGTTTAACCATTTGGGGAACTGCCAGACTGTTTTCCACAGTGGCTGCACCATTTTATATTCCCACCAGCAGTGCATGAGTTTTCCAATTGCTCCACATCCCTATCAACACTTGTTATCAGTCTTTTTGACTATAGCCATCCTAGTGGGTATGAAGTGTTATCTTGAAGTTTTGATTTGCAATCCCCTGATGACTAATGACATTATCTTTTCATGTGATAACACTGATTCTCTTTATTGGCAATCTGTATATATTCTGTGAAGAAATGTCTACTCAGATCTTTTGTCCATTTTTAATTGGGTTGTTTGTCTTATTGAGTTGTAGGAGTTCCTTATATATTCTAGATACAAATCTATTATCAAATATGATTTGTAAATATTTTCTTCCATTTTGAGGGTGCCCTCTTCACTTTATTGATAGATCTTTTGAAGCACAATTTTTTTTAATTTTGAGGAAGTCCAATTTATCTATTTTTTTCAGTTACTTGTACTTTGCTATCATATCTAAGAAACTATTGTCAAATCCAAGGTCATAATGATGTTTTCTATAAAAATAGTTTTGTAGTTTTAACTCTTAATTTATGTCTGTGATCTGTTTTAATTTTTATATATGGCATGAGGTAGGGATTAAACTTTGTTCTTTTGCATATAGATGTCCAGTTGTCTCAATACCATTTGTTTATTCATTTCCTCATTGATTGTTTTGGCACCCTTGTTGAATGAGTTAACTGTAAGTATGAGAATTTATTTTTGGATTTTCAGTTTTATTCCATTGCCTATACTTATGCCAGTATCACACTGTCTTAATTGTTGTAGCTTTGTACTAAGTTTGAAATCTGGAAGTGTGAGTCCTCCAAATTTGTTCTCCTTTTTGCAAGATTATTTTGGCTGTTCTGGGTCTCTTGAATTTCCATATGAATTTTAAGATCAGCTTGTCAATTTCTGTAAGCCAGCTGGGAGTTTTATAGTGATTGCATTGAATCTATAGATTTATTTGGGGAGTATTGTCATCGTAATATTTACTCTACCAATCCATTTATAGGGGATGTCTTTCAATGGTGTTTTGTAATTTTCAAAGTGTAAATTTTGCATTTTTTTGGTTAAATTTATTCCTAAGCTTTTTATTCTTTCTGATGCTCTTTTAAATGGACTTATTTTTTTAATTTACCTTAGATTGCTCATTGCTACTATATAGAAATACAAGTGGGTTTTACATATTGATCTTGTATCCTACAACCTTGCCCAACTCATTAGTTCCAACAGTTTTTTAGTGCTTTCCTTAGAATTTTCAATATACAAGATCTTGGAATCTATGAATAAAGGTGGGTCTACTTTTTCCTTTCCTATATGGATGCATTTTCTTTTTCTTGCCAAGTTGCCTAGCTGGAACCTTCAATATACTGTTGAATAAAAGTGGTGAGAGTGGATATCTTTTTCTTGCTCCTAATCTTAGGGGGAAAGCTTTCAGTCTTCATTAAGTATGATGTTAGATGTAGTTTTTTCATACATGCCCTTTATTCAAGTTGAAGAAGTTAATTTCTGTTCCTAGTTTGTTTAGTGTTTTTTTTTTTTTTATCATGAAGGGGTGTTGGATTTTGTCACTTTTTTTTTCCTGTGTATGTTGAGACATACGGTTTTTGTCCTTTATTCTGTTAATATATAGTGTCCTCCATTAGTTGATTTTCTGATGCTGAGTCAATCCTGCATTCCTGGAATAAGTCCCACCTCATTGTGTTGTATAACCCTTTTTATATGCTGCCAGGTTAGGGTTTTTAATATTTTTGCTGAGGATGTTTATTTTCTTAAGAGATGTTGCTTTGTATTTTTCTTCTGATATTTTTGTCTGGCTTTGGTACCAGGATCATACTGGTCTCATAGAATAAGTTAGGAAGTATTCTCTTGTAAATTTTGGAAGACTGAATAATTGGTATTAATTCTTTTGTAAATGTTTGGTAGAATTCACCAGTGCATCCGTCTAGACCTAGGCTTTTCTTTTTATGCAGCTTTTTAAAAATTACTAATCTCTTGTTAAAAATGTCTTCACATTTTTCTATTCTGTCTTGAGTCAATTTATGTAATTTGTGTCTCTCTAGGAATTTGTCCATTTCATCAGTGATCTAATTCATTGGCATACAGTTGTCTGTAGTATTCTCTAATAATCCTTTTATTTCTGGAAGGTTAGTAGTAATGGCCTCTTTCACCCCAGATTTTAGGAATTTGAGGTTGTTTTTCTTTTGGTGAATCCAGTTTTATCCATTTTGTTGACCTCTTCAAAGAACCAATTTTTGATTTCATTCGTTTTTTTCCTCTATCATTTTTCTATTGTTTCATTAATTTCCATTGTAATCTATTATTTCCTTCCTTCTGCTTGCTTTGGCTTGCCCTTGATGCTTTTTCTATTGTCTTAAGTTAAATTATTGAAATCTTCATTTTTAATATAGGTGTTAACAGCTCTAAATTTCCTCTAAGTATGGCTTTACCTACATCCCATAAATTTGCTATGTTGTATCTTCATTCTCATTCATCTCAAAGTAATTTTTAATTTCCCTTGTGATTTCTTCTTTGATTCATTGGTTATTTAGGAGTGTGTTAATTTCCATCTACTTATGAATTTTCCAAGTTTCTTTCTATTATTGATTTCTAGTATTGTGTTCAGAGGACATACTTTATATGATTTAAATCCATTGAAGGTTATTGATGCTTGTTTTATGATCTAACGTATGCTCTCTCCTGGAGAATGTTCTATGTGAACTTGAGAAGAATGTATATTATGTTGTCAGGTAGATTGTCCTAAGACATGTTAGAACTAGTTCATTTATAGAATTGCTACAGTCTTCCAGGATTTTGTTCTTCCCATTATTAAATTATATATTCAAGTCTCCAACTATTATAGTTGAATTGTCTATTTCTCCTTCATTTCTGTCAGTTTGTTTTTCATGTATTTTAAGGCTCTGTTCATTGCATATACATTTATAATTGTTACATCCTCCTGATGGATTGACCTTTTTATCATTATAAAATGTCCCTCTTCATCTTTAGTTATATTGTTTTAAAATTTCTTTTGTCTGATATTAGTATATATTTGTCTCATATTAGTATAGCCCTGTGAGCTTTCTTATGGTTGCTGTTTGCATGATAAATCTTTTTCCATCCTTTTTTTGAAATATTACATTTATTTTAATACAAATTCTCTTATGTATATAGATTGTTTTATTGATTTTTGTCTATTTTCATGCTGGTTCTACACTATTTTAACACTTTCAATTTTTAAGTGAATTTAAAAAATTTTTTATTGCAGTATAGTTGACTTACAATGTTGTGTTAGTTTCTGCTGTACTGCAAAGTGAATCAGTTATACATACACATATATATACTCTTTAGATTCTTTTCCCCTGTAGGCCATTATAGAGTATTGAGTAGAGTTCCCTGTGCTATACAGTAGGTCCTTATTAGTTATTTCATATATAGTAGTGTGTATATGTAAATCCCAATCTCCCAACTTATCTTTTCCCTCCCCTTACCCCCTGGTAACCATAAGTTTGTTTTCTACATCTGTAACTCTATTTCTGTTTTGTAGATAAATTCATTTGTACCTGTTTTTAGATTCCACATGTGAGTGATACCATATAATATTTGTCTTTCTCTGTCTTACTTCACTCAGTGTGACAGGCTCTAGGTTCATCCATGTTGCTGCAAATGACATTATTTTGTTCTTTTTTATGGCTGAGTAATACTCCATTGTATATGTGTACCACATCTTCTTTATCCATTCCTCTGTTGATGGATATTTAGGTTGCTTCCATGTCCTGGCCATTGTAAATAGTGCTGCAATGAACATTGGGGGTGCATGTATCTTTTCAAATTATGGTTTTCTCTAGATATATGCCCAGGAGTGGGATTGCTGGATCATATGGTAGCTCTATTTTTAGTTTTTTAAGGAACCTCCATACTGTTCTCCATAGTGGCTGTACCAATTTACATTCCTACCAACAGTGCAACAGGTTTCTCTTTTCTCCACACCCTCTCCAGCATTTGTTTGTAGATTTTTTGATGATGGCCATTCTGACTGGTGTGAGATGATACCTTATTGTACTTTTGATTTGCATTTCTCTAATAATTAGTGATATTGAGAATCTTTTCATGTGTTTATTGGCCATCTGTCTTTTTGGAGAAATGTCTATTTAGATCTTCAGCCCATTTTTTGATCGGGTTGTTTGCTTTTTTGATATTGAGCTGCTTGTATATTTTGGAGATTAATCCCATGTCAGTTGCTTCATTTGCAAATATTTTCTCCCATTCTGAGGGTTGTCTTTTCTTTTTACGGTTCCCTTTACTATACAAAAGCTTTTAATTAGGTCCCATTTATTTTTGTTTTTATTTTCATTACTCTAGGAGGTGGATCAAAAAAGATTTTGCTGTGATTTATGTCAGAGTGGTTTTTTTTAAAGATTTTTTTTGATGTGGGCCATTTTTAAAGTCTTTATTGAATTTGTTACAATATTGCTTCTGTTTTATGTTTTGGGTTTTTTGGCTGTGAGGCATGTGGGATCTTAGTTACCCAACCAGGGATTGAACTGGCACCCCCTACATTGGAAGGTGAAGTCTTAACCACTGGACTGCCAGGGAAGTCCGCCAAAGAGTGTTCTTCCTATGTTTTCCTCTAATAGTTTTATAGGATCTGGTCTTACATTTAGGTCTCTAAGCCATTTTAAGTTTATTTTTGTGTATGGTGTTAGGGAGTGTTCTAATTTCATTCATTTACATGTAGCTGTCCAGTATTCCCAGCGCTACTTATTGAAGAGACTGTCTTTTCTCCATTGTATATTCTTGCCTCCTTTGTCATTTTTTCCATCCTTTTAACCTTTTTGAATCTAAAGTGTACTCCTGTAGAAGTATATAGTTGGATCTTGTTTTTATCTAGTCTGACAGTCTCTCTGTTTGGACTTTTTAAACCATTCACACTTAATGGTATTATTGACATAGTTGGATTTACTTCTGCCATTTTACTTTTATTCTATATGTCTGTCATTTCTGTTCCTCTATTCCTCTTTTACTTCTTTGCTTTGTGATATGTGAATATTTTCTAATTTAACATTTTAATTCCTTATATTGAAAAAATCATTAATTTTTGAGTTATTTTCTTTGTAGTTATTTTAAGGCATATACATCTTAAGTTAGTATAAATCATAGGTAGATTCTGATAAGTTAATTCCAGTGAGCTATAGAAAGACTACTCCCATATAGCTCTATTCCCTTTTGTGCTATTATTATTATATATGCAACATCTAATAAGTTACAGTGACATAATTATTACTTTATATAATTTTATGTCACAGATATGAGAGGAATAGCAGTTGTATATTTATAGCTTTTGTTACATTAACTTTCATTTTTACCATTTCTGTTTCTCATTTATTCTAAATCCTACCTTTCCTCAGATATCAAACAGTATCAGCCAAAAGGATGGGGACCAGGTTCTGTGTACGGTTGTTAGTTTGTGCATGACACAACTAAGTTACCATTCACATTGCAGATTTGTGTGTTTGAGAGTTTATTGGCAGATGGCCAAAAATGGACTTGTTCTAGTAATTTCAGTATATGAAGTTCAGTAAATTACAATTCTGTCCAATTAAACTTCCTGTGATGGTGAAGTATTCTATATCTGCATTTTCCAACATGGGAGTCAGTAATCACATGTGACTATTGAGCACTTGAACTGAATTTTTAATTTTAATTTATATTTAGTTTTAGATAACCACAGCTAAGGGCTCTCATAGTGGACAGTCAAGTTATAATCTCAGATGTCCCTCTTTCTTAATATTGTGATTAAACCTTGTAAAGTAGATTAAAAGAAAGAACCCCAAAATCAGTGCTGATAGTTTCATATGTTATAAAACTCATGGACTGAGCCACGGGAATATTTTTTTAAAGAAGTTGTTATATCTCTATCAGCCATCTAAAAACCCAAATGCAGATAGACGAAGATTTAATACAAACACACTTGTGTGGGGCATTGGCCAGGAGATGGGAAGTACACAGAGCACTTGGGGCACACTGGGGGACCCCCATACTCTGCATCTACATCTCACTGAATGCCATGCAAACAGCCAGTAAGGAGGAGAGGTTTTTTTTTCTGCTTGTGAGAAATAAAGAAAGGAAAAGAAGAAATCTTCAAAGCTACAATTAGAAACATTTAGCTTATGCAGACAGCAATTGAGTAAAAGGAATGAAACCCATTCTGCTCTCCATAGCAAATTTTTCAAAGAGTGTACTTGTAAAAGTTTTTTACAGTCTCTTTTCTCATCGTCTTTGAAGTAAGGAGATAGAGGATCCTATTATCCTCACTTCTCAGTAAGGCATACCTTTCATTGTTTTCCATACATGTTTTTTCAGATATGTATTAATGAAAGCCAAGCTGCTTAGAGATATAAACAAAATGTCTCTGTGGGATAACAGCTTTCTTTTTCTTTTTTCTTTATTTTTTTACAGAAATGTAGCTATTTAACTTTGGGTCAGTATATGTGAATGCCCATTATGGTTTTCCCTTCTCATATTGAGACATAACAGTAAAATTATACACTGTTATTTATCTCAGATAATGTAGTAACTATATCCCAGCTGCTTTCAGACTTCTGAAATCCTGTTACCATTTCAATATAATGAAAGCCTGCATTGCAAAGCCTCTGATATTTAACATTTCATTTTCTCTGGGGCCATGTCAACAGTATAATCAGGAACAAAAAGAAATTATAGTGTTCATCCCCAAACCATCATGGGATTAAAAAAAAAACCTCTTTAGATTGATCTTAAAAAATCATTTTCCCTCTGCAAGGGAAAACATGCTGCAAAGAGAAAAGTTAGAAGTCACATTAGCTTAATATTGTGAATAAGAATAAAGCCTACACATCAATTGAGTTTTCGCACAGGTGAATTAACGCTGCCTCATCCATTGGTCCCCAGGTCATAGATCTGTACTGGGGAATTGATGAAGATGAATGGGACAGCCCTGAGCTCCAGAAGACCCGCATGAAGCTGCTGGAGGATTGTTTGAAAACTTCTGCAGGTCCATGTTTTGTTGTGGGTATAAAAAAACTTAATGCTTTCTATTGTAGATGAATGTGAGAATTCTTGATCTGTGATTCTTAAGGGGCTTTTAGAATGGGGGAAAGAACCTTGCTTTTCTGTATTTATTTAAAATTCTTAAACTGTCTCCTTGCCCTCAATGTGTGAGGACAAAATCCTCCCCTTTCCATAAGAAGCACTGCAAATTAACCATGAATGATTTGAAGTGGTAATCAAAGGGTTGACTTGGGGTTGACAACAATTTCCACAACACCTTGTGATCAGCAGTAAGGATTACTGTGTTAGTCCTCCAATAATTATCCTAATTTTCCTTATATTTTGTCATGTAGTATTTCATCCTAGTATCTGTTTCTCAACATTAGAATTTCTGGCATATTTTTTTAAATACTGTGGCAGAAACATTGTTAAAGTAAACCAAACATACGGTCTCAGATCCGCCAATAGGAATTGATACCCTGTGGGAAAAAATTGTTTTTGCAGTGATTTTCAGCTAGAGATGTTCAAGTGGAACATTATTATTAGTCTGTCATTATTTTCTAAAGAATATCCACTCCTCTGTGTAAACACAGTGGTGGTAAGAAGCAGGTCACTCTGTGGCAGGTGATGTGCAAAATCACTGCCTCCATTTAGCTGAAGAAAGACCTTATCCTGACTCCAAACAGCTCCTACCAATTGATAGGGAAGTTGGCCCTTTCGACGCAGGATGTTCTGAGGCTGACGGATGACTGTTAAAATTACTAGTGAAGAAAATGTCAAATCTTTTATTGATACACTGAACCTAGCATTTAAATATAAGTTTTTAATATTTATTTGCATGTCCATCTATATTCAACTCCACATAAGATGTAAAGTACATAAAGTCTCTATACTATTTTTAGTATGTGGATAAATTATTCATTTATCCACCAACTACTTACTGAATGCTGTTCTGTGCCAGGGGCTGCTCTTAGTGCTGGGGCAAGTTGACCCATATGAAATGGTCATTTTTTTAGGCCAGGTTCTTATGATTTAATGTTAGAATTGAACCAAAAGGTAAGACTTTCTACCCTCATGGAGCTTGTGTCGTTATGTGGGGCTAAGAGGAGAGGGCAGGCAAAAATCAAAGAAATAAGTAAAATAAACAATAATCAGATGGTGACAAGAGCTGTGGAGGAAAATACAAAAAGGAAGGAGGAAAGAGAAGAGCAGTGAGGGGAGAGACTTCTTATTTTCCATAGAGTAGGTGGAGAAGGTCTCCCGGATAAGGTGACTAAGGAGGGGAGACGGGAGGAGGGACAGGGAAGAACCAACTGGATATTCCAGCTCAGAGCTTTCCAGGGAGAGGAGTGGGGAATATGCTGGGCACGTTTAGGGAACAGGAAGCAGGTGGGTGTGCCTCAAGCAGTGTGAGCAGAAGGGGAGAGTGTGGGAGTGGAGGCCACAGCATGGGGTTTGCCATCTTGAAGTTGGCTATAAAGATTTTACTTGCACTTTGACATGAGAAGCCAGAGTGCGTTGAGCAGAGGACTGAAGAGATCTGACTCATTTTAAAGCCTACAACTGCTGGTGGTCAGACAGAGGGCAGAGCATGAAGAAACCCATTAGAAAGCTAATGCAATATGCAAAACAAGAAGAATACATGGTTGGAGGCGGGTTGAAGAATGGACATCTAAAAACAGTGTCTTGTGGTCTAAACAGACTGCAGAAAGTCCTGAAAGCCATACAGATATACAAAGAGCTAGTAGTGGAAGAGGAATTAAGACTTTTTCCCTGAGTCTGAGGATAGAACTAGGCCAGTGGGTGGAAATTACAAGGAGACAGATTTTTGCTCCAGGTGAAGGCGATAGAGGCTATAGCTTCCTCTCAGGTTTTGGGGTCACAGATCCCTGGGTCTGACTGACATGTCACAGCTGTGGGACACTGGAGGAACTTCTTTACTATTCTAAGTCTTGGCTTCCTTCTATAAAATGGAGATAATAGTTACTTGCCTCCTGGGGTCTTTCTGGGGATGAAATGAATTTACAGGACACTTTTATAGTATCTCACATATAGTAACCCACAAAAGTGTTATTTATTTGTTGTTGTAATCATTATTTCTCAAAACTGTCTAAATTATGGGTGATGCACTCATTACAAAGTTGTCATCAAACTAGAGAATACAAATCACTCTGGCAGAGGTGCTGTAGGAGAGATTCAAACATTGGAAGACAAGTTAGACCGTATTCCATCATGCTTAGAAAGCCAGATTTAGGAAGCATAAAGAGCTATGTGTATGCCCTGGGGCATCTCTGTTGCTGTGATCTCCATAGCTTTATACTGATCCAGCCTCAGAAATTCAGGAATGAGAGAGACATTCTCCTTTTATCACCCTGTAGAGTGTCATACCCAAACTAAAATTAGTCATGGCCATTAATCCCTATAATTTGCTGGTAGGGGAATGAATAAAGACTTTCCAAGTTCATGCAGGCTCTGAGAGTAAAGGTTAACTGATTGATAGAACATCAGTAACAACTTCACTGAGCTTAAACAAATCATTTATCCCTCCTTCCCTGTTACACGTTGAAACTCAAGGCAACCACGATAAAACCCTGTGGACAGAGTCAAGATTATTCACCCCAGTGATCCTAAATCACGGAAGGTTTACTTCACTGCTTATAGGAGAAAGTATGCCTGTTACACGTTGAAACTCAAGGCAACCACGATAAAACCCTGTGGACAGAGTCAGGATTATTCACCCCAGTGATCCTAAATCACGGAAGGTTTACTTCACTGCTTATAGGAGAAAGTACGCCTCTCATGGCCTTTCCTGTTGTAACTACAGTAACAGCGGGCATATGTGTGTCGCTTTTGAGCTCCGGTTTCCTTGCCCACTGCTCCCTTGTGACATTTCTACAAGTCATGATGACTCCCTGGGCTGCAAAGCATGGCATATTACTTCCCCTAATGCTGAAGTGTTTGGCAAGAAAATTCACCATTGCTGAATGAAAAAAATGTTTTTATATCTTCAAAGCCTTCACAGATATTAGCCCTTACGTTAGTTACAAATTCATTACCAAACAAAGCTTTCATTTTAAGTACCCAGGGGATCAAAGTCCAAAGGGAAACATAAGCGTTGTATGCACATGGCTCTTTTCAACTTCATTTCCTAAAAGTTGTCCTTTGAGATATGGCCTGAGGTCCTAGAGACACGCAGGCTGTGCCTGCTAATCCCAGACAATTCTTTGTACGCATGCTTTTGGTCAAAAGGATAGAGTGATAGAGTAAGGTACCTGGACATGTGTCCAGTTTCACTCTCAGGATTAACTTGGGAGATGTATCACACGGAAATACATCATCTCTACTGAGGAAGAATAGCATTTGTAGACGTGTGTTTAGAGGAAGCCTCAGACAGTGGGAAAAACACAGAATTTTTAGTTCACAACTGGAGTTAGAGCCCTAGTTCTGACAAGGCAGCTCACTGACCTGACCACGCCTTAATTCTCACATCCGTAAAATGGGAAAAAAATAACAGTAAACTAAATGTTGAAAAAATATCAAAGTTTTGTTGTGGAAACCAAATGTGATGATGTTTGTGAGAGTTTTTTTATAAACTATAAAGGGCTACACAACCATTAGTTATTATTAAATTGTGATTTCAGTTATTTTCAAATGAGAATAAAATGTTTTTATTCATACTGGGCATTTATGTGACATTGGAAAATTTTCCCTTTGAGAATGTTGATGATAGTCTCAATGTAGAAAGTGTTAAGTCTTGATTCAGACAGCCAAATATTAAAGGGATTTTTAGTTCATTCATTCATTCATTCATGGCTGCATTGGGTCTTCGTTGCTGTGCGTGGGCTTTCTCTAGTTGCGGAGAGCAGGGGCTACTCTTTTATTGCGGTGTGCAGGCTTCTCATTGCAGTGGCTTCTCTTGTTGCAGAGTACGGGCTCTAGGCACGCGGGCTTCAGTAGTTGTGGCGCATGGGCTTAGTTGCTCCACGGCATGTGGGATCTTCCCAGACCAGGGCTTGAACCCGTATCCCCTGCATTGGCAGGCGGATTCTTAACCAGTGCGCCACCAGGGAAGCCCTGGGTTCATTCTTAACATTGTAAAATGTAGAGCATATACATTAATTTTCTGAAATTTACTTAGTAAGACCTTAATCTGCTCCCAAGGAGGGTTTTTGACCAGGATTGCAGTAAACAGGGAGACAGCTCACAGTTGAGTCCAAACTCACTATCTGTTTCTCCTTTTAAGTGCAGAGAATTGCCTCAGCCTTTGCAAAGTGTGGAAACTTTAGCAGAATCTTTACCCCACCAGTTTGTCCCACCCACTTAGTTCATAAAAAATCCTTCTGAAGGGAAGAAGAATATTGCCTGTTGGAGAGAGAAGATTCCATGTACATGCTACCTATCCCATCCCCATTTCTCTTCACAGTGTGCATTTATGGGGAGAGGGGAATTTTCTTCTTGTCATTCCTCCATATTTGGAGTACCCACAGAGAATTGCTTGGGGAGTTTGGGCATTGACTCTGGACCTTGAGCAAAGGCCCATCCCTTGGCAGAAGTTGATAAAAGCAAGTGCTCTGCTGGCTTGAAGAACTGGAGTTTGAAAAGCTTAGATAACTTTAGTGAAGCTGCCCCCAAATGTGTGGGTGCTCTGGGGGGTGCAGACAGCATCTCATTACATTCCCTCAATCCACAGTCTGGATGATGTGAAGATTTACTGAGGAAAAGGTATCGGCAGGTTACTCTAAGTGAGCCAGGCCAGGCCCATGCATCCAGTAAAAAGAGTGCCAGTTAGAGACAGGTAAGAGGAGATTCCATGACTTCACATTCAGAGTCAGGACAAAGAGAATACTGTCTGTGGTATTGTTTTGTTCATTGCTTTGTCAGTTGCTAGGAGTCTCAAGAAGCCAAAGACCATGTAGCATTCTCATTGGGGCTACCAGATTGCACAGATATAATATGTTGGCATTGGAGAGAGAAACAGCCAAGGCCAAAAGAATGGGACTATTGCCATCATAGATGCTGAAGCAGCCTCCCCACCCGGCCCCCAGCATACACGCACACTGCCATCAGTGGCACGGGACCAAGAAAGAACAGGCCATGCTCTTGCCTACCACAGGCAGCTCTGGGCAGGCACTCTTAAAACCAGTATGCACAAAGGGAGAAGATGGAAGCTCAGAGGGCTAGATTTTTAAAGCAGAAACATGAAAACTTAAGGAGTTAGACTGCAAAATCTATTATTCAGCAAGTTTAAGTTTTTCCACTAGCCAGAAGAGTATAGACAAAGCCAGAGCTGTTATTGGTAAAAATTAAACCATTCCATATTTGAGTGACATCACTGAGTGACAGTAGTGAACTAAACCTACAGGATATAGATCAGCTCATCATCACCTTCACAGTTAAATTATGCCCACTTGACGGTTCAAGTTTAGTTTCTTACTTTAAATAATTTTAAGAAAATCATACTGTGAGAGTTCTTAAATCATTGAATTTGAAGAAAATTAGGGTTTTTATAAAAGTTCAGCTTTGGAAAATAGTTCATTTTATCCACATTTCAACTTATGATTGACTTACCATTTTAGGTACACTAAATAAAATACACATGAAAAATTAAAACAAGTGCTTAGTTTGTACTTTAGCAACATGTACAGGGCTTTTTTGATTTAGTTCTCAAATTTATAAGTACAGATTTACTAAAAAATAGTACTAAAATGGGAACAGATTTAAACTAGAAAATCATCTAAATTAAAGAATCTAGACATTTTTAAAAGTCCTTTTTAAAAAAACATTTAAATAAAAATCTACAACCTCAGATTTTCTAGATATATTTTGCTTGCACGATCAAGAATTCTTTACATATAAAATTAAGCTTGTCCAGTTTAAATCAGCTAGACATCATAGTTCTAAGATAAGTTACATTAATAACTTGGTTCCAATAGACGTTCCAATAATAAATCACTTGATCACCACCAAAAAAAGTTAGAATGGGCAAACATTAAAAAATATTGTTTAAAAAAAAAGCTAGTTATCTCACTGGTAGCAGCCAAGAGAGCCATTTAGTTAATTGTTGCTAATATAGAAAATGTTTCCACAATAAATTTTTATTAATACATAAGCTATTTTCATAGTTTAACTACTTCACAGCTTATGTAAAACGGCACATTTTTTGTGGTAAAAGAATTATGGAGAAAAGAAAGTGAACTGGAGAGCAGTTAACCTCCTTATAACTTAATTGGTAAGAAAAATGTTCACTTAAAACTAGGACTGTAACAACCTAAAGAGCTAGTAGAGCTATGGAGACAAAAATGATTAAAATTTCCAGAGAGGAGTCCTTCCTGGGTGAGCTGGTTTTACAGACAGAGGTATCCCAAAAGCATCGGCAGTTGTCATCATGAGACATTTGCTGGGCATTGGGCAACATGGATGATGGAGAGCTGGGATGAAAAAGCAGAGTAAGTCTTTTGGTATTTAGGAGACAAAGTCCACTGGAACCTAAGAGGAGTATTCAAAATTCTTGCCATTGAAACATTTTAGTGCAAAGAAAACTGAATCAAACGATAATAACCTAGTTGCACCCAGTTCAAATACTGAATGGACTGACATGATTAGCTTCTGAGTCTAACATAGGAAAATGAACCACTAAATAAAAGCTCTTTTAAATACAATGCCCAGAATACAATGAAAATTACAAGACATGCAAAGAATCAAGAAAATATGATTAATAAAAGAGAAAAAGTAGACAATAGAAGTCAACCCCCCAGATGAACAAGATGATGGAATGGGCAATCAAAAACTGTTAAAAATATGTCAATGAAAATAAAAGGTAAAGGAATGAGAAGATAATTTCAACAAAGAAATGAAATCTATAAAAAAATTGATTTTAGAACTAAAAGACAGAAGATCTAAAATTAAAAACTCATTTGATATACATGTGGAATCTGAAAAAATTGGTATAGATGATCTTATTTACAAAGCAAAAATAGAGACACAGACTTAGAGAACAAACGTATGGATGCCAAGGGGGAAAAGGGGTTACACCTCCCTTTGCTTCAGATGAAACTAGAGCTTCATCACATCATGAAAAATGATCAGTTATGACCCTAAATCATCAGAAAAGAATAAATGATTTTTAGAGTTCTCTATTGAGAAAGATTTGCATCAAAATAGTTAAAGTCTAGCAAACTTGAGTTCTTCAGAATGACTCGTTAAATCCCAGATCTCTAGATAGTGGAGGTGAAACTCTCTGCTCCTTCCACAAAAACCTCTGGTTTGTAGACATGAAAACCAAACGTATGGATACCAAGGGGGAATGGGGGGGGTGGGTGGGATGAATTGGGAGATTGGAATCGACATATATACACTATTGATACTATGTATAAAATAGATAACTAATGAGAACCTACTGTATTGCACAGGGAACTCTACTCAATGCTCTGTGGTGACCTAAATGGGAAGGAAATCTAAAAAAAGAGGGGATATATGTATATGTATAGCTGATTCAATTTGCTGTACAGTAGAAACTAACACAACATTGTAAAGCAACCATACTCCAATAAAAAATTTTTTAAAAACTCATTTGATAGGCTTAATAGGAGACTGAACATAAGACTGGATTAGTGAACTCAAAAAGAAGTCAACAGAAAATATCCAAACTGAAGCATAGATTTAAAAAAAATAGGAAAAACAGAATGGAGCAGAAGAGACATGTGAACCACAGTCAGTCTCTCATAAGTGTAACTGGAGTCCCAGAAAGAGATAGAGAAAGAGGATGGGAAAAGAAGTAACAAGTGAGAATTTTCCAAAACTGTTTAAAGACATCAACCCACACAGATTCAAAAGCTCAGTAAACTGTGAGCAAGAAAATTGCATCTGAGTACATTATAGTAAACTGCTGAAAAAAAAAAAAGAAAGAAAAAAATTAAAATCCATCAAAAGGAAAAAAATCATTACCTACAGAAAAACTGAACTTTCAGTTGATTTTTAATAGAGAAGCTCTGGAAATCAAAAGACAATGGAAAGTCCCAAAGACTGGACACAAGATGGCAGAGTAAAAGGACCTCCTCTCATGAGCACACCAAAATCACAACTAACTGCTGAACAACTATTAATAAAAAAAGACTGGAATCTACCAAAAAAGATATTCTACATCCAAAGACATAAAGAAGAAACCATGACCTGGTAGGAGGGGCGCACTCATGTTATAATCAAGTCCTGTACCACCCTGGGGGGGCAACCCACAAACTGGAGAATAATTACATCACACAATTTTTCGCACAGGAGTGAGAACTCCGAGGCCCAGGCCAGGCTCCCCAGCCTAGGGGTCTGGCATTAGGAAGAGGAGCCCCCAGAGCATTTGGCTTTGAAGGCTAGCAGGGCTTGATTGCAGGAGCCCCACAGGACTGGGGGAAACAGAGACTCCACTCTTGGAGGGTACACACAAGGTCTCACATGCATCGGGACCCAGGACAAAAGCAGTAACTCTGTAGGAGCTTGGGCCAGACCTACCTGCTGGCCTTGGAGAGTCTCCTGGGGAGGTGGGGTGTGGCTATGGCTCTCTCTGGGGTCATAAAAGCTGGTGGCAGACACAGCGGGGACCTACGTGAACTCTGGCTGGAGGCAGACATTTTGGGTCCTTGGCACTGAGACCTGGCCCCACTCAACAGCCTGTAAGCTCCAGTGCTGGGACGCCTCAGGCCAAAACAACCAACAGGGCAGGAACACAGCCCCACCCATCAGCAGACAGACTGCCTAAAGACTTCCTGAGCCCACAACCACCTCTAGACATGCCCCTTGACACAGCCTTACTCACCAGAGTGCCAAGACCCAGCTCCACCCACCAGTGGGTAGGCACCACCACCCCTGCCCCTGGCCAGGAAGCCTTCACAAGCCTCTAGACCAGCCTCATTCACCAGGGGCAGACACCAGAAGCAAGAAAACTACAGTCCTGCAGAACTGAGTCCACAAACACAGAACAGAACCTACCTGGTCTCTGGCCCTAGGGTGACAAGAGAGGAGTGTACTGCTGGGACACATACAACATCCCCTACAGAGGGTCACTTCTCCAAGGTTGAGAAACGTAACTAAGCTACTACATACATAAAGGTACAAATAGAAATTTAAAGAAAATGAGATGGCAAAGGAATATGTTCCAGACGAAAGAATAGGATAAAACCCCAGAAGAACAACTAAGTGAAGTGGAGATAGACAATCTACCTGAGAAAGAGTTCAGAGTAGGGATCATAAAGATGATCCAAGAATTCAGGAAAAGAATGGATGCACGGAGTGAGGAGTTACAAAAGTTTTTAGCAAAGAGTTAGAAAATATAAAGAATAACCAAACAAACTTAAAGAATACAGTAACTGAAATGAAAAATACACTAGAGAGAATCAATAGAATAAATGAGGCAGAAGAATGAATCAGTGAGCTGGAAGACAAAGTGGTGGAAATCACTGCCATGGAACAGGATAAAGTAAAAAGAATGAAAAGAAATGAAGACAATTTAAGAGGCTTCTGAGACAACATCAAATGCACCAACGTTCACATTATAGGGGTCCCAGGAGAGAAGAAGAAGAGAAAGGGCCTGAGAAAATATTTGAAGAGATTATAGCTGAAAACTTCCTTAACATGGGAAAGGAAGCAGTCGCCCAAGTCCAGGAAGCACAGAGTCTCATACAGGATTAACCCAGGAGGAACACACTGAGACACATAGTAATGAAACTGACAAAAATTAAAGACAGAGAAAATATTAAAACAACAAGGGAAAAGCAACAAATAACAAACAAGGGAACCTCCATAAGACTATCAGCTGATTTTTCAGCAGAAACTCTGCAGGCCAGAAGGGAGTGGCATGATATATTTAAAGTGATGAAAGGGAAAAACCTACAACCAAGAATACTCTACCCAGCAAGGCTCTGGTTCAGATTTGACAGAGAAATCCAAAGTTTTACAGACACGCCAAAGGTGAAAGAATTCACCAAACCAGCTTTACAACAAATGCTAAAGGAACTTCTCTAAGTGGAAAAGAAAAGGCCACAAATGGAAACAGGAAAATTATGAGGATGGGAAAGCTCACCAGTAAAGGCAAACATACAGTAAAGGTAGGAAACCATCCACATACAAATTTGATATCAAAACTAGTAATCATGAGAGGAGGAGAGTACAAATGCAGGATATTTGAAATGCATTTGAAATTAAGAGATCAGCAACTTAAAACAATCATGTATACGTATAGACTGCTATATCAAAACCTCATGGTATCCACAAATGAAAACTCTATAATAGATATAAACACAAAAAAAACCAAAAAGGAATCCAAACAACACTAAAGATAATCATCAAATTGCAAGAGAAGAGAACATAAGAGGAAAGGAAGAAAACAGACCTACAAAAAACAAAGCCAAAACAAGTAACAAAATGGCAATAAGAACATACATATCAATAATTACCTTAAATGTAAATGAATTAAATGCTCCAACCAAAAGACATAGACTGGCTGAATGGGTACAAAAACAAGACCCATATATATGCTGTCTATAAGAGATCCACTTCAGATCTAGAGATGCATACAGACTGAAAGTGAGGAAATGGAAAAAAGGTATTCCATGCAAATGGAAATCAAAAGCAACCTGGAGTAGCAAGACTGATATCAGACAAAATAAATTTTAAAGTATTGTTTCAAGAGACAAGGAAGGACACTACATAATGATCAAGGGATCAATTCAAGAAGAGGATATAACAATTATAAATTTATATGCACCCAACACAGGAGCAACTCAATATATAAGACATATGCGAATGGACATAAAAGGAGAAACTGACAGTAAAACAATAATAGTGGGGGATTTTAACACCCCACTTATATCAATGGACAGAACATCCAGACAGAAAATCAATAAGGAAACATAGGGCTTAAATGACACATTAGACCATATGGACTTAATTGCTATTTATAGAGTGTTCCATCTGAAAGCAGTAGAATACACATTCTTTTCAAGTGCACATGGAACGTTTTCCAGAATAGATCACATGCTGGACCACAAAGCAAGTCTCGGTAAATTTAAGAAAACTGAAATCATATCAAGCATCTTTCTCAACACTATGAGATTAGAAATCAACTACAAGGAAATAAACTGTAAAAAACACAAACACATGGAGGCTGAACAATATGCTACTAATCAACCAATGTATCACGTAAGAAATCAAAGAGGAAATCAAAAAATACCTAGAGACAAATGACAATGAAAACACGATGATCCAAAACCTATGGGATGCAGCAAAATAAGTTCTAAAAGGGAAGTTTATAGTGATACAGGCTTACCTCAGGAAACGAGAAAAATCTCAAATAAACAACCTAACCCTACACCTAAGGCAACTAGAGAAAGAAGAACAAAGAAAACTCAAAGTTAGTAGAAGGAACGAAATCATAAAGATCAGAGCAGAAATAAATGAAATAGAACCTAAGAAAACAATAAAAAAGATCAATGGAACTAAAAGCTAGTTCTTTAAAAAGATAAACAAAATTGATAGACCTTTAGCCAGACTCATTAAGAAAAAAGAGTGCTCAAATCAATAAAATTAGAAATGGAAAAGGAGAAGTTACAACTGACACCTCAGAAATACAAAGGACCATAAAAGACTACTTCAGGCAACTATATGCCAATAAAATTGACAACACAGAGGAAATGGACAAATTCCTGGAAAAGTACAACCTTCCAAGACTGAACCAGGAAGAAATAGAAAATATGAACAGACCAATTACAAAAACTGAAATTAAATTAGTGATTTAAAAATTCCCAACAAACAAAAGTCCAGGACCTGATGGCTTCACAGGTGAATTCTATCAAACATTTAGAGAAGAGCTAACACCTATCCTTCTC
The DNA here is from genome assembly GCF_009873245.2 of Balaenoptera musculus. Taxonomy (NCBI): domain Eukaryota; kingdom Metazoa; phylum Chordata; class Mammalia; order Artiodactyla; family Balaenopteridae; genus Balaenoptera; species Balaenoptera musculus. Next base: position 77,940,468 of record NC_045789.1, on the reverse strand, counting down.
AAACTCTTCCAAGAAATTGCAGAGGAAGGAACACTCCCAAGCTCATTCTACGAGGCCACCATCACCCTAATACCAAAACCAGACAAAGATATCACAAAAAAAGAAAATTACAGGCCAATATCACTGATGAACATAGACACAAAAATCCTCAACAAAATACTAGCAAACCGAATCCAACAATACATTAAAAGGATCATACACCATGAACAAGTGGGATTTATCCCAGGGATGCAAGGATTTGTCCGCAAACCAATTGGTCTGATACACCACATTAACAAATTGAAGAATAAAAAGCATATGATCATCTTAATAGATGCAGAAAAAAAGCTTTTGATAAAATTCAACATACACTTCTGATAAAAACACTCGGTAAAGTGGGCATAGAGGGAAACTATCTCAACATAATAAAGGCCATATATGACAAACCCACAGCTAACATCATACTCAACAGTGAAAAGCTGAAAGTATTTCCTCTAAGATCAGGAGCAAGACAAGGATGCCACTATCATTCAACATAGTTTTGGAAGTCCTAGCCACAGCAATCAGAGAAGAAAAAGAAATAAAAGTAAACCATATTGGAAAAGAAGAAGTAAAACTGTCACTGATTGCAGATGACATGATACTATACTTAGAAAATCCTAAAGATGCTACCAGAAAACTATTAGAGTTCATCAATGAATTCAGTAAAGTTTCAGGATACAAAATTAATACTCAGATATCTATTGCATTTCTATTCACTAAACAATGAAAGATCAGAAAGAGAAATTAAGGAAACAATCCCATTTACAATCACATGAAAAAGAATAAAATACCTAGGAATAAACCTACCTAGGAGGCAAAAGACCTGTACTCCAAAAACTATAAGACACTGATGAAAGAAATTGAAGATGACACAAACAGATGGAAAGATATACCGTGTTCTTGAATTGGAAGAATCCATATTGTCAAAAAGACTGTACTACCCAAGGCAATCTACAGAGTCAGTGCAATTCCTGTCAGATTACCAGTGGCATTTTTCACAGAACTAGAACAAAAAAAATTTAAATTTGTATGGAAACACAAAAGACTATGAATAGCCAAAGCAATCTTGAGAAAGAAAAATGGAGCTGGAGGAATCAGGCTCCCTGACTTAATACTACAAAGCTGTAGTCATTAAAACAGTATGGTACTGGCACAAAAAAAGAAATATAGATCAACAGACACGGTAGAATGCCCAGAAATAAAGCCACACACCTATGGTCAATTAATCTGCGACAAAGGAAGCAAGAATATACAATGGAGAAAAGACAGCCTCTTCCATAAGTGGCACTGGGAAAATTGGACAGCTACATATAAAAGAATGAAATTAGAACACTCCCTAACACCATACACAAAAATAAACTCAAGATGGATTAAAAATCTAAATGTAAGACCAAATATTATAAAACTCCTAGGGGAAAACATAGGCAGAACACTCTTTGATATAAATTACACAAAAATCTTTTTGGATCCATCTCCTAGGGTAATGGAAATAAAAGCAAAAATAAACAAATGGGACCTAATCAAACTTAAAAGTTTTTACACAGCAAAAGAAACCATAAATGAAAAGACAACCTATGGAATGGGAGAAAATATTTGCAAATAATACAACTGACAAGGGATTAATTTCCAAAATATACAAACAGCTCATACAGCTCAATATCAAAAAAAAAACCAAACAACCCAATCAAAAAAATGGGCAGAAGATCTAAATAGACATTTCTCCAAAGACATACAAATGGCCAAAAGGCACATGAAAATATGCTCATCGTCACTAATTATTAGGGAAATGCAAATCAAAACTGTAATGAGGTACCACCTCACACCAGTCTGAATGGCTATCATCAAAAAGTCTGCAAATCATAAATGCTACAGAGGGTGTGGAAGAAAAAGGAACCCTCCTACACTGTTGGTGGGAATGTAAATTGGTACAGCCACTATGGAGAACAGTATGGAGGTTCCTTAAAAAACTAAAATTAGAGCTACCATATATGATCCTGCAATCCCACTCCTGGGCATATACCCGGAGAAAACCATAGTTAGAAAAGATACATGCATAGTACCCTCCTCACTGGCCATGAACCCCGCTGGGCAAATACACAAGAAACTTCCCTCAGTGTTTTCACAGCATCCCTGGGAGCAGAGATGTTGGGCCTGAGCACATTCATCAATATCTGTTAACAAAAAGGCAGATAAAAGGATTAGTGTAGTCTAACATGAAATTCTCAGTCTCTCTGTTCATGAAATACCAGCACACCATCCCCCGTGTCCCACAAACCTTTATAAGTGAGGAAAACAGTAAAAGGAGACACGTTCAGTCTTCCTGAATACCTGAAGGGCTGTTACTGGGAAAAGGGAATACACATACGGTGTACTGCTTTGAAAGCTCAAGCTACAGCCATGACATAGGTGTTTCAAAGAGAAAGATTTCAGGTCACCACAAAAGGACCTGCCTGATAACTGGAGTCATGTAAGCACTGGAATTCCCTGTGCAACTCCCAGGCCAGCTCAGCAGAGACAGTCAGAAATGAAATTAAAAAAAAAAAAAAAAAAAAGAAAAGATACATGCACCCCAATGTTCAGTGCAGCACTATTTATAATAGCCAAGACATGGAAGCAACCTAAGTGTCCATCAACAGATAGATGAATGAATAAAGAAGACGTGGTACATGTATACAATGGAATATTACTCAGCCATAAAGAACAAAACAATGCCATTTACAGCAACATGGATGGACCTAGAGATTGTCATACTTAATGAAGTAAGTCAGACAGAGAAAGACAAATATCATATGATATCACTTATATGTGGAATCTAAAAAAATGGTACAACTATTGATGAGAAAGAATCTAGCAGAAAAGAACTTCTACAAATAAAGATATAAAGAAGGAACCACAATGAGATGGGTATGTGCAGTATAGTGAAGACCCATACCTCAGACTGGGCAACCCACAAACAGGAGGTTAATTACAATTGCAGAGGTTCTCCCAAAGGAGCAATGGGTCTGAGCCCCACATTGGCTCCCCATCCTGGGGGTCCTGCACCAGAAGATGAGCCCCTAGAACAATTGGCTTTGAAGGACAGTGGGGCTTACTTTTGGGAGACCTAGAGGGCTGTGGGAAATAGAGACTCCACTCTTAAAGGTTGTATACAAAAGCTCACATGCTCCAGGACATGGGCAGAAGCAGTAATTTGAGAAAAGCCTGGGTCAGACCCACCTGCTGATCCTGCAGAGTCTCCCGGAGAGGAGGAGGCAACTGAAGCTCACCCTGGGGACACAAACACTGGCAGCAGCCATTATTAGGAGCTCGTTCTACTACATGTTCACTGGTGCTGGCAAATGCCATTTTGTAATCCTCCCTTCTAGCTTATTAGCTTCAGGACTCAACCCCACCAGGCAGCCTGTAGGCATCAGAACTGGGATGTCTCAGGCCAAACAACGAGCTAGGTGGGGACACAGACCAGTAGGCAGGCTGCCTTAAAAATGCCTGAACCCACAGCTGCACTGCAACACAGGTCCTCCACCAGAGGACCCAGGACCCAGCCAAATGCACCAGTGTGCATGCACTAGCCCTGGGACCAGCCTCACACACCACTGGGCAGGTACCAACCCTAGGAACACCTGGGATCTGACAGTGCCCACCAGCCCCAGGACCACTACAGCCAGCCATGGCAGGACCCAGCCCACTCACTAGCAGACCAGCTCAAGAACCCTCAGGGCCTTGCAGCCAGAGATCCCAAGAACAGACTCTGCCCAGTGAGCCAGCACTAGCCCTAAAACACCCTGGTCCCCAGACCCCCACACAAGCAGTCGAAACCAGCTCTGGGACCTCTGGGACCCCTGGATCCTGCAGCCAGAGACCCCAGGATCCAGCTCTGCCTGCTAGTGGGCTGTCACTAGCCCCAAGTCCCAACTGCACCCACCAGTGGGCAGGCAATAATAGCCCTGGGATTCCCTGGATCCCAACCCTGCTCACCATGGCTGGTCGCCATCACTAGGACCACCACAGCCTGCCTTGTCAAGACCCAACCAACATACCAGCAAGCTGGCACTATACCAGGGACCCCCACGGCTCTGGCTCTGACCACAACTCCAGCTCTGAGACACCTTGGGCCCTTCAGTAAGTGTCCTCAGGATTCAGCCCCATCTACCAGGGGGATGACACCAGCTTCAGGACCCCCAGGGCCCTGCAACCAGAGACACTGGTTCACAGCTCCACCAACCAGTGAGCCAGCACTGGGAACCCCCACCCCAGCCCCTGGCCCTGCCCTCGGGTGGGCCAGCACCAGCTCTGAGTTACCATGGACTCCTCACAGCTGACCACCCTGGGATCCAGTAACACTCACCAGCAGACCAGCACGATCTTTGAGACACCCTGAAACCTTCAGCCAGATGTGTCAGGAACCAGCCCCACCTACAAACAGGCCAACAGTAGATCTGGGAACCCCTGCCCTGTAACCACTCACCCCCACACCTGACTCTGCCCACCAGTGAATCACCACTAGCCCAGGGACCCCACTCCCAGGGTTCCACAGACAGCTGTCTCATGACCCAGTCCTGCCAACCAGTGACTGGCAGCCTCTGAACAAGGCAGGGCCTGGCAATCAACCAGACCAGGGGCCAGCCACAACTACCAGACCTCCCACAGTAGTCAGTCTGCCACAACAGAAGGACCCATACAGCCCACATAGGGGTACCCCTAGACCTTATAGCTCTGGTGACCAGAGAGGCATGTGCTGTTAGGAAGCATAGGATGTCTCCTACAAACGGCCACTTTTCCCAGGTCAGGAAATATAACCAACCTACCAGATACATATAAATACAAACAGCAAATTAGGCAAAACAAGAGGACAGAGTAACATGTTCCAAATGAAGGAACAGGATAAAACCTCAGAAGAAAAACTAAGTGAAATGGAGACAGGCAATCTACTAAATAAAGAGTTCAAGGTAATGATTGGAAAGATGATCAAAGAACTCAAGAGAAGAATGGATGAACAGAGTGAGAAGTTAGATGTTTTTAACAGAGTTAGAAAACATAAAGAAGAACCAAACAGATGAAGAATACAATAACTGAAATCAAAAATACACTAGAAGGGATCAACAGTAGATTAAATGATACAGAGGAATGGGTCAGTGAGCCTAAAAATAGAGTAATGGAAATCACTAAACAGAAAAAAGAATGAAAAGAAATGAGGACAGGTTAAGAGACCTCTAGGACAACACCAATTGTACTAGCATTTGCATTATGGGGTCCCCAGAGGAGAAGTGAGAGAGAAAGGGGCAGAGAATGTATTTGAAGACATAATAGCTGAAAATTTCCCTGACTTGGGAAAGGAAACAAATATCCAGGTCCAGGAATAACAGAGAGTCCCAGACAGGACCAACCCAAAGGGGCCAAACCAAGACACATTGTAATTAAAATGGCAAAAATTAAAGATAAAGAGGGAATATTAAAAGCCACAAGGGAAAAGTAACAACTTACATACAAGAGAACTCCCATAAGGCTATCAGCTGACCTTTCAGCAGAAACTGCAGGCCAGAAACTCTACAACCAAGAATACTCTACCCAACAAGGCTCTTATTCAGGTTTGTTGGAGAGATCAAAAGTTTTACAGACAAGCAAAAGCTAAGAGTTCAGCACCACCAAACCAGCTTGACAAGAAATGTTAAAGGGATTTCTCTAAGTGAAAAAGAAAAGGCCATAACAAGAGACTTGAAAATTACAAAAGGAAAAATCTCATTGGTAAAGGCAAATAAACAGTAAAAGTGGTAGTAAATCAACCATGAACAAAGCTAATAGGAAGGTTAAAAGAAAAAAGTAGTAAAATCATTTTTCCCACAATAAGCAGTTAAGGCTACACACACCCAAAAAAAAGATTCAAAATAATGATGTCAAAAACAGTTATCAAGGGGGAAGAGGAGTAAAAATGCAGGGTTGTTAAAATGCATTGGAGGTAACTAATAAGGACCTACTGTATAGCACAGGGAACTTTTCTCAATACTCTGTCATGACCTATATAAGAATCTAAAAAATAGTGGATATATGTAAAACTGATTCACTTTGCTGTACAGCAGAAACTAACACATTTTAAATCAACTACAATAAAAATTTTAAAAGATAGAAGAACAAAAAAGTGCTTGGAAAGTAAGAAATCAGCAACTTAAAATTATGTATGTGTATATATATTGCTATATATTATCATGGTAACCACAAACCAAAAATCTCTAATAGATACACACACACAAAAAGAGAAAGGAATCTAAACATAATACTAAAGATAGTCATCAAATCACAAGGGAAGAGAGCAAAACAAGAGGAAAGGAACAAAAAAAGAACTACAAGACAACCCCAAAGCAATTAACAAAATGGTAATAAGTACATACCTATCAATAATTACTTTAAATGTAAATGGACTAATGCTCCAATCAAAGAGAGTGGCTTAATGGATATAAAAAGAAGACCCACATATATACTATCTACAAGAGACTCACTTCAGATTTAAAAGCACACAGACTGAAAGTGAGGAAAAAGGTATTCCATAGAAATAGACAAAGAAGGACATTACATAATGATCAAGGGATCAACCCAAGAAGATATAAGAATTGTAAATATACAAGCACCCAACATAGCAGCACCTAAATACATAAAGCAAATATTAACAAACATAAATGGAGAAGTTGACAGTAACACAGTAATAGTAGGGGACTTGAATACCCCATTTACATCAATGGAGAGATCATTTAGAAAGAAAATCAATAAGGAAACACTGGCCTTAAATGGACTTAATAGATATGTATAGAAAATTCCATCTGAAAGCAGCAGAATATACATTCTTTTCAAGTGCACGTGGAGCATTCTCCAGGATAGGTCATATGCTAGGTCATAAAATAAGTCTCAGTAAATTTAAGAAAATTGAAATCATATTTAGCATCTTTCCTGACCACAACACTATAAGAGTAGAAATAAACCACAAGGGAAAAACTGAAAAAAAACACAACCATGTGGAGGCTAAACATTATGCTACTAAATAACCAATGGATCACTGAAGAAATCAAAGAGGAAATCAAAATATACCTGGAGACAAATGAAAATGAAAACTCAATGATCCAAAATCTAGGACACGCAGCAAAAGTAGTTCTAAGAGGGAAGTTTATAGCAATAAAAACCTACCTCAGAAAACAAGAAAAATCTCAAACAACCTAACTTTATACCTAAAAGAACTAGAAAAAGAACAAACAAAACCAAAGTTAGTGGAAGGAAAGAAATCATAAAGAACAGAGCAGAAATAAATGAAATGGAGACTAAAGAGAAATAGAAAAGATCAAGGAAACTGGTTCTTTAAAAAGATCAACAAAATTGATAAACCTTTAGCCAGACTTATTAAGAAAAAAAGAGAGTGCCCGTCAATAAAATCAGAAATGAAAAAGGAGAAATTACAACTGACACCACATAAATACAGAAGATCATAAGAGAATACTACGAACAACCATACTCCAATAAAATAGACAACCTAGAAGAAATGGACAAATTCCTAGAAATGTACAAACCCCCAAAACTGAAACAGGAAGAAATAGAAAATATGAATAGACGAATTACCAGTAATAAAATGGAATCAGGAATGAAAAAACTCCTAACAAACAAAAGTCCAGGATCCGATGGCTTCACAGGTGAATTCTACCAAACATTTAGAGAAGAGTTAACACCTATCCTTCTCAAACTATTCCAAAACATTGCAGAGGAAGAAATGCTTCTTAACTCATTCTATGAAGCCAGTATCCAAAGGAAGATATCACAAAAAAGAAAATTATAGGCCAGTATCACTGATGAACATAGATGCAAAAATACTCAATAAAATATTAGCAGAACAAATTCAGTGATACATTAAAAGGATCATACACTATGATCAAGTGGGATTTATACTAAGGATGCAAGGAAGGTTCAATATACACAAATCAATTAATGCAATAAACCTTAACAAACTGAAGAATAAAAATCATATGATCAACTCAGCTGTAGAAAAAGGGTTTTGACAAAATTCAACATCCATTTATGATAAAAACTCTCCACAATGTGGATATCAGTGGAGCATATCTCAACATAATTATGGTCATGTATGATAAGCCCACAGCTAACATCATACTCAGCAGGGAAAAGCTGAGCATTTCCACTGAGATCAGTAACAAGACAAGGATGCCCACTCTTGCCACTTTTACTCAACATAGTATTGGAAGTCCCAGCCACAGCAATCAGATAAGAAAAAGAAATAAAAGGTATCCAAATTGGAAGGCAAGAGGTAAAACTGTCAAGAGGCTAGAAAAAGAGAAAATTCAACCTAAAGAGATTCAAAGAAAAAGGAACATTCATCAGAATGCAAAAGCTTTTAAAACATTTTCAAAGATTCCCAGTACCATTTGTATACCTCTAAGGATAAAAGGAAGACAGGACTTTAGAGCTAGAAACAGCCTTGAGATCGTTAAGTAACTAAGTAGCTAAAAATCCTACATTTTACACAAGTAAAAAAATTGAGACCCAAAGAAGTGAAGGAATCCAATATTTCCTGAGCTCCTAAAATACACCAGCTGCTGTTCTGAGCACTTTTCAATACACAACCCATGGTGGGCATTATTCTTCCAGCACTATCAAAGAGGATGCTGAGACTTAAGTAGTTTCTGCAGTTGGCCTCAAGTCCTGCAACTAGTAAGAGATGGAGCCGGGATTCCAACCTAGGTCTCTTTAATTCCAAATCCCATACTCTTCCTACAACAAGACCCTTAATGGTTTAATTAGAAGCCATAGTAAGGTCTAGAACCCAAGTCCCCTTTTCCCAGTCTATTTTTATTTCCACTACAAAAGTGCAGAAAATGGAAAAATAATGCCCTGTTTGTTTTGTGGAATTCTCCTACATACAGTTGAACGAGTCAGATAAAATCATCACTCATCTAGTATGCAGTGTACTTTTCTCCATTGGGGAATGAAGCTTTGTTGCCCAAGGCTTTATTAAGGTTGTTTAAGCCAAGCATTAAATTCTGTAATAAACTTTGACTTTTTAAATCTAATTTCCCTGGACAGAGAAACTTGAAGCTGCCAAAATCTGTACTTGGAAATGTCATACATGCAAATTGTGAAAACAACAAAGATTTCTTAGGGTTTTTTTTCCCTCACACTATCCAGTATCTACTCACAGTACAAGGTCCAGTCTGCTATACCAAACCAACCTAAAGTCTCCATGTGATTCTGAATATGCACATTTCGCAATGTTGTTCAATAAAACAATCAGCAAATCTATGTAGTGCTTATCGTGTATAAGACTTGATGCTAAGAGGTATAAAAATAACATACTATCTCTGTACTCTTAACTACCCACCTAAACAGAGAGAGAGGGGAAAGGGGATGTGCATGCAGTTAAATATTATACAATTTGACAAATTTGAAAATATTGTATTAAACAAGTGCTATGGGAGCCAGGTTGAGAAAACTGTTCTGACTCTGTGGGTCACAAAAGACATCCAGAGGAAGTAATGTTTGCAGTGAAGCTAGAAGGACTAAGTGCTTTCCATCTTTAGATCTAAGACATGGGATATGAGGTGCCTTGAATGTCCAGAGACCAGCAGTTCCTGCATGTAGTTAGAATATAGGCTTAATTACAGGGCATTGGGGAACATGAGGCAAGAAGTATAGTTTGAGGCCAGACCTTATAAGTAAGTTTCAGCTTACATTTTTAGCAGTGAGGAGGACTTTCTCATGTTCAGGTGTGTCACTCTGGAGGTAGTGTTGTGAAGAGGCTGGAGGTGAGACACCTAACTAGGAACCCAACTAATGTCATGATCCAGATGAAAGATAATCGGTGTGGTGAAAGATAAAATAGAGAGGAGGGCATAGATTAGAGACATTTAAGAAATAAAATTGATGTTGACTCTTTAAATGCGGGGGTTAAAGGAGAAGGATGAGTCAAAGGTGATTATGCCAATACCCAGGGTGTTGGCCCCTCCATCATCATAGATGCTTATGTATACACACAACAAATCACATTATGGAGTAACTCACAATCCATGTTTATAAAAAGTGAAAATAAAATCTATACTGACTGGCAAGAATGTATCATATTCTTCATTCTTTTCTTCATATTCTCTGTGTTTTCTGATTCTTTTGTCTTAGTATGGGAAGAGAGTGAAAATGGTAACCAAGAGTGAGTAAGGAGGAAGTTGAATCACAGTATCAGTGTGTACCATCAATATTCTATGAATACTTATCATATTGGTTTTTACTTTTACTCTTTAAGTATCAGGGACAGAGCAATTTTGTAAACAACTGTCATTGTTCCAATGCAGAGAAAACTCTGTGGAGTGGAGGTCAAAGCAGGTGTCCCAACTAGAAATATGCACAGATATAGGACAGCCTTGTAGGTCTCGTGTTTTATGGCCCCTTCTGTATTCTCAGCTGTCCATAGCAGCCACACAATTACTGGGAGGTGCTGCTCTTCTTCCTGTTCTTTCTCTTCCTTCCTTAGCATCTGAGGTGCTGGAGGATGTACAGATCTGATTGTGAGGTTATCACTGCTCCTGACCCCTTTCCTGCTTTATTATGACAAGTTGCAAAACTATCTTCCCAGCCATTCTGCAAATCTAAACTGAATGATTTGAGGCAAATTAAATATTTTAGCATTTTTATTTATGTACACATGATATATGGAAGAGGTAATAGTTTTAACTATTTAATTTTAACTTGGAGAAAGGGAATCTCTGTTTACTTTTACTTAGTTCAGCATTTATACTTTGTCTACTATACAAAAACATGTATTGTTATTAATAAATGCTCCAGGTTTTCCAAACCCACCATTAAGATTAGTGTTTCTGGACTAGAATCAAATATTCATATACCACCAGCAATATTATACATAATTTAAAGTGTATCTTGTCATGCAAATGGATTCACCATGGTGCTTTCCCTTAACTATAAAATTTATTCTTGCCCCAATGGGAGCAGGCTTGTGGATTTTTACCCAGCCTTGGAAGAGGCCCCTGAGTGAGCATTTGGAAGATGCTTTAAATTTTGTCCCTGTGAAAATGGAATTAATTGGTCTCCAACTTGAATACATTATAAATATAGAGGTAACCAAGATTAACCAACAACAGGGAAGCAATCATATCTTTAATTGCCTGTAGCAGTCTCAGTGAAGTACTGGGCTCAACTTTTTCCAAAATGTAGCAGATACGTATAAAAAGAATCTAGAGTAGTCATTGCATCCATCTCTATACCTCATTTCTTCAAGACAGGAAGAATAATGAGGCTAAAGCTTGATTATAAAATGTTCAGCCTAGCTTAGTTTTTACTAGTTTTTTAACTGTGTAATCTGGCACAAGCAAACCTACAGATTAAATGAAAGTGGTGTTTGTTTTTTAGTCTTCCTGTGGGACCCTTTACAGTTGTAAGCAAGAGTCTTGGTACTCTCACATGGACCACCACATTTGCCTTTACTTTCTTATTAATCATAATTACTATGTTTTCTTTTCGAATTTCCTCTTAATAGGTGGCCAAAATAGACTATTAAACAGCTTCTTTAATAAAGTTTAGGATGGAAAGCTGTTCCTGTGTTTATCAATGATGTCATGATTTCTGCTTTTATTCTAATTCAATCTGTTGAATTTTCTCAGGAAATTAAGGAGACAAGAGGCCTCCCTTTTCTCACTTTATCTTATATAACTGATAATTATGGTTGACACGAACTGGCTCATACTTACTTGAGGGTACCAAGTATCTCACCCAATTCTCTTTTTTGACCTTACAAACCAGCCAACTGAATTTGTGTTCTACCTTTTTATTCCCTGGAGAAAATGTTAAAATATGTGTTCCTGTTCTATCTAATTTTGCCCTTTAGTGCAGAATAATTTTTCCTTTCTTAAAAGTTTTTCTAATGCAAATAAATGAATTCTTACAAGGGCAAACTTTTTTTATTTTAACACTGTCCTTCTAAATTGAAGCAGACCTGTATTCATGGTAATGACGTTCATAAAGTGTGAAAAATGAATGCAATACATTTTAGGGGATCAAAAAGTCATTTCTATCTTTTGAAGTATCATGTATTTAAATAAGGTAATTACTAGTATCATACTCATATATAGTATACTGAAAATATGCTACTAGGATTTCTTTCAAATCATTGTTAGGTGAAATTAAAATAAGAATTTTATCTGAATAATAATTTTACATTTGAATAACTTTATTTGTATCTCATTTTACTTACTATCTTTATTATCTCTACCTCAAGACTATTATTAAAACTAAGCACGTTTCTTTGACTCATATTCTTCATTTTAAAAAGTGTCCAGTTTCTTATATTTGGAGATTGAAGGTTCTACATAAACATATAAAACATTAGTGGGACCCGTATACAAACTGTACTATGAGTACTTTATGTGGATAATTCATTCACTCTTCCCAATAGTTTACAAAGAAGTTACTCTTGTTATAATCATTGTACAGACGAGGTAATTGAGGATAAAAAGGGGATTCCTGACTGTTGCCAGGACATACTGCTAGTAAGGAACAATGCAGGACATGAGCCCGGGTGGTCTGGTGCTAGGATTTACAGGTTAACCATTCCACAGTCAGTGTTGCTTCTCAATTTGTCTTCACTCAGCTTTTGTTTCCTCTGAATTAAGATGTGTTCATTTCAATGTACAAAGTACTCTTAATCAAAGGGTCTTGAATTCCCCCTGGAACACAGACATCTATTAGTATCTCACCTTTTTTAGTGTGTTTGCAGCTCAGATATAGCAAGGTCTAAGAGTAACATTCCTGACTTTCACCCTTCCCCCAGTATCAATCCATATTTTTCATTCCTCTTTAAGGCACACTCATGCCACAGCACAGAAAACTGTTCATTTCTAGGAATGATTAGTTAGTTCATGTTTCTTTGTCTCCCATAGAATCCATCGCCCCTTCAATCCTTGAGGAGAAAGTGAATGAAAGAATACAGACTTATATTGTAAATACCCTCTGACTCTCCCAGCTTTACACTGAACTGTGAAGGTACAAGGCAAAGATAAAAATTTACAATACTAAAACCAAGACCAAATCAAGGAAGAAATTTAACTAGCTGTAAGATGTGTGGAGTGAAATTAAGATTCATGAACTCAAGACATAAATAGTGTTAAGAGCAAACATTTACTTGGCATTATTTCTGTGCCAGGCACTGTTCTGCACTGGACGTGCAATAATTTGTGTAACCTCATAACAGCAGTAATGAGGTGTGGGTACTATTTTTACCCCCATGTTACAGATAAGGAAACAAGTGCACAGAGTTGGGATTCGAAGCCAGGCAGACTGACTCTGAGGTTCATGGTCTCAACCACTCTAACCATTTCTCCTGCACTTGATGTGAGATGCTTCATTTGACCATACTACCTACTCTTTGCCTCAAAATCCAGGTCAGTTACATGCAGTACACTGGGCAGTCATCATGGCTGTGCCTGTACAGCTTTCCAAAAGAATTGTCCAAGTTCAATCAGTAAAAATTTGGGGGCTGCAAATGACCACAAACTAGGAACATGATACAGGTTTGGTAGCTTATTGTAATTTAACATGGATATTCCCAGTAAACTAGTTTCTGTTTGGAAACACCTTATTAGCACTGCATTCTAAGAATTCTAAAAATCCGTATACCCCATCACTGAAGACACATAGAGAATTAGCAACACTTGTGGATGGAAGATCCAGCTCAAGCTACTAAACACCTATTAGACACTGATTTCTAAATTAGGAGAAAGGACATCAATTTGTTCTCCAGCAACAAACAGATGGAGGAGAGTTGACAAACACCCAAATGGATAGAGATCAAGACAAAAGAGCAAGCCAGACATCCCGGATATTCACCAACATCAGGTTTGGGGAAAAAAAGCTTTTGAAAAATATTTTACATATTAATAAAAATGGATTAAGAAGAAGGTAATATATCGGAAAATGATTTTCTACAAAACAACAAAAGACTTTAGCAAACACATTGGCATCTTAGTAGCATTTGAGACTGAAAAATCATGTGGTGAGAACAGACTAACATGAAAAAAACAGCTAAATGGTAGAGATGGGTGACTTGCAAGGAAAACGAAGACTAGAATTAACACAGTAAAATTCAAGTCAGTCCAGTGATACAGAGAATAAACATGAGATGGTTTCTCAGTATTCAGAAGAAAGAGATGAAAAACAAAAGGAAAAAAAAAAGAGAGAGGTCAAGGGCAGAGAAAGGAATCCAACCCTAAAATTACAGGCATTTCCAGGAAGGAAAACACTAGGGTCAGAAGCAATAATCAGCAACAATACTGGAGAGAGAAAATCTGGACAAATGATTTTTACTAGCAATAAAAACATAGATCTTTGACAAATGTAACAAAATAGGGAAAATACATAGAAGTAAAATTAGGAATAAAGAGTGATTTAGCCATGAATATAGAAATAATAACCAGAAACAACACTAATATGTAGAACTGACTAGGTGCCATGAGTCTAAGAGTTACATATATAGAATTTAAACATTTTCATCACAAGTAAGAAAACTTTTAAGTTGAAAATACTGTGTAAAACTCAATGCTGAGAAAGTTTCAAAGCTGAATATATGAATACTTTTCTGAGAAGTGTTAATTACCAAAATAGATTCAAGATGATTTGGATAAACTGGTAGTTGTAAAAGATATTGAAAATTCATTAAGGCATAACTTCCAGATATAAGCTTCCTTTTGCTTCCAAAAAGTAAAAAAAAAAAAAAAAAAAAAAAGAGAAAAAAAAGTGGTTCTACCTGTGTATTCTTCTATGCTTTCAAGAAACATATTCCCATGCTAAATAAATTGTTCCATTGTGAAGACAGAAAAAGGTGTAAAGCCATCCTATTCACTTTTTAAGCTGGCATAATCCTGACCCCAAACCTGACAGAGCACAAAAATTAATATCCCTTATCAATTTTAATATAGATTGAAAAATCCTTTATAGAATAATTGCTAAACCAAATTTAGAAGTAGGTTTTTAAAAGTATTCACCATACTTAGGGTTTATCCCAGAAAGGTAACAAAGATTATTATTAGAAAGTCCATTAATAAGTAAATCAATGCTAAAAATATGTTAATTTCAACTGATGTCAGAAAAGGAACTTAATAAAATTCAAGACCCTTTCCTACCAAGCAGTGAATTCTGTAAACCAACCAACAGATTCTTCCTTTTATTTTAAGAATATCTACCATATGTTAGTAACCAACTTTGTGATTACTATAGGCATGCCCATGACCTATCTCATAATTGTAAAATTAATGCTTATTGATAGGAATTTGCAGATGACTATAAAATAAAATATAAAACTAACCCATAATCTCACCATCCAGAGATACTCATTTAACTAAGTTAGAGGTACCAACCGTCTGCACAGTTGAAACTCCACATATATGGTCTGCCCTCGAATATACCGTTCCTCCACATCTGCAGTTCTGCATCCACAGACTCAACCAACCCGGATCATGTAGTACTGTAGTATTTACTATTGAAAAAAATTTGCATTTAAGTGAACGCATGCAGTTCAAACCTGTTTTAAGGGTCAACTGAACTGAACTTTCTTAAGAATATTCTGCCATAGGTATTATTGTTGTAATCCTCGTTTTCCTGATGAGGAGACTGACACACACAAAAGGTTGAGTAGCTTGCCCAAGGTTGCTGAGTAAGCAGTCACAGAAAGAAGGTATAAATTCAAGCAGCGTTTCTCTAGAATTCACACCTTTAAACAATGTGTTAAATCGTCTCTTTAGAGAACTTTTTTCCAATATTTTATCATAAGCATTATCCCAATAATATATAATGTTCTTAAATTATTATTTCAATAATTCATCATATTCTAGCATACAAATGAACTATTATGTATTTAAATGTTGCCTATTTTTACATATTAGGCCATTTCTGATTATTATTATAAATATTAATGCATTTAACATTTTCATATAAATTCAAACTAATTTTTTCTTTGAGGATAAACTCCAAGATGCAGAATTACTAGGTCAAAAATCATGAATATTTGCAAACCATCCTGATTTTCTACTTGTTTCCTGGAAGGAATTTGCAATTTGTATTTTTACCCACAGAAGATGAGAATGCCCATTTCATAGCAATCTCTTCAGCTCAGAATAGTACCACTATTTAAAACTTTTGTAAATTTGATAGGTGAAAAAGAGTATCCTATTTCACATCTTTGGCTACTAGTAAAGTTTAATAACCTTTTCATATTTTATTAGCCATTGGAATATGGTTTTGTGGTTTGCCTGTTAATTCCTACCTCAGAGAAAACAGCATAGCTAACAGTTAAGAACAGTCATTTTTGTCAGAGGCTCTGGAGTTCTCAACTTTTAAGAAATTGAACATCCCTATACTATATTGTTCTCACACAAAGGCTGACATGAAATCTAGAAATCATCTAGGTTAATCCTGATCCCACAGACTTTAATCTCACTGAACCTGTTTCTTCGTCTTTAAAGTAGGGATAATGATAATAATACTTCATTAGTTGATTGTCAGTATTAAATAAGATACTATATGAAAAGTGTTTGATGTACAAATAGCAGCCTTCCAATGGTTACTTTTAAAAAATATTGCTCCATGCTTTCATGTCACTTATTTAGACTCTATTTAGACTTACATTAGACTCTATTTAGACTTTATATTAGAGCTTTGTATGTACTTATCAATAGATGAATTCTCAGGAGGAATTTTTATCTTTTTCCTCTGTCCCTAGCATTCCAGTACCTAGCAAAAAGCCTGATATGTATTAGGAATATATACCGACCATGTTGGGCTGAATGTAAAATTATCAATACTTCCAAAGGACATTTTGTGATTAGATGTCAAGATTCCATCTAGCTAGCCTCTAAAACATTTTATCGTTTTCCTATTGCAGAATTAAAAAAAATAGAAATCCTCAAATTTAAGTTCTCAAAGGCAGCATTTAGAGTTTTAACTATTTACTAACCACTTCGTTTAGGACAGACTCAACTACATTTAGGCCAAACTCAAGGGCAAATGCAAGAGTGATGACCACCCCAATTACAGTCGATTTGATGAATAAAGATAGAGCAACCACAGTGTGGACCTCGGCAAAAGGAGGAGTGCTCACCCCTGCCTTCTCTTTCATTGAAAGATAAATGTTTTCAAAACTATCTCCCAATGTTTGGTGTAGTGAAACAAAAAATACTGACTGATACAGTTTTATAAAGACCTACAAAAATCAACATGGTTTTTTAAATTATTTTCACTCTCAGACCAAAGTTATTACAAAAGTTCAGGGGAAAAAAACATTTTTAGATATTTTAGGTTAAACCATATTTTAGGTTAGAACATTTTTATAATAAAAATATAAATTTGTAGGCCTGCTTTTGGTTATGATGATTAAGAAAATAAACTTTGTATGGCTGTCTGTGCCTTTTATCCATCCCCAGCCCACCCTTCCCAACCTATAAGCCTGTATGTGCTCCACCTCCCTGTTAATAATCATTTCACAAAATGCTAACTGCGGTGACTGATTTGGAGAATTTTAAATGTTCTATTATTATCTTCTTCTATACTGATGCCTGAATTGAAATAAAAGGCATATACAACAGTCATCTCTATGGACAGGTTTAAGTTCAATTTTATTATTTAAGCTTTTTCAAAGAGAAAAGTGAAACATAGGCCAAATGATAATCATAAGCATAATCATAAGGCTCTTGGTTAAGGAGATGAGCAGTGTGATAGGGTGTCAGGGTGTCATTTAGTTGTCATTCATGTTGGGCGACAGTCCACAATTTCAAGAAAGGTAGGAGGGAACTCCATTTCCCCTTGCAGCCATGGCTGATGCCAGCCAGATTCTAACCTGGTTTTGCATGGATCTTAGGACAATTCCTTGACCTGTTATGTAATTACCTTTCTTCTGGCTCTTGTGTTTTGCCTTATTTCCCTAAACATTTTTTTGAGTGACCTTTAAGTCACAGGGACTTATAATTTGGTGACTGCTGTAAAAGTGTTTCTTTCAATATCCCCTCCATGTGTCCTCTCTAAGTGTAATTTTATAAATCATTTTTTAAAACCCTGCTTTTTCTGTAATGCTGGGCTCAACAACTGATTTCTTTAAAAACTGAGAAGTTTAAAGAATTGGGCATTTTGCTGAAATTCACAAGGACTTATTTGTTGCTTTAAAGCTGCTGAGGGAACCAATATTTGTTTTTATAGTTTTACAATCATAAACTATAAAACTAATGGAATAGCTTGATTTCATTTTGTTGAAGTTATAAAACTGGCTACAACTTCAATTCACATTTTATCACTCAACTTTCAAACTAATTATATAAAGGAAAGCTGGCGCTTAGCAAATTCTTGATAACTTGGGCTCCACCATGTCCCCTACGAGTCCCCCAAAAACTTCTTTTACTCCGGATGTCACGGTGATTCAGTGCAAAACCACATAACAGTCCAATCTTTTGTTGTATTTAAGTTTCAGAAAAAGGCAGCACTTTTCTGGTCTGTTTTGCAACGTTTTCACAGCAAGAACTGTGATGGACAAAGCTAATGTAGTCATTCAAACCTGAGAGTAAGAATAAATATAACAAAACACTTACGGGACACTGGTTTCCACATTTTCAACCAGTTAGGGTTTCCAACAGCATGATGAAGGTGCTGTTGTTATCTCCATTTTACAGAACAACTGAGGCACAGAGAGTATGAACGGATCACCCAGAGTCACGCAGTAAGAGAAGGAGCCAGAATGAAGACGCCACCGGTCTAGCTCCAGGATACATGCACTCTGGTGCCATGCTTTTGTGTGTCACAAAGCACTTTTCATAATACGTTTTATCACTTAATCCTCATAATATCCCCTGGAGATATGAAAGCTGTATTATTGTTTGTTCACTTGAGTAAACTGAGGTGGAGAAGCCTGAGGCAGAGTGGACCAGGGCAGTATACCGGGGAGTGGTGACATCATCTCAACCCCAGGCTCCCACGGCAAGCCTCCTACTCCCATCTCACACCTCTGTCTCTCAGGGGGTTTTGTTTCTGTTTTGCCAAGGAACATTCTCATTAAATGAAAACTTAAGCTCTCTCTTGACCAGAAAAATGAAGGCTGAAATGTCCCAGTTGAAGCAGGGCGCATACACATCCCTCCAACCCTACCCATTCCCATTCCACCCCCAAGGCCCCAAGACGGCTCTGTGGAACACAACTGGGAATTCACTGCTTCATCCGTGTTACCTTTCAAAAGGTACAGAATGGATTTGTTCTCCCCTGGAAGGACTGAGTGGTAATAGGGGAAATGAGCATGGAGAGGCCAGAAATTCCTGGAAATAGGAAAAAGAGCATAGAGGAAAAGCAAGTTTTTATCTGGGTAAGTCAGGGTTTGAACTTGGCACCTGTGAGCTTCAGTCGATTGTTCATCTGTAAAATGGGAATAAGAATTGATGCCTCTCATTGAGCGCTTCTAGTGGGCCAAGTCACTAAGCATTCTTTCATTTAATCTTTATGGCAAACGTGTGAGGTGCAGGTATTGTCATCCCTAATTTATAGATGAAAAATTGAGGCTCAGAGAGATGAGGTAACCTCCCCAAGGCTACTAGGCTAGAAAATGGCAGAGCTGGAGTTCAAAACCACATCTGTCTGACTATAAAGTCTACGCCCTTAACCTAGGGATTAGGGAAAGGATTGGGGAAATTATGAGATAAAGCTCCTGATATGTGCCAGGCACATAGTAGGCAGCCAATAAATGGCAGATGTTATTTTGGGGAGATAGCATATTATTTAAGAGTCTAGACTCTGAATTCGGGGTTCAAATATCTGCTTTACTCGTCACATAATGTGTGATCATGGACAAATTTTTTAATCTCCCTAGGCTTCAATTACCTCGTTCATAAAATTGGAATAATTTTACACTTATGCCACAGTTTTTGTGACAATCAAATGAGATACTGAGTTACTTAGCACTGACCCTTACCCATTGTGTATGTTAAATAAACACTTTATTATTTGGAACTCTATGCTAAGGAACCAGGGACAGGAGACTCAAAAAAGTGGATTTTACAAGTAGCCTACATTATCTCATTTTGTTTTCACCAAAACTTTTATGAAGTGGTGCTACATTATTCCCATTTTACAAATACTACTTTGAGCGTTTAAATTTTTTTTTTTCTCAAATGTTCATAGCCAGTAAGTGATAGAGCTGGAATGTGAGCCCAGGCAGGTGGGATTCTGAGCCCTCATCATCATTCTGCATCAATTCTGACAAGCTAATTAAGATAGACTTTCCCTAGGGTTGAGGAGTCCAAGTGTCAGGGATTTAGCAGATTAGGAGAGTGCACTTCTTTTACCTGATTAGATTCAGAACCAGTTGAGAGGTAGTTGCAGGAATCAGGTAGATAGGATTAAAATGTTACTTTCTCATGATAAAGCTATTGAAGGACATGGCTTAGATTTGATACCAAGCAAAATTATTAAATCTTTTGTGAGGCAGAATGACCCACCCACTGGCCAGCCTAACACCTCAGCTCCCACCCCTACCCCACAAAGCCTGCCCTGGCAGATTGGAACTGAGTGAGTTCTCAGCAGACAGATCCCAGGAAGAGAGAAGGGCCAACTCATTTGGCTTCCATCCTTTCTCCCACATCACCAATCGGATAAGTGATTCCTCCTCTCCTGGATGGAGTGAGTGAAGGTAGAGAAAAGCCAGGGGTGTTACTCTTATGACTAGAAACACCCTGCGTGGGGTGTAGGATCCCATTTAACATTCCCGATTTGTGTTCTCTCAACTTCACTGGGCTCAACCTTTAAGACTATGGGGCATCCGGGCGTGTGACTACCCCCTCAGGTGAGCTTAACATCTGTCAGGGCAGGACAGCTCCCCAGACCAACTACTGCTTCTTTGGGTTTCCTCCCTGGACCATAGCTAGGCAGTGTTCATTTTGTCCCCAGAAAGCTCCAAAATAGGTCAGAAATATACAATTATTAAATTAATATGAAAGCTACTCTGTACGTAAATCTGAAATTCAGTCTGTATTCTATTTCCCGTCCTAAATTATGTGCAACCCTATTGTCCAACATAGCCCTTCAGAGGTTCTGTAATGAGGTGAAGAGACAGCATATAGCTACTCCAATACTGAAATGCTAATAATATAAACAGTCCTATTGAATATAAATCTCATCCCGTTACTAATTGTACAGGGAGAAATTAAAGTTAAAAGATTAACATCCAAAAAATTAGAGTAGAAAGAGTTTAAGTCAAATTTCAAAATTAATTGAAAATTCTTTTGTTTTTGTGGGATAAAATTTGTAAAATTCAAGTTCAAAATTGATCTTCTTGAATATCTTATGCTGTTCAGTCTCATTCACAGACAGTCTTGATACCTAGGACAAGCTTGGGCTCTCCTCTGGATGGGTGTTACTACTTCAGCATCTCAGAAATGATCATTCTGTGTCTCCAAAAAGAGAATAAAACATTGCTAACCATCGTGGTGCTGATCCCACACCCATGAAATTCAGAAAACAAGCCAACCCCACGCCTGAAGAAGGGAGCGCAGGCACCCTTACGTTCCATAAATCCACCCTTTGTGCTGCCAAAAACCGTAGCAGAGATTCAGTGGTGGCAAGTGAAAGAGTCAGCAGAAAAGTCCTGGTTTCCACCTTGCCAGGATGCCAGCTGGTCTGTGCGCGCACTCCAGCGACTATGACCTAGATTCAACTTGGGAGAAAATTCCCATCAAGAGATTAATTTTGGCACTTTGTTTACGAATTCAGGGGACATTTCTCCTTACGTGTACTGTCTCCCCTCACAGGACATAACATTGAGACATTCCTGCCTTGCAAACTGAAATGTTTGGAATGGTGGCAACCCCAGGCATCAAGCTTTATTTGAGAGTTGCCTGCCTCTCCCAATGGCAATATGAACGGGAAAAACGGGGCTGTCCCCCATCTCTCCATTTCCCCTTTCAGCCCATGTTTCTGGCACCCCAGTCTGCACTGACGGTATGGACTCTAGTGATGTAACCACAGCCTTCTGTGAAACTCTTGTGACAAATGTCTGTCACTATCCCTTGCTATGGCATCACTTACATCTATTAAATGTGGTTCCTAGGGAGGATTTTCACTGAATCCGCAAATGTTTCAACTGGAGAATTGCCCAAGGAAATTTCCTGAACTGGAAGTGCTGTTGGTGCCTTGGGAACCTGTTGAGAACCATTTCCTCTGCCGAGTTCCCATTAAACCACTGGCTTCCCTCTGTTTTTGACTGAAGCCTAAGGAGCATTTCTCTGTGTAATCGTTCTCTGCAGTAGCATCATCTAGCCTTTTAGGAAATCTCAGGGGAATTTCTAAGAGTTTAATCCTTAACATGGTCTCTTCCCTTTTCTAACACACATGGGACTAGCCCTGTTTACTAAATTTGAGGGCCTTCTTTCCCCTTTGATTTACAGATAAAACAATTGATTTTCTAAGATATCTCTTTAGATCTCATTCTGTGGGTCTCCTATGATGAGAAATACGAAATTATGAGCTCTTGATATGCCCTAGATTTCTACTTTTCAAATCATACCTCTCTGCCCCTGCTACGTTGGAGAATTCACCTGGGTGATATTCTCCCATGGGATCACCATGGAACCAGGACCTGGACTCGCTCCATTATTGTCCTGCCTGTTTGCATGTAGTATGTCTCACCTTGTCTGTCTTCAAGTTCTCATCAATTTCTCAAGCAAGTCCCTCAGAGCATAGGAAACACCTGCATGCCTTCTACAATGGCTCTATCACCTGAAAACTCATCCAGGAATTCTTTGCTGCCTTCCCCAGCCTACTGACCCAATATACTGACCCAATCATCAGGATATGGGTCCTCAATGTCTCTTACTGGGGACTCTGCTGGTTAAGGGTTTGCAAATGTTTTCTGGACTTCAGCACCCTCTAGCGAGTAATTTCAGGTAGTTTTCTGTCCTCTTACTGGGTTTCCTTAGGCTCAAGGCACTCCTTCTGATCTAATATCAACCTTAAGGTCTCTCCCTAATAGGAGCAGACAGGCTTAGGCATGTCTCCTTATGTTTCATAGCTGTCTTTTCAGACCTTCAAGGATTAGCCTGTCTTCTAAGATGTCAGCCTCTCCCTCAAGGAAATCTTTCTTTCCTTCAGCTTTTAATCAGTTTGTTTTCAGTCTTCTACTGCTTTTGATATGACTGTCACACTGAAGCACACTTTTCAAAGCACTTGAGCTCTTCCTTTATTCCCTCATTCTGAGTGACAGGCCTTTGGGTGATAATTTTACTGAGTTGTTCTCTACTTCAACCCAAGAAGATGGCATATTCTATTTATTTATTCTGAATATACTACCTTTCATGGGTGACTCTTGAGGGCCTTTGGCAAGCACGTAATTACAAGAGGTTAGCCATCTTAATTCCCTCTTTTGGCCCTGAATGTAGTTCATGGATTCTGAGGCAGCCAGAATAATGCTGCCTTCCTGGGCCAGGCACTAATAATTTAAAGCTAGGAAGTAAGTCAGAAAGAGAAAGACAAATACCATATGATATCACTTATATGTGGAATCTAAAATACTATACAAATCAACGTATCTACGAAACAGAAACAGACTCACAGACAGAGAACAGACTTGTGTTTGTGGGGGGCGGGTGGTAGGGGAGGGAAGGATTGGGAGTCTGGGATTAGCAGAGGCAAACTATTATATATAGGATGGATAAACAACAAAGTCATACTGTATAGCACAGGGAACTGCACTCACTATTCTGTGACAAACCACAATGGAAAAGAATATATATATATATATATGTATAACTGAGTCACTTTGCTGTACAGAAGGAATTAACATTGTAAATCAACTATACTTCAATAAAATTTAAAATAATAATAATTTAAAGGCTCCCTTTAAATTGGCTCCCTGGTGGCGCAGTGGTTAAGAATCCGCCTGCCAACGCAGGGGACACAGGTTCCAGCCCTGGTCCGGGAAGATCCCACATGCCGCGGAGCAACTAAGCCTGTGCACTACAACTACTGAGCCTGCGCTCTAGAGCCCACGAGCCACAACTACTGAAGCCCGCGCACCTAGAGCCCGTGCTCCGCAACAAGAGAAGCCACCGCAATGAGAAGCCCGCGCACCGCAACGAAGAGTAGCCCCTTCTCGCCGCAACTAGAGAAAGCCCACGCACAGCAATGAAGACCCAACACAGCCAAAAATAAATAAATATAATAATAATAATAATAATTTAAAGCTAGAACCTTCCAGTGTTCGCAGTGCACATGGAGCTCAGCTCTGTCTGCTCTTCCGAGTCCTGCCAACAGGCCCAGCTGAGAAACAGCAGCAAAAGGTCACTCCGCTCCTGACCATCTAAAAGGCCTGTACCAAACCCTTTCCCGATCTCGGCCTCCATTATGACTGCTTTCCAAGGTTGGCAACTGCGGTCCTGTCTGCATATAAATATCTTCTCACCCATACAGAAACAGCCATTCACCTGTAAATAAAGCCATCCTAAGCCAGAGTAGGGATCCCACAAGACCCACACTTGCCAAGCCTGAAGGCTTCTGCTCAGCTGCGCTAGTTAAAAGCCAACAGTAAAAACCAGCTGCAGGGCACAGTATAGACACCAGTCAACTACCAAGATTAAAACACGTGACACACCCGCCCCCCTCACCGACCCCAGAGGCCCCAAAGCCATGTGCCTTGGCTCCACTAAAACCCTCTCTACTCTTGGTCTATTTCTCAAAGTTCCCAGCTGAACGCACCGGATGTTGGGAATTTAAGGATATCAGTAAATAACACTCCTCTTACCCGTGTTTAAATTCTGAACCCACTGAGATAAACACGGGAGTCGAGCAGCAACTTAAAAACTCACCTTTCCATGAATTTAGCTGTTGGGAATTCCCAGGTAAGTGTGTCTGTCAAATTCCACAATCACTACTTACCAGCCACAGCTGGACAGTCTCAGGCCTCCCCGACAGGGACCCGTCCGTGTACAACCAACCGCTCAAAGGGGAGAGCATAACACGTTCTCTCTGCCCACAGGTGGGTTCCAGAAAGAGGTACCCAGCTCCATCTCCCAAAGCCTCCAGAGAGTCATTCCCCCAAACTGGAGAAGAGTGACTGAAGGAGGGCAGAAACGGAAAGTGTTACTCTAATGGGGTTATTAGAGTATATATTGCCATTTCTACATCAATATAAAATTTATCCATAAGGTAGTTTACTATTTTGTGCTCATGAAAACACCAGGAGCACAAAGCTCCACCTCAACACAGAGTTGAAGAGCACGTGCAGCAGGAAAGCATGTGCTGTATCATCAGAACAAGGGCGGGAAACACATCAACTTGTTCGACATGTTATACGATATGATAACGTACCATACATACCTAACATATATGTTATATACAGATATGTTACACACAGATCTTCCTCAACTTAGGATGGGGTTGCATCCCAATCAACCCATTTTAAGTTGAAAATATCCTAAGTCAAAAATGCCTGTAATACACCTAACCTACCAAACATCATGACTTAGCCCAGCCTGCCTTAATGTGCTCAGAACACTTAATCTACAGTTGGGCAAAATCATCTAACACAAAGCCTATTTTATAATGAAGTGTTGAGTATCTCATGTTATTGAATACTGTACTGAAAGTGAAAACAGAATGGTCATCTGGGTAAGAATGATTTTAAGTGTACAGATGATCCCACGGCTTGCTGCCCATGCTCAGCATCATGAGAGAGTGTTAGACAACATCTCAGTAGCCCAGGAAAAGATCAAAATTCGGAGTACAGTTTCTACTGAATGGGAATGGGGGAGGGGTGGTTCTGGTATTATTAATAAGAACAACAATAATATTTACCAAGTGCTCAATGCAGGCCAGGAACTCCACTAAGTGCATTTATAATATTAACTTATGTACCCGACCACAACGTTTGGGCTCTTAACTGTGTGACCATTCACTGTTATCTAAAACTGAGTTTTCTAAAGAAATACTTAATTGGAGTATTAAATGAAGTTTCTTAAAATCTCTAAAAATGTGTCCCTCTCTCAGAGAACATATCACCCTACCAAGGTGGTTGCCATGAAGAAGCTGTCACTTGAGAGCTCAGTGGACATTTTTTCTTCCCTTGATGTTGGATATTTAGGGATTTTGTGAGATTTATCTACCGCACTTGTTCATCATATTGAGTTTTGTTATTTCTACATAAAGGAATATTTCCAGAGATTTCTGCCACTAACCTGCACTAATATAATCTAAAAAATAAAAGCAATCCTAAGTGTGTATTGAAATAAACTGCAATTCACAAAAAAACATGAATCCCAGACAAAAGTACATTGACATGAAACCATAATGAATTTAGAGGTTATTTCTTCGCCAGAAAATTGAATGTAGAAATGTAGCATCTTTTCTGCAATATCTGGTCGCCTATTTCTACCCAACCCCTAACTGTTGGTGTCTCAGGTCTTGATCCTGGGTGCTGACTGGGTTTTCCCACTTATAGATTGTCCAGAAAGGGTCTTCAGTGTCATCTGCAGGCTGATGGGACCTACATGTGCAGTGCCAGCCCTGACCTCCACTTCAAGCCTCGGGCTCCCCATCTCCACCTGGATATCTCACATACATTGCAAACCTCTAAGTCCTGAGCATAATTTTTGAATTTTCATCCTTACATCTCCCTCTCTTCTTTTCCAGTTCAGTAAATGCACCACCATTACTTGCATTGTTCAAGCAAGAAACCAGGACATTATCCTAGATCAGCACCTCCAATGGAAATACAATGTGAACCACAAACATCACTTTACATTTTCTAGTAGTCACATTTAAAAATACAATTAATTTAATATTACAGGCACACGTTGTCTTACAGTGCTCTGCTTTATTGCACTTTGCAGATATTGCATTTTTTTTACAACTTGAAGGTTTGTGGCAACCCTACAACATCAGATAATGGTTAGCATTTTTTAGCAACAGAGTATTTTTCAGTTCAGGTATGTACATTGCTTAGACATAATGCTATTGCACACAACAGGCTACAGTATAGTATAAGCATAAATTTTATATGCTCTGGGAAACCAAAAAATTCATGTGACTTGATTTATTGTGATATTCCTTTATTATGGTGGTCTGGAACTGAACCTGCAATATCTTCGAGGTATGCCTGTATGTTGTATTTATTAATAATATATTGTATTCAATCCAATATATCAAATATTGCCATTTCTACATCAATATAAAATTTATCCATAAGGTAGTTTACTATTTTGTGCTAAGTCTTTGGAATCCAGAATGCATTTTACACTCAACAGTACATCTCGTGTCTTACTAGCCTCATTTCAAGTGCTGAGTAGCTGCATGTGACTAGTGGCTACCATATTGGACAGTGCAGTCTTAGACTGAAGCTTTGTCTTTCACAATTAGATTCATTAGCATATCCTGCTAATGAATAGTTGTCTCCATCTTGAAATACATGTAAACCATCCACTTGTCTGTACCTCCATGACCTTCACATCTTTCACCTCCTACAGCAGCCTTCCTGCTGCTCCGCAGAGCTCCTCTCACCCTTGCAGTCTGTTCTCCACCCAGCAGCCAAAGTGACCATTTTGAAGTAGTTATTCTTGTAACAAATGTTAAACGATTACATGCCAGGCTCTAGTTTAGGTGTTATAGACAGCAATAGTGGGCTAAGAGCAGCTTATCCAGGTACAAATCCTGCCTCTACATATGAGCTGAGTGACCTTGAGCAAATTGCGTGCCTCAGTTTCCTCATCTGTAAAATGGGAACAATAATAGTGTCTACCTTATGGGGTTGCCGTGAGGATCCACTTAGTTAATAGATATAAAGTACATACTTGGTGCATAGAAAGCACTTCATAAGTGACAGTGATACTTTCCAAGTCATTCTGCAGGCTTGAATTTTGGGTTATTGACTTTTTTTTTTAATGATTTTTGATGGTGATAAAATATATATCATAAAATTTGCCACGTTAACCATTGTACAATTCTGTGGCATTAATTACACTCACAACGTTGTGCAACCATCACCACTAGCTATTTCCAAAAGTTTTTCATCGTCCCAAATGAACCTCTGTACGCATTAAGCAATAACTCCCCATCCCCCCTCCCCCCAACCTTCAGTATGAGTTACTGACTTTTCAGCTTCCATTATAGAGTCTAGATCTAGCTGAGGGAAGACGGATTAAATAAAAAGATATTTATCATCATGTCTGCTAATGCTAAATGCTGATGAAAAAAGAAAACCTCCTAAGGGGATGGAGGACAGGAATGTTCTCACCAATGATCAAGACAGGCCTCTCTGCGAAAAAGATGTTGCCCAAAGAGGGGCATGAAGTGAAGGAGTGGGCTGTGCAAAAATCCCAAGTCCTTCCCTTGTCAAAAACCCTTCAGTGGGGGCTTCCCTGGTGGCGCAGTGGTTGAGAATCTGCCTGCTAATGCAGGGGACACGGGTTCGAGCCCTGGTCTGGGAAGATCCCACATGCCACGGAGCGGCTGGGCCCGTGAGCCACAACTACTGAGCCTGCGCGTCTGGAGCCTGTGCCCCGCAACGGGAGGGGCCGCGATAGTGAAAGGCCCGCGCACCGTGATGAAGAGCGGTCCCCGCACCGCGATGAAGAGTGGCCCCCACTTGCCGCAACTAGAGAAAGCCCTCGCACGAACCGAAGACCCAGCACAACCAAAAATAAATAAATAAATAAATAAATAAAATAAAAGTAGCTAAAAGGAGGAGGAAATTATTAAAAAAAAAAAAAAAAAAAAACTTCAGTGGGACCCCTACGCCTACCCTGCCGCAGTTCGAATAAAACCAAAATTTGTTCCTCATCCCAGGAGGTCTCTCATCACAGCCTCTGCCTCAGGCCCCTCTGCTTCTCCCTATGGTGCTGTTTATTCCCCTTTTCTTTAAAAGTATGTACTTTGAAGCCTAGATTTACAGAAAAGAAAAAATTCCAGTGTGCTTCTATTTTGTACGAATTTAATCTGTGTATTGATATTCATGTTACAAACCTTAAATTTCTTACATTTTGTCATAGTTAGAAGCAAAAGGCGAACACACTTGGACTTAAATTCTGCTTCTGTCTCTTTGTACCACTGTGACTAGATTTCAAACCTTTCTCTGCCTTCTGCTGGCTCCACAGTGATGGGGGCTGAGGTTTACCAAGGGCAGGTCATGTTACTACACCTTTCTGGTACTCAGTTTCCTCAGCTGGGAAAGGGTTAGAATACAGACCTTACCAGGTGCTTGTGGTGGTGAAGAACCAGAGTAATGCACAGTGTCTTACCTTTCCTTTGGTGTTAGTTACCGTTAATAGAACTATTATTTTTTCAATAGCCACACTCCTTTTCTTATAAAATAAATAATTTTTTGGCCAGATGTAACATTAATATTAAATCATATGCATGTTTATTTTTCCTTTGCTCTGCAGAGTTCAGAACTGGGCTGTGCTTTCCATTCTTTAAATACGAGGGTTCCATCTAGTGGTCAAACTGTAGGACATAGCCTGTGAATATTGCGTTTTTCAATCTGTAGGTCTTGAAAAAAAATGTTTTTTAATGGAGTAAAATGGAATATAAAGTATCAGAGTGATGAGAAATGCTTTATAAAATTTAACAAATACATTCCATGAAATTATTTTATTGAAATAGTAAAAACATATCCGTGTGTGTACTTAGGCACAATATGAACAGCTTTTTCTGACAGTGGCCATTTCTAAAACATTCAGCAAGTCACTGGTTTTGGGAACTTGGTTTATTTTAAGTTAGGGGTGAACATTGGGCTTAACTTGGGCTGAATATTGGAATTATTAGGGGAGCTTAAAAAATACTGTTGCTTTGTCCCAACTCCAGAGATTCTGATTTATTTGATCTGGGGTGTTACCTGGGCATCAGGATTTTTTAAAAGCTACTCAGGTGATTCCCAAGATTGGGACTTACCATCTTAGGTCCATCAAAAATTAGTTTTGTATGTGACAGGACTGTGATCCAGAGTGTTTAAATAACTTGCCAGATGTCACACTGGTAATTAGTAGAAAAGTTTCATGAAGGACCTTGATGGCTATTTTGAACCTGTCAGAAATTCATGAAATGTTTCATTTCATTTTTTGGAATGCTTTTAAAAGGGAGGGGGAGATAAAATGGAGAATATACAATGTCTATCTCTAATCTGTTTTGCAAGTTATAAATTGATTTTTATATTTCAATAAATTTGTGGAGTTTATCTGTTAAATTTTCATTTACAGAGTTAATTCAAATTAGATTCTATGTGTCAATGTAATCTACATCACTGATTTTTTTTGTTTGTTTGTTTTCACAACATCCAGTTTGAGGGCATTTTCCACCTACATCCCTGAATATAATATAGTTTCACCTTCCTGTTATTTTCTCAGAAACTGTGCTTCTGTGTTGGTGATGCCTCATCTCCTGCTAAGAACTAGGAAAGCACGTGTGACCATCCATCAAAAGCTGCACACCCTACAAAGTATGATTAAATGCAGAGGTGCTCGTATTCTAGAAATCTATGGTCTACAGAGAGAGAAGGCACACACATGGCTTTTAGGATTAAAGAGACATATAAAACAGAACATTAGAATATAACACAAGCATATTCGTTATATGTCAAAGTGCCCACAGCCAGCTGACAGGATAATATGTATGTACCAGAGCAGTGGGAGTATGGGAGGCAAGGAAAGCTTTGAGAAGGTGATTTTTGAGTGGGGAGAAAGAGGGCTTTAGACTTAAAGGCTTGAAGTAAGGTTAACCGTTTTGTTTAGGTTAGAGTAAAAAACTTTTTGCATAGAAAAGGAGAAATTAGGGAAGGTGTTTTGGTAGCTAGGAGAGGAGGAAAGAGAAACATCTGGTGAAGACATACAAAAAGGTGAAATGGATGTAGGGTTTCCATTATGAGGAGTTTTGAACGGTAGAAAATTAGAGCCCCCAAAAGAACTCAGATAAAACCCATCTTCCTCACCATCCAGAGGAGGGAGCTGAGACATGGAGACCCCAACACAGTGGCACCATCCCCCCAAGTTCTCCCTCCTGCTCCAGTGTCTTCCTTGGCTGTAGCACGTGGCCTCACCTCACTGAATTTGAGGAGAATTAAGAATATCTTAATTCTTCATCAGCTTAAAAGTATTCATTTGATGAATTAAAGTATGAATATACAGAGGTAAAAACAACCTCTTAAACCCGTATGCCTGTTAAAAGAAACTGAGGCATATTAAAATTTTAAAGAATTTGAGCAAAAATCAATTTGAATCAGGGAGCATCTAATCTAGCAGATATAAAGGAGGAGCCGTACAAAATGGAAGACATTCACAGGCAGAAGGGAACAGGAACAAGGAAGTTATACTAGGCAAAAAAGCAGCTTGGTTATTTCAAGGTCACTTCCCTTTAGAGGAAGGCAGGGGTGTATCAGGCAGATTACCTAACTAGTGCCTACCAGGCGATTCCTGCTTGACTGGTTTAAGATTCCATTTCTAGGAGAGCCAAAACTATTATTCAGTTAAGTCTAGGTTTGGTGACGTGGGGCTTAGCATAAATGACTCCATTTGGGGCCTATTGTCCTGTTTTTAACATACTTATGAGTGTATTATTACACAGGCTTGAGCCTAATAAGCCTCCATTAAAACTAAAGACTAGGGACTTCCCTGGTGGTGCAGTGGATAAGATTCCACGCTCCCAGTGCAGGGGGCCAGGGTTTGATCCCTGGTCGGGGAACTAGATCCCACATGCATACTACAACTAAGAGTTCGCATGCTGCAACTAAGGAGCTGGTGAGCAGCAACTAAGGAGCCCTGGAGCCGCAACTAAGGAGCCCGCCTGCCGCAACTAAGACCCAGCACAACCAATTAAATAAATAAATATTTTTTTTAAAAACCTAAAGACGAGAGCATAGATAATTAATCACTGTCATTAAACAGCTGAAACCATACATTTAGATCAGGGTTTGTGAACCTCAGCTCTGTGGACATTTTAGGTTGAGGGTCTATCGTGTGCGTTGTAGGATGTTTGGCAGCATTTCTGGTCTCTACCCATGAAATACCAGTAGCGACCCTTCCACCACCCCCAGGTTATGACGACTGAAAATATCTCCTGGAGGCTGAATTCCTTTCCCTCCCTGAACCACCACCCCTCCGCATTGAGAACCACGGATGTAGATGATATAAGAATGTCTTGGGATTTCAGTTTGCTGATGTAGGATTCGAGATGAGAAGTGGGCAGGGAGTCGCCCGCAGTGTACTGCCCTGAACTGTGCTATCTCCGTTCGTACAGCTCGAGCTCAGCTCTGGCGGATTGCTCCGGCAGAGCTCTGCACTCAGAGGGGTACTCAATAAACGCCTCTGGAGCGAATTCGGACTCAGCAGTTGGCAGTTTATGCCCCTCAACATCACCTCCGCCAACCAGAGTTGTCCGACCCTTTTAGAGTCTCCTTAAAACTTAAGACAGGAACTGTCTCCCTCTCGGAGAATTTCCAAGTACGGAGGAATTCTCATTCACACTGGGATGTCTGTGAATGTCGTGGCCGCTTCAGAATTCTGACCCCAAAACACCCCGGTGGGCAGCTGACCCGGATCAGGCTGTCTTTCGGTTCTCCTGTCGGAATGCACTGGCTCTGACCCACTGAGCCTCAGGAAGTGGGGAGCAGCGGGCAGTGCGGCCCGGCCGTGAATGTTGGGCCTTTTTCTTAGAAAACAAAGGATCCACTTTAGGCTAGCAAGAAACATCCGGAAAAAAAAACTCTGACCTTGATTCTAATCAAATAAAAGATGGGATTCAGAGAAAACCGTCTTTCATGCTATGAATAATCGTCATGTTGTTGGACTTTTTATCATATCGTTTCTGTCAGAACCATGTACATTACCTAATTCATAAAAGAAGCAATTGATCCTCAAAAGCAAGTTTTTAGTAGAGGTTCTGCAAGAATTTCAGTAGTTTTGATTTTTTAAATTAAGACCCTTCATTATTTCCTGGTCTCTATGTTGTCATAAGAAATGCCTGAGCATCATAAAGAGTGGAAAAAATTCACAATTATCCAATACAACTTGAAAATTTCCAGAGAAAATAGTCCAGGCATATTTTTAAAGATGCAAAATGGGCACAAATACCACCACAGACACCTTAATGGATCCTAGTGACTCTTAGTAGCGCACACTATTTTAGTCCTTTTTTCAAAATGCTTAGAAAACTGAATTCTGTACGGCAGCTAGCACTCTGCTGGCTTGAATTTGGGGTTACTGGCTTCCTAACTTCCCCTCTGCCTACTCTCTTCACAGCTCCTGATGTAACATGGACTTTATCAGTTTCTGCTCCTTCTGTGGTTTTCCTCTTAGCCAACACCAACATCCCTCTCTGCTGTCAGACCTTTCTTCTCCTTAAGGCTCAAAGCCATGCGTTGGCCACATAAGTCAGTCTGATTCCCTTAGTCTCCAGGCTGGGAGTACAAGGGTAACCTTTGAAAGAGAATCCTTCACTTTGGTAAAGAATTGCAAAAAGAATGGTCCTCCGATTGCAAAGAATGTCCCTCCAAACATGAGTATTATTACTTTCAGGTATCTTCTAAGAACGAAGAAAAATGAAGTGGGGGAAGAGAAACATTTGAGGTGAATATGGAAGGCTTTGCAGCTCTCATCTGCCTAATATTTTCCGTCCCTTAACATAACTGCACTAAGCACTGAAATAAATATATAATTTCACCTCACCGTTAATGTATAGCATCAGTTTTCATTCTGAGATCTTTCATTGTTTGTTAGTCTTTTCCTTATGTATTCGTCTGTATTATTTTCACATGATTAAACAAGAAGTCTCAGTAGGGGTGGGAAAAGGAGACCAAGGCTTTTCAAGGGAGACAGTAAAATTAGTTAACACCAGAATGACCCAGAACAGAAGCTGGACATAAACAACAGAATTACTGATTCATAAGGCTGAAAAATCAACCCGTTACCTTGTATAATGTCTAGCACAGCAAGTGAGAATGGTCTCCAGAAACAGGCATTTAAATACTCACAAAACAGGGGCAGACTCTCTCCATTTAATTCAAATAGGGGCTACATATAAAGCCATAGCACTAATGTCCTTCAGTCATCACTAACTCCTTTTTCTATTTTAATTATCTGCAAGCTAGTCTCACTCTAGAGGAACAGGAAGATTATAAATTAGTGTTTGCAGTGGAGACACAACCACGCACGTGAGAACTTTGCCCCTGATTGGCTGCTTTAGTTGGCACACTGTACACCTTGGCCCCTGTTACTCTCCTGGGAGCCTTTGCCTCAATTCCTGACCTCATCCTCCTCCTGGCCCTCGGTTGACAGAGATACAGTGCCCAGACATGTGAAGGGCCACAAAGCATTCCAAATCAGGGCAGCATGATAATCAGGGCAGTGGTGTGACACATACTAACTAACTCAGACAGACAGGACTGAGTCTTTTTAAATTTGTGTAACCAGTGTACTGAGAGAGCTGAAGTCAATTGAGGACACAAGGAAAGAGAATTTATTTTTCTTGCATCACTGCCTTCAAACATGCTTTGCTGGATCCCTTCCCCACCCTGGAAGCTCTCTCATCCAGTCTCTTTCAAGACTCACTTTCAAGTATTAAAAAGTCCAGGTGAGTCTAAATCAAAGTGTCCACTTCACACCCAGTCTAAAGTGTCTGCTTCTCCTTGGTTCATGTTCTCGGGTCTGGAATAGAGGTAGAGAGGCCTGGACAGTTCTGCACCATGTTTCCTTGTTCTTCCTTCATCCCACACCCAGCCTTGTGGCCCTCAAAATGCTGCTTCTGCCTTCAAGTCAATAAAGGGGAGGGAGGATGGAAGAAAAGAGCAGAAACTAACAGAAACGTATCCAACCCTGTCTGCCATCTTGCATTTCCACATCTGTGTCCAAATGCTGGCTCTCTCATGGAGCTCATTGTGAGGAGAACTTCAGTGGGACCTCCATCCACCCTGACACGAGCAGTATTATCTGATTCCTGCCCCTGCAGTCCCCCTCACTTTCTCTTACTGGTGGTGTCCCCACATTGGCATGTAGCCCTCGTGGGTGAAGCCTCATCAAGATGGCGCGAGCCTGCCTATTTGTCATGATTCCATGAGTCCCTGAGAAACTCACACATCCTTACCCCTTACTTGCCAGTCTCTGAAGGCACAGGCCTCCCTGTGCCCACTCTGCCTTCGTGGGCAGCTCTCATCAGGTTGTTCCTTCCACAGTTCTCTATGAGGGAGGTGGGAACTAGTCTCCATATTTAAAAATCTTCCGAAGCTTCTGGGGCCACATCTTGGGTTCTCTCAAGAAATCTCTGAGTGTGTTCCACCCCCAGTGTTCACTGGAGAGGAATCTATGGGGGCTTCTCTAGCTCAGCAGGCCTTAGGGAGTAAAACGTGGTCTCCCAGTCCCCACTGATAGTACATCCTACTTCCCTCCTTTCATGGGGGTGAGGCTGGGGGAAACATCACTCATCCTGAGGAGGCAAAAACGAAGCAGACTCTCCTCCAGTTTCCTCCAGGGAATCTTTCTAGTTTTCAGTCTTCTGTCACATAGACTGGAGGAGGGTGATGGGGACGAGGGTCACAGGAGCAAGGTGATCACTTTTTAGTCAGCCCAGCAGGCATGTCTAGCAACTCCTCTTTACAGTGTTGCAACAGCCTATTGCTTGGGTTCCAGTGAAAATTCTGAGATTTCAGGAAGGGTCCCAGTGATGGCTAATTTTATGTGTCAAACTGACTAGACTACAATACCCAAATATCTGGCCAAACACCAATCAAGTTGTCACGGTGAGGGTTTTTTTAGATGAGATTAACATTTAAATCAGCAGACTGAGTAAAGCAGATTACTCTCCATAATGTGGGTGGGCTTCAACAAGTTGAAAGCTTTTTAAAAAAAGACTGGTCCTCCAAGGAAGGAGGAATTCTGACTGCAGACGCCTTCAGGCTCAAGCTGTAATATCAACTCTTCCCTGGGTCTCCAGCCTACTAGCCCACCCTGCCAATTTCAGACTTGCTCCCCACCACAATCATGTAAGCCAACTCTTAAAAATACAGAGATACACACACACACACACACACTCTCTCTGTTGGTTCTAGAAGTTTCCCTGGAGAATCCTGAGTAATACAACCCTATTTAACATTTTACATCAGTTCTACAAAGAATCATAACTTGTTTTGCTCCCTCTGGACACCATGATCTCATCGCCAGTAGTCAGTGGATTCTATCCACTGTAAACATCTGTTTATCAGTACCTGGAACAGTTCTTCAACTCAGAACTTTAAGAAGAAATCATCACCAAAAAATCCAATACATATGATGAAATGAGAACAGTTTATAATTGTCTGGCATATAATTTTATACAGCCACATACACTATCCATGACTGTGACATTGGCTTCCAAATTGTTTTCCCAAAAATATGAATCAAATCTATCATGCTCAACTCCAGATTTCCTCTTGTGTCACCCACGCTCTTACTGTCTAGTCTTGTGTAACCATATTGCTCTTGCCGTAAAGTAGCCCATGATGGAGTAAGGGTGATTTCAGAAGCCTTATTTCCAATTCATCAACATTCTCAGGTTCACATCACACTTGCTTTAAAGTTCACTGTCAGTACACAGTATTTTCATTAGATGTAGTTCAAGGAAATTGTATTTCTCCAGCACACTTTACCAAATGCCTGCCCCTAGCAACCTGTTTCCTTGGGAACGGTCTCTCCCTCTCTCTGCGGTGCTACATCT
Source organism: Balaenoptera musculus (assembly GCF_009873245.2). Taxonomy (NCBI): domain Eukaryota; kingdom Metazoa; phylum Chordata; class Mammalia; order Artiodactyla; family Balaenopteridae; genus Balaenoptera; species Balaenoptera musculus. The sequence continues at coordinate 77,903,721 of NC_045789.1, read as the reverse complement.
TTCTGTTGCTCTCTGTCTGCTGCCCCTGAGTTCCGCATTGGCCACACTACGACCATAGAAGGTTCTCATCATGAACACTCATTTGTTGGAAGCGTATCTTTCAAGTTAAGTCCAAATTAAAACCAGAGCTCCCACTGCCCAGAAATGTGAACCTGTGGTTGAAATGGTACCACTTAACTCCACGATTGAGTGGGTCGCAAAATTCCATCACTACTGTTTCTAATTGACAGAGCTAACATTTACTAAATACTTCCTGTGGTCCAGGCACTGTTCAAAGCACTAATTAGTCCTCCCAAGAATCTTTGGAGTTTGGCACTGTAATTAGGCCATTTTACAGATGAGAGACCTGAGGTGCACAGAGGTTAAATAATGTATCTAGGGTCACACAGCCAGTGGGGCAGGAACAGGTTCAAAGTCCATGTTCTTTACTACAATGCTATGGCCGGCCCCCAGAAAGAATATCCTGCCTGAGGGTCAGCCTTATCTTTATAAACAGAGACACTTTTATATATTTATCTGTGGCTAAATAGGATTCTGTATATAGTTCTTAAAATTCATTTTATGTAACAATGTCTACACCAAAAAAGCTTTTGATAGGAATTTATATTACATGAAAGAATATTTTAAATGACACCAAAAAAAACC